>NW_026607520.1:1794610-3004221 GCF_021117445.2 Syzygium oleosum | reverse complement strand
GACCTAGTAGCGACGGAATTTTTTCCATCACAAAATTCGTTGCAAATTCGATTTGCGACGGATTTTTCCAAATTTTCCGTCGCAAATTTCGTCTCTAATCCGGTGTTTTTTTGTAGTGCTTGGTTTGAGGATATTTGTGATATAGAACTAGAAGAAAACATGGATCTTCTTAATAAGTTTATTGCAAGAGACTACTTTTTTCTTTTAAATAGATCTCAAATGATGTTGACCAATGGTTTCACTACCTCACTAGGTTTTACTGTCGGGATCACATCTACCACAAAGATCTATAGAAAGATTTCCACGAAGGAAATCATCTCAACTGTAGAATGACCTTAAAAAGAGTACATATATATTATGTGTGTGTCAAAATTTTTGTGCGAGATTCTAGGACAATTAAGAGGCAAATGTCTTTAAGCTTTAAGAAAAAAGAAATACAAATAAAATCGATTAATCGGTCATTCTTTATGAATTCTTAAAAATTGATCAAAAAATAGACGTTTTGGTCTATGTTGAAATTTCCATGTGAGATTCGAAGACAATTAAGAGGGAATATCTTTGTTGTTATTATTTAGAAATGTCGAGTAACTTATTAGTAAGTCTCTAAATCTTATGTTAAATAACCAATATCTTTTTTATGATTCACAAATTACCAACAGTTCAAATATATTACCAACATTTATCCACATAACTTTTTTTTTGCTAAATTTATCCACATAACTTATTAACGTATCAAAGTTACCAACTTTAATGTATACAACAATTTTTTATATCAACTGTAATTTATATTTATAGCATTGTTAGCATTAAATTAAATATCACTCCATCTTCTTTAATTGTTTTTGTATGAAACGGTCTAAAGCCAAATACAAAATTTAACGTCGTAAATCTACTATCCCTATTTTATCACCTAATAAAACACGCAATAACTCTCTAAAAGGTAATGAAAAGAAACTAGTATCCAATTGCTTATTGATTTCAAGATTAGCAAGCTAGTAGCAAAGTAATCTCCTTCCCGAGAGTTATATTGCAGTTTAAACTCAAAGTGAGAGCGCGGCAATATTCCGATATCTCGTGCAAAAGTACCAAAATAAAAAATAGTGAGATAATTACAAAGTAAATAATAAATAACAAATAAAATGGGAGCCAATTCGGATGGGTCTGTTCATGCAAGTCCCTCTTGACCCAAGTTGCCTTCATTTCATATCTTAATGGGGAAAATTATCAAACCAGTCCTAAACCTATTGCAATTGTGTCAATTTAATCATAAACCTTTTGTATTTGTGTCAATTCAGTCCATTAGGCCAATTTTAGCCGGGCGGTGCTAACATGGATGCTGGCTGTCTAGCCAATGTTAACGTGACAATTTTTAAATATTTTTTTATTAATTTTTTTTTTTTCCTTTTTTTCTTTTCTTTCCCTTTCTTTTTTTTTCTCCCTTCATCTTCAACCTCTAGCCGATCGCCAGTCTGACGACCGGCCAGAGCCTGGGGCCAGCAAGGACGAGCCCTCACCGACAACGAGCAACGACGCAATGCTCGCCAATTGCCGACGAGGCTTGTCCTCGCCTAGCAACAACGAAACAGCGAGGTCCGGCGAGGACAAGACCTTGCTGGCCATAGCCTTTGGCCGATCGCTGGGTTGAAGATGAAGGGAGAAAAAAAAAGATAAGGAAAAGAAAAAAAAATGAAAAATTCAAAAAAAATATTTAAAAATTGTTACGTCAACCTTAGCTAGACAGCCGGCACCGGTTGGCGTCCACGTCAATGCCGATCGGCCAAAATTGGCTAGATGGACTGAATTAGCACAAAAAAAAGCTTTATGACTGAGTTGACACAATTGCAATAAGTTTAGGACTGTTTTGGTAATTTTTCCTATCTTAATGCAACCCATAACAAAGTAAGGGCCCGAAAAAATGATTGAATGAATAAGCCCAAATTCACGTAAAAATCAACCGATGCCCCAAACTTAGCCCATGCTTGATTGGCTTATCCATTCAAGTCCATTGCTTGGAGTCGACCAATTCAAGCCCATAAAAAAACAAAGACCCACAAAGGAAGGAGACCCAGTCTCTTTTCCTCTTTCCTTTGGCTCTTTCCAGGACGGAAGAGGAACGCTTGAGGACAGACGTCAAGGAAGCGGGATCGTCCATGAAGGAGGTCACGTGAGGAGCAACGCAAAACAACTGACGCGAACATCCAAGCGAGTGTGGCAAAGAGGTTGAGCCGAGCAGTTCAACGCGAGGAAAGTTTCTAGAATATTCTAAAACGCTGAGCTGGAAAGGGGATTAGGGAATTGGTTTTGAGGTCTGGAGGCTATATATGCATCTTTTTGCAAGTTCAGACGAGCCCTCCCAAATACTTGCTCGCTTGGATCTGTGGTACTTTAGTATAATGTGACATTATATGTGCCCAGGTAGTTGAGAAGTGAGTGCATACTGATTAATGTTTGTTTCCAAATGGACAAATGTGTGAAGGTTGAAGCTATTATCGGAAAAAAAAACGGCAAGGCTATAATGAGTTTCGAAAAGGTTAGTAAAGAGTTCTTTTGGGGGGTCATATGCTTTATTTGATGGCATGACGAGAGCGGATGTATTGACAGGCTAGGTCGGTTGATCCGTACATCCTAACGCGGTTGGATGAGTACGCAATGCTTCTCAAAATGAAATCTGATTACTCAAAGCTTGGCAAGTTGGTGCATGATTTGTTGAATACTGACCCAACGAGGCCAGAAGTCTTTGTTCCTGTATCTATGATGTGGGAAAGGAAAGATGACAGAGGAGCCTTATCTTATGCCGAGAAGGTAGTTTTTGTTTACCTTTTGGCATTGGTTTAGTTGTCTGTTCTTTTACCGTTCTCACAATATCTTTGTGTATCGTGATCAGAGCATTCAACTCGAAGAGAAACACATACCTGGCTATATAATGAAGGTAGACAGTAGTTTGGTGGAGGGCTATATTGATGCTTCTGGTATACATCATGATAGGTCATTGTTAAATATAATCATCACAAGTATTTCTCGGATGCTTTCAGGGAAACCTGTATTTGTCGATGGATAGGCCTGAAGTGGCTGTAATTGCCTTCAGAGGAGCTCGAGAGTTGAGGCGCAATGTTTGTTTGTATCAAGGTGTGTGTCGGAAACAACTTAAGATGTGTTGCAGCAGAGGTGTACATGCCTAATCTCAACCGTCTGAGTGATTGGAAGCTTACCATTATTGCAGGTTTAGTTCAGCTCTTCATCTCGAACCTGGGTACCTTGGAGCTGCATTAGCTATGGCTGAACCGCATGTCATTGAGGGACGAAATGGAGATGCCGTCTCTCTACTTGGGAGATATCTCAAGGACTGGGCGGATGACTCTCTTTTATGTTAAGTTGGCCCAAGTTTTCTGCAACTAGTATTGAAAACCGTATACCCGTCTCGGCAATTGCAAGTGATTTGGCAGCAAAGAAGGCGAAGAGGAATCACTTTCTGATCACGAGGAAGAAGGAGAAGAGGAAGCGCTTATCATTGAATTGGGAGAGCTCACATACACCGAAAAGAAGGCGGTTCCGAACCCGAATCTACCCATGTCGAGAGCCAACCGAGCCTCAACGACATCAAAGAGGTCTTGCAATACAAGGTCAATGATGAAAGATTGCTCAAACTCACTATTACGTTCGCAGACAAGTCGTTTTGCTACGAGAGGTTGGAGTACATAGGGCACTCGGTGCTCAATTTGTTCTTTGCAAAGGAACTATACTTCCTGTGTCCGGACGGGCACCCGGGTCGCTGACCCGGCTCCGAGCGGCCAATGTGGAGACCGAGAAGCTCGCACGCGAGGCGATGAAGCTCGGGTTGCACTGGTATCCGCGCTCTAGGAAGCTTCTTGAGCAACAAGTTTCACATTTTTTTTGAATTTTTCAAACTTAGTTTCCTTATTCATTCCCATCGGTATGTGCATAGAATAATAAGGATCCTAATGAATATGGGCGGAGTTAGGTGGTTGCGCATATTCAAGAGTTTAGTAAGGACCATTGGTTTATAAGCTAACTGTCACGAAAATCAATTATATGCAACGACCGTTTGAATTCTTGAATCTAGGACACGTCCATAGAATTTAATTAATCGACAGACGGTCTAATATATCAACAGAACAGAGACATGTAAAACAAAAGGTCAAGTTATCTTTCACATAGATTAAACTGCAGCAAACTGTCAAATAAGTCTATTTATTGACTTGGCCCAAAAGTAAATTTCTCATGGCGTTAACCATATTTTCAGCCATCGATACGATCAATAGTTATGATCGATAGACAACGGAAGAAGGTAACGTGCATGATAGGAAAGAAATCAATGGAGATTCGGTCAAGATTACGGGGATTTGTTGCCTAACTGCATTGATTATTCTCCTGATTTTTAGCACATTTTGTAATCCCCATTATTCATGTATCTTTCATGTAGTTAGACAAGATTCATCTTATATAAGCCAAACCGACAATATTTTTTTCTAATGATTGACGAATATTAGTCTTTACCATCTATAATTGATTTTCATGACAGTTAAGCTTATAAATCAATGGTCCTTACTAACTCTTGAATATGCGCAATCACCCAACTCCTCCAATATTCATTATGATCCTTATTATTCTATGAACGTACACACAGGAATGAAGAAGGAAACTAAGTTTGAAAAATTCAAAAAAATATGAAACTTACTTGATCCTCAAGAACAGGCTTCCTATGGCGCAGATACCGATGCAACCCGAGCTTGATCGCCACGCGTGCAACCTTCTCGGTGTCCACATTGGCCGCTTGGAGCCAGGTGCCAAGTCCGAATACAGGAATTACAGTTCATTGGCGAACAACAAATTGAGCACCGAGTCCCCGATCTAGTCCAACCTGTAGTAGCAGAACGACTTGTCTGCAAACCAATAATAAGTGAGAGCTTGTTCGAGGAGACTCAGTTCAGCTCGGAAGACTACATGATGCTCTACACGTGAGCCTCACTTCTGAATTTGTGACTTCAGGAGCTGTGATACTCAGAATTTTTATCCTAATGTCTTGATTGGTTTGCTAATAGTTGATTTTTTTTTCCTTCCAATCCTCCTGGCAGTACTACTTACAAAATGTGTACTCAAAAGCCTCCGCATGATTACTCCCAACAACTGTATGACAAGTGTAGAGAATCTTTTGAAGAGCATATTATGTCAGCGGCGAGGAAGATTTACTGTCCGCGATTCCCTTTTCCTGTTATATTGGTTGATTGTTTTCCCTTGAGTTTACTTGATTAGCTTTGCATGTCTGGAAAACCTGAAGTTGTGATATGGAATTAAAGAAGTTTTATCCAACGTTGTTGTTGGAGTTGCATTCTTGTATATGTAATAGTTGGGTGCTTTCTTTTTTCTTTTACTTGCATTGCCTAAGTATCAGTTTTGTATAGTAAGTATGTGTCTTCATTTAAAAATTCATGACAGTGTCCTTCAATTCTTTGGAAATTTTCAGGGCTGTTTGTCCTCATTATAGCCTATTACTTTCTCTTCATTCTTTAGAAATTGTATTTTTTGATTGTTTTTGCGAATTTTAGAAAAGGTTAATACCACCAAAAACCCCAAACTGGTATGCCTGAGATAAATTTGCCCCAAACTAATCTTTTAACCACAAAAAACTTCAAAATAGTACACTTGTGATAAATTTACCCTCCGTTAGTTTATGTTAAATTTTACCATTAACTTGATGAGTTTGATGACATGTGGCAGTTAACAGGTGTATCAGTTTAGGGTTTTACCCTTATGTTTGTCATAGATTTACCAATTTATGATTTTTCAGGGTTAAATACAATTTAACATAGGGTAAATTTATCATAAAATATACCAGTTTTGGATTTTTGGTGGTCGAAAAATTAGTTTATGATAAATTTATCATAAGTGTATCAGTTTGGGTCTTTTGTGGGATCAACTTATAGGAAAATAACTAAATTGGAGGAAACGATGTAAATAAGAAAATATTGTTTTATCCCGTGAAGAAAAAAGAGTAAATTGATTTAGTTGGGGAATAGTCCCATCCAATGAAGGAAAACCCTCCGTAAAACCCTAGCAAAGACCGACCGGAACATGCAGAGCAACAACAAACAACACATACAATCGCGACAAAAACCTCTGAAGAAGAAGAAGAAGCGGCTCAAGTTCAAGAACGCGCGATGAGAACGCTGGACGAGAAGGAGACGACCCAGGTGTTCGAGAAGCTCTTCAAGTTCACCGGCAACAACCTCAAGAACATCGTCGACGGCCCTTCCCACGAGGGCCCCGACCCGGCCCCAGGCCGCTACTGCTTCCGCCTCTGCAAGAACCGGGTCTACTACGTCAGCGAGTCGCTGGTCAGGCGCGCCACAAACGTCGGCCGCCACAACCTCGCCTCACTCGGCACCTGCGTCGGCAAGTTCACCAAGGGCGGCAGCTTCCACCTGACGGTCCAGGCGCTGGGCATCTTGGCCGCCAACGCCAAGCACAAGGTCTGGCTCAAGCCCACCTCCGAGATGTCGTTCCTCTACGGGAACCACGTGTTGAAGGGCGGGCTGGGGAGGATCACTGAGAACATCAACCCAGGTGATGTGTAGATTTCAGCTAATAAAAGATTCTGCAATTTTAGGTGTTGTTTGGTGAATATGATGTAATGTTTCGGCTTGAGGTGTTGTGGGGTGTGTCTGGATTTTGGAATGCGAGAGCGATGCGAAGCGGTGGGCGTAGAAACTTAGATGGAAAGGAATGTGATTGGGTGGCGAAATGAAGAAACTTCATCTGAAGTTTCATACGCTATCGTATGAATTGAACTTAGAATTTTCACTTTGTGCTGATAGGCTATGTAGTCAATGTTTTAATTGGTGATGTACTGTGGCTTTGTGGTCTTTTTATGGGCTGAAGAAGTATCTACATAGATTGAAATTTCAGCTTGAATCCCCTGTTTTTTCGGGTAAATGCCTTAGGTTGAAGAGCCCGGTCAAGGCAACCGTATTGAAGAGAACATTTGCAACATAGAACCCCAGGGTAATCTCATCCTTAGGTCAGGTTTCAATCCGATGGATCCACTGTAATTTGCTGGTAAAATGTGGCCTCGACGGAGATGATGGAGGGAACTCCTACTCTGGCTAAAGTTGCTATCTCTAATCGGGATTTTCAGTCATCGATCTCTTTTCTTTCCATGGCTCTCTTTCCTCTTGGTTTTGTCTCATTGTCCATCTCGGTCATTTAAGTCCGTCCAAATTAGCCCTACTCCTACTCCTCCTTTTCCTTTACTATCGGCCCTTCTTTATAGAAAATTTTCTTGCTATGTAATTTTTGGTTTTGTACTTTATGTTATTTTATTCATGAATGTAAGAACCCTCAATTAAGTGAGAATGAAGATTGAGATTTTCTTTTTGAAGAAATTAAGGTTCTAGTCTGTTTAAATTGATTTAGCTCTGTTTTTCTGCTCTTGGTTTTGGTTAGTCAAATATCTTGGTTCTTAGACAAAAGGAGATAGATTCTAGATCAATGAAAACACGGGAGTACAATCATATCATGTGATGTTGAAGATAAACAGCTGTTTATTTTTTTTTTTTAAAACTAAGTGTAGCTTTGAGGATGTTTGTTTTCCACTTTTTATTTAGATTTGTCAAAAATTGATTAATTAGGGACAGGAGATTATTCCACCCAGACCAATACTCAAGAAGTCGCCAGTTCAATTTGTCTTCCTTGTTTTCATACTTGTGTGGCAGAAAATGGTTCATTAATTGATTGAAAGAGATCTGATAATTGAAAATAAATGTTGTGACAGGTGATGGAGTGGTGGTTTTTTCAATGTCTGACGTGCCTTTGGGATTTGGGATTTCGCAAAGGTCAACACAGGATTGTAGGAAGTTGGATCCAAATGGGCTTGTCGTACTTCATCAGGCAGATATTGGAGAGTACTTGAGGATGGAGGATGAACTTTGAATGCGGGCTTGCTTATACATTGGGTTGTTTTGCTACTGTTGTTCAGATCTTTGTAAGAGCTTTGCAACGGCATTGAATGACAATGAACTTGAGATATAAAAAGAGATGAATTATACAGTAATTCATTTTTTCCCTTTCCAACCTCGTGGAGTGGCTATTTCGTTGGTTGTGGACCACGTCGATTTCTGTGATATGCTTCAAAGAAACATATTGTTCTGATCTTGTGGAATGACTTTAAGGTTTTAGAGATATTATTTTGTCATGGACATTGTTTTGGAGATGCTGAGATGTGCAAGTCTGGTAGAACTTTTTTATCATGTCGCTATGCCATGGAGTTAGCCTACTCCTGTTTTCAGCTTTTAAGTTGAATATCATACTTTTGGGCCATTCAAACTTTACAGCTATTGCGAACTGGTCGACAGAGCTCTTGCTTGTGCATGCTCAACATGATACTGTTAAGGTTTGTACTTTCAAAAATATAACTCCACAGTTCTTTAAAGGAAAGTTTAGCAGTTTTGAGGTTGCACTGCAGTGCGGTTCATGGTTGGTCTAAAAGTGGACATATGAAACTCGACTCTGCAGTTTTTATTGAGTATGTTGTGCTTTACAAGCCGAGCCTTCTGCTTCGTTTGTTGATATGTATAAGAAAAGGGTGATGTACTCTGGTTGGACCAAGTGGTGCAGAAAAAATTACAATCGTACAGCTAGTGGCTCACTTTTACAAGGTTTACTAATAAATATTTAGCATTTCCTATCTCCTTTCTTAACACTGAATCCTTATATCATCCTTGAAAAATTATTTACTATTTTCAATTGGGGGGATTACTTAGCTGCCGTCTTCAATCCACTCCGTTGTGATTTAGTTATCATCTACAGTGACTGTCATCTGACATTTAGAATCAGCATTAAGAATCAAGTTGGTGACCATTGACATTTAGAGTGGCATTTCTTCATCAGGTGCCCATGGTGTTGGTATACTTCAATGATACTGAATTATGTTGACTGGATCTTCTCAGGGATCTGTAAATGTCAGTTTGTCTTGGCATGATTAGAAGTGACAAGTGAGAGACATTCTGGGTATATGCTCATTGTCAGGTTGGACTGCTGTCTTTGCATATTATTGCCACATTTGAGTGGGCTGAGCGTGAGTGTATTAAAAGCATTGAAGGACCTAATACAGCTTAACTCTAGTAGGTATGTGAAATCTGGAAGTTCTTGTTGGATAGAGATCTGTCTCTTCTGGGGATTGGTGCTGTATTTTATCTAGGTAAATTTGTTTTGCTTGTATCATGTGCTGTTCCATTGATGTTTATAAGATATAGCCATTTATGTTAAACTTCTTTACACACTTTGCAGTACTTCTTGCACTTGATTTAGATAGATACTCCTGATTTACTCCCAAAAAAACAAAAAAAATACTCATCTGATTCGGGAACTTGTTCTTTTTCCCGTGTCTGTTGGAGAAAATATTGCTTCTGGCCTTCCAGATGATAATGTTTCCAAGGATGATGTGATAAAGGGAGCCAAAGCGGCTAATGCTCTTGAGTTTGTATTTCTCTTCCACAGGTCTGTCTTACTCGACTAAATGCACCCTCATGTTTTGCTCTCCTAGTTGACCACTCCTATTTATTGTCTACTAAATGCTTTTCTTGTTGAAAAGGTTATGACACGTCAGTTGGCGAGCAAGGAGGCCTTCTAAGTGGAGGCCAGTGGCAGGTAAAATAGAAAATTTGGTTGTGAATTCGTGTATCTGAATACTTGTGTTGATTGATTAATTGATGTATCAAATGCTCGCTGAGAGAGAGAAAGAGAGATTGACTCTCTCTTTTTTGCTTGCAGAGAATTGCTCTCTCCAGAACCCTACTCAAGAATGCTCCAATACTAATACTTGATGAGGAAGGTCTCTTTTGCTTCTCTTCGGTTGTCTATGATAGAAACCTCTTAAGGGGGGCTTTCTCTTACAGAAACAGTCACTCTTTTGTTCAAAATCTCATTGATGTGCTTTGGTGCGGGCAACAAGTGCCTTAAATGCAGTTAGAGAGTGCCTTGTCCAGGATGCTTTAAACCATCTGATAAGGGGAAGACAATGTTGGTGATTGCTCGTAGATTGAGTACAGTTCGGAATGCCTACCAAATGGCACTTTGTTCAGATGGGAGGATTGCAGAACTAGCACTTATGTAGTGTAGTTTTGAAACTTCGAATTTGCAGGGCTGGACATGTGTTGAAGTATTCGGGAGTCCCAAAGTCCATAAGTGATGGAGACTCAATATTTACTAGGCGTTTTTGGACGGAACTCTTCCAACTCATTGGATCAGGTCTTAACTTATCCACAATCAAGTCCAAATCAAAAAGAAAGAAAGAAAGGAACTTGGTATATTGGTAATTCTTGTTCATGACTCAACATGCTATGCAAGGATTTCTGGGGACTCACTTTGAGACATTGGCTAGGAGGGGTCAATATCCTGCCTTAGTTGGCACACACAGGCTGGCTTTTGAATTACCCTATAGTTGCTTATAATGATGGATGTTTTACACATCATTTGAAAGGTGTGTCAGTCGCCACATGATACCTTTCTTGGCCATTTGGCAACTGTCAAGTCTAATTTCTGCGTGCAGCTCCATTCATTCCCTCTCTACCCCCCTGCAGATAAGAAAGCAAAGTGATGACAGTTCTCGTTTGAAGGAGATCTCGGATGAGAGGATCGGCCTCTCTAATCTGTTCATCACATGCTGCAATAGGTGATCATGGATCGTTTTGGTGTCATCATATTGCGTATATCTCTCTCCAAGTGAGCAAAAATCTTAAGACAGTCAGGTTTAGCCTCTCCACAATATCTGACTCTGTTCTGCACTATATTGTGAGTTGAACGCTCTAACTCAACTTGTCGTACGAAAAGTCCATATAAATATGTTGAAATGGAACATGCTCGACCCAACATGTCTGGCCAAGGCCCAGGAACATAGAAAGGCCCAAAAACATTACAGATGACGAGTCGTCTCCTTCACCTGGCCTCGGATGGATCATGAAATCCAGATGCAGGGACCATGGTCGCGAGCCTAGAGCTCAAGCGGCCCGAGCTGAGAAGAGAAGATGGCAAGAGAGTGAGTTGCAGAGAAAGGTCTGTTAACTCTCTCACCGGGTCAAGTGGCTCAAGTTCCTTTCCTTCTTCATTTCCATTTTTTCCTCGGAACTTTTGGACTTGCCTGGGGTTTTCTCATCAGATGTTTAAGATTCGAACCCAGGCTTATGGCTTTCGAGTGATTTTGGTATCATTCATTTTGTTGAAGTGAATGTATTGAGAGACCGCATGAAATGCAACGTAAAGCATTAAGAGCGTTGGGCTAATTTTTTCGCTCTAAGCAGTTTTGTCTTTGTTCTTCACTGAAAAACAGGAGGCTATAAATATAAGATGATGCTCGTCGTGACGTGAATATGCGCATCCAGGGAATCGAACCCCGGTCGGTTCCGGGGGAGGGTACTAGCCTGAATCACTTTAGACCCTCTTTTCTTTACTTGATATGACTATGAAAGATTGAAGGACGTGTTAAAAAGTCTTTAGCTATTCAAGATGTGGTTGATAAATTAGGGAACAAGCGGTTCATGCCAGATTCATGTCCACAATCTTGATCTGGGCCTAATGATCAAGTGATTGTCAAAAAGGCCCAACCAAATATTTGTCGATTGTCGAATGAAATTCCATAGTCTTAAGAAATTGTCATATAGTGTCAGAGATATTATCCTTATTTTTTGTAATTTTATTTTTATGCTTTCGAATGACTATATAAGACAATCTTTTATGAGTAATTATCAAAGATGTTAATTTATTTTTTCTTTAAATTATCTTGTGTCTCAATGCTATGTCTTTTACATATTGGAAGATTTCATGGGCCTTCAACTGTGGAGGGTTTTCAATCTTCTTTTTTCACCCATAACTCTATTCATACTTTTCTACATAGGTCTACTATATTATGGTCTACTATATTATGATTTTATTTAATTTTAACTAAAAATATACTGTGGTAATGGCTTTATTTAGTGAAGTAATAAATCCATGTAAAGTTGCGGGCATTCGAATAGTTTATAACGAGGGAAATTTTAAGAATTATTTTAACACAATTGCATGTAAAATACAACTTGGGATCACTTAAGTCTCATTTTTCTTCCCCAAAAGACAGCACACACTTCAGAGAAGGAAAAAAATTAAAGCAATAGCAAACTTATTATTCTATACATATTGAAGTGATTGGGTGGAAAATGGTGAAGTGGTGATGCGGCATGGTTGGGGAATTAACTTGAATTTTCTTATTCTTTTGAGTTTTTGGAGCTATTGGGTACTAAAAATCTAGGATAATGACACCAACAGTCCATGAACTTTGATCCAATGTGCAATTTGATCCCTAAACTTTTAATTTATTCAATGTAGTCTCTGAACTTTAGCCTAAAGTTCAATTTAGTCCCTGAACTTTTAATCTGTTCAATGTGGTCCTTGGACTTTTGGTACATATTCAATTTAGTCCCTAAACTATATGGAAATGTTCGATATAGTCCCTGAACTTGAATTAATAGAAGGACTACATTGAACATTTTCATTAGTTCAAGGACTAAATTGAACATTTATCAAAAGTTTAGGAACTACATTGAACAGATTAAAAGGTCATGGACCAAATTGAACTTTAGGCTAAAGTTCAAGGACTACATTGAACAAATTAAAAGTTCAGGGACTAAATTGCATATTGGGCTAAAGTTTAGGGACTGTTTGTGTCATTTTCTCTTGTTTCACTTTAATATGTACTTAAATAATAATATTTGGTCAATATTGAAAACTAAATATTCATTATTTTCTTTGTTTATGTATCTAAAGACAAATTTACATATTTAAACTTGAACTTTATTTTTAATAAATCAATTGTACATTCATAATTAATTCACTAAAGGATTATAATTGACAACGTTATAATAACTTGTCATTATATTTATTAGTGACAACTAATATTTCACTGATACGACCATACAGTGGGTTCTCTATTCAATTGCTATACTCTTAGTAGTATTTAGAACTAGTGGATTTGTATAAGATAAAATTCATATATTAATTATATCACGAATATTGTTAGTACATCAATGGACATATACAACACTAAGTGTCTTTTTTTTCTCCACATGCCTTTGACAAATCAACTTATCTGAATTCGTAATATAGATATGATTCGTGATGTGATCTATACTATCAATCATTGAATCTCAATTCTTAATTATCTAGTAGATATACTGACATTTTTAAATACAAGAACGATATTAGCTCCCTGAAATTAGTACGTCAAGGGTATTACAAATTTTCATTCACTCATTGTATTCCGTACATCGCAGGGGTCTCATTCTAGTACTAAACGAAATTGTAAAAAAAAAAGAAGGAAAAGCGGAGTATTGGTGGCTAGATGAGTGACATGTGTCAACTACTTAGAACTCTTGCTCTCACAGTATAGTGAAGATGAAGCCTTTTGGGCTATAGCCCAGAATAACTAGCATTTCCAGATATTCCATCCTCCATTACCAAAGTAAGGTGAGACCTCTTCTCCATGGAAAGTAACAATAAAATTATCAACAACAAAAAAAAGACAAAGCTTTAATTCCCTATACGCCCAAAAGTTTTCCATGATGTCTTGTCGTAAATTCTTTTGATTCTAGATCCTCCATCTATAACAATAAAATATATAAAAATTGAAATATAAAGTCCTTCATTCCAATTCAAACAATAAAATCAATGATTGCTCGACGTAAGTTTTACGTATTCTGTCCTTTTCGTCCTTTAGACTAGTTAATTGCATTTATAAAGATCTTGTCATTCTCATTTAAGCATGGAATGTTATCACCAAGTTATCCTAATATTCATTAGGGAATAGATACTACATTCCCAATGTCTAGTACTTTATTCCTATATCAATGTGAATTCCCATCGTTATTATAATGAAAGTTGAGCATGAACCCTACGCTAGATAAGCAAAGTGTTCTTTATTAGCTTTAACCATATTCCCTCCACAAGAAATTCTCTCTCTCTCTTTCAGTGCTTCTCCACAATCCAAGAATACTCTATCTTTGCCCTATAAGGCTTACTCACAACTAATAATGAGTATTATGGGGAACAAATTCATATCCTTCGATTGGGGGCCCTAAATAAATCAATTAAAATTAGGGTTTCTATTAAATTATGGTGGAATATTATTATGTGGGAGCTCACTTTAAAGGGAAAAATTCTCTTTATTTATAATTGAATTTTGGTTGTATAGTAGTGATGTACAAGTGCTTCAGTCCCACATTGTTGTATAGTAGCGGTGTATAGGTGCTTCAGTCCCACATATATCAACTTGGAGTGGGAAAAATTATCCAATTAGTCCTAAACATATTGTACGGATACTTATTCATTCCTAAAATTTTCAATTTTGCTATTTTAGTTATAAACCTTTGCATAAAATTTCGGTGGAGTTCTCCCGATCAACTTTAGCTTGAAATTGTTGACATGACGGTCTAGTCATTAGTGACTATCCAACCTGGCATACCGCCACATGAGCGATTTCCGAAAAATATTGATCGAAAGGACTACATTAAAATTTCGTGCAAAAGTTTACAAATAAATTGAAAAAATTGAAAATTTTATGACTGACTAAGCATCCATACAAAAGGTTTAGGACTGATTTGATAATTACTCCATTTTAAGTGTGTGCAAATCCAAAAAAGAAGCGATAAAATGCACGAGGGAAACTCCATTCATATAACTTACGCAAATTGAATACTTCTTGTAGAATATCACTTGTTGTTGAAGTTTTAATTTCATCAGTCTATCACAAGTTACGGCCTAAATGTTTCGTGAATTAACAAGAGAGAATTACCAAAAAAGTCATAAAGCTATTGCAATAGTACAGATTCAGTCATAAACCTTTTTTTCCAATTGAATCCTAAATTTGTACTTGTGTCAATTCAGTTTATCTGGCCAATTTTGGCCAAAAATCACTAACATAGACACTGGACTTCCTACATGATGCGGTCAACGCTGACGTGTACAATTTTTAATGATATTTTAATAATTTCTTATTTCTTATTTCTTTTTTATTTTTTATTTTTTTCTTTTCTTTCTCTCTTTTTTTTTTTCCTCATTCCTCTGGCCGGTCGCCAAAGGAATAAGTACGGCACTGGCCAGGCCACATAGGACGGCGGCATCCATGTCAGTAATTTTCGATCAAAATTAGCCGGATTGATTGAATTGACACAAATGCAAAAGGTTTATGACTCAATTGGAAAAAAAAAATTTAGAACTGAGTTGGCACAACTGCAATAGGTTTAGGACTTTTTTAGTAATTTTCCCGTATTAAAAACATACTAACGTGGTGCTCGTGGAGCGGTGTTTATAGTTGCTTATACTTTTCTTTCAAGTAAGTACGTTGCAAGTATTGAAACTTTCACTCGAGTCCTAAATTACTAATGAATTGAAGTGCCTGAATCCTAAATATGTGTTGTTTTCCCCCGTTCTTCACCTAGTCGCTGCTTGTCTTCATGACTACTGCCAATCGCGCCTAGTGTCGGGTTGTTGCCGCAATCCACTGTATTTTCCTTCACAATAGGGGTATAATATATTTAAAATGAAAATTTTATAGTCAAAGTTTAACTTTTGTCTCTAAACTTGTGCACTTTTTTACCTATCAAGGCCTTCAACTTTCAATTTCTCTACAACTTTTCTAATCAAGTCTCTCTTGATCCTCTAATTTTGAGATGACATGTCTATTACAGCCATAAAAAAAAATCTTGCATGGTGCCTCTAGTGCAGCTTAGGGCCTGTTTGGTAACATTTCAGTTTTTCTATTTTTCAGTTATTTTGTTCCTCGGAACAGAAAAAGAACATAAATCTATTTGTGCAAGTCGATTAATTTTCTATTTCCCAAAATAGATCAGTGGCCAGGGAATAGATTTAGAACAGAGACGAAAAAAAAATCTATTTTTTTTGTTCCCGGCAACAAAAAGAGAAACAATGTCATTTTAGAGAAACAAACTCAGCGTAACCTAAACCCAAAACCCTAAAACCCTACACCCTAAACTCTAAAACCCTACACTCTAAACCCTACACCCTAAAGCTCAAAAAGTCTATGTACTTGTTTATTGTAATGCCCAAAGATTTACTGTCAACCTCCTCATATTGTGAGTTATAAACCAGTGGAACTCTCTACTACCATTTTCAACCATCCATAATTGAATAACTATTGCGTTGAATTTTTTTAGGCCATCTTAGAATATCTTGATTAGTTAAGTCCTTACAAAAATCCATTTTTATCCAAACATGAATTGTTAAGTCTCTATTGACATTTTTATAATTAAATTAAAAAAATTAGGAATAGAAATTTTTAGGATTGTACCAAACGAATTTTTGTTCTTTTTATATTTCGGAAATAGAAATTTTGTGCAATTACTAAACGTGTTCTTCTACTCAGAAACTCATCCACGGAATAGAAATAGGAAAACTATTTTTGAACAGAAATTATTTCCGGGAATAGAAATGTTACCATACGCACCCTTAAGGGTCAAGAAATCTCATTACTCAATATTCAATTATATACTCTTCATTTTTTGGGTTTTTAAGTCCAACGTATTAGCTGGTCAATGTCGGCAAAAGTTTTTTTTGATGTCTAACCCTCTTATCGGGTGTCGGGGTCAGCGGGACATGTTAACTTTAATTAATTGGATTTGAAGTCATAGGTATGCGATTAGAAAAGTTATGTATGTTCAATTATGATATGATTAGACAAATTAAACGCATTCAAGAACTTGATTAGAAAAAAATGCGTGAGTTTAGGGGCCAAAAATGGAATTTTTGACCTAAATTTACATCTTAGGGTGCATTCGTTTCGCGAAAAATGAGTTATTTGGAAGACATTTTCCTATAAATAATCGTTTATATCATTTAGAAAAATAAATTAATGGGAAATTTTTTCATCGCCCATGAAAATAGTTAGACATAGATTGTCATTGATGATGAAAATATTTTCTATTGATTAATTTTTCTAAACGATATAAACAATCATTTTTAGGAAAATGTTTTCCAAATAACTCATTTTTGCAAACGAACACACCTTAAAATCATTCTTTAAAAGGTGGACACATTAGCTCAAATAATTTCAATTGTTCAGATACTTTATTTTTCTTTTCTGTTCTTTTCCGTTCTTCCTTCTTATCCCTCGTCTAGCTCATTCACATTGCTGCCACTTACCATGGGTGTCATCTGTCGCTCATCAACCAGCCTCTAGTTGTCGTCGCCATGACCGTGCGCCACCCTCCTTTGATTTGACTCTCTCTCTCTCTCTCTCTCTCATGCACGCATGCATGTGCATGGATGAATGAACACACAGATAGAGTTGCAATATAATGTCACCACCTTTGGAGATCCTCGACAGGAAAACCCTTTTTTTTTTTTCAGAGAGAGAGAGAGGATATTTCTTTTTGGCCTTGTGTGTGCTACTTCTTTCGAAAGTGCGAGTTTATTTTGGTAAAGTTGGGTAACTAGATGATGTCGTTGGAATATGGATGACAGTCACTTGGTTTTGTTGATCTATCAATCATTGATGTTAACTCAACATGTAAACATTCCTTTTAACTTTAGAGAGGAAATTAGTCCTGTCTTTTCACATTAATATTCCACGCGTAACTGTGTATAAAAAGTCGTAGTTACTAGGAGAGGCATCCTAGCACGCTAGTACATAAAGCACTAATCATGCTCAAAAGTTGAAATCAGCATTAAGCACGAAACCAACAAAAATTCTTTCGGGACTGCGATGGATCATTGCTTTTTCCCCTAAATGAGAAAAGAAGAGGCCAATATGGAAAGGCATATGCTCCAAAAGGATGATACCGAGTTTCTTGCTTAGTTAATTATCGGACTTCAAGTTTGGCTTTTCTAAGGGACAATCACATGGGCTTGTACTCACCCTCTTTTTCCTTTTAGGTGTAGATAGGGTTTGTACAGAGAGAATTCCAGTCCATGTGGATCCCATGCTTTCAGTGATGTGAAACAGTGATGGAATTTGAAAGAGAAAAAGGCCATTTCTTCGAAAAGGTGGTGGTGAGATTGTGGCTCAGCAAATAAAAAAAAATTGTTCCCTTGGACATGTAACTTCATCCCAATAAAGAGAATGACTGCAACAACTTAGTTTTTATTCCCAGAAACAAAAGGGGAAAAAGAAAAAGAAGGATGATGTGGTGTGTTTTGGAAACTCGCAGTAGAATCCTTCCATCTCTCTGAGGTGGGAAATGATTTGATTGAGCCCCCTCAACCTGGGTAAATTTTCTTGATCAATTATTCCTTCCGTAAGGGTTAGTACATGAGATGCCAGACGCTACCCCAGCAAAAAGGCATGGCTTGATGGAGATACATCGAACAAGTTCATGTTACACGACATTATCATTATGCTTTTTCTGGTGTTGGTGGAGGTTAGGGTTCTGGGAACGACAATAAAATCAAAATCATGATTCCTTAGTTTGAGAACGATTTAGAAAGGGTCACTTCATTTTCGGAATATAGGTTTCCATTTATTAGTACCTTTGTGATCACTTTTACAGTCAAACAACTTTTTTGAACTAGTGTATTCTACTCTTTCTGTCTTAATCGTCCGCAGATCTCTTCTTATACATATATAAAATCTGAAATGATGAGCTATTGCACGACAAATTTGACCGCATCAAATAACATTTACAAACTAAAATATTGAGTCGATAAGACTAATATTCATGTGAAGTTATATATGCCGTATATTAGAATGCAATCAACTAATTGTGCAAGTTCAACAAATTATCTGTGAATGAATAAGTGAAGTGGCAAAGTGGTTAGTAGTCTACCCAAGACTCAACTTATGATTATACATGATTTGGTAGAATTTGTGTTTAACATCTGAGCTCACTCAGACCTCTAGAGTTGGCACATTGCATTACAGCATATGCATTAGTCTCCTTTAAGCATTGGTGTCTTGATGATCGAGACCTGTCTTCTAGTTCAGTCATCAATAGTCATCCATGAATTAATACACCACTCTCACACTTCACACCATATAAGTACCAACCAATGCTATATTTCTTACGAAACCAGCTATCGAAGAAACCTCATTGACTATCGTATAGGATGTTTTTTGGACCAACCCCCCCAAAAGAGAACATTAGATAGAAAATTCCGAGGTGGTCCAATTATGAAAAGATCAAGAAGAATCTAGGAGAAGGTGACAAAAATAAATGGATCGTATTTATAAAGCACACGCACACGAAAACCAAGCACAGATATCCTTGTCAAGGCAAGAGGCAATGCTGGCTTTAAGAGGGTCAGTGAGAGCATGAGGAGGACCACGTATCACGAGGATGATGAAGCAAAGTAGCAACAAGTAGGCGACCATCTTGCTGGATAAAGAGAGAGTGCATTCCCTAAAGCCATACACTCGCACACATCACCTTTTGCCCTTGTTTTTATTTTCTTTCTACTGATTGGATATGTTAGATTCTAACCAAAATAAAGATTTTTTTTGGTCGAAATAAAATTCCATTCATTTGTCATAATTAAACATAGGAGGAACATAAAAAGCTTCCAAGCAAAGCAAATCCCAAAAAAGCTGCAAAACAAAACAAAACCCAGAAAACAAAAGAGTACAACTTGTAACTAAAAGCATACTCTCATCCCAAAAGACCAGATCTATCACAGTATCAAAAAGGAATGGCTGGCAATCATCATAATCGTCAATGATGGGCACACGCCAAGATCTTCCCCTTCAAAAACTACGGCTTGCAATGCTTGTCAAACCTAGGCGTGCCTAGGTTCGACATCCTCAACACCATCGTCATACGGAAACAACAACAACAGCAACAACATGTTGAACCACCACAAATTGAACACCTCTAAGAAACTCCTAGATCTAGATTTAAATCAAGAGAGAAAAGCTCATAGATTTAGATCTACACCGATATCGGGAGAGGAAAGCTTCCGCCTAATCTTGGAGAAGTCATAGAACCACGTCCAAGGCATCCTACTAGCTAGACTAGTGATGACGTTCTCACAAATTTTCAGCTACTAGAAGATTTATTCACAACAATGAGCGAAGAAAAGCAACAACAATTAGTGAAAGAAGACGTCAAACAAGGCAAAAAAAAGACTCCCAAATTAGATCGGGAGAGGGAAAAAAGGAAATAAGGCCTAAAAATGAAAAACATAGCAAAGTAGGTTAAATTCCTTTGAGGAAAGTTTTTTTGAGAGAGAGAGGGTTGGCAATAAAGAGATAAAACGTAACCAAAATAAAGATGAAAAGTGTTAATTTATAAATATATTCCCCACACCATACTCTAATTATTTTAAATTCAAGAATTGTAAATGGTAGTGCACTCAAAACTTCACTATGGTATTGGAGTCAGAGGACTCGAGTTCAATTCCTCACACTCACCTTTCATCCATTTATGAGTTGCTGTTTTATTGTGCACCAGCGAACTTCAAGTTTAATTTCGGTCACGCATATCATATTCTCACGCTTAAGATCTTCATCATCAAATCATCCTTCACTTAAGGTGGAGCCTTAAGCTATATATAGAGCTTAACCGTACTAGAATAGATTAAGTGTTTTCAGACTAAACAATTGCATATTCAAATTCAGTACCAATAGTTATAACAATAAGGAAAAAAAACCCCTGAATTTTTATGGTAATACACATCTCTCCTTGAACTTTCGGAGAGGTTTATTTTTCTATTTGCACATGTGCCAATGTCACGGTCTAACAGTTCTTTGACCGTAAAATAGCTCGTGCGGCACCTGGCGAGTAGAGAAGACCTCAGGCCAACCTTCATTCTATAATTGTTCCTAAGAATAATACAGCAAATAACATTCGCTTATCATATCGTACCACGCTCAGCTTAGCTCGGGTATTCAATCCCTCAAGCGAAACACATAGAACCCTTTAGGCACAACAACTGGTTTCGATCTGCCATGGCCTCATCAAAAGAGTGGCATCAACTCTCGATCAGTTTATGCATGGGAGGCCAACCCCGTCTTTAGAACTCCTAAGGGTATATTCATTCTAACCTATAACTCTAAGCACAAACCACCCTAACGTCACTCCTACAAACCAATTGCATTCATCTACATCACTCACTCTTCACGACGCCACCAAGCTCTGCTTATAAGGGCACACAAGTACGGGAGAACTCCAGCGTCACTTCGGTACGTGACATTAACATGTGACTTTCAAGGATAAAATTGTAACTCTTCTATACTTTAGTTAAGAATTGGTAAAAGCACATTTTGTGCCCACGTTTTTTAAAATGTGTTGGATGATTAATAAGGTCAATGGTTTGGCAGGATACAGGATCTGTAGTTCTTGTCACTTTCGTTTTTTTCTCTTTTTTTAGGTAGGGGCATCTTCAACATGTCGGCATCCATTTCAACTGGCATCTTTCTTTTTAACAACGCATGCAGAGGTCCTAATAGTCGACCGAGAACAAAGTAAACTAATTAGGGTTCTTCTAGGGTATTATTACTAGCCGGGCATAAAAAATAAATAAAGAAAAACCGAGGGTTCTTCTTAAGTTTCCCCTGGAATAAGATATATACTTGAGAAAATCATGCATCATTAACCCTTAAATATTCTAGTTTCTTTTTCTTTTTATTTAACAAAGGTGTCATTCAGACAGCCTCTTTTTAGACAAAATTTTAACATTCGGAGTATTAACTTCTAGTAACGCGTTCCTCTTTTTCCCTTACACGATCAATGTGAAAGGAAAATGCCGGAGAGAAGAAAGTTTTCAGCTAAAGATTGCTACGGAAACCAATGAAAAGGAACCTTATTATATGATATATAGAGTGTAAGTTAGTCAACAGTTAGGCAAAAAACATGCATTGGGGTGGCCAGACATTGGTACATGCATAACTAATATTCTGTAATGCAAAAGAAGGTTGGCATTAACCAAGACTTGAGAATCTCTTTCAAGTTGGTCCACCCCCACATGCCAAACTGTGTTACATGATCTTTCCGGGCAACCATTCACAGTTTTGTGGAAAAGGAGACACTGCCTTTCCTGCTCCTAACTGTCTTCATACCATGAGAATCCCCTCACTTTCCAGTTAGGGCATAATAATCCAGCGTTATATTCAATACTTTGCCTTTCTTATGTAGTCATATAAAACTGAAAAGTAACTATAGTGTTTTATTTCTTTGTAATAATGCTATGTGGCTAGCTGGCTAGCACAGCATAAAGATTTGTGTTTGCAAAACAATGTGCTAAACTCTTATGGAGTGTTTGAATGTGTCTCCCTTGTTCGAATACTCATTTTGAAGTAATCACTTCAAAAACAAATTAAATCATGCAAGCTAGCATTTGTAGCTCTGTCATATTTTACCAATTTTTTTAAGGAAAAAGCCTCATTAACAAATGGGATGAATTTGATAATTGGCACTGACTTCTTTATAGAGTGAACTTTCTAAATCGTTTCTCCACAAGGATACTTTAGCTCGCAAAATAAACTCTATCCTTTGGTTCCAACTAAAACCCTACCCACATATCTCTCTCTCTCTCTCTCTCTCTCTCTCTCTCTCTCTCTCTCTCTCTCTCTCTAAGTCCTCGGCACACACCATTTCTCCCTCCACAACCAACCTCGACATTGAACCTTCCAACGAGGCTCATGCTCAGTTTCATCAATGCCATGTTAGTTGCATGACAAGACGGCAGCCTCGCTGCTGAACAATTCGTTCGGATTGAAACTAGAATTTGGGGCTACAGTTTCTGGAAAGAAAATTATACCTAATTTCTCATTTTAGGGAAAGATTTTGGGTTTAGGGTTTCGCTTATTTAGTAAATTGAACCTAATTTCTCAATTTCGGGCAAATTTGTGTTGCCAAACAATGTTGTTTGATTTATATATTGAGTATTGGCATCTCCGATGAGATGCGTCGGTTATTTATTCTAAAGTAATACTGCTGCACAATCCGTTTCGATTGAAACTAGAATTTTGGGCTAGGTTTTTGGGAAAGAAAATCATACCCAATTTCTCATTTTAGGGTAAGATTTAGGTTTAGGGTTTCGTTTATTTAGAAAATTGAACCTAATTTCTCAATTTGGGCAAATTTGTGTTGCCAAACGACGTCTTTTGATTTATATCTTGAGTATTGACATCTATGCACGTCAATTATTTATTCTAAATAATACCACATGTGATTTTCTAACGGTACAAGGATGATCGATTTTTGGAAGTTGTGGTGCTTAAATAATCGCATGTAAAGTTTTGCATGAAAGAGAAAATCGTGCGAAAATTATGGTACGGTTAGTGTCTTTTTTCCTTAGATAAACCCGACGCATAAAAAAACAAGGTCACTTTCGTTCATTATCCTCTTCTAGAATAAGTCTCAATCTATTTTCTTTTTCTCCTCCAAACAAAGATTCTCACGGTGGGTTCAATGGCTAAGGAAAAAGAAAGATCGGATTCTTCTCAATCTGATCATCCCCACACAAGATGGCAAAGTGTGTCCTCAAACACCCTGACCCTGGATGTATCCTTAGACTACAAAATCCCCCGGTGAGTGGGCCCCCCCTTGGGCCGTAAACCCACACCCAAACAAGGCCCTTGACATGTATTTACCAACTGAACAATTATTATTATAAGCTGATAATATATATACTTCCATCGCATCACGTCCCTTGCCTATATATATATATATATATGCATCGCCGAAGCCACATTCACTCACCATCTCCACAAGAGCTAGCTCATCAACCAAGCTCACACAGCACACTCTATTTCCTAGTCTCCCATTCATAAAATGTCTGGGGTTTGGGTGTTCAAGAACGGAGTCGTCCGGCTTGTGGAGAACCCAGGGGCCGAGGTGTCCAGCGGCATCGGGCGGCGGAAGGTGCTGGTCCACACCCCGACGAACGAGCTGATTACATCGTATGCCGACCTGGAGAGGAAGCTATCCTCACTCGGGTGGGAGAGGTACTATGACGACCCGGAACTCCTCCAATTCCACAAGAGATCCACCGTTGATCTCATCTCGCTCCCCAAGGACTTCAACAAGTTCAAGTCCATGCACATGTTTGACATCGTCGTCAAGAACCGCAACATTTTTGAAGTCCGGGACATGTGACTTAAACCTATCCTGGCCGCCGGCCAGGGTCGGAGTAGCGTTGCATGATTCCTTGGGTGTTTAGCTTGCTTGGGGTCTATTGTCGTTTTGGTTTACTTTAAAAAGATCACTCTTTGAGAGGTTCTTGGTGGGGATTTTGCAAAAGAGAGGGGGATGGTTGCTTATGATAGAGAAGCAAAAACTGTAGTGGTGAGAGGGGAGTCTCACAAAGAAAATGGATTGAGAAGAAGTTGGTTGAGTTAGTGGGTGTGTCTTGGTTCTATGTAAAATGTGTTTTGTGATTGTCTGGCAATGAATATTGGGTCTCGTTGTGTGTGATAAAGCTTCTTCTTCTTCTTCTTCTTCTTCTTCTATGTTTTGTTTCTTTCTAACATGAGGAAGCTAATGGAACAACAATGATATAGATTCGGGGTGGGTGGCAACACTAAAGAATCCCATTTGTAGTGGTAGAGAGCAATCGTTTGAAAAGGGGAGAGACAAGAAATAAAGATAGAATCCGCTTGGAGTTATGTGTTTGTGCATGTATAGGACATATAGTAATTTAAGAGGTATATAAACATTCTAGACGCATGAAGTGACATGATTTGATGGTCAGCATGCAAAATGCAAATTCTTGGGGCTATGTTTTGCCTCCCAACCATTCAAATTAATTTATCCGAGTTGTGTGGAGAGGGTTCTGCCTCTCTCTCTTTCTCTCGTCTCTCTCTCCCCGATAGGAGAAAAGAGATTTTATGTTTGGCCTCACAGAGAATTTATTCTTATAGGGAGTCTAATTTGAGGCACCGTCTTAGGAGGAAAGAAGCTAAGTACTTCATGAGAAAATGTCTCTATGGAATAATTTCTAGAAAAACTAGGCCAATGAACGTATGATCGACCAATCAAATGCCCAGAAAAGGCAGGAGCATTTTGCCGCCACTGGTACCGCAGAATCACTGTGCATAGATTAATCTGATGAGGAAAGAACGGATGCGTTGATTTCCTGTTCATGTGTGCGGTTCAATCTTATCTGTCAAGAACTTGAATTTGTTATCAGTTTAGTCTGGTTGGCCGTTGAGGCTTTAAGCACATATCAGGGTAGAAAACCAACTGTCATTATGTGAAATCTTGAAAAACCAAAGTCTGCATTGGTTAGCATAATGACGACATTTTTTACAGTCTCCGCAAGGACTACGTAATAATAAGGAAGACAACCTATCAAATCAACTTAAGAGACATTGTCGTCGCGGGACTCTGGGGAGGTTGAGGATGCTACAGTCTACAACGGAAGAACAGATCAAGGACTAAATAATTCGAGCACAGCTACTTAAGATTTAGAAAGTACACATGGCGCAACCCTTGGAACATACTATAGCCTCGTGTGGTGAAGAACCGACATCAAGGTGCCAAACTTCCCGTCGATGTGAACTCACGGAAAATATCAGCCTATCGTATTTTCTATACATATGTAGATGTGTGAATATTTTTATGAAGTTTAGGACAAGTAGGAGCGCCCCAGATTTGGGAACATTATAACTTTCTTTTTCTTGTTCTTTTGCTTTGGATGACTTATAACAAGTTATTCATTCATACCATAACAAGATTCAAGATGGCCTGGCCTATACAGTTCAGTTCAGAGAAGTTCAAAAGCGCCCCAGAAATTTTTTTATTTCTGTGAGAATATCACTTCACAGATCAAACAATGTAAATTTTATACCACCATCATTATTTAAAAGAAATTATGGACCAACAGGAAATGTAAAATGGAAACAGAAAGAACGCATCTAGTCCAAAAATAGCGAGATTAGACATATCTTCTTACTAAAAAAAAACTTGACCCAACTTGGTATTAACGGTTTGTGATCTTCTCAGATCGTCGTTGACTTCATCAGTGTGCTTCCCCAATCCATTCCTCTTTTGAAAATTATTGACCGTTTATTAAAAATAATCCAATAGTCCCTGAAATTCAGGGTTGTTTCCAACTTTAGGGACTATACATATGAAAATACATCCTCAAAAAATTTCCAGCCCTCTAACTTGCATTTCCCTTGCGTAGCAACTCTTTTGCTAAGCCATGCATTTTGGGTAAAAAATCGAAATTTAATAAACCCCGAAAGGATTAAAAAAAAATTTAATATTTGAGGGCGTAAAAAGCTCCCACATAGCAACCTTAGAGTCCATACTTAATGTGTGCATAAGTCCAATCAAAAACCCTAGATTTCTCTCGGCAAAGAATTGAAGAATCAGACCTACTATCGTACGTAACATAGCGTTGGATTAGTGTGGATAAGAGTCTCATCAGGACCTGCCCATGAATAAATCAGTCTGCCTAGGGTTTCAATGTGTTTTCTTTATCCTTCACGCCAGAGACCCATTCCTAGTTTTAATGGGCATCTGATGGCCAATGCATTTGCTCTTTTACTTGCTAGCGACTAGTCAGTTTCCTCCATATGGGGTTTCATAAAGGAACACAAGAATCTCTGATTTTTTGCTTCTCATATATATCCTATCATCAAGAGAGAATGGGGCACGAGAGAGAGAGAGAGAGAGAGAGAGAGAGAGAGAGAGAGAGAGAGAGAGAGAGAGAGAGATACCCCAATTTTGTCCTCTCTCTCTCTCTCTCTCTCTCTCTCTCTCTCTCTCTCTCTCTCTCTCTCCATATTATATGTAGTTTTGACTTTGATTGCCATCAGAAGAAAGCCTTGTCTTGTCATGCTTACCCCCATGCAGGCATATTGAGGGCTCAGTGTGTGTGCATGCCTTTCTTTTTTCATTAATTTACGGGAACTCTTTTTGACTTCATCCATGGTTGTTTTATTTTAGTATATGACAAACAGACACTTGAAACGTACCGATTGTCCATTATCATGCCAGTATATACCAAAAAGAGCAAATTAAGATTGTTTTTTTAAACATCCATTTGGATAAGCATGGCTTCTACAATCCTTCTATCGAGTTGTGTCTCAGCAGTTCATCCATAGTGTAATAGAAATTCAGACACTTCATGCTTTGAACCAAGGGCTCCTCTATGGCAATGGGACATAGAGTTTATACCAAGGTCTCGACAGTCATTGAGAAGCCATCTAGATCAATGGAGGTTGTTCCACAGAATCATGAAGAAACAAAAATAAGAAATAAATTGCATAAGCTAATCCTGGACACAAGGGATTTTCATAGTTGAGTGGTGTGCCTACTCCAAAGAGAGAGATCGACAAGATGGTTTCACTATAATCCACAAAAGAATACTAAAATAACTTGAAACACTCACATTGATGCATTTTTCAATACTAGATCACACCACCCACAAGAATCATACTTATCTCTTTTGGATAACGACTCACAAAAGCTCTCTAGGGTCTTCACAAGCTCTAACACAAAATAAGCTTTGAAAGTTAATAGGATTCGCATCGAGGGCCGAGCGCCCGTTAAAATAGGCCCGAGCATCCGGCTACTAGGCTAAAAAGTGCATAGCTATTGGGCACCGTCCAGCAGCACGGCCACTCCTTGGTTGGGCGCCCGCCTGGTGGCCTGGTTAGTCTAAGTGCTAGGTAAACTGTCATTCCACATAGCTGATTTCCGGTCTCCGTTTGCATGCCCCCACAAATACTTCGTGTGTCCGGAAAATCACAAGCTTGTGTTGATTCCAAATAAAATGGGCTAATTTCGAAAGATAACTAACAAATCTCCACCTTGGCCAAAAGTCCAATTTCACCCTTATCGATTGTCGTCTCTCCTGAGCCCCTCTAGGGTCCTTACTCGCTGTAAGTGCTGACCAAGTTCGAATAGTACCAGGACTTGGTCAATGAACGGGATTCATTAGCATGTCTGTTGGATTATTTTCTGTGTGCACTTTCTCAATTGATGCAGTTACCTATGACATAATATCATGAATAAAATGGTACTTGACATCAAAGTACTTTGTCAGTTCATGATACATCTTATTTCTAGTTAAATGTTATTGCATATTGATTATCTTAACAATCTTCTATGGCTGTTATTTCACATTACTACGCAAACCCCTGAGCCAAATAACTTCTTTGTTGTCTAAGTTGACACCATGTACTCTACTTTAGTTGTCGATGAAAAGTAAGTACTAATTCTAAATGGGGTTTTCCTACTGACAGTACAATCCGCAAAACTAAACACATAACCTATCAAGGACCTCTGCCCATTCAAGTCTCCAGCAAAATCTGAATCCACATAACTTGTTATATCTCTCGGAGTCCGCCTCTTCTCAAAAGTCAAACCGACGTCTGTGGTCCCTCTCATAAACCTCATAATCCATTATCAGCTTCCTAGTGTTTCTTTCCCAAGTTACTTATATACTTTCCCACAACACTAACTACATGCGAAATATCTGGTCTAGTGCAATTCATAGCTTACGTAATGCTACCTACGGCACTAGCATAAGGAACAAGGGATACATATTTCTTATCTTCCTCTAACTATGGTGCAAAATTAGCTAAAAGCTTGACACACGCAACTAGCAGGGTACTCATTGGTTTGGCATTTTGCATGCTAGACTGCCTCGGCACTTTATAAGTAGCACCACTATGTGATAGCCGGAGCTCCTCTATAGACCTATCCCTCCCAATCTTCAAGTCAAGTATCTTTTACATTACACCTAAGTCTTTCATCTCAAGCTCGCTAATCAATTGCCATTTCAGTTCATTAATATCATACATGTTAATAGCTTCTATCAATATCAAATAGCATATCGATTTTGACTTTTCACACGCATATGCAAATATAGTGCTTTTAATAATTTTAAAGAGTTGGCGCAATTGATTGCGGTATGAGGGGATTTTTAGTTCAAAATTGGAGCTCATTCGTTTAAATCTCACCGACTGTATGCAAACTCTTTTGAGTCGAGAACTTCTGCACAAGTCAAAAGTGTTGACTTAACCTCTTCATGGGATTAGCAAGGTACCTGATGTACCTCCGGGTAGGTGGGTCTCCACGCCTATGTTCTTGATTTACGCGCTCGTGCTTCTGAATTATAAAACAAACTAAATTTATCTTTTTGAATTTGAGGAGACAACATAAAGTGCTTTTTGGTCGGTTTTAAACGAACCGACCATCAATTTACTAATTCCCATGACTGGCATGAATGATCCTTTTTCTTTTTCCTTTCTAACTGTAAAGGTGAAAGAAGCTTTTACAAATTCTTAAGCTTGCTTCTTCCACCTTTATAGGAAATGATCGTTTGTACAAATTATTCAGTTCTCCCAACTTTAAACTATATATAAGGATATATGTCGACTTTCTAGTGTTTAGGCATGCTTCTTTCCGGCGCCTAACGTAACTTCATGGGGCTCGAGAAACAACATCATCTTCACCATATCGGAGCAATCTTCAAGGAAAAGGTAAAACTTTCTCGTTAACGCCAAGAGATCCATAACTTGGGTTGGATGGTTCCTAGTCTCAATCAAAGAAAAGAGAACAAAAAAGAAAGACGTCCCGCATGATTAAGTGCAAATAATTTCATTTTTGCATGGCCTATTTTGGGTTTAACTCGCATGTTACTTAAATCCAAAAAAGTTGGTTCGGTATTTCTGGGCTCGAGATTTTATCTTCTTAAAAATGTGTTTGCTTATAATTTCAACCCATATAATTCTTTTTATCCAATTAATATATAAAATGGATAATGACACAAATGG
Organism: Syzygium oleosum; assembly: GCF_021117445.2. Taxonomy (NCBI): domain Eukaryota; kingdom Viridiplantae; phylum Streptophyta; class Magnoliopsida; order Myrtales; family Myrtaceae; genus Syzygium; species Syzygium oleosum. Next base: position 2,974,496 of record NW_026607520.1, on the reverse strand, counting down.
TCTTTGAACTTTAGCCAACTATGCAATGTGATTCCTAAACTTTAAATTTGTTTAATGTGGTCCATAAACTTTTGTTACATATTCAGTTTAGTCCCTGAACTATAAGAAAATGTTCAATGGTGTCCTTCCATTAATTCAAGTTTAAGGACAATATTGAACATTTTCATATAAATTGAGCATGTACCAAAAATTCATGAACTATATTGAACAATTTAAAAGTTTAGAGACTACATTGCACATTAGGCTAAAGTTCACGGATCATATTAAACAAATTAAAAATTTGGGAACCACATTACACATTGAATCAAAGCTCAATAACCATTTTGTGTCATTTTCTCTATATAAAATCTATTGATGTTACATTTGCATGTGGTTGTATGCTCTTTAGAGTGCTTTTCTAAGTGCCATGATGGTGGGTGCCTAGTGTGGAAGATGACTTGGAAATGGAAGCATCGGAACTTGAAGTGCAAGCATAATCAAGTTTTTTATATATATTTTTGTCAAAGATTGTCCCCCCAAAAACACTTTTTAACTATCCAACAGGAGAATAAATGCAAGTGTAAGTAAACGGACCGGCACTTACAACATGCTCTACCTTTAAAGAGTCAACTTTAGGGGCTGTTTGCCTCTACTTCTATACATATACAACTTATGACTTTTATTTATCACTTACTCTCTGCAAGTTGAAAATAAAGAAATATTATCTAAATTTGGAAAATTTGTAAAAAAAAAATTAGAATTTTACTTGTCAATATTTGAACATTTTGAAAGGTTTCACGAGTTTCGAGTAAGATAAAAGTTAAAGTGTGAGTTACTCAAAATTTTATAAAAAAATTCAAATTTTAAAACGAAAAGTGATTATAGACGACCCTTACCGAAAGAAAATTAAAGTCCATTTCTATGGGGGATTCTTTTGTAAGCGACGTCTCTTATTAAGAGAACGTGCGCCCGCGTATGTTGTGGATAAGGTGAACGAAGTATCGAGATCATATGCATGCATTGATCACTTTTTTTTTTTTTTGGTGGGGGGGGGTCGGAGCATTGATCACTTAAGTTAGCAAAACTTTTCAATCAGTCATAAACATATTGTACGGATATCCTAAACTTTCCAATTTTGCCAATTTAGTCCTAATCATTTGCACGAAATTTCAATATAGTCCGTCCAGTTAATTTTCGTAGGAAATCGTTGATGTGGCAATCCAGTTATTACTGGCCATGCTACATGGCACATCGCCACATCGGTGGTTTCTGGTGAAAATTAATCCTACATTGAAATTTCACACCAAGGTTTAGGATTAAATTGACAAAATTGGAAAGTTTAGAACTAAATTGGCATTCATACAATAAGCTTCGAATTGATTGGATAATTTCCTCTTCGCGTTACTTATAACTCTGACTGTGGTCCTTTTAAATAAACAACTAAATAAGCAAACTTTAGTTTCAACCCCCGAGGGGTTGCTCAAGTGCTTTAGAGAACTCATGAAGACGGACATTTCATTCTTTGAAGTAAAATTCTACTTATATGATCATACATGTTTTCTAAGATTGATTCTCTCATTAGTTAGTGTTGACACCCATAATTAATTAGGTTGTCGACGATTGAAATAAATAAATAGTAGACGTCAACTGATGAAGTAACCCGTACGAGACCGCTCACGCAAGCAAAATAGCTGGCAAACAGACACCGACGGGAAATTTAAAATTTAGAGAGAACTGGCAAGTGAGCGCCAAAGTTATCAAGGGAAATTGTCATCGAGACCGTCGACAAGGAAAAGGACAGGTGTCAAGCCAAGAGGAGCTTGACAAAGGTCCCTGCTTCGGAAAGACAGGTGTCAAGTTAGGAAGAGCTCGACGAAGATCCTTGCTTTGGAAGGACAGGTGTCAAGCCAGGAAGAACTCGACGACGGTTCTTACTTCGAAAAGGCAGATGTCAAGTGGTGATGGTCGAATTCACCAAAAAAAATTCCTACTCTCTAAATCACAAATAAATTGTACTTAGGATGAGCAGAGTCGAATCCACAGAGACTAACAAATTGTTAATCCTTTGAAAACCAAGTAAACAATAAAAGTAAAATTAAAAAGGAGGTTCATGCATAATATACTTAAATAAAATAAGAAAACAAAAATTAAAGAAAATCAGATTATGCAACATCTAGCAAAGTTAATCTCATTCAAGTTCGGAAGTTGATCATTGAGTCAAACGAATAATCTCGAACACTGCAATAGACTGGTTATGGTTGTTGAAACGCTTCTAACAACCTAATCTTTCCTTAATATTAGATTAACCAGACACGCGCCTGTGATTAATCCCTTATTAACGAATAACCCCGACACGCGCCAAGGATTCAATTCGCTAATAGCATGAAAAACGAGAAAAACCCAACCCTAGCCAATAAATCACACGCGTAACTTATTCAAGCTAGATCATATATTCTCATAATACAACTTGAAAATCTAGTTTAATCAAGTCATATTATTTGCCATTATTATTAAAACACCTAAACAATTACGGGTTTGGGTATTTCAATTGGCAAACTATCACCCTGTCAATTGCACAACGAGCTCTTATTGTAACAACCAACAAAGCAATGGTAAACAATAAAACAGAGAATATATAAATACGGCAGAAATTAAGAATGAGGATTAAGTTTAGATCTCACAACTTGAATGAACTTGAACTTTGATAATCCTTTGCTAGATTAAAGAGGAGTTAGCCACATACGGCTACAAAATGCGCAAAATAAGATGTTTCTGAATTTTCCGGAGTCAAGTCTCTCCTCCCCTCTTGCGTTCAACCTCTTAAATAAAAAAAAAGAGAAAGTCTAGAAAAAGAAATTCTATCCAACATGGAAAGAGAAAAAAAAAGGCAAAAACTTCTCCCTAATGTCCCTAATTAAGAGTCATATTTAAGTACAAAAATCCTCCACAATCAGATCTGGAAAATATGGAAATTAATGGCCAAATCACATCCCCAAATTCTGCATCAGCTCTGCATCCGCGCGACCTTAAACCGTGAGCACGGATCTCTGGAAAATGGATCTTTTACATGCAGAATCCCAACCAACAGCTCAAAAACACATCAAAAGCGTCCAAAATCTTCACGATTGCATCATTCACCATCACCTAACCACAATGCATAAAAACAAATAAATTACACTCTATTTATTCGAATATTTGCCCAAAATACCACAAAATATAATCAAAATATAAGTCAAATATACACATCATCATCAAACTCCCCCACACTTATCCAATGCTTGTCCTCAAGCATAACCCAAATCTGTCAACCAACAACGTCTAGCCATCACTAGCACAAATCCCAACATAATAAACTCAACATAACCAACAAGTCTCAATTTCTCAAGCAATAAATAACTGATTTTAATAATTCTTATCATCATAAAACACAAGGCTCGAACATTTTTAGAATATTCACACAAATGAGTTCCATATAAGTTAAGTTAATGCATAAAGAATCATCCCTCAACCTGTCAAGTCACAAATCTCACACAAATTCAAGCAATAAACAAGAAATTGAGGTGCTTTTAAATTATCGCAACACTTTTAGGCTTGCCTAGGGTGTCATAGACCTTTTGACGCGAAGTAGACCAGTTATGGTGGTTACCCCCGGTTACTCAGCCCATCACAACCCTAAGTGGCTACTAGCACTGCTCATATTCTGCTAGCTTTTTTTTTTTGCCTGAGTGTCAACATGGGGCGCATGAGACCCCTGGTTACTTAAATAGAGCAGAACAGCGGAGCAAACATAATCAAACATAATACTTTTCTCCTTTTTTTTTTTTTGCAGCAACCTCATTTCCATCGCACATTCACATGTGAATAATTATGTGACTAGGCAAGTTTAGTGAAAATTCCATATGCATATGACGTAGATTTAAATCAAGCAAGTTAAGCATATTTCACCTCATTAATTCAAGCCTCATATTTTATGATAAGAAGAACGACCAAAATCAACCCTTTATTTCACGAAAAATTAAGAATAAATCTGGTTATATTAAGTTTATTACATAATCTAGCATATTTTATCAATTCAAGACAAGAAGAGTTGCACAAATTCAAACTAGAAGTTAATGATTTAACTAGATGAAAGCTATGGTCAAGGACAAACAAAGTGATAAGCAAGTTCCTGCCCCACACTTAATAGACACATTGTCCTTGATGTGTAGGAAAAAGAAAAGCACAAATAAAAAAGAAAGAGGAGTTTAACTTCCCTGAATGGTGGAGGATATGCAATCACAACGGTCTAAGATAGGCAGCTGAAGTGGACAGGGAAACCGTGCCCGCGTCGGGAGCTCGAGTAGTGTACTGTTCCTGTGGAAAAATCGGACAAGGCACGATGGGCTATCTTTGAAGAGCTTTATACCTGGCCTGGTGGGCTGCATCTTCAAATCGCAGGGTACTTTGAAGCGCTTATGCTTGTTGAGATGGGCTCTAGTTTTGCATCGCGGGGGGCGGTAGGTGGTGTTGCTGATGGAGAAGCATGAGTAGACATGTATAAGGGTAAATAAAAAAACAGAAAATTAGGGTAAATTATTGGAGAAGATGACAGTAAATAAAATGAACTGAAAATGAACTAGAAATAAGGCATGGGCATGCCTTAAACTTGGGTTGCCTCCCCAGAGCGCCCTTGTTTAACATCCTAGGCTAGACGACCTACATTTTCATTCCCCCTCATTAACCCTGTCCAGGGTTATTTCCTTTTTCCTATGAGCCTGAAACCCTTCATAAAATGGCTTGAGATTATGTCCATTCACTTTAAAAACCTTGTTTGTCTCTAGGCTCTGTATCTCCACAAAAACAAGATGATATGGAGACATGCCTATAGGGGTCTTGTAGGCTGTACGATAAGCCCAGAGTGCGTCATCCAACCGTAAACTCCAGTCTTTTCTATTTGGATTGATTGTCTTTTCAAGTATGGACTTAATTTCTCTGTTCGACACTTCGGCTTGTCCATTCGTCTGTGGATGGTAGACAGTGGAGGTGCGATGAGTTACGGCATATTTGGTGGAGAGCGCTTCCATGATGCGATTGCAGAAATGAGTCCCTCTATCACTGATAATTGCCCTTGGCGTTCCGAACCTAGCAAAGATGTGAGTTTTGACAAAATCTGCTACAGTCTTAGCATTGTCGGTTTGTGTAGCCTTGGCTTCCACCCATTTAGAAACATAATCTACAGCAAGCAGAATATAAGTATGACCAAATGAAGGTGGAAAAGGACCCACAAAATCAATACCTCATACATCAAATATTTCACAAACAAGTATAGGAGTGAGTGGCATTTGATCTCTGTGTCCTAAATTACCAATTGTTTGACAATTAACACAAGACTTACAAAACATATAAGTATCACGAAATAAAGAAGGCCAATATAGCCCACACTCTAATACTTTGCGTGCTGTTCTGTTGGGTCCAAAATGACCTCCACAAGCATAAGAATGACAAAATTTCAGAATTGACTCAACCTCTACCTCAGAAACACATCTCCTAATAACTTGGTCAGAACAATGTTTCCACAAATAAGGATCATCCCATACATAATACTTAGCATCCCTTTTTATCTTATCTTTTTCAGACCTAGTTAATTCATTAGGGAATGTACCAGCTACTAGGTAATTTACAATATCAGCATACCAGGGAGCTGTACTTTGCACAGAAAATAAATACTCATCGGGAAAGTCATCTTGCAACGGCTGTGCTTCTTCAGCGATAGGTAATCAACTAAGATGGTCAGCAACCATATTTTCGGACCCATTTTTGTCTCTTATCTCCAAATCGAATTCTTGTAACAAGAGAATTCATCTGATAGCCTCGGTTTTGCCTCCTTCTTGAGTAAGAATTTCAACACTGCATGATCAGAATAAACAATCACTTTAGTGCCCAATAAATAAGAACGAAATTTTTCTAAAGCAAGTACAATAGCTAAAAGTTCTTTTTCCGTCGTAGAGTAATTGCACTGAGCACTATCCAGCGTCCTTGAGGCATAGTATATGACATGTGGATTCTTCTCAATTCGCTGTCCTAGAGCCGCACCCACGGCTCTGTTGCTTGCGTCACACATGATCTCGAAAGGGTAATTCCAATTTGGCGGCTGGATAATTGGTGCAGAAACCAACATTCCTTTAAGAGTATCAAAAGCTGCCTTGCACTCTTCATTGAACTCAAATGGGACATCTTTTTGCAACAATTGACACGAGGGTTGAGTGATCTTGGAAAAATCCTTGATGAAGCGCCTATAAAAACCTGCATGCCCAAGAAAAGAACGCACCTCCCGCATACTCGCGGGGTAAGGCAAGGATTTAATAACGTCTGTTTTAGCTTTATCTACTTCAATTCCTTTAGCAGACACAATATATCCCAAAATTAACCCTTGATCGACCATAAAGTGACATTTTTCATAATTCAACACAAAGGGGTAAGTACAGCACAAGTGCCATAACTTTTGTACGAAGGACACTTAAGTGCCATAACTTTTATTTGGCTCACTTGAGTGCCATAACTTTCAAAAAAAAGATCACTTAAGTGCCACTTACAAGCTGGTCATGAGGGCCCGAAACCGCGGCTTTTCCGGCCGAACAATGACCTTCCCGGCGAGGCGAGCACCACCAGCTTGAAGAGGGGGTGTCGGTGAATCATTCCATGGCCTTCGTTCATCTCGAAATTTCCGTTTTAGCCTCCGTTGATGAAGGTAAAAATGCTTTGTAGTCACACATTTATCGAGCCGATTTGTGTGACTACGAAGCATTTTTACCTTCGTTAACGGAGGCTAAAACGGAAATTTCGAGACGAACGGAGGCCATGGAATGATTCACCGACACCCCCTCTTCAATCTGGTGGTGCTCGCCTCGCCGGGAAGGTCACCGTTTGGCTGGAAAAGCCGCGGTTTCGGGCCCTCACAACCAACCCTTCGATAAGCTAGTCATGAGGGCTGAAACACGCGGCTTTTCGGTCGAGCAGTGACCTTCCCGGCGAGGCGAGCACTACCAGCTTGAAGAGGGGGTGTCGGTGAATCATTCCATGGCCTCCGTTCGTCTCGAAATTTCCATTTTAGCCTCCGTTGACGAAGGTAAAAATGCTTCGTAGTCACACAAATTGGCTCGATAAATGTGTGACTACGAAGCATTTTTACCTTCGTCAACGGAGGCTAAAACGGAAATTTCGAGACGAACAGAGGCCATGGAATGATTCACCGACACCCCCTCTTCAAGCTGGTGGTATTCGCCTCGCCGGGAAGGTCATTGTTCGACCGGAAAAGCCGCGGTTTCGAGCTCTCACGACCAGCTCGTAAGTGGCACTTAAGTGATTTTTTTTTTAAAGTTATGGCACTCAAGTGAGCCAAAAAAAAGTTATGGCACTTAAGTGTCCTTTGTACAAAAGTTATGGCACTTGCGCTTTACTTACCCCCAACACAAGATTAGACTCCAAACACCTCTTCAAAACTTTTGTAAGGTTAGCCAGGCACTCATCAAAAGAATTACCATAAACAGTGAAATCATCCATAAATATTTCCATGATATTTTCAATATAATCAGAAAATATGCTAACCATACACTTTTGGAAAGTGGCTGGGGCGTTACAAAGCCCAAATGGCATCCTCCGGTAAGCAAAAGTTCCAAACGAGCAGGTGAACGTTGTCTTTTCTTTATCTTCGGGTGCAACCGGAATTTGGTAGAAACCTGAATATCCATCAAGAGAACAATAATGAGTTCTACCAGTCAACCGTTCAAGCATTTGATCAATAAATGGAAGAGGAAAATGATCTTTTCTAGTTGATGCATTTAATTTTCTGTAATCTATACAAACCCGCCACCCGTTTTGAAGTCGGGTGGGCACCAACTCACCATCTGTATTCTCAATCACTGTTATACCTATTTTCTTGGGTACTACCTGAACCGGGCTTACCCATTTGCTGTCAAAAATTGGGTAAATTGTACCAGCATCTAACAATTTCAAAATTTCTTTCTTTACAACTTCCATCATAGGCGGATTCAAACGCCTTTGAATCTCCCTAATAGGCTTACTATTTTCTTCCAATAGGATCCTATGCATGCATGTAGATGGGCTTATTCCTTTGATATCTGCAATTGTCCATCCTACAGCCCTTTTATGTTCTTTTAACACTTCAATCAACTCTTCCTCTTCTCCCTTGTTGAGTTTACTTGAGATGATCACTGGGACGGTATCCCCTTCACCTAAAAATGCATACTTCAAATGGCTAGGCAGAGGCTTTAATTCCAACTTAGGAGGTTGCAAAACAGAAGGTAAAAGAGTGGTGTAAGATGTGGGCAAGTCTATAGAAGGACTAGATCTTACCTTAGGCTTAAGTGCCTCTAATTCATACACTACTTCTTGCAATTCATCATCAATTAAAAACTTTGTTTCAACCTTACCAATGCTGTCTAGACTCATACTTTTGCAAAGCGCAACCATCAACTTGTCATCCTCACTTAACTCAAATGTCTTTTGGGTTAATGGTTCAATAATGTCAATGCTAAAAACATAAGATACATCATCAGGATATTTCATGGCATCATAAACATTAAATTTAATCACATCACCATCAAATTCCATAGTTAATGTACCATTATGCACATCGATCTTTGTTCTAGCAGTACTAAGGAAAGGTCTTCCTAGCAAAATATCAGATGATTTTGAGGATTTGTCATCCTCCATATCTAAAATAAAAAAGTCTGCAGGAAAAATCATACCATTGACCTGAACTAACACATCCTCTAACACACCTTTGGGGTAAACAATTGACCTATCGGCAAGTTGAATTACTACCCCGGTTTCTTTTAATGGACCAGCATTTAAAGAAGAATAAATGGACCATGGCATCACATTAATTGAAGTTCCCAAATCACACATAGTCCTTTTTATTCCCACATTCCCAATAGTGCAAGATATAGCAAACATACCTTGGTCTTTGCATTTGGGGGGTAGTAATTTTTTTTTAAGAACAGCAGACACATTTTCCCCCATATTTACCTTCTCATACCCGGTCAACTTTTTCTTATTAGTGCACAACTCTTTAAGAAATTTTGCATACTTGGACATTTGCTTAATTACATCAAGTAAGGGTATATTCACCTCCACCTTTTGGAATGTTTCAAGAATTTCTTCCTTCTCCTTTTCCTTCTTTGATTTGGCTTATCTTTCTGGAAAAGGAGGTTTGGTCTCCAAAATTTTAGGCTTCTCAGGTACAGACTTCTCAGGCTGCTATGTCTGTTTCTTAACTATCACCTCTGTTTCTTTTTATGATACCAAGCCGTGCTCACGTCTTTTTCCAGCAATAGGTTCCAGCTCTTTTTCACTTCTCAAGGTAATTGCGCTCGCGTTTTCTTTTGGGTTCACTATTGTTTAGGAAGGCAATTTTCCTTGAGACTCCAGCTTGCTTAGGGACGTTGCCAATTGGCTAACTTGATTCTCCAAATTTTGTATGCTCGCCCTTGTCTCCTGTTGAAATTGTTGAGTGTTAGTCGCAAAAGACTAAACTATCTCTTCAAGAGACATACCTGGTGCTGAAGAATTTTGCTGCAGTTGGGCTGATGGTCTTTGCTGAAATTGTTGGAAATTTTGCGCTCTAGATCCATAACTAAAGTTTGGGTGATCTCTCCATCCCGGATTGTATGTATTTGAGTATGGATCATACTTCCTTTGTGGTAGGCGAGGAAAATTCCCAACGGCATTTGCTTGTTCAGGGGTATCATCTTGCAAAGTGGGGCACATATCCGTAGAATGACTAGTATAAGCACAAATCCCATACACTTTGGCTTGTTGTGTATTCCCTACAACCAAATTTGGAACCAAAGAGGTTAGTTGATTGATTTTGCTCTCAAGGGAAGATGCATTTACCTCATTAACCCTTCTTGAGGGTTCTTGGTGAGACCCAAATTGCTAGGAATTGGTAGCCATGGTAGTAATTAAATCATGGGTAGCTTGGGGTGTCTTGTTGACAATAGCTCCTCCACTTGCGGCATCCATCATCTTTCTCTCCATGGATAATAATCCTTCATAAAAATACTGAATAAGGGCCTGATCTGGAATTCCATGTTGGGGACAGCTTGGACACAATCTTTTAAATCTCTCCCAATATTCATGGAGAGTCTCCGTATCCCGTTGCTTAATCCCACAAATTCCTCTTCTTATTCCAGCGGCTCGGCAGGCAAGAAAGAACTTGTCAAGAAAAATATTTACCATGCTTGTCCATGAAGTAATAGTCCCAGGAGGTAGATAAAATAGCCATTCCTTGGCTGCATCAGCTAGAGAAAATGGAAATGCCCTCAGCTTAATTTGTTCTTCCATTACTCCTTGTGGTTTCATGGTGGAACAAACTATATGAAATTCTTTGAGATGTTTATGAGGATCTTCATTCTCTAATCCACGAAAAGTGGGCAGCAAGTGGATTAAACCTGATTTCAACTCAAATGGAGCCTCCATATTTGGGTAAGTGATGCACAAAGGCTGTTGATTGACTGGAGGGGCCGCTAATTCTCTCAAAGTCCTATTTTCTTCAACCATATTTTCTTCTTGATCAGATTCGCCGGAAGAATAAGGCGGTTCAGGGGATGCTTCGTCTTTAGGCACTGAAATTGTAGATGAAGACGCTTGTTTTCTTAATTTTGCTTCTTTTCTTAACCTCTTAGCTGTCTTCTCTATCTCAGTATCGTACTGGAGTTCACCTATACGATCAGACCTGGTCATCAAAGAATAAAATCAATTAAAATCAGTCCCCGGCAACGGCGCCAAAATTTGGTGGTGGTCGAATTCACCAAAAATAATTCATACTCTCTAAATCACAAATAAATTGTACTTAGGGTGAGCAGAGTCGAATCCACAGAGACTGACAAATTGTTAATCCTTTGAAAACCAAGTAAGCAATAAAAGCAAAATTAAAAAGGGAGGTTTATGCAGAATATACTTAAATAAAATAAGCAAACAAAAATTAAAGAAAATCATATTATGCAACATCTAGCAAAGTTAATCTCATTCAAGTTCGGAAGTTGATCATTGAGTCAAACGAATAATCTCAAATACTGCAATAGACTGGTTATGGTTGTTGAAACGCTTCTAACAACCTAATCTTTCCTTAATATTAGATTAACCAGACACGCGCCTGTGATTAATCCCTTACTAATGAATAACCCCGACACGTGCCAAGGATTCAATTTGCGCGCCAAGGATTCAATTCACTAATAGCATGAAAAACGAGAAAAACCCAATCCTAGCCAATAAATCACACGCGTAACTTATTCAAGCTAGATCATATATTCTCATAATACAACTTGAAAATCTGATTTTAATCAAGTCATATTATTTGCCATTATTATTAAAACACCTAAACAATTACGGGTTTGGGTATTTCAATTGGCAAACTATCACCCTGTCAATTGCACAACGAGCTCTTATTGTAACAACCAACAAAGTAATGGTAAACAATAAAACAGAGAATATATAAATACTGCAGAAATTAAGAAGGAGGATTAAGTTTAGATCTCACGACTTGAATGAACTTGAACTTTGATAATCCTTTGCTAGATTAAAGAGGAGTTAGCCACATACGGCTACAAAATGCGCAAAATAAGATGTTTCTGAATTTTCTGGAGTCAAGTCTCTCCTCCCCTCTTGCGTTCAACCTCTTAAATAAAAAAAAAAAGAAAGTCTAGAAAAAGAAATTCTATCCAACATGGAAAGAGAAAAAAAAAAGGCAAAAACTTCTCCCTAATGTCCCTAATTAAGAGTCCTATTTAAGTACAAAAATCCTCCACAATCAGATCTGGAAAATATGGAAATTAACGGCCAAATCACGTCCCCAAATTCTGCATCAGCTCTGCATCCGCGCGACCTTAAACCGTGAGCACGGATCTCTGGAAAATGGATCTTTTACATGCAGAATCCCAACCAATAGCTCAAAAACACATCAAAAGCGTCCAAAATCTTCACGATTGCATCATTCACCATCACCTAACCACAATGCATAAAAACAAATAAATTACACTCTATTTATTCGAATATTTGCCCAAAATACCACAAAATATAATCAAAATATAAGTCAAATATACACATCATCATCAAGCCGCGAAGAGCTCGATTATTGTTATTTCCCCGGGAAGAACAGGTGTCAGAATGAGAAGAACTCGATGATGGTTATTACCCCGGGAAAGACAGGTGTTAGAATAAGAGAAGCTCGATGACGGTTATCATTCTGGGAAGGACAGGTGTCAGAATGAGAAAATTTTGATGACGGTTATCATCCCGGGAAGGACAGATGTCAAAATAATGTGAGTTCGACGACGATTATCACCTCAGACAAAAAGATAAGATCAATAGCAGTTGGCGAACAGATGTCATTAGATAAACGGTGAAAATGAGATCAACGGTGATTATCGAACACAATGTCAAAGACGGTTACCGAGCCTACATTATAAATAGCACCCAGCTGCCAAAAGAAACCCCCCACACATACAAACCAAAATGCTGTCTTTTTATCTTTACTTTCAGTATCGCACCTTTATTTTCCGTAGCTATAGTTGTTTATTTTCCAAGTCGGTAACTTTGCAATATCGTGTCGACGAACTTCGGACGCCGCCAGTAATTGGCCAGATTCGTCTGAGTTCTCTATAAATTCAAGTCAAATTTCTTCATTGTGTGAAACTGGTCTTATCAACCAAGATAATCGGGTTCTTTGTTCACGTCTGAATTACTCCTGTCCAGAATTAGACCTAGAACCCAGTCTCATCTAATAAAAAATCAAAGAATGACTTTCGGTGAATTATCTTTCGTTGCAGGAACCATTTTCGGTGAAACAGTTAGCAGGCAGAACCTCCTCCAAGTTATACTCATGGAGAGCTATATGCTATAGGGCTTGGTTAGGGCCCGTTTGGCAAGTTATCAAATAGTGAAAATTTATGTTCTTTTGTTCTCAAAATCCGTTTGTTAAAATTTTTGTGCCCGGGCACAAATTTGCAAAAATTGTTCCCAGAATCAGTTTTGGAACAGAATCAAGAAGTTAAAAAAAGTAGCTTCTTGATTCTTGGAACAATTTTTCCATTTCTGATTCTTCTTAGTTTTCTTCTTCCTCTTGGTTTGTTGTTCTTCACCTGCCGCCGGCCACCGGCAACCAACCACAGGCCAGGGCCGGCGAGGGTGTCGCGGCCCTCACCGCCTGGGCGAGGGCGGCTCACGGCCGCGATGGCGAGGCCTCGCCCAGCCATGGCGAGGCCAACCTCGCCATCGTGACCTAGGCGAGGGAGATGGGTCGCGACAGCGAGGCCGCAGCAAGGGCCACAACGCCCTCGCCGACCATGGCCAAGGAAGGGAAGGGAAAGAAAGGAAAAAAAAAGAAATATTAAAAATTTCAAAATATTATTAAAATATTATTAAAATATTATCAAATAAAAAGGAATTTTGTGTAGTTACCGAACGCATTTCTATTCTTTTTCTATTCTAAGAATAGAAATTTTGGGCAATTACCAAACACCTTCAAATGCTTAGAAATTGTTTCTGAGCACGAAATCAAAAAGAATCATTTCTAAGCAGAATCAGTTCTCAGGCACAGAATCGTTACCATGCGCACCCTTAATGACTCAGATAACTTTTGGTTTTCCCATGGCTATATTCTTTTCTTTGCATGGTTATTGAAAAGATCTTCTACAATAAGCTTATACTTTCCCAGCGTGCTCATTCCAAATGGAAAAACACGACTGCTATAATGGCGATCATGGTCGGCCAGCCATTCGGGCCGCTCAAGTACGCTCGAGCACGAAAAATTCATTCGTTTCCCTTTCTTTTTCATTTTGTGAGCAGACTAGAGCAACAAAGGACCTGCCACGGCAAGGGCGATCATGAGTTCAAATCCTTATTTTGCGTGCTATACGTGTAAAGTCCAACCTACGCGAGAGATGGAGTCAAAGAAATAACACGCTACGGATTCGTTTCTTAACTGTTCGAGTTTTTAGGGTCCAACACTATTGAGATATAGGGTGTTAGAAACTTGCAGGATAGCAAAGCAAAGGACCTTAACCTAACGCAAGAATCTTACAAAGATAGAAATGACTCGTACAAGTCTGTAGAAAGGCCATAAGAACATGATGACTGTGGACATTACCGCATGTGTTAGTCCCAAGTAACAACAAATGATGTATTTCTCCGCCAGTATTGTTACAACACCTCTCTCTCTCTCTCTCTCTCTCTCTCTCTCTCTCTCTCTCTCTCTCTCTCTCTCTCTAATTAGAGCTGGAGCTTTCTTTATGTGAAGATAATATACTAGTTGGAGCAATCAAATCCATGGCAAATTGAAAGCCAGATTACAAGGACCAGAAATAATAAGATACCAAACACGACCAGCTTGATTTTCATGTTCTGGTACCACATCTTTCGCCGGATTTGCGTCCCTTGTTTCTTGTATGCTTGAGCCTAGCATTAGGGATGAAGCTTGTTCAATTTTCTATAGAACAGAGGTTGATAAAAAGAGAAATCTGCTGGACTAGAGATATGATATAAACCACTTTACCTGATCTCGCAGATTCTCTGTTTTGTCGGCTAGAATGGTCAGGTTCTCCCCTCTGTCAATCGCCTGAAAAACGCTCAATGAGAATACAAGAATCAAAATGCGGCTCTTCACACGGAAATGCTTAACCAGTCGACATAATTTCATGAGATTCGGAACGCATTCGGCTGATCAAGCCATAAATTGAAAAACCGAGACGATGTGATATCACGAGGAAGGAGGATGCCGCGTGGATGATTATTTGTCATTTCAGAAAGCAAATCCTACTCTGCTTCGGGGGTAAAGACCGTTTCTGAAAGAGGATTCAAGGATTTTACCCCAAACAGATAAATTCCACCCTCTAGAATCTCTCGAGTCCGCCACTAGTGACAAATTATCTGAGTCGCATATCTAAACATGCAAGTCATTCACCATAACCTAGCGGATTAGTCACGATCACAAGTGATACGCAAATGGTCAAATGCCCAGGTTTAACTCGTCTCTAGTAACTGTACTTAAAAGGGAGATAGACTCCACAGCAGTGGCTTATATTCTACAAAATGGCCAATAGGTGGAGCACTTTATGCACACATGGCAAAGATTAGCGAGTTTGAATCTTAAAATAGTAAACTACTCAACGCTATTCTTTAGCATTTCTTCAATCTCTCTATTGACCTCCAGCATTTGTGCCTCTCTTGATCAAGGAGAAATACTCAGTTGTGCACCCTAAGCTGGGGAGAGCGACTTATTTAATTCAGCACTTACAAGGCTTAGAGGGTTTGACATCACTGTGTTAAAAGAGAAAAAAGTAAAAACATCATCCTGGAAAGAGTTCAAAATGACTGCATATCCCCCATAGATTGTCTGCCACAGTGTCACTACTCTAAATAAAACCTCATCCAACATACATGCCCAACATTTTTTTACGTTGCCCTGGGGCTACATCTACCTAAAACGCGGGATACTAGTGCACAGTTTGGAAATCAAAGTAATCATTGTAAAACCAGGACTTTATTCATTTACCACACTTTACATCGATTTACTGACGACATGAACATGTTTACCATATTATAGATGGGTATACCACTGAGGAACTGCACACGTGACCCATGTATGCAAAAAAAGAAAAAACGGAGAAAGGTTTTCAGCCCTTCCAAGCTAAATAAACCATGTACATGTAGGCCACTCCACGCTAAGAATCTGCTTGCACTAGGTATAACTAAGCCTTAATTGTGTGATCATGTAGCTATGTGTAATGTGCTGTAGCACTTGTGTTGACAACATATGCTTCAAAAAGCAGGGTAGAGCAGCTTTCTAGAAGCTGCTGATTGCTTGCCAAGCACCTTACAAAAGCTTGAGTTTCAAAGATGGCTGCTGCAGTGGAGCAATATAAAACACCCTCTAAACCTATTAGGTGGCCTCATGGTTATATAGATGCGGTATATCTGTGCTTACATATATAGACTTATCGCCAAAAGAAATTCTCCATCCAAAACCCATCCCTTTTGCATATGAAGGAAGATGAATGTAATCAAAAGCCAAACTGGGTGTAAAAGCAGCAAATGCAGAAACTCAGGAGTGTAAACTATCAGCAAACAAATCTCATAAGCAGTCAAAAGCTACGTAGACTTATGAACAAAAAGAAGCCTTCATATACCTTGTCAATATTCTCCAGCATTATACTTTTAACTTCTGAAACTTGAGCCTTCACTTTTATTAGCTTATCGATCTCTTCTGCGTGTTCAATAATGTACTTCATGTGCTCCTTCATTATTGGCCTGTAAAATCCAACTTAAATCAATTACTTTTCACTGAAACTCTTTACTAGATGGCCGATCAGAACATCATTTAGCAGCAGTCTTATGGTGACCCGTACCCGAACTCCTTATTGAGACTTTTAGCAATAGCTGTATCTGCTTTGCCGCCACCATATCTTTTTTTAAAGTCCGCTTTTACACGCTCCAAAAATGCGATAGAGATTTGCTTGGCCACTGATTCTTTGGCGACAACACAATAAGCTGCAAAGTGCAAAGACAATCATGACAATCAGCCGGTAAAGAGATCAATAGTTTTCTATGCAAATCACAGGACAATGAAGTAATGTACTCTAAAAACAGAAAGACAAGCTTGCATCAGTCGCCAGTAGATGACATAGCTAAATTTATAAAAACAAATAAATAAAGAAAAACAACCACTGCATCTCCATTGCCAACAACTTAAGAATGAAATTACCAGGACACCATGCAAAAAGGACTACAACAACTCATAGAGCGGAACTACCCAACATCGAAAAACATGGGTCAGCCCCCAAAAGGAACACTCAAGTGATGACCTAGGAGGTGGCACGTATGTACCATTTCACAACTGTTTTTTCACTGTGGGATTGAGGTGTTACAGACCAACCAATGCTAAGTTATCCTCGGTACTCCTTCTAGCATATAATATATACAACTCCAATGATGTACGAGGCCATTGATCAACATGCTAGCTGCCACCATACTGAGCCACCATTCTGTTGGATCAGGGCACTAAAGATGCAAACTGGTCTCCACACAATAATTAGCCTGGCTCTGCTAATATTTGGCCCCATTTACTATCAAATGAGTAGACCAAGCTCCAAAAAAGGACTCACAGTGGAAATAACTCTATCCGGTTGTAAAACACCACATTAGATCTTTTCTTACACAGTTTACTTAATTAGCTTAAAGCATGAAATTAAGACAGTTGATGGAAACAAGATCACCAGAAATCTTTCATTCCCTGACATACCCCAAATATGGACACACAGGCGTGTGAAGAACACATGGTAGTCCAAATTCCAATGCGCAAAGCCTATATCTGGTTATCACTCGACCACTACTAAATAATCTCAGTAACCTGATCAACCATAGTGCCGACACTCAGAGTGCAGTACAAACTCCTTAAAAGTTGGTACGACCAATTTGACAGCGCACCTATAAATTAGAATTGAGAGCCATCTACCAAGCTGCATGTGCACAGAGATGGAGTAGGCATAATGTATCTTACTGCTACAGCATAAGATCAGTATCTTAGCAGATAAAGTTTTCAAGGAACAAATCAGAAACTAATGTACTGAATATGAAACACTGTGTCAGGACGTAATGTAAAAGGAAATGAATAAATAGAAACCACTTTCCCAGTTTCCCTATCTTCTGACTCGAGAGACAGATAATTTTCGGGACTCCAGGTACCGCTTTACATCGGTCAACCAAAACTTCAATTGAGAAAAACTCAACCTTTAATTTGATATAGATTGCAACGTCTAAATTCACAAGCTCAACCATGTTCACAATTCAGCAAAAGATTTTGAAGTAGCAACGTGGCGCTTTTATAGTTCAGAAACTACTAAACAGTCCTCTTAGTCAAGGTAATCGATACTTACACTCTCTTTCCAGCAAAACTAAAACCCCGTGTTTGTTCTTACTAAATTTTCAACTCAGCAAAAACCAAACCCTTTCCAGAAAACAATCTACCAGCTCCTGAATCCACATAAGGTAATGATATCCTCCAGTTCTCCGCAAATGTTAAGAAAAAAGAAACATCAAATCTTCCTTCACTTTGCTCATTTCACCCCCACAAACCCAGAGTCCAAAAATAGAATCAAGAAAGAAAAGAACAAAGAACTACACAACATGCAAATTCACCTAATTGTAACCCCCTAGCTCCAAAACGAACTAAAACCCAAGTCAGGAATGACCTCTAAACTCAAGATCCAGCCACTTTCACCAGCAATCCGACAACCCCCCACGGAGTGAATCAGAGAACCAACGTTCAAACTGGGATGGAAACAGAGAGAGAACCCAAAAACGAAAAAGCAAGAATTTTGGGGGGGGGAGGAATTTGAAATGAGACTGACCGTAACCATCTTCGAGGAGGAAATTGAAGGTGTGGTGGTCGCAGGAGTAGGTGAACTTGTTGTTGGAGGAAGGGAGCTTCTGGAGGCACTGAGCGGCTATGGCCGGGAAGTTGCCGGTGAACTCCGTGTACTCGGCCAAGATCATCGTCCCCCTCGCCACGAAACTGTATATGAACGATTCCTCGCTCATCGTCTTCCTCCTTCAGCTCTCAAGAAACAAGCTTCAAGAACCGGGCACGAGACGTACAAGTCGGGGAAGAGAGAGAGAGGGAGAGAGAGATCTAGAGAGAGAGAGCCTACGGGTATGTCTCTTTGTCTGTGACTTTGTGCTCTTTTTTTCCACTCTCAACATCATTAATTTCTGTCCTTTGCAAGGAAGGAACAAATCTTCTTTTCAGATTATAGTTTTGGCTTAAATAAACCTTTCTTGGAGTGACTTTATATTTTTTGTTCTTTGCTTTTTCCTAGCATTTTGACATTAGTTTCAAGCCCCCTCAAATCTTCCTTGAAAGTTAATTATTCACACGAAAAGGCTTTATTAAAAATATGATCAGGTATCACCTTCGGACCAAAAAGAAAACTCTATGATTGGGCACGAAAATCCTAACCCTAGTTCCTAGGTTCCCGACGTTTAGAACCAGGTCTCCGTCGTCTTGCCCGAGTCCATTGAGGCCGGGCCCATGACCCCGGTGCTCATGCCCAAGACCCCAACGTCCACGCCCAGGTCCCTCAAGGTCAAGCATTAGACCTCGGTGTTCGTGCTTGAGTGCGCGACACTTGCGCCCAAGTCCATCAAGGTTGAGCCCAAGACCCGGTGCTTGTGCCTAATGCCCTGGCACTCAGGCCTGGGTCCACAAAGGTCGTGCCCGAGTCCCCGCTCGAGCTTTGGTCCCAACACTCAGGCTTAGGTCCGAGGCACTCTGGCTCAGGTCTCTAGTACCCAAGTCAGGGTCTATTGGAACCGAGGCCCAAGACCTCAGTGCTCGATGCAACGAGATCGAGCCTGAGACCCCAATGCCTATACTCAAGTCTATTGAGGCCAGGCTTGATACCCTAGTGCTCACCGGTCCATCAAGGCCAGGCCCGAGACCTAGGTGCCCGTTTCCTGATACTCGGATTGGGGTCCATTGAGGCCGAACTCTGGTGCTCGTACCTATTCCCTTGCTACCCATGCACAAGTTATAAGCACCTGAATAGTGTATGTCTATTTAGGAAAATTAAATCATATTTTTCGTACCAAAAGACGAAAAATATTTTCCAGTTCATTTTTTGTTTCAGCCGAACACCGAAAAATATTGTCATTTGCCAAAAAAATAACTTTCTAGAAAATATTTTCTAGCGAAACAAACGGAGCTGTAGTATAAAGGCAAGCTATTCACAACATTTTAAGAGTCAGAATAATGCGAAATCAGATTTAAACTACGTGTATTTTGAATAATTAGTAAGAAAAAACTTGTGATCGTTTTTTTTTACCTTGTTATATATTTTCTTTAAATTTATATGTTTAAGTAGGAAAAAAATTTTGATTTTTTAGATGATGTCGAGTATGTGAACCTGCTCCACAACTTGATCAATTCCGATGCATATAAACCGTTATTGAGTAAAACTCCGTACTATGGACGAGATCTGCAAGCCTAATTTTAACACGGGAGATGTAGCGATTTCATATATGAATCTAATCCATTCAAATTTATATCTTTTTTTTTCTTTTTAGAGGTGATAGGAGAAAATGATCTTGAATATGAGCACGACATATTCCAAATATAATTGACATAATCCAATAAGAAAATGGTCAGTGCTTCTATAATTGATTGAAGGGACAAAAGGAAAAAGGCAAAAAAAGATAGATTGGCGTGCCAAAGTGGGGACAGTCGGACAGAGACTCTTCATGGGATAATATTTTAATTGCATAATTCAAATTTTAATTAAAAAAATTGAATTCGAGCTGTATTTTTTCCTCTGTGTTTTCTATAATTATTGTTTGTCAGGTGCACTACTAAAAAGCAATTTTCGGCTGCTTTTTGCCAATCGCAAGCTGGTCGTGTTCTTTCCAACTTTGCGGCCTCGTCTTCTTTGGACCGCGAAAAATAATTAGAAGAAAGAAGAATTGGCGTTTTCTTACGGACGAGGATGTTCGAATCTTACTTGCTGAGGTTGGCGAGCATCTCTTCGAGCGATATAATAATGTTTCACTATTTTAAAAAGTTGGTGTCAAGAAAATATTATTTAAAAGAATATGATACTGGATGAAGAAATCAATACACTCTAAAAAATTAAAATTGAATTAGTAATGTCACCGGCCAAAACAAAAATAAAAAATAAAAATTCAATTTTAAAATATTTATAAAAATTGTCCGCATCAGAGTCGGTCGTCGGTCTTATCACGTTGAATGATCAACGTCCAAGTCAACGATTTTTAGTCAAAAATTTGGCTGGACGGAGTCAATTGGAAATTTATCAAAATATTTAGGATTAAATTTATCAAATTAAAAAATTTAGGACTGAATTGGCACAAATGCAATAGAATTTTTACTTTTCTAGTAATTTTCCCAATTAATTTGTGTAGAATCTTTTTTAGAGTAAGATGGTTATAGAGGCCAGAAGTGATTTCTGCACATTTGCTTCTCTCTTTTTATAGAGTGTTAGAGGTGTTTTCTTTGAGATGATATTTCAATTCTACATATTTCACTTCTCTTTTTATAGAGTGTTAGAGCGATATAATAATGTTTCACTATTTTAAAAAGTCAGTGTCAAGAAAATATTATTTTAAAGAATATGATACTGGATGAAGCAATCAATATACTCTAAAACAAATAAAATTGAATTTGCAACGTCACCGGCCAAAATAAATTTAAAATTTTAAAAATTAAATTTAAAAAAAAATTATAAAAATTGTCTGCATCAGCGTCGATCGTCGGTCGTACCACGTTGAATGATCGGAGTCCACGACAGCAATTTCCAGTCAAAAATTTGGCTGGAGGAACTCAATTGGGAAATTGTCAAAATGTTAGGACTAAATTTGTCAAATTAAAAAATTTAAGACTGAATTGACACAAGTACAATAGATTTATGACTTTTTTGGTAATTTTCCCAATTAATTTGTGTAGAATCTTTTTTAGAGTAAGATGGTTAAAGAGGCTAGAACTAGAAGTGATTTCCACTCATTTGCTTCTCTCTTTTTATAGAGTGTTAGAAGTGTTTTCTTTGAGATGATATTTCAATTCTCTTTTTATAGAGTGTTAGAGCGATATAATAACGTTTCGCTATTTTAAAAAGTTGGTGTCAAGAAAATATTATTTTAAATAATATAATACTGATTAAAGAAATCAATATACTCTAAAAAAAATAAAACTGAATCCGTGACATCACCGGCCAAAATAAAAATAAAATTTTAATTTAAAAAAAATTATAAAAATTGTCTGCAACAGTGTCAGTCGTCAGTTGTACCATGTAGAATGACTGACATCCACGTCAGCAATTTCCAGCCAAATTTTTTGCTGGAATGACTCAATTGGAAATTGTCAAAAGGTTTAGGAGTAAATTGGTCAAATTGAAAAATTTAGGACTGAGTAGATTTTAGACTTTTTTGGTAATTTTCCAAGTTAAATTGTGTAGAATTTTTTTAGAGTAGGATGGTTATAGAGGCTAGAAGTGATTTCTGCACATTTGCTTCTTTCTTTTCATAGAGAGGTAGAGGTGATTTCTTCAAGATGATATCTCAATTCTACATATTTCAAATTTTTTTTTTGGAATTCTCTCCTTTCTTAACTAAGTAAAATTGAATTTGCGATGAAGCTAATAGCATTCAAACTATTTTTTTTCTAATTGTTGTATTAAACGGGTACCAAAAACATTTCTATTATATGTCTATTTAAGCAAAATTGTAAGTTTAAACTTTCAGTCACATTGTTGCATATCCGATCTAACTAATACCCCAAAATAACATAACATAAAATTTATTGATACTATTAGCAAAAAGAAGAGTAAAGCCTGTCAAAATACGTTTATCAATATATGTCCGCGCAATGCATGAGCCACGTAACTAGTTCTTTATTATACGTATGTAAAACTAAAAATAATGCATGAAAATTTCTCCTACTATCAAAGAAGATGATTGTAGCTAATGTTAACATCACAATACATGCCCATACATATGTATCTCCCTCGATGAAAAAGAGTGCCGATCGCTCTTCAAGTTTAACACAATAGAATTATAATATCAAAAAATGGAATATATATATATATATATATGCATCATCGTCATAAATAGTGTTAATAACTCTTTTAATTGAGAGATACTAGAATCCTAAAATCCATCATAAAACTTTTAAAAAGTGCAATCAACTCCTATCTTGTCAAGTTGGTGTAATCAAATTCTTCAATTAACTCCGTCCAACTTGACAAACGAAAAATATTAACACGTTTTAGGACTTAATTGCACTTTTTAAAAATTTTAAGACTCAATTGTACTTTCATGACAAGTTTTACAATTTTCAATACGCTTATCCCTTTAATTGATGTGTAGCAGGGAAAGGGGTCTTTGATATTGTAAGATCATTACCACTCCAGACGTGGAATTTAAAAGAGGCAATAACACATAAATAAAGTAGTAACTACATTATTGAATATTATGCACGATGTACAGGGAAAGAAAAGAATTGAAAAGTTAAAGTGAGACTTTATAGCTTATCGCCAAACTATTTATTGCAGCACCACTTTTGGTTTCAAATGATTGTGCATGATAACGAGGAAAACTTTGAAATCATGATAAGATGCATCGACAAATGGCTGGTTAAAGTGAGCGTAGCATCTATATCTATATGTATATCATTTGTTTGCACTAATCAAGTCATAGAGATATTGATTCAAATAAGCACGCCACCTGAACAAGGTGTGGCCATTGGTGAGACATCGATAGGTGAACCCTTGTTGATTGCTATGCTTATCGATGACCATGATCGATTATTGACATACGAAAGCGGCTGGTTGCTGATTATCAAAATTGGTTGGGGAAAATACACTTTGAAAGATGTAGATAAACAATCAAACAAAGAATCATTCGAAAGTTAATTGCTTGGCGAATAAAGTGGGTGTAAAATCCGGGTACAGTAGTATTTAAACCTAAAATTGCATATGGATAAAACGATGGAGCAAAGCGAATCATGAGGTAATGGCTCAAGCGATATCTAAAGCAACAATGAATAAACGTGGAAGATTAAAGCACGATTTTAAGGGAGAAACCACTTGGAGATAAAATGGACTGACGACGTGAAGGTGTGGAACTGAAGATTTCGGAGATATGAGGACACGATTATAACTGCTGAAGAACTGCTTATGGTCAGTTACATTGTAGATACTATAAATACCAGTGCTTATGTAGTGTAAAGACCTACAGACAACAAATCTTGTATTTTTCAATTATCTTTTAATTCCTGTATCGTAATTGTAGTTGTAATTTGTAGATAACTCGTCGTCAATAGCGTGTGTCTTAGTTGTAATTTCTAGATACCTCGTTGTCAATTAAATTCCAGCTATGTGTCTTGTTGTTATCTCACTTTGTCGTTAATTAAATTCCGACAAAGTATGGTCTACTTTAACATCAATTATATTCTGTTGTAGTATATCTATCGGTTTCCTCATTTACATGTAATATATTTTGTCCGGAGTCGTCATAGAACTTATCTCCTCTTATTAGAAAAAGATTGAAAAACTACTTTAAATGAAAAGTATTTCATCGTAGTGGCAAATTCCGACAAAACATTATTATAAAAAAAAATTCCAAAAACCCCCCTAAAATGAGGCTAGATGAGTCTCAAAGCTCCCACATACTTGACCTTCTTTCAAATAATTCCGCAGTGGACAACTTTGTTCCAAAGGGGTCATGGACCGGCGAACACGTGCAAGTCACGTGTGCATTTCGCATGCATTCTGGGTCTTTTTTCAGTCCAAAAAATATGAGATTTGACTCAAATGCATATGAATCATGCGAAAAAAGCATCAAACTTTTAGTTTATTTGAAAGATGCAAATTAATTAATGAACTCCAATTGCATTTGCCATCTGCCTTAGATCTTACCTAATGTGCATTGACAATTCTATTCAATTTTCTCTTTCTTGGTATTAATTTTCTCTTAAGAAGACGCATATCAATTCGTTGACATTATGTATGCGCCTCGTATGGCATCTATATTTTTCAACGTAAGATTTTCCATTCTTGAAAGGTATCATTTAAATATGGATGAAGCCAACGTCAATTGATTGTTTTAATGGAAAAACTCTTCCTAGAAAATAAATTTAAAACTTTTAGGCTCCGTTCGTTTCACGGAAAACAACTTCTAGTAAAATGTTTTCTGGATTTTCCGGTATTCGTTTCACGGAAAATAAATTAGTCATGAAAAAAATTTTCCATATCTTCTTTCACCTCACTTTCTTTCACGAAACAATTTATACTTTTATTTTTATTTTTTCTTATTTTTAAAAAATCTAATTTTTAATTTTTTTAATCGTTTTCTGTTTCTTTTCTCTTCTTTTTTTTTTCTTTTATTTCTTCCTCAGCCAGCCACGGCGATAGCTAGCAACCGGCCTTAAGCGAGGCTTGACCTCGGGCGAGGCTAAGAGTAGCCTTGCCTCGCCGGCCTCAAGTCGAGCCGAGCCTTGTCGGATCTAGCGAAGCCTTGCTCGAGGCTGGCGAGCCGAGACTCAGCCTCAGGGGAGCTCACTGGCCTGGAGTGAGGCCTCGCCCAAGGCTGGCGACCATCATCGTGGTCGGCGACCGACAGAGGAAGAAATAAAAGAATATAAAAGAAGAGAAAAAAAGAAAAGAAAATAAATATTAAAAATTATTCAAAAATTCAAAATAAAAACGTAATTGAAAATTATATTTTAAAAAATAAATAAATAATAAGAAATTATTAAAAGGAGTGCAAGGAGAAAATTCAAATTAGATTTTCCATACCAAATGACAAAAAATATTTTCCAATTCATTTTCAGGTTTCTACTGGAAAATGAATTTTCGGAAAACATTTTTTGGAAATGTCGCATTTTTCGTAAAACGAATGGAGTCTTAGTATGGAAAAACCAAGTGATAGAAGGAGAATACAAACGATTTCGTGCATGGATCCCATACGAGCATATGCACTTCAAAATCAAAGACCCCATCTCTTTGCCATCTTGATTTTTAGAGGGTGCATTTGTTTCATGAAAAACTTAAGATTGAAAAAACATTTTCCCATAAATGATTGGTTTTATTGCTGATAAAAATGAATAAATGAAAAATATTTTCATCATCCACATAAATATATAGATTTAAATTGATCTTGACAATGAAAATATTTTTCAATGATTAATTTATATAAGCGATATATCTAATCATTTTTTGAAAAATGTGTTTTCAAATTTTGAATTTTTAATGAAACAAACACATACTTAAATTTATGAAAACGTCGTGTAGCTGGCAGAAGCAATAGCTACTTCGCTAGTTGAGGCTTCCAACGGTCAAATTCTGCATGGAGATTCTTAAGTTCAGATTCGAAATGGTATTGGAAGCAATTGAAGAGTCTATGAACATTCTCGAGAGTGCTATATTCATCTCTCCCTCTAGATTTGGACCGTTGTCTAAATTCGATTGGCCTAGGTTTAGTTACCTTCGAAAGTTTCGTTTTCGAAGAAAAATGACAGATTTTTGGAAATTTAAGTGAACTTCAGTTCTTAGGCACCAATTTTTGACGTACCAAATTGTTTCAGTGTTAGGGAATTATGTGCAATAGGGGAAATAGAGCACTGTTGTACTATAGAATTCTTGCATTTTTTCTTGGTTATTCAAAACCCAAGTTGAGGGTTGAGATTGCTTAAAGTGTTGTAGTGATGTTGTTTTTTGTTGGTGATTTTGTCGGTGTTATGAGTGCATGTGTTGTGACAACTCGCAGCCTGACTGGAAATCATTTAAATGTAAGCTAATGGTGTGAAGTTGGTAATGACAAATCCAATAGAGTTGCACTTCATCGATATAAAATTAGAGGCCCCACATGAAAATTAAAAATATTTTAACATTAATTCTACCAAAAAAGTTTAACATATTTAGAGCATCTTCAACTTAATTTCTTTGTTACTTCAAATCAAACCTAACACATTTGCACAAATGAGAAGTATCTGTCAATTTTTCTAAGTTCAACAATGTTTTATCAAAGCATAAAAACAAGAGAGAGAATCGCACTATCAACTTGGCATTATTACCTTACATTCAAATCACTTCCATACAGGCTACGAGGTTTGCATACCACATGCGCTCATGATGCGGACAAAATCACCATCAATTAATACCGAACCCAAAAGAAAAAAATGATATCATGACAACACTTCAAGCAATCTCAAGCCTCCACTTGTGCTAATTGAGTAGATTGCAAGAACACTACACTACAAGAAAGCCCTTCTTCCCTAATCGCACATAATTTCTCTTAATACTGAAGCAATTTCGGGTGCTAGAGATTGGTGCCTAAAAACCCAACTTCACTAAATCTCCAAAAATCAATCATTTTCTTCTTTGAAGACTGAAAATTACCAAGGCAACTAAACCAAGCCTGATCTATTTCAGACAAACAATCCAAAACTTGAGAGAGAATATGAAGAATCTAAAGTGCGCTACACTGCATCTGCAAATACAGATTAACACTATTCAGTGTTTGGGAGATTGTAGTAAAGGACTTAGCTTCCCGATCTACAAAGAGAATATTGGCGAGTTTGAAAGTTAAAGCAACAAGAGATGATGAGTAAGTTTAATAATTCAAATAAAGCATTGAAGAAAAAGAGCAAAAGGAAGAAGATTCCATGGACTAATAAATAAATCCACCTGAAAGATAATTTGCTAATCTTTTGTGTAGTTTAAAAAAGACTAATAAATGTCAGTCCTACCTGCCTAGTACTAGAATAGCAGCTTCTCTCTTCATTAGATCCATGTTGTGCAGAGCTTATACGTATGATTTGAGTTGTGCAAAATGGATCTCATTTGTCATATAAAAAAATCAAATGATTTTGCCTAAGTCTGCACACGAAACAATCAGATTTGCGTAAATCCCATTTGTCGCCTCTGCGACCGCTAGTTTTGAATAAAAGAGAAAAATGCCTTCATAGTTGGTGTGCTACTCCACCACTTTGATGAAGGAAATCGGCTGATGGAGGATCCCTCAGTGTGAAAAACTACGGAAGTGGTTGGGTGATGGACGTGTGCTTAATGCAGGAAGCATGTAACTTCTACCAAGCAAGATAACCTCTGTACCACTGAGCGTCGTAGCAGAGTGATAAAGGAGTCACAGCATTTTCGATGAAGTCATGTGTTTGATACATATCATGAGCGAATTTTGGCCAACTTATGCTTTTGGTATTCGCTATCTCATGTTAAGAGACTCCCTATATTCTGGCAGGCGAATGGATCTATCGTGATGAGCTTATACATCTACGCTTGAACTGAGTAGCTATAGTTCAAAACAAACGTCCCATAATGGTGTGAGACCCTTATGATAACGCTTAGAAATAAAAGCGGCGCTGATCCCATTCATTAGTTTACTCAAAAAAATAAGTAGATAATTGCAAGAATAGCCCAATTGTTGTAAGAGGAACCATTATACAATGGAGGTGCAGTTTGGAAATTTAAAGGTGCCACAAACGTTGAGTTTGACAAATATATTAGAGATAGGTAGGGACAAATTTGGAAGAACGCTAGAAGTGAGAGCAACCAATTTTTTTAGTCGTAACAGTAGAGTTGACACTATTATGACTCCATTGACGACACTTTTTTTTTAAGACCATTGACTACACATTTATAAAGCTAATAATTGAACAGGTGTTGCGTTGAAAACAAGTGCTCCAATGACAACATATCTGTCTTTTTCCCCTGTTCTCCATACTGTGCAGTCAACTTCCATCCTTTGACCATGAATTTAAGCTCCATTTATTTTGCAAAAAATAAATAATTTAAAAAATATTTTACTAAAAATGATCATTTGTATTACTTATAAAAATGAATGAATGAAATTTTTTTCATCGTCTATGAAGATAGTTAGACATAAATTGTTGTTATAATGAAAATATTTTTCATTGACTAATATTTCAAACGATATAAGCGACCATTTTTAGGAAAATATTTTTCAAATTTTTCATTTTTTGCGAAATAAACAGAGCCTTATGGTGTGTTTATTTGACTGGAAACTTTGAGATAAAGAAAAATATTTTTCATGAAAATCATTTTCAAGAAAAATAGTTAGTTATCATTTGTTTTTTTTTTCACGAAGTTATCATTTGTTTGATGGTTTGAGAAAAATGATTTTTTTTTTGCCAAAAGGGGCAGTTCTTTTTCCCAAATCTAAGCTTACTGTTTTTAGTTCATAGAAAATGTTTTTTTAAATAGATTAGTTTTCTATTATCCAAACACTAGAAAAGTCGAAAAATAATTTTTCGAAAATAATTTTTTTTCAAGTAAACGGACTCTTAATTTCTCATTAATACACTTTAGGGAGAATGATACGACTTCTGCTTTTTGTAGAATGAGCGTAGAGAACTCTTTCAATATGATACTGACTTCACATCAAATTGAAAGGTGAAACTACCCTTCAGAGCTTAATTTTTTTTTTTGATCGAATCAGAATAAATCACTTCTGGGATGGTCATCAATCCTGAAAGTTCTCCCTTTACAGCGTAGTACAGATATAAATACAGAAATAGATTATGAAATCTTGATAGCTCGGTGTACTTTACTTTATATGAACATTTTGCTATCTTTTTTCAAAAATTTATATTAAACATATATTTACAATTCAAAAAATAGAAGAAAATGAGAGAAAATTCTAAGTTGCTCACATAGAGCGCAAGGATGAGATTGCATTACAAGGACAATTATGTGATTTTACCAAGTACACTTTCTCAATAGAAATTCCTTTGTTTTACCTTTTTGTCCTACACCTTTAGTCAGTTTTACCTTCCTCTTTGATTTACATCTAAAAAAATAGGTTTGTTAGGGTTTTAATGAAAAACACAAAGGTGACACAGAAAATGACATTGATTACATGATAAAAAATGTTCAGTTTTATCTACAACAAAGCCTGAAAAATTTCATGGAACGCCCGTGTCGTATGCTAAGATATATTATAAAAACAAATGCAACAAAATGGACGAAATAGTAATTGTAAGTAGAAAACCAAAATAATTATTATTTCACCGATTAATTGAAATATTAGATATTAATTATATTTATATAATTCCATGCTTGCCTAAGTAATAATTAGTTAATTACTTAAACCTCAAACATGGTAAAAACTATAGCCCCAGTAGGCAAGCCTGAGCCCGCCTGAACCTCCATGCACGCCCACGGGGCAACACTTTTCCTTTCTACTTTAAAAAAATTTTCAACTAAAAAAATAACAAATAAATGAAAATTAAACTTTTAGGGCTTTGTATTATTTTATATTGCTACATTACCTACGAGCTTTTATATAATTTTTCTCTCCTATAATAGAAACTTAGGCTTCTTTTATTTATTGGTATTAGTAAAACTCGGGCTTAGAATTTTTTTCCCAGGCTTGCTCGGCGGGTCTAAAACTGCTGGCCGAAATCGCCAACTTTTGGGTGGGCAAAGGGCCAGCGGGCCGCCCTCCCTCTCCGACAACCTTAATAACTATTAGGCTCTATTTGTTTCGCGAAGCATATTTTTTTCATTTTCTGACGTTTGATTTGCTTGGGAAGATGAGTTAATGAAAAAATTATTTTAGTCTACAAAAACCTATACTTGAATTCAAGAAAGATTTCATCTTTGAAAAAATTGGAAAACATTTTCCAAAATACGGTTAGGTATCGACGCTAAACCCAAAACTCTATGCTTGGACACAGAAATCCCAATGCTGGTTCCTGGATCCCTTGCGTTCAAGACTAGGTATTCGGCACCTAGGCCCAGGTTCATTGAGGCCTAGCCTGAGACCCCGATGCCTTGGTGCCCATGCTCGGGTCCATTGAGGTTGGGCCTAAAGCCTTGATATGCCCGTGCTGGATGCCCCGACACCTAGACCTTGGTCCACAAAATGTCGTGCTTGTGTTTGCCATGCTCGATCTCTGGTCCTCGGCACTCAAGCCTGGGTTTACAAAGGCAGTGCGTGGGTCATCGGCACTTAGGTTCGGGTCCTTAGTTAATGAAACATTCATTCTCATAAAAAGATATTTTTAAAACATTGATTTTTTAATTATTTCTTTTTCTTAATCAAAATTTTTAAAAAATAAAGTCAAAACCCTCGAGCCTTGTATCCTTTTCAATTACCACAAGAGCCAAATGTGATATAAGCCTGTAAATATTAATATAAAGGCATAGATGACTCGAGATTGGAAAACTATTGCTTAGGCCCAATTTCAAGGACTAAATTTAATCACGGTTTTCTGAATTTTTCAACATTCATGTAAGACCTACTTTAGATCAAATGTTCAATGACCCCAACGAAGGCATGTCTAAATCGACTTTTACTTTTTACTTAATTAAAATTTGTGGCTCAAGAGTCTTGGCATTATTTCGAAACACTCGAAATTTTCGAAACATATAAATGTCACCACACATATTAACATATACTTTGAAATTCAAATACTATATTAAATTTTGACGAGAGCAAAAGAAGAAGAAGAAGAAGAGTACTCCATGTTTTGATTAACGGCAATCAAATAGAACTATCTGGTCCACGTGTCTCCGGATTGTCCCCCTCGGCGTCATCATTCATCGGACGGCAACCGTCAACGATGCCACTCGTACTTCACGTCAACTTTGCTTGATTGTGTCAACGAAGCACCAGACACAAGATTTGCCCGCCCAAATCGAAAACGCTCCATCCCCCTGTAGGGTTCATCAACGAAAAACAACGTAGCGGAATATAGAACCCTAGACAGGATCCATGTGTATATTGAAATCGAGATAGAAGTTCGATACATACCTTTTGCAAATCGAACGTAAATTGACAATTGATTGTGTCTGGATTAGCGCCCCAAGTGTTGCGCCTCTACCGGTATCCACACACACGAACGGAATTCTCCAACGATCCACGTGCTAACGAAAAATCTTGAAGTTCCTTTTTCTTGAACGCCTTTTGATTTTCGATACTCTGTCGAAAAACCTTAGATAGAGAACGATTCTCTATCTATTTATACAGCCTCATTATCCAGCGGAATTAAAAGAAGTGGGCCGGGCGATTTGGGCCCGCCAAACCGTCCACCTTTAATCGTACGTTTAATCGTTATCTCATAACGCGCACGACCGCATAGATAATTTAAATAAGAGAATAAATTAAAATCTACTTCTTAAGTAGATCAAGGCACACAGAAAATATTAAGTCCGTTCGCTATTGTGTGCGACCCTGGAGGTTCACTAAACATTAGCAGTGTGCTCAAAACTCTTTTTGGCCCACAAGTCATAAGCGGTCTCTAGCAAGACATTATGACTACCTAAGTATAGTGAAGGTCGATTTTCCGACACAACCTAATCCACAACTAATATTAGAGTATCAACCTTGATTGATTCCTAGGGCAGACCACTAACAATCTCCCACTTGCACTAGAACCAATCATATAAACTAAGTCCCTTTGTCACTTGATTTCCGAGTTAAGCATAAGGCAGGACAAGTGTCATCCTTATATAGCTTAAACTCATTTTCCCGATACCGCAATTAGACTGTCAAAACAAGTAGTTGACTCTTCAACTCATTTGAGCATGGCCATGCATTTCACAGTCTCAACTATATGGGAGGCCAGGAAATCATACCCTCGTTATATGAGAGGGACAAATCACATCTTGTCTACTCACATCACTCAGCACGATTCATGACATGCCCAGTCATTACCTTTATAATCACTTGTTACGGCTGACGTTTGGCAATGTTAAAGCATGCCAATCCACGTCTAGGAAACCATGGCAGACTCAGGTCAAAGGACTATACTCTATAGTTGTGATGAGAAATACTGATGACATTATATAACAATCCTACAGTATTCTCATAGTGGGTCTGTCCAATACAATGTTCTCCAACATGTATTTCATGTGATCAACTTTATATCTCTATATTCATGACCCGTGAAACTTGATCATCAGTTGACTCACATGCTAGTCTCAAACACGATTTGCTTCCCAATGCACAATGGCAATTGACTAGGGACATTTAGAATATTAATATCCACTCTATTAATAGAGTTTTACGATCAAATCACGTATTTGATTATCTATTAAGGATATTCAATATTCAGGGGATATAGATTTTGCATTCAACTATATACTCAAATTAAATCGAAATCAAATATAATATATATATTTTATTAATGAACAATGAAAATGTATATCACATATACTCCCACTCACATCAAGACCAATCACTAATGTGTCTAAGGCCTAAAGCGTTACAATGACGCTCATGCTTAGGTTGTGGAAGAGCCTTCGTCAACGGATCAGCTGTATTCAACTCCGTTGCAACTTTGCACATCTTGACATCACCTCTTTCAATGAATTCTCGAATGAGATGATACTTCCTGAGTATGTGTTTGGTCTTCTGATGAGACCTAGGTTCTTTACCCAAAGCTATGGCCCCATTGCTATCACAATAGAGGTCCACTGGAATCGAACTAGTGGGACTGATTCCCAGTTTTTCTATGAACTTTCGAATCCAAACAGCTTCCTTTGATGCTTCTGAAGCAGCAATATACTCAGCTTCTGTCGTAGAATCTGCAAGAGTGTCCTGCTTGGAACTCTTCTAGCACACCGCTCCACCATTCACGCAAAAGACAAAACCTGACTGCGATCGAAGGTCGTCTTTGTCGGTTTGGAAACTAGCATTTGTGTAACCATTTACAGTGATCTGTTCTTCACCTCCATAGACTAAGAATAAATCCTTAGTTCTTCTCAAGTACTTAAGGATATTCTTGACAAAGAATCCAGTGAGGTTCCCCCGGATCCGACCGGTATCTACTTGTCATGCTCAATGCATAAGCAACGTCGGGACGAGTGCATAACATAGCATACATGATGGATCCCACAGCTGATGCATAAGGAATCCTACTCATGCGGTCTCGCTCATCTTGTGTTGAAG
Organism: Syzygium oleosum; assembly: GCF_021117445.2. NCBI lineage: Eukaryota > Viridiplantae > Streptophyta > Magnoliopsida > Myrtales > Myrtaceae > Syzygium > Syzygium oleosum. The sequence goes on along the minus strand of NW_026607520.1, from coordinate 2,941,022 downwards.
GACACTGAGTCTTGCTAAGACTTATGCCATGTGTCATTGGGAGAAAACCTTTCTTGGAGTCTTGCATATTAAACCTATTGATGACTTTGTCAACATATGTACTTTGACTCAGTCCAATAAGTCTCTTAGATCTATCTCTATAGATCCTGATCCCCAAGATATAGCTTGTCTCTCCTATGTCCTTCATGGAAATTTTTTTTCCTAGCGATGTCTTAACTGACTGAAGCATAGGAATGTCGTTTCCAATGAGTAGTATGTCATCCACATACAACACTAGAAACACAATTGCACTCCCGCTAGACTTCTTGTATACACAAGCTTTTTCTTTGTTTCTGATGAAGCCAAACTCTTTGACAGTTTCATCGAAACGAATATTCCAACTCCGTGATGCCTGCTTCAATCCATAAATAGAACGTTGAAGCTTGCATATCTTCCCAGTGTTATTTGGTGATGTAAAGCCTTCAGGTTGTGTCATATACACATCCTCCTCTAGTTTTCCGTTAAGGAAAGCTGTCTTTACATCCATTTGCCATATCTCATAGTCATAATATGCAGCAAACGCTAGGATAATCCGAATGGACTTAAGCATGGCTACTGGCGAAAAGGTCTCGTCATAGTCAATACCATGAGTTTGTTTGAAACCTTTAGCCACTAGCCGTGCTTTATAGATGTGAACATTTCCATCCATATCAGTTTTCTTCTTGAAAACCCACTTGCATCCTATAGGTTTGACACCTTCAGGTGGATCAATCAAAGTCCAAACTTTGTTTTGATACATTGAGTCCATTTCGGATTTCATGGCCTGAAGCCATTTTTCGGAGTCTGGGCCCATCATAGCTTATGTATAGGTCGTAGGTTCGTCATTTTCTATTAACAATAGATGACGATGTTTTGTCACGTGAAAACAATATCTCATAGGCTCACGATGTGTTCTTTCAGACCTACGAACTATAGGTGCCACTAGAGTAGACTCTACAACTCTTTGTAGATCTAATTGAGGTTCCTCATGAACTGGAACACCCTCTTGTGGCATAATCACTTCTTCGAGGTTTACCTTACTCCCACTGGTTCCTTTAGTAAGAAACTCTTTCTCTAAAAAGACACCATTTCGAGCAACAAATACTTTGTTCTCTGATGGATTGTAAAAGTAATATCCTTTCGTTTCTTTAGGATATCCCACAAAGAAGCATTTATCAGATTTGGGTCCAAGTTTATCAGAAAGTAAACGTTTTACATAGGCTTCACAACCCCAAATCTTTAGAAAAGACATACTAGGAATTTTTCCTGTCCACATCTCATATGGTGTCTTCTCTACAGCTCTTGATGGACTTCTATTTAGTGTAAACGCAGCTGTCTCGAGTGCATATCCCCAGAAAGATAATAAAAGATCTGAATGACTCATCATTGATTGAACCATGTCTAACAAAGTTCGATTTCTCCTCTCAGAGACACCATTCCATTGTGGTGTTCCAAGACGAGAGAGCTGTGAAACAATTCCACACTCTTTGAGATGGTCATTGAACTCTTGGCTTAAATATTCTCCTCCTCGATCAGATCGAAGAGCCTTGATATTCTTGCCAAGTTGATTTTGTACTTCATTCTGAAATTCCTTGAACTTTTCAAAGGAGTCGGATTTATGTTTCATCAAGTAAACGTATCCATATCTACTGAAATCATCAGTAAATGTAATGAAGTACCGATAACCTCCTATGGCTGTAGAACTTAGTGGTCCACACACATCAGTATGTATAAGGGCCAATAATTCTTTTGTCCTCTCACTTTGATTAGTAAAAGGAGCTTTTGTCATTTTTCCAACTAAACAAGATTCACATGTATCAAATGATTCAAAATCAAATGAATTTAATAGTCCATCACTATGAAGCTTGTGAATTCGTTTTTCATTTATGTGGCCTAATCGACAATGCCATAGGTAGGTTGGATTCAAATCATTAGATTTAAACATTTTTGTATTTATATTATAGATTGGCACATCAAGATTTAGAACATATATCCCATCCACAATATGGGCGCTACCATAAAATAATCCATTAAGATAAAACGAACAACTATTGTTCTTTATATCAAAATAGAAACCTTCCTTGTCCAAACAAGAAACATAAATAATATTTCTGCGTATAGCAGGTACATAATAGCAATTATTCAGTTCTAAAATCATGCCAGAAGGTAAAGCTACATCATATATTCCTACGGCTAATGCAGCAACTCTTGCTCCATTTCCAACTCGTAGTTCCACTTCACCTTTTGCAAGTGTCCTACTTCGTTTTAGTCCCTGCACATTCATACAAATGTGAGTACCACAACCGGTATCCAATACCCATGAAGTAGAACTAGTAGTAACATTTACTTCTATAACATAAATACTTGAATCGGAAGTCTCACTTCCCTTTTTCTTCAGATCCTCCAAATATTTCTTGCAATTCCTCTTCCAATGTCCTTTCTCACCACAATGGAAGCATATAACATCAGCAGTCGGACCCGGTTTGGTCTTGGATTTGGGTTTGGGCTTAGTGCCCTTGCCTCTACCCTTGACCTTACCTGGCTTCTTAAAGCCTTTCCCCTTTTGAACCATGAGAACATTAGGGGTAGGGTCCTTCTTGATATTCTGCTCAGCAATTTTGAGCATCCCATGCAGTTCAGTCAAAGACTTATTTAGATTATGCATGTTATAGTTCATAACAAACATGTCATAATCTTGAGGCAATGACCGAAGAATAATGTCAGTAGCCAACTCTTGGCTAATGGGAGAGCCCAGTCGCTCCAGGTTTTCAATATAACCTATCATCTTTATGACATGTGGGCTAACTGAGCTCCCACTTGCTAGTTTGCACTCAATTAAGGTCTTTACCGTTTGGTACCTTTCAGTGCGTGCCTGCTCCTGAAACAAATTTTTCAGGTTCATGATCATATCATAGGCATCCATGTTCTCAAACTGCTTCTGAAGGTCTGAGTTCATGGTAGCTAACATTAGACATGATGCATCCAATGCATCATCTTTATGCTTCTGATAAGCATTCCTTTCAGCATGGGGAGCATTGGAAGGAGGTGCCTTTTGAGGGAGTGGTTTCTCCAGGACATAATCCTTTTTCTCCTGCTTGAGAACAATTCTCAAGCTTCTATACCAGTCCAAAAAGTTTGAACCATTCAATTTGTCCTTCTCAAGGATAGATCGCAGTGAAAAGTGTGATGCAGAGCTATTTGCCATTATCTACAACAAATATGCAAAGTGAATTGTTCATTAATATTATTTATAATAAACTCCCACTATACTTTTATAACATGTGTCCCAATAAGTGTATTGGACCAAGATCCATATTTTACCAAGACTCGAGTAAACTTTGGCTTACCGCTCAAGACTAAGTTAGTTAGGTAGACAACTCTTTGTCAATTGTATCAAATACAACTCTTGGTTGTTGGGGTTGACATCTCATATCTTATCCCCAAACACTATGTCTCAAGGCCCAAACTGTTATGATAGCCTCATTAAGTAAACCAATCTTGACCTATGGATAACCATTATCCATCCTATTTTACTCAAATAGTTAAAGACACCCTGCTTTGGCAAGCCCATCTATTGACGATTCAAGTCTTAATAGGTGTATGATTGGAAAGGCATCATATTATTACTTAATTTTATTAGGGACTCTTAATGTTTATTTAGTGATAAATGTATGCATGTTATGAACATAAACGAAACATCACTTATAATAACAAAGGTACATCAATCATACGGGAACGACTAATTCCATGCAGGGGTTAAGGGGGCTGCGCCCCTCGCGGGGTCAAGGGGCAGAGCCCCTTGCGGTGGTCTCGCTGACCGGTCAGCGAGCGGGGTTCGAAGGAGCAGCGCCCCGAAACCTAGATAGAATTCTCAATTTTGTTTTCTGAGGAGAGCCTTGAAAACTAGACAGAATTCTCAATTCTGTGTTCTCGGGAGACTATCCGTTGCTGCCACCTCCCGCGCCCTCACCGTACGCATCTGGCCGAACGCCTCGAGTCCTCGACGTGCCGGATGACCAGGCGCGCTGCCATCTCCGCCTCGGGCAACAGACCCAGATGCGCCGCCGTCTCCGCCTCTGGTAACAGGCCCAAAGCGCCGCCGTCTCCGCTACCGTCTCCGCCTCGGGCAACAGCCCAGGCGCGACGTCGTCTCTGCCTTGGGCAACAGCCCAGGCCCGAGCGGAACAAGATCGATCCATCCCTGCTTCGTTCCTTCTCAATTGATCATATCAATTCGTATTTTAAATTCATCTAACCCAAATTGAGACTCACTTCAGGCATACATCATATGTATCAACAATTAGGGTTTCCGATTCAACTTCAATATATCACAAGCAGCTCTGATACCACTGTAGGGTTCATCAACGAAAAACAACGCAGCGGAATATAGAACCCTAGACAGGATCCATGTGTATATTGAAATCGAGACAGAAGTTCGATACATACCTTTTGCAAATCGAACGTAAATTGACAATTGATTGTGTCTGGATTAGCGCCCCAAGTGTTGCGCCTCTACCGGTATCCACACACACGAACGGAATTCTCCAACGATCCACGTGCTAGCGAAAGATCTTGAAGTTCCTTTTTCTTGAACGCCTTTTGATTTTCGATACTCTATCGAAAAACCTTAGACAGAGAACGATTCTCTATGGAAATGATTGCATTGAATATTTTCATATAAGTCAGGGACTGAATTGAACTTGTATCAAAAGTTCAGGGATGACATTGAACAAATTAAAAGTTCAGGGATCACATTGCACATTGGATTAAAGTTCAGGGACTCTATTGAACAAATTAAAAGTTCAGGGACCAAATTATACATTGAGCGAAAGTTGAGAGATTGTTTATGTCATTTTCCCATTATATAAAGAACTCTTCATTTATCCAATTTTGAGCCAAACTATGGCATTGGTGCGCGTGGAAGTGTAAGAATTTCTTAACTCTCAAGTATGCTAACTGAAAATGACACTTCGCTCTGAAAAATAAACGAGGGATAAGATATGCATGTGTACTGAATATGATATGATCTCAAAAGCTATGTGAATTAAATTAATTTTCTTTTTACCAACAATAATTGATTTACAAAATTGGGTGTATCTTATGCTCAAATGATTTAATGGGAGAGATTAGCTGCTGTGAAGCGACAACATTCACGCTATAGCTCAACACAATATACATTAAAGGCATCACACAATAATCGGAAAAATTATCCAATCAGTCCTAAACCAATTGAACGGATGTCCATTCAGTTTTGAACTTTTTAATTTTGTAAATTTAGTCCTAAATCTTTGTGTGAAATTTCAAAATAGTACCTTATCAATTTTCATCAAAAAATCGTTGACGTGGTGGTTTAGTCATTATCGGCCGTCCTACGTGGCACAACGTTATGTAAGCAATTCCTAGCAAAAATTGGCCGGAAGGATTACATAGGAATTTCATACAAAGGTTTATGACTAAATTGGCAAATTGAAGAATTTAGGATGCATTGACATATGTACAATATAGGTTGTGGATTGATTGGATAATTTCCCCCGCAATGACCTAATATGTGAGCTCAAATAGAAAAATTACTCACCTCAATTTAAAGCATACCTATATCAACCCCTCTTCTGCCTCTCTATGTGGCAAAAAGAAAACCAAAAGGCCAAAGCCTCACACTAACCAAGTGGACCACCGCCAACTCCCCTCCTCCTCCTCCTCTTCACCCCTCCAATTCAACTCCGATCGGCGATCATATGAATCATGTCCGTTTTCTAAATGGAATTTTCCTTTATGCATTACAACACGGATTGCACATTGGCAGTTTTCCTATTTATGATTATTTGATTATTTTATCATATGACAATATCACAAATATGCAAACGGAATTATGGGGTAGAATGTCACATCAGTACCATTGATTAGACTAAGTATAATTAGGGTGCGCTGCCATGGATAAGAAAAAAGGAAAATTAAAAAGATTAAAAAAGCCTAACCTTAACCCTCATTCACACACATGCGCAGAGAAGGAGGGCTAAGGTGGGCGGCAGCGGCCGCGACATCACCAAGACACATGAGGGCCATAGAGTGCTCGCCAGCCTCAAGCGACCACCTTATGGCCGCCACTACCTCTAGTTGAGCACACGCACACAAAAGAGAGGGAGAGATAGAGAGAGAAAAAACAAGCAACGATTGATCGTGTCCCTGGGGTCACACAAGCCACACAAGGCGAGCGTGGGGATCAGGCAGACCCTGGTGAACAGTTGCCAAGGTCACATGGATCACACGACCCCAACAAGGCTTTGCCAGGCATTGCACGACCTTGGTAATGTGTAAGAAAGTTGAGGACTTGATTGAATAATTCGCAATAGTTTGGGGATTTCCGATACCTTTGTTCTTTTTATGTTTGGAATACTAGCAAGGCAAGGATCACGTTTCTTTGGGGCAAAAGAACACCACAAGTGCCATAACTTGTGTACGGCGCTCACTTTGGTGCCATAACTTTTTTTTGGATCACTTTAGTGCTAAAATTTTTGAAAAACGATCACTTAAGTGCTAAAATTTTTGAAAAACGATCACTTAAGTGCCAACTCCGGTGCCGTACACAATTTTTCGCAGGAAATCCAACGTGGCATTTTTTTTATTAATTTTTGAAGCTGACGTGGCTCGCCGGAGATTGGCACTTAAGTGATCGTTTTTCAAAAATTTTAGCACTTAAATGATCGTTTTAAAAAAATTTTAGCACTTAAGTGATCGTTTTTCAAAATTTTAGCACTGAAGTGATTCAAAAAAAACTTATGACACTTAAGTGATCATTTTTCCTCCGACTTGGCACCAAAGTGATCCGAAAAAAAGTTATGGCACCAAAGTGATCTCCGTACACAAGTTATGGCACTTATAGTGTCCTTTTGCCTTTCTTTGGTGGGCCAGAGCATTACCGTATGGAATTGCATCATTGAGCTTGCTTACATATAAAATTTTGTTTGCCCCAATGTCAGATTTCATTTGTCATTTTTGTCCATGACGAGTGGCCTCTAACGCACCATTGTCAATTCTATCCCATCCTTCCCACTATAGATTATCTTGGTCATCTATCAAAAGGTCTTGTATTTTTTTTTTACCTCTTCGACTCTTTGGTAGCTCGAAAACTAGCAAGTAAAATTAAAGTTGATTAAATTAGAGAAGAACAATCAAATCCCTGTGGTTAATTCCAGCATACGCAAATAAAGAGACGCTTAATTCCAAACTAAATGCGAAATAACATATACAGCGCTTGGCCTTACGAATCTTTTGAGAAAAACAAAAGAAATGAAACAATGATATAATATATATCACACTTTAAAAAGCCTTTTCCTATGAACGTTTGATTAATTTTTATCAGGTCCATTGTGAGTGTAAGAATTATTTACACATTCGCTGTTAGATTATTGGCATGTGGAAGAATTTGATTTCTTCAAGTACAGGTATCCATACTCCAATGGCAAGTGTATGAAAATATTGTTAACTGGTAATGGACTTATCAATTATCTATATTAGAATCTATGTTAACTTTTTTCTTCTTTTCTTAAGTAAATTTAAGCATCATATCTAGTATTAAATTATATCTTGATTTTGAGCCTGTATACAAAACATGACCTGGTAGAAACTTGGTTGTGTTCTAAGTGGGACTTTATCTTCAAGAAAAATCATTATGAGAATTAAAGACAAAAATGAATAAAACCAAGGTTTCCCAGTGTGAGTCAAAAGTCAAATGAGAAGATGTAAAAAACAGAATTCTGCTCATTCGTTATACATTATGAAAAATAAGAAACTGTGAGTAAGTAAAAACACTAAGTAATTGTAACTCTAAAATTCTCCGAATTCATAGTGGATTTTTTTGTAGCTGGCTCTCTCCATGATTAGGTACAGACACACAAATTGAATCACATGAGTTTACGGTGCCCTTCTTGTTCATTTCTTTGATAATTTCTTCTAGCATTAGATTTGAATTATAAGATCAATTGTTTTACAATATTTAGTAAAGTACACACATCTAACAAAATCATTATGAGAATCGAAGCAACTTGAGATGGTTAACAATTAAACTTGATTTACATGTTAATAAATAAATTAGCTTCTGAAGGAGCAAAAGGCAGTTTAGGGTGTGCATGGCAACAATTCTGTGCCCGGGAACTGATTCTGCTCAGAAATGATTCTTTTTTATTCTGTGCCTGGGAACTGATTCTGAGCATTTGAAGGCGTTTGGTAACGGTTCAAAATTTCCATTCCTAGAATAGAAAAAGAATAGAAATGCGTTTGGTAACGGCACGAAATTTCTTTTTACTAATAATATTTTTAAATATTTAAATATTTCTTTATTTCTTCTTTTTTTTTCTTTTCTTTTTTTCTTCTCCTCCTTCTCGGCTATGGCCGGTGACCGGCCACAGGCCAGGGCCGGCGAGGGCGTCGCGACCCTCGCTGGCCTTTTCCAGCTCTCGCCCGAGCCGGCGAGGGCTGCTCTCGCCGGATCTGGAGAGGGCTGGATTTTCGCCGCCGCCTTCGCCCAGGCCGCGAGCCTCGAGGGCGGCCTTCACCAGCTCGGGCGAGGGCTGGAAAAGGCAGGTGAGGGCGACCCTCGCCCAGGCCGCAAGGGTCCAGCCCTCGCTTGTGTCGCCGGTCGCCGATGGCCGGTGGCCGGAGAATGAAGAAGAAGAAGAACAGAAAGAACGGGAAAGAAGAAGAAGAAAAAAAAATAATTTCTTTTTCAATTCTGATTCTTGTTTCCAGAATCAAGAAGCTACTTTTTTTTTACTTCTTGATTCTGTTGCAAAATTGATTTTGGGAATAATTTTTTGCAAATTTGTGCCCGGGCACAAAAATTTTAACAAGCGGATTTCTGTTCCTAAACTGATTCTGGGAACAAAAGAACATAAATTTTCACTATTTGGCAATTTACCAAACGGACCCTTAGCTGCTAAGGTCTGTGAAAGTCAATGCTTATGGTGAAAACATGGGATCAAAATCGCTTCATCAGGTTGGCATAAGATTCTACGAAAAGGAAGGACCAGCCACCTCTATACCTATTAATCTAATCAATGGATTATAAAAAGAAGCATATCAACTTATGGAAACTTCATAGGGAATAAGCCTTACATAATTGGGGGAAGAGAGAAGCAAACTGCAGCATTGTTCTTGGAAGAATGAAGTGCACTCTGCCACCATGAATTCTTCCAAGGAGACCGGACCACTTGTTTGTCCGATTTCCTTGGGAAATCAAGAAGAATCCACAGAGCTTCTTTCCTTCTTGATTTTCTTAACTCAGAAATCTGACTCTAATAGACTTCATATGATCTCAGAATTTACTAAAAGAAAGAAAAATCATATGTATTTCCCATAGCTTGGATAGCTCGACAAGAACTAAAGAAAGAACAGCAACAGTTAATAAAAAACTCGTGATGTCACTGTCCCCGACTTCTCGATAGCCTCTTTGTCACACCCAAATCCTACGGGAATATGGGTAGTGACACGGCCGTCCTTCCTCTCGAAGGACGTAGCCTCAAATCATACCAAAAAATCAACTCCCAAAAGTCCCCATCAAAATCGCTCTCGAACCATCAACCACTAACCGAGCAACCTGAAAAAAAAAACGAAAGATGAAAATAATGAGCTACCACGACCCAATGAGTAATACATTTCTTCCAAGCAGATCGAACAATCACTATGCTTCGTTATAAAGTGATATCAATCTCATTATCTCAAATTCAATATACGATATACGTAAAATATCGAAAATGTATGATAACTTTCCGACAAAACTCTATACGTATAAGATCAGTAATAAAAACTTAACAATAACAAACAATCATCAATGGTCTATTCCATTGGTTAATCTCATCAATCACACGTCGATGGTCCATTCCATCGACTAATCTGCTCATCATCAAACTATGGTCACGTTTAACGCCATGACAAAGGCGACCAAGTTTACCCCCCTTGGCTAGGTCTACCAACTATATTAGCCGGCGGTTCGGTTTAGAAAGACATCTTGACAGTATGCATACTCCCCCCTCTATGGATTCTCATCATAGTGATGTGAGAAATATCAACCAACATCTTTCTCCAACAACCCACAATCAATACCAAAAAGCCATTTTATAAAATGGTTTTATAAACCGAATCATATAACCTTTCACAATTCCATTTATCAATTAGAATGGATTTCGTAAAACATTTCGCAACCAAATACGTACAGCTTTTGGCAATTCCCTTCACAAAACATTTAACCAAAGCATTCACAAATGATCATTTCAAACTACTTCATAAGACTTTCCAATGCCTTTTCAATAAACTAAAAATGTAGTAAAACTTCGATCCAATTTATGCAAGAAACATGTTCTTAATAACTTATACTATATTTAAACTCTACCATTTTCATAGAAGAAATAATACCATTCACCTGGAAATGCCCCAAAACCAAATAACAACGCTCATTCGAATCGACGATCTTGTAATTCTAACAATTAAACAAGAATCGATGTCAAAACCAAGTCAAATACTACGATAACTATGAAATGGCTAATCGACGCTTAATCGCTAACGAAACAACTCAAAGGCGCCCACAAATCGCTTGTCCAAAGCGATTATCCAAAACCTTTCACAATGCGGAGCTTGAGCGCGAAACTTGAATGTGCCAAAACTCTTTCCTTTGAACCCCGTTTCAAGCGAGTTTATAGTAAAAAAAAAAGCCCATTCAAAGAACTACAAGAACCTGAGCTTGGCCAACCCAAACTCGGGCCAAAAAGTGACAAAAATTGGCTTGGAAAGCTGCTGGTCCCACACTGTTCACCACGCGCGCTCAACTTCCAAATTTTGTTGCGGGCAAACCGTAAGTCCAAATCGAGTTCCGTAAAATTCCATGAACCCACAATACCCTAAACTACTATATATACACATATACGCCACTCGACAACTTAAAAATCGGACTACACTGCTTGAATTTCACAAAACTCTGAAATTATGCCTTAATTCCAAAAAATACTTGGATTGAACGAACAAGAAGCGCGAGCACTTATAGGTATTGTGAATCAAAGTTGAATCCGTGAGGCGAGGCGTCTGTGGCGAGTACCTATTCTTTCTTTCTTCTTTTTTCTTCCTTCTTTCTCTCTCTCTCTTCCTTCTCGGTAAGCCCTTCTCTTTTCCCTGTTTCTTTGAGTGCTCTCGGTCCCTTTTATAAGCCGAAGACATCAACTTTCTACTTCTTTGACTTTTCAACATTTTCTTTTCTATTTTTTTTCCCTTTTCTTTTCGTCCTTTGACTTGTTGACCAGCACTATTACACTCTTACGATGACTATGGCCTCGTTTGGTTCAACATTTAAAATGAGCATTTGGGCTCTAAAGTCCCTTGGCCAAATGCAAATGGTGTTTGGCAATTTTTTTGAAGCACTTTGGGGAAATGCAATTGCATTTCCATAGACCTCTAAAGTCCCTTAGCCCAAAGCAGGTCTAGAGGCACTTTGGCAAGTTACATTTTTGGAATGCTAATAGCACTGTTCATGGACTGTTCATCTTCCTCGAGGATTTGGTTCGGAGGCCAATGATCGCTGCCTGAGGGGCCGCGCGACCTAGGCAACGCCTAGGTCATGCGACCTTAGGCCGCCTCGCCTACGATCGCGTGACCCTCAGGTGGCGGTCTCTGGGGTTGGCGCACCCATTTGACGCCTGGGGTCACGCGACCTCAGGCGAGGCTAGCGGCGGCCAAATCTGGCCGGCGTAGGTTGGCCGGCGGCCGTTTTAGCCTACCAGTGGTTGAGCTCTACCTCAATTTTTTTTTTAAATATTTACAAAAGTTCTTTACAAAATTAGTTTTTACCAAACGGTATTTAAACCAAAGTTGCTTTCAAACGTGATTTTAAAATATACATTACCAAACACTACTTGCATTTTAAAAAACCCCTTTAGCCCAAAGACCTTTACATGTTGCCAAAGACATTCCCCTAAAGTCGAACCAAACAGGCTCTTCATCAGTCTCTTCATTGCAGAAACAACGGAGATTCGTCAAACCACGTGTTCGCCGTCCAGTTCGTTAAGGTATAGCAGCTCACGTTCATGGGGGACAGGAATGAAAACCAGGTTGGAATGGACATGAATAGCTCGAGGTCTGTTGCATCAAGGACAACCTCTTTTATTGTGAAAAAGCCACTGGCTTGTTCAAGGAGTTGCCGCATGAGAGCTGCGATGCAATCCAACCCTGGGTCAACTAAGACCAGGCGAAGAAAGTCAGGAATGTGACCATCAGTCCAACGGGCCTCCCAAATCCTCCAACGAGTGGCTATATGTGTGGCTATGACATCCCCAATTTGGACCCGAGTCCACCAAAGGAAAATGGCCATGGAATTGGCGAACGGATTGATCCGAGGGTCGATAATGGATCGGCTGGTTTGGTTGGAACAGGTATTTAAAGGACCGATCATGGTTCGATCGAAGGATCGTCCATGGATCGGTCAAGGGATTGGTAATGAAATGACTCTCCAATCACGCAAGTCGATTAGAGTGATTCGACCATGGATCGACCATTCGACCATAAGGGTAGGCAGTGGGACGATCCCGGACGGCCATGGATCGATGTCATACGGGTATGTGTCGGTCGCAGGTGATTCCACTTGATCATGCATCTGTCGTGGGCGACCATAGACTGATTCCATTGTGTTCGATTCCACGCGGCTACATGACAACCGAGGGTCGACCATGGATCGTTGATGCTCGAACGTGGACTGGTCGCGAATCGGCCATGGATCATTGCGTTGAGTTGAGTAGGCCATGGACGAGTCATGTGGCAGGCCAAGAGCCTTGTGACTTGGTCGTAGACCAAACTTTTTGCCGGCTGTGTAAGCCAGGCCTTGTGCCCAGCCATGGACTAGCCATGAGCTCGTCAGTCAGGCCACGGACCGGCCTTGTGCCCGGCCGTGTGCCAATCATTATGCCTTACACTTATGCCAGGCCTTGTGCCCAACACTTGTGCCAAGCCTTGTACCCATCAATTCGGGCCCAGACCTATTTCTGTGCCGATCAGACTTGGCCACGGGCCATGCATTGTGTTCGTCCGTGTGCTAACGCCTACGTTCGGCCCATGTACCGGCTCCTCGCTCGTGTAGCCCAGCTGTGTGCCCGGCACACCATCCGTATGGCCCGGTACTGTGCCCGTGCATCCAGCCCTACGCTCGTGCATCCGGCCCGGCACCCATGTAGCCCGGCAATGTACCGGGCTTTGTGCCCATGCGGCCAAGCCGTGTGCCAAGCCCTGCGTCCAGTCAAGCTCGACCGAACAGGCCATGCGCCAGGTCAGTTTGGTCGGTTTGGCCTTGCGCTGTTTAGCCCGATCTTTGGCTCGATTACGTTCGATCATGCTTAAACAATACTTCCACACCGAACCTCGGTCCAAATAAGGTGGTCGATCGTTAATGGACACATAAAACTCTCAATTGCCTTAGCTCACGTTTGCTAAGTATCATAATAAGTTTTGGAGGTTTGTGCTTAATGTAGAAGGTGAGTCATAAGTTGGTTGTCCTTAGTGAATTATTGAGTGATCTTGAAAGGCAAGAACAAGTGTCACACGCTCCAAACTTAGGGAACAAGAAGACCAAGTCAAGCTTAGGTCAATAATTGGGGGCTAATCATTAATAAAGACCTTATCTTCTAAGTACCCAATTATTGTGAGTTCTTGAGAGTTCTAGAGGGACAAAGACAAAGCCATACGCCCAAGAAACTTGGAGAACAAGAAGAATAGGAGACCAAGTCAATGGAAATTATTAGAGAGTCACCATTAGGAGCTTAGGTGTCCCATTGGCAATTAATGCATAAGATGATTCATATTCCCTAAACTTAGGGCATGATAACCCTAATGAGAGACTTGGAGAGGAAATAAGACACTTGTAAGACAATTGAGCCAACAATGATTAGGCCTAAGATCTTGCAAGAATTCCCCTCCCCTTATTAGGCCCCAACTTGTAGTAAATAATTGGTCCATTTGGGAAGATCATCATTAATGTTTGGGCTATAAATAGAAGGGCCACAATTCCATTCTCTTCTTTCCTTCAACCTTGCCCGCTGTTCCTCTCCCATCACCTCTCGGCCACGCTCAAATCCACACACTCACCATCACTGAACACCCTTCTTTAGGATCATCCTTGACACTAGTAGTAAGTGAATTCCCTACTCCTTGGATATGGTGTTGTGTTAAGTAGTTGGGCTTGAGTGATGACTTTATTTATGGTCATTTATGTTTGCATGATTGTTGTTTGTTCTTGTATGATGGCCATGAGTCAAGGCGCAACCGAGCCACGAAAAGGGGCACAGTATGGTCTCGTACACACTTTCTAGCGTGACGGACTGAGTCTGGCTTGGTTGCGGGTTAATGTTGAGGCGCATAGACCTGGGCCAAGTTCGACTCTAGGCCGGCACTTGGCATGGCGGATCGAGCCACTAGTCCTGGACCGTGCTCGACATGCTAGATGTTTATATAAGAATCATTAGTCATTTACCACACAAGCACAACACGCTTTTGGGCCTTGAATGCATGGAATAATGATAATAAGATAAGAAACCGGATTGTTTAATGCTTGTTGCATGATCACACGAGGGACTAAAGCCGTCACCGATGGATTTCGGGACGTTGCCCAATGGATTTCGGATGCCCGATGAATTTCGGATGCCGGGTGAATCCGTATGCCCGATGAATTTCAAATGCCAGATGGATATCGGATGCTCGATGGATTTCGGATGCCCGGTGAATTCCGGAAGAATTAATGGATTTCGGTTAAGAATAAATGAATCCCGTGTGTTGATTCTTGCATGCAACGTTTAAATACCATGCTTGATATTCTCTTGGTCGATGCGTGTGACATGATTAGCACATAGGCAAGGTAGGACGCATCTTTGTTGTTGATCTGTCGTCAACAAATGAAACGGTAATGGTCGATCCCTTGTTCAAAGGCAAGGCATCTTCTTAATTGAGATTTAGTGAATTTACTTACTGAGTTGTGACTCACTCATTATTTTCAGATTTGTAGGTATAGCTACTGTGACATCCCCGATTTCGGGCCTAGGAAGCCGAGGGCTAGTGATGAATGGATAAGCAAGTAGTCCGAGTCGAGGGTCGGTAATGGAACGGACAATATACTCGGAATGAGTGTACTGAGGGTTGGTCATGGTTCGATCGAAAGATTGTTCATGAATTGGCCTAGGGATCGACAGTGGAATGACTCCCTAACTACACAAAATGATTAGAGTAATATGATCGTGGAGTGACCCTTCGACCATAAGGGCCGTTAATGGAACGGTCCGGGATAGCTGTGGATCAGTCCGGTGCCGACATGTGTCGGTTGCGGGTGATACCGCACAGCCATGCATCGGTTACGGATGATCATGACTCAATTCTGGGATACTGAATTTCACGAGGCTACATGACAACCGAGGGTCGACCATGGATTGTTGATACTCGAACGTGGACCGGTCGCGAATCGGCCACGAATCATTGCGCCAAGTCAGGTAGGCCATGGATGAGCCATGTACCAGGCCATAAGCCCAAGGGTTTGGCCGCGGACTAGGCCATGTGCCAGCTGCGCCGGCCAGGCCGTGTGCTCGGACGTGACTGGCCATCGTGCCCGTCAGCTAGGCCACGGACCGACTACGTGCCCGGTTGTGTGCCGGTCATTGTGCCTAACCCTTGTGCCAGGCGTTGTACCGTTAAGATCCGGTTTCGATCTAGTCCCGTGTCTAAGAAATATGGCCATGAACCGTGCATTGTGCCCTTCATGAGCCAATGAGCGTGTTTGGCCGCGGACCGATCCCTCGCTCGTGTGACTAGGCATGGTGATCTGCACGTTGTACGTGCAGCCGGCATGGTGCTCGGCACGTCGCCCGTGCAGCCCGGCGCAGCGCTCGTGCAGCCCGGCCATGATCCGGCCCTATGCCCATGTGGCCCAGTCGCGTGCCCGTGTGGCCCGGTGGTGCGCCAGGTCACACGCCTAGTCAGACCCGGCCACGCGCCCAGCAACCCGGTTAGCTTGGGCTTATTCCATTTTGCTTGGACCTTGGTTTGGTTGTGTTAGATGGTATTTGAGAACATTCTCGCACCGAACCTTGGGTTGAACAGGTCTACTAAGCGTGGACAACCCTCGGAAATTTGGAAAATAGTATGATGCGGGGTTACGGATTTAGTTTCAATTAGCCGGTTTCGTGTAAATCGATTGGCCCAAGTAGTTGGGAATGAACCAGCAAGCCTCCCACGGTTCAGAATTTGCAGAGGAAAAGAAGACAATTGGTTGACTTGGTCAAAGGCTTCATTTAAAGCCATTTAATGTCATTTAAGGCCTCATAATTGGACCCCCTTAGGTGTCCCCTCCATTATTTCTACCAAGCTGAGTTGTGCCATGCATTAAAGGAATTTTGATGACTCAATGGCCACCAATTATGGGGCACAAGCAAGGGACAATCGGCCAAGCCAAGGGGGAAACCGAGAAAGCCATTCGGCCAAAGGAAAAAGGAAGAACCGAGAGAGAGAGAGAGAGAGAGAGAGAGAGAGAGAGAGAGAGAGAGAGAGAGAGAGAGAGAGAGAGGCCAAGGGATAAGATCACATTGAAAGCCCTTAATTGCCATGCATCATTGCTTTTGGCTCTTGTGCATTAATACACATTAAAACTTGGCTTCTTTTCCAAGCTTGCTTATCTTTAAAAAGCAAGAAGCCCTCACGTGAGAAGCCCCCACAAGAACCGGCCATCATCTTCTCTTCTCCTCTTGCCTTCCTTTTTCATGCCCAAACATACACAAGCCAACCTTGTTCTTCCTCTTTGCATGTTCGGCCAACTAGAAAGTCACACCCGAGACTCGCCTGAGGCCCCGTTTTTTCCGAACTCAAGTTTTTTTCCGTGCTCAAGCCAAGCCACCAGCCACTTTCTTACTTTAGTAGCTCGTGTTCTAGTGGTTTGTTGAGTAAGTGAATTCCCTAATATCGGGAAAGGAAGTTGCGATACGTTGTTACATGGGTTGCTTGGCCCGTTTCTTGGTTTCTTGGTCGATTATAGCTTGTTCTTGTTCGATAAGTGATGCTCACGTGTGATAATCATGTTTTATGTTTGTTTTGTTGTTTCGTAGCGTGAACTTTGCTATTGATTTGCCATCGATGCCGGTATGGTAAGAGCCGACTTATGTGAACGGCGATTATCTCGTCCGCGCTTGATATTATTGTTTTCACTTATTGAGTCTCCCCGACTCACTCATGTTGTTTTTCCTCTTTTTAGGTCCGTAGCATGGCATCTCCCCCAACCCGGTTCGGAAATCCCATTGAGATGAAAGCGGAGCTACTCACAGTCATTGATGCCCGTGAAGGCCGAGCCTATCGTAGAATCACCACGTACGTGATGGTGGATGAGGGCCGAGAGGAGTTGGTCCCTCATGCGTACGTGGCTTGGTACCGTTTAGCTAACGGAGAATGGGTTGGACCCCTCCGCGGGTTCAACGGTCCATTCACCGGCATGGACGGGCCGGCTTTGGGGCAAGCCGGCTTTGGGGCAAGCCGGGGGTGGGGCGTGAGATGGCCGGAATGGACGAGGAGCGGGAGGAGCGAGAAGATCGAGAAGCCGTAGTGAAGCTAGGAACCCAAGCCAAGATTTTGTTGTTCGATAGTTGGCTTTGCGGAATCGCCTTTGAAATGGGTATGTAAAATAGAAGCGTGGCTTGTAAGGGCCCGTAAAGAAGGGCTTGACGAAATAAGCACATATCATGTAAATATAACGTGCATTGTTTGCTTATTTCACTCCTGTTGTCTCGTTTATTTTCATTTGCTTCCACGTGCGCATTTGATTGTTTAAAATAAACGGGAAGCACTAATACATTTCCACGAGTCACTGGTCCGTTCGGGTCATGTTCGGTCATTAAGCATCGATCGTGATTCCGGGTCGGGACGTGACATCTACCCACCTCCGATTCGTCATGGGCTCCCTATAGACATGTATGTGTCCATAACCGATGTAGTAGATGTAGAGTCAGAAATCACATATCATAGGTTTGCCACCATAATTTGGGTGCAAGACGACACCAACAACTTAGTCCCCCATCGTTACGAAGCTTGGTTCATTTGGTTTGACGGAGATTTGCTTGGACCTCTCCCCGAGTTTGGCGGACCACCCAAGGCTGCCAATGACGCCACGCTCAAGGGGACTACGGGCGGGCCGTAGACAGCTGAAAGAGCACGAGGAAGACTGACTTTTGCTTTTTGAGAAGGGAGCCGCGGTAGAGGAACTAGGACTACCCTGGCCACACGGATAGTATGTAGGAGATCGGATGAAATCCGGATGTAAATGAACGAAGGCCCATAGTGGAAGGGCTTGTAAGATAATCATGTATTATGTAAATTAATGGTGTGCTTGTAACGTATGTTTCCTATCTCGCTTGGGTTGTTTGTTGCTCTTGTTATTGGGTGTCAAGTGTAAATACTTCCGCTTGTTCGTATTAAAAGATAAAAAAACGGGACGGCGACGTGCCTGAGACGTCGCATCAATAACCCCGAAGCAAGGATGATCACGAATTGGACCGAGGTCGGGAACGAGTGTCATGGTCTTGATTCGGGTTGTGACAGTGGCTTCCTGTGAAATTTAAAACAAAGGAGAAGTGGGGTTCTATGGTGAGGTTGAGGGAAGAAAAAGATGGGAGAGAGATATATGCTTGAAAGTTTTGGAAGATGTGCAAGAGTCGAGAGCCGCGTCACATTGCTGGACCTATCTCTTCAAGAACTTTTTGAAAATTTCACACTTTATCGCCATATATTCTAACCCCATTCTCTGTTTGTCCTCCAACAAGTTCTGATAATGCAGTACAAATGGAATTTGCTGCCGAATGGACTAGCGCATGGTCTTTGTTACACTATTAGGGCGCCCAATATTTTCTCATACAGAGCGAGAGATAAAAGACGTCTTAAGTAAGATGTTAAAAGGCTTCATTTAGGGTCTCGTCCGGATCTTGGCATTTCCTAAACTTAAAACACTTGAGCTATGTTTGGTAGTCGGGATAAAATTCGGGATATGATAAATTTTATCCTATCATGTGTTTGGTGTCTGTTCAAGATAGGATAAAGTCAGATATATGAGGGATATAACCCGGATAAAATTATCCCATGGGGGAGGTGGGATAAATGTGGATAGGATTTATAATATTCATAATATAAAAGATATTTTTCTCCAATAACAAACTTGTTGAATTAATAAAATTAAAATAATATTCGAATATAAATAATATTTGAATTTTAAAATAAAAAATTCAAAATAACAATAAATAACAATAAACTCGTTTTTATTTATTCATATTTTTATATATATATATTCAAATTTCTTTCTATCTTATAATATAAATTTCATATATATATACACATTTAGTATTTATATTTATTATAGATTTTAGGCATACTTGTATAGTTTACTATTTATGTTGGAAACAGATGCGGAAAAACAAATACAGAACACAGGGATTTACGTGGTTCGATCACAAGGTGATCTACGTCCACGGGCGAGGCAAGACAAGATTCCACTATAATTAAAGAGAGTACAATTTTCAGAAGTCGAAATAACAACAAAAGCTCACGGCTCACAAAAACTCTCCGAAAACAAAATTATCTCTCTGTATCAATGAGAAAACCTAGCCGCGGTATAAATAGGGCTCCCCAAAAAAATTTCCTCGGCGGCTACGCCCCCGAACCCCCCGAGACATTTGTTCGCTTGCTCCAGCTCGGGCGGACCGCCATAGAGATTTGTTCGCTTGCTCCGAGTTGGGCTTATCGGCCCAACCCTCCGCGTCACGAACCAAATCTCAATTTTTTCTCCACTTTCGGGTCGCACAAAAATATGTCGGGTCGGGTGATGAACCGGACCGAGTACATAAAATTCAAGACATATTTAACAATTTAATAAATTTTTATAAGAGAATGATGGAAGGGGAAGAAATGAAAAGAAAATAATTAAAAAAGAGAGGGAAAAATAATAAAAAATAAATAAAAATGAAATAGGTAAGAGTGTTGTGAGAAATTTTTATCATCTCCGTTTGTGCAATTTTTAGGTTCATTTACACTGATATAACGTTCATAGTAAATAATGAACATAGTAATATGTGAAAATATCCGACTTTATTACTGTGATTCACCAAATAGTAGATAGGATATAGCAAATCCCATGTATTTTATATTCTATCATATCCAATCCTATCCTGGTTAGAAATCCGGATGACCAAACGCAGCCTTGGAGGATATTCTTTCATATTGGGGAAGGCATAGATACAAGGGGAAAATGGGGGGACAAAGCGTGCGAGTCTCGACATGTTAAAATAATGTATGTATTCGTGGAGCCCGCCCCAATCGAAGAGGACATGCCGCATAAGCCCTTGTTCGGAGCTTCGGCTCCTTTTATGTGGTGAGGAGACCTCCAGACGTGACGCCAATTGTGTACACGTGGCAACCGATGATTGGGCTCAATTACCCAATATTTCCTCCCCACTTGATTTGCCACCGACAGATTTTTATGTTTGTGCTTCGGTAGCCCATCGTGTGCACAGTAGAATTTGCAGTCCTGCTTGCATAGTTACTTCCTGTAATGGTGTTGTTATGCTAGTCAAGTCCCATAATTAATGAAAAAAATATAATTATTAATTGTCAAATCAAAATTCAGAAAGAAGGATAAAGCAAAGAAAACGGTAATTCATGCTGAGATTAGATTTCCAAAAAAAATGCAAAGCACAACTATAAGAAATTATTTAAAGCATAAATAATTCATGAAGAAAATATTTAAAGAATACATAATCAATTCTCTCTTCTCGGAAAAATTACCAAAAAAGTCATAAACCTTTTGTAATTGTGTCAATTCAGTTCTAAACCTTTTTTTTTTTACCAATTTTGTCCTAAATTTTTTGCAATTGTGCCAATTCAGTCAATCCGGCCACTTTTACCCGGCCGGCGTCGGCAAGCTGATGTGGCAATATTTTAATAATTTTTTTTTTATTTTTCGAATTTTTTTCCCCTATCTTCTTCCCCGGTCGCTGGTCCGGCGATCGGCGAGAGGCTAAGGCCGGCTAATTCCACCTCGCCGACCATGGGCGAGGCTGGCCCTTGCCGGCATTGGCGACGGCGAGGCCTCGCCCAGATCTGGCGAGACCTCGCCCGGTCATGGCGAGGTCGACCTCGCCCAGTGACGGTGAGGCCGCCTAGATCTAGCGAGACCTCGCCGTCGCCGGGTGAGGCCGACCTCGCTAGATCTGGGCGAGGCCTTGCCCGGTCATGGCGAGGTCGGCCTCGCCCGGCGACGACGAGGTTGATCTCGCCCGGCGACGGCGAGGTCGATCTCGCCCGGCGACGACGAGGTCTCGCCAAATCTGGGCGAGGTCTCCCCGTTGTCGGGTGAGGTCGACCTCGCCAGATTTGGGCGAGGTCGGCCTCGCCCAGTGACGGCGAGGTCTTGCCCGGTCATGGCGAGGTCGGCCTCGCCCAGCGACGGCGAGGTCTCACTAGATCTGGGCGAGGTCTCGCCCAGCCATGGCGAGGTTCGACCTCGCCTGGCGACGGCGAGGCCTCGCCCAGATCTGGCGAGACCTCGCCGTCGCTGGGCGAGGTCGACCTCGCCCTGGTCATGGCGAGGTCGACCTCGCCCGGCGACGGTGAGGCTCACCCTCGCTAGTGTCGGCGAGGGCCAGCCTCGGCCATGGCCGGCGAGGTGGAACTCGCCGGCCTCAACCTCTCGCCGGACCGGCGACCAGGGAAGAAAATTGGGGAAAAAAAATAAAAAAAAATTTCGAAAAATAAAATAAAATTGTTTAAATATTGCCACGTCAGCTCGCCGGCCGGCATCCACGTCAGCGCCGACCGACCAAAAGTGGCTGGATGGATTGAATTGGCACAATTGCAAAAGGTTTAGGACTGAATTGGCAAAACAAAAAGGTTTAGGACTGAATTGACACAATTGCAAAAGGTTTATGACTTTTTTGGTAATTTTTCCCATCTTTCTCCCTTCACCCACTAGCTTCTTGAATTGCACTTTCAATCTTCTTGGTCATTGATTTAAGGAAAAAATCAATGTAAGAACACAATTCTTGGAGCCCCCAACCCTCAACTGGATCAGACACGAATGACGACTCAATCATGCACCCACCCATCTTACCATCCCCATCTTTCATGGGCATCACTCTAATTGTTGCAACATAATTCTTGAACCCAACGTTGTTGTCCAAGACCTCATAGCTGAAGCACTTCTCGCTAGGGTCCATCTTTCATGAGGAACTCATTATATTTTATTTCACGTACAGTGAGATGGCTAAAGTGAGTAACTAGATTTAGAAAATTATCAATCATCTTTAGACTCCGGTTGTATACAAATGCATGTCAATAACTAAATAAGCGAAATCTTATCTGCAGCCTGATATCTATTATCACTTAAATTTTGCTGGCAAATCAAGCATATGTTTTACTTAAAAAAAATAAACAATAGTAAAATAGAACAAAAAATATATAATAAAAATAAACAGATAGATAAATAAAGGGAGGATAAGAAATAATGAGCCCCTCGGCCCAGATAGCTTTAGTCAAGCCCAATAGACATAAGGTCAATTGAGGCCCAAAAGCCCAAAGTCCACGAACGTAATAAAAAGCCCGGCCATTCTTTCCTCCTCTCTCTTTTCTCCTTCTACTTTGAACCTTTTTTTTTTGGTTAGAGTCTTTGAGCCTTTTTTTTTGGCTAGGAGTCTTTGAGCTTTAAGTTGCCCGCTTTTTAGTCTTATTTGAGATAATATCTACTCTAAGAACTCTTTTGAATAAATGACCCCAATTCAAGGTCCTATGTGAAATTTTTGGTTATCTTAATTGATAAAGTCGGCTTTAAGAGGAAATTAATGAAGAAATTGAGCTTGATGATGAAACCAAATACTAAACTTCAAGTCTTGGAGATATCACTAGCATTTGACATGGCTGATACACAATACCTCACTTTATAATCGTATTGAAACACTTTTATAATCAAACGAAATGATGCCAAAAATCGTCATATATATGATCATATCACAGGACTTGCAAACCTGCTGAAATCAATAAGGTCCAACTAATATTATCTTGGTTTGTAATGTGTTAGAGTTAAAACTAAGGGACGTGAAAAACCAGTGTCGCATAATTTGATTTCTATCAATAATCTTGTGGTGTTACTTCTTTGGTCGACAATAGCAATTTGTCCCTCGTGCCTTTACTAAACAAACTGTGAATTAAGAGTTGTATGGCAAGGGAGCCTTAGAGGGGAAATGAAATATTTTCCTTTATAAGGATCATGATCTCGCTGATTTTGCTATACTAGTATCACTGTTCGAACTTGTCAATCAGAGCTCTCTTTCCTAGATTGGCCAAGAAGTTTGATTGAGAGATGGAGCTTGAGCAAATGTGAGATGATGATACTTAGGCTTATTAGATAAAGGCTTTAATGACTCAAGACCATAGTTCTAGTTAATTCCAATGGGCTGAACTTGATTAAATTGAGACTCAATTAGCCTTACTTTTCTCATGGATTTCGGCCACACACGCCCCTTCCCTAAGCTTGGCCGAATTTGCTTATTTTTTGTGGGTTCAATCTATTCAATTTAAGCTCAGAACCATTCACGGCTGTCTGATTAAATGCAATTAATTGAAATATGCTCCTAATGACTATATGCTATTAATTTTGCTAAGGGCCGGGGCCCATCTCTAATTTTTCATGCACTTAATAACTAAATGAAATACCAAAATTTTGGTGTCAACAAGTTTTACAATTCGAACTTGTCGAATGGCATCATAGCTCTCTTTCACAGATTGGCCAAGAAGTCTAATTGAGACTTGGAGTTTCAGCGAATTAAACGTGATGAAACCGTGGGTCCAGTGAAAATTGATATGTTCATTTTGCAGGCACAACCTATTTATCGGCTTTCGTGAAGCCCGCGATCTTCCTTTCCGATTAAGAATTAACTTCATTCTTGATGTGATCAATTGAAAAACAACATTTAGACCGTGAGCACAGTTGGTACCCATTTTCGCCACATGCTCTTTAAGTAAGTGGTTAACATGAAGTGTTAATGCCCACTTTTGGCCTGCTAATTCTCTTGGATTGGAGAAATCAAATGGTAGTGAGTCTTGTGGGATTTAACTTGTTATGAGAAGTTAAAAGGAGAACTTCATAGTAGTGCCAAGTGAACGAGGAGACAGATTGCCAAATGCCATCAATATTGGAGCATCTCTTGTGATGCAGGTGGTGGTTTACTCACCTCTGCGAACAGAAGACAGAAAAGAGAGACTCGCGCGAAAGATCAAGACAGGCTTGTCACAATCAAATCGACTCTCTCTCTCTCTCTCAATTTTTTTTTTGTAACTTTGTTTTTGCATAATGTTAATTCCACAATCTATTTAACCTTCTCCACGTTTTTTTTGTCAGAAAATGAAATATATCACTCACTAAAAAAGGATAATAGGGCCCAATAGATGAGCATCGGCACATAAGAGCTCCCAAAGTGCTTGGGGGAGGGGACAAGACCTAATTCAAAGGTAGGTACTTTCTCTTTTGGGTTTTGGCAATCCAATTTGCTACAAAGTTGGCCTCTCTAGAACAATGAATAACCTGGATATTAGAAAAGGATAGTTACAAATCTTTACATTTCAAGGTAAGCGCTTTCCAACTAAGTTGATATGGACTCTTGAAGCCATTGACTAAGTCCAAACTATCAGGCTCAAGTAAAAGGACTTCGTGTCTGTTGGGAAAGAAGTAGTTTGGGCTTTTAACAGAACAAGGGACTCAGCCATTAGCGCAGACAACGTTGCCACCGTACAAGCTGCTCTGTCCAGCAACCTCTTGATGGAATCACAACAAACGCAAGCGACCGAACCTTTCGAAGCTCCAGGTTCGTACGCTCCGTCTGTGTTTATCTTATAAGTTCCATCCAATAGCGGATTCCAAGTCCATCAAAAATCGTCGGCTTTGTTCCTAGATCTGCTCGATTTGGGGTTCCATCTGTTAAAGCTCCTTAACCTAGCTAAAACAGAGTTGATGAGGTTGATTGTGTTGGGTTTTCTGTTCTTGAAGATGGTTTGGCTGTGCGTCTTCCATATATTCCTCAGTGTTGTAGCAACCAACTCTAGATTCGGTGGGTTGCTCGACTTTCCTTTCAAATTCCCAAACGAATCTTCAATTCGAGTAAGACCTTGACTTGATATATGAACATTCAGCATAGGGTTCGACCAAATTTCCTTCATCCAAGGACACAATAAAAACAGGCGCTCCACAGTTTCCACGCCTCGATTGCATAAAGAGCATGTGAGATCAAGGGCAAAAGGACACTATAAGTGCCATAACTTGTGTACGACGCTCACTTTGGTGCCATAACTTTTTTTCGGATCACTTTGGTGCTAAGTCTGAGGAAAAACGATCACTTAAGTGTCATAACTTTTTTTTGGATCACTTTAGTGCTAAAATTTTTGAAAAACGATCACTTAAGTGCTAAAATTTTTGAAAAACGAACATTTAAGTGCTAAAATTTTTGAAAAACGATCACTTAAGTGCCAATCTCCGGCGAGATTCCGGCGAGCCACGTCAGCTTCAGAAATTAATAAAAAAAAATACCACGTCAGATTTCCGGCGAAAAATTGTGTACGGCACCGGAGTTGGCACTTAAGTGATCGTTTTTCAAAAATTTTAGCACTTAAGTGATCATTTTTCAAAAATTTTAGCACTAAAGTGATCCAAAAAAAAGTTATGGCACTAAAGTGAGCGTCGTACACAAGTTATGGCACTTGTAGTATTCTTTTGCCTGGGATCAAGTATAACTTTTCTTCGAAATAAATTCTCTTTAGTTGGGAGAGCATTCTGGCATAAAATTCCACATGAAAATTCTAACCTTGGGTGGAGAGTGCAATTTCCATACATGTGTCCAGAGGGTGGGATGAGGTTGAAAAGAAGTTAAGGCGTGATTTTCATTCTGTTTATTTGCTTTCTCTCGGACATAGTTGTATCCACTTTTAACTGTGTACTTGCCTGCTTGAGTTCCAGTCCATACGAGCCGGTCTTTCTCTGTTTGGGGTTTGATCGGGATAGCAAGGATTTCTCTCACTAATTGATCCTCAAAATGTTCAGTTAAAACTGTTTCATCCCATATGCCTTCCTCACTAATAATGAGTTCAGAGACAAAACGTGGTTCATCTCTATTAGCAGGACCTCCTATGATTCCCCTCTTCAGCCATTTATCCTCCCTAATTCATATCTGTGAACCATCCCCTGCTGCCCAAATCACTTGGGGTGAGATGGAGTCTCTTCCTGGGATCAGACTTTTCCAACCCCATGAGGGGCGTTGTCCCTTTGCTGCATGCCAGAAATCTCTATGAGGAAAATAAAGGCCCTTAAACAGAATGCTCCAGAGAGAGTTTGGACTGTTACTCAGACGCCAAGCTTGCTTTCCTAACATTGCTTTATTGAAGGAGAGCAGATCTCTAAATCCTAGGCCACCCTTATCCTTTCTTGTCTTCAGAATATCCCATCTCTTCCAGTGAATTCTGGCTTTGGTCTCATTGGTTTTCCACTAGAATGAAGCAATTTTCTGTTCAATATCCTTACAAATAGAAATCGAGATCTTAAAAACAGACATGGCATATTGTGGTAATGTTTGAACCACCGCCTTAAGGAAAACTTCTTTTCCAGCTTTTGACATCAGTTTTTCCTTCCACCCTTCTAGTTTGGAATTAACTTGTCCTAAAATGCAAGCAAACATTTGTTTTTTCAATACTCCCCAATCAAAAGGAATTCCAAGATAGTTGCCAATTTTGTCAATAATAGGAACTCTCAATTTCCCTGCCATATTATCTTTCAAAGTTTGGGGGCAATCCCTAACAAAGAAAATCCTTTATTTGTTTAAGTTTATAGCTTGTCCATTTGCTAGGCAATATTGATTCAGGATTGATACCAAATTCTGACACTCTAGAATTGTACCATTCAAGAAGAATATCGAATCATCCGCAAAGAGTAAATGAGAAAGGGTGGGATACCACCTGTTCAGTTTAATCCCTGTGATACTTCCATTATTCACTGCTGTCTTCATTAATGAGAATAATACATTTGCCACCATAATGAACAGGTAGGGAGATAACGGATCTCCTTGCCTAATCCCTCTTAAAGGTTCGAAACTGGTGCATCACATTGCATAATCCATCCCACCCATTTCTCATCAAAGTTGATTAGGCATGCCTCCAAGAAATCCCATTCCACTCGGTCGTAAGCTTTATTCATATCTAACTTGAGAATCGCTTGAAATTTCTTTCTTCTCTTTCGAATTCTAATTTGATGCAACACCTCCCGGAATTATCTTGAATTTGCCTCCCGCCGACGAAAGCACTTTATTCTATTGCAACAAATTCTTGTAGAAGTGGTTTGAGTCTATTGGCTAGCACTTTTGAGATAATCATGTCGCCAAAATTACATAAACTAATTGGGCGGTACTCATCTAGTCTCTCTAGATTCAAGACTTTCGGGATAAGGGAGATGTTTGTTTTGTTTAAAGTTGGTTGCAGGGATCCAGTGTTGAAGAAACTCCTCACCTCCTTTTGAATATCCTATTTAATCTCTTCCCAATGCTGCTGATAAAATAAACCACTAAGGCCATTAGGCCCTGGTGCTTTTGCTGTGCCGAGCTGGAAAGTTGGATTTGTTACTTCTTCCAAGGTTGCCTCAGTTAACAAGAAGTGATTCATCTCTTCTATTACCACCCGAGATACCTGATCTAGAACTGGGGAGAAAATTCGAGGGCCGATAGATTGGTATAGATCTCGAAAGAAAAGTACAGTATGTTTTTCAGCTGGCACTGCTCAAATAGCCATGTATTCTCTAAATTCTGCAACATAGAGATCCTATTCCTCTGCCGCCTCTGAATGGTAGTTGCATGAAAAAAATTTGTGTTTCCATCTCCCTATTACAACCAATTGATTCTTGATCACAGCTCCCAATAGATCTCTTCTTGTCTCCATAAATAATCAATATCTTCTTGCAGGTTTTTTATTCTCACTTTGTCAAAGGACCCCATGGTATTGTTTGTCAGCCATTGTAGTTCCTGTTTCAGCAAATTGATTTCCCTATGTCCATTCGCGATTTCTTCTTGCTCCATTTGGAAAGTGCAAAAGTTACGACCTGCAACTTCCCAGCTAAATCCTTTTCAAAGTGAGTTGGAGAGTTCCAAGTTTCTTTCACCACCTTTCTACATTCATCACTCTCAAGCCAGAAAGCTTCAAACTTGAATTCCCTTTTTCGTTTTACAGGGTTAGCCCGAAGAGATAGAAGTATAGGACTGTGGTCTGATCCTATTGCTAGGAGAGCATAAGCTTCTGCTTCAGCGAACATTAACCTCCATTCAATTGTACATACCACCTTGTCAAGCCGTTCTTTAATGTACTCATCCCCTTCTCTATTATTGGCCCAAGTGAACGCACACCCCTTACTATACATGTCCATTAATGAACAAGCGTCTAGACAATCCCGAAAAGCATTCATTCTATAGTTTTCAGCCAAGCACTTTCCAACTTTTTCCTAGTAAAACCGCACCTTGTTAAAGTCACCCAAAGACACCCAAGGCACATTCACGGAGCTTATATTTCGCAATTCGTCCAAAAGTTGCAGCCTTTTTTGGTACACATAAGGAGCATGAACAAATGTAACTCTCATTTCCTTTCCACTAACCACTTCTTCACACCTCAAATTCACAAAGTCCTCAGATATTGAGTCTATTTCCAGTGAAATTCTTTCATCCCACATAATAGCCAAGCCTCCCGTTGTGCCCACAGGATTAACTACGAAACAACTCTGAAAATGGAGTCTTCTCTTTATTCTCTGAATAACTTTAGCCTGGTTTTTCATTTCCATAAAAAAAACCATAGTGGGCCTAAAACGAGCCACTAAAGCTCTTATTCTTGGACTGTCAAGGGTGTGTCCAACCCTTGACAGTTCCAGCATAGGATATTCATGGTTCACTTGGTGGCTTATTAGGGCTAGCCACCAAAGCCCACGTAGCAACTTCTTCAGTTGTACGAATAGGTTTTTCAAAAAGTTAAGTTTCATCCAGCCAAGCTGGGGTTTTAGGTAGTGAATTGTAAGGACTCAACCTCTTTTGTTTTTTGATAGAGGGAGTTGTTGGTTCCTTACAGCTCTTCTTTCTGTTGCCTTCTGAACTTGTTCGGGCAGGCTGAGGATTCAAGCCCTTCTCATGAGTAGGGCCTGTAAGCAGAAGTGCTCTTTTACCAGAATTATACACTGTTATATCCTGCGTGTAGTAGGGATTTGTCCTCATGTGATCTCCCTGTTGTATGTTGGGATTAATACTGGAAGAGATGGGCTAAACATCTTCCATGACCACATTTTTTCGTTGGTGCTTAGGAGTTTCAGGGATAATCTCTTCAGTTTCGTCTACCATATATTCCTTCTTATAGAAAACTTTCGAGAAGGGACCATGCTCTGGAGTTTCAGCTTTCAGCCAACATCCAAAACAACTTCCCAACTCTATCGTAAATTTTTCTTCATCGTAGAGAATGTCTTTGTAGTAATCAGCTTAGTGTCCAATCTTCCTACACAAGTAACAAAAGAAAGGCAGCCTTTCCTATTTAAAATCAAGCCAAACCTTCTTGTTTTGGTGTTGCATCAATTGTCCAACTCTTAGTTTAGCATCCATGTCCATTTCCACTCTCGCTTTCCCAATTCTTTGAGCTGCATGGCCTCAAGCATCTATTTTCACTTCTAGTACCTTCCCCATTGAGCTGGCAATTTTCTTCACCATACCATCAGAATTCCATTCAAGAGGGAGTCAAAAAATTCTAATCCAAAAGGCACAGGTCTTGAACTCATAACAATGGAAAGGAGTATCTGGTTCCCAGGGTTTCAGGAGCAGTAAATGATTAGAAAAAGACCAAGGACCTCCTTCCAGCACTTGACTCTTTTCCCCTTCATTACGAAATGCAAAACTGAACCTGCCATTTTCCAGGGGTTTGACCTCCACATGCTTGTTCCTCCAAGCCTTCTTCATAGCCATTTGGAGTGCTTGGAAATTTATGCTGGGGTTTTGGAAAAGTTGCCCGACAAGGTAGACTCAACATTCCATGATTTTTTCCTCTGAACATTCCTCATCTAAAATATTCATATCATTTTCGTACATTAACTTACCTAGTTTATTGCAGAGATGTGCCAAATGCTCAGCAGCACCTTCTTCCTCATCCATCATCAACGTTCTTCGGTAGCTCGAAACCCTATTGAAAATGGGACACTGAGCCTGGAAGCATTTAGCGGTAGTAGAGGCCAGAAAGTCCAAATGCTAAAAAATCGCAGAAGGAGCCGAGGGATTCGTGGAGGGGCAACATGGATTGAGACAAAGCTGTGAGAATGGTAATGGATTTATAGGCAGATGAGTAAGGTTCAAACAGGTGTCAATGGTGGGTGACAAGGCTGAGAACCTGAGAGCCAAAGACATGCAGGTGCTTCAATGGTTGTGGGATAGGGAAGAAGCTGTGGAAGAGAACAAAGAGTTGAACCACGGATGATTACGCTTCAGACTAGTTTCAATATGCAGAGAGAACATGGGGAAACTTATTGAGGAGAGTAGAGAAAGCAGGAAATCGGGCAAAATCATGGTGGAGGGTTGGGGCTTTTGGTAGGGTTTGGGTTAGGGTTTAAGGTATAGGAAGCCATAGCTACATAAAGTGGTAGAAAGGAGCTACATAAAACGGTAGAGTAACTGATACCTTTCTGCACGCTTACAAGTCGAAAAATCTAGCTACATGCATCTGGTCCCCTTTTCTTGCACTTGGTGTGCGGATGCATAGCCAAGGAGCTATCTCAATTTAATTGCTTCTCCATTTTGTAAAGTTTAGATCGTTTAGGTTCCTGGTTTGTATCACGCTTGGCAAGACCCTATAGCTAATGTCGTGCCAGACCCACTTGAATGACAACAAAATTACCCTGTAGGCTCCAACGAAGTGTTTGTCCCCTGTTGGTCGGAAGAAGTCGTATAATTGTTGCCGCCGAAGATGCCTCCGGAATTGGTTGATCATGGCCAGTGTCGCCATGCATATCCTTAAAGCAGCTCAGCCACCGCCATAATCGTCTCATGTTAGGGTCAATAAGAGGAAACCCCCTAACCTGAGGGTAACATCAAGAAGAATATAAGCATGACCCCATTAGGTAGAGGCTAAGCCTACCATTTGATCCTAAGTTCATATGTTTCCGTGTAGTTTCCATTATTGATTTAAGTATTGAGGAGTCAATCCGAATAACAAATCTTGGTACTTAATCCATTGATATGTATGTGCAAGTCCGGAGGTTGAGTCCAAAGTTCAAGTCTCATTTGTGCATTAACAAGTAGGATTTTTAAGGTCGAGAATTTATGATGTTAAGTTTTTATGAGTCTTAGAGAGAATTTTCACCCAGAACAACATCATATCGGTGTCGTGTGAGGCGAACAAAGCATAGAAGTTTTATGGGTAATTTAAGAGATGTATGCGACGGCATTATCACCATTCAAACCAACTTTGATTTATAAAATTAAAAAGAGATCAAAAAATGTTTTTTAACGAGAATAATTTTGGACACCAAAGATATCAAGAAATTTGGCCCTGAGCATGATCTTAAAAGGCTCAAGGGGAAAACATGGGGAAGGGACTCCTCGGTATGGTGGAGGCTCGTCCTTATGTTCTCTTCGTATTCCCTCTCTTTAAGGAAGAAAAAGATATGGAGGAAACTAGGAGCCTCTTGGGTGGTGAAGGTAGACATCACATCAATTTCGGTTGGCTATCTCCAGGTAGGCAAGTATAGTAGCCTTCTACGCCTGGGACGACAAGAAGGGAAGTCTCGGCTTCTTGCAGGTTCTGCTTATACAACAGTAACCTAACAGCCGACCTATACCCCAGTTAAAAAGAGTTGAACAAAGCATAAAAGTTTTATGGGTAATTCAAGAGATGTATGCGACGGTATTATCATCATTCAAACCAACTTTGATTTATTAAATTAAAAAGAGATCAAAAAATGTTTTTTAACTAGAATAATTTTTGAAAACCAAAGATATCAAGAAATTAGAAGATTAACTTTTTGTTATCTTCTCTTCTAATTAATGCTTTCAAGACGAGTTAATGAGATGGGTTTTTTGATGTCAACAAGTGTCATGTGTTCCTATGGTTAATTACATTAATTGTGGCGTTGCAACTCAAAATGATCATAAAATATGCATGTTTAATTCTTTATGAGGAGTTCGATTTTCCACCTTCTTGGGGGGTTAGGGGTGGGGACGTGTAGTTTCCGATGTGAGTTTCAACTCCCACACCCTGTAAGAGGCAGGGCAAAAGTCTGAGAGTGAGCTGAGAGTTAGAGTAAAACAGACAAAAAAACAAATTCTCCTTGATGTTTGACGAAAAAAAAATCCTTCATGATGTATGACCAAAAACACATCCTCCATGATGATGTACGGTGGACATTTTGACAGGTAATAACATTCTTGTTAAGCTGTTAACATCTCAATCTCATTGTATCGAATGAGCCTAATAGCTTTGCTATTTGGAATTTAACTGCAAATTAAGATTGGACAGTAATTAAAACTACCATTTTTTTTTGTCAGAAAATGAAATATATCATTCACTAAGAAAGGATAGTAGGGCCCGATAAACGGGCATCAGTACATAAAAGGTCCCAAAGTGCTTGGAGAGGGGACAAGAGCCAATTCAGAGGTAGGTAGTTTCTCTCGTGGACTTTGATAACTCAGTTCGCTACAAAGTTGGCCTCTTTAGAATAACATGGATGCTAGAGAAGGATAGTAACAGATCTTTGCATTTCAAGATATGCGCGTGAGCTTCCCAACTAAGCGGATCTGGACTCTCTAAAGCATTGACTAAGTCCAAACTATTAGACTCAAGTACAAGGAGTCGTGTCTTTTGGGAAAGAAGTGAGTTAGGGCTTCTAACAGAGCGAGGGACTCGGCCATCAGCGCAGACGATGTTGCCACCGTACGAGCTGCTCCGTCCAGCAACCTCCCCGCGGAATCACAGCAAACGCAGGTGACCGACCCTTTCGAAGCTCCCAGTTCGTACGATCTGTCTATGTTTATCTTATAAGTTCCATCCAGTGGTGCATTCCAAGTACATGAAAAATCGTCGGCTTTGTTCCCAGATCTACTGGATTTGGGGTTCCATCTGTTAAAGCTCTTTAATCCAGCTAAAACAGAGTCAATGAGGTTGATTGTGTTAGGTTTTCTGTTACTGAAGATGGCTTGGTTGCGCGCCTTCCATATATTCCATAGTGTAGCAGCAACCAGCTCTAGATTAGGCGAGTTGCTCGACTTTCCTTTCAAATTCCCAAACCAATTTTCAATTTGAGTAAGACCTTGACTTGATATATGAACATTCAGCATAGGGTTCGAACAAATTTCCTTCGTCCAAGGACACAATAAAAATAGGTGCTCCATAGTTTCCACGCCTCGATTGCATAAAGAGCATGTGGGATCAAGTATAATTTTTCTTCGAAATAAATTCTCTTTAGTTGGGAGAGCATTCTGGCATAAAATTCCACATGAAAATTCTAACCTTGGGTGGAGAGTGCAATTTCCATATATGTGTCCAGATGGTGGGATGAGGTTGAAAAGAAGTTAAGGCGTGATTTTCATTCTGTTTGTTTGCTTTCTCTCGGACATAGTTGTATCCACCTTTAACTGTGTACTTGCCTGCTTGAGTTCCAGTCCATACGAGCCGGTCTTTCTCTGTTTGGGGTTTGATCGGGATAGCAAGGATTTCGCTCACTAATTGATCCTCAAAATGTTCAGTTAAAACTGTTTCATCCCATATGCCTTCCTCACTAATAATGAGTTCAGAGACAAAACGTGGTTCATCTCTATTAACAGGACCTCCTATGATTCCCCTCTTCAGCCATTTATCCTCCCTGATTCATATCTGTGAACCATCCCCTACTCCCCAAATCACTTGGGGTGAGATGGAGTCTCTTCCTGGGATCAAACTTTTCCAACCCCATGAGGGGCGTTGTCCCTTTGCGGCATGCCAAAAATCTCTATGAGGAAAATAAAGGCCCTTAAACAGAATGCTCCAGAGAGAGTTTGGACTGTTACTCAGACGCCAAGCTTGATTTCCTAACATTGCTTTATTGAAGGAGAGCATACCTCTAAATATCAGGCCACCTTTATCCTTACTTGTCTTCAGAATATCCCATCTCATCCAGTGAATTCCGGCTTTGGTCTCATTGGTTTTCCACCTGAATGAAGCAATTTTCTATTCAATATCCTTACAAATAGAAATCGGGATCTTAAAAACCGACACGGCATTTTATGGTAATGCTTGAACCACGCTTTAAGCAAAACTTCTTTTCCAGCTTTTGACATCAGTTTTTCCTTCCACCCTTCCAGTTTGGAATTGACTGTCCTAAAATCCAAGCAAACATTTGTTTTTTCGATACTCCCCAGTCCAAAGGAATTCCAAGATATTTGCCAGTTTTGTCAATAATAGGAACTCTCACTTCCCTTGTCATATTGTCTTTCAGAGTTTGGGGGCAATCCCTACCAAAGAAAATCCCTGATTTGTTTAAGTTTATAGCTTGTCTAGATGCTAGGCAATATTGATTCAGGATCAATGCCAAATTCTGACACTCTAGAATTGTATCATTCAAGAAGAATATAGAGTCATCTGCAAAGAGTAAATGAGAAAGAGTGGGATACCACCTGTTCAGTTTAATCCCTATGATACTTCCATTGTCCACAGCTGTCTTCATTAATGAAGACAGTACATTTGCCACCAGATGAAAAGGTAGGGAGATAAGGGATCCCCTTGTCTAATCCCTCTAGAAGGTTTGAAGTATTGGAGAGGTTCTCCATTAAACTTAACGCTGAATGAAACTGTTGTGACACATTGCATAATCCATCCCACCCATTTCTCATCAAAGCCAATCTTGATTAGGCATGCCTCCGAGAAATCCCATTCCACTCGATCGTAGGCTTTCTTCATATCTAACTTGAGAACCGTTTGAAATTTCTTTCTTCTCTTTGAATTGTAATTTGATGCAACACCTCCTGGACAATAAAGATGTTATCTTGAATTTGCCTCCCACCGACGAAAACACTTTGTTCCATTGCGACAAATTTTGGTAGAAGTGGTTTGAGTCTATTGGCCATCACTTTGGAGATAATCTTGTAGCCAAAATTACATAAACTAATTAGGCAGTACTGATCTAGTCTCTCTGGGTTCGGGACTTTTGGGATAAGGGAGATGTGTGTTTTGTTTAAAGCTGGTGGTAGGGATCTAGTGTTGAAGAAACTCTTCACCTCCTTTAGAATATCCCATTTAATCTCTTCCCAATTCTATTGATAAAATAAACCACTGAGGCCATCAGGCCCTGGTGCTTTTGCTGCACCGAGCTGGAAAGTTGCATTCGTTACTTCTTCCAAGGTTGCCTCAGCCAACAGGAGGTGATTCATCTCTTCTGTTACCACTCGAGATACCTGATCCAGAACTGGGGAGAAAATTCGAGGGCCGATAGATTGGTATAGATCTCGGAAGAAAAGTATAGTATGTTCTTTCAACTGGCACTGCTCAAACAGCCATGTATTCTCTGAATTCTGCAGCATAGAGATCTTATTCCTCTGCTGCCTTTGAATGGTAGTTGCATGAAAAAAATTTGTGTTTCTATCTCCCCATTTCAACCAATTAATTCTCGATTGCAGCCCCTAATACATCACTTCCTGCCTCCATAAATAATCAATATTATCTTGCAGGTTTTTTATTCTCACTTTGTCAAAGGACCCCCTGGTATTTTTTGTCAGCCACTGCAGTTCCTGTTTCAGCAAGTTGATTTCCCTATGTCCATTCGCGAATTTCTTCTTGCTCCATTTGGAAAGAGCAAAAGTTACGGCCTGCAACTTCCCAACTAAATCCTTTTCAAAGTGAGTGGGAGAGCTCCAAGTTTCTTTCACCACCTTTCTACATTCATCACTCTCAAGCCAGAAAGCTTCAAACTTGAATTCCTTTTTTCATTTTACATGGTTAGCCCGAAGAGATAGAAGTATAGGATTGTGGTCTAATCCTACTGCTGGGAGAGCATAAGCTTCCGCTTCAGGGAACATCAACCTCCATTCAATCGTACATACCACCCTGTCAAATCGTTCTTTAACGTACTCGTTCCCGTCTCTATTATTGGCCCAAGTGAATGCACACCCTTTACTATCTATGTCCATCAACGAACAGGCATCTGGACAATCCCGAAAAGCATTCATTCTATAGTTTTCAGCCAAGCGCTTTCCAACTTTTTCCCAGTAAAACCGCACCTCGTTAAAGTCACCCAAACACACCCAAGACAGTACATTCACGGAGCTTATATTTCGCAATTCCTCCCAAAGTTGCAGCCTTTTTTAGTACACATAAGGACCATGAACAAATGTAACTCTCATTTCCTTTCCACTAACCACCTCTTTACACCTCAAATTCACAAAGTCCTCAGACAATTATCATGTCTAGGTCACGTATAGCCGTGATAGCAATAAAAAAAGGGTACGTATAGACCTAGCAAAAACGGGTTCGGATGGTAGAGTTGAATTAAACCAAACTAATTTACAAAAATTGACAAAAAGCAAATCATGTTGCTCACATGCTAACAAGGTGTTGACACGATTTTTGGCGAAATTGTCCAATTAGTCCTGAACATTCTGTACATATGCCAATTTAGTCCTAAAATTTTGCATGAT
Organism: Syzygium oleosum; assembly: GCF_021117445.2. NCBI lineage: Eukaryota > Viridiplantae > Streptophyta > Magnoliopsida > Myrtales > Myrtaceae > Syzygium > Syzygium oleosum. The sequence goes on along the minus strand of NW_026607520.1, from coordinate 2,904,264 downwards.
ATTTCAATGTAATCCTTCCGGCTAATCTTTAAAGGAAATCGCTGATATGGCAGTGTGCCACATGGAATGATTGGTAATGAATGGACCGCCAAGTCAGTGATTTTCAACGAAAATTGACTCGAAGGATTACATTAAAATTTCGCGTAAAGACTTATGACTAAATTGGCAAAATTCTGAAGCTGAGAGCCTATAGGAGAGCTTCAAAAGAGGAAAGAGTTTTTCGGAGTTTGTGTTATGAATAAATTTCTACAGCTAATCTTGGGTAAACGTGGAGTCTAGTTCAACCATTTGTCCAGTCGATAGTTATCAAGGAGAGTACTCGTAACGTGGCACCACAACCTCTATGAGATTATGTTGCTCTCCTCTCTCAATTTAGATTTAGGTTTAAATCTGTGGGTTTTACTTTCTCCAACTAGATCTAAATATAAATCTGGGAGTTCCTTACAAGTATTTTGATCTGTGTTCTTTCAATATATTGATGTTGGTGTATCTGCACGGTGATAGTAACGAGGAAGTTGAACCTAAACGTACACCACAAGCCATTGTGAATGGAGTGGTAGATCTCGGTTTGTGCTCATCACTGAATTTGGTGATCGGCCACCGAACAATGGCAGATTTGTTCTTGAGGGATGAAATTGTGCTTCTAACTGCATAATGTGCTTTATTTGGATTCTGGCATTTGCTTTGTTTTGCAATTTTTTGGGATTTACTAAGCTTGAAAACTTTTTATGCATCTCGTGAGTATTACTCTGAGAAATGAATGAAATCTCTCTTTCGACAAAAGACATTTGCAAAAGTAAAAAGTTTAGAAATAAATGGACATGTATAATAGGTTTATGAGCGAATGGATAATCCTTCCCATGGTCTTTGATTTGTGGAGATTCTCGGACCCAATCGAGCTCTAATTTGTTATATCGAAATTTGCGAAATTGATTGGAGTTGACCGTTGACCCAATAATATGAACCCTGGCTGGAAAATTTTCTCCTGTATTCTTCTTCTCATTATTTTTATTGGCGTAAAAATACGCTTATTAGAATGCTCCGTGCGTGTATTTCAGATTTGCTTGCTTAACAATTTGCAGAAATCGAACCGCAATTTCCTTTGTCCAAATAAAAAATTTGATTATATTACACGTGTAAGAAACCCAAGAAAATTATTGCGACAGTAAGAGATCAAATAATAAAATAAACAGAACAAGAAAATAAATCGGATACCAAATTTATATGGTTTAGTTGCAATGACTTACGTCACAAGGAGAAGTCATGAGGAGAGCAGCACGAAATTTCACTATAAATGAATGGATATTACGACCACATTTGAGTCACTCGAGCACTCTTAGTGTTTCCTAGTCCCCAATTACACCAAATAACGCAAATAGTGTTTAGCCCATAATTCCTCACAAAATAATATTTTAATCTCACAAAAGAATTCACAAATCTTATCATAAGATTTAATTGGCTTCTACACTCGTCTCTTGGTAGCTCTGCCTTTGATTGCGCACCAAGAACGATTATTCCCGGCACCACAAAACCCACGATGAAGTCACCTCTGCACAATAACAGCGTTTCCTTTGGAGGACTCACGGCACGGCATCCCTTGCAGCATATATTTATATAAGCATAAGTCCACTTGACCGAAAAGTCCCGATAAAATTCGGTCAACAAATCAACTTGTTTTTTTGTATCTTTCCTTGGCCGACTCTAATAACCCAAAGGATTTCCGTGGGTCTCAAAAGACAAACTTTGTATCCAGTTTAATGTTCCTTTCCGATCTTAACAGTGACTCAAATATACTCCTACTCCAGAATTTTATCCCATCGCCAGAAGATCTTCAACCGAGTGAAAATATCCAACGTGATAAATATCGTGAAAATATTCAAAAAATTCAAAATTCAAAATTCGTTTACAGACTTAAATTCGAGACATATTTTAAAAGAGATCAAACCGGTTATGCTTTTCTCTTTGGCGGTTGAGCTGTGAACAGTTTCACCCTAAATAAATTTACTATTACAATTAAATTATAAGCTAGTGGACCAATTCAATGATTTCCGATGAAAAGTATATGGCCTTACGAGAAATTATTGCGTAAATTATAAGCTAATGGATCGAAAGATGAGGTAGTTTTTTTGTTTGTAAATCGCCCTGAATAAATTCAATGACGTTCCATGAAAAGTATATGGCATTACGAGAAATTTTTGCGTAAATTATAAGCTAGTGGATCGAGAGAAGTAGTATTTTTGTTTCTAATTCGCCCCAATGTAATTTACTACTAGAATTAAATTACAAGAAAGTAGATCAATTCAATAAGGTCCCATGAAAAGTATATGGCCTTACGAGAAATTGTTGCATAAATTATAAGCTAGTGGATCGAGATCTTCGGTAGACTTTTTGTTTGTAGATCGCCCCGAATAAATTTACTACTATAATTAAATTATAAGGTAGTGGGCCAATTCAATGACGTTCCAGCAAAAGTATATGGCCTTACCAGAAATTTATGCGTAAATTATAAGCTAGTGGATCGAAAGAGGTAGTATTTTTGTTTCTAAATTGCCCCGATTAAATTTACTACTAGAATTAAATTATAAGGTAGTGGGCCAATTCAATGACGTTCCAGCAAAAGTATATGGCCTTACCAGAAATTTATGCGTAAATTATAAGCTAGTGGATCGAAAGAGGTGGTATTTTTGTTTCTAAATTGCCCCGATTAAATTTACTACTAGAATTAAACTATAAGCGAGTAGATCAATTCAATGAGGTCCCATGAAAAGTATACGGCCTCATGAGAAGTTGTTGCATAAATTATAAGCTAGTGGATCGAGATCTAAGTAGACTTTTTGTTTGTAAATCGTCCTGAATAAATTTACTACTAGAATTATATTATAAGCTAGTGGATCAATTCAATGACGTCCCATGAAAAGTATATGGCCTCACGAGAAATTGTTGCATAAATGTGGATCGAGATCTTAGGTAGACTTTTTGTTTGTAAATCGCCTTGAATAAATTTACTACTAGAATCAAATTATAAGTTAGTAGACCAATTCAATGACGTTCCATGAAAAGAATATGGCCTTAGGAGAAATTTTTGCGTAAATTATAAGCTAGTGGATCGAGAGAAGTAGTATTTTTGTTTCTAAATCGCCCCGAAGTAATTTACTACTAGAATTAAATTACAAGTTAGTAGATCAATTCAATGAGGTCCCATGAAAAGTATATGGCTTTACGAGAAATTGCTGCTCAAATTATAAGCTAGTGGATCGAGATCTAAGTAGACTTTTTGTTTGTAAATCGCCCTGAATAAATTTACTATTAGAATTATATTATAAGCTAGTGGATCAATTCAATGATGCCCCATGAAAAGTATATGGCCTTACGAAAATTTGTTGCATAAATTATAAGCTAGTGGTTAGAGATCTAAGTAGACTTTTTGTTTGTAAATCGCCCTGAATAAATTTACTACTAGAATTATATTATAAGGTAGTGGATCAATTCAATGACGTCCCATGAAATGTATATGGCCTTACAAGAAATTGTTGCATAAATTATAAGCTAGTGGATCGAGAGATTAGGTACACTTTGTTTGTAAATAGCCCAAAATAAATTTGCTACTAGAATTCAAACTTTGCGGATGCACGGGACGAATTCAATTTTACTCGTCAATACTTTTTGCATTATAATTTATATCAAAAGAAAAAAATGACTTGCAAAAATACATTAAGAATTTAAAATAACATAATAATAGAACACCACAAGACATGCAAAAGTCACTTAAAATAAAAGTCATATATGATACTTGTGTTATAATTTCGAATTGATAATCAATATTGATATATAGTGGATGTTTTTAATCAATATTGAGATTAGTAATTTTTTAACAATCTTATAACTGAAAATTGTAATAACCATGTCAACATTTCGAATTGAATTATATTAATCAATAATTATGCACACTTAATCAAATAAATTGTTATTAATGATGCACTTTTCTAGTTACTACCATCAGGTTAGATAAAGACGGGGGTTAAATCATTCTGAATTAATTTACTAATAGAATCCAAACTTTGCCGATGCACGGGATCAATTCAATTTTACTCATCACTATCTTTTATAGAATTTATTTCAAAAGAAGAATAAAGGACTCGCAAATTACATGAAGAATTTAAAATAACAGAAATACCGTACACCATGAGATATGCAAAATCACTGAAAATAAAAATCATATAGTACACTTGGGTGATATATAATGAAATTTTATTTCATCCATGATTGAGATTAGTAATTTTTATCCAATCTTTAAAAGTAATGTTGTAACAATCATGTCAACATTTCGAATTCACTTGTATTAATCAATAATTATGCACACTTGATCAATTTTTTTTTTAATAATGATGCACTTTTCTAACCATAAGGTTAAATAAAAGCTGAGGTTAAATCAAGTGTGAGAATAAAAAAATAAAGTAAAGTCTGGAATTTGTGGAAAGTTAACCTCTAATTAAGAAATTCTCAAGCACTCTTGTTATCCATTTATTGCTGAGATGCACGTGTGAGTTGTCATAAAGAAGTCACACATCGAAAAATGGATGTGGTGTGGAGCAGTTAATATATCATTGTTGATTCATAACTCAATTGCTTAAACTTTTGAGTGAATGTGGGTACGAAGGTGGGTCCAACTAGATATGTTGATGGGTTCGGACTTGGGCTCTTTCTTGATGATCTCCTTGAGTGAAGGTATTGGACTTCTGTTGCACGCTTCCAATAAATGGTATCCAACCCAATGGTAGATTGGTGGGCCCCCTTAATTTGTTTCGTTATTTGATGAATATCTCAAGTAAGAAATCTGTGACCAATGTGGTTTCTAGGCAGTGGGCGTTGTGATATAGCAACGCGGGCTCGATGGATAGGGGTGAGCATGGTTCTAGGGTAGAGCCTGGAACCTGAGAACCTGATCGGTGAGAACCTGTAGGTTTTAGGTTTCAAGGCATGCAGGGTAGGTTTCAGGTTTCAAAATTTGAGAAACCTGTTTCGACGGGTAAGTTCTAAGTTCTTTGGGAAACCTGTTTCGACGGATAGGTTCCAGGTTTCAAAATTTGGGAAACCTGTTTTGACGGGTAGGTTCCAGGCATTTTCTTGATGATCTCCTTGGGTGAAGGTATTGGACTTCTGTTGCACGCTTCCAATAAATGGTATCCAACCCAATGGTATATCGGTGGGCCCCCTTAATCTGTTTCGTTATTTGATGAATATCTCAAGTAAGAAATCTGTGACCAACATGGTTTCCAGGCAGTGGGCATTGTTATATAGCAACACGGGCTCGATGGGTAGGGGTGATCATGGTTCTAGGGTAGAACCTGGAACCTGAGAACCTGATCGGTGAGAACCTATATGTTTTAGGTTTCAAGGCATGCATGGTAGGTTCCAAGTTTCAAAATTTGGGAAACCTGTTTCAACGGGTAGGTTCCAAGTTCTAGGTGGAACCTAAAACCTGGAACCTGAAACTTAAACTAGTTTTTTGTTTTTTTTCTTGATCTATGTCTTCACGTGATCTTATGGTGTTTTATGGCATCGGATGATGAGTGTATAACTAGAACTATTAGTTTGAGCTTTCATTTTATGACTTGTTAATATTTTATATTTTTTTTGTATAAATATAAGTTGTGATCATTAGATCATAGCAGCAAGTGGTAGTCATTAAATGTGATAATTCACTGCAATTGCTCAATTAATAATGTAGGTGGAACTTGGGTAGATCATGAAACCGACCTAGAACTTGTGATAAAGTAGGTTCCAAATTTCAAAAATAAGGAACCTATTCTCATGGGTAGGTTTCAGGTAAAACTTGTACGGAACATGGAACCACTCACCCCTAGTATCAATTCACGTAATGACTTTTCATTTTAATTGTATTTATTTGAACCGTAATGCAAAGAAAACTAGTCTTTTGTATTCTCTTTTGTGAATAAAAAGTTTGTTCAATATTGTTGTGTTCATTTTCATTTTGTTTAACTAAAAACGAAATAAAAAAAATAAAAAGAACCTGTTATACTTTGGAACCTACCTTGGAACCGTTTCTAGTTCTGACGGGTGGGTTCTAGATTTAAAAAAAATGAGGAATCTGTACTCGAGGATAGGTTCTAGGTTCCAGGTGGAACCTATAAGGAACCCGACACAGCTCACCCCTATTGATGGGCGTTGATAGAGATTCAAATTAAGATATTTTGATGCAGAAGGATACTTGGGCTAAGGGGGTGTCACGCCCCAATCTAGAATCAAGATCGATGCTTGTTGATCAATACCGACCTGTTCGGACTCGTGACTCGCGGAAATAAATTAGTACCTCCCGTTCATTTTAACCATTGCGCAAGCGGAAGCAAATACAAATAAACAAGACAACATGAGTAATATAAGCAACCGTCGCACGTTGTAATTTACATGATTCGTGCTTATTTTGACAAGCCCCTCTTTCGGGCCTTTACTAACCACACTTATATTTTACATGCCAATTTCAAAGGCGGTTCCGTACACGAGCCAACTGTGGACAAACAAAACTTTGGCTTGGTGATTCTACTCCCACTACTTCTTATGGCTACTTGCTCCTCGCTCCACGCTCGTCTCCTCCCCGCATCCCGTCCGTCTGGCCGTCTTACACCCCGCCTGTGGCCTACCCCAGAGCTGGTCCGCCTGTTTCGCCAAACGGCCTATTGAACCTACGTAGGGGTCCAACCCAATCTCTGTTTGCGAGGCGATACCACGGCACGTATGGATGAGGAACCAATTCCTCATGGCCTTCATCTACCATAACATAAGTCGTGATCCGACGGTAGGCGTGACTTTCTCGAGCATCTATCACCGTGAGCAGCTCGGCTCTCATCTCCACAGGGTTGCCAAACCGGGTTGGGGGAGACGCCATCCTACGGACCTGAAAAGAGAAAACAACAGGGAGTGAGTCGGGGAGACTCAATAAGTGAAAACACTAATATCAAGCGATGATGAATCAATCGCCGTTAACATAAGTTGGCTCATACCGTACCGGCATCAATGGCAAATCAATAGCAAAATTCATGCTACGAAACAACAAAAGAACATCAAGCATGATGGTCACGTGTGAACATCACTAGCCAAAGAAGGAACAAGCTATAATCGACCAAGTAACCGAGAAACGGCCCAAGCAAAGCATGTTACAATGCATCTCAACTTCCTTTCCCGATATTAGGGAATTCACTTATTCAACGTAACACTAGAACACGTGAACAAAATAGAGAAAGCAAGAGGCGTGTGGCTTGAGCACGTGAAAGGCGGGGTCTTGGGCATGATTTCTCCTAATGGTCGAACAACAAAGAGGAAGAGGAAGGTCGGTTGGTGTGTGGAAGTGTAGGCGTGAGAGAGGGCTCCTTCACGTGGAGGCTTCTCCATTTATAGAGAGCCAAACTTGAAGAAGAAGTAAGGCAATAATTGTATTGCCCCTAAAGTCAAGTGACCACAAAAGGCATTAATGAATTATGGCCAAAAGACATGATAAAGTGCCATTAAGGGGTTTTTAATGTGGCCTTATCCTTTCTTTATCTCTCTCTCTCTCTCCCTCGGCTTCTTTCTCTCTTTCTTGGCCGACTCTCCCTCGGCTCCTTCTTTTCCTTGGCCGGTCCTCTCCCTTGTTTTATGTGCATTATTGGTGACCATGAGTCCCCTTGCTACATTAATAGAGCTGGACAACTCAGCTGATCAGAAATAAAGAAGGGGGACACCTAAGTTTGGGGTTCAATTGTTAGTGGCTTCTAGAGAGAACTTGACTTGGTCAACAGTTTTGTCCTCTTGTTCTCTCAAAATCTGAACCATGAGACCTTGTCTAGACCTCCTGAGCATGTTGGTTTCACTCACAACTACTCGGGCTAATCGGTTTACACAAAACTGACTAATCAATACTTAATACGCAACCCCGTATCATACTTATTCTGCTAGTTTTTTGAGGATTTTCCACACTTGGTATACCCGTTCGATCCGAGGTTTGGTGTAGGAAAACCTCCATGTATGGCCAAGTATGACCAAGCAAAGGTCAAAGTCCATTGGTGTCAATTCAGACTAGCCGGGTTTCCTAGGCATGTGGCTTGTTTGACTGGGCTTGACTGGGCGCATGGCCTGGCACGCTGCCGGGCTACACGGGTGCATGGATGGGCATATGGTCGGGCGCATGGCCGAGTGCACGGGCGCGATGCCGGGCTGCTCAAGCGGTGCGCCGAGCACAATGCCAACTCGCACGAGCAAGGAGCCAGTTCATAGGTCTAACACATGCATTGGCTCATGCATGGGCACAATGCATGGCTCATGGCCAAGTCCATTAGGCACGGGACTAGATCGGAACCAGATCTGACGGGCACGTTGCCTGGCACAAGGGTCAGACACAATGACTGGCACACGACTGGGCACGTAGTCGGTCCGTGGCCTAGCTGACGGGCACATTGGCCGGTAATGTCCGGGCACGAGACCTGGCCGGCGCGGCTAGTACATAGCCTAGCCCGCGGCCAAGCCATTAGACACGTGGCTGGCACATGGCTCGTCCATGGCCTACCCGACTCGATGCGACGATCCGTGGCCGATTTGCGATCGTTCCACGTTTGAGTGCCAACAATCCATGGTCGACCCTCGGTTGTCATGTAGCCTCATGAAATCCAGTATCCCGGAATTAACTTATGGTCATTCGCGATCGATGCATGGCCGTGCGGTATCATCCCCGACCAACACATGCCTGACACAGTACTGATCCATAGTTGTCCCGGACCGTTCCACTAACGGCCCTTATGGTTGAAGGGTCAATTCACAGTTGTATCCCTCTAATCGTCCTGCGTGATCAAGGAGTCATTCTACTATCGATTCCTAGGCTAATTCGTGGACAATCTTTCGATCGTACCATGATCAACCCTCAGTAAACTAGTTCCGACCATATGGTCCGTTCAATTACCGACCCTCAGCTCGAACTACTCGCCCAATTTATCCCTCGTTACCTTGGCCATCGAGGTCCAAATTCGGGGATGTCACAATTCTCCCCCTCTAATAAAATTTCGTCCTCGAAATTTAAATGCATACCTAATTCCTCGAATAAGTGTAGGTACTGACGCTTTATGATTTCCTCACCTTCCCAAGTGGCTTCCTCTATGCCATGATGATGCCATAGGACCTTTACTACGGGAACGGTCTTATTTCTCGACACTTGCTCTTTACGATTCACGATCCGCACCGGCTTCTCAACATAGGATACTCTGCTGTCCAATTCGACCTCGTCGAAATTTAGCACGTGTGCCGGATCGGGCTCATACTTTCTCAACATGGATACATGAAATACGTCATGCACCTGAGCAAGTTTTGGTAGCAATACCAACCGATAAGCCAAATTCCCTATTCTTTCTAGAATTTCAAAAGGTACCTGGGACTGAGTTTACCTTTCTTCCCAAAATGCGACACACCCCTCATGGGTGACACCTTAAGAAACACGTGGTCGCCTACTTGAAATTTTAGAGGCTTCCTACGTCTGTCTGCATAACTCTTCTGTCGGCTTTGGGCAGTTCTAAGCTTATCCTTAATCACTTGCACCACTTCTACTGTGAGTTGGACTAGCTCTCGACCCGTGACCTTCTTTTCCCCGACTTCATTCCAACAGACTGGAGTTTTGCAAGCTCGGCCGTATAATGCCTCGAATGGTGCCATTCCGATGCTCTGCTGATAACTGTTATTATATGCAAATTCAACAAGATGCAAATGTTCATCTCAACTCCCCCTGAAATCAACAACACATGCTCGTAACATATCCTCGAGAGTTTGGATGGTCCTTTCCATTTGACCATCCATCTGCGGATGACAAGCAGTGCTGTATTGTAACTTCGTTCCCATAGCTGTTTGAAGACTCCATTAGAAAGTTGCAGTAAACTTGGGATCTCGATCAGATGTAATCGTTACCGGGACTCCATGTAGTCGCAAAATATGGCGAACATATAGCTCAGCATAACCTTCCAATGAAAGGTCCTTTCTTACCGGAAGAAAATGGGCTATTTTGTCAATCGATCGACAATTACCCATATTGAATCATTTCCTCTCTGACTTCTTAGCAATCCCATTACGAAGTCTATGGTAATATGCTCCCATTTCCATTCAGGAATTTCCAACGATTGCAATAATCCTCTGGGCTTGTAGTGTTGAGCCTTGATTTGTTGACACGTTAAGCATTTAGCAACGTGTTTAGCGATATCCGTCTCCATACTGTTCCACCATAAATGTTATCGTAAATTCTGGTACATTTTGGTATTGCCCAGATGAATATTGTAATTGCTCTTGTGGGCTTCCATCAAAATTGCTTCTTTAAGTTGCTTATCATTAGGCACGCATAGGCGTCCATTGTACTTCAATGTTCCGTCGTCAATCATATGAAAATCAGATTTCTTCTTTTCTGGGAGTCCTTTCCGAATCTTCTGCATCTTGGGGTCTGTCTACTGTAATACCTTGGCTTTTAATATAATTTCTAGTTCAATTCTGAGAGCAGCTAATAGACTTCTATGTCGTCCAATTTCAAGTTTGAATTCCAAGTCCCGAGCTTCTTCAAGCAGGGTCCATTCCTTAACCATTAACTGAGCGATGGCCGATTTTCGACGAAGAGCATCGGTAACCCTGTTTGCTTTGCTAGGATGGTATAATATTTCGCAGTCGTAGTCCTTAAGAAGTTATATCAAGTGTCTTTGCCTCATATTCAGCTTTTTCTGAGAGAATAGATATTTCAAACTCTGATGATCTGTATAGATGATAAATTTCTCTCCATACAAATAATGACACCATATCTTCAAAGCAAAAACAATTGCGGCAAGCTCCAAATCATGCGTTGGATAATTCAATTCATGCAGTCTCAATTGTCTCGAGGTATAAGCCACTACCTTGCCATTCTGCATCAAGACACAGCCTAGCCTTTTATGAGAGGCGTCACTGTATATCTCAAATCCTCCTGATCCTTTAGGTATAGTCAGGATAGGTGCAGTAGTCAGTCTTTGTTTCAATTTTTGGAAACTCCGCTCACACATGTCAGTCTATTCAAACTTCGTTTCTTTCTTTAGCAATCGCGTTAAAGGAATAGCGATGCTAGAGAATCGTTCCACGAACCTTCGATAGTATCCTGCCAAGCCTAAGAAACTTCAAACTTCTGTTATGGTCGTCGGTCTTGGCCAGTTGATTACCGCTTCTATTTTGGATGGATCCACTGATATGCCTTCTCCCGAGATCACGTGGCCTAGAAACACCACACGAGATAGCCAGAACTCGAACTCGCTAAATTTTGCATAGAATGTGTTCCCTGAGCGTCTGGAGCACTGATCTCAAATGTTGTTCATGTTTAACCGAGTTCTTTGAGTATACCAGGATGTCATCAATAAAGATTATGATGAAATAATCCAAATATGACTTGAACACTCGGTTCATCAGGTCCATAAAAGTAGCTGGCGCATTTGTCAAGTCGAATGGCATAACAGTAACTTCATAATGGCCATATCGCATTCTGAATTCCGTCTTCGGAATATCTTCTTTCTTAATTCTCAACTGATGATATCTCGACCTCAAGTTGATTTTGGAAAACACAGATGCCCCTTGAAGTTGATAAAATAAATCATCTATTCTCTGTAGCGGGTACTTATTTTTTATAGTAACCCTATTTAATTGCCAATAGTCGATATAGAGTCGTAGTGTTCCGTTTTTCTTTTTCACGAACAATATTGGTGCGCCCTAGGGAGATGCATTTGGACGGATAAATCTTTTGTCAAGTAACTCTTGCAGTTGCAATTTGAGTTCCTTCAACTCGGTCAAAGCCATCCTGTAAGAAGCTTTGGAAATAGGCTCTGTTCCAGGGGCTACTTCAATAGTAAATTCTACTTCCCGTTCCGGAGGTAGTTCTGGTAATTCCTTTGGAAAAACATCCAGGAATTCTTGTACCACCCGTATATCTTCCAACTTTGGTTCGTCTTGTTTTGATTTATTTTCTATTATTGCCAAATACCCTTGACATCCTTTTTTCAAAAGTCGGGTTGCTTCTAACGTAGAAATTAGAGGAGTAAAGGGTCCTCCTCCATTTTTCACAAATGTATAGCGGGGACGCTTAGGTGGATTAAATTGAATTACCTTTCTATAGTAGTCTATATTAGCCCGCTGTTTACTGAGTCAGTCCAAGCCTATGACAACATCAAAATCATACATGGCTAGTACCGCTAGATTTATAATGTCCTCCATCCCACCTGTAATAATCTCACACCCTTGGCATTCTAGGATGGTTTGCACTTCATTTTTCATGGGAGTAGAAACACTAAGTGCATTTTTTAACGGTTTCAGCTCAAATTTTGCCAGGCGCACAAATTGCTTAGATACAAACGAATGTGTAGCTCCGGTATCAAATAACGCATATGCAGCATGGTTGTTGAGAAAAGACGTACTTGTAATCACTGCTTCGGAGTTCTCAGCATCTTCTTGAGTAAGTGCATATATTCATCCTTATGCCGGAGGACGATCGCCATTGTTATCATGAGGCTGAACTCCAGTTGATGCCGTTGCCTGCCTTTGTTTTGAAGGCATTCCCTGTCGCCTTTATGGACAATCTCTTACCATATGACCTTGTTGGCCACATCCGAAGCATGCTCCAGTGCGAATTGGACACGGAGCATCACCATGTCACCTTCCGCAAACAAAATAGGCATCAGTAGGTACCTTTGGGAAATTTTGCTTCTTATTCAGAATGAAGGAAAGCTTTCTTCCTGTCAAAGGTCTCTTACCCGAGCGCTGATTTGTCCGAGGAGCATAATTTTGGGGTTTTGCCAGAGTCGACCTCTCTAGCAAATCCTTCTCGATCAGTTGGACTCGTTCATTTAACTCATTATAGTCTTTCAGGTTCAATGGTACCAGCTGACTCAGGATATCAGGTTTTAAACCATCCCGGAATCGCTTTGCCCTATCCACCTGGTCTTCAATAAGTTTAGGGGCGTACCTCGATAGTTGAGCGAATTTCGCCTCGTATTGGTCCACCGTCATATTGTCCTGCCGGAGTTGCAGAAATCCCTTCATCTTTCTATCCCGCGCACACTTGGAAAAATACTTTCCATTGAATGTCTCGACGAAGGCATTTCAAATGACAACAATATTTTCTGGGAACATGATTTCTTTTATCGCCTTCCACCAATGATTGGGGTTACCTTGCAACTGGTATGTCTCCAAGGTCACCTTTTCTTCTTCGGAGCATTTTAACAGTTCAAATATCTTTTGCAGCTCATCTATCCAAGTTTCCACTTTTTTGGGATCTCTTGTCCCGATAAATTTCGGGGGTCGCAGTTTTAGGAATTGCTCGACCAATCCGTGCATCATACGGTTACCATTCCTATTTCCATTTGCCGTTGCATTCTCAACGTTAGGCAGCCGTTGCTGAACCTGTTGTCCCAGCAAATCTCCAACGGTCGCAAGAGCCTACAGAATTCCGTCTATTCGGGGATCTTGCTTTGACTTCCCTTTCGAGGTCGTGGCCGAGTCCTAAGCACTCATATTACCGTTGATATTCTACTAGGTCTTTCTACATCACAAAAATAGGTCAGTGATCAAAATATTATCAACGAAGGCCAATTCACTAAACAATCAGTCAAACAATCACATGCGTATGGTGTTTCCTAACTAACTACCCCAACTTCAGCGCGCCTTATCACTCCAGGTCTCTATTTCCGCTTGGCTTTTAGAACCGTTTTCCACAATTTGATGCACCGTTCGGTTATTCTCGTTCTTTAGCCATCCTAGAAGCCTGCCAGGAGCCGCTCAATGATCGGGTGGTTATACCCCGATGCCATTTCTGCCCAAAGGCCGCTCAATATTAAGGTCTTTTTGCCCCGGCGCCACCTCTATTAGAAGCCGCTCAATGATCAGGTATTATTGCCTCAGCGCCACTTCTTTTCAGAAGCCACACAATGATTGGGCATTCATGACCCCGGCATCACTCCCCGCCCTCGTCGGATCGTCCAATCACAAGTTACCTCGAACTGCACCTAATGGAGGGAAAACCTACTCTGATACCAAAACCGCTCCCACTGTCACGCCCCAACCCGGAATCAAGATTGATGCTTGTTGATCAATCCCGACCCGTTCAAACTCGTGACTTGCGGAAATAATTAGTACGTCCCGTTCATTTTAATCATTGCGCAAGCGGAAGCAAATACAAATAAACAAGACAACATGAGTAATATAAGCAATCGTCGCACGTTGAATTTACATGATTAGTGCTTATTTTGATAAGCCCCTCTTTCGGGCCTTTGCTAACGACACTTATATTGTACATGCCAATTTCAAAGGCGGTTCCGCACATGAGCCAACTATGGATAAACAAAACTTTGGCTTGGTGATCCTACTCCCACTACTTCTTATGGCTACTCGCTCCTCGCTCCTCGCTCCACGCTCATCTCCTCCTTGCATCCCGTCCGTCTGGCCGTCTTACACCCCGCCCGTCACCTGCCCCGGAGTCGGTCCGCTTATTCCGCCAAACGGCTCGTTGAACCCATGTAGGGGTCCAACCCAATCTCCATTCGCGAGCGATACCACGCCACGTACCGGTGATGAACCAATTTCTCGTAACCTTCATCTACCATAACATAAGTCGTGATCCGACGGTAGGCGCAACCACCTCGAGCATCTATCACAGTGAGCAACTCGGCTCTCATCTCCATGGGGTTGCCAAACCGGGTTGGGGGAGACGCCATCCTACGGACCTGAAAAGAGAAAAAAACTGGGAGTGAGTCGGGGGGGACCTAATAAGTGAAAACACTAATATTAAGCGAGGATGAATCAATCTTCGTTAACATAAGTTGGCTCTTACCGTACTGACATTGTTGGCAAATCAATAGCAAAATTCATGCTACGAAACAACAAAAGAACATCAAGCATGATGGTCACGTGTGAACATCACTAGCCAAAGAAGGAACAAGCTATAATCGACCAAGTAACCGAGAAACGGCCCAAGCAAACCATGTTACAACGCATCTCAACTTCCTTTCCCAATATTAGGGAATTCACTTACTCAACGGAACACTAGAACACGTGAACAAAATAGAGAAAGCAAGAGGCATGTGGCTTGAGCACATGAAAGGCGGGGTCTTGGGCATGATTTCTCCTCATGGCCGAACAACAAAGAGGAAGAGGAAGGTCGGTTGGTGTGTGGAAGTGTAGGCGTGAGAGAGGGCTCCTTCACGTGGGGGCTTCTCCATTTAGAGAGAGCCAAACTTGAAGAAGAAGCAAGGCAATAATTGTATTGCCCCTAAAGTCAAGTGACCATAAAAGGCATTAATGAACTATGGCCAAAAGAAATGATGAAGTGTCATTAAGGGGTTTTTAATGTGGCCTTATCCTTTCTTTATCTCTCTCTCTCTCTCTCTCTCTCTCTCTCTCTCTCTCTCTCTCTCTCTCTCACAGCTTCTTTCTCTCTTTCTTGGCCGACTCTCCCTCGGCTCCCTCTTTTCCTTGGCCAATCCTCTCCCTTGTTTTATGTGCATTATTGGTGACCATGAGTTGCCTTGCTGCATTAATAGAGCTGGACAACATAGCTGATCAGAAATAAAGAAGGGGGACACCTAAGCTTGGGGTTCAATTATTAGTGGCTTCTAGAAAGAACTTGACTTGGTCAACAATTTTGTCCTCTTATTCTCTCAATATTTGAACCGTGAGACCTTGTCTAGACCTCCTGAGCATGCTGGTTTCACTCACAACTACTCGGGTTAATCGGTTTACACAAAACCGACTAATCAATACTCAATACGCAACCTTGTATCATACTTATTCCGCTAGTTATCCGAGGGTTTTTTACGCTTGATATATCCGTTCGATCCGAGGTTTGGTGTAGGAAAACCTCCACATATGGCCAAGTATGACCAAGCAAAGGTCTAAGTCTATTGGTGTCAATTTGGGCTAGCCGGGTCAGGCGCGTGGCCTATCTGACCTGGCCTGATTGGACGCATGGCCTGGCACGCTGCCGGGCTATATGGGCGCATGGCCGGGCACATGGCCGGGTGTGTGCCGAATGCACGAGCGTAGTGCCGGGTTACACGAACGGTGCACCGAGCACAATGGCAACCCGCACGAACAAGGAGCCAGTTCATGGGTCTAACACATGCATTGGCTCATGCATGAGCACAATGCATGGCTCATGGCCAAGTCCATTGGGCATGGGACTAGATTGGAACCGGATCTGACTGGCACGTTGCCTAGCACAAGGGTCAGCATTAATGACTGGCACACAACTGGGCATGTAGCCGGTCTGTGGCCTAGCTGACGGGCACATTAGCCGGTCATGTCCGGGCATGAGACCTGGCCAGCGCGGCTAGCACATAGGCTAGCCCGTGGCCAAGCCATTAGGCTCGTGGCTTGGCATATGGCTCATTCATGGCCTACCCGACTCGACGCAACGATCCGTGGCCGATTTGCGATCATTCCACGTTCGAGTATCAACGATCCATGGTCGACCCTCGATTGTCATGTAGCATTAACTCATGGTCATCTGTGATCGATGCATGGCCGTGCGGTATCACCCGCGACCGACACATGCCTAACACAGTACTGATCCATAATTGTCCCGGACCGTTCCACTAATGGCCCTTATGGTCGAAGCGTCAATTCACAGTCGTATCACTCTAATCGTCCTGCGTAATCAGGGAGTCATTTCACTATTGATCCCTAGGCCAATTCCTGGACACTCTTTTGATCATACCATGACCAACCCTCAGTACACTAGTTCCGACCATATGGTCCGTTCCATTACCAACCATCGGCTCGAACTATTCGCCCAATTTATCCCTCATTACCTTTGCCACCGAGGTCCAAATTCGAGGATGTCACAGGGGGAGTAAATCCAACATTGAGCTCACATGTGAGTAAGAGATTATTGAGATGCACGTGTGAGCTGTCTTAAAAATTCCACATTGTAAAGTTGATGTAGTGTAAAGCAGTTAATATATTTTAGTTGGCTCATAACTCATTGACTTGAGCTTTAGAATGAACGTGAATTTAACTAGATATGTTGATAGGCTCGGACGTGGGCTCCCTCTTGGTGATCTCCCAAGGTGAAGGTATCGAGCGCTCCCAACATTTACCATTCAGATTTTTGGATTTTCTATCAATTTGAATTCATTTGGAAAATAAGATTCCATAGAAATGTGAGTTTGGAAGACTATTAACATCATTAGAAGTCCTCCAAAGAACATCATCTATACTCATCTTTACTATTCCATCTATTTATTATTTATAAAGTTATAGTAGTTTTAGGGTTAGGTGCAAAGAAATTATATGAATAGTTATAGATAATTAAAAGTTTGTTTTGAAAGAAAAAAATAAAGGGAAAATTTCAAATAAGGGTCTAAAGTGCCTTCGTTTTCTTAAATGAGGGCCTGAAGTGGACTTTGTTTCAAATAAGGGCACGAAGTGGCTAAATCGCTTCAAATAAGGCTCTGAAGTGCTCTGAAGTGGTCAAATCGTCTCAAGTAAGGATTTTGACCTGCCGGTGACTATTCTGGCCGTTGGAGAAGGGGTATTTTAGTAAAAAAAATTTAAAGTATATTTTTTTAATTAATTGATTTTTTTAACTTTTTTTTTCTTTTCCTTTTCTTTTCTTTTTTTTCGCTTTTCCTTCCCCTGGCCATCACCGGCGACCTCCGTCGTCCTCATGCGAGGGCATTGCTCCCTAGATCTGGCGAGGGAATTGCTTGGGCGGGCAAGAGCTGCCCTCGCCTGGGCTGGCGAGAGCGACGCGAGGGCGTTCCTCGCCAGATCTGGCCCTCCGGCATCGTACGAGTGTGGCCCTCGCCTCGGCTAAGTGGGCGAGGGTGGCCCTTGCTTGAGTCCGGCAATCTTTGCAGGCCACCAGCGGAGGGAGAGGGAAAAGAAAAAAGAAAAAGAAAAGAAAAAGAAAAGGAAAAGGAAAAGAAAGAAAAAAAAAGGAAAAAAAGAAAGAAAAAAGGAAAAAAAAGGACAAAAAGTAAAGGACGAAAATGTCCTTCAACCAGCAAGGTCAGGCCCTTCTTTGAGACTAATATAGCCACTTCAGGCTCTTATTTGAGATAAGGTCCACTTCATGTCCTTATTTGAGAAAATGAGGGCACTTCAGGCTCTTATTTGAGAAAACGAGAGTACTTCAAGTCATTATTTGGAATTTTCCCAAAAATAAAAGTTATTGAAAAGCTCTCAAAGGGTAACACAGAAGTATGTAAGACTCTAATCAAGATTGACTCACATCCTAAATGTTCAAATACGAGACTTACATGTAGAAATTTTAAATGAAAGTGTTGTTGGGAGCACATGGTAGAAGCCTGATATCTTCGCCTGGAGAGATTGCCAAGAGAGAGCTCAAGTCTGAGCACGTTAATATATTCAGTTGGACCCACTTCACTTAAAAGCTTAAATCAATGAGTTATAAATCAATTTGATATATTAACAGCTTTACACTTTATCAATTTTTAGATGTGGGACAATCTCCCATTCACGTATGAGCTCGGTGTCTGGTGGTCCACTCTCCCTTAATTTAGATATCTTTTTGTATCAATATATCATCTCAACTTGAATCTCCCTTAACGCATCTTTTTAAATCAACATATCATCTCAACTTATGAATCTTAATCAATGCCCAAAATTTATCCTTGGTCACCACCTTGAGATATTCACTAAATATCGAAACAGATTGGGGGTTTACAATTTCACCATCGGCTTTGATACCATTTAGCCAATACAATTTGTTGGGAGCGTGCAACATAAGTATAATACTTTCACCCAAGGAAATCACAAAGAGAGAGCCCAAATTTGAACCTGTCAACATATTTAGTTGGACCTACCTTCATTCAAAAACTTAAGCCAATGATTTATGAGTCAATTTGGTATATTAATTGTTGCGCACAACGCCAATTATTCCATGTTGGACTTTCTAATACAACTTACACCCCCAACAAGTGCTTGTAAGAAAAATCTTAACATTTTAGGGAAGGACTTTTACAAAGGGAAATTTCATGTTGAGTGGGATTAATCAAACTAAAGTATGCAATTAGAGCAACACCAACTAGTGGAATAATGCAATCTTTTCAAATAAACTTTTAGGTAGAAATGCATTGTATTTTTCTACACTT
Source organism: Syzygium oleosum (assembly GCF_021117445.2). Lineage (NCBI taxonomy): Eukaryota > Viridiplantae > Streptophyta > Magnoliopsida > Myrtales > Myrtaceae > Syzygium > Syzygium oleosum. Next base: position 2,885,125 of record NW_026607520.1, on the reverse strand, counting down.
GTTTTGTACAGTTTGTGATCATGTTCGGTGAAATTCCATGGAGAAGGTAAGGTAGTTCCGGATGGATTGATCCGTTCTTACTAACTTGACCATATCATAGAACAATATGTAATAACAAAAATAAATTATTTGGAAGATTTTTTTTTAAATAATTGTCTGCATCACTTAGAATTGTTAGCGCTAGTGAAAAAATAATTCACTATCAACAACAGTTTATGTCGATATATATCGTTAGCAAATATATTTAGCTAATTCATTTTTGTAAGCGATAGAAAGAAATTATTTTTTTTAGGAAAATTTGTTTACGAATTGTTTTTTTTTTTGATAACCGAGGTGTCCTCGTGGCCGGCGAGCTAGGGCTCAAACTAGCGGTGATGCCCGACTAGTCCTCGAGGGGGGCTAGCGCAACATCCCACCGCCACGACCCTCCACTTAAATCACCGATGGGCAAGTTTTGAACCCAGGACCTCTCGTGAAAGGAACTGAGCGCAAACCAACGCGGCCATCGATGGGTGGGTTTTGTTTCCGAATTGTTAATTAACAAATGCACCAAAAAATTCGTTTGATTATACAATCATCCTATCTTACAGAAAGTTAGTTAATGCGATGGGATGTGATAACGAAGCAGATGAAGACTGACTAGAAAAAGTATCAAGTGTCTATTTCGGAATGTATGTTTGACATCACAACATGAAAGCGACTTTTCTGGGTAAAGAATGACTCCAGTACATGATCCCTTGCCTCAAGACTTTTGCTTCAGGCATTGATATAAAAGAGCAGACAGAACCCTCTGCTTCAACACACTTCCCCATTATCCTCGACCTTTGGCTTCTCTCTCCCAGCCCATTCCCTTCCATTGCTCTGCCTATATTGTCTCCTAAATTCAATTACTGAATTGATCTCTTGTTGCGGTACTTAATGGCGGAGAATTCCAGGTGAGACTGCTTTAGATTAGTAAAAATTTGGAGGTTATTTTATCCTAAATTTTCCTGCGCTCTCCTTGTAACTTAGATTTACCGGTAAATTGTCATGCCTACCTAAGCCAGGCCATTTGACCGCGATGGCAAAAGGCCACTGTCACATGCGAGCCAGCGGCTGCAGACCGTCCAACCACGTACATCTCAACAATCAAGTCGGATTGGAAGCCAGCTGTCGACCGACCAAGACCTCACGCATGCAAGGCAGGTGGGGGAGCAGTCTACCGACCAACGCCTCTCGCATACAAGGCGGGTAGGGGAGGAGACTACCAGCCAACCCCTCACGCATACAAGGCAGGTGAGGGAGCAGACTACCAACCAACACAGCTCGCATACAAGGCCAGTGGAGGAGCAGACTACCGACCAACAATTCTCGCAAACAAGTGCGGACAAGCCGGCGACCACCCAATCAAGTGGGATCTAAACGCCGACTGTCGAATGACGATCACGACAATCACGTGCTGCTCGGCATTGAGAGGGAAGTGACCATCCACGATCATGTAAATTCCGTGCGTGGGTCGGAGGGCGTTTGATGTTTGAATGGGGACATCTGGGCTATTAAGGATTTCTTTCTTTCCGTTTCTTTTTTCTCTTTTACTTTTGGGTGGGGGGGTTTTCTTGATGGCATTTTCGTTGACTTAGCTTACCTTGAAAGTTTGTGGAGCCTCCGTATAACTTTTCTCTTTGCCTACTTATGTTCGAATTCAAGTTTGTGCACTTGAAATTGACACCTCTTCGTCTTCTACTAAGCTCCCTTTCTCATCCGACTTCCGCAATGAGAACTAAATGTAATAATCGGATGACTCATGTTTAAGTCTCATTCTCGCACACCCTCAGCTCTCATTGTCTAAACACCGAAAAATATTTTCCGATTCTTTTTCAGATTTCAATCGGAAAATGACTTCTTGAAAAATATTTTTCAAATATTTAAATTTTCTACGAAACAAACGGAGTTTTAGAAAAGAGAAATGCTACTTATGTAAAAGTAGATTGGCCACTCAATCATTTCGTTCAAAAGGTCTGTCACAACCCTTTTAGAGGTGAAACACTAATGAGAAAGCTAATTATTAAGTTCGAAGACTCAGCATGGACGCTCCCGAGTCCTACCAATTGCAACTTGGCACTCAAATTTATCAATCTAAACGTGCAATTTCATTCAATTAGGAGTCGCCATTAATCAATTAGGATCGATTAGAAACTCAAGTAAAGTATAGGAAACTAATTTACTTTTGCAAACCAGAGATTCAACAGGTTTGGTGACTTGATTACGCTAGATTAATTTTAATGACCTTTCAGCACTTTTTCATTTTATTTTCAAAAATATTTCGCAAGCAGTCTTCCTTGATTTTAACTTAAACCACTAACATTGCAAAGGGTGGTTATATGAGTGCACAATCAATAATTTAACACTCAATAATCAAAACATTAAATAAATTGCTAAGGAAATGGACTAATCTCAATGCAAAGCAAATCATAATTTTATTATGATTGTTTTCCAAATATCCTCACGGTTGTTAATTATAAAAAAATGCATGCCCTAAACATGATTTCTAAATGATATGACATTTAATTCTTTTTTGTTGTTCTTTTTTTATAATTATGAAAACTAATTGTATGCAACTTTAATCTAAATTTGATATGCATGTTTTACTACACTAAGGACATGTGATATGTAATTTACACGACCTAATTCTGATGATGGGAAAGATTAGCATGCACTATTCTAACATAATCTGCATTTTATACTTAATGACATGTGAATTATGACACGACTTGGCAAAGTGACCCGGCATTGACGTGGCAATTCTATATGCATATGCATGTTACTTTTTATGATTTTCTATTAACATAAGAAGCTACTTTAAATATGTTATAGTCTAATTCGAACTAAATAAAACAATTTCAGTTAAAATCTATTCTAACTTATGAAATTTCTTAAGTTTCTACATTATCCTAAACATGCAATTCTAACTACAATACTAATTAAAGGGAAAATTCCAAATAGGGCCTAAAAGTGGCTATAACAGTTTCAAATAAGGGCTTAACCCCCCCGGCTTGCCTGCCAGCCAAATTTTCCGACCACTCAAGGGTATTTTCATCCAAAAAATAATTTTAACATAAATTTTAATTAAATTAGATTTTTTTTGGTGGGGTGGCGGTGATGGTCAGCGGGGCCGTTGGCACCTCAGCGAGGGCCGACGACCCTCGCCAGAATTGAGAGAGGGCGACCCCGCCGGCCATCGCCGTTGTCCCACTAGAGATGGGGCGGCGGCCACAGGTGGGAGGGCCAACCTCGAGCTTGTTTTTTTCTTTTTATTTTAACTTTAGCTTTTTTTTTCTTTTTTGAATTTTTTATGGAAAGAAAAAAACATAAAAGGAAAAAAATTAAAAAAAAAGTAAAAGACAAAAATGCCCTTAACCCTGGTGAGATTAGATCCTTTGAGACTAACATGGTCATTTCATACTCTTATTTGAAACAAGATTCACTTCAGGGGTTTATTTGAGAAAATGAGTGTCACGCCCCGCACCCTATGGTGCGCCACATCCCTGCCGCGGTCGGTTCAAGTGCGACGTCCCAGGACACGTCGCCGACCCAATAACCAAACAGAGCACAAGGCACATGGGGAAGCAACTTAAACACCCATACAAAACAAACACGAGACCAAGGGTAGAACAAACAACAGGGTTACAAAATATACACTTGCATTGATATTGGGAACCATATACAACATCCATTTACAGCTTGCGCTCAAAAAATCAAAAGCGGGTCAATGGCCACTACTGACAAAAAGGGGCAAGTGGCCCGGGGGTCAGTCTACCACTTAAGGTGGGGCTCCGGTCAAAAAGGTACTGGCCCTACCAGTCTGAGACTAAAGCTAAACCCTACGGTACCCAATTCGGGTCGGAATCAGAAGACTCAGAGGATGAAGAGCAATCATGCATCTCCTCCTCAGAGTCTGATGAGTCCAACTCTGACTCAGCCTCTGCGGCCTCCTCCTCCGAGTCCATAACCTCAGGCTCGGTCTCTAGTACGGGGTCCTCCTCGATCGGCTCCGGCTCCTCATCATTCGGCTCCATCGGCTCCGAAACAGCGTCCCAGTCAGCTGGCTCCAAGTCCATCGGATCGGGCTCATCCACCTCGTACTCTACGGGTACACCATCAAAGCTTGCACTCTCCTCAGCTGAAGAACCAGGATCAGCCACCTCTCCGTCGGGGCACTGAGGATAACTGGTGCCCAGCCCGGTAAACGGGACATCAAAAGTTTGGAGAGGACCATACTCTCCGAGACTATCCCTGAAGCACCAAGCTACATATTCGTGGGTCTGATAATATGTTTCTCCCACGTCCACCCATACTAAAGTATAATGCCTAATATACGACTCCCCGTTCCCTACGGGGTGTACCGTCCTCATCCGCTCTATATGATGCGGAATCCCAAAACGTACTAGAACTTCAGGCATCCTCAGGATCGGGGGTCTGAAAAGTGGGGTTTAAACAACAGTGAGAATAAATCTCAGCGAGTAGGTTCCCTAAACCTAAACTAGGCAAACATGCACCTCCTGACGAGCACTAAACAACACACAATTCAACACATAAATTACTCAGGCCCTCGGACCCAGATTCAATACTTACTTTGCCCTGCAGGTTAGACAATTACAAATCATAATAATAACACAGAACCCACTCATGGCACATACATGACATCACTTGGTCACGACGCATATCATGCATATACTATGCTCATGCTCACACTCGTACTCATGCTCACACTGCACTTTCGCACACTTGCACTCTTGCACACTTGCCATTTACTCATTTCTCCTCCGACTCGCGTAAAACGCATCAGGTCCATTACTTTGAGATCGATCTCCGGGCCCCGTAAAACGCATCAGGATCATGACACACAACCCGCGTAAAACGCCTCAGGTTGGTCATCTTCCGGTAATCCGGGCATCGTCCCGCGTAACACGCCTCAGGACGGGTTCAATACCCTGCGAAAAATGCATCAAGGCTTTATGTGATCACATACTCACATACACTGGTTATTATCTTAACCCCGCGTAAAACGCATCAGGGCGATTAGGTGATCACATGCTCATGTCATTCGCGCACACTCGTATATGCACATGTGATGCCAATGTTCGAAATGTACACTCATGGCCATAACGTTCACACTTGGGCATTCACGAATTTCGCAATGAGCATTCAGTTGCACAACAACACTTGATCAATTCACCGCACAACAAGCTCAATTCAATGTATCACAAGCCCAACTAATAAAATCACCCAATCCAGCCATGGCACAAACTTGGCACATAAAAATCACGAAACCAAATCAGCATGAATTTGCGCACTCGAGGCCCGCCATGCTACTCCATTCTTGGTCACACTAGACATATGACATGGCATCACAAAATTGATCACAACCAAGGACAATTCAGCCACTCAATCAAGCAATCCAAACATTCCCGGTAATTACACAATTAAACCCCAAATTGATCGCGCCTCGTCCAATTCAATCCCGGTATGGACAGCCACCAAACAGGTTACTCTAGGCCAATAAATATCCTCAAAATACTCTATTAGGCTCCCCAAAACATCACCCAAATCAGCCACCATGAGGACCATACTAGGCGCGCATTATTTTCCACAATTGAATCCGAACTTACCCCAAACTTGGGCCGAATCACTCCAACTTTTCCAGTCACCACCCGGCACATTCTAAGCCGCTAAACCTCAATTAAATTATCACACTAAGCCGCGAAATCAGCCACCATATCAGCCCCTAACAATCTCCACAATTTAACCCCTAAAATACCCTAATTAACCCCTAAAACTCATCTAGAAACACACATTGGCCTAATTAGGGTTTAGGATTGTACTCACTTGGATTTCGTAAGCTCCCAACTAGGCTGGACAGAAGGTGAGGGCGGCTGAACAGCGGCGGGGCAAGCGGCGGCGACGGGCGGCCTTCACGGCGACGGCACCGGCGGCGGCTCGCGGACGGCGATCCTAGGCGGGGGAGGCTGACCACACGGCTGGGAAAGGAGAGAGAGAGAGAGAGAGAGAGAGCTAGTTGGGTTGGTGGCGAGGCAAGACGGGGCGAGCGGCGGACGGTGGCGGCGCCGGCGGTGGCGCTCTGGCGAGCTTGGCCTTCCACGGCCAAACAAGAAGGAAAGGAAGAGAGGAATTGGCGTGGGAGGAGGGGATGACCGGTTGACTTGGGGGGAATGGGAAGAGAGAGAGAGTCAATGGGAGTGTATAGAGAGAGTGAGATAGTAGGGTGGTTGACCAACCAAGCAAAAATGACAATCCTACCCCTAATCTAAAGGCTAGGATCAAACTTGCTAAATATCATGGGGGCAATATGGACCTCAAATTTTAGCATTAATGGCCTGATACACATCAATATAAAATCTTAAAATAATCTCCAATTAACCCTAAAATTCGGAACACTAAAATTAGGCCTAGGGGCAAAACGGTAATTTTCCGGTCCCGGGTCAAAATTTCAATTTTCGGTCCCACTGATCTCAAATATAATTGGCCACATAAAAATGACGTCGTCTTCGCAAAATAGTCGCGCACTCCCACGAAATTCGACACCGAAGTCCGGACTCAATTCCACGATCGATTTAACTCAATTTACAGTTTTAGCGTCTCTTACTAACGGGCGGCTGTTTAGGGGTTACGCGTATCGATCTAGAGTTACTCGAGTCGTGATGTTGTCGATTTCCCAGAGCACACGAGGATTTATCGCTAGTCCCAGGGGTCGCGGTCGTCCGGAACAAGTTCGGGATCGTCCGCCGCGCGTACTCTCGGTCGTGCGGAATCACCCGTTATCCGATCGTACGTCGTCGGTCGAATTCAAATCCGTCACTCTCCTTGGACCGGCCCATATCGGCACAGAATATTCTCTCGTCGTATCTCGGAATCGGACTCAATTCACAGTCGAGTTCTTGGGTCCACGTACCGTTTTCCTAGTTAGCCTTTTCCTATTGGTCAGTATCCCGTGAATGATCAGTTTCGGACGAGACTTACTAAAATGAAATGAGGAATAACCATCTATTTTATTAATCCCGGAAGTGGGTCGAATTCAGAGCGTTACAACTCTTCCCCCCTTACAAAAAATTTCGTCCTCGAAATTTACAATCTAACCCAACTACTCAAATAAATGGGGGTGCTGACGTCGCATTACTTCCTCGCTTTCCCAGGTGGCGCCTTCAGTCCCGTGATGTTCCCAAATAACCTTGACCAACGGGATCATCTTGTTTCTCAAAACCTGCTCCTTTCTGTCCTCAATTCGCACTGGCTTTTTCACGTACGACACCCTATCGTCCACGTCTATTACTTCATGATTCAGCAAGTGGCTCGGATCCAGTTCGTACTTCCTCAACATTGACACGTGGAAGACGTTACGAACCTGTGATAAATTCGGTGGCAAGGCGAGATGATAGGCCAACGTCCCAATCCTTTCTAAAATCTCGAACGGGCCTATATACCTTGGACTCAGCTTTCCTTTCTTGCCAAACCGAGACAGTCCTCTCATCGGTGAGACCTTAAGAAATACATGGTCGCAAACCTGGAACTCCAACAGCCTACGCCTTCGGTCCGCGTAACTTTTCTGATGGCTCTGAGCTATTCTTAGTCTTTCCCGGATAATTTTTACTGTTTTCACCGACTGCTGAACCAACTCTGGACCCATTATACTTCTTTCCCCCACTTTGTCCCAACACAACGGTGTTCTGCACGCTCTGCATAAAGTGCCTCAAATGGTGCCATTCCGATACTCTGCTGAAAGCTGTTATTGTAGGCGAATTCCACCAAATGCAACTGCTCTTCCCACTTGCCCTGAAAATCTAATACACAAGCCCTCAGCATATTCTCTAAAGTCTGAATAGTCCTCTTAGATTGGCCATCCGTCTGGGGATGATAGGCCGTACTGAACTGCAACTTTGTTCCTAGGGCTGCATGTAGACTTTTCCAAAAATTCGCAGTAAACCGGGGATCACGGTCCGAAGTAATTGATACCGATACTCCATGAAGACGAACTATCTGTCGCACATATAATTCTGCCAACCTTTCTAGCTCGAAGTCCTTTCGCACTGCCAGGAAGTGCGCTGACTTGGTCAGTCTGTCCACTATCACCCAAATAGAGTCGTGTCCCCTCTGGCTTCTTGGCAATCCCGTTACGAAATCCATGGTAATATGCTCCAATTTCCATTCTGGGATTTCCAACGGTTGCAACATTCCACCAGGCTTACAATGCTGTGCCTTCACTTGTTGGCACGTCAAACACTTGGCCACATACTTGGCCACATCCCCTTTCATTCCATTCCACCAATAGTGCTGTCGGAGGTTCTGGTACATCTTCATGCTGCCCAGATGAATGCTATAATTGCTCCTATGAGCTTCCGACAAAATCTCTTCCTTGAGTTCCAAGTCATCGGGCACACACAAACGTCCTCGAAACTTGAGAATTCCATCTTCGGACACTTGGAAGTCCGGTTTCCTCTTAGTACCATCTATCTCCAGAATCTTCTGAATCTCAGGGTTCGTAGACTGCAACGCCTTAATCTTGGCTTGCACTTCTGGTTCAATCCTTAACGTCGCCATCAGACTGGAGAGGTGTCCTACCTCGAATTTAAATTCTGAGTCTCGCGCTCCTTCCAATAAAACCCATTCTTTGACCATTAAATGCGCGATGCTCGATTTCCTGCTCAAGACATCCGCTACCCGGTTGGCCTTCTCGGGGTGATACAATTTGTCATAGTCATAGTCCTTCAACAGCTCCATCCAACGTCTCTGCCTCATATTCAATTCTTTCTGCGAAAATAAATACTTGAGGCTCTGATGGTCCGTGTAGATTTGAAACCTTTCTCCACATAAGTAGTGCCTCCAGATCTTGAGCGCAAAAATAATTGCTGCCAGTTCCAAGTCGTGGGTCGGGTAGTTCATCTCGTGAGGCCTTAACTGCCGCAATGCATAAGCAAGCACCCTTCCATGTTGCATTAGCACGTATCCCAACCCCTTAAGCGAAGCATCGCTATAAAATCTCATATCCTCCCGGTCCTGAAGGGATCGTCAGCACTGGCGCCGTCGTCAATCTCTGTTTCAACTCCTGAAAGCTCTCTTCGCACTTTTCTATCCATTCAAACTTAGTCTCCTTCTTAAGCAACCTCGTCAATGGGGTGGCTATCGCCGAGAATCTTTCTACAAATCGCCGATAATAACCTGCCAGTCCTAAGAAACTCCGAATCTCAGTAACTGTCGTCGGTCTCAGCCAATCCATCACTGCTTCAATCTTTGCCGGATCCACGGAGATTCCTTCTCCGGAAATTATATGCCCGAGAAATGCAACTCGATTCAACCAAAACTCACACTTGCTAAACTTAGCATACAGCGCATGCTCTCTTAACGTCCGTAGAACCTTTTCCAAATGTACCTCATGTTCCTCGGGGCTCTTCAAATATACTAAAATATCATCAATGAAAACATTGACGAACTGGTCTAAAAATTCCTTGAATACCCGGTTCATTAAATCCATGAAAGTAGCAGGGGCATTCGTCAGTCCAAACGGCATCATTGTGAACTCATAGTGCCCATATCTCGTCCTGAACGTCGTCTTAGGGATATCCTCCCTTTGGATCCTTAACTAATGATACCCCGTCCTTAGGTCAATTTCGGAAAATACCGAGGCTCCTTGCAACTGATCAAATAAGTCGTCAATCCTTGGGAGAGGATACTTATTCTTGATTGTGACCTGATTCAGCTGACGGTAATCAATACACAGCCTCAACGACCCATCCTTCTTCCTGACGAATAATACTGGCGCTCTCCATGGAGACGCACTCGGTCGGATGAAACCTTTGTCTAGCAATTCCTGCATCTGAACTTTCAATTCTTTCAACTCTGACAATGACATCCTATAAGGCGGCTTCGAGATTGGCTCGGTCCCAGGGGCCAACTCGATAACGAACTCTACTTCTCTTTCTGGTGGCAATCCCGGCAATTCTTGGGGGAAGACATCGGGAAAGTTGCACGCCACTGCTATATCCTCTAGCCGCACTTCTTCTGCTGTCGAATCAACTACAATTGCCAGATAACCTTGACAGCCCTCACTCAACAACTTAGTTGCTTCCACTGATGAGACCCAAGGGATCGAGGTTCCTCCTCGACTCCCTACAAACTCAAATTTAGGATGTCCAGCCAGACTAAACTGGATCACCCTACTACTACAATCCATCACAGCATTATGTCTAACTAACCAATCCATGCCCACAATCAAGTCAAAATCATACATTGGCAAAACCGCTAGGTCTATCCTGCTTTCTACGCCACCAATTACTATCTCACAATCCGGGCATCCTAACGATATGCATATCTTATCCATTAACGGCGTAGTCACACACAATTTCACTTCTAACAAGACAGGTCTTAATCCAGCCAATTCAACAAACTGAGCAGATACGAAGGAGTGCGATGCCCCCGAATCAAACAAAGCATAGGCTACATGATGGCACAGAGAAACCATACCTGTGACCACACCTGGCGCATTCTCAATCTCCCTTCGCGCCATGGCGTACACCCGTCCTTGTGCCGGCGGTCTGTTCATAATAGCCGGCGGGGGATTCCCAGCCTGATTCTCTATCCGGGGTTGTTGCAGTTGCATCGGGGGTCCTGCGGGGCGTTGCTGGGGGCAATTTCTGATGTGATGGTCCATACTCCCGCATTTGAAGCAAGCCCCAAATCTATTCTGCTGGTGGCTCGGCTTTTCGATATTCTTCCTGATTGGTGGGATGAATCGCCTGTTTCCCGCCATCGGTTTCTTCCCGAGACGACGGTTGTCCCTAGCTGGGGCGAACCGAGATCCAGATGCGACTGCCCTCTCTGACTGGTCTCGCTCTATAGCTTGGGCCCGCTCATACATCTCCCTATATTCCCGGATATTGAGCGATATCATCTGACTCCTAAGGTCCGGTTTTAGTCCATCTCGGAATCTCCGAACCTTGTCTTGCGGGTTCTCCACCATTCTCGGTGCAAATCTTGATAACCTGGCGAACTTCGCTTCGTATTGATCCACGGTCATCTGCCCTTGGCGGAGTTGCATAAATTCAGCCAGTTTTCTTTCCTAGGCACTCTCTGATAAGTACTTTCCATAGAAATTCTCTAAAAACACAGCCCAAGTCTGGGCGGTACCCTCTGGAAACACCATGCCCTTGGTGGCCTTCCACCAATCACTTGCATTGTCCTGAAGCTGATACATTGCTAGTGTCACTCTTTTAGCCTCGGTGCACCCCAGAACATCAAAGGCCTTTTCCAATTCTTCCACCCAGCGCGGAGCAGCCTCGGGGTCACCCTTCCCCGTGAACTTCGGCGGGTTTAACTTCAAGAACTACTCCACCAACTTAGACATCGGCCTGACCACATTTGCTGGTACTGGAATTGGATTCCCCTGATTCCCCTGATTCTCATTATTTTCATTATTTCCATTGGCCCCATTGGCAGCAGCCATGGCGGCCTCAACAGCAGCAGCAATAGTGGCATCTCTCTCTTGGGCTAGTCTACCTCCCAGAATTCCAGCTTCCTCCAGAGCCCTTAAAATTCCATCCACCCTCGGATCCTCGGCAGCCCTTACTTGCGGTTCTACAGGTCCTGCTCACGACCTCGACCTCTACCTCTACCACGGCCTCGAGCTCTACCTCTTCCTTGGTTACACATCTTCCCAAACTCGCACGCTCACCTACCTGCTATAATTCCATTCAGGAATTAGAGACCTAACCAAGCTAAACCTGTCTAAGGTCCGAGGCAGGTATATACAGCAGCAATCAAGCAACCAGCATGCGACCTTACACAAACAGCACGACATCCCAACCAAGGAGATTTACGTACTTACCTCGGGTCCTGCCGCACCTGCACTTTACGGGTCAATTTATATAAACACTCAATCAAAACAAAGACAGTCATGAGGTACACTTAGCACACAAGGTCACCCTACTGGCTACCCAAGGTCATCGCTCCTTATCACTCCAGGCTTCGACCAAATCGGATTGAGCTGACCTTGCTCTAATACCAAATCAAACGGGGATGTCACACCCCGCACCCTACGGTGCGCCACATCCCTGCCGCGGTCGATTCGAGTGCGACGTCCCAGGACGCGTCGCCGACCCAATAACCAAACAGAGCACAAGGCACATGCGGAAGCAACGTAAACACCCGTACAAAACAAACACGAGACCAAGGGTAGAACAAACAACAGGGTTACAAAATATACACTTGCATTGATATGGCGAACATATACAACATTCATTTACAGCCCACGCTCAAAAAATCAAAAGCGGGTCAATGGCCACTACTAACAAAAAGGGGCAAGTGGCCCGGGGGTCAGTCTACCACTTAAGGTGGGGCTCCGATCAAAAAGATACTGGCCCTACCAGTCTGAGACTAAAGCTAAACCCTACGGTACCCAGTCCGGGTCGGAATCAGAAGACTCAGAGGATGAAGAGCTATCAGGCATCTCCTTCTCAGAGTCTAATGAGTCCGGCTCTGACTCAGCCTCTGCGGCTTCCTCTTCCGAGTCCATAACCTCAGGCTCGGCCTCTAGTACGGGGTCCTCCTCGATCGGCTCCGGCTCCTCATCATCCGGCTCCATCGGCTCCGGAACAGCGTCCCAGTCAGCTGGCTCCAAGTCCACCGGATCGGGCTCATCCACCTCGTACTCTACGGGTACACCATCAGAGCTCGCACTCTCCTCAGCTGAAGAATCAGGATCAGCCATCTCTCCATCGGGGCACTGGGGGTACCTCGTGCCCAGCCCGGTAAACGGGACATCAAAAGTTCGGAGAGGACCATACTCTCCGAGACTATCCCTGAAGCACCAAGCTACATATTCATGGGTCTGATAATATGTTTCTCCCACGTCCACCCATACTAAAGTATAATGCCTAATATACGACTCCCCGTTCCCTACGGGGTGTACCGTCCTCGTCCGCTCTATATGATGCGGAATCCCAAAACGTACTGGAACTTCAGGCATCCTCAGGATCGGGGGTCTGAAAGGTGGGGTTTAAACAACAGTGAGAATAAATCTTAGCGAGTAGGTTCCCTAAACCTAAACTAGGCTACCATGCACCTCCTGACGAGCACTAAACAACACACAATTCAACACATAAATTACTTAGGCCCTCGGACCCAGATTCAATACTTACTTTGCCCTGCAGGTTAGACAATTACAAATCATAATAATAACACAGAACCCACTCATGGCACATACATGACATCACTTGATCACGACGCATATCATGCATATACTATGCTCATGCTCACACTCGTACTCATGCTCACACTGCACTTTCGCACACTTGCACTCTTGCACACTTGCCATTTACTCATTTCTCCTCCGACTCGCGTAAAACGCATCAGGTCCATTACTTTGAGATCGATCTCCGGCCCGCGTAAAACACATCAGGCTCATGACACACAACCCGCGTAAAACGCCTCAGGTTGGTCATCTTCCGGTAATTCGGGCATTGTCCCGTGTAACACGCCTCAGGACGGGTTCAATACCCCGCGTAAAATGCATCAGGGCTTTATGTGATCACACACTCACATACACTGGTTATTATCTGAACCCCGCGTAAAACGCATCAGGGCAATTAGGTGATCACATGCTCATGTCATTCGCGCACACTCGTATATGCACATGTGATGCCAATGTTCGAAATGCACACTCATGGCCATAACGTTCACACTTGGGCATTCACGAATTTCGCAATGAGCATTCAGTTGCACAACAACACTTGATCAATTCACTGCGCAACAAGCTCAATTCAATGTATCACAAGCCCAACTAATAAAATCTCACCCAATCCAGCCATGACACAAAAATCACGAAACCAAATCAACATGAATTTGCGCACTCGAGGCCCGCCATGCTACTCCATTCTTGGTCACACTAGGCATATGACATGGCATCACAAAATTGATCACAACCAAGGACAATTCAGCCACTCAATCAAGCAATCCAAATATTCCCGGTAATTACACAATTAAACCCCAAATTGATCGCGCCTTGTCCAATTAAATCCTGGTATGGACAGCCACCAAACAGGCCACTCTAGGCCAATAAATATCCTCAAAATACTCTATTAGGCTCCCCAAAACATCACCCAAATCAGCCACCATGAGGACCATACTAGGCGCGCATTATTTTCCACAATTGAACTCGAACTTACCCCAAACTTGGGCCGAATCAATCCAACTTTTCCAGTCACCACCCGGCACATTCTAAGCCGCTAAACCTCAATTAAATTATCACACTAAGCCGCGAAATCAGCCACCATATCAGCCCCTAACAATCTCCACAATTTAACCCCTAAAATACCATAATTAACCCCTAAAACTCATCTAGAAACACACATTGGCCTAATTAGGGTTTAGGATTGTACTCACTTGGATTTCGTAAGCTCCCAACTAGGCTGGACAGAAGGTGAGGGCGGGCTGAACAGCGGCGGGGCAAGCGGCGGCGACGGGCGGCCTTCACGGCGGCGGCACCGGCGGCGGCTCGCGGACGGCGATCCTAGGCGGGGGAGGCTGACCACACGGCTGGGAAAGGAGAGAGAGAGAGAGAGAGAGAGAGAGAGAGCTAGTTGGGTTGGTGGCGAGGCTAGACGGGGCGAGCGGCGGACGGTGGCGGCGCCGGCGGTGGCGCTCTGGCGAGCTTGGCCTTCCACGGCCAAACAAGAAGGAAAGGAAGAGAGGAATTGGCGTGGGAGGAGCGGATGACCGGTTGACTTGGGGGGAAATGGGAAGAGAGAAAGAGTCAATGGGAATGTATAGAGAGAGTGAGATAGTGGGGTGGTTGACCAACCAAGCAAAAATGACAATCCTACCCCTAATCTAAAGGCTAGGATCAAACATGCTAAATATCATGGGGGCAATATGGACCTCAAATTTTAGCATTATTGGGCTGATACACATCAATATAAAACCTTAAAGTAATCTCCAATTAACCCTAAATTTCGAAACACTAAAATTAGGCCTAGGGGCAAAACGGTAATTTTCCGGTCCCGGGTCAAAATTTCAATTTTCGGTCCCACTGATCTCAAATATAATTGGCCACATAAAAATGACGTCGTCCTCGCAAAATAGTCACACACGCCCACGAAATTCGACACCGAAGTCCGGACTCAATTCCACGATCGATTTAACTCAATTTACAGTTTTACCGTCTCTCACTAATGGGCGGCTGTTTAGGGGTTACGCGTATCGACCTAGGGTTACTCGAGTCGTGATGTTGTCGATTTTCCAGAACACACGAGGATTTATCGCTAGTCCCAGGGGTCGCGGTCGTCCGGAACAAGTTCGGGATCGTCCGTCGCGCGTACCCTCGGTCGTGCGGAATCACCCGTTATCCAATCGTACGTCGTCGGTCGAATTCAAATCCGTCACTCTCCTTGGACCGGCCCACATCAGCACAGAATATTCTCTCGTCGTATCTCGGAATCAGACTCAATTCACGATCGAGTTCTTGGGTCCACGTACCGTTTTCCTAGTTAGCCTTTCCCTATTGGTCAGTATCCCGTGAATGATCAGTTCCGGGCGAGACTTACTAAAATGAAATGAGGAATAACCATCTATTTTATTAATCTCGGAAGTGGGTCGAATTCAGGACGTTACAATGAGGGCACTTTAGGCCACTTATTTGAGACAATGTCCACTTCAAATTCTTAGTTGAAAATAAAGGCACTTCAGGCTCTTATTTGAGAAAATGAAAGCACTCAGGCCCTTATTTGGAATTTTCTCCTAATTAAACTATCCTAACATGCAATGCAATTTTTTTGTATGTTTATTAATAGAAAAATTTACTAAAACGTCTAAACACGCAATGTTTTTTATTGTTTTTTATTGTTTTGTTTTTGATCGAACAACAGAAGCAATGTAATCAACCTTATAAAACATATAATTAGCCACGATCCAAGACGGAAAGTCACAATAATTAAAAATCTAATCCGATATCTCGCTGTTCAATATTCTCAATTATTATGACTCTCAACTCGATGATTTCCTAGTCCAATAATGCCAACCATATCACGGACCAAACCGCATTAGATTCAATAATCGTAAACTAAGTAACAAGATAACCAAATTAAATTCGGTTTGAAAAATTACCCAGTATGGAAAATTTGTTTTGAAAATGGGACGGGCGAGGAACGTGAGGACAGCGACGATTAGTTCAAGAACGGTGATGAGGAATCGGCGATGAGAACAATACAACGATGTAGGTTTCCTCAAACACTAGGGAACCTGCACAGGGAACAATTCTAGCAATACACACTAAAAAATTACTATATCTGTGTCGCCGAGGAGTGGTATTATCGCCGTTAAGAAACAGCAACTCGGCTGGATATGCAGAGAACGCCAGGAACAACACCAGCAGCACTGCAACAAGTAGAGCACGCCGGAGGGAGCTTAGAGGCTGGACTGGGAATCTGCCGGATTGACTGGTACGAGGCCGGTATGGACTGTCATGGCTGACCGGCTCGGCAGGGACTGCAAACCACAACGCTGAGGCAATCTGGAAACCCGGAGCCTTCTGGCACGGTCAGAATCTCGCCTGAATGGCTTAAGCATGCTGCACAGTGTCGGTCAGGGGCGTGCCGGCTCTGTGGGAGTGTTCGACATGCTGCTTGTCGTCGATGCAGCAACAAAACTGGATTCGTCTGGTTGTTTCCAGTGCTCACCGGAGAGAAATGTGACTCGGCTGAGCACGACGATGCAGGCTGGAGAGTCAGTTGTTTCAGCTGCTCGGCTGGAGAGAGATGCGGCGCTGGGTTGTTTGGGGCAGGAACTCGCCGGGACCGTCCGGAACTTGC
Source organism: Syzygium oleosum (assembly GCF_021117445.2). Taxonomy (NCBI): domain Eukaryota; kingdom Viridiplantae; phylum Streptophyta; class Magnoliopsida; order Myrtales; family Myrtaceae; genus Syzygium; species Syzygium oleosum. Next base: position 2,868,275 of record NW_026607520.1, on the reverse strand, counting down.
TGGTGCGGAGGCTATGGTGTCAAGCCGGCGACGGGGAAGGCGGCAACTCGTCTGGTTTTCTGGTGCAGCGGCTACGGTGTTGAGCCGCGTCAGACCAGCAGCTCAATAGAAGCAGTAGTCGACGTACAATATGGACAGTGACGTGAGGTTCACAGCTTTCTCCAGTAAAGAGTGGTCAAAGTGTGAGGTGTGAAAGAACCCAGAAGATAAAACTGTGCTCTCCACTCTTTTCTGCTCCTCTGACCTGCGAACTCTCTCTCTCTCTCTCGTTTTTGTTTTACCCTTTTTCCTCCTTTGACGATCGTCTCTTTTTCGACCCTTGTGTGAAGAGTCTTCGGGAATGCTCCCCCTAATGACGCCCCTTTCGTCCTCTATTTATAGAGACGGAGGATCTCGTCGAGAAAATATTGGCTACGAAGTCAGCAAAACAACTAGTCCATTCGTCGTGCGCTACGTTTCACTCGCGGCCCATCTGTCAGAAGAAAACTCTCTCCTTTGCACTTGCTTTCTCTCCCCTCTCTCTCTCTCTCCTTCTCTCTCCTCCCTTCTCTCTCTTCACTACGGTTTCTTCTCGGCTATGACCGTTAGCTCACGTACGAGCTCCGCGTCCATGGCTGCTGCAAGTTTTCAAATCAAGCTTCCGTAGCCACGAGACTCTAGGCCTAACTGCCATGGCCGCAAGCTCGAAACTCTATCTGCATGGTTTCTGTGAGCTTTTGAGCTTAAGCATCCATGGCCATGAGATGTCGCAACTCGGGCTGCCATGGCCGCTAGCTCGACATATGGTAGCAATGGTCGAACGGTTGTGCTCGAGCTTGCGCTCTAGGCTCAAACTCGAGCTTTGCAACTATGGTGATGGCGAGACTCCGGATTGAGCATCCTTGGCCATAACCATAAGTCTCTGGATTTAGGACGCACATGACAACCATTATGTTTCTGCCCAGAACTAGATTTTTGTTCTCGGGAACAGGTTTGGAACATAAACCTCTTTGATAACGTAATTTTATTTTTCAATTTCTGGAACAACTTTTTATTCCAGAACTAGTTCTGGACCAAAAATCAAAACAAAACAAAAATAAGTTTTCCGTTTCTGGACTAGAAATGAAAACCATTTCTAAAAGAACCTGCATTCTCTCTTCAAAACACATCTCTTCCTAAATTTCGCCCTGGTCTGACCAGGTCCGAACCAGTTCGGTCTAGTTCATTCTCGGCAGGAAAATAAAAAAACATTCTGAAAAAAATTAGAAAAATCAGAAAATTCATAAAAAAAAAATTAGAAAATCCAGAAAATTCCTAAAAATCTCAATTCTTTTTTCAGAAAATCCATAAAAATTGAAAAATTCCAGGAAAATTTATAAAAATTTCCAGAAAATAAAAAAAGTCAGATTTCGGGAAAATAGGAAATTTGGTGAATATTTTCAAAAAAAATCAAAAAATCAAAAATTTCAAAACTTTATATAATGGCTTAGAATACCTGTGGCCACTCACTTTGAGTGAAATTTAAATTTTTTGAGGTGCCCAAATGATATTTTTGAAGACTCCTTAATTTAGGGATTTAAAAGGGGTTTTAACCCGTAAAAAATCCTAAAAGGGGTTTAACCCCCATGTCGCGACCGACCTCCAGTTTTATTTTAAAAAACGAGGGTCTCGCCTGTTACACACTAAGTCTAAGTTGGGGACTTAACTCGGGCAATCCCAAGCCCATACCATATCGCAACCTAGGGTTTAGGTTTTTAACCTGCAAGTGATTTTTATCTAGGAGTTGTCACTAATCGGTTTATGGTCGGTCAATTAGATACCCAAGCAAGACAATAGGAGAATTGCTTACTTCTGCGAACTAAAGATTAAATGAGTTCGGAGACTTTATTACACTAATTAAATAACTAATGCCCTTTCGGTACCTTTTTACCCTGTTCTTTTTAGAAAAATATTTGTCAGGCAATTTGGATTGATTTTAGGACCTATTTCCTAATATGTGAGGTGATCAAGCGAGTGCACAATCATTAGTAATTAGCAGTCAAGATAGATATGCAGTCTAGGGTTCTAACCCTAACTAAGGCGACAACAATCAAAACATGATAATTGATGCAATTATAATCTAATTGAAAAACACAACATGCATAATAATATAACAACAGCAATGAATATAACATGCAAAATACTACCGCATAGTCTTAGAGGCCTATCCGATTTAAAACATGATTGATAATCAGATAATTTGCATAATTTAGAAAAAATATTCAAAAGTACTAATTTATAAACTATTTCCTAATTTTAAAAAATGATTTTTTTATATTAATAATATTATTACTATTACTAATAAATACAACAAAAAATTATTTTTAAAAAAAATTTAAAATAAAAGAATAAAATATTAATATAGTATTCGTCCGGGTCGAGTCTGTTGACCCGAGTAACCGACCCGGGTCAACGGATTCGACCCATCGGGTTAACCAGGTTGGATTTTCGAATTCGACCCGGATCAGGGAGAACCCGGTCACCGGACCGGGTATTGAACCGGATCGGGACTCGATGGGGCCCAGTCCGGTTGAAAGAGACAAAATAGGGCCGGTTTGACCAGGTCGAACCGGCCCTATTTGGCCTGCAGACCGGTCTGCAAGCCGGTTCAAGATCGAATCTCGCGTGCCCTAGAGATCGTAGGCCGGCGTCTCGCCGGCCGACCCAGGCCAATCCTGGCCTAGTCCTCTCCTCTAGAGGCCCTAACAAAGCCTTCTCCGGCCACCCTCCTGCCGTCCAACTGTCCGTTCGCCGGCCGGCGACCAAAAACATTTCGGCCTCATTGAGGTATTTCCTCGAACAATTGGTGTGCGTTGGCAGCAAAGGGGAACTTCGACCTCCTCCGGCGATCTGGCCAACTCCAATGGCCGTGACCCGCCTCGGACGAAAAGTCTAGGCTAGGACTAGGATTGGTATGGGCCGAGATTCACACGAAACGGCCGGCGCGAGTCCCGACCTACCTACAAGCAAAAACAGGGCAGAACAGGGGGGTGTCGAGGCCAGGAGAGCTCACCGGTCTGCGCTGCTCTCTGAGGGATCTCCGGCCTTTCTGCTGGACACGGCGGGGCTGCTGTTGCTCCTCGACGATTTGTAACTCTCAATTCACTCTCCTTCTCTCTATTTCTCTCTCGGTCTGTCTGTTTGTCTGTCTGTCTCTCTCTCTCTCTCTCTCTCTCTCTCTCTCTCTCTCTCTCTCTCTCTCTCTCTGTTTTTCTTTCTTTTCTGACCCAACGAAAACCCCCCTCTCTCTCCACTCTCTCCGCCCTTTATAGGCAACGAACGCCACCTTCTCCGCCTTGAAATTCCTGGCCTTAATGGCCCCTGTGCCGACCTGCTCTGTACCACGACTTCGGTGGCCAATCTAGGCCTGTGCATGGGAGGAAAAACGCTCCTCTACGATCCTTGACTTCCGCGGCCACAGAGGGGAAGAGGAGAGAGAGAGAAAGACTAAAAAAGGGGGAGGGATAGGACTGGCCATCAATACCCTCCCCCTGCTGCTCCTTACCTGCTCGGATGGGGATGCCGAGGTCGCTTGGCTGTCCGCCGATTGGATGGTCTGAAACAAGGGAGAGCAGAGGAAGAAGATCGGCGTCAAGGGAGGGAGAGAAAGAAGGAAAAGCTAGGCCGGGCCAACCCCAGCTCGTGCGGAGGGGAGATAAAAAAGAAGTGGGCCGGGCCGGCGCGGGGGGAAAAAAAGAAAGGGCCGGGTCGACTGGGCCCCAACACGAATTTTTTTAATTTTTTTAATTTTTTTTGAAAGTTAATTAAGAAAATATGCTCTAATGGACCCTATTAATGCAAATGTGCCTATTTTCTATATGCAATGCAATTGGATAAAAATAATATATTTTTTGGTTTTACGAATTGATTAAGAAATTAACTCCTAAATTTTGCATAGTTAATTTTGGGCAAAAATTAGAAAATAGGTGTTAACACCCCAAAAGGGGTCTTTACCCCTAAAAAAGCCTTAAAACCCTAAAACACAACACAATCCTTTGAATAAATAAGCCTTTAGGCCTTTACTAGGGTTTGAGTGTTTTGATTGATTTTCATTTTAGAGACCATTTCTAAAAAAAATGGATTTTTGTTCCGGGAAATAGAAATTTATGTTGTTATCAAATGGGTTTATATTCTAGGAAATAGAAATTTTATGCTGTTATCAAACGGGTTTCTGCTCCAGAAATAGAAATTTTTGGTCGTTATCGAACAGGTTTCTTTCCTTAGAAACTCGTCTTGGGACTATTTCTGTTCCAGGATTTGTTTCTCGAACAGAATGGTTATTATTCGCGCCCTTAGCGGCTATGGACAAGATTCGAAACTCGAGCGACCATGGCCAGCCATGGCCGCAAGCTTGATGCTCGAACATGCTTGCAACAGTTGTGAGCTCGAACTATATGGCCATGGAGGCTGAAATGTTGGGCTCAAGCTTGAGCTCTATGGCCATGGTGGCCGTAAAGAAGAGAGAAGAAAAGCAAGTGCAAAAGAGAGAGAGATTAGTCGAATAGGTGGGCCCGTAAAAGACAAGTGGCGTACGATGACTGGACTAATTTTTTGCTAACCTTTTGTTTTTCTGTCGTAGCTTTTGCTCAACTGACGACTGTCGCGCCGCGTTTTTTTGGGGCTTTCGGGGTTTGCGAGCTAAGGAGGTATTTCCGTGTAAGGGTCTCTCCCAGACCATATCTCACGTGACAGTGGGTGTTAATTTCCTATTTAATCTAAGTTTTCGATTTTGGAGTCGCCACTAGTCATTATCGGTAGGTAGACTAGAAACCTAATCGGGATACGAGAGAAATACCACGATTCTACGAACCAGAGATTCTGAGTACGGGGACTTGATTACGTTAATGATCCCAAATTGAGATCTCTAATGCCCTTTCGGTACCTAAGAAAGATACGATGTCTAACGTGTCACGCAAGTTTCCGAGGCCTATCCACTAATCCTATCCATTCTAATTGCGGGGAAATCAATCAAAAATTAAATGTGCAATCAATGTCAATCAAACCAAACAATCCTAAATTGTCTCTAAAAATGAAAATCAACCAAAATAACCAAACCCTAATGAAGCCCTAAAGGCTTGTTCATTTCATGATTTATGTCTTTTTAGGGTTTTAGGGTTTTTTAGGGGTTATAACCCATGAATTTGAGATTTTTCTAAAAATGCCACTTGGGCACTTCCAAAATTTCAAATTTCCCTTTCCAAGGTTGGCCACAGTGTTTTTGGATCATTCTGTGAATTTTTGAAATTTTTGATTTTTTTTTGGAAATTGAATTTATGAGAATTTCATTAACCGAGAACTGATTTTTATGATTTTCTGAAAATTCTTATGAATTTTCAAATTTTCCAAAATTTTAAATTTTCTGAATTTTCCACATTGTTTTTTTGTATTTTCTGAATTTTCTGAATTTTCTAAGAATTTTTGAATTTTTATTGAAATTTTCTTGTTTTCTGAAATTTTTTATGTTTTCCGAAATTTTTCTGAATTTTTATTTATTTTTCTGATTTTTTGAATTTTTTTTTTGGATTTTTTTAATTTAAATTTTCCCGTCGAGAAACAAACCGGACCGGCCCGGTTCAACCTGGTTCGGCTTGGCCGAACCGGGCCTCGCCGGCACCGGCGCCGATCGTCTTCCCTGGCAAGCACAGCGCCGAAACGGCGCCGTTTAACGCGTTTTTTTCTTCGGTATTTCACCGAGCACATGGTGTGCATGAATCCTAGTTCTAAATTCTCGAGGCCGTCACTTTGAACCATTCTCCGGCAACCTTCCAGTGACATTTAAGGTTGGATTTTAAGTTCCATGTCAAGTTTAGATTACTGTCTTTCATTATCCACCCATTGATTCGTTACCGGACCATCATCGGCCAACGAAAAGCCGATCCAAATAACCTAGCCTACAAACTATCCTAAGCAAGATTTTCCAGAACATTAATCCTAACACTAACCGCCCTAGCCGTCTAAATCGGTTCTAACGATTATCAAAACATCAAACAAGGATCAAAGAAGACTGACTTGAGTGGCCTAAGGCCACGGCGACACTCCGGCTATGACCTCCGAGCTCCGGCAAAGTGGTTTTTCATGCATGGCCGACTCGGTTTGTGCAAGTTTTACACCCCAAATGCAATGAAACAACACACATAATGATCAGAACATGTTTTAAGCATCAAACGTAACAAGATCATGAAGAAACACACAAGTTTGAGCTAAAACTTATTCTGGAAAATTAGAACTACGAGCGATTTTTACCTGCTTTGCCGGAGAATCAAACGAGGTTTCTGGACTGATCTGCGGCTATGGAAAGTTTCTCCAACACCTAAGCTTCAAGTAGGTGATCTCAAAATCTCTGGAGATGATCTAGGCGTGCCGGCCGATCACAATTTTCAGGCGGTGACAGTCAGCCTCGGGCCGAATGTTTCAGGTGAGGAGGATCACCACCTGGGCCGATTTACCGGCGCTTTTCTGGCCAGAAAAGCGCCGATCGCTCAGTCCGGGAAGCCTCAACTCCCTCTCTCTCTAGAAAACTCTCTTTTTCCTCTATTTCTCTCTCTTCTTCTCTCTCAGTAATTTTGTCGAACACCTTCTATCTCTTTGATAATATTTTTTCAGCTTTTGTTCATCGATTTTTCCCGCCCAAATTCGGTTAGAACCATCTTTCGATCAGCTGGATTGAATCTCTGGCGCCAGCTGGAGATTCTCCAGCTGGCTATCTCAATTTTCACGTATTCAATTGCCCAAAGTAAGTCGGCAAAGGCGCGGGTTTAACTTGATTTTTTTCTGGGTTTAGAGTGTTATAAGTGAGTCGGGCGAAGAAGGAGACCGACCTGGGTCGGGTCGGGTTGACCCGGTCGACCCGGCGGACTCAGATTGGTCTAAATTCGCAAATTAAGCTCGATTTTGACCCAATTTTCAAAATTAAACCTCAAAATTGAATTCCTCATCACATTTTGAACCCAAATATGTGATTTTCCCCAATTTTTGTCATAATCATGTCCAAGATTTTCAAACTTTTGTATTCGAGCTATTAGGGTTTTGATCAATTCGATATCTTAATGACCTGATTAGGAAAAATTAATGCCAAAATTGAATTACCCACATCAAATTAACCGTAGAAATATTGGTCTCATGGTTCGAAAATTTCGAATTGGACACGATTCCTAATTTAGGCTCAAAATTCCGAATTTTCAATTGAATTTTGGGGATTTTTTATTTCTTTGACAAATTGTGCATTTGGATCAACCATTATGTAATTCAAGGTCCTAGAATCATTTTTTGTGAAGACACTATGACTTAAAAATGGCTAGAAAAGATTTAATTGCACTTTTAGTTCAATTCGGGTTTAATTTTGCCCAATTTTAGGAAAAACATATGCTCGATTTACATTTTTCAAAATTGATGATGTACTAATGAAATTGGATTTAAAAGAAGACTAAGGACTATTTTTATGGAATTTTCTGATTCCATTTGCTATTTTTCTTGATTTTCTCACTCATTTTGACTAAAAGAAATTAAAGAAAAAAAATCAGGAAAATGCTAAAAAATTTATTTTTGCCCTAGAAATGGGTTTCTAGGCTTGGTCAAGATTCCTAGTCCTACTTCTTAGATTTTTGAAAATATGAAAAAAAATGAGCTAAAAATCATGTAGCAACAGCTGCCCCTCTTTGAGACTGAGCTCGTTAGAGGTTGATTTCAAAGATAATGTGACATCTGAATTTTTAGTTGACTCAATGAATAAGACAAGATGGAAATTTCACAACAACAGATTAGGGATCCTTCTTGTGAAATTTGTGATCTAATCCAAAGGTTTCTTTTCAGAACACATTTTGAGAGGTTCTTAATGATTGAGGGAGAGAAACTTACCTATTTGTGAGCATCTCTTTGTTGCTTAACCAAGAGTATGAATTGATTGCGGTGATGATTATGATGATTATTCTGATTTTGTGGTTTAAGGACGAACCCACGAACCACGAACCATGAACACTTGAGGCTCCTCACCTAAGGATTTGGAAATTTGCCTAGTGGTTCATCACCAGTAGGACTTTATAAATTTGCCTAGTGACTCCTCATCAGTGGACTTTGGAAATTTGCCTAGGGGCTCCTCGCCTGTAGGACTTTGGAAATTTGCCTGCGGGCTCCTCGCCTGTAGGACTTTGGAAATTTGCCTAGTGGCTCCTCACCAGTAGGACTTGATAAATTTTCCTAGTGACTCCTCATCAGCAGGACTTTGAAAATTTGCCTAGTGGCTCCTTACCAGTAGGACTTGAGAAATTTGCCTAGTGACTCTTCATCAGTAGGACTTTGGAAATTTGCCTAGTGGCTCATCACCAGTAGGACTTGAGAAATTTGCCTAGTGACTTCTGGTCAGTAGGACTTTGAAAATAACTTGAACAATGTGTACCTGGGGCTTCTCGCCTGAGGTCTTGATGATTCGCCTGGTGACTCCTCGCCAGCAGGATTTGAGAAGGCTTCAAACAATAAATGCCCTGACCATGAGTTATGTGATTTTTAAGGTTTCACTAACCTTTGTTTGGTTTTTAGTTGACCAAAAACCATTTTGAAAAGTGGTTTTGAAATTAATCAAAACTGTTTGAAGTGTGGTTTTTTTTAGCTTACCACAAACTGTTTGAAAACTTGGTTTTAAGTTGACCAAAAACTTTTGAAACATGGTCTGGAAACATGCATTCTTTGCATTAATGCATTTCAAACAATCAAATTTCCTTTTCAAGGAATTATTTGAACAAAGTGCTTGCAATCTTTCAAGAAATGCTTGAAATGATCGTTTGGAAAACCTTCATTAGAAAGGATTTGTCTCAATTTATGAACTTGGTCTTTTCTTCATCTGAGTGAAATGGGAATTGTCTGATATCCCTCAATTTTATCTCTCTTACCCAATCCTCAGGAGTTCGGAGATGTTCGCAATGTATACAATCCAATTGATCCGATAAGGTCTTTCAGAGGACTGTAATGTTGGCTTGGTCAATGGCTATTCAAAGGATAGGCATTTTGAGGCCAAGAAAAAGGATTTCGTCATAACTTGCTTCATGTCTACAAGTTAAGAACCTCGAGGACAAGACAAGATATTATTGTATACACTTCTTTGAGCGATGACCTCTTGTTATAAAGTCATATTTCTACTCTCAACATCCCAATCTGAAGAGTCTTTGGGGAGAGTTGTATTATTGGAATTGGGTAAGCTCAAAAAATGCTCATTTGTTTGAATTCAGGGTTTTATAAAATTGGTGATCCTCTTGGCATCACCACCCTTTTTCTTTTATCCACTAGGGATTTTTCTTTTCATGAACATAAAAGTCCCCTAAACGTTCATCAGAATCTCTTTTCTTTTCTTCATGCTTATTTGTTGTGATTTATGATCTCTCACAATCTTGGCTTTGCTTTGTCATGACTTTTTTTGTCATTTTGAGCTTTCTTTTCTTTTTCATTTTTCTTGGGCATTTGGCCTTGCTTTTACCAGGCACACTGCTTTTTCATGCCTCCGATTCTTTTGCATCCTTTAATCTTTTGGTTTTCTAAGGACTCTGTGTCATGCCTTTTGTTTCTTATTTATTCAAAGTTGATCATATGCTCATGCTCCAGTGCGAAGAGATGATCATTAATTTAGGGTTCTGAAATGAATATTCAAGCTCAATTAGGCTTTGCCAAAGGTAATGTGTTTGGGTATAAGAAATGAAATGCTCTTCTACCTCTTGGGATGTCTTGAGCTTCCATATGACTTCATCTGAAGTTATCATAGAAAGATTGATGCAATAGTATGCAATAAAATCTTTTTTGATCCTATTCTCCCATGTCTGTCAACTATAAACCTCCTGGTTTGCCCCAATGTGGGGTGGTTCTTAACAGGGTTGTTTTGGAAAAACTTCTCCACTATTTCGGCTCAAATTTGGTTTGCAAGGGATAAGCATGTGTTTGGGATAGTGAAATGACTGCCTTTCATCATTTCAATCCATGCAATCATTGCGAACATCCCCTATTTCCTTTGGATGGGTTTTTTTTTTCACTCACTCTTTCACTTTGACTTTGAGTGTATAGGAGACGTGTTTGGATACGGCTTACCTTCATCATTTGAAGGTCTTTCCATTTGATTTGATCCAAACTTTTTCTTTGAAATTTTTCAAAGTCTTTTGTCAAATTATCCCTTTTAGGGAATTTTGATACTTAATGCATTCTCAAAGAAAGCGTATTTCAAAATTTTTGATTTGAAATATTTCTAAGGTATTTTCTTTTCAAAACAATCTATTTTGTTTTGCTCAGTCTTAGTGTCATTCTGCTTGGGGAAGAAGAAGTTCGATTTTCCTTTAGAAAAGTAACTTCTTTAACACATGCACTCACGATTTAGTGATACCTGTCTAATCAACATACCAAGATCCCTCTTGTTTGCATGCTTTTGCTTTGGTTCCACTGGGGATTCTTCTTTTGTTGCTCCCTTTTCTTTGTCTCCCTAGGGATGATAAAAAGAAAAGCACATTAGGGAATATCAACGGAAAAATTGAATTGGAAGTGATACTTCCCTCTATTATTTGACAATTTCGTTGGGATTTTTGAAACCATTGACTAGTTCGTACTCTTTTTACTTTCTTCTGCAAAACAGATAAAAATGTTCATGAAATGCGTGGTATGCATGATATGCACATGTTCTAAAGTGACCCAAATCTCTTCTTGAATGTTCGTCTTCATTTCATGGGTAGAAAATCTTGACAACATCTGCATTTACAAGATAGGCCAATTCTGTTCCAGCCATATCTACAAGAATCAATGCTCCTCCAGGAAGGACTTTCTTGACAATGTATGGACCTTCATAATTCAGAGTGAATTTGCCACAAGGATCTCAATTATTGAGGATGACTTCTTCACTACTAAATCCTCTGTTTTGAAATGCCTTGGTTTCACTTTTCGGTTAAAGGATTTGGCCACTCTTTTATGATAGGCTTGCCCATGGCATATAGCTCTTAATCTCTTTTCATCGATCATGTTGAGTTGTTCATATCTTTGTTGAATCCACTCAGCTTCTGAAAGCTTCAATTGTGATAGTATCCTTAACGAAGGAATTTCTGCTTCAACAGGTAGCACTGCTTCCATTCTATAAACCAAAGAAAACGGAGTTGCTCCAGTTGATGTTCGAATTGAAGTTCGGTATGCCATCAGAGCATATGACAACCTTTCGTGCTAATCACGATAATTTTCAGCTGTCTTGGCCAATATCTTCTTGATATTCTTATTTGCCGCTTCAATTGCTCTATTCATTAGTGGATAATATGGGGATGAGTTCAGATGTCGGATGTGGAAGTGTTCGAGTAAATCAACCACGATCTTGTTGTTTAGATTTGAGCCATTGTCCGTAATTATTGCTTATGGAATTCCATACCTAGAAATGATATCCCGCCTAATGAATCTTGCAACATTCTTACGTGTAGGAGTTTGCTTCAATCCATTTGGTGAAATAGTCAATAGAAACCAGGATAAATCGGTGCCCATTTGAGGCCTTGGGGTTGATTGGACCAATCATATCAATGCCCCATATTGAAAATGGCCATGGCTAAGATATTTGATGTAGCTCATTTGGCAGTGCATTAATTCTGTCTCCATAAACTTGACATTGATGACAACATCTCACATGTTGGATGCAATCTGTTTCCATTGTCATCCAATAATATCCCAACCTCATAATTTTTCGGGCTAGAAGATGTCATTCATGTGCGGTCCACATTCACCCTCATGAATCTCTTTCATGATCTGTTCAGCTTCTATAGCATCCACACATCTTAGTAGGGTTGAATCAAATAATTTCTTGTAGAGGGTTTGACCACTGAGGAAGAATTTGTTGGCTATCTTCCTTATAAATTTACTGTCACTTGATTGGCTTTCTTCAGGAAATTCTCCCGATTGAAGATACCTTTTGATGTCATGAAACCATAGTTCATTGTCAAACTCTGCTTGGACCATCATGTAATGAGCTAGTTGTTCAAGAATATTGATTCTCAATGGTTTTACATCTATACTATCTTCAGCTTATAGTAAGGATGACAAAGTTGCAAGAGCATCTGCAAAATGATTCTAAGCTCTTGGGAGATAATCGAATGTTACTTCTTCGAATTTTTCTGTCATCTTTTCTAAGTATCTGTGATAAGGGATTAGTTTGGCATCTCGAGTTTGCCATTCACCAGTTGTTTGCAATATGATGAGCATAAAATCTCCATATACTTGCAACCTCTTTACTTTCATTGAGAGGGCCAATTGCAAGCCAAGAATGCATGCTTCGTATTCAGCGACGTTATTGGTGCATGGAAATACCAGTTTTGCAGATACCGGATAGTGTTGGCCTTCTGGGGAGATTAGTACTGCCCCAGTTCCTGATCCAGATAAGTTGGTTGCACCATCAAAATACATAGTCCATTTATCGTCGACCGGTGTTAATATATGATCATCAAGTTGTTCTTCTTCAGAATTGGCGATGTTTTGTGAATTTTCCGCCAACATGTCTGCTATTGCTCGTCCTTTTGACTGATTTTTGGGATGAGCTTCTGATGTCAAATTTAGATAACAAGACTTACCACTTTGCTAATTTCCCAACCAAGGAGGATTTCTCAAGAAGGTATTTGATCGGATCATTCTTAGTCACTAGCAAAATTCGATGATGGAGGGTGTATTGCCTTAATCTATGTAACACCCAATCAATGCAACGCACATCTTTTCGACTGCTGGGTAATTCATTTATGATGTTGTGAACTTCTTGCTCAAGTAATAAATGGCTTGTTCTTTACCATCATTTGGTCTTCTTTGTACAAGCACCGCTCCTAACGACTCATAGTGAATCGTCAAATATAAGATCAGTGGAACCCCGGGGATTGGTGGTACCAGCACTGGTGGGCATACCAGATATTCTTTGATCTTGTCAAAGGCTTGTTGACATTCTGCATCCCACTTCACTTTGGCATTTTTCTTCAACAATTTGAAGAATGGTTTAGCAGTCTCAGAAAGCTGATAGATGAAACGAGCAATGTAGTTTAATCGCCCCAATAGGCTTCTCACTTCTTTTACCGTAGAAGGAGTCTTTAAGTCGTATATTGCCTTGATCTTGGAGGGATCTATTTCGATGCCCCTGCTACTGACCACAAATCCTAGCAGTTTGCCAGATTTTGCCCCAAATACACACTTGTTGGGGTTTAGTCGCAACTTGTATTTTCTGAGTGTTTCAAACAACTTGCGAAACACTTCAACGTGATCTTCTCCTTGTTTGGATTTTGCGATCATGTCATCCACATATACTTCGATTTCTTTATGCATCATATCATGGAACAAAGTTACCATTGCTTTTTGATATGTGGCACTAGTATTTTTCAAACCGAAAGGCATCACTTTGTAACAAAATGTGCCCCATGGTGTTATGAAGGATGCCTTCACCTTATCCTCTTTCTTCATGAGGATTTGATTATATCTTGAGAAACCATCCATGAATGAAAATGTTTGGAACCCAGCAGTGCTATCCACTAATACATCGATATATGGAAGCGGGAAATCATCCTTCGGGCTTGCTTTATTTAGATCGCGATAATCAACGCACACCCGTACTCGACCATCCTTCTTCATCACGGGTACTATGTTGGCAACCCATTTTGGATAAGGTACTACTTCGATGAAACCGACTTTGAGCAATTTCATAACTTCTTCTTCTATCTTTTTTGCCAAATCCGGCTTTGTTCGTCTAAGTTTTTGCTTCTTTGGCAGAATATTTGGATCGATTGGCAAAGCATGTTCAACTATGCTCGGATCAAGGCTTGGCATGTCAGCATAAGACCATGCGAATATATCTTGATATTCTCTGAGCAAATCTATGATTTTTTCTGCTTCTGTTGAGGGAAGACTTTCTCTAATCTTAACTTCCTTGGGATTCTCTTTATCACCCAGATTAACAGTGATCGTTTTCTCTAATGTGAGTGGCTTTACTTCTTCATGACGAATCCACTCCTTTCTGACCCATTCCTCATCCCCGTTATCTTTTTCAATATCGCAAGCGATTTCCTCGAAAAGATTTGGGCCATATAAGAACCTATTATGGATATGCGAATGTTCATGCCTGACATGTAACAAACATGATTAGTAATCGCATACGAAGTAAAATAATGCATGTGGTCTTATGAAAAACCTTTTGGAAATTCATTTTGAAATTTTTTTGAAAGAATATAAAGACAGAGCTAGTCCTCATATCATCAAACTTCCTTACTCTTAAAATCATTTTTGCAATGAGGAGCAACATAGAAACCCAAAGCCTCAAGCCTCATGAATGAGGACGATGTTCATCATAGGTTTGGTTTTGTTTCTATATGTCCTTAACAAAACATCTGAATCTTTTATTGAATTGAAAGACGTGATTACATCTATATCAACAGGAATGGAAATTGCAATTGAATTGAAATTGCAAATGAAATCAAAAGAAATTTGAAACTGTAATCAATAAAATGCAATGGAAAAGGCTAGTAGCAAAAGTTCGAGAGAATCTTCCTACTCCAGTGTATAGGTATCTTCTGCTTCGGTTATGATGACATTGATGGTATTCTCTTCGAATAAACCAGGTAGAGCAAATTCTTCCTCTACATATAAGTCTTCTTCTTAAAGTAGCTTGGAAGGTCCAGGAAAAGTTTCTTTAATGTGAATCTGATCATAGGGAAACTCTTTAACTTTACCCTTCCATACGGAGGGATTAATGATACGATCACCTCAGCTTCCATAGCCTCCATGGTTCTTTCTACCTCGGCCTTGGCCTCCATGGTGATCTTTAGAGCTATCTGGAATATAACCTACTTCGTGCTTCATTCTTGTGGCAAGCGGAGTGATAGGTTCCTTGATTCCTTGGGATTTCAATCCAAGACCATTACCGGGAGTAAATCCATACTGGCATAGCACCTTCCAGACATAATGGATGATGTTGAGAACTCTGGAGATTTTATGATGCAACCGGCAGGAATTTGCACCATTGAGATCATTTCAAAGGAATGATAGCTTGGTTCTTCTTTCGCTTCGAGTTCGACATACGGTATTACACTCTCTTTGTAAGTAGTGAAATCCATCTCCCCATGTATGGTGATCATCTTGCAATTAATGACGAACCTGACCTTCTAATGGAGACTTGAAGGAATAGCACCAGCCATATGAATCCAAGGTCTTCCGAGTAACAAGTTGAAAGTCCTCAGAATATCCACTACTTGGAAGTCAATTAGGAAAGGCACAGGGCCTATGTTCACTTCGAGCTCGATATCACCAATAACGTCTTTCTTCATTTCATCAAACGAGCGCACAGTTACCCTAGAAGGTTTGATGAGCTCTTCACTAATCCCCAAGCGATGCAATGTGCTTAGTGGACACAAATTAAGTGCGGAACCATTATCGATCAGCACACGTGATACTTCCTTATCCCGGCATTTGACGGCAATGTATAGGGCCTTATTATGGGAATGCCCGTCGATTGGGAAATCTTTATCAAAGAAGGCAATTTGATCTTTCAGAAGAATAGCGCCAACAAAGTCTTCCAATTGTACTTCATTAATTATCTCCGGGACGTGTACTTCATTAAGAAGCTTCATAAGTACCATTTTGTAGCTTTCTGAAGTCTTGAAGAGATCCAACAGAGAAATCTGTGCCGGCATTTTTCTTAGCTGTTCAATTACCTCAAATTCGCTCGTCTTCATGACTGAAAGCAATTGTTTGACATCTTCTTCGGTTACTCCTTTCTTTTCGTGCTCACCTTCTTTTGGGACATAGCATCTCCCCGATCGGGTTATGGCATCAACTTCTTTAGGAGAGTAATCCCAAGGTAAATGCCTAGTATCAAACTTTTCTTTTGGAGGAAGAGTGATGATCACAGGTTGTGTTTCTTCTCCTTCAATCTTTAGTTGATCAATGGGAAGTTGGATAGTGATCAGTTCGACGGGACTTTCTTCCTCCTTATATTTATCTACCTCATCAAACTTGATCAGAAATGACATAATCATGGATACCATGCTTCTATTGGCTTCATCAGCATCCATTCCACCCCAGCTATCAGGTGTGATCATTTCATTCTTGAATGCCCACGGAGGGGGTGTATATTTAACACGGTAATTATACCGGCCACTATCTTGACCCAGGAAATCAATAACTTCACCTTGTCTCTGTGCTTTGCGAGCAAATCGCCTATCACCTTGGCAAGTCTTTTTCTTATTTTTCTCTTCTCGATCTTCATTCTCTTCAAGATTTAGTTGGCTGATTGGGACCTCGTCCATGCCACCCCATCCATCAGGTATAATGTCTTCATTTTTAAACGCCCATGGTGGTGGAGTATATTTGACACGGTAATTGTATCTACCGCTGTTTTGACCGAGTAAGTCTACGATTTTACCTTCCTTGGATGATTTCTGGGTGAAACACCTTTCGCTATGTTGGACTTTTTCTTTCTCCTTTTCATCTTCATCTGTTTCATCTTGGAGCATTTCCTTCTTAAACAGAGCTTTCTCCTCGGGACTGATTTCGTCATCTATACCACCCCAGCCATCAGGCACAATTACTTCATTCTTGAATGCCCATGGCGGTGGGGTATATTTCACTTGGAAGTTATACCTTCCAGAGTCTTCTCCCAAGTTATCTATAATCTCGCCTTTTAGGAGCGCTTCTTGACGAAAGTGGGCATCTCCTAATCGAAAAGCTTTAATCTTCACTTCATATTCATATTCGTCATCAGACTTGATCATTATTTCTTCATCTTTGATCATGTTTATCGTATTGTGCTCAGGAAGAGAATTTTGATGTACATTTGGCTTGGGCTCTTGGAAGTTCAATATCTTCTTGTCAATGAGCTGTTGAAGCTTGTACTTTAGAGTGGGACAATTATCTACTTCATGTTCCCTTTCTCCCATGTGATAGGTGCAAGTTTTTGATTCATCGTATCAAGGAAATCTTGTAGGATTGTCCCTCGGTACCTCTTTGGCCACCAAATGTCTTTCTAGAAGCATTAGTAATAGTGTCGACAGAGGTCGGGGCAACGGTGTGTATTGTCTCACTGGCCTTTTCTTTGGCTCGAACTGCCTTGGGTTTTTCCAAGCGACATTTGATTGCTTTGGAAATGATGCTTGATGAGTATTTGGGCTAGACACCATAGCCACTTCTTGGACGGGTTATTTGTATTTTCTCCTGGGGTAAGGCCTTCGTGTTGCTGTTTCTTGAGCCTTCTTCTCTTTCAATCCCTATTCAATTCTCTCGCCAACCTTTACTAGCATGATAAACGTTTGATAGCCTGATACATGAAGCTTATCATAGTACTCAATTGGAAATAATTTTAGAAAGAACTCAATGAGCTCGTCTTCACTTATGGCAGGCTTTACTTGTGAGGCAACAGCTTTCCATTTCTGAGCATAGGCTCTAAATCCTTCATTCTTACTTTTCTCGGTTTTGACGAGATCTTCTCTAGTTGGGAGTACTTCAACATTAAACTTGTACTGGCGAAGAAATTCTCCTGCCAAACGGTCTCATTCAGTGAAGTCCTCTATGTCGAGGGCGGTGTACCATGCGAGGGCTGCTCCTCTCAAACTGTCTTGAAACGTATTAATAAGAAGTGGCGTGTTATCTGAATACCTCGCCATCTTGTGGAGATAATACTTCAAATGGTTTTTGGGACAACCAATGCCATCATACTTGTTCACGAATTCCGGTTCTTTATAATTTTCTGGAACAATCACTTTCGCATATGGTGAGAACTTGTCGAACCTTTGAAGTTCATAACCTTAACTTGCTAGGCACTCTTCAATTTTAGCCAATCTCTTGGCTTCTTCTTCATTCTTTGTTTTGGATGTTTTCTTGGTCTGATCATCCTCTTCTAAATTTACCACCTCAGGCGTAGTCTTTGAAGGATTTTCTTGAACCCGTTCTTTGTTTCTGACTGGTTCTTCAATTGGTGTTTCAATAGTGTTTGAAGTTCCCGCATTTGGAGTAGTAGATACGATCCTCGGGATGTGAGAATAAAAGCCTTCATTTCTGCCATCATTGCAGCCATTTGGGTCATTTGATTCTCAACTTCAGCTAGTCGAGCACGGGTTTCTTCTTCCGCCATTCTAACTTGTAAGCGTGTTCGAGGTCTTTTGCTTTCCGTTGCTAGAAAACCTGCTCCGTAAAAAGACCTGATGTTAGCATAGTAAAATGATCATGAAACCCTACATTCTTATAATTGTATGGTTTCATGAGATTGCCAAGGATAAGAATTTTTATACAAGCCTTAGCCTTGTATAAAATTCTTCATCAATGTCTTTCTCAAGCAATCATACAATTCAAAGAATTGTAATCCATGGTGATTCCTTTATGTTTTGAAATCATGTTATGAAATTATCTATGCATGTTTAGAAAGTGATCAACCCATCATTGCATATAAAATTTGAAATTGTTTAACATCATGATTTTAAACTCAAATGGGAATCTAAATCATC
This sequence comes from Syzygium oleosum, assembly GCF_021117445.2. NCBI lineage: Eukaryota > Viridiplantae > Streptophyta > Magnoliopsida > Myrtales > Myrtaceae > Syzygium > Syzygium oleosum. Next base: position 2,849,802 of record NW_026607520.1, on the reverse strand, counting down.
CAATCCTAGGCTTCTTGCTAGCTAAGGTAGCTTCCACCTTTTGGTATTCCTCCCATTCCTTGGCTTGAGATTCCCATTCTTAGACATCGATCACGACCTCTTCAGGGACGTAGGGTTCCACTCCAGGCATGCTCGGAACAATATATTCTGGGATATATTCATCTACAGGATTCGGTACAATGCTCCATGGGACATATGGCTCGACATCAATTGGACGCTTATTTTCTATCCATTTGACGTATTCTTTGGAGGCCATGCAAATCTTCATATCTTCTTCCAAGCTTCTTGGCCACTAGATTATTTGTTCAAGTGGGTTATCCAAAGATATGATGATCTTGTGAATTTTGGCTTGAAGGCTATTCTTCTCCTCTTCGGGTATAGTTCCACTTAGGATGTCAAAGGTGAACTCTTCGGGATTCCATGTCGGTGGAACTTGCTGAAGTATCTCGAATTGTCTAATAACCCTTAGAGGGCAATAAGCTGCTCCTCCACTCAAACCAAGCAATGGTACCGCGTTCCTCTCTCGGCTTGTAATCTTCGCCTTGTCAATCTTTGGCCAATTGATCCGCCATTGGATTTGATCAAGAGTTAGGGCTCTAATGAAATTGGCCAAATTTAAGAAAGATTGTTTGGTTAATTTTCTTTGGAGATGAATATATCGTTCAATTGGATTTATCGCTGAACAAATTTCGTGAATGTTCATGGAACGACACCATGGTCGAATGTGTGAGATGAATCATAATGACAAAAGACCAGTAGAAGCTTGAAAGATACCCCTCCCACGATTTTGGTATGTGTTTAAGGAAATGATAGTTTGGGCAAGAAGCATATTAGAAAAGTCTCACTTAAGACATGCTTGTCTCGCGATCACAGCGACTAAAGGGTCTAATCCCGTTTTAGACACGGGGAATAGAATAAAGCCGAAGAAAGCTAGAATGAATACTCGGGCTGAAGTATTTCCCATTTTCCTAGGAAGTTTTGAAAAATTAGCTACTAGGAAGGATAATGGAAATCTACCCGTGTTTGATTTGATTAGCTTTTCGATTTTAGAAGTTTTGAGGTTAAGAAATTCAGCTAGAAGGCTCACAGGATTAAGTCCAACGGGTGGCTCTATGACCCTAGGCTTAAAATTAATTCCAATAGCAGCTTGATATTCTTCTAATGTTGGTACCAATTCATGTTCTCCAAGTTGGAATGTGGTGGTGGAAACCTCCCAAAAATGTGCTAAAGCTTGGACTAAGCTGACTTGATATTCCACATGCATGAGCTCAAGAAGGTATCTAAGCCTTTCTTGGATATAAGTTTGGTTGTCCTTGGACATGCCTTTCCACTAAGCAACGAGCTCCTTCCAAGGACTGGGAATTACTTGAATGTCTAGTTTTCCCATTGAGCCTAATTATGCAAAAAGATATGTTATTAATCACCATGGATTACGAATCAATTTTAATGCCTCCATTTCAATCATATGTCCTTTTGAGGTAAGACGGAGGTAAAATACACTTGCATGTTTAGAAAGTAATACAAATATCACTTTGAGTCCGTTTGGACTTCAAAAGAGCATATACTTGAAATCATGGACAAATTCAATGTGTGATGTAAATGCCCATTCTGTCATACTCCATTTAGACCATAAAGTTCTAAACTATGGTTTACAACTTCGAATACATTGAAATGAACGAATAAGCACTTGAATTATAAGGAAAATCCGCCATGGACCTATACATTTCATTTAAAAATGAAAGAATGGTCAAATGGAGTATGACACCCTAATCATGCATTCTAATATGAAAGGGCATTTAGACCAAGCATTGAATGTCATTTAGGCATTTTTTTTGAAAACGTGCCAACTAACTTACATAATTGTAAAAGAATGGAATGGAACGATACTTGCTTACCAGAATATTTTTGTTTGGTTTTAGGTATACCAACCACAAAGACAAGCAAATGCAACCAGTGAAGTTTTGACGCCTAAAAGGGTAGGATATGCTAAAGGCTCAAGGTTACCACCTTAATGGACAAGGGATTTCATTCCAATAGGCAATCGGCCTAAAGTAATGGAATATTATTCCACCTCGGTGATTGGTATTGCATTTAAACGATCCCATGAGCAATCGGCTCATAGTTTCGCCTAAACACATACCTCCTAAGGGTAATCCTAAATGTAGCTGGGGTTGGGCCACGGGTGGTGTGTGCTAATGGTGTAGTGCTAAAGCAATTTAAAGACATGCATAGCAATTAATGACCAAACAACACTTCTAAAATTCATTCAAACCACATTCGATCCTAACACCATCATGCAAAACAATGGTTAGCAAAGATTACACCCCTTATACCACCCGTCTGCAAAACCATTTAACACTATCGTTAGCAGGACATACCTGGGATCCTTGCAAGCACAAAACACAAGTGTATCGTTCTATCTAGGCTTAAGTCCACTTAAAAAGGTAATTCCCCAGCGGAGTCGCCAAGCCTGTCGCACCGCGCTTTTTTTAGGCTTTCGAGGTTTGCGTGCTAAGAAGGTATTTCCGTGTAAGAGTCTCTCCCAGACCATACCTCACGTGATAGTGGGTGGTAATTTCCTATTTGATCTAAGTTTTCGATTTTGGAGTCACCACTAGTCATTATCGGTAGGTAGACTAGAAACCTAATCGGGATACGGGGGAAATACCACGATTCTACGAACCAGAGATTCTGAGTATGGGGACTTGGTTACGTTAATGATCTCAAATTAAGATCTCTAACGCCCTTTCGGCACCGAAGAACGATATGATGTCTATCGTGTCACGCAAGTTTCCGAGGCCTGTCCACTAATCCAATCCATTCTAATTGCAGGGAAATCAATCAAAATTAAATGTGCAATCAATGTCAATCAAACCAAACAATCCTAAATTGTCTCTAAAAATGAAAATCAACTAAAACAACCAAATCCTAATGAAGCCCTAAAGGCTTGTTCATTTCATGATTTATGTCTTTTTAGGGTTTTTTAGGGGTTATAACCCCTGAATTTGAGGTTTTTCTAAAAATACCACTTGGGCACTTTCAAAATTTCAAATTTCCCTTTCCAAGGTTGGCCATAGTGTTTTTGGACCATTCTGTGAATTTTTAAAATTTTTTATTTTTTTTTGAAATTAAATATCTGAGAATTTCATTAACCGAGAATTGATTTTTATGATTTTCTGAAAAATTTTATGAATTTTCCAATTTTCCAATTTTTTTAAATTTTCTGAATTTTCCACATTTTTTATTTGTATTTTCTGAATTTTCTAAATTTTTTATGAATTTTCTAAGAATTTTCGAATTTTTATTGAAATTTTCTAGTTTTCTGAAATTTTTTATGTTTGCCGAAATTTTTCTGAATTTTTATTTATTTTTCTGATTTTTTGAAATTTTTTTGGATTTTTTTTATTTAAATTTTCCCGCCGAGTAACAAATCAAATCGGCCCGGTTCAACCTGGTTCGGCTTGGTCTAACCGAGCCTCGCCGGCGCCGGCGCCGATCGTCTTCCTCGGCAAACACAGCGCAGAAACGGCGCCGTTTAAAGCGTTTTTCTCTTCGGCATTTCGTCGAGCACATGGTGTGCATGAATCCTAGTTCTAAATTCTCGAGGCCGCCACTTTGAACCATTCTCTAGCGACCTTCCAGTGGCATTTAAGGTTGGATTTTAAGTTCCATGTCAAGTTAAGATTACCGTCTTTCATTATCTACCCATTGATTCGTTACCGGACCTTCACCGGTCGACGAAAAGCCGGTCCAAATAACCTAGCCTACAAACTATCCGAAGCAAGATTTTCCAGAACGTTAATCCTAACACTAACCGCCCTAGCCGTCTAAATCAGTTCTAATGATTATCAAAACATCAAACACGGATCAAAGAAGACTGACTTGAGTGGCCTAAGGCCATGGTGACACTCTGGCTAGGACCTCCGAGCTCCGGCGAAGTGGTTTTCATGCATGGCCGATTGGGTTTGTGCAAGTTTTACACCCTAAATGCAATGAAACAACACACATAATGATTAGAACATGTTTTAAGCATCAAACGTAACAAGATCATGAAGAAACACACAAGTTTGAGCTAAAACTTATTCTGGAAATTCTGGAAAAATTAGAACTACGAGCGATTTTTACCTGCTTTGCCGGAGAATCAAACGAGGTTTCCAGATTGATCTGCTGCTATGGAGAGTTTCTCCAACACCTAAACTTCAAGTAGGTGATCTCAAAATCTCTGGAGATGATCTAGGTGTCACGCCCCGTACCCCACGAAGCGAGAGCATCCCAACGTAGGTCGAATTTGTTGCGACGTCCCAGGACGCGTCGCCAACCCAACACCCAACGCTCAGAGATCAATACACATGCGGAAACAACGTATATAAATATATATATATATACACCCGTACAATAAACAAGATAACCAAGGATAGCAGAGCACGAGAAATCGTTATGATTCAAAACATATACATTTCATTACTATTAAAAGTAGATACAATATCCATTTACAGGGAGTACAAGCTACCACCAAAACAAACAACGGCCACTAAGGTCAAAAAGGGTCAATGGCCGAAGGTTACTGAGCTAAGACGGCTTCAGACAAAAAGATGCAGCCGATCTATCTAAAGCTAAGGTCAACCTAGGGGACCCAGTCCAGGTCAGAATCAGAAGACTCTGACGAAGAAGAACTGTCTGGCAGTTCCTCATCAGAATCTAACGAGTCTAACTCGGACTCAGCCTCCACGGGCTCGTCCTCTACGTCCATCGCCTCGGGCTCGGGATCCTCCTCCATCGGCTCCTCCAACTCATCATCATCTGGCCCCATATCCATCGGCTCGACCTCATCGACTTCGTACTCCACAGGAACGCCATCGAAGCTCATGCTCTCCTCGTCTGAGGTGCCGGGGTCTACTATGTCTCCATCGGGGCACTGGGTATCAATCTCACCCTTCCCGTTAAACGGGATATCAAAAGATCGAAGGGGTCCTATCTCTTTCCCATTAAACGTTCTATAACGCCACGCAACATATTCATGGGTCTCAGCTACTAACTCCCCAACATCTACCCATACTAAGGTATAGTATCTAATATACATATTCCCGTTCCCTACGGGATGTACGGAAAAAGTCTTCTCGATGAAGTGGGGAATTCCAAAACGTACGGGCGCCTCTGCCATCCTCACTGCCGGGGTCTGAAATGTCGGTTTCCAACAACCGTGAGACGAATCTCAGCAAGTAATAACCCCTGAGCCTAAACTAGGCTAACATGCATCTCTTGACAGGCGATTAAAACACACATAATAGTGAACCATAAACATCACAATAATTGACCTAGGCCCGCAGCCCAAATCACTCATACAATGACCCTACAGGTTAGGCATTTATGATAATATTCACGGCACATACATGCACACATTGGTCACACGTACACCATACACATGCTCATGAATCATCTCAGGCAATGCACTCCGGCATGCAACTCGTTTACAGTATGAACCGACCCGAAGGCCAACAGATATTCCGACCCGAAGGCCAACAAATATCTCGACCCGCGTAAAAACGCTTAGGGCCCGACCCGTAGGCCATTTCCAGCAATAAACCGACCCATAGGCCCGACCCGAAGGCCACAATAATAAATTGACCCGAAGGCCAACGACCTGAAGGCCTATAAATATACACATCAGGCACGTGCATTCTCGCACTCATAATTCAAGCCCAATTTTAATGTGCAAAGGCCATAGTCATGTATAATGTACAATCAAACTACCATAGGCACACAATTTCGATCTGGGGTACATCAATCAACAATATCAATACATGTTCAATTTGAACTATAATATGGCCACTCAACATTTCATCGGCATGTCCAGATTTTTAATTAAGTGCAACTCGGCACTGCACACATTTCGCGCAATTAGAACAACGCCAATTCACGCACCAAAGGTCCGCCATACCACTCCCATTCGGCCACATGAGGATACACTCATGGCGCCACAAAATTGAACACGACTAAGCACAATTCAGCCACAATTAAATTAATTCAATCATATTCGGCAATTGTACGGCTTAGTCTCAAATTCCCTCAAATTTAGCCCGAATAAGCCCCTCACGAACAGCCACCTAATCAGTCAACTTCAGCCCAAGTTCCATTCTCAACAACACCATTAAGCTCCCACAATTTAATCAAATTAAAGGGCAATCAAATGGGACACTAATTAGTCCATAAACACACTAATTAGTGTCTAAATCTATTAATCCTATCTAGAGAGACACAATTAGTCCTAATTGGGGTTTAGGAATTAATACTCGCCTAATCCAAATCGGGTCGACGGGAATGAGCGGCCAATCGCCGATGGACGGCAAGACCGGCGGCGGCGTTCCGGCGAGCCACACGGCTGCGCGGCGGTACGGACGGCGGTCCTTGGCCCGACCGTACGGCGGCGGCAAGGCGGCAGAGATGATGATGCTGCTGGTCAGTGAAGGTTGGCGGTGCTCGGTGTGGGCGGTGGCGGCTGTACGGATGGCAGACGGCTCGGCGCTCCGGCGTGCTCGGTTTCCCGGCAGCGAACGACGACGGGGACGGCGATTCAAGGCCAAGGAAGAGGAGAGAGATGGGATGGTCGGTTGAGGATGATGGTGGTATGGTGCGACGGAGGCGATGGCACGGTTGGATGGCGGCGGACAACAACGGCGAGCGGTGGCCGGCGCCGGCGTGGCTCCGGCGGTTCACGATCGGCAAGAAAGAACCGGCGAAGAAGGGAAAGAGAATGGGGAGGACTTGGCCAAAAAATGGCTGGAAGAGAGAGAGAGTGTGGGTCAATATTGGTCAAAGGTGGGTGAGTGGGATCCAAGTGTCACTAATCCAAGGGGTTGGACCAATTTACCCCTCATCCAAGGGCTTGCATTCTTTCTTATCCAATAATGCAAAGGGCACCATAGTAATTCAATAAATCCTAATAATTATCCACTTAATAAATCCTTAATTATTTTTATTTATTTATTTTTTTTATGACCCGGTAACCGCCGTACAGCCGACAGCCGGCGACGTAAACCCGGGGTGACGCTAGCGCAGGACCCACCACCACGGCGCCACACTTAATAAATCCTTAATTATTGCCCATAATTAATCCAAAATTCGAAATAGGGAAATTAGGGCACATGGGCATTTTGGTAATTTTTCCGGTCCCGAGTCGAAATTCCATTTTTCAACCGTACCAACCCCAAATATGTGTGGCCACTCAAAAATGACGTCGGTCTTGCAAAATAGTCGTAAACGTCCACGAAATTTCTACATCGAAGTTCGGGTCCAATTTCGCGATCAAATTTGCTCATTTCAAAATTTTAGGGCCTCTCACTAACGGGCGGCTGTTTAGGGTTTACGCGTATCGACCTAGGGTTGTCCGAGTCGTGATGGCCTTGATTTTCGGGAGAACGCGAGGAATTATCACTAGTACCGGAGGTCACGATCGTTCGGATCAAATTCGGGATTCGTTCGTCACGTGTACTCTCGGTCGTGCGGAATCACCCGCGGTCTGACCGTACGTCGTTGGCTAAATCGAATCTGTCACCTTCCTAAGATCCACCCACATTGGCCCAAAATATTTTCTCGGCGTTTCTCGAAATCTGTACCCAATTCGCGATCAGGTCCCCGGTCTACGTACCGTTTCCTAGTAGCCATTCCCATTGGGTTAGTATCCCGTGATTGATCATGTCCGAGCGAGACTCACTAAAATTAAATGAGAATTAATATACACTTTATTGGTCCCGGAAATTGATCGAAATTCGGGATGTTACACTAGGCGTGCCGGCCGATTGCAATTTTCAAGCGGTGACAGTCAGCCTCGGGCCGAATGTTTCAGGTGAGGAGGCTCACCACCTGGGCCGATTTGTCGGCACTTTTCTGGCCGGAAAAGGGCCGATCGCTCGGTCTAGGAAGCCTCAACTCCCTCTCTCTCTAGAAAACTCTCTTTTTTCTCTATTTCTCTCTCTTCTTCTCTATCGGTAATTTTGTCGAACACCTTCTATCTCTTTGATAATGTTTTTTCAGCTTTTGTTCATCGACTTTTCCCGCCCAAATTCGGTTATAACCATCTTCCGATCAGTTGGATTGAATCTCTGGCGCCAGTTGGAGATTCTCCAGCTGGCTATCTTAATTTTCACGTGCTCAATTGCCAAAGTAAGTCGGCAAAGGCGCGGGTTTAACTTGATTTTTTTCTGGGTTTAGAGTGTTATAAGTGAGTCGGGCGAAGAAGGAGACCGACCCGGGTCGAGTCGGGTTGACCCGGTCGACCCGGCAGACTCGAGTTGGTCTAAATTCGCAAATTAAGCTCAATTTTGACTCAATTTTCAAAATTAAACCTCAAAATTGAATTCCTCATCACATTTTGAACCCAATATATGTGATTTTCCCCAATTTTTGTCATAATCATGTCAAAGATTTTCAAACTTTTGTATTCGGGCTATTAGGGTTTTGTTCAATTCGATGTCTTAATGACCTGATTAGGCAAAATTAATGCCAAAATTGAATTACCCACATCAGATTAACCCTAGAAATAATGGTCTCATGGTCCGAAAATTTTGAATTGGACACGATTCCCAATTTGGGCTCAAAATTCCGAATTTTCAATTGAATTTTGGGGATTTTTTTATTTTTTTTGACAAATTGTGCAATTTGACAGACCATTATGTAATTCAAGGTCCCAGAATCATTTGTTGTGAAGACACTATGACTTAAAAATGACTAGAAAAGATTTAATTCCATTTTTAGTTCAATTCGGGTTTAATTTAGCCCAATTTTAGGAAAAACATATGTCCGATTGACATTTTTCAAAATTGATGATGTACTAATGAAATTGGATTTAAAAGAAGACTAAGGACTATTTTTATGGAATTTTCTGATTCCATTTGCTATTTTCCTTGATTTTCTCACTCATTTTGACTAAAAGAAATTAAAGAAAAAAAATCAGGAAAATGCTAAAAAATTCATTTTTGGTCTAGAAATGGGTTTCTAGGCTTGGCCAAGATTCCTAGTCCTACTTTTTAGATTTTTGAAAATATAAAAAAAAAATAAGCTAAAAATCAAGTGTCAACAACGACGATCTTCCAAGAAAAGGGGAATCCCTCAATCTTTCTAGTCAAACAGAAATGGCTCCATTTTCAAACTCAGAAACTTTTCAATCCCCCTTCATGACCAGATTAATTGTGGATATTTTTTTATTTTCTTCTTTTTTATTTTTTTAAGAACAATTTTAAATCGAATAAGTTTGGTCCTAAATATTATAGTTACCTAAATGTAATGTTATGAGACGCATAATACCTAATGTATTTTTATATTTTTTATTTAGAAATCTTGGTCGTTTGCTAATTTTTATGTGATGAATAATTAAATGGGATAGTCAAAATTTAGGTGTCAACATGGTCCAATATATAGACTGCGAAAATCAACTTTTCATCATACAACATCCAAGCGTAACATCATGTTCTTGACCAACATGCAGTATATGTAGCGTCATCAGAATTGAGAACGAACCATCTTCGTGGGGTCTTCACTGTGGTGACAGCCAGTGAGCATGTCACATGAGCAAATTCAAATTTGTATGTCAAATTAGTTTTCTTGTTGTTTTTTCCATGCGTTGCTTCCACTAATTAAGAGGTTATTTCAGTTTATTGAGAGCTTCATATATACATGTTATGGATCTATTTTCCAGACAATTTAAATTTTTAGTACGAATATAACAATGGAACACGGGACAATTCCTTCCTTTGATGTCATTTATCTGTTTGTGTATAAGTATTCTTGCCTCCACTTAGTCGTTTCATGCATCGACATTTTGCATCCTGCAGTTCATGTGTTAGGGCCACCAACATGCGAGGAAAGTGTTAGAAATCATATGATATATGACGAATTTGTACATCAGACAACTTAAATATCCACTAATGATTGTCTTTTATGGTGAAGTAACTAAAAGCAATAATATTTTTAATGACGAAGAAGCTCACATTAGCTATCTAGGTGACTCTTCAGCTGATGAAATGCCGTACTTATTAATCTCATTAATTGGATAATATGTAAGTGAAAATCTGAGTGACTGATCCAAATATTAAATTATCTACACTTATTTGTGTGGAGATTCGAACATGTCCTCATCCAAATATTAAATTATCTACACAAAAAATTGATGGAAAAAGACATCACAATAGTCATAACTTTTATTTAGTGCTTACTTCAATGTCAAAACTTTTAGCGTGATCACTTAGTGCCACATTTGTTAAAAGTCATTCAATCGAGCGCCGTCGACAATTTGTCTTGCCGAATATCCGATGTGTAGCAAAATGAAGTCAACAAATAAATCTCTACTTGACGTCGTTCGAGATTTGTTTGCCCCAAATTGAGGAATTTGAATAAAATTTCAGTGTGTTCTTGAAGAACATTAACCCCAATTCATCAAATTGGGGCAACATCACCTTATCAAATTTGTAGGAGGAGCGGCTCAAGATCGTGCCGACAAAGTTAAGACGAGTGCTAATATATTTACTATTGTGGGCTAAGAAGATCATGGTTGGGAAATGTTCGAAGCTTGTTGACACTTGATTTTTAGCCGATTAGTCATACAAAGATAAAAACCCAAGATTAGGGTTCCTGGTCGCAACATGGCACATTTCTTGATAAAAAGAGTCTTTCTAGTGTTGTTTTTTGGAAGTATTCAAGTTCCACTATGTTCAGTCTAAACTAATACATTGATTTGACCAATAATCCTGAGAAGTCTTTAGAGTCGATTTTTTTAGTAAACCCAAGATTTTTAGCCGATTAGGCAAAAGGCCACTATAAGTGCCATAACTTGTGTACGGAGATCACTTTGGTGCCATAACTTTTTTTCAGATCACTTTGGTGCCAAGTCGGAGGAAAAACGATCACTTAAGTGTCATAAGTTTTTTTTGGATCACTTCAGTGCTAAAATTTTTGAAAAACGATCACTTAAGTGCTAAAATTTTTTAAAAACGATCATTTAAGTGCTAAATTTTTTGAAAAACGATCACTTAAGTGCCAATCTCCGGCGAGCCACGTCAGCTTCAGAAATTAATAAAAAAAATGCCACGTCGGATTTCCGGCGAAAAATTATGTACGGCACCGGAGTTGGCACTTAAGTGATCGTTTTTCAAAAATTTTAGCACTTAAGTGATCGTTTTTCAAAAATTTTAGCACCAAAGTGATCCAAAAAAAACTTATGGCACCAAAGTGAGCGCCGTACACAAGTTATGGCACTTATAGTGTTCTTTTGCCATTGGGAAATGTTCAAAGCTTGTTGACACTTGATTTTTAGCCGATTAGTCATACAAAGATAAAAACCCAAGATTAGGGTTCCTGGTCGCAACATGGCCCATTTCTTGATAAAAAGAGTCTTTCTAGTGTTTTTTTTTGGAAGTATTCAAGTTCCACTATGTTCAGTCTAAACTAATACATTGATTTGACCAATAATCCTGAGAAGTCTTTAGAGTCGATTTTTTAGTAAATCACTAAAGTCAACTCTTGGTCCACCATTTTTAAAAAAAATCAAATTATTGAAAAATCATCAAATCAACTCTTTTTTACCTTAATTTGACTTTTGACTCATCAATTCAGCCAAATTCAAAATTAATAGTTTTCTAGTCATTATTTAAGAAAATTTTCATCACAACAATGGATTTAGAGGTTGTTGTGCATTCAATTGTCAAGCCAATTTTTATATACCAAGTTTAGACAAATTCACCCAATTTGAGCCCTAGTTAGGAGTTCCGATTAATTCTTCATTAGTAGTACAAATTACCTAAAATTGAGTCCAATTAAGTCCAAGCAACTCAATTCCAATATCAATTTTGACAAAATATCAATAATTGGACTCAGTTTGACCACTAACATTCAATTTGATCAGTTGAGGTCCAATCTAGCTAATTGAACTCGATTGTGCACATTGGTCTAACACATTGTGCAATCTAGAGGGATTTAGAAAAATTCAGGTGCCACTAGTCAATTCAATTAAATTGACTCGATTGGACTCGATTTGAGCCAATTGGGTCCAATTTGACTCAAGTCATCTAGTAAATCCCCAATTTAGCACAATCGATCGAAATGCTAAGGCCAATTAAAAAAATCAAGATAAAATTAAGCAATTTGAGAATCCCGTGCCAACCCGGTTGAACATGGTTGACTTGGGTGGGTTCGGCCAAGCTCAATTGAGTCGGCCAACCCCTTTCGGCCTGCTTGGCTAGCTGACCAGTTAACCATGGCCGTCTGACCAGCCCCTCTCCCTCTTTACAATAACAAAATTACAAATTTGCAATTGGTGAAATTACAAAAATACTCTTGGCCATGTCATCAATCCATGTGAAGGCCTAATCTTAGCCATTCATTGAATATTTGATCTTGGCCATCCACGATGACATATCATCAATTCCGGTAACATATATTCAGCCAATGAGGAGATTGCTTAATCAAGAAGGGATCATTTTGAACATTTAGATCAGTCCAAGGGTCCAAATTTGATCAAAATTCAAATTTCCCTCTAAAAGAGGGGTATATATAGCATTTTCTCTCTCTATCACAATTACACTTCATTTTTTCAGATTACTCTCTCTCTCTCTCTCTCTCTCTCTCTCTCTCTCTCTCTCTCTCTCTCTCTCTCTCTCTCTCTCTCTCTCTCTCTCTCTCTCTCTCTCTCTCTCTCTCTCTCTCTCTCTATACGGCGGTAACTCCATCAGCTGCTTCCATCGCCAATTCTGGCCGGCTGTCGGCCTTGCCTTGCCGTCTTCCTTTTGCAATCGTGATCTTCGATGTTTCCTCAAGTCATCCATGGTGGTCGCCGACCATAAAGCTCATCGGAAATTTGTAGAATTGGCTGGTTTTTTTCTTTGCTCACCGGTGTTATCAATCAAGGTAGGATTCCTTAATTCTTGTGTGATCATTCCAAATGATTAAGTAAATTCAATCATAGTATAAAATCAAAGTTCAACTTCGATCTATGATCAAAAGAGGCTAGGATGTGATGGAATTGAGTTAAATTCGATAGGAATAATTGAATTGTAAAGTTAATTGCGCGCTAGGATAAGCTTAGAGTTAGATTTTCACTACAAGTGTAAATGTTATTGTTCATGTTGATTTTGTTGTCCTTTGATCAATTTAGTCTAGAGCTTGCATGTTTAGGCCAATTTTTCTAGAATCCTAGTCAATTGAAGTTGATGATTGAAGTTTGAATGTTGATTCTCCCATTGCATGTCATTCGGCCGAACCTCTTAGGAGTATTCATGCAGTTCATTTTGATGTTCCATTATGTCTAGATCGATGAATGTTATAAACATCCCGTTTATGATTATTTTGATGATTGTTTTCAAGCATGCTTAGATGAATACTTCGGGAAAAAATGTTGAATGTGGATGAATGAGGTTCAACGTTTTTGGAAATTGACTGAATGTTGATCAACAAGGTTTTTGGTTGGAGATGAACAAGGTTGAATATGGCTTGAATGTGCTGAAATATGGTTGCTATATGCTAGGATTACTTGATTTGAAGTTGAGAAGTGCCTGTGTAAATATGGAAATTCAGAGTTCCGGTGACTCCTAGGTGTTGTCCGATTTTTAGGAATTTTTAGAGTCAGAATTTTGAAAATCTTCGTGAGACATCGCTATACATACTGATCGAGAGCTTCGCAGTGATAAAATTTTTGAAAAAATTTGATGTTGTTTGATCAGAAATCTTACATCCACAAAATAATAAAAACTTTTTGTGCTTTTAGTAAAAATTGATGTCATATTTTCTCCAACTTTGATTTGCAAATTTAACATAGTTGGAGGTCTTTTTTTGCAAAAAAAAAAGTCAGAATTACAAAGTTGTTCATTGGGGTCTGAAATAGAAGACTAGAAAGTTTGAGGACTTGTTAGCAAAGTTAGGAGGTCCTCTGCTGCAACATACTCGACAATGTCATTTTTTGCCTACAAAACTGTATTCAATTGAGTCCCTAGGAAAACTTGTAATTTTGGCATAGTTCAAGGACTTTTTTGCAAAAATTCAAAACATGAAAGTTGTTAGTATTAGACCGAATTAACTTTCTGTCAAATTTGGCGGGATTTCGAATTTCCCAGATATGTTTTCCATATGGAATAAGTGCACTGGAAGTCCTAAAACTTGTCACGAGAGTATAATTGAGCCCTAAAACTTTCAAAAAATGCAATCAAGTCCTAAAACTTGTCATGAAAGTGCAATTGAGTCCTAAAACTTTCAAAAATTACAAAAAGTGCAATCAAATCCTAAAACTTGTCATAAAAGTACAATCAATTCCTAAAATTTTTAAAAAGCGCAATCAATAGAAGGAAATTAATGGGACCGATTTAACAAGTTTTAGGACATATTTGCACTTTTTGAAAGTTTTAAGAATCGATTGAACTTTCATGACAAGTTTTAGGATTTAATTACACTTTTTAAAATTTTTAGGACTTAATTGCACCTGACAAATTTTAGGACTTCCAATACACTTATCCATTCCCATATTTTTAAGTTCTAGGTTGGAACCGGGTCAATATTTGGAGTAATGTCAGTTTAGAGTCAATTTCGGGTCAATTGGGTCAGAACCGGTTCATGTGGTCAAAATAAGAATTAAAGTGCACATCTTAAACTTCTAATGATTCTTAATTCACTCAATGGGTAGGTCATTAGGACACTTAATTGAGTCAAAACATAATTGTCCAGAATCTGTCAATAATTGAATAAGTGATCCAATTTGGCTCCCTCAATTGATTGATGATTATTCAAGATCATTTGGCCTAAATGCATGCTTAATTATGCTTTTGAATGTGATTTTTAGATGAATGGCCTAAGCTCGCGATTTGTGTATCGATGGGTAGATTAGAGGGTGTGATTAGTCTTAATTAGTGATTAACAATATTGGCCTCCCGTGTTGTGAACACAAGTGGGGGTTGATTATCCTTAATCTTTATCAATGAACCTCTAGTGGACTAAGAAGTGGCTTGGGATAATTGAATTGTGTGATTAATTTCGTAGCCAATCCCGAGGTGAATTAAATGTTAACTTGATGTGAACGTTGCTAATTGGTTGCCTTGAATGAGTGCCTAATGTGAATAATTGAATGATAAAAACTGTCACCTGCCGAGTCTGTGGCTGAAGGTTATTCCCCAGGTGGTGGCGACCGAATGGAGTCGATGGTGGTAGACCAATGTCCATGCCGGTCTTCTACCGTTTGCAATAATTTAGACATGGTAAAATGACACAAACAGTCCATGAACTTTAGTTCAATGTGTAATTTGGTCCCCGAACTTTTAATGTATTCAATGTAATCCCTGAACTTTAGTCGAATACTCAATATGATCCCTAAACTTTTAATTTGTTCAATGTGATCCTAAACTTTTGGTACATGTGCAATCTAGTCCCTGAACTATATGAAAATGTTCAATGTAGTTTATGGACTTGAATTAATGGAAGGACTACATTGAACGTTTTCATATAGTTCAGGAACTAAATTGAACATGTACAAAAAGTTTAGAGATCACATTGAATAAAATAAAAGTTGAGGGACCACATTGAATATTAGGCTAAAATCCAGGGACTACATTGAACAAATTAAAAGTTCAGAGACCAAATTGCACATTGGGCTAAACTTCAGGGATTTGTGTCATCATCCCTTTAGACATTGTAGTCTTAATTAGGCTAGTTTAGACATTTAGAGGTTAATTAGCATAGACTATATCTAATAAAGCCCGATTAGACTTAGCCTCACATTTTAATAAATGATCAGGATAGTCTAACCTGGGCTTCACTTTAATCAATTCGTTAGATATAGGCTCGCATTAGTTTCAAATAGCAAGCTTCCGAGGGATCATTCGAGGCTTAATAACGAGGCCGTGTAATATTTTTTACCCGACCTGTGATATTCCGAATTTTGACCCATTTTTGGGATTTATAAAGCGTGTATTTTGTCAGTGTACTTATGGTAAAATCTCGCCCGGAACTGATCACTCTTGGGTTATTTTTTTTAAATTAGATATTTTGCTAGAATCGCACTCGATCGAATTTGGCCGTTATTTAGAGCCCGAACTTTGGTGTCGAATTTCTCGAAGTTTCGTGACGAATTTAATTGGACGGTGTCGATATTATTGTGGCCAGCGTCGATATTGCCCGGAATTGGTGAAAAATGAAATTTGGACCGGGTGCGAATTTTGACTAGTAGACCTCCCTCTTAGTGTCTTTTGGGCTTTTCCTTAATTTATAATTTGGGTTTTTCGTAGACCGTTGGATCGACTTCGAGTTTAAACGTGGACCGTTAGATCGCACTCAATTAGGTTGACTCTCTCTCTCTCTCTCTCTCTCTCTCTCTCTCTCTCTCTCTCTCTCTCTCTCTCTCTCTCTCTCTCTCTCCCTTCCGGTCACGTCCCCCCCTCTGCTGCGCACGTTTCCCCTCCCCCCCATGCACATGTCCCCTCCCCCTCTACCCCATGCAGACCTACTCTCATCTCTCTCTCTCTCTCTCTCCTCCTTTTTCTTCTTCTTCTTCTTTCTTCTTTCTTCTTCTTCCTTCTTCTTCCTTTCTTCGCCCGCGGCTTATGCACCTCCCCTTCTTTGCTCGCCCGCCCACCACCATTCATCCCAGCCGCTGCTCGGCTACTCGTTCATCCCGTCACCGCCCAATAGCCGCTCGTCTCGTCGTCGTCGCCGTGCCGCCCAGCTCGCCGGCCAGCTCGCTCACCAGCCAGCCAGGCTGCATGCCTGCTCATTCGCCCGTCGCCGCCGCCATCGCCGTCGCCTGCGAGTCCCACCGCCCAGCTCACTGTCGCCTGCTCACCCGTCGCCGCCGCTATCGCCCGTCGCCATCGCCGCTCGCATGGCTGCTCGCCGGCCGCCTACCCAGCTTGCCGTCACCCAGCTCGCCCGGCCGTGTCGCCTAGCCCGCTGCCCAGGCTGTGGCCGAGCTCACCTGACCGTTGCCCCAGCCGTGCCCATGCCATGCCCAACCGCTCGCCCGTGCACCTGGACGCTCACCTGGCCGTGGCCGAGGGCTGCGCTGAGCCTGGCCGACCACCTTGCCCGTTGCGCTCGTGCCGCGCCGAGCCCGCCGCTGTTCCACCGGGCCATTTTGGCCCCTTGCCAATTTTCCTTAGGCCAAAACCTAGGTAAGTGACCTCCTAATCCATACTTAGTACTTTGGGTATTATTAGACTTGTTTAGGGGTTGATGAGGGTTGGTTTAGTGACTAAGTTAGGTATGGATTAGTTAATTGAATGTGATTGGTTTATGAATTATGTGGTGGTGATTTTTGTGGCTAAATTAGTGATTGATTGAGATGGGTTCAACGACCGGGTTGTCGTGGCGTTTATGGGGGAAATAGATGCTTGAATGTGGCTGACTTGAAGGTCAGGTTGGTGGATTAATGTGGTGAGCATAACTTGAATTTGAATAGTATGACGTGTTAGATTGGTATTGGCGAATTGTGTGTGGCATATGTGCATAAGGAATGTCCTGAGGCGTGGTCACGCTGGACTAAGCTCGGATTGATCGGAGGGCTGCCAACCTGAGGCGTGGTTACGCGGGTATGGCTAGAAAGGCAAGAAATGACCTTAGGTGTGGTTACGCGGGTCGAGAGAAATGTCTTGAGGCGTGGTTACGCGAGACTAAGCCCGGATTGATTGGAGGGCTGCCAACCTGAGGCGTGGTTACGCGGTGTGGTTAGAAAGGCAAGAAATGACCTGAGGTGTGGTTACGCTGGTCGAGAGAAATGTCATGAGGCGTGGTTACGCAGGACTGAGCCCGGATTGATTGGAGGGCTGGACCTGAGCCGTGTTGACGCGGGTCGTGGTTAGTTGGTTGGACACGCATGCGAAATGTATTTGGTTGAATTGGGTGAATGTACGTAGTTATGGCGCTCGAGTGTTTATGTTATGTTCTTGAGCTATTATTGCATTATTGTGATTTGACTAATGCGCGGAGTTAGCGTGTGATTTGAGGCGAGGTAAGTGTGCATGAGAATTCTATTATGTCGATTGCTAGATTGCATGTTGGGACTCGTCTGGGTACGCATTGGCCTAGGTGGGGTTTAGGTTGTTTGCTTATTGAGATTTATTCTCATTGCTGTAATGCAAACCATTTCAGATCCTCGACCCCGACCTTGATCATGCCGCCACCTCGGCGTTTTGGGGTCCCTATGCATATGGTGTATGAGGAGATCGAGTATCCAGTAGGTCCACATCAGACTTATTATATTAGGCACCTCACTATAGTCTGGGTAGACGTAGGCCTAGACGACTTACAGCGTCACACTTACTTGGCCTGGTTTTATCGTGACGGATTGGAGTTAGTTGGCCCAATTCGGGGTTTTGAGGGGCAGCAGCATGGCAAAGAGAATGCCGTGGATTGGGAGCTCGGGGATGTGTATGCTCATAATGGTGAGATTCTAGACCCCGAAGATCCCCCGGAGAACCCTGGTCCCGAACCCGAGCCCGTACCAGAACCTGTAGCGCCTGCGGATCTCGAGCTCAAAGCGGAATTTGAGGAGTCCGAACCTGAAGAAGAGCCCGAGCCTGTGTCAGAGCCCATGGAGGAGCCGGGTAACGAGAAAGAGCCGATCGAGATCAACTCTGACAAGAAGTCGGAGTCTTCAGGGTCTGATTCAGATTGAGCGCCATAGGAGTATTTGGGTACTGGGCTTAGAAGCTTTTGGTACCCATTTTGTGTAACCAGCTAGTCTACCTTACCACCTGTCCCTTTTTGATGATAATGGTGGATGTTAACCCTAGGAGCCTAATGACTGGTTGTTTGGCCGAATGTTGTAAGTGACTGTTTTCCATTGCTATGAAATTATTGTTTTATGCTGTTAATATCCCTTTGTCATTGTCTATTGTCTGGGTTGTTATATTTCGCTTCCGCTTGCGTATTCATGTGGGTATTTCGTTTGGGTCGGCGACGTGTCCTGGGACGTCGCTTTCGATACGACCCTCGAGGGGTGTTGCGAGCCCGTTAGGGTCCGGGACGTGACACGACCCGTATTGGGTTTTTCTATTTTCGCATTTACTTTAGAAGTACTTTCAATTTCTTAAGTGGTTAATTTCCACACCGTTATTTCAATACTTTGATTGTTAATCACTTTCCTAGAATAAGATAGGAGTAGCTTAGAAACATAATGAACCATTTACAAAAATATGTGCGCGATCACTTAGTGGACTAATGCCTTTAGGATCATAAATGGTAATCAAGATTATATGACCACTTAGATGACATTCGTTCAAATTAGGTACCAAAAGGGTGCTAATAGAACTATTAGTATAAACAAATCCCCGTATGAAATCCGGAAATTTCGATAATCATATGTATGTGACATTGGACATTTTCCGTGTTCGATAATCATACTTCGATTATAAAGCTAAGTATTATTTAGCTTAGTATTTGTGTGGACGCGTAAAAATTATTGTTGGACCGTAAATTTGTAAGGTACGGATTCGGGAACGTAATCGTTCCGAGTTGGATGAGTTTAAAATTTATAAGCGTTGATGTGTACATTAATAGTATAACAGTGTTAGTTAATTTAGCATCGTGTTAGTAGTTAATGGGTAATATTATTAGTTAAACTTTAGTTAATTAGTGATAACCATTAATTAATTGCTAATTGGTGTTAAAGAGAGAACACATTCTGTTTTCTACTTAATTTCTCACAAACACCTCCCTTAAAACACCAAAGAACTCACGTGACTTATGGAGGATTAATGCATGGTCATATGCCACATTTGGAGAATTCAAGCATGCCACATGCCATTCTTAAGCTAAGGTTCTTGCACTAACTTAACACATAGTCATAAGTCATCATTACCTTGGCTATTAGTCATCTTTATCAAGTATTGACTTCTCACGTTCGGCGGTGGATTGAGTGAAGAAATGCCACCTATGAGTGCATTCATTGATCCAGCTTAAATCTACTCCTACGTTTCACTTTCATCTTGGTAACATGGAAGAGAGTTTTCATCTTAGCCGTAACTCTCTCTTTCACCTTCAAACTCCCAAAATACTTTACTTTCAACAATATACGATCCAAGACCTACAAGCTGGTTTTAACTTTGGGTGTGCAGATTCTGTGTGAGGTAAATGAAGACTCTAGAATTAAGTTAAATCAATCTACTTAACACTTTTAACTTGGATGATTGTGATATACCATTTTGATGTGCTATAATATGGTAGAGTTAGTGGTTGTTGAATTTGTATTGCTGGCCTTGTACATGTTCAAAATGTATGCGAATTGTTTTCTTAAAGTGTGGTATTATTGGCAAGTGCAATTGTTAAATTTAAACCTAGAAATGTCATCCTTGAGGTGATTATGGAATTCACATTGCTGGTCTTATACATGTTTAAAAGGTAGTTAATCATTTTACTTAAAGTGGAGTACATTTGATGAGTGGAAATGATGAATCTGAACTCGGAAAAGTCATTTTTGTAAGTTCAAACTTAACCATTGTTTGTAAAATCCGTTGATTTCTGAACTGAGTATATTTTACTTTCTGAATATGGACATATTGATTTCTAAACTCTAGTAGACTTTACTTTCAAAATTTTGATTTATTTATTTCTGAACCCGATTAGACTTCACTCTTCAAAATTTGGACTTATGTATTTCTGAACTCAAGTAGACTTTACTCTTTCAAATCTGGATATATATATTTTTGAACTGAGTAGATTTTGCTCTCAAAATCTGGACATGTGTATTTTCTGAACCTTGTAGATTTTACCTTCAAAATTTGGATTTATGTATTTCAAAACTCGAGTAAATTTTACTCTTTAAATCTAAATATATTTATTTTTGAACCAAGTAGATTTTACTCTCAAAATTTGTATACATTTATTTTTGAACCCGAAAAGATTTTACTCTTAAAATTTGGATATATGTATTTTCTTAACCAAGGAGATTTTACTCTTTAAATCTAGATATATCTATTTCTAATTTGAATCTCGATATATCTATTTCTTAATCGAGTAGATTCTATTCCAAAATCTGTATATGTCTATTTTTGAAATCGAGTAGATTTTATTCTTAGAATTTGGATATACTTATTTCTAAACCTGAACAGATTTTACTTTCAGAATCTGGACATACTTATTTCTGAACCCGAAAAAATTTTACTTTTAAACTAGAATATATTTACTTCCTAAACTTAAGTATATTTACTTTCTAAATTTGAATAGATTTACCATATGAACTAAGTAGATTTACTTTCTAAACTTGAGTAGATTTTTGCCTTTTGAATTTGATCACATTTTGCTTCCTACTAATTTGCTTGAATAATGCATTTCATTACTTTAAGGGAATATGATGTAAAAAGAAGTTGAGTATATGCATGCAAATACTTATTTATTGTCACGCCCCGGACCCTCGAGCATGTGGACATCCTTCCTTGGTCGTGGAATTGCGACGTTCCAGGACGCGTCGCCGACCCATTCATTTTAACTTTTAATTAAATACAAGCGGAAGCAATCATAATCCACACAATCATAACAACAGGGATAGTCAGGGAAACACACCTCAATATATACAACATTATTAGCAATACATCGGGTTAACATATTACAAGTTCGCTACGTGGACCTTCCCAATTACAATCACAAAAGGTAGGGGGTTAACCTAGCTCCTCTATCTACGAGGGCAACCTCAAAAGGCGTTCTCCCTCAAAATAGCCGGTTCCTATGGAACGCAATGCGTACTCATACCTGAGCACCTGAAAAATGGTTAACAACAACGAGTGGGATAAATCTCAGTAAGTTAATGACTTAAGCCTCAGTTAGGAAGTCAACTCGCCTCGGGCACTCCTAAACATGCAGCAACCTATTGATGCAGATCAATAGCAAAGCAACCTCTACTTTGCCTTAACTATAAACACGAGCAGGCTACCCAACCCAGCATAAACAAACATGCCATTAAACAATTGCAGGCATTCTTACCTTGCCTTGGCACACACGCCCTGCACGTTATAAACCATCATATGCAATCATAATGCAACAAGCATATAATACAATCAGAATACGCAACAACTTTCCCTTGCACAATGCATTCACATGAGTCCCGATTATAAGGTAAAATCGCTTCGGCCCGTCCCATACCGTGCCTCACAATTTCATCCCATAATCAAGCGCAATGCCACCACAATCTTTCATGCGTATTCCGATTACTACGGCCACACAGGGCACGGCACAACCCACGTTACTCGCATCAGGTTGGCCCTCACTAACCATCATAACTCCGCAATCGCTCCAATGAGCATATAACAAGATCACATGATTGCATAAACCAGAGGCATATCATAGTGCATAAGCAGGCACAACATCAATTTACTAATCCAGACACATATAATTATCACTTTCAGGCACAATGCATTCATCCATGCACGTTGCACTCATAATAGTCCAGATTATTAAACGACCACTCAGGGTCACAACCGAACCCCCACCAGTGTCTTCTGGCATAACCGGGCGTCGTCCCACTCTGTCGGGCATGGCAACATCTGGAACCCCCGCCCAGACGGCATTCCATAAGGAGGATCGGTCCGGCCTCAACCGCGACACAGCATCGTCTAGAACCCCCGCCTAGACGGACTTTCATGTAACCATGCAGGCACACCAACCACTCAAGCCAATTCTTTATATTTGAATTTAGCCAATGCAACAGGGTATATAATGTGCTATTATCTTATGCACGATGTCACATATTGCACTCACTTTTCGCAAAATGTCACATATTGCATCCCCAGACCCCCGCTGGGTGACAGGTTCCTTGATGTGATCACACAAGCACAACAAACACACAACTCATTTATATCTCAGCATTTAGCCAAATGCAAATGTGGTTTGTGCTCACACAACAAATTACTGCAACTTCCACACATAAAAATGCGGTAATAAATTCACACGTGATCACACATATAATTAAACCATCAAACTTGGCATACTTTCCAATTCAAACATCCACGCTCTATTTAGCTCATAAAAATTGACATACAAACCCGACACCTCGGGATTTACTGTTCATATGCCCGCAATTTCATCCTTAAAAATAGTAATACAATTCATTTAGCTATACAAGCTAATTTATACGGCAATTTCCAACATAGGCATCACAATTCAAGCCTAAAACAATCACAATTTATTATTAAACTCTACACAAAAATATTAATAAAATATTAATATTTAAATTCCGAAAATTAATTTATTTAATAATAAAATAATTCGATAGCTTATCGTCAAATCCTCGATAGCTTATCGCAATATCGGTGATAGCTTATCGCTAAAAATTCGATAGCTTATCGCATTTTCTCGATAACTTATCGAGTCCACTTATCACTTATCGCGATAACTTATCGACTAATCCTTAATTAATTAGCACTAAGCAAGATTAACTTAGTCTAATCAAACCCTAAGCAAGTTTAACATACTAATAAGGGATTAGAGCGTTAACTCACCCGGAAATGATTCCGACGACACGGGCGTGACGGCGGCAACGAGGGCTACGCGTGACTCGGTTCGGAAACGACATGAGGTGGCGACGATGGCATGGAAAGCAGCAACACAGCTTCTGTGGGCTGTTTTGGCTCGCGGTGAGGGCGAATCGATGAGGAAACGGCTCGGACGGACGGCACACGGTGGTGGCTCGGCAAGGGCGGCTCACGGCGTGGCTTGGGGGCGGAGATGGGGGTGAATGGCGGTCAAAACAGCAGCCAAAAGGGGCGGTGATGGTGGCGGAAAATGGTGAGGCAGAGAGGGAGAGAAAAACGTGAGAGAGAGAGAGAGAGAGAAGAGAAAGAGAGAAAATGAGAGAAATGAGGAAGAGAGAGAAAGTGTCTTGCAAGACACCCCAAAATGGATGGCCAAGATCCATCCTTGCCCAACAAGCCAAGATCCAATGGTTAGGAATCAATCTTGCAAAAAGCTTCTAGAAGGGCAATTTGGTAATTAAGAGAAGATGAGAGGGGTATTTAGGTAATTTCATCCTTGACACTATTCACGATACTATTCACGTGCACTATTCACATGGGCTTGGGCTCGGGTCAACAAACTTGGGCTTGGGCTTGAACGGGTCCAATTTGAAGAGAAACGGGCTTGAAAAGGTTAACGGGCTGGAAATGGGCTTGAAAGGTTTAGTGGGCTTAAACTTGGGCTAAGCTCATTCTTCTTGGGCCAAAATCCTCATTGGGCTTAGTTCCTTGCGGGCTTCTCGTCTCGAGCTTTTCTTGCACAAATTCTCTAAACTTCTTAAGTTGAGCCTAAAAGGGCAAAACCGTAATTTCCCTTCCATTGGGCCCTTGTGGTCAACTATATAGTCCATGAGGCCCATTGGGCTCTTAGAAATTCGTGGGCCCCCTTGCGGGCCCTAATTTTTTGCCCGAATTTCACTTTTCCAAGGTTTCTCGGTTTACTGATAAATAAACGATTCCCAGAATTTTTCCAATAATTGTCTCTTAATCCTCTAGAGTCCAATATCCTCAACTGGATTAGAATTTGTGGTTAAAATCACTCAAATGCGTTTTTCGCATAATTAGAATAATGGGCGGCTTTTAGGGGTTTCGTGCGTTTAACCCGTAGTTGATTCCAAATCAATCCACGTTTAAGCATTCTCAATCCATGAATGACCCTCGGTTGTCATGTAATCGTGAGGGGTCAATAGTCTGTTTCGAAGCATACGATCATTAGAGATTGATTTAGTGTTGTTCGAAATCAATATAGTAATCGTGCGGAATCACCCGCAATCCAATTCTATACGATTGTCGAATCGATCTATAACCATTCCTAGATCGGATTGAAATGGCTTATGGTTGTCCTTCAACAATCCTTATGGTCGAATTGTCAATCCATGATTGAGTGCTTTGGTCACGCACAATGAAGTCTTAATTCGCCTTTCCCAAAGCTTGGAATACCCTTGAATGATTCAAGAATCAATTCAGAGCCTAATTCTACTCATTACGCATTGATGAAATAACCATTCATTACATCCTGAATAGAGTCGAAATTTGAGGATGTCACATTTATCACGGCTTGTATGAGAATAATATAATTTCCATCACCCACAAATCAACGGTGATGATGCCCTATATGTCGGGATGCCCCATAGGTTGGGATGCTGTACCGAGATGCCTCGGGAGTCGAGATGCCCTGTTGGTCGAGATGTCACATAGGGTGTACTAAGATGCATCAAGAGTCGAGATACCCTGTTGGTCGGATATCCCGGAGGGTGTACCGGGATGTCTTAGAGATGAGATACCCCGTAGATTGGGATGCCCCGGGAGCGTTCGGAAGGAGAAGCAACAAACCTAATGCATGAGTATGAATGTTATATATCACATGCTTACGTTTGAATGAAAATATTATAGAATAATAAAGCGATCAGATTACAATGACATATCCATGATTGCGCCTTTTTTGGTAGTAAATCGTTTAAAATAATTATTTCCATATATATATTTAATTTTGAAATATCTATAAAAGAACAAGGCTCATTGTTTTTTCAAATAAGGTTAAACTTGTAATTTTACGGAACAAATTCATGCCTCTAATCTATAAAAATAAAAAATAAAATTTTAAAATGTTATATTGCACTATTGCCCATATTTTGGTAATAAATGTTTAAAATGATTTTTTTTTATAAAATAAAGAGTCTATTTTGAATTACCTGGAGGCTGAATATTTAAGTTGAAGAAAATATTCCGGCATCTAAAAATAAAAGCTAAACAAAACTAGTTTTTAAAAAAGTAAATTTCCATGGTCGTGCATATTTTAGTACCGAATGCGTGCGTAAAACTATTGTTTATGCCTATATAGATTCCATTTTGAAATATCTGTGGGCTGAAACTTTAAATTAATCAAATCATTCGATAGATAGATCTTTCAAACGAGATAGTGAAACATAATTTTGCATAGTAATTGTTCATATACTTTGAGGAAATACATTAAGTGTCGCATTTGCCCAGCTACAACCAACTATAATGAAGACTTATACCCTTATATCAAATTCGTCAATCACATGATCTCATCCAATATTTATGCCTCACTTCCGTATGCCCTCAGCACGAAAGATGCTAGGTCCATAAGTGGATTTAACCATTTGGAATAGCAGGGGAAGCTGAAGTACCATGAATAAAGTCACGGGAACCGAGGTCAGCAAAGCAATGGGAATGACAACCCATTCCAATGTCTTATCCAGCACATATGTGAGAGTTGCAGCGAAGGCCACCAGCATGAAAGCCAAGGAGAGGAAGAGAGAAGAAAGGCCCATTATGATCTTCTTTGGCAATGAGTCAAGAAAATCAAGTGGCTCATCTCGTGATGTTAAGATGGCTAGGAATAGCAAGATGGCCGTCACGGAGCAGAGCAAACCTAACCCATCCGAAATTGCAAAAACCATGACAGAGCCCTTTAAAGGGAATCCATTATTGCCATTATTGGTTCCAGGCACAGTGAAAGCAGCAGCGAACAATACCGTGGCAATTAGAGTTGAGACGACCATACATTTATCTGCTGTCTCCTTCACCCACTTCTGTCCATTCTCAAGCAACTTTTGGTGTTTCTCCACAAACACTTGCCAGTATGTTTTATTATCGGGCCCTGACCTAGCGGTTCTCATGTCAGGGGTAACCCAACTTTCCACGGCCTACACATAAAAGTCACAAACATGAGTTACAATAAGTGGATAAATTATTGAATTTTTTTCAAAAAACAAAATACAAAGGAACATTTCAAGGAGATTAAGACTTATCTAACACTTAGGTTCCATTTGTTTCACGGAAAATGAATAATTTGAAAAATATTTTTCTAAAAATGATTGTTTATATCACATACAAATATGATTGAATGAAAAATATCTTCATAGTACACGAAAGTATTTAGAAATAAATTATTATTGATAACGAAAATATTTTTCATTGACAATTATTTTAAGCGATACAAGCAATATTCTCTAAAAAATATTTTTGAAATCATTTATTTTCCTCAAAATAAACATCTTAATGTGAAATTACTTAGAGGTAAGTCCATCTTTGCTGGCAGAATCTTTTTGAGCTCCTTTGATTTCGTGCTTGAATATAGCCAAATAATATATGTATGGAAAGCAAGATGTTTTTACTTTCCAATGAATCAAGTTTCATCCAATTTGGAATCTTCTAGAGGAAATGCAAAAAATATTAAGAGCTGGTTGGGAAATCTGAGAACGAGTCTTTCAGTAGTTCTTGTGCTTTGTTGAAACCTATGCATTATATATTTTTTCTAGAGTCATTTGAGTCAAGACTCAAGAGTTGGTATTCGTATTTATGATTTGTCTGGGAGTTGTTGGTCTTTGGGAGTAAACGGTTAGTGTCGTGAGATTTTCCAATGCTTGGAAGGTTAGTGTCGAAGGCTTCGTTGAGGGTAAGTGAGTTTTGTGATTTTGTGCAACTAAACTCTTTGATTAGGTTTTCGTTCACTCTGTATCTTTTTGATATAGATTTCATTGAGCGGTGAGATACATAGCTCCTATCTTGAGGTCGATTCCTCTAGGTAATAAGCATCTAGCGGAAAACGCGCCGGTTCGGCACGGCCGCGCGTGGCCGTCACGCGCTGCCGTGCCCACGGTGCGTGTCGGCGCGTGAGGGCGCGTCCGGCATCCGTTTGGAACGTTCTTGGTACCAACGCGCTCGTATCGAGATTTTCTATATTGTGGTGTATTTATTTTACATGTTTGAAGCTTTTACAGATGTGAAAATACTTATAGAACCCTATATACGCGTATTTTTAGGGTATTTTTGCATATTTTCTTATATTTCTCTATGGTTTCGGAAATGCATATGGTAGCTCACATGTATATCACCACATAAGGACTGTGTAGAGTGTAATTCATTGTCTATCAATGAATGGAACAATATAATTAACATGACATGTAATTTCAGAGATATAGGCCCCTGTCTTTACGTCTAGCATTACATGTATATAGTGAATGTGATACATAAAGCTCATATCCCTGGTATGAGAGATTTTCAAGGATTCAGTTGGGTAGTGACCGCTAAAGTGGCACACTTGACTGGGTTTGAGAAATATCGGTCTCATATTGTGGTGGGATATCTCCTGTTCTATTGCGTGATCATACTCCCAAAGGAGGTGATCTTGTATTGATTCATGGAGGGGTACATGTATAGCATGTGCTTGAGAAATGACTGATCTTAGTGGTTCATACACCCAAAGGTGGTGATTTCACGAAAGATTAGAATATGTTCTCATGGCCGCTGTCATGTGGAGAGTGTACAACTGCATGTCATATTTTCTGCCCAAAGGTGATTATGTGATGATGTATGTAACTCTCTGGATAAGTACTCACATGATGCTGATTGTATTGTTTGTTTGTTTTCCAGTCACCTTTTCTGTAAACGGCAATTTCATTTCCATTGAGGTCCTTACTGGGTTGAATTTTAAGAAATGGAAAAAGGATTTTCTATTTGGAATGGAGCTGGCATATGTTCACATTGCTCTTACAAAGGATAAGCCGGCAGATATCACGGTCACCAGTACTGAAGCTGAGAAAACGGACTATGCTGCCTGGGAAAAGAGCAATCGGATTTGCTTATTGACAATGAAGAAATCCATTCAAGAACACTTGAAAAGTGGTTTGCCAGCTGACTGTACTGCTAAGAAAATGATGGCAGCCTTAGAGGCTAGAAACCACATTTCATCTAATGCTGAGGTTGGTACACTTCTTCAAAAGCTCTTCAATATGAAGTATGATGGTACTGCTGGGGTTAGAGATTATGTCCTTAGGATGGTAGACCTAAAGACGAAACTTTAAGCTCTTAATGTTTCTATTCCTAATGCTTGCATTGTACATCAAGCTCTAAACACCTTTCCACCTGATTTTGGGATTATAAAGACAAATTACAATTCCCAAGATGAGACTTGGTCAGTTAATGACTTGATAGCAAGGGTGGTGGCAGAGGAAGAGAAACTTAAGAAGGAAAAAGGGCATCTAGCCTTATATGTTTTTGGTTCCCACAAAAGGAAGGATAAAAAGTCAAGAAATCGTACTCATAAAGGTACTCATGACACTACCGGTCAATCTGACAATATGGGTCCAAAGAAAACATCCTTCAAAAGGGATGGTGAC
This sequence comes from Syzygium oleosum, assembly GCF_021117445.2. Classification (NCBI taxonomy): domain Eukaryota; kingdom Viridiplantae; phylum Streptophyta; class Magnoliopsida; order Myrtales; family Myrtaceae; genus Syzygium; species Syzygium oleosum. The sequence goes on along the minus strand of NW_026607520.1, from coordinate 2,820,692 downwards.
CGCTGCTTCTTTTGTAAGAAGAGAGGTCACATAAAGAAGGACTGTGGAAAGTTCAAAGCTTGGTTGTCCAAACGTGAGCCTACAGGTAATGATTCTTTGACACTTGTTTGTGAATCCAACCTATCAGAAGCATCATCCAGTTCTTGGTGGCTCGATAGCGGTGCAACTAATCATGTTGCGTTCACCATACAGGGATTCATAAACCGGAAGAAGCCAAATCAGGATGAGTCAAGACTTACTGTGGGAAACAACGAGAAAGTTGATGTTGTGTTTGTGGGAGATGTTTTATTGATTCTAGACTCTGGTTTTAGATTAATGTTGAAAGACACTTTTCATGTACCTTCTTTTAGACGGAACTTAGTTTCCGTATCGTGTTTGGACATGTATGGCTACTCTTTTGAAATCAAGAACAATGTTATTTCTTTGTTTCTTAATTCAAATAAGGTTGGGTGCTGTAATATGTCCAACAGATTGTACAGATTGTGTTTGTCTCCCAATGACATATACGTTGCTTATACGGCTGAAAAGGTTATTTCCAAGAGACCACTACCTAAGGAACAGTCTTATGCATTGTGGCATAAACGGCTTGGTCATATCTCTAAGGATAGAGTAGAAAGACTAATAAAGACTAACATCCTGCCTGCTCTTAAAGATGATCTAGAGACATGCGTAGACTGTTGTAGAGGTAAAATGACCAAGATAAGGAAGAAAACTGCAGTCCGAAGTTCTGACTGTTGGAGGTCATTCACACTGACATAAGTGGACCCTATACAGCAACCTTGTGTAGAAATTTTTATTTCATCACATTTATTGATGACTATTCTCGATATGGCTATCTGTATTTGATTAAAGAAAAGTCTGAGTCTCTTGACAAGTTCAAGATTTTTCGGACTAAAGTCGAGAAATAGTTGGGAAAGGTCATAAAGGTTGTTAGATCTGACCGAGGTGGAGAGTATTATGGCAAGCATGGTGATGCTGGACAGCTTAAGGGGCCATTTGCCAAATACTTAGAGGATTCTGGGATAGTGGCTCAATTTACTATGCTTGGGAGTCCTGAGCAAAATGGTATAGCCAAAAGGTACAATCGCACCCTTATGGAAATGGTGAGAAGTATGATTAGTAGGACAAATTTACCTGATTTTCTGTGGGGTGAAGCTTTGAAAATAGCTTTGTACATTCTGAATCGTGTACCTACTAATGCTATTCCATTGACTGCTTTTGAGTTTTGGACTAAACGTAAGCCTAGCTTAAACCATCTTAACGTTTGGGGATGTCCTGCAGAAGTGAAGTTATAGTTATATAATCCAACATTAAGTAAGTTGGACTCCAGAACCACTCGGTGTTACTTTGTATCTTACCCGGATCATTCGAAGGGATATCGGTTCTATAATCCCAATGGAGGCACAAGAATTGTGGAATCACAGACAGCGAAGTTTCTGGAGTTTGATGTGGCCAAAGAAAGTAGCTGCTCACAGACTATTGAGGATAATAGTACGGTGGGTAATGTTGTATCTTCATCTCCTTCTATACAGATAATTGTGGAGACTCCCACACCACAGACTGAACCTGTTAAGGCTCAGTTACCTGTTGTCGAGACAGCTCCTAATGAAGTTCCTCAAGGTTCTCAGGTGCAGGATGAGGCTGTTGCTGCTCCAGTAAAGAGATCCATTAGGGAGAGACGATCAGCTATACCACCAGACTATTTAGTCTATATAGGAGAGCAAGACTATGATATCGATTATGCGGCTGATACAGTGACTTATGCGGAAGCTATTTCTTGTCCTCAGTCAGAATTGTGGTTGGATGCAATGAGAGATGAAATGTAGCCTATGAAGCATAATGGTGTTTGGGAACTTGTTGAATTACCTGAAGGTCATGGACCCATTGGTTGCAAATGGGTGTATAAGACTAAAAGGGACTCCAAAGGAAAGATTGAGAAGTTTAAAACCAGACTGGTAATCAAGGGTTTCACTCAGAGAGAAGGAGTAGACTATGAAGCAACTTTTTCTCTAGTTATATTTCATCGGTCCGCCCATGATGAGTGTGTCCAAGGGACACCATTTGCTCTAATTATAAGTGTGTCTGAAAGACACCTTTTGAAGAGGCACGAGGGGAGTTTCTTAAGGGAAGTTAAGATAACTTCCTCATAAGATGAACAAAAAAACAAGAGATAATTAGAACTCTCTCTCTCTCGACGCATAAGGATTCCGTATCTATTTTGAGAAGATAATCGGTATTAACGCTGTGGAACAAGAATATTTTCCCTGTGATTGTATTCGGACCAACGTGAAGTAGATTCATTCATCGTTTGCTGGTGATTCAACGTACGATCCTGGAAAATTGGTTCGGAGTGCATCGAACAGGTTAGTCTATTCTCCTGACACTTGCTTCTAACATTGGTATCAGAGCTAGGTTATGATCTCTGCCTTGTTTTCCTATTGATTTTTTCCGCTTGCTATTTGATATGGAGATCATGATGATGAACTTCATACTGTCTGCATGTTCATTGCTCGGGAATTGCAAGATGAATCGTCGAACATGAATTGAAACGAAGAACGGGTTTGAAGGTTACGGGCGACCGTTCTGTTCGGATGATTTTCGAAAAACTTTTTATGGTGAAAATCATTTTTTATTATACAAGCTTGAAGAACTCGTTGAGACGAGCGGAACGGTGGGTCGAACGCCGCCGGAAGACGCCGGACGCGCCCACACGCGCAGCCAGAAGCCGCGGCGCGTGGGAGCCACGCGCCCAAAACGCTGGCACTACCAGTGCGTGAATGGCACGCGCGCGTCGGCCAAACGGTGCGTGCCGACGTCATCGATGACGTCAGTAAAACTGTCGGTAATGATACGCTGATGTCATTGATGATGTCATCTCGCCTGCTGTGACATCCCGAATTTCGGCCCATTTTTGGGTTTTATAAAACGCGTAATTTGTCAGTGTGCTTATAGTAAAATCTCGCCCGGGAACTGATCACTCCCGGTTATCATTTTAAATTAGAGATTTCGCTAGAATCGCACTCGATCAAATCTGGCCGTTATTTAGACCCCGAACTTGGCAGTCGATTTTCGGGACGAAATAAATTGGACGGTGTCGATATTATTGTGGCCAGCCTCGAGGTTGCAAAGAATAATGGAAAAGTGAAATTTTGGACCGGGTGCGGATTTGGACTGGTAGACCTCCCTCGTAGTGTGTTTTGAGTTAGTTTATTTTGGCCCTTTGTCTTATTTTATTATTTGGGGTTTTTCATAGACCGTTAGATCGTTTGTCGAATTTGAATCGTGTCCGTTGGATCGCGCTCGAAGATAAAAAAATTAACTTTTTGTTCTCTCTCTCTTCCCTCTGCCGCGCTGAGCACGTCCCCTCCGCGCACGTTCACCCCCCTCCATCATCACGTCTGTTCTCTCTCTCTCTCTCTCTCCTTCTTTCCCTCTCTCTTTCCTCCTCTGCGCGCACGTCTTCCCCATGCAGCGTCCCCTCAGCCCATGCCATGCAGACCAACCCCCCCTGACACACTTCTTCTCTCTCCTCCCTTCTCTCTCTTCCTTCTTCTCTTTTCCTCTTCTTTCTTTTCCTTGTTCTTCACCGGCGTGCAGTTCGGTTCCGCTTCGCCCGCTCCGCCGCCCAGCCGACGCCGCCCGAGCCCGCGACCGCCGAGCGCCTCGCCCCGTCTTCCTCGCGCCGTCGCCGCCGCATGCCGCGTCACTTCGGAAGCCCAGGCCCGACGCCTTGCCTCCGCTTCCTCCACTTCAGCAGCGCGAGCTGGCTCGCCCCTTGCAGCTGCTGTCTCGGCCCGTCGTGCTTGCCAATAGATTACGCCTTGCTCCGCGCTCTGCCGTCCATTTCGCCGCGGCCTGGGCTCGGCCGTCGCCATTCGCCGCTCCTTTGTTCGCGCACACGGGAGCTCGCCGTCCCGAGCTCGTCCGTTCCGTGCAAATCGCGCCGTGTGAAGTGATCGCCGCCGCGTCGCCAGCCCGTCCACCCCTGTCGTTCTTGCTCGCCGTAGGCTCCTCCAATCGCCTGAGCTCGCCGGCCAGCTCACCGCCGGTCCGCCATCCCTCTCCCCCTCGGCCCGATCCCTCTCTCCTCTACCCCGGCTCACTCTCTTTCTCCCCGGCTCGTCGCCGCCGCAGTCGCCACCGGTCGCCGCCTCGGCCACCCGGCCCGGCCCGACCAACCCGGCCAGCCGTGCCGTGGCGGCCTCGTCGCCCACGTGACCAAGCCGCGCGCCCTTCGCCGTGCCCGTTCCCGCGCCCGTGCCCATGCGTGTGCCCGTGGCCGAGCCCGTGGCCGGGCCTTGTGCCCGTGGCCGAGGCCGTGCCCATGGCCGAGCGGCCGTGGCCGAGCTCGCCGGCCGTGCCCGTCCGACTAGGCGCGTCGCCCGTCCGTTCGCCCGTGCGCCCTTGGCACGCCGCACGGCCATCGCGCTCGCGCGCGCCGAGCACGCCGATCGGCCACCGTGCTGTTGGCCCGCGCCCGCGCCGATCCCGTCTATTCACCGGGCCATTTTGGGCCCGAGCCGACTTTTCCCGGGCCAACCGAGGTAAGTGACTTCCTAAACCCTACCTAGTACTTTGGGTATTTTTAGACTTGTTTAGGGTGAAATTTAGTACCGGCTTAGGAATTTAATTAGGCGTGGGCTAATTAGACTTATTGTGCTTAATTGGTGAATTATTGTGGCGATAATTGTGCGGCTGATTTAGTGATTGACTGAGATAAATATGCCTGACTGAATTGTCGTGGCGCTTGTGGGTGAATTGGATTATTTGAATGTGCCGACATGAATGTCGGGTCGGTGGACCGACGTGGGGAGTGTGAATTAAATTGGTTGTTAGAGTGTATCAGATTGACATCGGTGTGAGCTTGGTAATTTGATTGTGAAATGTACGACGTGTTAGATGACAGATTGTGTGGTGGTGCATGTGCATGAGAGAAATGTCCTGAGGCGTGGTTACGCGGGACTGAGCCCGGCTTGATCTGAGGGCTGCCAACCTGAGGCGTGGTTACGCGGGTGTGGCTAGAAAGGCAAGTAATGACCTGAGGCGTGGTTACGCGGGTCGAGAGAAATGTCCCGAGGCGTGGTTACGCGGACCGAGCCCGGCTTGATCTCGGTGGCCGCCAACCCGAGGCGTGGTTACGCGGGTGTGGCTAGAAAGGCAAGTAATGACCTCGAGGCGTGGTTACGCGGGTCGAGAGAAATGTCCTGAGGCGTGGTTACGCGGGGCCGAGCCCGCTTGATCCGAGGGCTGCCAACCCGAGGCGTGGTTACGCGGGTGTGGCTAGAAAGGCAAGTAATGACCCGAGGCGTGGTTACGCGGGTCGAGAGAAATGTCCCGAGGCGTGGTTATGCGGGACCGAGCCCGGCTTGATCTCGAGGGCGGCTCGAGGCGTGTTGACGCGGCCGTGTGAAAGGACCCGGGAGGTCGTGAGAAAGTTGCTCGGCCACGCATGCGAATGAGTGTGATTGAACTGACTGGTTGAATTAGTTGGAGTGATTGAGTGAAAGCATGGTTGGTGTTTGAGCGATTTGTGATGTGTTATTTAATTACTATTATTGCCTTATCACGTGACGACTAACATGTAGAGTTGGCATAGACTTGATGGCGAGGTAAGTACAATGATGCGAATTTTTATATGTTATGGGGTAGATTGCATGTCTGACTTGTCTGGGTACGCATTGGCCTACGTGGGGTATAGGGGGTTGCTTATTGAGACTCGTTCTCACGGTTATTATATAACCATTTCAGATCCGCGACCATGAGTGACTGGAGACGCTGCAAGGGTATCTCGGAGATCAAGTACGGGTCAAGTTGCCCCATATTTTTGTGTGCCCCTCTTTTGTATAGCGAAGTAGGATATCCAACCACTACTCCGTTTTAATATTGTGTATTTGGAATTATTGTTTTGCGTTATCCCTTCGTCATATTTTACTGTCTGGGTTGTTTTATTTCGCTTCCGCTTGCGTAGTTCGTTTGGGTCGGCGACGCGTCATGGGACGTCGCATTCAATACGACCGTGGAAGGGGTGTCGCGAGCCCGTTGGGGTTCGGGGCGTGACATTCCTGTTGATTTGGTATCAGAGCAAGGTCAGCTCGATCCAAGTTGGTCGAAGCCTGGAGTGATAAGGAGCGATGACTTTGGGGTAGTCAGTTAAGGAGTCTTGTGTGCCATGCGTACCCCAGACCGTGTGATTGTGATTGCTGAGTGATTATATGCAATGACATGTGAAATGCAGGTGCGTCAGGACTTGAGGTAAGTGCACGAACTATGTTGGTTGTGATTGGTTGTTGATTGTGATTGGCTGCCTGCTTAGTGAATTATTGTTGTGATTCACTGCCTAGGGCTTTAGACTGGTATAGTTGGCCTAGGTCTTTAATTCCCGAGGGGAATTATAGCAGGTAAGTGGGTGGTGTGAATCTTGTGAGTAAGAGTAGCCGAGGAAGAGGTCGAGGTCGAGGTCGAGGTCGTGTAGGTCCGCAAGTTGGAGTTGTGGGGGATCCCAGATGGGATGAGATTTTGAGGGCACTCGAGGAAGTTGGAGTTTTAATGGGAAGGCAGACTGAGCAGTAAAATGCGACTATTGCTACTAATGCTAAGGCCGCTGTTGTCGCCGCCAATGGAAATAACGGGAATCATGGGCATAATAGAAATGTTGGGAATCAAGGTCAAGGGCAAGTTAATGCAATCATAAAGATGCGTCAGCTGGTTGGAAAATATTTGAAATTGAAACCTCTGAAGTTCGATGGTAAATGTGACCCCAAGGCTACATTACTTTGGATAGAGGACTTAGAAAAAGGCTTTTGAGGTATTCGGGTGCACTGATGAGGAGAAAGTGACCCTGGCTATATATCAACTCTAAGGAAATGCAAAGAATTGGTAAGAGGGCCCCCGAAGTAGGATATTTCAGAGGGCATATTTCGAAGCTGGGGTGTTATTATCAAGGCCTTCAATGGGAGGTACTTTCAGAGAGTGCGCGAGGACAGAAAATGACAGGGTTTCTTCGGCTTCGCTAAAATTGAATGTCAATTGATCAGTACGAGGTCAAGCTTGTAACGTTGTCTAAGTACGCACCAAGGATAGTCAAAGACCATGTGAATAAGACAAGGAGGTTCCAGGATGGATTGAAATCGGAACTCCATAGTCAGTTAGTACTCTTGAGTCTTAAAGGATCACAACGAGTTGTATGAGAAAGCTCGATGGTTGAAATAGATATGAGTGAAAGGGCTGCCGTTTCTGGATCGTGGTATGCGCCGGTTAGGGACAATTGGAACTTGGGAAGAAATTTATGACAGAGAATTGGAGATTTGTCCCTCTAGTAAGAAAGAACTTTGGGGAGTCGAATTACTACTCCAACGCCGCATGTCGGTCTTATGGAAAGAGGCATAGGAATGGTCATTACCAAGGTAGAAGTGGAGCATGTTGTGGATGTGGACAGTAAGGTCACCAAGTGAGAAATTATTGAACCGACAGGTTAGGTCACTAATGCAATCGCAGCGATCGCAGGTAGGACATTAAGCGAGAGCTGCCTCGCAGATTAATCAGAATCGGCTAAGGACGTAAGGAAAAGTGTATGTTATGGCTAAGAAGGAAGTGAAGGATGTGCCTTGAAAGTCTAGATGAGTTATGAGATGATATTGGGTGCAATAGGAGATGATTTTGAAGTTATCGCTTGAGTAGTCATGAAAGACTTATAATCAATTTTATGGTGAATAGGCGCAATCGATTTAAGGATTTATGGATTACTGATGATATTCTTGGACGGGTTTGGAAGGATGAGTGTTGCTTGGAAATTTCAGATTTTGTAAAGAACCGGGGTGATTTAATTTGGGAGACTGTTGGATTGAAATTGGAGGGATTAAGCCTCGTCTTTGAGGTGTGGAAAGATAACTATCTTGTGATTAACTCGTTGGTTAAGGAGTCAAGGCTAGAGGACATAGCCGAAGTGTGTAATCTTCCTGATGTCTTTCCTCAGGAATTGCCGGAATTGCCACCTGATAGAGAAGTGGAGTTTGTGGGTGAATTAGCCCCAGGGATAGAACCGATCTTGAAAGTGCCCTATAGGATGTCACTGTCGGAATTGAAGGAATTGAAGGTCCAAACGCAGGAGTTATTGGATAAAGGTTTTATTCGCCGAGTGCGTCTCCATGGGGAGCGCCAGTGTTGTTCGTGAGGAAAAAGGATGGATCCTTGAGGTTGTGCATTGACTACAGACAATTGAACCAGGTGACCATTAAGAATAAGTATCCGTTGCCAAGGATAGATGACATGTTTGATCAGTTGCAAGGTGCATCGATATTTTCAAAGATCGACTTGAGGACGGATTACCACCAATTGAGGATTAAGGAGGATATACCGAAAACGGCATTTAGGACGAGATATGGGCACTATGAGTTTACAGTAATGCCGTTTGGACTAACTAATGCCCCCGCTGCTTTCATGGATTTAATGAATCGGGTATTCAAGGAATTTTTAGATCAGTTTGTGATCGTGTTCATAGATGATATTCTGGTGTATTCAAAGAGTTCCGAGGAACATGAGGTACATTTGGAAAGAGCTCTACGGACGTTAAGGGAGCATGCACTGTATGCTAAGTTTAGCAAGTGCGAGTTTTGGCTGAACCGTGTAGCGTTTCTTGGGCACATAATTTCCGGAGAAGGAATCTCCGTGGATCCGGCAAAGATTGAGGCAGTGATGGATTGGCCGAGACCGACGACAGTTACTGAGGTTCGAAGCTTCTTAGGACTGGCAGGTTACTATAGACGATTTGTGGAAAGATTCTCGGCAATAGCCACTCCATTGACAAGGTTGCTTAAGAAGGAGACTAAGTTTGAATGGGCGGAAAAAGCGCAAAGAGAGTTTTCAGGAATTGAATATGAGCCAAAGGCGTTGGATGGAATTGCTAAAGGACTATGATTGTGATATATTGTATCATCCCGGTAAAGCCAACCGGGTAGCGGATGCCTTGAGTCGAAAATCGAGCATCGCGCATTTATTGGTCAAAGAGTGAATTTTATTGGAGGGAGCGCGGAACTCAGAATTTAAGTTCGAGGTAGGACACCTCTTTAGTCTGATGGCGACATTAAGGATTGAACCGGAAGTACAAGCCAAGATTAAGGCGTTGCAGTCTATGGACCCTGAGATTCAGAAGATTTTGGAGATGGATGCACTAAGAGGAAACCGGACTTCCAAGTGTCCGAGGACGGAATTCTTAAGTTTCGAGGACGTTATGCGTGCCCGATGATTGGAGACTTAAGGAAGAGATTTTGTCAAAGGCTCATAGGAGCAATTACAGTATCCACCCGGGCAGCACTAAGATGTACCAGAACCTTCGTCAACACTATTGGTGGAATGGAATGAAAGTAGACGTAGCCAAGCATGTGGCCAAGTGTTTGACGTGCCAACAAGTGAAGGCACAACATTGTAAGCCTGATGGAATGTTGCAACCGTTGGAAATCCCAGAATGGAAATGGGAACATATCACAATGGATTTTGTAACGGGACTGCCGAGAAGCCAGAGGGGACATGATTCTATTTGGGTGATAGTAGATAGATTGACGAAGTCAGCGCACTTCCTGGCGGTGCGAAAGGACTTCGAGCTAGAAAGGCTGGCAGAGTTTATGTGCGACAGGTTGTTCGTCTTCATGGAGTACCGGTATCAATCACTTCGAACCGTGATCCCCGGTTTACTGCGAATTTTTGAAAAAGTCTGCAATCGACCATGGGGACTAAGTTGCATTTCAGCATGGCCTGTCATCCGCAGACGGATGGCCAGTCTGAGAGGACTATTCAGACATTAGAGGATATGCTGAGGGCGTGTGTGTTAGACTTTCAGGGCAAGTGGGAAGAACAGTTGCATTTGGTGGAATTTGCCTACAATAATAACTACCAGAGAGTATCGAATGGCACCGTTTGAGGCCTTATATGGCGGGCGTACGAGAACACCATTGTGTTGGGATGAAGTGGGGGAAAGAAGTATAACGGGTCCAGAGTTAGTTCAGCAATCGGTGAAAACAGTAAAGGCTATCCGGGAAAGGTTGAGAACAGCCCAGAGTCGTCAGAAAAGTTACGCAGACCGAAGGCGTAGGCCGTTAGAGTTTCAGATTGGCGACCATGTATTTCTTAAGATCTCGCTAATGAGGGGACTATCTCGGTTTGGCAAGAAAGGGAAACTAAGTCCAAGGTATATAGACCCGTTCGAGATTTTGGAAAGGATTGGGACGTTGGCCTACCGTCTCGCCTTGCCGCCGAATTTGTCGCAAGTTCATAACGTCTCCCACGTGTCGATGTTGAGGAAGTACGAACCGGATCCGACCCACGTGCTGAATCATGTGGTAATAGACATGGACGACAGGGTGTCGTACGTGGAGAAGCCAGTTCGGATCGAGGACAGGAAGGAACAGGTTTTGAGGAGCAAGACGATTCCGTTGGTTAAAGTTATCTGGGAACATCACGGGACGGAAGGTGCCACATGGGAAAGCGAGGAGGCGATGCGACAACAGTACCCCCAATTGTTTGAGTAGTCGGGTTTGGATTGTAAATTTCGAGGACGAAATTTTTGTAAGGGGGGAAGAGTTGTGACATCCCGAATTTCGGCCCATTTTTGGATTTTATAAAACGCGTAATTTGTCAGTGTACTTATAGTAAAATCTCGCCCGGGAACTGATCACTCCCGGTTATCATTTTAAATTAGAGATTTCGCTAGAATCGCACTCGATCAAATCTGGCCGTTATTTAGACCCCGAACTTGGCAGTCGATTTTCGGGAGTTTCGGGACGAAATAAATTGGACGGTGTCGATATTATTGTGGCCATCCTCGAGGTTGCCAAGAATAGTGGAAAAGTGAAATTTTGGACCGGGTGCGGATTTGGACTGGTAGACCTCCCTCGTAGTGTGTTTTGAGTTAGTTTATTTTGGCCCTTTGTCTTATATTATTATTTGGGGTTTTTCATAGACCGTTAGATCGTTTTTCGAATTTGAATCGTGTCCGTTGGATTGCGCTCGAAGACAAAAAAATTAACTTTTTGTTCTCTCTCTCTCTTCCCTCTGCCGCGCTGAGCACGTCCCCTCCGCGCACGTTCACCCCCCTCCATCATCACGTCTGTTCTCTCTCTCACTCTCTCTCCTTCTTTCCCTCTCTCTTTCCTCCTCTGCGCGCACGTCTTCCCCATGCAGCGTCCCCTCAGCCCATGCCATGCAGACCAACCCCCCCTGACACACTTCTTCTCTCTCCTCCCTTCTCTCTTCCTTCTTCTCTTTTCCTCTTCTTTCTTTTCCTTGTTCTTCACCGTGCCCGGGTTCTGCTCGCCCCGCTCCCCGCTTCGCCCGGCCCGACCGCGCCCGAGCCCGCCTGACCGCCGAGCCGCCCCGTCTTCCTCGCGCCGTCGCCGCGCCGCCGCGCGTCGCCCGGAAGCCCCGCCCGACGCCGCCTCCCTTCCTTCCCAGCGCGCGAGCTCGGCCGCCGCCATACTCTGTCTCGGCCCGTGCTGCCCCTAGCCGGTCGCCTTGCTCCCGCTCTGCCGTCCGGCTTCGCCGCCGCGGAGGCTCGGCCCGTCGCCTTCGCCGCTCCTTTGTTCGCGCACCTGGGAGCTCGCCGATCTGAACTCGTCCGTTCCGTGCCGTCCACCGCCACACTAGCTGCAGTCGCCGCCGCGTCGCCAGCCCGTCCCCTCGTTCTTTGCTCGCCGGCCGGCTCCTCCATCGCCACGCTCGCCGGCCAGCTCACCGCCGGTTCGCCATCTCTCCCTCTCTCCAGCCCCGATCCCTCTCTCCCTCACCCTCAACCCCCCCCCAGGCTCACTCTCTTTCTCCTGCTTCGGCTCGTCGCCGCCGCTCACCGTCGCCGCCGGTCCACCTCCCGCCAGCCTAGCCGGCCCGACCGGCCAGCCCGAGGTTGTAGCCGGCTCATCGCCCACGCGACCAAGCCGCGCGCCCGTCGCCGTGCCCGTTCCGCGCCCGTGCCCGTGCGTGTGCCGTGGCCGAGCCCGTGGCCGGGCTTGTGCTACTGTGGGCGAGGGCATGCCCATGGCCGAGCGCCGTGGCCGAGCTCGCCTGGCGCCGTGCCCGTCCGACCCGGGCGCGTCGCCCGTCCGACTAGGCGCGTCGCCCGTCCGTTCGCCCGTGCGCCCCTTGGCACGCCGCACGGCCATCGCGCCCGCACGCCGAGGCACGCCGATCGGCCATTGTGCCCGCATTGGCCGGCCACCGCGCTGTTGGCCCGCGCCAGCGCCCGGCCGTCTGTTCACCGGGCCATTTTGGGCCCGAGCCGACTTTTCCCGGGCCAAACTTAGGTAAGTGACTTCCTAAACCCTACCTAGTACTTTGGGTATTTTTAGACTTGTTTAGGGTGAAATTTAGTACCGGCTTAGGAATTTAATTAGGCGTGGGCTAATTAGACTGATTGTGCTTAACTGGTGAATTATTGTGGCGATAATTGTGCGGCGATTTAGTGATTGATCGAGATAAATATGCCTGGCTCGGTGTCGTGGCGCTTTGGGTGAATTGGATTATTTGAATGTGCCGACATGAATGTCGGGTCGGTGGACCGACGTGGGGAGTGTGAATTAAATTGGTTGTTAGAGTGTGTCAGATTGACATTGGTGTGAGCTTGGTAATTTGATTGTGAAATGTACGACGTGTTAGATGACAGATTGTGTGGTGGTGCATGTGCATGAGAGAAATGTCCCGAGGCGTGGTTACGGGGACCGAGCACGCTTGATCCGGGGCTGCCAACCCGAGGCGTGGTTACGCGGGTGTGGCTAGAAAGGCAAGTAATGACCCGAGGCGTGGTTACGCGGGTCGAGAGAAATGTCTTGAGGCGTGGTTACGCGGGACTGAGCCCGGCTTGATCTGAGGGCTGCCAACCTGAGGCGTGGTTACGCGGGCGTGGCTAGAAAGGCAAGTAATGACCTGAGGCGTGGTTACGCGGGTCGAGAGAAATGTCCTGAGGCGTGGTTACGCGGGACTGAGCCCGGCTTGATCTGAGGGCTGCCAACCTGAGGCGTGGTTACGCGGGTGTGGCTAGAAAGGCAAGTAATGACCTGAGGCGTGGTTACGCGGGTCGAGAGAAATGTCCTGAGGCGTGGTTACGCGGGACTGAGCCCGGCTTGATCTGAGGGCTGGCCTGAGGCGTGTTGACGCGGGCCGTGTGAAAGGACACCGTGAGGTCGTGAGAAAGTTGCTCGGCCACGCATGCGAATTGAGTGTGATTGAACTGACTGGTTGAATTAGTTGGAGTGATTGAGTGAAAGCATGGTTGGTGTTTGAGCGATTTGTGATGTGTTATTTAATTACTATTATTGCCCTATCACGTGACGACTAACGTGTAGAGTTGGCATAGACTTGATGGTGAGGTAAGTACAATGATGCGAATTTTTATATGTTATGGGGTAGATTGCATGTCTGACTTGTCTGGGTACGCATTGGCCTACGTGGGGTATAGGGGGTTGCTTATTGAGACTCGTTCTCACGGTTATTATATAACCATTTCAGATCCGCGACCATGAGTGACTGGAGACGCTGCAAGGGTATCTCGGAGATCAAGTACGGGTCAAGTTGCCCCATATTTTTGTGTGCCCCTCTTTTGTATAGCGAAGTAGGATATCCAACCACTACTCCGTTTTAATGTTGTGTATTTGGAATTATTGTTTTGTGTTATCCCTTCGTCATATTTTACTGTCTGGGTTGTTTTATTTCGCTTCCGCTTGCGTAGTTCGTTTGGGTCGGCGACGCGTCCTGGGACGTCGCATTCAATACGACCGTGGAAGGGGTGTCGCGAGCCCGTTGGGGTTCGGGGCATGACACCTGCGAAGCTACCTCCGGCGACCGACGACCTGACCCGACCGGCAACCCGACTCGACGACCCAACCCGTGATCGGTCAACGGTCAACCGGTCGAACCGATCAACTGTCGAACAGGTTGGACCGGTTGGACAGGTCAACGATCGAGCCGGTTGGACCGGTCGGACCGGCTCAAAAGCCCATATTGGGCAGGCACGTGTGCCACACGCGCCGCGCACTTAGGCGGCGCGTGTGGGCACGTGGGAGCTCCGATCGGGCTGTGGTTGGTACCGTTGTGTTTGTATTGAAATTATCTACATTATGGTTTATTTATTTTATATGTTTGAAGTTTTAAAGGTATTAAAATGGGTACGGAACCCTAAATACTCGTATTTTTTGGGGTATTATGGCATTTTTTACTTGTATTTTCCTATGGTTTTGGAAATAGAGAAACTGACTTAGATGCAAATGACCACATAGAGATTGTGTAGAGCTTAGTTCGATGATAGCATGTGTATGGTCTACCATGCTTGCAATTCCCTAGTTCTGAGCATACTCGAACAATGGCTGGAGATCCTTATTTTTTCATTACGTCATGAATTCCGCTGTTGATTATATTTGTTGCATGAATGTTCTATTTGTTGATTTACATCATGCCATGCCATATGATTGCTAGAAAGGATGTGATCATTGTTTTAAATATTTTTTGTGAATTATCTTTTCTAGTGAGAGTTCGTAGGTTGGTAGAATTAGAAGAAATTCTCACCTAGAACTTAAAATTTGCACAAATTAAACAAGTTAATGATAGTAGAACAATCGTACGCCGAAACTGATTGGGAACATCGTGAACTTTCGTTTTGGTGTCTTTAGTTGAATTATCATTAATTTAGTTTGTCTTTGCTGCAAATTAAAATATGTGTGTTTATGTGGAAAATGTGCTAGTGTTGATTCTGCGATTATTATGTCAATGTGTAGTAGATATTGATTATGGCTTCGGCATCCAAGACCATTGTGGCTGACCTCAATAAGAGTGAGAAGCTGAATGGTGACAATTATGATATTTGGCACCGAAAAGTTCAATATATCCTTGAGGAGCAAGAGGTTTTGGAAACCCTCAACCACACCATGGATGAACCTGAGCATGGAACTTCTGCTCAACACAAAAGAGATCAAGAAGCTTTTCAAGCTTGGAAAAAGAAAAATAGCATTGCTCGCATCACGTTGCTGAGTTGTATGCAAGATGATCTCATGTGTGAGTTTGAAAGTTATGACAAAGCTCAAGCACTGTGGGTTGCCTTGAAAGATGAGTTTGGGGGTACGTCTGCCACTAAGTTGAGGAGGCTCACCATCAAATTTGACACATACCGGAAGCGCTCAAATCTATCGATGAGGCAGCATCTTCGGGAGATGTCAAACATGATACGTGAGCTGAAGTCGGCAGGTCATACCTTAACTGACGAACAGCAAGTTCAGGCTGTTATAAGGTCTCTTCCTGACAGCTGGGAACAAATGAAAATCAATATGACGCACAATGAGAATATCGTCACTTTTGACGATATTGCGTGTCATTTGGAATTAGAAGATGAGCGCCTGGAGGCTGTAAAATCCTCTACCCATGCTTATGTTGCTGAATCAGGTTCGGGCAAAGCTTCGGGCTTTAAGCGCAAGAGGAACCATAAATTCAACAACAAAGAAAAAGAGACTGATCAGGAACCCAAGAGAGCCAAGACTTTCCGACGCAAGAAGCGTAGTGGGAAGAAGGACAAGGCTAAGATGATGTGCTACAATTGTGGTAAATTGGGCCACTTTGCTCGTGAATGCACTAAGCCGAAAAAGATACCACATTACTCCATTACTTTGAGTAATGCTTTTGTTTATAGCACTGTAATGCTTGCTGAATCTCATCCAATGTGGACTGTAGACTCAGGAGCAACAGACCACGTAGCTAGAGACCGAGGAGCATTTGTGGAGTATCGTCGAATACAGCTTGGAAGAAGATGGATATATGTTGGAAATAACTCAAGAGTTGAAGTGAAGGGTATGAGCACATGTAAATTAACCTTTCGTGGTGGTCGAAACCTATTCGGCAAAAGAACACTACAAGTGCCATAACTTGTGTACGGCGCTCACTTTGGTGCCATAAGTTTTTTTTGGATCACTTTAGTGCTAAAATTTTTGAAAAACGATCACTTAAGTGCTAAAATTTTTGAAAAACGATCACTTAAGTGCCAACTCCGGTGCCGTACACAATTTTTCGTCGGAAATCCGACGTGGCATTTTTTTTTATTAATTTCTGAAGCTGACGTGGCTCGCCAGAGGCTCGCCGGAGATTGGCACTTAAGTGATCGTTTTTCAAAAATTTTAGCGCTTAAATGATCGTTTTTAAAAAAATTTAGCACTTAAGTGATCGTTTTTCAAAAATTTTAGCACTGAAGTGATCCAAAAAAAACTTATGACACTTAAGTGATCGTTTTTCCTCCGACTTGGCACCAAAGTGATCCGAAAAAAAGTTATGGCACCAAAGTGATCTCCGTACACAAGTTATGGCACTTATAGTGTCCTTTTGCCAAACCTATTCCTACATGATGTCCTCTATGCTCCAGATATTCGGCAAAACTTGGTCTCTGTAGTTGTTCTTCTTGGCTTAGGTTATGTATTTAATTTTCATGGTGATTGTGTTGACATTTTGTTTGGAACAGTTTATTACGGTTCTGGTTATATATTGAATGGTTTTATGGTGTTAGACATTGACTATGATGTGCACAAAGTTAATGTTGATGGTTGTTTTTCTTTAATTGCATCTTCTAGTAATATGGAGATTGATGCAAGTACTTGGCATGCTAGACTGGGTCACATTGGGTTACAAAAAATGAAATGATTAGTAAGAGAAGGCCTTTTGGGGTTACTTGCTAATGTTGAACTATCTGTATGTGAACATTGTTTAGCGGGAAAAATAACTAGAAAACCATTTGGTAAAGGAACCAGAGCTGAACTTCCATTGCAACTTATACATTCTAACATTTGTGGTCCATTAAATGTGAGGGCAAGGCATGGAACCTCATATTTCATCACTTTTATAGATGACTTCACGCGTTTCGGTTATGTTTTTCTGATCTTCCATAAGTCCGAAGCATTGGATTGTTTTATGCGGTTTATAGCTTTGGTAGAGAATCAGTTGAACAAAATAATAAAGGCATTGAGAACCGATCGCGGCCGTGAGTATCTATATGAGCAATTCGAGGCTCTTTGTGATGAAAAGGGAATTGTAAGACAATTGACTATTCCTGGTACTCCGCAACAAAATGGAGTTGCAGAAAGAAGGAATAGAACCTTATTGGAAATGGTTAGGTCTATGATAGTGCAGGCAAATCTACCTGTCTCATATTGGGGAGATGCGTTATTGACTGCTGCCTATATACTTAATTGTGTGCCCTCTAAGTCAGTTGCTTCCACGCCTTATGAATTGTGGACTAGTAGAAAACCAGACTTAAGTAATCTACGACCTTGGGGGTGTGCAGCATATGTTCATGATTCTTCCCATAAATATGGCAAATTAGGCCCTAGAGGGAAGAAGTGTATCTTTATTAGGTATTCCAAACACTCCAAAGGACATGTGTTCATAGGTGAACAAGCTGATGGAAGTGTGACTGAAATGGAGTCACAAGATGTCACGTTTTTGGAGAACGACTTTCCTAGTAGAGGTGAGATCGACAAGAACTTCCAATTACATGAGATGGAAGATCCCGATAACACACCCACTAATGTTATTGAGGGAAATACATATTTACCTCAACATACAAGACCTAGTGGGAGTCCAGCGTCGCCTGGCGAACTGAATTCTCAAGAAGTTCAGTTGCATAAAAGTAATCGTAAAAGTATTCCCTGTCGTCGATTTGAGATTGAAGGGGAAGCATTTATGATTGCTCCACAAGACGATGCGGACCGTAAAACAGTTCAAGATGCTCTCTCATCTCCTAACAAGGAAGAATGGAGAAAAGTTTTGAAAGACAAAATTGAGTCTATGAGGACAAACCACGTCTGGGACTTGGTTGATCTGCCACCCGATCGCAAGGCTATTGGAAACAACTGGTTTTTAAAGATTAAGCGAAGGGCGGATGGATCCATTGAAAAATATAAGACTCGCCTTGTGGCAAATAGCTATACTCAACAAGAGGGTATAGACTATGAGGAAACTTTCTCACCAGTTGTAAGGCTTGCCTCCATATGCCTTATCCTAGCCATTGTTGCACATTTGGACCTAGAATTACATCAAATGGATGTAAAGACAGCATTTCTCAATAGAGAACTAGATGAAGAAATCTATACGAAGCAACCGATAGGTTTCATTGCTGAAGGTCAAGAGCGTAAAGTTTGCAAACTTCATCGCTCAATTTATGGCCTTAAGCAATCGTCTAGACAGTGGTATTTTCCTTTTCATCGAGCCATAACTTATTTTGGGTTCACGATGATCGAAGATGATCACTGTATGTATATCAAACAGTCCGAGGATAAATTTATGATTTTATCTCTTTATGTGGACGATATTCTGTTGGTTGGGAATGACAAGGGTTTGGTTATAACCATAAAAGAATGGTTGTCCTCTAATTTTGAAATGAAGGACATGGAAGAAGCTGCATATATATTGGGAGTTAAAATTGAAAGAGATTGATCAAAGAAACTCCTTGCTATGTCACAAGAATCTTATATAATGAAAATTCTTGAACGCTTCAATATGCAGCACTGTAATCCCATTGATACCCCTTTCATGCAAGGCGAAGGCCTGAGTACCAAGATGTGTCCTAAGACTCCAGAAGAAAAGAAAGAAATGGTAATTGTTCCTTACGCTAGTGCTGTCGGAAGTTTGATGTATGCTATAATGTGTACTCGACCCGACATATGTCATGCTGTGGGGTTAGTGAGCCGATATCAATCAAATCCTGGTCCAGCACACTGGAAAGCAGTTAAGAGGATCCTAAGATACTTGAAAGGCACTATGGACTATCGACTTTGCTATCAAGGGAGTGATCTACGCTTATTAGGATACTCTGATGCTGATTGGGGAGGAGACCTAGATGAGTGTAAATCGACGTCTGGATATGCGTTCCTGCTTAATGATGGTGCAATTTCTTGGAATAGCAAGAAACAGACATGCATAGTTTTATCTACGATGGAGGTAGAATTTATTGCATGTTCTGCTGCAATGCAAGAAGCTGTATGGCTAAAACGTTTCTTGGAAAATATAGCTATTGTCACTGATGTCCCAAGACCAGTGACAGTATATTGTGATAGTCAAGTAGCCATTGTCTATGTGAAAGATCCCAAGTACCATGGTGGGACGAAGCACATTAACATAAAGAATAACTTCATCAGAGATATAATAGCGCATAAGAAAGTAGTCCTGCAATATATTTCAACCAACAGGATGGTTGCTGATCCATTTACGAAGGCTGTTCCTAGAGACGTGTTCTTGACCCACAAGATGTCTCTAGGATTACGTAGAATGTGATTATGATATGTAATATTATTGAGGATAACTGGATTATGTGTGTATATGTATTGTACTTGTTTGTTAATGAATTGATGTTTTATCAATTAGTACAATGTTATGAGACTAGCACAAACACACATATATTGTTGAAAGGTATGTCACCAGGCAATGATTGGCTCACTCACACGAGCAATCACCTCAAACACTATAGTAAGCGGGTTGAGATGAGACAATATGTACTATAAATGCTGGAAGAGCAGTTTAGTACATAAAACGATTTAATGTCGCCTTGATTGGAATCAAGATGAAGTCTATTATTCGTATGTGATAAGACCGAACATGATAGTCCCACAATCATGTATGCCTGAAGGTAGCCGGATGCGAGTACTAAATTGGGCGCTGTGGAAAGCGAGCTGATATAGCACTCGGGCTAAACATGAGTACGTGAGAAGCATGTGACTATGTTTAGGCTAAGATTCGTATAGTGGATATGATTAATAAATGACATACGCTCTTATAGAAAGAGAAATCCACTATAGCATGTAATTCATACTACATGTGCTTTATTTGACCAATAAGGGAGATGAGTACAATTATCCCTATTTATTCATAGTGTGAGTCCTTAAGGTAATTTATAATTTATCTTACTTTGTGCCCTATGTTACTTCTAACTATGTTCTCGAAGTAGAAGATCAATGTTGCTACTTTAGCATGTTACCAGTGGTCATAAATAGATATGGCTTTATGGGACGTGTCTAGGAAAGCAGTTGTTCGGAAATGGAGAGAGACATGAATATGAAGGAAGACTATTGTTGTTTTACATCTATCACATATATTTACCGGTCGACCGATTATTTTGCCTTCGATGGTTTTGGAAATAATTGTAAATTCATGGTGTCCTTGAGAATAGACAAGTATAGCCTTTAAGGGATAGTATACTTGGACTGATGAAATAAAATATGTCTAGGGCACTGTGAGACATCAATTGTTTATTTTTTTTTTGGGTTGTAGCCATTATGTTATCCCTAACAGGTGCATAATTAGAGCTCCTAAGTGCAGGTGTACTCACTGGTCACACGGTTTTCTTGCCAGTATGAATTATTTCTAAAGTAGATGAATGATGAATGCCTTATGTTCTTGAAGAGCATGATCAAGCCCATCATGTGCGAGTGGGAGATGTTATATTTCGTCGGTCCGCCCATGATGAGTGTGTCCAAGGGACACCATTTGCTCTAATTATAAAGTGTGTTTGAGAGACACCTTTTGAAGAGGCATGAAGGGAGTTTCTTAAGGGAAGTTAAGATAACTTCCTCATAAGATGAACAAAAAAACAAGAGATAATTAGAACTCTCTCTCTCTCAACGCATAAGGATTCCGTATCTATTTTGAGAAGACAATCGGTATTAACGCTGTGGAACAAGAATACTTTCCCTGTGATTGTATTCGGACCAACGTGAAGTAGATTCGTTCATCGTTTGCTAGTGATTCAACGTACGATCCTGGAAAATTGGTTCGGTGTGCATCGAATAGGTTAGTCTATTCTCCTGACACTCGCTTCTAACATACTGACGCAGAGAGAAAGCGTAAATTTGGAACAACTCCAAAGAACTCGAAATTTTTATTCAATAATACTGTGTTTTTTATTACAAGACAGACATCTTATATATAGAGATAGGACTCCTAATACTAATGGAAACCGAATAATTAAAGAAACTGCCTGAATGGTAATATAGGAAACTGCCTTACTGGTAATATAGGAAACTGCCTAAATGATAATATAGGAAACTGCCTTACTGGTAATATAGGAAACTGCCTAAATGATAATATAGGAAACTGCTTGAATGGTTGTTTTCCCCAAAATCAGAAAAACTGCCGAGATTTCCGGTGATTACGGCGATCACATTGTTCAAGATAATCACAGGCTAACTGTTCTACATCACATACATGCCTTATATCCTGAAGTGGATTCCCTAGGTAGTGAGCATCTATCCTATCATATGCCTTGTATCCTGAGGTGGGTTCCTCGAACCCCTCTTGTATGAGTTGGTGTCAGAGCGTTGGCTATGGCTGATGGTCCTCGTTGTGTACTTATTGGTGACCACCGTGATGTCGAATGGAAGATTTGAGAAGATAAGTATAATAACTCCAAGAACAATTGGAGAAATCTCAATTGTTGAGATGTGACGACTCCCGTTATGACCGTGAAGAAAAAAACAACGAAGAGGAGAATATTCCTCTCATGATGTCCATCACAACACATCTAGTGAAGAGGCTCCTTTGGGCCATCGTCAAAGGGATCGGGATTCTTATGATTTTGATGTCGAAGTCAGACATCTAAAAAGACTACCATTGGCTTGTGACCATTGAAAGAGTATTTGGTTATAAGAACAACATTGCCCAGAATCAAGAACATGAAGCTATCCCAATCAGGTTGCATCCTTCATTTGACGACACCCTTGATACGATGGGATTAATATTACGTTGGGTTTATCTCTTATGGGAGAAGTTCGGCAATACTTTAGTTTTGTGCTTAGTGCTTTTATTCGAACCACAACGGCCTACCGGATGAGTCCTAGAGAGTGAATATCTTCTGGGGGCGTCGAAAAAATCAAACCAAAAATTGGTGGCTCATTTCGAATTTTAAATAGAGCTGATGAAAAAGTTTACGAGATCATATGGCCCGACAATGATGGAGTCTCAACAATTTTCACTGTCATTGAATTTTCTTTGTAATTCGATAATGAGAATGAGACAGGCATGAGGACAAGTCTTTTTCATCATTCTAGGGAGAATCATGAGGGAACAAATCAAGGAGATTAAGACTTATCCAACAATTATTTTAAAATTCTTTAGAGGTTAAGTCTGTCTCTCTTCATAGAATTTCAAGGGTTACTTTCATCTGAGCTTTGATGATGATTTTGTGCTTCATTGTAGTTAAATAATAATACATGGATGGGAAGCCTAGCTATCTACTTCCAAATGAATGAACTTTCATACAACTTGGAGTCTTCAAGAGGAAATTACGGACAAAATGCAAAGAGTTGGCAAGGAAATCCGAGAAGATATCATTTAGTGCTTCTATGTGTTTTTTTAGACCAAAACATTGCATTTTATCAAAATAGAGTGATTGGTGACTATATATTTTTGTAGAGGGCGGGAACCTTTGTAATCTTATTGAGGCTAAATGATATCTTACTGAGGCTAAATGAAAGAAAGTGATATGGTATTATGAGAGGTGCTCGAGTTTGTAGAAGAAACTCCGAAAGCTGTAACATCTTAAGGATTATATAATGAATTTCAATCTTATTGAGGCTAGTAGGGCTGGGAGAGTGAAGTAGGCCAAGTGGAAGGCCGAACCACTATGCTTATTTGTGTTTCTTCTATCCCTTAAACTCTTTCAAATTCTATTTAATCGAAAATCGTGATTCTACATAATATTTCATGTTTCTATAGCACCAATGCACCTTCTACATATTGTCCATCACGTATTCGTTAAAAAGTTCTCAATTTTTATCTAAACAATCAATTCATCGCCTTTTGGTTACCGGGCGTAGTCTGTATCAATTAGAGCATGAATTCAAAGTTTTTGGACCCAAGTACGTGATCCGCACAAATTTTAGGACTCTCGCTGTTCATATTGTCCCAATTTTTTTTTCATGACAAAGATATTAGAGAGTAGAAATAAAATAAAGGTAAATGTATAGTAAAAGCTTCACGATATCAATTTTTGTTTGTACACAATGGTTTGCATGAGTAAACTTTGGATTCATCTCATACTGCTATAATTTAATCATTATTTAATTACATACATTTAATTATATTTGAACTTCACTACATTCTTAAAAGCAAAATATGATGCATGGAGCTAGCAAAGCTATCGTGTAAATAAAAGCAAACCTGATTCAACTGTTTTTTTTTTTTGCGCCAAATTGATATATGTGGGTTATTCATGAAATGATTTAGATAATAATCACTTAATTGCATCATGGTAGACACCTATAGAAAGAGTCGGTCGGATGAGGTTAAGTGGTGGATCATAGTTAAATTAGTAAAGTTTATGTGCAACTTAATTATAATGAGTTTCAATCAGTCTGTAGGGGCCCATTTCTCGAATCAGCCCCCTTACTTGCTGTAAATTTTTCTAAGGATATAGTGTCGTTTGTCAACTTACTTTATTCTATGTAGAACAAAATGCTAGCTTAGATGGCAAAATTTTTTAAATTTTTCTAGGGACATGTTTAGCATGTGGAATTTAAAAATTCTATGTACGAACAAAATGTTAGCTTAGATGGCAAAAAGGTTTATTTTTCTCCTAGTGGTCTTAGATTCAAGTCTTGTTGGGAGCATTTCAAGAGTAAAATCCTATGCATAAGACCGATGTGGGGTGGTATGCCCTTAAAATCACTTGGGAAGTAAACAAGTCGAGGTGGGTGAAAGCTAGCCCTAGCATTGCCCAATAGCTATGTATATTCCGAAGATTATCCAAATAGACTTCTAACCATAATATTTAAAGAAATTTATCAAGAAGATATATCATTAAGCGCAATTATTAATTATATGAAAAGAAATATACTTACCTTAAACCATTGGATTTCTCTTTGCATTTGAAAGGCTGCTCCGGATACATTAGTTACATCGTCGATATCAGGGTTGCACTTTGCTGCGGCGCGCATCATCCTTGCCGATTCTTTCTCTGTAGGCGCTGGAACTAATGACAACCCATTGGTTGAGCTCTCCTTCAAAAAGAGTCTAAGAATGCTCTCTTGGCGATACTGCACAGCAAGTGTTATCAGTGTAGTACCATAAGGAGAAATCCAAATAAGCTCTGGGAAATATTGAATGGATAGCTTCACTAGTTCACTGATTCCCTTGACCGTAGCTTGAGCCAGCAGGTCCCTATCTTGGAAAAACTGGGCGATCTCGGTAGGGTTTCTCTGAGAGAGCGCATCGCAAACTTTTTTTACCAACTCCACGGCTGCCTCATGTCTCAGCTTCACATCGTGAATCCTCTTGATTGGAGAAGGTGCTACGAAATTTTAAAAAAACAAAGTAAAAAGAAACGTAAATGAAGAGCCGGAAATGGATTTAGACGCCTAATCAGTAATTGCATCTAACGATCTCATTTAGAGCTTGGGTTGGATGGTGATTAAGAAAATGATCTCATACTTTTTTTTTTATTTTACGAAAGATATTTTGACCTTTTTTTTTGGTAAAATTCCAAATAAGAGTATGAAGTACCCACATTTTCTCAAATAAGGACTCGAAACGGACTTTGTGTCAAATAAGGATCTAAAGTGGCATATGAGTCTCAAATAAGGGCATGAAGTGGCCATGAAAGTCCCAAATAAGGACCTAACCTCGCCAGTCACTCGCCAGTCGCCGACCGGCGAAATATTCCGGCTGATCAAGGGTATTTCCATCAAAAAACCATTTCAATTTTAAATTATTTTTATTTCTTTTTCTTCTTTTTTTTCCTTTTTCTAGTTTTCTCTTTATTCTTCGCCGAGGCCGGCCACCGGCGAAGCCCGAGAAGGGCCTTGCGAGGGCGACCCTCGCCCTGGGCGAGGCCGTCCTCGCTGGCCATAGGCGAGGCCGACCCTCACCAGATCTAGGCGAGGGTCGCCTCACCGGCAATGCCCAAATCTGGCGAGGTCGGCCTCGCCCAGGGTCGGCGAGGCCGTCCCTCACCTGTTGCTGGCGAGGCGACCCTCGCTAGGATCTAGCCAGGGTTGGCCTTGCCCATGGCCGGCGAGGTGACCCTTGCCCAGATTTGGCGAGGGCCTGCCTCGCCCATGGCCGGCGAGGGCGGCCTAGTCCAGGGTGAGGGTTGCCTCGCGCAGGTGAAGCTGTCCCTCGCCAGATTGGGTTGGATGAGGGTCGCCCAGCCTTTCCCAGGCTTCGTCGATGGCCAGCCGGCCGCCTGCCACCAGTGAAGAACAAAAAGAAAACCAGAAAAGAAAGAAAAAAGGAAAAGGAAAAAAGAAAAGAAAGGAAAAAAAATTCAAAAAGTAAAAAATTTTAAAAAAAAAGTAAAAAAAACGAAAATACCCTGATCATCCAATAAACTAGACCCTTTTATTGAAACAGATATAACCACTTGATGCCCTTATTTGAAACAAATCTACTTCAGACCCTTATTGGAGAAAATGAGGGCACATCAGGTCTTATTTGACACAAAATCCACTTCAGGCCCTTATTTGAGAAAATGATGGCACTTCAGGCCCTTATTTGGAATTTTTCCTTTTTTTTTCTTTGGGATTTTGTCCTCAAATGCAAAGTGTAGGTTTTAGTAATTGGTGATACAATTACAAGACTTAACTTGACAAAACAATTCCGAAAATAACTACGCTAATTACATGTGTCTAGCTAGAGTAAATTAGAGTAATCTCTGCGTATATAAAATTATCTACGATATTTGACAAAAAAAATATCTACGACAATAAAATTACACATGAGGTCACATTATGGTATGTTACGTTTGAGTTTACTTGTTACACCAAAATGACATAGTGAGTATAGTTAACTGGATTTTATTCTACAGTAAATTTTTAGTTTGTTAAAAATATGCAACTACGCTACCCTTCCGTTTCCTTTTTGTACTTTGACAAAAATAGAAAAATTAGGGACAAGGGCTGATGGGTAGTTCGGGTGCATATGAAAGTTGGGTGAAGATGACAAGGTGAGTGCAATTGCGTGCAAAATTTCTAGAATAAGTTTTGGGAACTATAGAATTTCTTTAGCGGTTAGGTTGTGTTCTGGCCAATTTTCGCGTATCGCTAGTGGTCCTCCTCTCCGGTTATTTTCAAGAGCGTGCTTCCCCATATTGACATGGTGTATTTAGGATCTTATTTCTAGATTGCTCCTAACAAGTCTTGAATACAAGATCACAAGGAGATGAGAAAACTCCCTTGCCATTGCTCATCTAGCCAACAGCTTGTGGGTAACGCACTATGACTCTCATTGGCCACAGTTGAAAAAAAAAGGGAAGGAAAATAGGAAAAAAAAAAGAAAAAAATTTAAAAATTATTAAAATATTATTAAAAATTGTCTACATTAGCGGTGCCTATATAGCACAGTCGGCTTCTACGTCAGCGAATTTCTGCCAGGATTGACCGGATGGATTTAATTGGTAAAATGTGAAAAGTTTTTGGACTCAATTGACAAACTTGAAATATGTAAGACTGAATTGGCAAAAGTGCAATAGCTTTATGGCTTTTTGGACTATTTTCTCTAATTTTGTTTGAATTTGAATAATTTCCCAAAGAATTTTTATTAACTACCGATGTAAAAATTAGTTAAACATGCACTTTTGGATGGTTGATATGTGGCAAAACTTATTTACTAAACTAACTCCACTACACCTATCACGGGACAAGAACATCAGGAGTGCTACAACTTTCGTATGGCACTCACTTAAGTGACATAACTTTTTTTTTTCACTCACTTAAGTGCCACATCAGAGAAAAATCGATCATTTGAATGACATTTCAGGCAAATCATCCTACATGGATTTTTTTTGTTAATTTCCCATTCCGTTGCAGATTTTTATGTTTGAATTTTTTTTAATTGTCTACATTAGCACTGGTGATGCCACATCGGATTTTCCAGCCAGGCACGGCCGGCGATGACTAAACGCCATGTTACGATTTTTTTGTGGCAATTGGCAAGAAAGACTATATTGAAATATCGCCTAAAAATTTAGAACTACATTGACAAAACTGAAAAGCGAGGCTGATTAAGTGGAATAAATAGTCAGTGACAAGAAAATTATGACCATTGTAATAGCATTATAAGAAAATCCAATCAAACCATTGGCAAATACAAATGTTTTGTTAATTCTAAATGCATCAGAATTTCCAAAGAAAAGAAAAGAAAAAAGGTAAGAAATAGTAATTAATATTACTTATGTATTAGTAACATAATAATTTTTTCGATGATATTTTAATTTCGATATTTGTTGAAAATTAAATTTCAAATTTTTTGGATTTTATACAATAGGCCTCATTCATGATAAGTACCTAGTTTTATATATATGGTACCCACTTCTATTAATATATCTTATAAATAATTAATTAAAATAATGCATTTGTTTACGTGGGAATCTTATGGTAAAATTCAAAAGGATAACTGCATTGATTGGTCTTCCTCCACCTTTTCACTTATAAATAAAAATGTATGGGATAAGGACAGTATGAGTGCCATAACTTTGGTACGACTTTCACTTAAATGCCACATCGGAGTAAAATCGATCATTTGAATGCTATTCTCGGCAAATTGTCCTACATGGATTTTTTTATTAATTTTCTATTCCAACGTGGATTTTATTTTTATTTTTGTAAATTGTTTAATTAAATATCCACATCAGCGCCGGCGGTGCCACGTAGGACAACCGGCTCACGTAAGATTTTTCGGCGAGGCAAATCGTCAATGGTACTTAAGTGATCATTTTTTCAAATTTGTCGCACTTAAGTGGGCGAAAAAAAAGTTATGACACTCAAGTGAGCATTGTACGAAAGTTATAGCACTCCCAATGTATTTATCCCCACCTATCACTAATCCATTGGTGAATATGTAAGGACTTTTCTATACAGGTAATGGACCAATTAAAGTCAGTTTATTCAAATTAGGGCATAAAAATTAACTAGGAATTCTATTCTACTTATAAAAGAAGTCAAAAACAAACAAGCTAGAGACTTTTCGTTGGGGATGGGGAGAGAGAGATGTTGACACCTAAATTTCGGCGTTCCATTTAGTAATTTATTGCATAGAAAATTAGAGATTGGTTTTTGACCCCTAAACAAAAATAATTTTCATCAAATTGCATAACATGTAGGTATTGGGAGCATTTGCATTAATGGTAATAGGATTTATTAAAACTTAGCTTTTTGACAAAGAGAAAAAGAAAAAAAGAGAAGAAAAGCGAAAGCGGGTCGAGGCTAAGCCGGCCCAGCCACCTTCCTTTTTGCTTTCTTTTCTCTTCCTTCTGCCCCTGTCTGGGCTCGGCCCAACCCATTCCGTGTTTCCCTTTCAGCTCAGCCTTCTTCCCTTTTGTTTTCTTCTTCCTCTAACGCCCTTCACGCAAGAGATAGAGAGAGCAAAGGGTGGACGAGAACAGAGAGCAGAAGCAGAGGATGGGACGGGGGCAAGTCGAGCCGGATGGCTCCAGCCGGTGGCAGGCCACCTGCCCCAATCAAAGTACAGTGGTAGGTGGATCGTTCGACGTGCTTTAAGGGAGCGGTTAGGGAAAGAGAAAAGGGGGAGGATTTTTTTGGAAAAATCGGGAGAAAGGGACCGTGAGTGAGAGGGTGAGATTTGAGAGAGAATCCAAAAGTGAAAGAGTGAGGTCGTGAGTGAGAGGTTTCCTCCGCTAAGCCACCACGCCCTTGCCTCGGCTGATGACTCTCGCCGAAGCGTCCCCATTATGCACGGTAGGCCTTGGTCCGATTATTTTGGTATTTCTTTCGGGTTGTGCCTATTCCTCGAGGAACTCGGCTCGGATGTGTGCGAGGCTACCATACTAAGTATGATATATCTTAAGCTTGCCTTCTATTCGTTGTTGCCGAGCCGGGTAGGGCCATCTCCAGCGACAAGGTTCCCACGTTCTATTTCTCTATTTTTCCTCTGTCTCGGCCAATTGGGCCGAGACTCACCGACGCTCGGTTTCGAGCATCAGCGAACCTTCCCCTATTGTCCCCTTTTTGTTTTCGCGTTCAGCCGAGAGGAGAATCCTTATTTGGTCGCGTCGGGGTAAGCTGGAAATGGCAATCCAAGCCGGGCGTTGTGATAGGGTGATTGGTGGGCCCCCGGTTCGTGGCCGCCGTCATGAAACCCCGTGGAAGCTGCCGATTTTGCAATTTAGGGGAGTCCCTCAGGCGCCCCACTACAGTCATTGTTGGAGTGCTGTCAACCAGACGAGGGCTGAGCGCTCGGCTCAGACCGGCCAAGGTAGCACTAGGGTGTGCACTCAGCTAGGCCGAGATGAGCAATGCTACTTGTTTCAACCGTCCGCGGTGACATTACTGCGAGCGTGCAGAGAGACGCGGGTGTAGGGGAGTCGGGTCAGCTGGGTCGGCAACCAGGTTGGGCTCGATTTGTGGATTCTGGCCGACTCGGGACAACAGCGTTTGGGCTAAATATTGATGTGGGCTGGCTTAGTTTAATATTAAATTATGGCTTATTTTATTGTGAGCTAGGCTTAGTTATATAGGTTTTTCTTAACGAAAATTACCAAGACAGTCCTAAACCTATTGTAATTATGCAAATTCAGTCATAAATATTTTTTGTGCCAATTCAATGCTAAACCTTTTATATTTGTGTCAATTCACTCCTTCTGACTGATTTTGGCTGACTGTTGCTGATGTGGACGTCGGTTGACACCAGGCGTCCAGCCAACGCTAACGTGGCAATTTTTAAATATTTTTTTCGATTTTTTATTTTCTTCATTCTCTTTTTTTTTTCTTTTTTCCTTTCATTCCTCTCTTGGCCGGTTCGGCAACCGACCAAAGGCTAAGACCAACGAGGTCGATCTCGCCCACCCCTGGTGTGGTCTCCCAGATCTGGCGAGACCTCGACATTTAACGGCAAGCATGAGCCTTGCCATGGCTGGGCAAGCTCGACCTCACCCAGCGATGGCGAGGTTGCCCAAATTTGGACCTCTCTACTGTTGGGCGAGGTCGAGTTGAGGTCATGGGTGAGCTCGACCTCGCCTAGCGACTGCAAGGTTTCCCCAGATCTAGGCAGCCTTGCCATTACTGGGCAAGGTTGACCTCGCCGGCCTTAGCCTCTAGCCGGTTTGGCAATCGGCCAGGAGAAGAACAATAGGGAAAAAAAAAGAGAGAAAAAAATAAAACAAATCGAAATTTTTTTAAAAATTACCACGTCAGCATCGACCATCTTGCCAAAAATAAGCTAGAAGGAATGAATTGGCATAAATATAAAATTTTTAGGACTTTATTGGCACAAAAAAAAGTTTACGACTAAATTGGTACAATTATAATTGGTTTAGGACTGTTTTGGAAATTTTCCCGTTTTTCTTATATTGGGTGGGCTCAAGTTTTGAGTTGGATTAGGCCCACACTTAGGCCCAATCAGTCGGGCGAATAGGGTCGTGGGCCCAGGTCGGATCTCTGCATCCGACCCGGGTCCTATATTATAAGATTATAATTTTATTTTAATATTAAAAATTAAAAAAAATAGAAATTGAGCTAGGGAATTACCTTTTATTAGTGTGGTTAGTGCCATGCTTGATTGCATATTGTTTGGTTCGCATGTTTATATTGCGTATTTAATTCAACTTTGTATGTGGATGATTAGAGGCATGTTAGACCATTGTTTGTGCATTTCAGTTTTGGTTGTTAGTCTAGTTAGGTAGAGAAGCTTATGGTTCCCGAATTGCGAGTTTGTTGCCTATACCGTTTTAGGGTACTCGTTGATTAATTAGTATAATCAAGTTCCCAAACTCATTGAATTCTGATTCATAGGAGTAAGGCAATTCTCTTGTTGTTTTACTTAGGTATCTAATCGACCCACCAAAGATTGATTAGTGGTGAATCATAGATGAAAATGATTTGCATGTTAAGAACTTGAATCATAAGTCGAGACTTTCTATGGGCTTGGGAGAGCTCATGCTAAGTCCTAGGTTTAAATGTAGTAATCCATTAGTCAAACCCATAGGCGGTGAGATCGGCTCAGGGAGGTCGCAACGAGAGAGAGAGAGATAGAGAGAGAGAGGATATCTTCATAAAATGGTAACGTACCTACAATATTGACGGCATTCCAAAATGACCTTGAAAGACATTGAAGTGCTACAATGAGGTTGCAAAGAGAACCGAGTCAGTGGATGTGAAATCATTGTGTATGTGGAATGGAGATACTTTATATAGATTAAAATTACTGGTATCCTGACAATTTTAACGGTTGATAGTCACAGATATTAAAGCAATCAACATTCACATTCACATGGATCAATACTTGGAAGTGTAAGAGACATGAATGAGGATGTCGGACCCATATCAGTGTAGCTCCGCTTCGTTTTGTCTTAATTCGTTCGTTACATTGTCCATTAGATGAGTCATACAAAATACTTATGCACTTGGTTGAATCATATGTGTACCTAGGGGATAACTGATTGTAAAGTAGTTTGAGTTCTGATTATTATTCAAGTAAAACTAGGTTAAGGAACCAGAATAGATCCTACAAAGAAACTATACTTTTCAGTTTCCATTGCTAGTAGGGAGGGAATCAACCTAAGAAAATTGACTGAAGTTAAAATCATGGAAGGTCTTAAATTAGATAATGCCCAAGTATAAAAATTCATACCCACCCAGATTCGTTGACGTTTGCATATTCGTTGAATTTTCATCTGTTGGCCTGGAGTTCACGTCCACGGGAATACCTTCAGTTCAGATACAAAAGAGCAGGTGATGAGCCAGGTATGATCTTCTGGAAGGGAATCAGTAATGAAGGGATGCGAGTGCAGAAAGTACAGACATTTGTATATTGATGCTTCCAAAACACTAAGCTTAGTTCCGCTGAGAAAGTGACACTGCATCCTCGCCAACACGGCCAGGATAGACTTGTCTGTCTCCCCTGGGCCTTTCTTTAGAATGAGAGAAGGGTATTTCCTAAGTAGATAAAGGACGATATCTATCCAAAATCACCAGCAAAGTTGATGAAGAACTTAAGCTAAGCGTAGAATGAAGGGAAAAAAAAATGGATGGAATTGAGACAGAGTGATGGTTATTTTACCAAGATGACCAGCGTAAGTGAGACCTACAATGCATTGAATCGCATTGGGACTGCTGTCGAGATGACTTGATCCATCAAATGTCGTATTTTTCGCCAGGAACCAGGCAATCTCCTTATGCATAGAAGCTTCCTGAGAAGATAAATTGAAAGGAACACGTCCTTCCTCGTCTTGTATTTGTGTCAACCTACAATTACGTCTAACTAATGCCTTGACAATTCGTATCCTTCCACACAGGACAGCATGATGGAGGGCTGTGCGGCCACCACAATCAACTTTTTCAAGCATTTCCGGAGATTGAGACAAGAGCTCAACCAGGTTCTCGACAAATTGGTCTTGTGCATTCAAAGCCGCTATGTGAAGCACTGTTTCAGATCTGCTCGTTATATTGGCTATCTTTGAAGCAGGATCTCGTAGAATAAATTTTTCAGCAGATTCCCAATCACCCGTGAATGCAGCTTTCAACAATGGTTGGAAATAGAATCCATTGACTACATTTTCTGGTATTCCTGCAAAATGGATGCGAACTTCTCAGGCCACTGTGTTGTTACTTTTTCCTTGTAGACATTGAAAAGTATCCGAGGAAAGAACAATTTCATCAAGATCCACCCAAATATCAATTTCACAATGAAATAACTCTTTTGAAGGATGACGCACCTGGAGCACCTCCAGATTGAGAAGGAGCTGATCCAACGTTTACACGAACATCTTCAATATATGTAGGACAAAGAGTGAGCACAAAATTCCTCGTCATTCTGATTTGTTTTCCTTTTTCCTAGCCAAGGTCAGGGCTATGTGTGTTCGAAACAAAAAGAACCATGACAAAATACACATTCCAGCATATTCTAAGATCACATCGCTTATACCATTTTTTTTCTTGGTTGAAACTTGAACATGTACCTGCTGGTGGTTCTGCATGTTCCGAATTTCCTTGTCTTTCACTTGGTTGTGTCGCCATTGGGCTGCTCTCCTGGTTACAGTCTTTCCACAACAAAGGAAATGGAGAATCCAAAAGAGACTGTCTATTTTCTTAGAAAGTTGATGCTGTGATGTCAATCAGCTTAAGTTTCAGGGCCTCTTTATAACTAAGTACAGGGCTTGACCATTTCCAGAATAATTTGGTCGTTTCTATATAATTTATTAATCATATATAGAACAATGTTGGAATAATATAAAATTGATTATTGGTGAGATTTAGCACGTCACTTGCTGGATGAGAAAGCTACGAGCATGAAAGATAAAGACTTCAAGATGGCTTCGTTTTCTTCGACAAATTAAGCTGTTTTGTTTTCTTTTTTAATGATGTGTGGATTGTTATGTCTTCTTTATTAAAGGTTATTATTGGCGTTTGTAAGATTCAATTCTTATATTGTTATATTTCGTCGATCTGCCCATGATGAGTGTGTCCAAGGGGCACCATTTGCTCTAATTATGAGTGTCTGAAAGACACCTTTTGAAGAGGTG
Organism: Syzygium oleosum; assembly: GCF_021117445.2. NCBI lineage: Eukaryota > Viridiplantae > Streptophyta > Magnoliopsida > Myrtales > Myrtaceae > Syzygium > Syzygium oleosum. Next base: position 2,787,220 of record NW_026607520.1, on the reverse strand, counting down.
CGAGGAGAGTTTCTTAAGGGAAGTTAAGGTAACTTCCTCAGAATGAAAATCTAATAAGAGATAAGTAAGTTCTTAAGAATAGAACTCTCTCTCTCTCTCTCTCTCTCTCTCCTCTCTTCATCAAAGAACGACGCATTAGGATTCCGTTTCTACTTTGAGAAGACAGTCGGCATTAACGCTGTGGAACGAGAATACTTTCCTCGTGATTGTATTCGGACTAACGTGAATTAGATTCGTCCATCGTTCGCTGGTGATTCAACGTACGATCTTGGAAAATTTGTTTGTAGTGCATCGAACAGGTTAGTCGATTCTCCCGACACTCGCATCCAACAATGGTATCAGAGCCACAGTTATGATCTCTGCCTTGTTTTTCTATCGAATTTTTACGCTTGTTATTTGATATGGGAATCGAGAGGATGAACTTCATGTCGTCTGGATGTTCATTGCTTGGAAATTGCAACATGAATCGTCGAAAACGAAATCGGATGAGAAGAACAGGTTCGGAGGAAAAACGTTGGTTCTGTTCTGATCTTTTTTCGAAATATTTTTCTGGAGAAAATCATTTTTCATCAAACAGGGTGAAAGTACTTATCGAGACGATCAAAACGGTGGGTGGCAAGCTGCCGGAAGACGCCGGACGCGCCCACACGCGCGGCCAGAAGCCGTGGCGCATGGAAGCCACGTGCCTAATGAGCTGGCGCTGCCAGCGCGTGAGTACCACAAGCGCGTCGGCCAACCGGCGCGTGATGACGTCACCAAAACTGTCGGTAACCGACATGCTGACGTCATTGATGGCGTCATCTCGCCGGCGAACCGACTCTGCCGGCGACTCGACCCGTCCGAAACAACCCGACCCAATTATCGATCGGACCCATTGATCGGTCAACGATCAACCGGTCGGATCGGTCAACGGTCGAACCGGTCGGACTGGTCAACGGTCGAACCGGTCGGACCGGTCAACGGTCGAATCGGTTTGACCGGTCGGACCGGGTTAAGATCAATCAAGACCCTGGAGCGTGAACTACACGCGTTGTGCACTCAGGCGGCGCGTGGAAGCTCCGATTGGAGCGTGGTTGGTGCCGCTGTGTTCGTATTGAAATTATCTACATTGTGGTATAATTATTTTATATGTTTGAAGCTTTTAAAGGTATAAAAATGCGTACGGAACCCTAAATATGTGTATTTTTTGGGGTATTATTGCATTTTTACTTGTATTTTCCTATGGTTTTGGAAATACAGAAGCTGGCTTACATGTAAATGACCACATATAGATCGTGTAAGGCATGCTTCATTGATAGCATGTTTATAAGGCTTAACGTGCTTGCAATTTCAGTTCCAATCTGACTCGAACAATGGCTGGAGATCATTGTTTTTTCATTATGTCTTGAATTTCGCATATGATTATAATTGATGTAATGAAGTATTTGTAAGTTGGTGAACATTATGTGAGGTCATGTAATCATCTTTTCTAGTGGGAGTTCGTAGGTTGGTGGAATTCAAAGGAGTTCTCACCTAGAACTTAAAATTTGCGCAAATTAAACAAGTTAATGATAGTAGAACAATTATACACCGAAGCTGATTGGGAACATAGTGAACTTTCGTTTCGATATCTTTTGTTGAATTATCATTAATTTAGTTTGTCTTTACTGCAAATTAAAAGTGTGTTTATGTGAAAAATGTGCTAGTATTGATTCTGTGTTTATTATGTTAATGTGTAGTAGAAATTGATTATGGCTTCGGCATCCAAGACCATTGTGGCTGACCTCAACAAGGGTGAGAAGCTGAACGGTGACAATTATGATATTTGGCACCGAAAAGTTCAATATATCCTTGAGGAGCAAGAGATTTTGGAAACCCTCAACCACATCATGGATGAATCTGAGCATGGAACTTTTGCTCAACACAGAAGAGATCAAGAAACTTATCAAGCTTGGAAAAAGAAAATAGCATTGCTCGCATCACGTTGCTGAGTTGTATGCAAGATGATCTCATGTATGAGTTTGAAAGTTATGACAAAACTCAAGCAATGTGAGTTGCCTTAAAAGATAAGTTTGGGGGTACGTCTACTACTAAGTTGAGGAGACTCACCATCAAATTTGACACATACCGGAAGTGCTCAAATCTAACGATGAGGCAGCATCTTCGAGAAATGTTAAACATGATACGTGAGCTGAAATTGGCAGGTCATACCCTAACTGATGAACAGCAAGTTCATGCTGTTATAAGGTCTCTTCCTGACAGCTGAGAATATATGAAAATCAATATGACGCACAATGAGAATATCGTCACTTTTGACGATATTGCGCGTCATTTGGAATTAGAAGATGAGTGCCTAGAGGCAGCAAAATCCTCTACCCATGCTTATGTTGCTGAATCAGGTTCGAGCAAAGCTTCGGGCTTTAAGCGCAAGAGGAACCATAAATTCAACAACAAAGGGAAAGAGACTAATTAGGCACTCAAGAGAGCCAAGACCTTTCGACGCAAGAAGCGTGGCGGGAAGAAAGACAAGGCCAAGATGAAGTGTTACAATTGTGGTCAATTGGGCCACTTCGCTCGTGAATGCGCTAAGCCGAAAAAGGTACCACATTACTCCATTACTTTGAGTAATGCTTTTGTTTCTAGCACTGTAATGCTTGCTGAATCTCATCCAATGTGGATTGTAGACTCAAGAGCAACAGACCACGTAGCTAGAGATCGAGGAGCATTTATGGAGTGTCGTCGGATACAGTCTGGAAGAAGATGGATATATGTTGGAAATAACTCAAGAGTTGAAATGAAGGGTATCGGTACATGTAAATTAACCTTTCGTGATAGTCGAAACCTATTCCTACATGATGTCCTCTATGCTCCAAATATTCGGCGAAACTTGGTCTATGTAGTTGTTCTTCTTGGCTTAGGTTATGTATTTAATTTTCATGGTGATTGTGTTGACATTTTGTTTGGAACAGTTTATTACGGTTCTGGTCATGTATTGAATGATTTTATGGTGTTAGACATTGACTATGATGTGTATACAATTAATGTTGATGGTTGTTTTTCTTTAATTGCATCTTTTAGTAATGTGAAGATTGATGCAAGTATTTGGCATGCTAGACTGGGTCATATTGGGTCACAAAGAATGAAACGAATAGCAAGAGAAGGCCTTTTGGGGTCACTCGCAAATGTTGTAATACCCATATGTGAACATTGTCTAGTAGGAAAAATAACTAGAAAACCATTTGGTAAAGGAACCAAAGCTGAACTTCCATTGCAACTCATACATTCTGACATTTATGGTCCATTAAATGTGAGGGCGAGGCATGGAGCCTCATATTTCATCACTTTTATAGATGACTTCACGCGTTTCGGTTATATTTTTCTGATCTCCCATAAGTCCTAAGCATTGGATTGCTTTAGACGGTTTATAGCTTTGATAGAGAATCAGTTGAACAAAACAATAAAGGCATTGAGAATAGATCGCAGACGTGAGTATCTATCTGAGCAGTTCAAGGCTATTTGTGATGAAAAGGGAATTGTAAGACAATTGACTATTCCTGGTACTTCGCAACAAAATGGGGTTGCAAAGAAAAGGAATAGAACCCTATTAGAAATGGTTAGGTCTATGATGGCGAAGCAAATCTACCTATCTCATATTGGGGAGATGCGTTATTGACTGCTGTCTATATACTTAATCGTGTGTCCTCTAAGTCAGTTGCCTCCACCCCTTATGAATTGTGGACCGGTAGGAAATCAGACTTAAGTAATCTAGACCTTGGGGGTGTGCAGCATATGTTCATGATTCTTCCCATAAATATGGCAAATTAGGCTATAGAGGGAAGAAGTGTATCTTTATTAGATAGTCTGAACACTCCAAAGGGTACATATTCATAGGTTAACAAGCTGATGGAAGTGTGACTGAAATGGAGTCACGAGATGTCACGTTCTTGAAGAACAATTTTCCTAGTAGAGGTGAGATCAATAAGGACTTCTAATTATATGAGATGGAAGATCCCGATAACACACCCACTAATGTTATTGAAGGAAATACAGATTTACCTCAACATACAAGACCTAGTGGTAGTGTAGCATTGCCTGGCAAACTGAATTCTCAAGAAGTTCAGTTGCGTAAAAGTAATCGTAAAAGTATTCCCCGTCGTCGATTTGAGATTGAAGGGGAATCATTTATGATTCCTCTACAAGACGATGCAGAGCCTAAAACAGTTTAAGAGGCTCTCTCATCTCCTGATAAGGAAGAATGGAGAAAAGTTTTGAAAGACGAAATTGAGTCTATGAGGACAAACCACGTCTGGGACTTGGTTGATTTGCCACCCGATCGCAAGGCTATTGGAAACAAATGGGTTTTCAAGATTAAGCAAAGAGCGAATGGATCCATTGAAAAGTATAAGGCTCGCCTTGTGACAAATGGCTATACTCAACAAGAGGGTGTAGATTATGAGGAAACTTTTTCACTAGTTGTAAGGTTTGCCTCCATACGCCTTATCCTAGCCATTGTTGCACATTTGAACCTAGAATTACATCAAACGGATCTAAAGACAGCATTTCTCAATGGAGAACTAGATGAAGAAATCTATATGAAGCAACCAATAGGTTTCATTGCTAAAGGTCAAGAGCGTAAAGTTTGCAAACTTCATCGCTCAATATATGGCCTTAAGCAATCATCTAGATAGTGGTATTTTCGTTTTCATCGAGCCATAACTTCTTTTGAGTTCACGATGATCGAAGAGGATCACTTTGTGTATAACAAACGGTCCGAGGATAAATTTATGATTTTATCTTTTTATATGGACGATATTCTGTTGGCTGGGAATGACAAGGGTTTGGTTATAACCATAAAAGAATGGTTGTCCTCTAATTTTGAAATGAAGGACATGGGAGAAACTGCATATATATTGGGAGTTAAGATTGAAAGAGATCGATCAAATAAACTCCTTGCTATGTCACAAGAATCTTATATAATGAAGATTCTTGAATGCTTCAATATGTAGCACTGTAATCCCATTGATACCCCTGTCATGCAAGGCGAAGGTCTGAGTACTATGATGTGTCTTAAGACTCCAAAAGAACAGAAAAAAATGGTAACTGTTCCTTACGCTAGTGCTGTCGAAAGTTTGATGTATGCTATGATGTGTACTCGACCCGACATATGTTACGCTGTGGGGTTAGTGAGCCGATATCAATCAAATTCTGGTCAAGCACACTGGAAAGCAGTTAAGAGGATCCTTAGATACTTGAAAGGTACTATGGACTATCAACTTTGCTATCAAGGGAGTGATTTATGCTTATTAGGATACTCTCATGCTGATTGGGGAGGAGACCTAGATGAGTGTAAATCGACGTCTGGATATGCATTCTTACTTAATAATGGTGCAATTTCTTGGAATAGCAAGAAACAGACATGCACAGCTTTATCTACGGTGGAGGCAGAATTTATTGCATGTTCTGCTACAGTGCAAGAAGCAGTATGGCTAAAACGTTTCTTGGAAAATTTAGCCATTGTCACTGATGTCTCAAGACCGGTGACAGTATATTGCGATAGTCAAGCAGCCATTGCCTATGTGAAAGATCCCAAGTACCATGGTAGGACGAAGCACATTGACATAAAGAATAACTTCATCAGAGATATAATAGCGCAGAAGGAAGTAGTCCTGCAATATATTTCAACCAACAAGATGGTTGCTGATCCATTCACGAAGGCTGTTCCTAGAGACGTGTTCTTGACCCACAGGATGTCTCTAGGGTTACGTAGAATGTGATATGTAATATTATTGAGGATCACTAGATTATGTGTGTATATATATTATACTTATTTGTTAATGAATTGATGTTTTATCAATTAGTACAATGTTATGAGACTAGCACAAACATACATATATTGTTGAAAGGTATGTCACCAGGCAATAATTGGCTCACTCACACAAGCAATCACCTCAAACGCTATAGTAAGCGGGTTGAGATGAGACGATATGTACTATAAATGCTGGAAGAGCAGTTTTGTACATAAAACGATTTAATGTCACCTTGATTGGAATCAAGATGAGGTCTGTTATTCGTATGTGATAAGACCGAACATGATAGTCCCGCAATCATGTATGCCTGAAGGTAGCCGGATGCGAGTACTAAATTGGGCGCAGTGGAAAGTGAGCTGATATAGCACTTGGGCTAAACATGAGTACGTGAGAAGCATGTGACCATGTTTAGGCTAAGATCCATATAATGGATATGTTTAATAAATGACATACGCTTTCATAGAAAGAGAAATCCACTATAGCATGTAATTCATACTACATGTGCTATATTCGACAAATAAGGAAGATGAGTACAATTATTCATATTTATTCATCGTGTGAGTCCTTGAGGTAATTTATAATTTACCTTACTTTGTGCCTTATGGTACTTCTGACTATGTTCTCGAAGTAGAAGATCAATGTTGCTACTTTAGCATGTTACCGGCGGTCATGAATAGATATGGCTTTATGGGACGTGTCTAGGAAAGTAGTTGTTTTGAAATGAAGAGAGACATGAGTGCGAAGGAAGGCTATTGTTGTTTTACATCTATCATATGTATTTACCGGTCGACCAATTATTTCGCCTTCGATGGCTTCAGAAATAATTGTAAATACATGATGTTCTTGAGAAAAGTCAAGTATAACCTTTAAGGGATAGGTATACTTGGACTAATGTAACAAAATTTGTCTGGGGCACTGTGAGACATCAATTGTTTATTTCTTTTTGGGGTTGCAGCCATTATGTTGTCCCTAATAGGTGCATAATTAGAGCTCCCAAGTGCAGGTGTACTCACTAGTCGCATGCATGAATTGTTTCTAAGGTAGATGAATATTGAATGTCTTATGTCCGTAATAGAGCATCATCAAGCCCATCATGTGCGAGTGGGAGATGTTATATTTCGTCGATCCGCCCATGATGAGTGTGTCCAAGGGGCACCATTTGCTCTAATTATGAGTGTGTCTGAAAGACACCTTTTGAAGAGGTGCGAGGGGAGTTTCTTAAGGGAAGTTAAGGTAACTTCCTCAGAATGAAAATCTAACAAGAGATAAGTAAGTTGTGAAGAATAGAACTCTCTCTCTCTCTCTCTCTCTCTCTCTCTCCTCTCTTCATCAAACAACGACGCATTAGGATTCCGTTTCTACTTTGAGAAGACAGTCAACTTTAACGTTATGGAACGAGAATACTTGCCTCGTGATTGTATTCGAACCAACGTGAAGTAGATTCGTCCATCGTTCGCTGGTGATTCAATATACGATCCTGGAAAATTTGTTTGTAGTGCATCGAACAAGTTAGTCGATTCTCCTGACACTTGCATCCAACATATATAAAGGAATGAAGTCATGAGTTGTCAATCAAGCCATAAGCACAAAGCCATAAAGAAAAAGCATTCTCAAAAGGAAGTTCTCCCTCCAAATTTCTATTTGTTATCTTATTCCAAGTTTCTAAAATTTACATTATTCTTTTGGTTCTAACATTTGGTATCGGAGCTATACATGGCATCCACCAGTTTGGTTCACTTGCAACTTCTAAAATTGAACGGGGGGAATGTCAATTAGTCCGTCTAGATGAAGGTTCTTTTCAAATCGCAAGATTTTTGTGGAATTTAGTGGAGAATGGATACACCGAAGTGGCCGATGTTGAAGCATTCGATGCTTTAAGAAAGAAGGAGAAAGATTCTTTGGTGGAGTTCCGAAAGAAATATCAAAAAGCATTGTTTGCAATCTTTCAAACCGTAGAGGAATAAATATTTTAAAAAATATCGAGTGCAAACACTGCAAAAGCAAAGTGGGATATTTTGCAACAATCCTATAATTGCGATGATCCTGTTAGACGACTCCGGCTTCAAACACTTCAAGGAGATTTCGAGTCTCTACACATCAATTAATCTTGGCGTACTTTGATTGTGTGCATACCATAGCTAACCAATTAAGAGTTAATGGTGAAGAACTCCAAGATGTGCAAGTTGTAGAAAAAATCTTAAGGCCTCTGACCAAAGGATTTGACTACGTTTTTGCAACAATCAAGGAAGCGCAAGATGTGTCAACCACGATGTTGGAGCGGTTCATGGGTTCATTGTGCTCGCATGAGCAAAGAATGAATCAAAAATACGTCAGTTCGAATCCCGAGCAGGCATTGCAGAACTAGATCGCTCAATCAAGCTGAGGAGGCTATCAAGGTGGTGAAGGTCGTGGAGGTGGTTGAGGACATGGAGGTGGAAATTTGAATTCCACCGGAAGATATAGAACACGTGACAAATCAAAGGTCAAGTGTTCTAAGTGTAACAAATTCAGACATTACAAATCCAAATGCCAAGCAAAGGTGGCACACAAGTAGGCACAATAGGTGCTTGCCATCAATGCTGATGAAAACATTGTGCTAGCATGCAAGAAGGATGACTCAAGCACCAAGGACACCAAAATTTGGTACCTTGATACTGGGTGTAGTAATCATATGTTTGGCCAAAAAGAGTTACTCTTGCAATTGAACGAGATGGTCCGCGGTCAAGTTAATTTCGAGAATAAATAAAGTTCTTGTAATGGGCCAAGGTAACATTAATATTAAGTCAAAAGATGACACTAATGTTACTGTTGCAGATGTTTACTTTGTGCGAGGACTCTTTTGGAATTTGTTAAGTGTTGGCCAACTTTCCGAAAAAAGCCATAAAGTCCATATTGAAAATGAAGTTTTCACTATCAGAGGTGTAAACAGTAAGTTGATTACAATAGTGCAGATGACAAAGAACTAGATGTTCCCTCTAATTCTTCAGACAAAGAATCTTTTGAGTTTTGAAGCGATGATTTAACATATGAACTGTTGTATCATATTCAATTCGGTCATCTCAATTTTTGTAGACTAAAATTACTGGTCCAAAAAAAGATAATGACCGGCATGTCTTTAATTGATAGCCCAAACTGCTTATGCGAATGATGTCTCATCAAAAAACAACATCAAGATTCCTTTCTAGTTGGAAAAGCCAAAAGAGCAAAATAACCTTTGGAGTTGTCACATACAGACATCCGTGGCCTTGTTGAGGTGGAATCATTCGGACATAAAAGGTACATGCTAATTTTTGTGGATGATTTTATTGAAAAAAATAGGTATATTTCAGAGAGAAAAATATAAAACTTATTGGAAAATTTATTTGAAGTATATGTTGAAAAGCATAGTGGCTTTCATCTAAAGACGTTGAGATTAGATATAGGGGAGAATTCACCTTAAATGAATTCGACAAATACTGTAAAAATTCATCGAGTGAAACCTCAATTGACTGGCAGCTATACTCCGTAGCAAAATGCTATAGCAAATAGAAAGAATAGGAAAACATTTGAAATGGCAAAAAGTATGCTAAAAACTAAAAATTTACTCTAGAAGTTTTGGACAAAAGCCGTAGCATGTGTTGTATTTATGCTAAACAGGTGTCCAACAATTAGTGTTCTTGAAAGGACCCCAAAGAGGCTTGAAGCAGCAACAAGAGAGATGTTTCTTTCCCACAAGTATTTGGGTGTGTGACATATCTCCATATACTAGAGGAATGGAGGAAAAAGTTAATTGACAAAAGCCAGAAGTGCATATTCATCGGCTATATGGACATGACTAAGGTTATATGCTATATAATCTAGTCACTGAGAAAGTAATCATTAGCAAGGATGTCCAATTTTTTGAAGACAAAGCCTAGGATTGGAACTAGAAGATTGACCTGAAAAGCATCACCATCAAAGATAAACCATTGGTGGGAGAAACAAAAAAATCTTCAACTGAAGATCCATCATCTTTGCCTGGTAGGTCATTTTCTTCACCGAGAGTAATTTCAGAATCACCCATACTTCGTTCACAGCAATTGCAGTAGACGCCATCAATATTCAAGGATTATGTGGTCACAAGAAATGACGATAGTGATAGTGACAGAAGCACTAATGAAACTATGGTAAAGTTTTATTTTTTTGCAGAATGTTACCCTCATATCCTACAATGATGCACCCTTAGATGAGAGGTGGATCCAAGCAGTGAATGAAGAATTCCACTCCATTGAAAAGAATGACACATGGTAGCTAATTTCTTTGCCACATGTTAAGAAGCCCATTGGTGACAAGTGGGTGTACAAGACAAAGTACAAGCCAGATGGTCAGGTGGAACGATATAAAGCTAGGCTAGTTGTAAAAGGCTACAAGCAAAAGCCAAGTATTGATTACGTTGAAGTATTTGCATCAGTGGCTCTAATGGATACCATTTGGATCATTTTAGCGCTCTCAGCTTAGAATCGATGGAAGATCCATCAAATGGATGTGAAATAAGCACTTCTCAATGGTTTCCTTGAAGAGAGTCTATGTGGAGCAACTACAGGGTTATGAGAAGAAAGGGCATTAAAATCAATTTTTTAAACTGAAAAAAAAACATTATATGGGCTAAAACAAGCACCTCGAGCGTGGTACACAAGAATTGACACGTACCTACTAGAGCATGGTTTTCAAAAAGGTTCCTGTGAGCATACATTGTATATCAAGTCAAATACTAACGGTGACATAATAATTGTATGTGATAACTTGATATTTCTAAGGAGCCGTCAAAAGATGTTTGTTGAATTCAGAAAGGTTATAACTAGTCATTTTGAGATTACAGATTTAGGATTGATGTCCTATTCTGTAGGCCTTGAAGTGAAGCAGACAAATGATGGCATATTTATTTCACGGCAGAAATATGATAATGATATTTTGAAGCAATTGAACATGGAATCGCTCAAATCAATGCAAACTCCCATAGTAGATTGGTTAGAGCTGAAGAAAGAAGGAACCGATAAACTAGTAAATCCTGCTTCCTTTAAAAGCATTGTTAACGGTTTAAGATATTTGGCTCTAGTAGGCCATATGTTACTTATGGCAAGGGAATTATTAGTCGATTTATGGTTAAACCATATTAAACATAATTGTAGGCAACAAAAAGAATTTTATGATATATCAGTGGAACTCGTGATAATGGAATTTTATATTCTTATATTAATAATTTCAGTTTAGTGGGGTATATAGACAATGATTGGGCAAGTGATATAGAGACTTGATAGAGTACTTCTGGAAACACTTTCTTCCTCGAATCAAAAGTAATTTCCAGGTCCTCAAAAAAGCAAGCCGTTACACTATTGATAGTTGAAGCAGAATACATAGCGTTAGCTTTGGCGGCATGCCAAGCAATATGACTTCATAGAATGCTATGTGAATTGATGCATGAACGGACAGATTCTACCAAAATAATGGGTGATAATAAATTGGCTATTGCGTTAGCCAAGGATCCTATTTTTCATGGCATGAGTAAAGACATGGATATCAAGTATCACTGTATTTGTGAGCGAGTCAAAGATGGTGAGATTGATCTTAATTTCTACAAATCAGAATATCAATTCGTAGATATTTTGACTAAACTATTGAAGGCGGATTCATTCCAAAAATTAAAGACAAAGGTTGGTGTTGTTGAGTTCCAAAATCAATTTTAAGGGAGGTTGTTGGAATAATATAAAATTGGTTATTGGTGAGATTGAGCAAATCGATCGCTGGATAAGGAAGTTACAAGTATTAAAGAAGAGTCATAAAGACTTCAAGATGGCTTCGTTTTCTTTCACAGAGTAAGCTATTTTGTTTTCTTTTTTAATGATGTGTGGTTGTTATGTCTTTTTTTATTAAAGGATATCATTGGCGTTTGTGAAATTTAATTCCTATATAAAGGAATGAAGTGATGAGACGTAAATCAAGCCATAAGCATGAAGCCACAAGGAGAAAGCATTCTTAATAAGAAGCTCTCCCTCCAATTTTCATTTCTGCTCTTATTCCAAATTTCCAAAATTTATATTATTCTTATGGTTCCAACAGATAATGGAGTATTTTGTTATTGTGGTTTTTGTTCTGACGAACATGGAGTGGTTGAAAAGCACCAAAACGTGATCTGGACCACGTTTAGTTTAGAATGATGGATTACACCCTTTGGCCAAAAAATTTACTGTTGTTAACTTGAATACTTCTATGGTTCCGGTCTACGCAGCATCTGTCGTTTCAGAGTATATCCTTACGATATACCATATGCTCAGCATCAATGATAAGTGGTTGGTAATGGAAGAAGACAATTTTACAAGTTTTGGATGAACTTGTTTGTTAAGTTATGTTTCGAGTTTACGAAACCCAAGTCGTATGGAGGATTTTGATTTGTTCACGGTGGAATTATTTTCTGGAGATAAACAATGAAGCACCAACGGAGGATACAGAGGAGATGTCCATGTACAGCTTTTAAAGAAATCGAGTCTTTCTCGGTTTCGAGACAATCTTTTATACAAGTCAGACCGGTTTGATTGTTGGATTTTCTTTATATTGCGTACAGAGGAGCACTTCCTTGGCTATACGAAAAAGAAGGGGCACACGTATACATTATAAAAGGCGAGGGTTGTGCTTTTATTTTTTTGTTTCCTGTCGAAGCCGCACTAAGAAAAAAGAAGTGGAGTTCTCTCTTTTGGCCGCACGAACGTATTTGAACACGGTAGCTATTGTGCTATGTGTTTGGGTGTAATAGGAAATCTTTGTAAGCGAGTGTAAGTTTGTGATTTTCTGATTATTAATAGATTATTTGCTATTAATAAATTATTAACTACTGACTCTCCCCGTGAAGCAAATATCAACATCCGGACCGAACTGTGTAAATTTCTGATGTGTTTTATTGTTTCTCGTTTATTTTCTAGTGATTTTTCATTAATTTAATTGCAAGATCGGGTTAGTTTCCACATTAATTTTACAAGGCACTCTGGCAAAGATTCTGCGTGTTATGATTTTGATTCAATTTGCAGATGATGACCAAAAACTACCACCCAATAATTGATTCATGTCCTGCAAATAATATACTCGAACAACTTGACCTGTATTGCAGCACATCACAGGCACACCAATGAGGAAAAGTCGTTGACGGTCATATGCTAAGATTGTCCAATGTTTCTAGGCGTCTCTCGCATGGGAATCCCACAGGAAATTGCGAAAATTGCTAATTAAATGTATATGTCTCGTTCTCGACCAAATTCTGATGCGTCTCGTTCCAATATTATGTGTTCAATGCATGGCATTTTAAGAATCACATGTTAACCTTCTCTGATTTTTACAGCAGCTCAGAAATTGTTCAGATTTTATGTTTATTCAACTCACATGGCAAAAACTTCCGGAGTGCCCGACAACTTTTTTAAGCGATATTTTATTTACTTTTGTATAACTTTTTGAGAGTAATTTAATGGAAACACAAGCTATTAGAGCATGTCTCATGTTATTTTTTCTGTTGTGAGAAGTTTGAAAGGGCAAAACTTTTGGCGCAAATCTTATTTTGCTTTTTGAATGATGGATTACACCTGTAGCCAAAAGAACTTCTTTTGTTGACTTGAATACTTGTATGGTTCCAATCTACGCAACTTGTTTCGTTTCAGAGTATATTTTTACGATATACCACATGGTTAATGTTGACGAGAACTCAATGATGGAGAAAGAAAATTTTGCGAGTTCTTTATGAACTTCTCTAAGGCCGGAGACTCCGTTTGTTATGACATTGATTGTATATGCAGATGATGACTAAAGGCTACCAGCCAATAATAGATTAGCTGTCCTGCAAATAATATAATTGAACAACTTGGCCTTAATTATGGTAGTACATCCATGCACACAAAATATGGAAGAGACATTCAGGTCCCTTGCTAAGTTTCTACGATGTTTCTCGGTGACTCTCATATGAGAATCCTATGCGGGAAGTGCGAAAATTGCTAATTAAATGTACATGTCTCATTGCCAACCTAACTCTGTTGTGTCTCATTTCCATATTTTATCTTTCTATGGATAGCGTCTTATCATTCACATGTTGATCTACTCTTCTCACGAATCTTTACAGCAGCTAACCATTTTTTTTCACTTTGTGTTTAGTCAACTCATCGTCAAAAACTCCAACCAAAAAAAAAAAAAAACGCTCATCGTCGAAAGCAAATGTGAACTCGAGTGTTTAACAAAATTTCCCCTTTAATACCATTTCATTGGTGGAGGTACGGCGATGTACAAGAGAAACAAGGGTCTCGGGATTCTTTTAACATACAAATTCTAAAAACAACTTAAATTATAGAATCAGTTTCGCATTAAATTTGTCATGCGCGACTGTTATCAAAATCTTCTCGATTTGGGTTGGGTTTAGCCCAAGATTGAATGCGCGGATCGCGATTAGTTCGATACAAAAGAGAACAAAGATCAAATTGAACAAAATTACAATTTAAGATTCAAATTAGATATTTGCCGAAAGTACATCGACTATTGTTAATATCATGTTGTCCAATTAAATTCAAGCGCGTGAATAAAGTATTGTCCTCTTCCACGTGCAACTCGGGAAATTACTAAACAGTAATAACCCTATTGTACGAATGTCAATTTAGTTCTAAACTTTCTAATTTGGCTAATTTGATCATAGACTTTTTGCCAATGTAAGCCTTCCGGAAACTTTCGCCGGGATTGCTAACATAAACATTGCCCTGACACAGCCGGCATTGACGTAGAAATTTTTATAAATAATTTTTTTTCTTTGGAAATTTGAATTGACTTCCGGACAATTACTTGAGAATATTTTAACAATTATCCCTGTGCATCCCACCATCAGGTTGAATTGGACTTCGCTGGGACGAGAGGAAACCAACCCATCCATTTTGTAAAGGAGGAATATGAAAGTTGTATCTCAATTGGTAAGTACCACGGTAAAGACCAAACAGGACTTTAACTTTCAAGAAATCACATGATACCACTTGAATGGGACAAACTATTAAAATGGTGATCAAGTGAAAATTACCTCATATAACTTACCGGTTGGGATTAAACTCAAAAGTATATTCAGATGATCTTCAACTAGATTCTATTCATAATATAAAGGAAAATCCAGTTCGTAAATCGTAAGTTTACAGTGTAATCTTAACATTTATGTCATTTTGATTAGAACTTGCCATTCAGTAAGAAGGTTGAGGCTAAATTATCAAGTTGTCCTAGTGAAAAACTGAATGTTACAATCCAAATGAGTCAACTTTGCATGGTAAAATGAGGATTATCTAAATAAACTTAACTTTAAAAGTATCAGACGAAAATCTGATTGTGATAATCTGAAATAAGTAAATTTACTTAATTCGCAATTGCTAAAGAGTTGTCGTTGTAAAACATGAAAATAGTAATTAAGTGGTCTTTTCATTGGGATATATAATGCGGGTAAGCGGTCAATACTCCCTAATTTTCATTCTTATTTGACCAAATCCTTAGTCAATAAATTGATCCTAATTCTTTTTATTTTGATTTAGTAGAGTTATACTCTCATGTATCAAGTGGCTATAGCATCTTCATCTAAAGGCCATCAGTTTTAGGATAAGTACTTCCATACTTAGGACTTGGAACCTACTTTGTTAGGGTCGATTCTTGATTTTTGGAATTGGGAACCGACCCTGTCGATCGTGTTACCGGCTTGAAATCGAATAACCAGGGCCTTCTTTTTTCCTTTTTTCATTTCATCTTTTTTAATATGGTTAATACCACGAAAAACCCCAAAATCGGTGCACTTGTAACAAATTAATCCCCAAACTAATTTTTGGATCACCAAAAGCCCAAAACCGGTACACATGTAACAAATTTACTTCAAATTAATTTTTGGGTTATCAAAAATCCCAAACTGGTATATGTGTGATCCATTTATTCTCCGCTAACTTCCGTCAAATTTTATTGTGAAATTACTAAGCTGTACGACATATGATAATAACTCAATTGATGTGGCAAGACGCATATAAATTCATAACTCTCTCTCTCTCTCTCTCTCTCTCTCTCTCTCTCTCTCTATATATATATATATATGTTTCTTTAATTAGCCCTAATTTGAAAAGAAATGGAGCTCATTCTCTCTCCCTAAGAGCACTCTAATCCTTCTTCATCTTCCTCTTCATCAGGCAGACTCCTTCATTGTCTTCTTCATCTTCATGATTAGGCATCGAAACTCATTGGAACACACTTTTATCTCTGATAATCTTCTCGCTTTCTATTTTTTTCTAGGCTTATTTGGCTAACTCATCCAAATTACCATATTAGGATATCCAATGGCTTCAAGTGGAAGTGGTTTGAAGAGAAAAACATCATCTTCCATCTCTATCAACGAAGTTTGCCGGAAGATGATCTAGGGTTTTTGTGCTCTAACGAAGACTGATAATTGTATTTTATATAGAGTTTATTTATTATTTTAACTTAATATTTGCTTAGTTTTAATTGAATTTGATGCCTACTTTATTTATTTTAATTAATTTTTGTAGGTAATTGAAGTTAAAGGAAGCTCAGGGACTAATTTTGTAATTTGCGGGCTTTCCACACGTTTTGTCCTCCTAAGCTGCGTGAATGTATCCATAACAATCCAATTGTTCCTAAATCGTGTAGAAGCTTCCCAAATTGGAGATCAAAGCTATGCATATCTGAAATCAAGAAGAATCAAGCCTATTTTGGGAAGAAAATCAAAGTCCAAGCTAAAAAAGGAGTTTTATTATTGAGAGGGGTCCTAATTTGGAAGAACCTTCAATTGCAATCCTATTGTGATTAAGGTTTCTTGGAAAACAAGAGGAGGTATAAAAACGTGATTTCAGAAGAGAAAAGAAGAGGAAGAAGAAGGAGGAGGCGACAAAAAAATCAAGCATTTTGATTATTCTTGGTGAATCTGTTCTAGTTCTTCATCATGTTTAGTTTAGTTATTGTTTTTAGTTTAATGTTCATTATGTTCTAGACTACTTGTTGTTAGAGCTACGATGTAGCTTAACTATGATTGATTAATTTTCAAGAGTTGTTGATGCAATTCTAGATCTCGTATGTGTGAGTTATATATCATGTTCTTAATGCTTTGAAGTGCTTGATCACCACTTGAATGATTTTTATTGCATGATGAAACCGAAAGGAGATTCTATGTGAGTGCTTTATGATATATAGCCATGAATTTAACTTAGATAGAGATATACTAGGTTGTTTGTGTGGTTTTGGTAGTAAGTAAATCGAGGGTGGTTTATTGAATCCGGGAACATTCATAGATTTTAATGCACTTAGGTTTACTTAAATTCACATGGACCAAGTGTGGGTTGCTCAATCTAAGTAGGGTTGCTATACTGGACCAATAATAGTAATTTAAATTAGGAAGTTCTACCATCACACTATGATTTCAATTTGATTGCATGACGAGCTTGGTTAATTAATCTTGATTGGATAAGTGAAATCGGATGCTCTAACGTTTTTAATTCTTGATCAAAGTCCTTTGCTTCTTGCTTCTTTATGTTCGAAATTTCTAGGTTTAGTTTATGAATTTCTATTTTCGATTTTGGTTTGCTGCCTTGGTTAATTTAGCTTTCGGAAATTTCAATCGTAATAGGTTAATTTAGTTTTCTTTAGAATTTTGATTGTTTTATTAAATCTTTAATTGGTTAGATAAAGTTGAGAATTGTTCACCTTTAGTAAGTAATTTGATTGATTTGTCTACAATCTCTGTGAGAACGATACTTTAATTCATCACTTTATTACTTGTTCGATACGTACACTTGCGTTACTAATTTAGAGAACAAGTTTTTGGCGCTGTTGCCGGGGATTGATTTGATAATTAACAATTACTGTTAATACCGAGCAATTCTTGGTTTAGTCTAGCTTTTTTTATTTTATTTGTTTGATTTTACAGAAGAAAAATAAAAAAGGAATTCGGCTCTGTACAAGAATTGGGTGGAATATTGCATGACTCGAAGCCAACAGGGAGAACGTGAGAAGCTTGATCCTGAAATTGAGCGCACTTTTCTAAGGCGACGATGAGAGCAAAACAACAACACCATGGCTGAAAACCAACAGGGAGAAGAAAATCCAAGGAGGACTTTGAAGGATTATGCCGCACCTACGGTCCAAGGATCAACATCGAGCATTAGAAGGCCAATCATACAAGCTAACAATTTCGAAATTAAGCCTTCCTTAATTCAGATGCTTCAAAACGCAGTCCAATTCAGTGGATTGCCAATGATGATCCTAATATCCATTTAGATGATTTTCTTGAAATTTGTGACACTATAAAATATAATGGCGTTACTGATGATGCCATTAGATTGAGATTATTCCCTTTTTCCTTGCGTGATAAAGCTAAGACGTGGTTAACTTCTCTTCCTGCAGGATCTATCACAACTTGGAATGACATGGCTAAAAAATTCCTTAGTAAGTACTTTCCTCTTGCTAAGTCTGCCAAGATGTGTAACGATATTACTTCTTTTGTACATATGGATGGTGATTCTCTGTACGAAGCATGGGAGAGGTTTAAAGAACTACTAAGGCGTTGTCCGCATCATGGCCTACCAATTTGGATGCAAGTGCATACATTCTACAATGGAGTGATGCCGAATTTGAGGTCTACCATTGATGCCGCAGCTGGAGGGACGTTGAACAATAAATCGCCTGAGGAAGCCTTTGATCTTTTGGAGGAGATGGCGGCTAACAGCTACCAATGGCCGATTGAGAGGCTATCTGCTAGAAAGTCGAGTGGAATTCATGAAGTCGGTGTCAATACTACCATTGCCGCAGAGTTTGCTGCTTTAAACAAAAAGATCGACTCAGTGTTGAAGATTCAAGGCCCGACTTGTGAATTTTGCAATGGAAGCCATGCTAGCACCGAATGTCAGGTAGGTAATCCTTTCACACATCCTCCTGAAAATACTAACTTTGTTGGAAATTTTAGCGAGCCTCCCCGAACAATCCATATTCAAACACCTATAATCCTGGATGGCGAAACCATCCGAATTTCTCTGGAGCAACCAAAATCAGCAAGGGCCGAGACCACCACCACCATCATTTAGGCCGCCTGAGGAGAAACAGCACAATCACCTTGAGGAGATGGTTACTAAGCTAGCTCAAACAACTCAAGACTTCATTAAAAGTGCTGATGTGAGGTTCCAAAATCAGGAGGCATCCATTCGAAATCTGGAGAAGCAGGTTGGCCAGTTAGCTAACCATTTGTCGGAAAGACCGTATGGTACCCTTCCAAGCAACACTGAGAAGAATCCAGTTGAGAATGCAAAAGCAATCACCTTGAGGAGTGGAAAAGAAGTTAGCAGAAATTTGTCTAATGAAGCAGCAAGAAAGAAGAAAGAAATCGAACCACCCGGAGCCAACGCACCCGAAATTGAACCCTTCAAAGCTGATCCACCTCGAAGCAAGTTATTTCCGGACAATCCAAAGCCATATGTGCCGCCAGTTCCATACCCGGAAAGACTTCAGCAACACAAAATAGATAAGCAGTTCTCTAAATTCCTTGATGTTTTTAAGAAATTGCACATTAATATTCCTTTTGCAGATGCCTTAGCCCAGATGCCTAGTTATGCGAAATTTTTGAAGGAAATTTTGGCAAACAAACGGAAATTGGAAGATTATGAGACTGTGAAGCTTAATGAGGAATGTTCAGCTATTTTGCAGAATAAGTTACCACCAAAGTTGAAAGATCCAGGGAGTTTTACTATTCTTTGTACTATTGGTAATTCTTATTTTGATAAGGCATTGTGTGATTTAGGTGCAAGTATTAATCTAATGCCTTATTCTGTTTTTAAGAAATTAGGTTTAGGGGAAGCAAAAGCTATCACCGTATCTCTTCAGTTAGCCTATCGATCGATCAAATACCCGAGAGGCATAGTGGAGGATGTTCTAGTTAAGGTTGACAAGTTTATTTTTCCTGCAGATTTCATTGTCTTAGAGATGGAGGAGGATTTCGAGGTCCTGATCATCCTAGGCCGACCTTTTCTAGCAACAGGGAGAGCTCTAATTGATGTGCAACAAGGAAAATTAATTCTTAGAGTTCAAGATGACCGAGTCACTTTTGATGTATTCAAAGCCATGAAATATCCTGCTGAGCCGAGTGAATGTTTGAGAGTCGATGCAGTTGATAGGCTTGTGGAATCAATTTTTAGTAAAGCCACAATTGAAGACTCGTTGGAGGCATGCTTGGTTTGGCCAAGCAAAGAAGAAGCCAAAGCTGTAGAGGTCGAGCAGTACACGAAATTTTTGAAAGCAAATCCACCTCTTCTGAGATTTAGACCACCGAAATTCGAAGAATTGGGATCGAATTTGAAGAAATCGAAACCCTCTATTGAAGAACCACCAATTCTAGAACTCAAATCTTTACCATCTCATCTTAAATATGCTTTTCTTGATGGAGTGTCCTCTCTTCCAGTAATTATTTCTTCTTCTTTGACAAGTGTGATGGAGGAAAAGTTACTCCGAGTCCTGAGAGATCATAAAGGAGCAATAGGATGGATCATTGCAGATATTAAAGGAATAAGCCCCTCGATATGCATGCATAAAATATTGATGGAAGAGCAATTCAAATTGATCATCCAACCCCAAAGGAGGCTCAATCCAAAAATGCAGGAGGTGGTGAAGGCTGAGGTAATTAAGCTACTTGATGCAGGGATCATCTATCCTATCTCTGACAGTGCTTGGGTAAGTCCTGTGCAAGTTGTTCCCAAAAAAGGAGGTATGACTGTTCAACCTAATGATGATAATGAATTGATTCCTACTAGAACAGTTACTGGATGGCGTGTTTGCATGGATTATAGAAAATTGAATGATGCCACCCGTAAAGATCACTTTCCTTTGCCTTTTATTGATCAATTATTGGAGAGACTTGCAGGGCATGAGTTTTACTGCTTTTTAGATGGATATTCTGATTATAATCAAATCCCTATTGCACCTGAGGATCAAGAAAAAACTACTTTTACTTGTCCCTATGGTACTTTTGCCTATAGGAGGATACCTTTTGGTCTTTGTAATGCGCCTGCTACTTTTCAAAGATGCATGATGGCTATTTTTTCTGACATGATGGAAAAATATATTGAGATATTTATGGATGATTTTTCTGTTTTTGGCTCATCTTTTGATTCATGCTTGAATAATTTAGCTTTGGTATTACAAAGATGTGAGGAGACTAACCTTGTCCTGAATTGGGAGAAGTGTCACTTTATGGTGCAGGAAGGGATTGTGCTAGGCCATAAGATCTCTATAAGAGGAATTGAGGTAGATCGAGCTAAGATTGAAGTTATTTCAAAACTGCTGCCTCCTACCTCTGTGAAGCTTGTTCGAGGATTTTTGGGACATGCAGGATTTTATAGGCGTTTCATTAAAGATTTTTCTAAGATTGCTAGACCCCTTTCTAAATTGTTGGAAAAAGATTCTAAATTTGACTTCTCTGATGATTGTTTGCAGGCATTCAATGTCACGCCCCGAACCCCTACGGCACGCGACACCGCCTCTGGTCGATTCAAGCGACGTCCCAGGAATATCGCTGACCTCAAAACCCCATCAGAGATTTACTACCACAGCGGATATCAACAATTAAACCCGGACAATTAAAACTGGGGAGAAAAATCAGGGAGAATATACATATCTTTTTCATTTTCTTCTTATATCATAATATTTACATTTATAAACTGTCCCATACATATACATGCATATCGCCTTTCTCAAAAACCGATACTCCAAGGATGAAAACTTGGGTTTACTATTACTCCAAAAATGGTGCTAGCCAAAAACCCATTCTGAGTCTGATTCCTTGTCCTCTGAGTCTAAGTCCCTTTATACCGTCCCATCCACTGAGGACTCCAAAACGTTCTGGTGGCGGTGGCGGAAGATTCATGGGTCCTGTCGGGGTTCTGAAATTGTTGGTTGAAACAACCGTGAGAACACTTCTCAGTAAGTTCACCCCTAAACCCAACCTAGGCTAGGCTAGCATGCAATCTCCTGACTGGAAACAATTATTCAAATCACAATACCACAATAGTCAGACAATTATCTGACCCTGCAGGTTAGGCAGATCAACATACAATAGTCACGGCACATGCGTGGCACGCATAATCACACGTATGTCAATCACACGTTCATGCACCGATTCTCATACATTCGCATGCCAGTCTATGCATGTTCCATGCATGCAAATGTCGTCTACATGTCATACGCATTCTCCGGCCCACTGGCCCACACTGCACACTGGCAATTTCCCAATTTATTATTAATTACGACTCGAGTCCACATTATTAACGGCCCGGTGCGTTGCTTCTTCAAAGTGCATGAGGCGCGAGCAACCGATCCGGCCCGGTGTCTACAGCTTCAAAGTGCATGAGGCGCAACACCGATCTCCTTACGAACCAGAGCCTGCTTCAAAGTGCATGAGGATGGTCGTCTTCCGGGACGTACTGGGCATCGTCCCCTTCAAAGTGCATGAGGACGGTATCGACCCGAAGGTCACGACTGAAAAGGTCCTTCGGTGATCACACAACTTATTATTATCCGAACCCGGCGTATAACGCTTCGGGCATTTTAGGTGATCACATGCTCATGACAGACACGCATTCTCACACAATTTCATCACATACCTCACTCTCGGCATACACAATGCGTGTCCATGTTATGCAATGCAATGCACCATGAGCGCCAATTAAATTCAAACACTCAATATCACCACACGCTGAAACATCACATTGCAGGCACAACAAATAATATTGCCAGGCTCAAACATGCGCACAACATCATTCAAACTCAATCCTGTCAGATGTAAACACACGCATATACCACTCTTATCCCATTATTCCGTCCATTCTCATTTCCTCTTTCTCATTCTTCGCCAGTGACCCGCGTAAACGTACACGCCTCAGGTACACTGCGACCACTCACCACATCCGGCCCGCGTACTCGTTCACGCCTCAGGCCCCTCGATCGCGCCCCGAGCATCACACGCCTCGGTCCGATCCCACATTCACTTTCTCATGCCATTGCCTCAAATTCCGTGCACATTTGCACCCCACACTTCACCACATCACCATTTTCACACAAAAGCACATTTTCGCATAAAACAACATTTTTCTTTGTTCAAATGTTTTCAAATCATTTTCAGCCCTTCATGGGATTTTCATAAAATTCCAAGACGGACCTAACGGTACCGAGCACGCATCAAACGACTCACCACAGCACAGTGCACAGTACTCCCACAGCTCGTGAACAGTAATTTCTGCACTCAAACCACAAAATCACACCACCGACTCTTCCCGACACTTACATAAAACTCAGAGCCGGACTCAACGGTATCATTCTCATACCCAACAGCACGCCACAGCATACTCAACTTAATTACTACAATTTACTAATAATTTAAATATGCATCCAATACGATAATTCCCATTTTTCTCCAACCAAACGGCGTCGGATTAATTCCGATCCTTCACGGGACTTTCTCGCCATAATATCTAGGTTCCAAAAATTCAACTTGCATCCCAATCGGACCATCACAGCTCGGTGAACAGTAATCCACAGCCAGTGAACAGTGATTCGAGGCATATGAACAGTAATTCGCAGCCCCTAATTTTCTGAATTTCCAATAAATATTAGCCGAATTAATTCCTAAGGTCCGCCATAAAATTTTCAACCCCTATCCATGTAATTCCGCACCTAATTTCATACTGATTTCGTCCGAATTTACCCGTCGATACCCGAAGTCCTAAATTAGGTTTAGGCGCGACTTACCCGCATCGGCTAACTCAGCATATCACATGGTCAATTGAACAATCATTTCAATTGAACCCAAACGTGCACGAATCAAACATATTTACACCAGCCCATTGCACAGATGCACACACAATTCTACCACCACAACTCAATTATAATTAAAACACACGTAAAACACATAAATTTCTATTTTTCTCCCACCAAACGACGCCAAATTGATTCCGGTCCTTCATGGGACTTCCTTGCCATTAAATACCGGTTCTAAAAATCCAACTTGCGTCCCGAACCGAGCATCACAGCCTCGTGAACAGTAAATCACAGCTCGTGAACAGTGATTCGCAGCATATGAACAGTGCTTCACAGTTTCAATTTCACCTCAAATTGTTCTCCAAAAATTCCCAAACTAATCCTCAAGGCCCGCCACACATTCCCAACCTAAAACCCCAACGTTCCTCGCCCAAACAACTCCAATTTCAACCCCAAAAATTCAATTATCCGGCGATACCCAATTTCCTAAATCGGGATTAGAGGACGACTTACCGCGTTCTAGGCTTTCTCGGCTAGAACGAAAAGCGGCGGCACTTAATCGGGGACGACGGCGACAACGTACAACTTCCGGGTGGCGGCGATCGGCTTGGACGGCGGTGGCGTGGCTTGAGCGTGGCCAAGGGCCTCACGGCCAAGAGAGAGAGAGAGGGAAATAGAGAGAGAGAGAGAGAGGGACGGCGGGAGGGGGTGATGGTGGCGTACGGCGGCGTGGACGGTGGCTTGAGGGTGGTCCGGTGTGGTGGCGGCGAACGGCGTCGCCGGCGATGGAGAGAATGGCCAAGGAAGAACTCACGGCCAAGGAGAAAAAAAATAAAAGGGGAAGGGGTGTTCTTCACGGCAAAAAGGGGAGAGACAGAATGGGGAAGGAAGACCAATTTTGACTTAAATAGTGTACTTGGACCAAACCACAAAATGACCAAAATACCCCTTGCCCTCAAAACTAACCCTTTTGTGATTCTCAAGGGTAAAATGGTCCAATTTTCCGTTTCTTGCCCAAATCAAATTTTTCCAAAGGATTTAAGCGCACCAAAAATTCACACGTGTCACGTGCAACGTCGTCCTGGCGTTCCGTCGTGACTTCCTAATTTTCCGGTGTCCAATTTGGGCAAAATTTCAATAATTAAATTCTATTAAACGCAACTCGAGCATTTCTCGAGCTAACGGGCGGCTTGCTGGGGAAATTCGCAGAATCGACTCATGACTGATACTGAATCGAGTCACGTGCAAGTCCGTTCGGTGCGTGACGATCTCGGTTGTCATAAAAATCGCGAAGATCAATCACTTGATCCGAGGGGTACGATCGTTCGGTATAATTTCGGAATCATTCGTCAAGTCGTTTCGTGGTCCAACGGAATCACCCGCGATTTACTACTAGGACAGTGGCGAACTGACCCCTAACTATCCTTGGATCGGCCAACAGTGGCTCAAAATATCACTTACGCGATTTAATGGTCGAAATCCATTCACGATCGAATTTCCTTTAGCCGCGCGAATTTAATTCCCCCTAATAGCCTTTCCCTAATGGTTAGCATCCCCAGGAATGATCAGTTCCGGGCGAGAATTTACCGCGAGCACATCTCATAAAACTCAATTATTCAATAAATTTCAATTGGTGGAAATTTCGGAATGTCACATTCAACACATTGAAGGAGAAGTTAATTTCGGCCCGTATCATGACTGCGCCTACTTGGGATTTGCCTTTCGAGTTGATGTGTGACGCTAGTGACTCGGCTGTTGGAGCCGTACTTGGACAAAGAAAGGATGGAATTTTTCGAACCATATACTATGCAAGTCGCACCCTATCTGGAGCTCAATTGAATTATGCCACAACTGAAAAGGAGCTTTTGGCGGTAGTGTTTGCTTTTGATAAGTTTCGCTCTTAATTGATTGGTTCCAAAGTCATTGTTTACACTGACCACTCTGCTCTTAAGTATTTGCTTGAAAAGAAAGATTCAAAACCTATGTTGATTAGGTGGATCTTACTGCTGCAAGAGTTTGACTTGGAAATCAAAGACAAGAAAGGGAAAGAAAACTTAGTGGCCGACCATCTCTCTAGATTGCCGAATGCCCCTGTCGAAGAAAGACCAATCCTAGATGAATTTCCTGATTAGGCACTTTTCTTTGTCAAAACCGAAACCCCTTGGTATGCTGATTATGTTAATTTCTTGGTAAGCAAGGTTCTCCCTTCTGAATTGACTTATCAACAAAGGAAGAAATTCTTTTCTGATGTTAAACACTATTTTTGGGAGGATCCTTTCTTGTTTAAGGTATGTGCTGATCAAGTTATTAGGCGATGTGTTCCCAATGAAGAAATACCTAACATTCTTTTTCATTGCCATGATGGACAGGCAGGTGGTCACTTCGGTGCCTCCAAGACTGCAGCTAAGGTTTTACAGTCTGGTTTTTATTGGCCTACACTATTTAGAGATGCATATTCTTATGTTGGTGCATGTGATAAGTGTCAAAGAACTGGTAATATATCTAGAAGACATGAAATGCCTTTAAACAATATCTTAATCTGTGAATTGTTTGATGTTTGGGGTATGGATTTCATGGGACCCTTTCCACCTTCATATGGTAATACTTATATCTTGGTTGCTGTGGAATATGTTTCTAAATGGATTGAGGCCGTAGCTTTGCCTTCTAATGATGCTAGAGTTGTTATTAAATTTTTGAAAAAGAATATCTTCACCAGGTTTGGCACACCTAGGGCTATTATAAGTGATCAAGGTACACACTTTTTGAATAAGCAATTTGAATAACTTTTGCATAAATATGGTGTGACACATAAAGTAGCTGCTGCTTATCACCCTCAAACTAGTGGTCAAGCTGAAATTTCTAATAGGGAGATAAAGAGAATATTGGAAAAGACAGTGAATTCTAATAGGAAGGATTGGGCAATTAAACTTGATGATGCATTGTGGGCTTATAGAACTGCTTATAAAACTCCTATTGGTATGTCACCTTTTCGACTTGTTTATGGAAAAGCATGTCATTTGCCTGTTGAGTTAGAGCATAAAGCATATTGGGCAGTACGTTTTCTTAACTTCGATATGCAGGCAGCTGGTGAGAAGAGATTGTTGCAATTGAATGAGTTGGATGAGTTCCGCAATGAAGCATATGAGAATGCCAAGATCTATAAGGAGAGGACCAAGAGATGGCATGATAGGCACATCTTAAGAAAGGAGTTTCATATAGGTCAAAGAGTTTTATTATATAACTCACGTCTTCGTCTTTTTCCAGGTAAGTTGAAGTCAAGATGGTCTGGACCTTTTACTATCACCAAGATCTTCCCTTATGGAACAGTTGAAGTTGTTAATGATAAGGAGGAAACCTTTAAAGTGAACGGTCAACATCTCAAGCCCTACTTTGGAGGTGGTTTCGACTCCCAGACAGCCACCATTGCTTTGCTTTCGCCTGCCTAGAAGAGTTGGAAGAGTTTGGCTGCAAACTATAAAGGAACTATCTTCAAGTTTTCTCCAAGCTTTCAACCCCAAATACCCCTATGGCATGCGTTCATCATATTCCAGGGGGGTTTCTCTATCTTAATTTTTTTCCAGCATTGAGGACAATGCTTCATTCAAGTTTGAGGGGACACAAAATTTTTGCTCAAAATTTTTTTGGCTAAATCTGGAATTTTTTTTTGTTGCATTCCTTGTTGTGAATTTTTGCAATTCTTAGGAAAATTTAAATTTTGTTCAAACTTGCGAATGATATGTGAGTTAATTCTGATTCTGATGATGTCGATCCACTTACTGAGCACTAGAAGTCCTTAATTTTTTAGTAGTGTGTACATCTAGAGAATATTCATGTGAAGTATGTGATTTTCTTAGATCTCACCCAAATCTTAGAATTTGTTTGATTTTCTCTTGAGGCGAAATCCTAGGCTACATCTAACTGAGAAAATGATTTACGCAATTTTTGGACCGATTGATCCTTTCAAGCCAACCCTGTTTATTTATCTATAGTCACCCCGTTGAGCCTTAATTATTATCCAATCTTTTATTGGCACCCACGTACTTTTTAGCTTACCTTTTGCCAAATTATATCATTGTCCCACGCCCCATGAAAATGTTGATTTTTTTTTAAGATAAAAGTTTATTTGAGCATAATAGCAATTTCGGAGGAAGGGTGGAGCATGGAAATAATTTGATTGCTATGGCTGTTTGGGGTGTATCTTCTTCTTCAAAAAAAAAAATTGCTTTTATGGTTCCCTATCCAACTTTCAATTGAGTGAGCCTTTTGGATACTCAATGGGTTGGGAATGTTCAAGTTATATTAGGAGGGACTTAGGGAGGAACTCCACCATAAAGCAATGAAAAAAAAAAGAGAAAAAAAAAGAAAAGAAAGAGGAAGAATGATGATCCGTAGTGGCAGAAAGATTATTTTGAAGATGTGAAATTGGGGATAGTGGCATGTGCTCTAATTAGATCCTAGAAATCAATGTGTTCATGGGTGATTTGAGCTTAAATTTACCATTATCTCACCGTTAGCTCAGCCTTACATTACAACCTGAGGAAAGTCCTATTGATTTTTGATTGGATGATTAGCTTACATTAGTGGAGAGAGGAATGAAAAGCAAACCTATGAGATTTGATTATAATTATAAAGAGTTTTTGAGAGGTTGCATACCAATGTGAACTTATTTGGATTGCATATAATTCGAAAAGATGAGGACTCACACACACACTTGGATTACATAGTTATAATCGGTTTTAATTTATGAATCTATTTCAATTTTGGATGAAATTTGTGTTTTTCTTTGAATTGTGATTTCGAGCAATTATGGAAGGAAGTCATGGAGGGGGTTGTTAGCTTGAGTATGTCTTATATCTTGCTTTTGCTCGAGGACTAGCAAAATGTTAAGTTTGGGGGTATTTGATAATTCTATTTTATATAGAGTTTATTTATTATTTTAACTTAATATTTGCTTAGTTTTAATTGAATTTGATGCCTACTTTATTTATTTTAATTAATTTTTGTAGGTAATTAAAGTTAAAGGAAGCTCAGGGACTAATTTTGTAATTTGCCGGCTTTCCACGCGTTTTGTCCTCCTAAGCTGCGTGAATGTATCCATAACAATCCAATTGTTCCTAAATCGTGTAGAAGCTTCCCAAATTGGAGATCAAAGCTATGCAAATCTGAAATCAAGAAGAATCAAGCCTATTTTGGGAAGAAAATCAAAGTCCAAGCTAAAAAAGGAGTTTTATTATTGAGAGGAGTCCTAATTTGGAAGAACCTTCAATTGCAATCCTATTGTGATTAAGGTTTCTTGGAAAACAAGAGGAGGTATAAAAACGTGATTTCAGAAGAGAGAAGAAGAGGAAGAAGAAGGAAGAGGCGACAAAAAAATCAAGCATTTTGATTATTCTTGGTGAATCTGTTCTAGTTCTTCATCATGTTTAGTTTAGTTATTGTTTTTAGTTTAATGTTCATTATGTTCTAGACTACTTGTTGTTAGAGCTACGATGTAGCTTAACTATGATTGATTAATTTTCAAGAGTTGTTGATGCAATTCTAGATCTCGTATGTGTGAGTTATATATCATGTTCTTAATGCTTTGAAGTGCTTGATCACCACTTGAATGATTTTTATTGCATGATGAAACCGAAAGGAGATTCTATGCGAGTGCTTTATGATATATAGCCATGAATTTAACTTAGATAGAGATATACTAGGTTGTTTGTGTGGTTTCGGTAGTAAGTAAATCGAGGGTGGTTTATTGAATCCGGGAACATTCATAGATTTTAATGCACTTAGGTTTACTTAAATTCACATGGACCAAGTGTGGGTTGCTCAATCTAAGCAGGGTTGCTATACTGGACCAATGATAGTAATTTAAATTAGGAAGTTCTATCATCACACTATGATTTCAATTTGATTGCATGACGAGCTTGGTTAATTAATCTTGATTGGTTAAGTGAAATCGGATGCTCTAACGTTTTTAATTCTTGATCAAAGTCCTTTGCTTCTTGCTTCTTTATGTTCGAAATTTCTAGGTTTAGTTTGTGAATTTCTATTTTCGATTTTGGTTTGCTGCCTTGGTTAATTTAGTTTTCGGAAATTTCAATCGTAATAGGTTAATTTAGTTTTCTTTAGAATTTTGATTGTTTTATTAAATCTTTAATTGGTTAGATAAAGTTGAGAATTTTTCACCTTTAGTAAGTAATTTGATTGATTTGTCTACAATCTCTATGGGAACGATACTTTAATTCATCACTTTATTACTTGTTCAATACGTACACTTGCGTTGCTAATTTAGAGAACAAAGACAGAGAATGAGCCCTATTTGTTTCAAATTAGAGCTAATTGAAGAAACAAAGAGAGAAAGAGTTATGGACCATGTGTGATATTCTCAATCCGACCCCTGTTAGAGGCTCTTCCAAGTGAATGTGACCATAGAACTCGGTCCAGTTACGAGTATTGGTTTATGGATAATTAAGAGACAACCTTTTTGGACGATGCTTAATTACGCATCATTGGACCATTAATCTTCGAACAAGTGGACACAAGTTAAGCATAGGAAGCCCAACGAAGGCGTGCACCCAAGACAAGTACAATGGACTTGTTTGGCCTTGTTTAGTTACCAATCAAGAGGGTAAAGCCCATCTTGCCCACATTTGACCTTTGTTGATTTTTAGAAGATTGCACATTAATGTGCCATGTGCATGATTGGTGTCCTATGTATATTAACCTATAGTTTAGCATTTAATGCACCTTCTAGAAGTTTGATTTGGGAAGAGACCAAGAGCGGTCTTGTTTTGTGGAGGTTGGGTGCCACTTTTGAAGGAGAGGGGAAGAGACCGACTTGGTTAGTTTCTTGTTTGGTTCCTTTAGTTTGTCCCCAACTAAATGCATGTGCCTATTCTAGTAGCCATGCAAGCCTAAGTGTGAGACTTGTTGGGGAAGTTTTCAAGATGGTTTCTTGGCCATGAATTTGTTTGGATGGGAGCAAATTAAGGAGACTTAGGCTAGGGTAGATGGTAGGGTCATTAATGCATTTGTATTATTGGCCTTTTTGCAAGAACCCTTAGGGAAGAACCCTTCTCATTTCTCTCTTTCTCTCCCTCACCCTCTCTCTCTCTCACGCCCTCCCTTTCTTGCCGCTGTGCCGCCGTCCGCCCATCGTCGCCGCCGCATCGTCCTCATTGCCATCGCCGTACTGTCGTCCGCTGCCGAGCCGCCTCACCGCCGTCACGCCACTGTGATGCTATCGCCATTCGTCAGCCGTCACCGTTCGTCCGCCGTCGCCGTTCGTTCATCGTTATCCGTAGTTCAACCGGTTTAGTAAGTAGTTCTTATAATCCGTGGATAGGATGTTATTCTACACATTTCGAACCTAGGTTGAGTCTTAATCAAGCTTGTTCTACTGTGATATTGCTTGTGTCGTAGATAAATTATCTATACCTCGGATAGGGCTTGATTCTGCGTTGTTGGATTAAGTTTCAAGTTTAAGGTTCCGTAATTGTTAGGGTTGATTATTGCTTGTTCTAGGAAGAGGAAGCCCGTATAGCAAATTTTGTATGGTTTGCTCATGAAATACTTTCGCTATGCTTATTCTTGTTATTAATTGCTGCGTGAATTTGTATGTTTCCTTGGTGCACGTATATGTTATGGAAACCAAGGTGAGGTGCATGTACTCATGTGATGGTCTAGTGCAATAGAAGTCTCATGTTGTCATAATTATGGGTTTATGAGAAACCGACGTTATATGTCATCTTGCGTGTGTCCATCTTTAAAAGGAAGGTTTGTAAGTGAAGTATGTGAAATTTCGCATGACCAAGGATTGCGGTTGTTCACGTTTGATTATTTTCATGCATTTTTATGTGTGTGGGATTTTATATATTCTAACTGTGTAAGCATTAAACACTCTTGCATTGGCTTAAGTGAAAGACAATAATTGGCTTGAGTACTTGATATACTTGCGTGATCACATCAATGGTTCTGTACCGGTATGATTGTGAGGGACGATACCTAATGAATCTCGAATGCCGTTTGCGGATAGATTTCGGAACGATACTCTTAAGTGAATGCCGTCTTCGAGAGAGGTCGAGACGTTACCATACCCGATGGGGCGGAACGATGCCCGGTTACGCCAGAAGACCATCGACGCGAGTGTCAGTTGTGGCCGTGAGCGGTCGTAATAATCGGAATAAGTGTGGATGCATTGTGCATGAATATATGATATGAAGTGTTCTTGATTACTGTGTGTAATTGCCGCATGCCAATTAGAAGCGAGGCTTCACGTATGATTATTCATGTGAATTTCACATGTCGACGGGAGATAAGAATTCACGTGTGATTATTTGATTGTGTTTTTGGCATGCCAAGAGGATGAGGTTACCTTTCGTGTTTATAGTTAAGGCAAACCAAAGGCTTTGCTATTGATCTATCATCGACTTGTTAAGCCTATGTTGGCGTGTTTCCAAGGCGAGATATCCTCCTATACGAGGTTTAGAGGTCCTACTTATTGAGTTTTACTCGTGTGTTGTTGCTTAACCCTTTTCAAACCCCTAGAATGGACACTCGGATCGTACGTTTTGGTGTCCCAGTAGACCAAGATGTAGAGGTGGTCGAGTACATGGCACCGGGGACGGATATGGTGTATGAGGAGTACACAACGACCATTTAGGTCGACAAGGAGCTTAAAAACTTGATTCCTCATCGTTTTAAGGCATGGTATGTATAGTTCGGAGGGGAGCAATTCGGACCTCTCTAGGGCTTTGACGGACCACCAGGTGCGCCGGGCGCGATCCGTGGGACCCTATGGTATTAAACGTCCTCAACGGTGCCATTAGTGACCCGGAGTCGGAGTCGGATCCGTACTACGACCCTAAACCCGAGCCATAGCATGCCCGAACGTGGAGAAAGCCATGTTCTTTTTGAGGTAGCCCTCGTAGGTAGAGGAGCTAAGTTAACCCCGACCCCCTCTCCTTTTTGTGATGTAATCGGAAATGGCACGTGTAGCGGGCGTGTAATTATTCTTACTTCCAATGTGGGTCGTTAATGCATATATATATATATATATATATATATATATATATATATATATATATGAAGCATGCTTTTGTGTATGTGTTTTTCTATGCCATCCCTTTTGTGTTGTCGGTTAGGTGATTTAGAATTTGCTTCCGCTTGTGTAAATCAAAAGATAAAAACAATGGGTCGGCAACGCCTCCTAGGACGTCGCAATTCGTGATTGATGAAGGGAAGTCGTGTGCCTGAACCTTGGGGAATCAGGATCGGGATGTGACACCATGTCAACTAAGTTATTGCCATGTGTCATCTAACTTAACAATTTCACTAGTAAAATTTGACAGAAACTAATATAGGGTAATTATGTCATGCATATACCAGTTTGAGATTTTTTGTGATTCAAAAATTAGTTTTATACCAGTTTGAGATTTTTTGTGATTCAAAAATTAGTTTGGAATAAATTTATCACAAATGTACTAGCTTGGGGTTTTTCATGATATTAACTGTAATAGCCTGAATTTCGATGTAATTCCGGGATCAATAAATTGACCATATTTCGCATTTCATTTTAGTAAGTCTCGCCCAGAGCTAATCACTCTCGGGATACTAACCAATGGGGTATGGCTAACTAGGAAAATGGTACGTGGACCAGGGACCCGATCGTGAATTGGGCACCGATCTCGAGAAATGACGAGAGAATATTATGAATCAGTATGAACCGATCTTAGGAAAGGTAACAGATCTGGTTTGGCTAAGGCCAACGATGTACCATCGGATCGTAGGTGATTCTGCAAGACCGAAAGTACACGTGGCCAACCAGTCTTGAACTTGAACCGAGCGATCGTGACCTCTGGAACTAATGATAATTTCTCATTCTCTCAATGATCGAGACCATTACGATATGGATAGCCCTAGGTTGATACGCGTAACTCCTAAACAGCCGCCATTTAGTGAGAGACCCTGAAATTGAAAGTTTAGCGAGTTTTGTTCACGGAATTGAGCCCGGATTTCGAGGTCAATTTTTGAAGGCTTAAGAGACTATTTTTGGGAATCTGACGTCATATTACGCTGGCCACACACGTTTGGGGTTAGTACGAGTGAAAATTGAAATTTCGGTCCGGGGGTGAGAAATTACGGTTTTACCCCTGTGGGCACCGAGGCCGGATTCGGAGGCCGTTTGAGGTTATTTTTCGCTGCCAATGTCATTTTGGGGTGGCCACGCACATTTAGAGTGGTTTTGGCCAAAAAGTGGAATATCGACAAAAATTAGAAAAATAATATTATTTTATTCCCGAAACTTTGCAGTCAGTTTTCGAGGACGTAAAAAGTGAATTTCGCGATTCTGACGCCATATTATGTTGGCCACGCACATATGGAACGCGTGTGTGCGAAAATTGAAATTTTGACCCGGGACCGAAAAATTACCAAAATGCCCTTGGACCCATTTTTGGTAATTCCGAATTTTGGATTTAATTAGGGGACTAACCAAGGTGAGTTAGGGCTAAACCAGGTCTGGTTAGCTTGGATTAAGGATCAATGACCATTTTACCCCTAAATTATTGGATGAGAAGGAAGGATAGCCCTTGGATCAAGGGCAAAATTGTCCAATTGGCCTAGATCTTGACACTTGGACTCCACTAAGACCAAATTTGACCCATATTTGACCAGAAATCTCTCTCTCTCTCTTCCCTTCGCTGATCTGCGAGAGCTCCCTCCCATTTCCTCTCTTCATCGCCATTTCGTTACTTGCCGTGCACGATTCGCATGTCCCGAGTGCGTTCACGCAAGATACAGTGCCGGGCCGGGCTGGTCGCCACCACCCACCATCCCGCACCACCAACAACCATTTTCGCCTTAGCGGCCACCACGGTCCATTTCCAGCTCCGAACGGAAGAAATCAGCAGCAAATCGCCGTTCCCGTCGTCGCCGTGACCGCCGGCTTGCACCCGGAACGCCGCCGTCGATCCTTACCGCGCGTCGGTGATCGACCGCCCATTCCCATCGTCCCGAGTCGCTAATAGGCGAGTATAAACCCCTAAACCCTTAATTAGTCTAATTGTGTCCTTAGGGGGTAATTAGGGGTTAATTAAGCTCATTTAGGACCTAATGATGTTTATTTGGGTGTAGGATGATTATGATAGGTCATTAGGGCTTAATGAGGTTATTTAAGTGTGGATTAGTGTTCAAAACAGCCCCTGTTCTGGTACTGTTCACAAAGTACCGAAAATGTGCATATTTGTCTAAGTTTTGCACTAATTGAATTCAATGATTCAAGGCTTGAAATTAGACAATTCAAGTGTTAATTAAGCTCATTTGAGGCTTAATTATATGTATTTGGTGGTTGGGAAAATTTCGGCAAATCATTGAGGATTTATTGGGGAGAGAAATTGGATTAATTGATCAATTTAGGAGCCCATTAGAAAATTACCGGGTATGTCCGGGTTAATTGGTTGTACGTAATTTGTGTTTGATTGTGATTGAATTTTATTGGCGCTCATGGTGCATTGCATTGCATAACATGGACACGCATCGTGTATGCCGAGAGTGAGGCATGTGATGAACTTGTGCGAGAATGCGTGTCTGCCATAAGTTGTGTGATCACCTAAAATACCTCGAAGCGTCATACGCTGGGTCTAGATAATAATGAGTTGCGTGATCACCTAAGGACCTTCGGGTCGTGACCTTCGGGTCGATACCGTCCTCATGCACTTTGAAGTAGGACGATGCCCGGTACGTCCGGAAGGCGACCATCCTCATGCACTTTGAAGCAGGCTCTGGTTCGCAAGGAGAACAGTGTTGCGCCTCATGCACTTTGAAGCGAGGCTAGAGACACCTGGGCCGGATCGGTTCTTTGCGCCTCATGCACTTTGAAGCGAGGCTAGACGCACCGGGCCGTGAAAAATTGATGACTCGAGTCGTAATAACAATGAATTGGGCAAGTGTGCCAGTGTGGGTCAGTGGGCCAAAGAAATGCGCATGACATGTCAATAACATTTGCATGCATAAACATACATTGATTAGCATGCGAGTGGGTGAGACTCTGTACATGAGCATGTGTTTGGCGTATGTGTGACTGTGTATGCTACGTATGTGCCATGATTTTTGTACATCGAACTGTCTAACTTGCAGGGTCTAATAATGATTTGGTTATTGTTGATTTGTGATTTAAATATTTATTTTTCCGGTCAGGAGATTGCATGTTAGCCCAGCCTAGGTTTAGGGGGTCATACTCGCTGAGATTCGTCTCACGGTTGTGTAAACCGAAACATTTTTAGACCCCGAGCCGTAGGATGTCGAGGACACCACCACTTTTTGGGATGCTGCATTTCATCCAGCGGTCGTTGAGCGTGCATCCCTGTGAAGACGGAGCAGATCGGAGAAGTGGCTGTTTGGTTATTCCTAGGAGTTGGTGTTTTATTTGAGTTGTTGGGAGCACTGTAAAAAGAGTTTTAAAATAGTGATATAAGTATGTACATATTTTCTGCGTTGATCGTTGTTTATTGCTTGGCTATCCTTAGTCTCATGCGATTTATTGTATGGGTGTATATATTTATTTATATACGTTGCTTCCGTATGTGTTTGATTTCTGATTGGGCGTTGGGTCGGCAATGCTTCCTGGGAGCGTTGCACCATAATCGACCGTCGATGGGATGTTGCGTTCCGGTAGAGTACGGGGCGTGACATTAACCCTATTCTATATATAATATGCATGTGTCAAACATAAATACATCTCTTTTTGCTTAAGGATAATATGTCAACTATATGCAATTTCAACAGATATTTCTGTTTTAGAAATAATAATAAAATAATTTACTTAAGGTT
Organism: Syzygium oleosum; assembly: GCF_021117445.2. Classification (NCBI taxonomy): domain Eukaryota; kingdom Viridiplantae; phylum Streptophyta; class Magnoliopsida; order Myrtales; family Myrtaceae; genus Syzygium; species Syzygium oleosum. The sequence goes on along the minus strand of NW_026607520.1, from coordinate 2,750,813 downwards.
AGGGCTAAATCTGTTCAAAACCAATTAGGATCCACGATTTACCCTGGAGCCAGCCTTATAGGTTCCCGAGTAGAGCCAATCAATTTAGGATATAAAATCAGGAACTGAACCGGTCAAGGCTAGTTTTAGTCTTTGGAACCAGAAACTGGAGCTATCCCCTTATGAGCCGGCCTTAGACCAACTAGGTAAGGTCGATTCTGTGTTGTTACCATGTGATATCCTGAAATTTGACCCTTTTCGAGATATATGAGATGATTATTTCATCGATGCACTATTAGTTAAATCTCGCTCTGAATTGATCACTCATGAGAGGACTAACCAATAGGGAAAGACTATTAAGGAATTAAGTACGCACGACCCGAGAACTCGGCCATGGATTGATAATTCAACCATAAGGATTGACGAGGGATAATTTTGAGCCATTATAGACTGATCAAGGAACGGTTATAGAATGGTTTGCCAAGAGTATATAATCGGATTGCGGGTGATTCCGCCTGATCATTGTATGGATTGTGAATGACCATAAATCAATTTCTAATGATCGTGTACTTTGGAACTAGTGATTGACCCCTCGCAATTACATGACAATCGAGATCACTCATGACTCGAGAAAGCTTAAACATGGTTTGATATCAAATCAACCACGGATTAAATACGCGTAACTCCTAAAAGCCGCCCGTTAGTTTGAGATATACTAAAGTTGTAATTGATTGATTTTGACCATGAATTAGAATCCAAATTTGGGTATCAAACTTTCAAGGATTTCAAGACTAACGTATTGGACGTCGCCTCATTAATCCTTTGGTTTATCGGTTTGCTCGAAATTCTCGAAAAAGGAAATTTTGGGCCGAGAATTGGAGCCCACAAGGAAGTGGGCCGAGCGAAGTCCCATTAGGCCTCACGCCCAAGGTGCTTTGGCCACTTGGGCCCAAACAAGTTCAAGTGGGCCCAATGAGGCCCACTAAGCCCACTTTCCCATTTTCTAGCCCAATAGCAAATTCAAGCCCAATTTAAGCCCATGAACTTTTCAAGCCCATTTCTATTCAATTAGGCCCATTCCAAGGCCCATCTCTTGACTTGGCCCAAGGGCAAAATGGGAAATTGGTGCCAAAAATGTGAAATGACCAAAATACCCTCCTTGCATTATTGAACAAAGAAACAAAGAGAGGAAAGGCTTTGATAAGTGAAGACTTTGGGGGAGTTGCCATGATGAGTGAAGACTTTGGGGAAGTTGAGAAATATCTCCCAATTCTGTCTCTTGTCTCTCATTTCCTTTTCTCTATATATATATCTCTCTCTCTCTCCCTCCTCTTTCCTCCTTCGTTCACCCAGCAACACCGTCCCCCCTGGTTGCTGTTGTCATGCCCCGGACCCCAACGGGCTCGCAACACCCCTTCAACGGTCGTATTGAACGCGACGTCCTAAGACGCGTCGCCGACCCAAACGAAACACCCAACGATAAAGGCAAGCGGAAGCGAATTTAAAATAACCCAGACAATAAAATATGACAAAGGGATAGCACAAAACAATAATTCCAAATACACAACATCAAAAGGGAATAGTGGTGGGGTATCCTACTTCGCTATACAAAAGAGGGGCACACAAAATATGGGGTAACTTGACCCGTCCTCCATCCCCGAGATACCCTTGTGGCGTCTCCAATCAATCACGGTCGCAGATCTGAAAATGGTTATATAATAACCGTGAGAACGAGTCTCAATAAGCAACCCCCTATACCCCACATAGGCTAATGCGTACCCGGACAAGTTGTAACATGCAATCTAACCGATAACTTATATATAATTCACATCAATGGACTTACCTCGCCATCCAATCACATGCCCACACTGTACATTAGTCAAATCACATTAGTGCATCCAGCAGAGCTCATATTCAGATCACACAAGGAAATTTCCCATGCATCATACAATAACACTCGCATGTGTCTCGATTATAAGGTAAAACCACTTGGGCACGTCCCATACCATGCCTAGCAGTATTCACCTCATAATCAAATACTATGCAACATGCGTGGTCCAGGCCAACTTTCTCCACGACCTCCCGAGTCCTTTCACACCTTGCCGCGCCCGCTGCGCCTCGGGCCCATTCTCACGACCCGCGGCTACACTGCGCCTCGGGTCGGCCACCGGATCAAGCGGGCTCTGTCCTCTCCTTGGACATTTCACACTTTCTCACGACCCGCTCTTTGCGCCTCGGGTCGACCCTCGAGATCAAGCCGGGCTCCGTCCCTCGTTTGGACATTTCACACTTTCCCACGACCCGCGCTACTGCGCCTCAGGTCAGCCCTCAGATCAAGCCGGGCTCTGTCCCTCATTTGGACATTTCACACTTTCTCACGACCCGCGCTCTTGCGCCTCGGTCAGCCCTCGAGATCAAGCCGGGCTCCGTCCCTCATTGGACATTTCACACTTTCCCACGACCCGCGCTACTCTGCGCTCGGGTCGGCCACCGAGATCAAGCCGGGCTCCGTCCACCATTTGGACATTTCACACTTTCCCACGACCCGCGCTCTTGCGCCTCGGGTCAGCCCTTAGATCAAGCCGGGCTCCGTCCCGCGTAACCACGCCTCAGGACATTTTTCCCTTTCCAATGACCCGCGTAACCTACGCCTCAGGTCTAACTCACCTTTCATAGCCCGCGTAAACACGCCTCAGGCTCAGCCCTCCGATCGATCCGGGCTTTTCTCATGCACATGCACCACAACACAAAATTCACCATGCTCTTAGTCATATAAATCAATTTCAATCACCACCCATTCACCAATGTCAATCTAGCACGCCACATCAGTCAACTCAATTCATGCTCCCGACATCGGCCCACCGACCCGACATTCAAGTCGGCACATTCAATTAATCCAATTCACCCACAGCGCCACGACAATTCGATCGAGGCATATTTATCTCGATCAATCACTAAATCAGCCGCACAATTATCGCCACAATAATTCACCAATTAAGCACAATCAGTCTAATTAGCCCACGCCTAATTAAAGTCCTAAGCCAGTACTAAATTTCACCCTAAACAAGTCTAAAAATACCCAAAATACTAGGTAGGGTTTAGGAAGTCACTTACTAGGTTTTGGCCAGGGAAAAGTCGGCTCGGGCCCAAAATGGCCTGGGTGAACAGTGCGGACTAGGCGCGGGCGCGGGCCACACGGGCGCGGTGGCCGACCAATGCGGCACAATGGCCGATCGGGCGTGCTGGCAGCGCTATGCGCGCGGTGGCGAATGGCGTGCCCGGCGCGCGGCCGGGCGGAATGGGCAACACGCCCAGGCGACAGGCCGGGCTGGACGAGCGACAAGCACAGGCGGCCCAGCACGGCGATAGGCCACGATTGGGCGAGCGGGCGCGCGGGCGGGTGCGCGTGGGCAACGGCTCGGCCACGGCCGGGGACGCTCGGCCGCGAGCTCGAGCACGGGCCCAGGCACGCTCGGCCGCCTGAGGCCCAGGCTGGCCGGAGTGGCTGGCCGGCAAGCTGGGCCCAGCGGGGCCGACGGTCGTACGGCGACGGAGGCGAGCTACGGCGCGGGCGGCGGTAGTGTCGGCGGCTCGGGCGAGCTCGGGCTTCTGGCCGGCAGCCGCTAGCTGGCTTGCAGTGACCGGCCAAGGCTGGCTGGGCTAGTGGCCGGCGAGGCGACCTCTGACGGCGGCAACGGGAGGCCGTAGGGGGAGAGGAAGAAAGCGAGGCGGTGGTGGCGAGGGGGCGGCCCGGGGCGAGGGCGGTCGAACCGCGGCGGTCGGGGCGGCGATGGGCGGCGGGGTGGACGATGCGCAGCGGCGGGCGCAAGCGGCCAGGCGTAGGCGGCGTCCCGCCCAGTTCGAGCGAAGGCGACGCCGCGTGCGGTTCGGGTGGCCGGAAATGGAGGTCGAGCGGCGACAGTGGTGGCGCGGCTCGACTAGGGCGGAGCCGGGGTGGCACGACAGCGGACGGACGGCCTTTGCGCGGCGGCGGATTAGGCTGGACAGTTGGAGTGAGGACCGAAGTCGAGCAAGAGCGGAACCGGTCGGGCGGAAAGAGAAGAAAGGAAGAAGAAGAGGAAGAGAAGGAAGAAAAGAAAAAAAAGAAAGGAAAGAGGAGAGAGAGTCTGACAGAAGGAGGGGAAGAAACGTGCATGAAGGGACGTCTGCATGGAGGGAAACGTGCGCGGCCAGGAGGGGAAAGAGAGAGAGAGAGAGAGAGAGAGAAAGGAGGGGCAGACGCAATGAGGAGAGAGAAGGAGAGGACGGACGCATTGGGGGAAAACGAAACGTGCGCGGCAGAGGAGAGAGAAGAGAGCTAAAAAGTCAATGCGCACTCGAGCGCGATCCAACGGACACGGTTCAAAATCGAAAAACGATCTAACGATCTGCAAAAATCCAAATTAATATTATAGAACAAATGGCCAAAATAAAATAACTCAAAACACACTACGAGGGAGGTCTACTAGTCCAAATTCGCACTCGGTCAAAAATCCACTTTCTCACTATTCCTGATAATCTCGACGTTGGCCACAACAATATCGACACCGTCCAATTTATTTCTTCCCGAAACTCCCGAAAATCGACTGCCAAGTTCGGGGTCTGAATAACGGCCAAATTCGATCGAGTGCGATTCTAGCAAAATCTCTATTTTAAAAACAAGAACCCGAGAGTGATCAGTTCCCGGGCGAGATTCTATTATAAGCGCACTGACGAATTACACGTTTTATAAATCCCAAAAATGGGCCGAAATTCGGGATGTCACAACTCTTCCCCCCTTACAAAAATTTTGTCCTCGAAATTTACAATCCAAACCCGACTACTCAAGCAGATGGGGGTGATGACGTCACATTACTTTCTCGCTTTCCCAGGTGGCGCCTTCCGTTCCATGATGTTCCCAGACAACTTTGACCAACGGAATCGTCTTGTTTCTCAAAACCTGCTCCTTTCTATCCTCGATTCGCACTGGCTTTTCCACGTACGACACCCTGTCGTCCACGTCTACCACCTTATGATTTAGCACGTGGGTCGGATCCGGTTCGTACTTCCTCAACATCGACACGTAGAAGCCGTTATGAACATGAGATAAATTTGGCGGTAGCGTGAGACGATAAGCCAAGGTGCCTATTCCCTCTAAGACCTCGAATGGGCCCACGTACCTCGGGCTCAATTTTCCTTTCTTATCAAACCGTGACATTCCTCTCATCGGCGACACCTTGAGGAATACGTGGTCCCCTACTCGAAACTCCAAAGGCTTACGTCTCCGGTCCGCATAATTCTTTTGACGGCTCTGAGCTGTCTTAAGCCTGTCCCGAATCACCTTAACTGTTTCGATTGACTGCTGAACCAACTCGGGACCCGTGATGCTCCTCTCACCCACTTCATCCCAACAAACCGGTGTTCAGCAAGCCTTACCATATAGTACTTCGAATGGCGACATTCTGATACTCTGCCGGTAGCTATTATTGTAGGCAAATTCCACCAAATGCAACTGTTCTTCCCACTTGCCCTGAAAGTCTAACACACACGCCCTCAGCATATCCTCTAATGTCTGAATAGTCCTCTCACACTGGCCATCCGTCTGCGGATGATAGGCCGTGCTGAATTGCAACTTAGTCCCCATGGCCGATTGCAGACTTTTCCAAAAAATTCGCAGTAAACCGGGGATCACGATCCGAAGGGATTGATACCGGTACTCCATGAAGACGAATACCCTGTCGCACATATAACTATGCCAGCCTTTCTAGCTCGAAGTTCTTTCGCACCGCCAGGAAGTGCACTGACTTGATCAATCTATCTACTATCACCCAAATAGAATCATGTCCCCTCTGGCTTCTCGGCAGTCCCGTTACAAAATCCATTGTGATATGTTCCCATTTCCATTCTGGGATTTCCAACGGTTGCAACATTCCACCAGGCTTACAATGTTGTGCCTTCACTTGTTGGCACGTCAAACACTTGGCCACATCTTTGGCTACGTTTACTTTCATTCCATTCCACCAATAGTGTTGACGAAGGTTCTGGTACATCTTAGTGCTGCCCGGGTGGATACTGTAATTGCTCCTATGAGCCTCCGACAAAATCTCTTCCTTAAGTCCCCAATCATCGGGCACGCATAACGTCCTTGAAACTTAAGAATTCCGTCCTCGGACACTTGGAAGTCCGGTTTCCTCTTAGTGCATCCATCTCCAAAATCTTCTGAATCTCAGGGTCCATAGACTGCAACGCCTTAATCTCGGCTTGCACTTCCGGTTCAATCCTTAATGTCGCCATCAGACTAGAGAGGTGTCCTACCTCGAACTTAAATTCTGAGTTCCGCGCTCCCTCCAATAAAATTCACTCTTTGACCAACAAATGCGCGATGCTCGATTTCCGACTCAAGGCATCCGCTACCCGGTTGGCTTTACCGGGATGATACAATATATCACAATCATAGTCCTTTAGCAATTCCATCCAACGCCTTTGGCTCATATTCAATTCCTGAAAACTCTCTTTGCGCTTTTCCGTCCATTCAAACTTAGTCTCCTTCTTAAGCAATCTTGTCAATGGAGTGGCTATTGCCGAGAATCTTTTCACAAATCGTCTATAGTAACCTGCCAGTCCTAAGAAGCTTCGAACCTCAGTAACTGTCGTCGGTCTCGGCCAATCCATCACTGCCTCAATCTTTGCCGGATCCACGGAGATTCCTTCCACGGAAATTATGTGCCCAAGAAACGCTACACGGTTCAGCCAAAACTCGCACTTGCTAAACTTAGCATACAGTGCATGCTCCCTTAACGTCCGTAGAACTCTTTCCAAATGTACCTCATGTTCCTCGGAACTCTTTGAATACACCAGAATATCATCTATGAACACGATCACAAACTGATCTAAAAATTCCTTGAATACCCGATTCATTAAATCCATGAAAGCAGCGGGGCCATTAGTTAGTCCAAATGGCATTACTGTAAACTCATAGTGCCCATATCTCGTCCTAAATGCCGTTTTCGGTATATCCTCCTTCTTAATCCTCAATTGGTGGTAATCCGTCCTCAAGTCGATCTTTGAAAATATCGATGCACCTTGCAACTGATCAAACAGGTCATCTATCAATATCCGTTGAGTTATCAACGAATTGGTGGTTTACCGTCACTTTAGCAATATCCCGTTGTCCACAAGAGCATATCTCGCTGGATTACTTCGAAAGAAAGTCCACCATCATCAGATTTTGGGAAGCTCTCAAAGGAATCCACTTGGGGACACTTGGAGATCAATGCAAACCGCACTTGACTAATTTCTTGCAGAAGACCTCCACTAATTCAGTTATTAGTTTTAGTTTAAGCTTTTATATTTGCAGGTTTACTTTGGCCAAATCCAGTAACCATCCCTGCCAGCCCAGCGGGTAACTCCAACAGAGCCGACAACCCTTGCTACATAGGACTTTTTTTTTTTTTTGGGTCTGTTGCTACACTGGACTTAGACGACGACATTTTTTCGTCTCCTCACTGATTCGTTGCTGGTTACCATGAGTCCTCCATCACCGAGAAACCAACTTATCCAAGTCGAGAGCTGAAGGCCGTGAGTCCTAGAGGTGGGTTTTGTCGTTTTATTCATCACATATTGCTAACCAAAGTCAATAACATTCAGTCAAAGGAAGCCATAGCCGTGACTCCAAGAGAGAATATTCCAAAAAGAAAAGACAACCAAAAGGAAAGTTGCGATTGAAGCCTTCGGCTGGAGCAAGCAATGTCAATATCCACAAATCCGTGAAGCCATACCAACGACACAGCAGGTTCCCTCGGCGATTGTTTCTTCGTTCTTTTTGCAGGTTCTTTTGGCCAAGCACTCCCCCATCGAGCCATAACCACCATGAGCCACCACTGCGGCTAGCCGTGCCGATCACCGTGAGCCACCACCGCGACTGTCGTTGAGCCAAGTATCCCCGCCGCCAAGCACCACCGCCAGTCCGCCACCCGATCGAATCCCGTGATCCGGTCCGATTCCAATAAGATTACACGTGTCCAAATTAGGTAACAATCTTATCTGATTTGATATAAATTATTTAATTGTTTAATCTGGATAGAGTTTGTTATCTAATTGATTTGATTGAGATATTCTGCATTATCTAATTAGGGCTATTGATTGAGTAAATATTGTTGAGAAAAATCCCTAATTAGTTTTGAAGAATAACAACAATTTTTTACTAATCAGAATTACACTTAAGTTATTTGGTGCAGGTAAATGCTGAGTCATTAGACTTAGTCGATGAAAGGACTTTGTCATCAGACTCAAAATTACTCGTCAGATTCAATAAGTGTTATTTTTAGTAAGTTTATGCAGGATAATCAAATTGATATCACAAGATATCCTGATTGGCAATCACAAGATCGTTCCTTAAACACGAATAACTACACTTATGAAAACCTTGATTTGATTGTATGGGCGATCAAATCACCTGGAGATAATGGTTTTTCTTCCAACGGCTATGCATTTTCTTTTGGGAAGTTTCTCTAAAGGGTTGATTTGGAGATAAAATCCTCTGAAGAATGTCCAACGGATAGTTTGGATTTAGAGGAGTATAAAAGGAGTGGAAACGTCGCACAAGAAAAAAAACCAGAATCAAGAATTCCAGAGTTTGAATAGAGCTTCGATCTTACGCACTTGTGATTACTGTATTCCACGTTGTGATTTTAGAAAGAAAATCATTTGAGTGAAGAATGTACGTGATAGTGCATTCTATCATCTGAGAAGCACTACTCTTGTAATCTTCTGGTATTCAATAGTGAAAAATTGTCACGCCTCGAACCCCGACGGGCTCGCGACACCCCTTCCATGGTCGTATTGATCGCGACGTCCCAGGACGCATTGCCGACCCCCAACGAAACACTCAAAGTCCTACGCAGGCGGAAGCGAAATTTAAATATCCCAGACAATAAATAATGACAACGGGGTAGAACAAGCACAAATCAATAAACACGTAACATTAGCTTAAGATCACTAATATTCGTACATTAGGCCTTTAGGGTTAATATCCACCTTCGTCATAAAAAAGGAACAGGTGGCCGGGTAGACTACTAACTGCACAAAAAAGGAACTCTACCAAAAAGGCTTCCAGGCCTAACACCTAAACATCCCTACGGCGCCCAATCTGAATCGGACCTTGAAGGATCTGACTCCTTGTCCGAATCGATCTCGATCGGCTCCTCCTCATGCTCATACACCATAGGCTCCTCGTCGGGCTCGGGCTCGGGCTCCGGTACGGGCTCGGGTTCAAGCTCTGGATCGGGCTCGGGTTCTGGACTAGGGTTCTCCGGTGGACTGTCGGGATCCGTCACCTCACCATCGAGAGTAAACTTATCCCAGGGCTCCTAATTCACCGCACCCTCATTAGCATGCTGCAACCCCTCAAAACCCCGGATTGGCCCAGTAGTCACCAACCCGATACGATGGGACCAAGCCAAATAGGTATGGCGTTGCAGGTCCTCTAATCCCACGTCTACCCAAACAGTGGTAAGATGCCTAATGTACGTCTCATCCGGGCCTCCCGGATATTCGGTCTCCTCATGCACCGTATGCATAGGAACCCCAAAACGCCGAGGTGGCAACATACTCAAGGTCGGGGATCTGAAAAGGTTTGCACTACAGCAATGAGAATAAATCTCAATAAGCAGACAACCTATACCCCACCTAGGCCAATGCGTACCCAGACGAGTCTAACATGCAATCCACCAGCCAACACAATCAATTCCACACAACATACTTACCTCGCCTTGAACGACGTGCCAACTCTGCACATTAGATAATCCACCATAAAGCAATAATAATTCAAGAACATAACATCACCACTCAAACGCCATAACCACGTATATTCAATCAATTCAATCACACTCAATTCGCATTCATGGTCGAGCAACTTTCCACGACCCGGGTTAACACCCCACAGGTTAGCCTTCCGATCAAGCAGGGCTCCGTCCCTCACTGGACCTTTCACACATTCACATGACCCGCGTAAACACGCCACAGGTCAGCCCTCCGATCAAGCCGGGCTCAGTCCTGCGTAACCACGCCTCAGGACATTTCTCTCGACCCACGTAACCACACCTCAGGACATTTCTCTCGACTCGCGTAACCACGCCTCAGGTCATTTCTTGCCTTTCTAGCCACATCCGCGTAACCACGCCTCAGGTTGGCAGCCCTCCGATCAATCCGGGCTCGGTCCCGCATAACCACGCCTCTGGACATTTCTCTCGACTCGCGTAACCACGCCTCAGGTCTTTTCTTGCCTTTTTAGCCACACCCGCGTAACCACGCCTCAAGTTGGCAGCCTTCCGGTCAATCCGAGCTCAGTCCAGCGTAACCACGCCTCAAGACAGTCCTCACACACATGCACCACAACACAATTTACCAAGCTTTCGCCAATGTCAATCTGACACACCATAACACCCAATTCAAGTCATGCTCCCTACATCGGCCCACCGACCCGACATTCAAGTCGGCACATTCAAATATTCCATTTCATCCACAAACGCCACGACAACTCGGCCATGTCACCCATCTCATTCAATCACTAAATTAGCCACACAATCACCCAAATTTAATCTAACAATTAATCACATTCAAATGTTGCCCATAATCCACGTTTAGCCTTTAAACCGGTACTAATCACACCCTAAACAAGTATAAAAAATACCCATTATACTAAGTAGGGTTTAGAGAGTCGCTTACCTAAGTTTGGCCAGAGAGAAATTGGTTATGGCCCAAAATGGCCCGGTCGGAACAGTGGCGGCTCGACACGGGCGAGGGCACAGCGGGCGCAATGGCTAGCCAGGCTTGGCGCGGCACTCGGCCATGGCCTGGGACACTCGGCCATGGTAAGGGCACGCTCAGGCACGGCTGGACGGCGAGCTAGGCGACGGGCAGCGGCCTGGGCTGAGCGAGCAACGGCTCGGCTACGGCCTGGGTGAATTGGCCGCGGGCTGGGCTAGCCGGCCGTTTGGCGAGGGCGCTGGTGGCCGAGCCAGGGTTGGGCCGGGCGCTAGACACAGCGAGGGTGGCGAGCAAGCGTGGCGACGACGCGCGGCGAGCTCGGCGACTATCTCGGCCAGAGCAGGGGGCAGCTGCGTAGTCGTCGAGCAGACGGGACGACGGCAGCGCGGCGGTGAGCTGGTCCCGGCGAGCTGACACAGCGACGCGGCGGTGAGCTGGCGGCGACGAATAGCGACGACGGCGACAGCGCGAAGAGGAGGGGAGGGGGAGAAGGCTGGGGTGGTGGTGGCGAGAGGAGGAGAGCCGGCGGTGGCGACAGGCTCGGCGACAGCGACGCGGCGGCGAGCTGGTTCGGTCAGAACAAGGGAGAGGCCGGGCAAGAAGAAAAACCGGGGGAGGGGATGGCCGCGCGGTGGTCGGAGGCGGCACGGCGAGCTCGAATAGCGACAGCGACGGACGGTGCGGTGGCGACAGCCACGGACGGCGCAGCAGTGGTCGGGCACGATGAGCTCGAGCGGCGAGCAATTAGCAGGAAGCAGCAGCAGTCCGGGCGGAAGGGAAGACCAGCGAAGAAGAAGAAGAAAAGAGGAAGAAGAAGAAGAAAATGGGAAGAAGAAACGGAAGAGAGAGAAGGGGGGAGGAGACGTTGCATGGGGCAGAGAGAGTGAGAGGGGACGGGCGCAGTGGGGAGGGGACGCGCACGACAAAGAGGAGAGAGAGAGAGAGAGAGAGAGAGAGAGAGAGAGAGAGAGAAGTCAATCTTTGTCCTCGAGTGCGATCCAACGGCCACGATCCCAAAAACGATCCAACGGCCCACGAAAATCCCAATTATAATTTACGAAAAAGAGCCAAAGAAAATAACCCAAAGCACACTACGAGGGAGGTCTACTAGTCCAAATCCACATCCGGTCGAAATTTCACTTTCCACATATCCCGGGCAATATCGAGGCTGGCCACAATAATATCGACACCGTCCAATTAAATTCATCCCGGAACTCCGAGAAATTCAATACCAAAGTTTGGGCTCTAAATAACGGCCAAATTCGATCGAGTGCGATTCTAGCGAAATCTCTAATAAAAAAATAATAACCCAAGAGTGATCAGTTCTGGACGAGATTTTATTATAAGCGCACTGATTAAATACACGTTTTATAAATCCCAAAAATGGGCCGAAATTCGAAATGTCACAAGTCTCTCCCTTTACAAAAATTTCGTCCTCGAAATTTACAATCCACCCAACTATTCGAACAAATGGCGGTATTGGTGTCGCATCAACTCTTCGCTTTCCCATGTCGCACCTTCGGTTCCATAGTACTCCCAAATCACCTTGACCATCGAAATTGTCTTGTTCCGCAACACTCGCTCCATTCTATGCTCGATCCGTACTGGGCTTTCCACGTATGACACTCTGTCGTCCATGTCTATTTCTTCGTAATTCAGCACGTGGGTCGAGTCCGGTTCATACTTTCTTAACATAGATACGTGGAATACGTTGTGCACTTGAGACAAATTAGGCGATAACGCGAGACGATAAGCCAAAGTGCCAATTCTTTCTAAGATCTCGAATGGACCCACGTACCTCGGGCTCAACTTTCCTTTCTTACCAAACTGTGACAATCCTCTCATAGGTGATACTTTGAGGAAAACGTGGTCCCCTACTTGAAATTCCAAAGGCCTACGTCTCCGGTCTGCATAATTCTTTTGGCGGCTCTGAGCGGTCTTAAGCCTATCCCGAATCACTTTGACCGTTTCGACTGACTGCTAAACCATCTCGGGACCCGTGATGCTCCTCTCACCAACTTCGTCCCAACAAACCGGTGTTCTGCAAGCTCTACCATATAATGCTTCAAATGGTGCCATTCTGATACTCTGCTGGTAGCTATTGTTGTAGGCAAATTCAACCAAATGCAACTGTTCCTCCCAACTACCTTTAAAATCCAATACACATGCCCGCAGCATATCTTCCAAAGTCTGAATTGTCACTTCAGACTGGCCATCCGTTTAGGGGTGATAGGCCATGCTAAATTGTAACTTCATTCCTAATGCCGTATGAAGACTTTTCCAAATGGTGGCAGTAAATTTAGGATCACGGTCTGAAGTGATTGTCACTGGCACTCCGTGCAGACGGACTATTTGTTGCACGTAAATCTCGGCATACCTTTCCAAGGCGAAGTCCTTTCGCACTGGCAGAAAATATGTTGACTTTGTCAATCGATCGATTACCACCCAAATCGAGTCATGACCCCTCTGACTCCTCGGCAATGCCATCACAAAGTCCATCGTGATGTGTTCCCATTTCCACTTGGGAATTTCCTGTAACATTCTGAATTTTCGATCCTCTTCCTAGGATTTATTAAATGAATATTTTGGCCAATGCACGTATAGTGAGATCTCACCCAGAACCGCGCATTTCTCGGGATGCTAACCTTAAGGGTAAGGCCGTTACGGGATTGAGTTCGCACGACCAAAGAACTCGACCATGGTCCGACCTTCGACCATAAGAATTGACGAGGGAATGTTTTGAGCCAACAGAGACCGATCTATTTGATTGATCGTGTCCGAAGGGAACTAGCGACAGACCCTCGCAATTACATGACAACCGGGGTCGTCCTGGTTAGAGTAAACTTAAACGCGACTCGACTTAGTGTCGGTCACGGGTCGAGAGCGCGTAATCCCAGTGAGCCACCTGTTAGCAAAAGATAAGCTGAAGTCGCGATTGTTCGATTCTAGTCATTTCTTAGAATTCGAGCCCGGGAATCGAGAATTTTGAAAGTGATAATTTTTAGCGGCCGATGGCATTTTTCGTGCGGCCAACCTTGGGGTCACCCATATCTGTAAAAAAAATGGACTTCGGTCCGGGATCGGAAAAATGACCGTTTTACCCCTCGGACCGCGAACGAATTTTGAGGACTGGATTAAGTTGGGGGACTGAGAATTATCCTGTATGGCCGAAAATAAGAGGACAAGAATGTTCCTCTCCTTCCCTGAGTAATTACTCTTTTGCCCCTTGCATTATTGGATAAGATCAATCGTGGGCCGTTGGATGTGGATGAGATCAAATCTTGGCCATTGGATCGGAGGGGTAGTTAGAGGGGTATAATGGTAATTTTCGGTGGGGTTTAGAGACTAATGATTAGGGGCACCAAATAAATATTCTTTTTCTCTTTCTCTCTCTCTCATAATCCTCTTTCTCTCTCTCTTCTCACCCCACCCTCACCGAAACTCTCTCTCCCTCCTCTCCCTTGCGCGTGAACCAGCTAGGCCTGCCACCAGCTCACCGCCGCCTGGTAGCCGCCCAGCCCAGCCGTCCGCGCCTTCGCCTCCTCCTTCAGCCCAGCTGGTCGCCTTCGCCCAGACCAGATCGCCACCCCCAGCTGCCCGTGCGCCGCCCGCCAGCCGCCCGTCCACGGTGGTGCCGCCGTTCGCCCGCTTGGTCGCCGGCGTTGCTGCTCGGCTGCTGCTTCTGATCCGGCTGTTCCGGCCACCATCCAGCCTTGTTGTAACTCCTTTCTAGGGTAAGTGACTCCCTCAAATGTTACCTAGGACCTCGGGTATTGCTAGACATGTTTAGGACTCAGTTTAGGTTGAATTAGGTAGCTATTTTGGGACCGAGATAGGGCTGGATGTTCAGTTGTTATGAACTGATTTGGTGATGGAAAATGTGTGGTTTGGTAGGCTCGGATAGGGCGGAGGTGATGTGAAATAATCTTGGCTGAATTGTGTGTTTGATTGGTAGTGATATGGCTTGAATGGGTTTGTTTGAATGATTGTGTGGCTTGTGATCATTGGTTGATTTGGAAATGTGTTTTGGGCTGAATATGTGTGGCTGTGTGCCAAGTGTGCGTAGTCGCGTGGTGTGCTTGTGCGACGGGGTTGTGCATTTGCGAAGTGAATGTGTGGCGTGAGATTGTGTGTGGCCGTGTGTATGTATGGCCGTGTGGTACGTGTGGTACGTGTGGAACGAAGGTACGGGAATGTAGGTTTGGTTGGAAAAGTGATACCCTGAGGCGTGTTCGTTTTTGCGGAATGATGCCGTCCCTGACGAGGTGACGATGCCCGGCCAACGGGGTAACGATGCCTGACGAGGTCAGAAGACCGTTGGCCTGATGCGTTTTACGCAGGCGCGGTAGCGGTGGAAAAGTTGGGAATGAGTTGGACTTGGCTTGACGTGTGAGGATTGTGAAAGTTGACGCATGGCGTGAGTGAGTGTGTGAGTGTGGCTTGTATCGCGTATTGTAGTGCTCGATTATGGGGTAAAAACTGCTAAGCATGGTATGGGAGGTGCCCAAGTGGGTTTTGCCTTATAATCGAAGCACGCGCGCGGCTGTAATGTATTACTGTGGCATGTTGGCTGTGTTATTATCTGACGTGCAGAGACGTGCATGATGGATTCCAGGTAGGATCGTATTTGTTTGTTAGTAGGGTGGATCGTTGTGTGTGTTATGCGTGTTTCGGCTGGCAGTATGTGAGAGCCTATATGGGGTTTGGGGTTGTGCACTTATTGAGATTTGTCTCATAGTTGTATAACCACAATTTCAGACCCCCAGCCTTAAAACCAGGAGGCCCGCCTCCCCGTTTTTGGAGTATGCGGAGCTGACTATGATGCCCCAGTGGAGCTGCAGGCGATTTCCTGTGTCGTGGTCCAAGTGATCTTCCGAGGGCTCGAGCCAGAAGACTTAGGAGCATAGGGAAGGAGGGTGACTATTAGGTTTCCCTAGGGTATTTTAGGGGTTGCGTAATATAGGTTTGACCAGTCACCTTTTGATAGTTAGGTCTGCCTATAGTGAAGCTAAGTTAACCAAACCACCTGATCCTTTTGTTATGTCGGTGGTTATGAATGCTTGTTTGTTAAGCTGTTTATAATATGACGTTTGTATGTTGAGTGTAATGGCATTGTATAAAAATGAATGTTGTTGTTCTTTGATTGTCTTGATGATTTACCCCGTCGTCATCTTTTTAGTCAGGGATTTTTATATTCGTTTCCGCATGTGACTCTGATGTTTGGGTTAGGTCGGCGATGTTCCTGGGACGTCGCAACTATTCGATCGGAGGGGGGATGTCGCGAACTCGATGGGGTTTGGGGCGTGACATCCAAGCTATTGATTTGGTATCAGAGCAAGGCTAGCTCGATATCGGTAAGGTCGAGACCTAGAGTGATAAGGAGCGACAACTTCGGGGTAGTCAGTTAGGGAGCCCTTCGTAGAATGCATTTTTATGTTGATTATGCATGTCCTGTGAGTACGCGCCTGTGGTTGCTGAGTGATTTATTGTGATTGTGATGTTGATTGAGACGAAGGTGCGGCAGGACTTGAGGTGAGTACGAGAACCCTGTTGGTTGCTTGGTGATGTTGGCTTGATGTTATGTGATTGGTTTAATGGTTGGTTGTCGGTTGATGAGTGTTGGTTGTCGAGTTTTGTGCCTAGGGCTTGGACTAGTATAGTTGGCCTAGGTCCCTAATTCCCGTATGGAATTATAGCAGGTAGGAAGATAGCGTGAGCTCGTGAGAATGAGTAGGAGAGGTGCAGGAGCGGGAGGCTCGTCGAGTTCTCAGATCCCGATCGCGGAAGATCCGCGTATGGAAGGAGTACTCAAAGTGTTAGAAGGGAATGGGAATTTGTTGGATAGGCAAGCTCAAGAGCGAGCTAATGCGACCGCCCAAGCTGCTGAGGCTGCAGCTGCTGTAGTTAATGAGAATGCGGGTAACGGAAATGGAAATCGACAGATGCATCAGATAGTAGAACAATTTTTTAAATTGAAACCATCCAAGTTTGAAGGAGTAGGGGATCCGGAGGCTGCTTCTAAATAGGTTGAGGAGTTGGAAAAAGCTTTTGCTTTATTGGGGTGTACTGAAGTAGAGAAAGTGATGCTGGTAGTGTACCAGCTGCAGGGTAATGCGAACGACTGGTGAAAAGCCACACAAGGCCGAGTGTTCCCAGCAGGTGTGGATAAGAATTGGACGGCCTTCGTTCAGGCTTTTAATGAGAAGTATTTCTCGGTAAGTGCTCGAGAAAGAAAGATGACAGCTTTCCTTAGGTTGCAGCAGAACCAAATAACCGTGGATCAATATGAGGCAGAATTTGCCAGGTTGTCTAAATTTGCGCCGAGAATGGTAGAACATCCTGAGGATAAGGCGCAAAGGTTTCGGGATAGACTGAGAGCCGATATTCACAGCCAAATGATACTGGTGAATTTGAGGACCTATGAAGAATTATATGAGAGGGCTCAGGCTATTGAGCAGGATATGACGGATAGAGCCGCTGCGTCTGGATCAAGGTATATCTCAGACAGGGACGATTGTCAGCAAGAGAAAAGGTCGGTGATGGGAAACCGACGTTTTGTTCCTCCAGCAAGAAGGAATATTGGGAAATCGGCACATCAATCTAATTCAGCTTGTAGACGTTGTGGGAGACATTATGGGAGTGGTCCTTGCCCAAGTGTGACTGGGGCATGCTTTGGGTGTGGTAGAATGGGACATCACATAAGGAATTGCCCGAATCAGCAGGTTCGACCACCCCTATCATTGCAGACACCTCGGATTGGGAATCCGACTAGTGCAGCCTCACCGGCTAATTCGAATAGGCTGCCGACACAAGGACGTGTATATGCCTTGGTGCGAAAAGAAGTTGAGAATGCGCTAGGCGTAATCCCAGGTATGGTTTCTCTGTATAATTATGTGGCATATGTTTTATTGATCCGAGGGCGTTGCACTCGTTTGTGTCTGCTCGATTTGTTAAATTGGCTGGATTGAAACCGTTTTTAGAAGTGCAAGTGTGTGTGACTATACCATTGAGGAATAAGATACGCGTGTCGTTAGGGTGCTTAGATTATAAAATTATGATTGGTGGTGTAGGAAGCAAGATAGATTTGGCTGTTTTGACTATGTATGATTTTGATACGATTGTGGACATGGATTGGTTAGTCAAATAGAATACTGTAATGGATTGTAGCATCAGGGTGATTCAGTTTAGTCCGGCTGAACACCCTAGATTTGAGTTGTAGGGAGTCGAGGAGGAACCTCGATCCCTTGGGTTTCATCAGTAGAAGTAACCAAATTGTTAGATGAAGAGTGTCATGGTTACTTACCAAGTGTGGTCGATTTGACGACAGAAGAAATGCGGCTAGAGGATATAGCTTTGGTGTGCAACTTTCCCGATGTTTTTCCTCAGGAAGTACGAGATTGCCACCAGAAAGAGAAATGGAATTTGTTATCGAGTTGGCCCCTGGGGCTAAGCCAATCTCGAAGCCGCCTTATAGGATGTCATTGTCGGAGTTGAAAGAATTAAAGGTTCAGATACAAGAACTGTTGGGTAAGGGTTTCATTCAACCGAGTGCGTCTCCATGGGGAGCGTCAGTTTTATTGATAAGGAATAAGGATGAGACATTGAGGTTGTGTAACGATTACCGTCAGTTGAATCAGGAGATGATTAAGGATAAGTAACCACTGCCGAGGATTGATGACCTGTTTGACCTATTGTAAGGAACCTCAGTGTCCTCTAAGATTGATCTACGGACCTTAAGAGAACACGCACTCTACGCCAAGCTCAGTAAGTGCAAGTTTTGGTGTAACAGAGTAGCGTTCCTTGGACACAGGATTTTGGGAAATGGAATGTCTGTGGACCTGGCGAATAGTGAGGCAGTCACTAAGTGACTGAGACCGACATCAGTGAAGGAGATTCGAGGTTTCTTAGGACTGGCTGGCCATTATCAATGTTTTGTAGAAGGATTCTCATTGATAGCCACGCCTTTGACGCGACTGCTTAAGAAGGAAACTGAGTTAGAATGGGATGAAAAGTGTGAAAGGAGTTTCTAGGAGTTGAAGCACAGGCTGACAACCGCCCTGGTATTGGCTATTCCGTTTGGATCAGAAGGAATTAAATATGAGGCAACGCCGATGGATGGAGCTTCTTAAGAATTATGACAGTGACCTTGTGTGCTATCTCGGAAAGGCCAACCGGGTAGCTGATGTATTGAGTCTGAAGTTAAGTGTCGCACATTTGATGGTTAAGGATTGGGCATTGTTAGAAAAAGGTACGAGACTCAAGGTTTCAATTCGAGGTAGGACACCTCTTCAGGCTGATGACGATGTTAAGGATTGAACCAGAAGTGCGGATCAAAATTTAGGCGTTACAGTCTACGGACCTGAGATTCAAAGGAGTCTGAAGATGGATAGCATTAAGAGGAAACCGGACTTCTAAGTGTCTGAGGATGGAATTCTGAAAATTCGAGGACGATTGTGCGTGCCCGATGATTTGGAGCTTAAGAATAGATTTTATTGGAAGCTTATAGGAGCAGTCATAGTATTCACTTGAGCAGCATGAAAATGTACCAGAAATTGCGGTAGCGTTATTGATGGGATGAAGTGAGAGAAAGGAATAATGAGACGTCATCACCCTCATTTGTTGGATAGCTGAGTATACTTGTAAATTTTGAGGACGAAATTTTTATTAGGGAGGAAGAATTGTAACATTCTCAATTTTCGATCCTCTTCCCGGGATTTATGAAATGAATATTTTGGCCAATGCACTTATAGTGAGATCTCACCCGGAACCGCGCATTCTCGGGATGCTAACCTTAGGGGTAAGGCCATTACGGGATTGAGTTCGCACGACCAAAGAACTCGACCTTGGTCCGACCTTTGACCATAAGGACTGACGAGGGAATGTTTTGAGCCAATAGAGACCGATCTATTTGATTGATCGTGTCCGAAGAGAACTAGCGACAGACCCTTGCAATTACATGACAACCAGGGTCGTCCTGGTTAGAGTAAACTCAAACGTGACTCGACTTAGTATCGGTCACGGGTTGAGAGCGCGTAATCCCAGTGAGCCACCTGTTAGCAAGAGATAAGCTAAAGTCGCGATTATTCGATTCTGGTCATTTCTTAGAATTCGGGCCCGGGAATCGAGAATTTTGAAAGTGATAATTTTTTGCGGTCGATGGCGTTTTCGTGTGGCCAACCTTGGGGCCACCCATTTCTGTAAAAAAATGGACTTCGGTCCGGGACCGGAAAAATGACCGTTTTGTCCCTGGGACCGCGAACGAATTTTGAGGACTGGATTAAGTTGGGGGACTGAGAATTACCCTGTATGACCGAAAATAAGAGGACGAGAATGTCCATCTCCTTCCATGAGTAATTACTCTTTTGCCCCTTGTATTATTGGATAAGATCAATCATGGGCCGTTGGATGTGGATGAGATCAAATCTTGGCCATTGGATCGGAGGGGTAGCTAGAGGGGTATAATGGTAATTTCCGGTGGGGTTTAGAGACTAATGATTAGGGGCACCAAATAAATATTCTTTTTCTCTTTCTCTCTTTCTCATAATCCTCTTTCTCTCTCTCTCCTCACCCCACCCCCATCGAAACTCTCTCTCCCTCCTCTCCCTTGCGCGTGAACCAGCTAGGCCGGCCACCAGCTCACCGCCACCTGGTCTCCGCCCAGCCCAGCCGTCCGCTCCGTCGCTTCCTCCTTCCCGGCCGCGCCTCACCGCCCGCCGTTCGCTCTCTCTCTGTCTCGCCTGTTCCGCTCGATCCAGCTACCACCGAGCCACCCCTGGCCGACCTCCCCTGGTCCATACGACCAGATCGCCACCCCCAGCTGCCCGTGCGCCGCTCGCCAGCCGCCCGTCCACGGTGGTGTCGCCGTTCTCCCGCCTAGTCGCCAGCGCTGCTGCTCGGCTGCTACTTCTGATCCGGTTGTTTCGGCCACCATCCAGCCTTGTTGTCACTCCTTTCTAGGGTAAGTGACTCCCCCAAATGTTACCTAGGACCTCGGGTATTGCTAGACATGTTCAGGACTCGGTTTAGGTTGAATTAGGTAGCTGTTTTGGGACCGAGATAGGGCTGGATGTTAAGTTGTTGTGAACTGATTTGGTGATGGAAAATATGTGGTTTGGTAGGCTCGGATAGGGCGGAGGTGATGTGAAATAATCTTGGCTGAATTGTGTGATTGATTGGTAGTTATAGGGCTTGAATGGGTTTGTTTGAATGATTGTGTGGCTTGTGATTATTGGTTGATTTGGAAATGTGTTTTGGGCTGAATATGTGTGGCCATGTGCCAAGTGTGCATAGTCGCGTGGTGTGCTTGTGCGACGAGGTTGTGCATTTGCGAAGTGAATGTGTGGCGTGAGATTGTGTGTGGCCGTGTGGTACGTGTGGAACGAAGGTACGAGAATGTAGGATTGGTTGGAAAAGTGATACCCTGAGGCGTGTTCGTTTACGCGGGATAAGTTCCATCCTGAGGCGTGTTCGTTTACGCGGGACGATGCCGTCCCTGACGAGGTGACGATGCCCGGCTCGACGGGGTAACGATGCCTGACGAGGTCAGAAGACCGTTGGCCTGATGCGTTTTACGCGGGCACGGTAGTGGTGGAAAAGTTGGGAATGAGTTGGACTTGGCTTGACGTGTGAGGATTGTGAAAGTTGACGCATGGCATGAGTTCATGTGCGAGTGTGGCTTGTATCGCGTATTGTAGTGCTCGATTATGGGGTAAAAACTGCTAGGCATGGTACGAGAGGTGCCCAAGGGGGTTTTGCCTTATAATCGAGGCACGCGCGCAGCTGTAATGTATTACTATGGCATGTTGGATGTGTTATTATTTGACGTGCAGGGACGTGCATGATGGATTCCAGGTAGGTTCGTATGTGTTTGTTAGTAGGGTGGATCGTTTTGTGTGTTATGCGTGTTTCGTCTGGTGGTACGTGAAAGCCTATGTGGGGTTTGGGGTTATGCACTTATTGAGATTCGTCTCATAGTTGTATAACCACAATTTCAGACCCCTAGCCTTAAAACCAGGAAGCCCGCCTCCCCGTTTTTGGAGTATGCGGACCTGACTATGATGCCCCAGTGGAGCTGCAGGCGATTTCCTGTGTCGTGGTCCAAGTGATCTTCCGAGGGCTCGAGCCAGAAGACTTAGGAGCAGAAGGCAGGAGGGTGACTATTAGGTTTCTCTAGGGTATTTTAGGGGTTGCGTAATATAGGTTTGACCAGTCACCTTTTGATAGTTAGGTCTGCCTGTAGTGAAGCTAAGTTAACCAAACCACCTGATCCTTTTGTTATGTCGGTGGTTATGAATGCTTGTTTGTTAAGTTGTTTGTAATATGACGTTTGTATGTTCAGTGCAATGGCATTGTATAAAAATCAATGTTGTTGTTCTTTGATTGTCTTGATGATTTACCCCGTCGTCATCTTTTTAGTCAGGGGTTTTTATATTCGTTTCCGCATGTGACTCTAATGTTTGGGTTAGGTCGGCGATGTTCCTGGGACGTCACAAATATTCGACCGGAGGGGGGATGTCGCGAGCTCGATGGGGTTCGGGGTGTGACATTTCCAATGGCTACAACATTCCAACCGGCTTGCAATGTTGTGCCTTCACTTGCTGACATGTTAAACACTTGGCTACGTGCTTGGCTACATCCATTTTCATGCCGTTTCACCAATAATGTTGTCGCAAGTTCTGATACATCTTCGTACTACCCGAGTGAATACTATAATTACTCTGGTGTGCTTCAGACAAAATTTCTTCCTTCAGTTCTGCATCACCGGGTACACATAACCGCTCACGGAACTTCAGAATCCCATCCTCGGATACCTGAAAGTCCGATTTCCTTTTTGCGACATCCATACCCAAAATCTTATGAATCTCGAGGTTCGTCGATTGTAAAGCCTTAATCTTAGTCTAGATTTCCGGTTCAATCCTTAATGCTGCAAGCAGACTCGAGACATGACTCACTTTAAACTTAAATTCCAAATCCCGAACTCCCTCCAACAGAGTCCACTCCTTGACCATCATATGCACGATGCTCGATTTCCGGTTCAGTGCATCCGCTACTTTATTAGCTTTTCTAGGGTGATACATAATATCACAGTCATAGTCCTTAAGGAGTTCCATCCAACGACGCTGTCTCATGTTCAGTTCCTTCTGGAGAACAAGTACCTTAAACTTTGATGATCCGTATAAATCTAAAATTTCTCCCCATACAGGTAGTGTCTCCAAATCTTAAGAGCGAAAATAATCGCGGCCAACTCCAAGTCATGCGTCGAATAATTCTGCTCATGTGGCCTCAATTGTCGCGATGCGTATGCCACTACTCTTCCGTGTTGCATTAGCACGCATCCCAATCCTCTTAACGACGCGTCACTGTAAATCTCATATCCTCCCGGACCTGACGGGATCGTCAACACTGGCGCGGTCATCAACCTCTGTTTTAATTCTTGGAAGCTCCTTTCGCACTTATCCGTCCATTCAAACCTCGTCTCCTTCTTTAATAACCGCGCCAACGGCGTCGCTAATGCCGAAAACCTTTCCACGAAGCGTCTATAATAACCTGCTAGACCCAAGAAGCTCCGAATCTCGATTACTGTTGTCGGTCTTGGTCAATTCGTGACAGCTTCAATCTTTGTCGGGTCCACCGCAATTCCTTCTCCGGATATCACATGTCCTAAGAACGCCACTCGATGAAGCCAGAATTCGCACTTACTGAACTTAACGTAGAGTGCATGTTCCCTCAAGGTCCGTAGAACCTTTTCCAATTGTACCTCATGCTCGGCGGAACTCTTCGAATACACCAGAATATCGTCTATGAACACGATCACAAACTGATCCAAAAATTCCTTGAATACCCGATTCATTAAATCCATAAAGGCTGCAGGGGCGTTCGTCAGTCCAAATGGCATCACCGTGAACTCGTAGTGTCCATACCTCGTCCTAAATGCCGACTTCGGCACGTCCTCCTTCTTGATCCTCAATTAGTGATAGCCAGTCCTCAAATCGATCTTAGAAAACACTGACACCCCTTGTAGCTGATCAAATAGGTCATCAATCCTTGGCAATGGGTACTTATTCTTGATGGTCACCTAGTTCAGTTGTTTGTAGTCAATGCACAACCTCAATGATCTATCCTTTTTCTTCACGAATAGCACTGGCGCTCCCCATGGAGACGCACTCGGGCGAATGAAGCCTTTATCTAATAACTCTTGCATTTGGACTTTCAATTCCTTTAATTCCGACAGTGACATCCTATAAGATGCTTTCGAGATCGGTTCCGTCCCTAGGGCTAACTCAATCACGAACTCCACTTCTCTATCAGGTGGCAGTTCCGGCAATTCCTGGGGAAAGACATCGGGAAGATTACACACCTCGGCTATGTCCTTTAGCTTTGGTTCCTCAACCAACTAGTCGGCCACAAAATAATTATCTTTCTATACCTCAAAGACCAAGCTCAATTCATCCAATTTCAATCCAACAGTTTCCCAAACACAAATCACATCGATTCTTTACAAAATCTTAAATTTCCAAGTAACACTCATCCTTCCAAACTCGTCCAAGAATATCATCAGTAATCCATAAATCTTTAAACCGATTGCACCTATTCACCATAAAATTGATTATAAGTCTTTCATGACCACTCAAGCGATAACTTCAAAATCATCTCCTATTGCACCCAATATCATCTCATAACGCATTTAGACTTTCAAGACACATCCTTCGCTTCCTTCTCAGCCACAACATACACTTTTCCTTACGTCCTTAGCCGATTCCAATTAATCTTCGGGGCAGCTCTCGCTTAATGTCCTACTTGCGGTCGCTGCGATTGCATCATTGGTCTAACCTGTTGGCTCAGCAATTTCTCACTTGGCGACCTTGCTATCCACATCCACAACATGCTCCACTTCTACCTTGGCAAAGGCCATTCCTATGCCTCTTCCCACAAGACCGACATGCGGCGTTGGAGTAGTAGTTCGGCTTTCCAAAGTTCTTCCTTATCGGAGGGACAAGTCTCATATTCTCTGTCATAGACTTCTTCCCAAGTTCCTATTGTCCCTGACTGGCGCGTACCATGATCCAGAAGTAGCAGCCCTTTCACTTATATCCATTTCAACCATCGAGCCCTTCATACAGCTCATTGTAATCTCTTAAGACTCAAGAGTACTAACTGACTGCGGAGTTTCGATTTCAATCCATCCCGGAACCTCCTTGTCCTATCCACATGGTCCTTGACCATCCTTGGTGCGTACTTAGACAACCTTACAAACTTGACCTCGTACTGATCGACTGACATCCGATTTTAGCAAAGCCGAAGAAACTCTGTCTTTTTCTGTTCTCGCGCACTCTTCGAAAAGTACTTCCCATTGAAAGCCTTGACCAAAGTATCTCAATACTTCAAAGCCTTTTTCCAACTCTTATATCCAAAGTGATGTAGCCTCGGAGTCACTTCTCCCATCAAACTTCGGGGGTTTCTATTTCAAAAATTACTTAACCAGTTATTGCATCTGTCTGACTGCATTAACTTATCCTTAACCTTGATTTCCATCATTCTCATTAAAATTTCAACTTCCTCAAGTGCCCTCGGAATTCCATCCACTCTGGGATCCTCTGCAACTCCAACTTGCAGACCTACATGACCTCGACCTCGACCTCAACCTCTTCCTCGGCTACTCATACTCACAGAGTTCACACCACTCACCTACCTGCTATAATTCCCCTAGGGAATTAAAGACCTAGGCCAACTATACCAGTCTAAAGACTTAGGCAGTGAATCACACAACAATTCACTAAGCAGACAACCAATCACAACGTCACTCAATCACAATCAACGGGGTTCGTGCACTTACCTCAAGTCCTGACGCACATGCACCTCACACGTTATTGCATAACATCACTCAGCAATCACAATCAAACAGTCTGGGGTAAGCATGGCACATGAGTCTCCCTAACTGACTACCCCAAAATCATTGCTCCTTATCACTCCAAGCTTCAACCAACTTGGATCGAGCTGACCTTGCTCTGATACCAAATCAACGGGGATGTCACGCCCCAAACCCCGACGGGTTCGCGACACTCCTTTCACGGTCATATTGATCGCGACGTCCCAGGACGCATCGCCGACCCCAAACGAAACACTCAAAGTCGTACGCAGGCGGAAGCGAAATTTAAATATCCCAGACAATAAATAATGACAACGGGGTAGAACAAGCACAAATCAATAAACACGTAACATTAGCTTAAGATCACTAATATTCGTACATTAGGCCTCTAGGGTTAATATCCACCTTCGTCATCAAAAAGGAACAGGTGGCCGGGTAGACTACTAACTGCAGAAAAAAGGGACTCTACCAAAAAGGCTTCTAGGCCTAACACCTAAACATCCCAACGGCGCCCAATCCGAATCGGACCCTAAAGGCTCTGACTCCGTGTCTGAGTCGATCTCGATCGGCTCCTTTTCATGCTCGGACACCATAGGCTCCTCCTCGGGCTTGGGCTCAGGCTCCGGTACGGGCTCGGGTTCAGGCTCTGGAATGAGCTTGGGTTCTGGACAAGGGTTCTCCGGTGGATTGTCGAGATCCGTCACCTCACCATCGGGAGTAAACTTATCCTAGGCCTCCCAATTCACCGCACCCTCGTTAGCATGCTGCAACCCCTCAAAACCCCGGATTGGCCCAGTAGTCACCAACCCGACATGATGGGACCAAGCCAAATAGGTATGGCATTGCAAGTCCTCTAATCCCACGTCTACCCAAACAGTGGTAAGATGCCTAATGTACGTCTCATCCGGGTCTCCCGGATATTCGGTCTCCTCATGCACCTATGCATAGGAACCCCAAAAATGCCGAGGTGGCGACATACTCAAGGTCGGGGATCTGAAAAGGTTTGCACTACAGCAATGAGAATAAATCTCAATAAGCAGACAATCTATATCCCATCTAAGCCAATGCGTACCCAGACGAGTCTAACATTCAATCCACCAGCCAACACAATCAATTCCACACATCATACTTACCTCG
This sequence comes from Syzygium oleosum, assembly GCF_021117445.2. NCBI lineage: Eukaryota > Viridiplantae > Streptophyta > Magnoliopsida > Myrtales > Myrtaceae > Syzygium > Syzygium oleosum. The sequence continues at coordinate 2,724,085 of NW_026607520.1, read as the reverse complement.
CCTCGAACTACGTGCCAACTCTGCACATTAGATAATCCACCATAAAGCATTAATAATTCAAGAACATAACATCACCACTCAAACGCCATAACAATGTATATTCAATCACACTCAATTCGCATTCGTGATCGAGCAACTTTCCACGACCCGGGTTAACACCCCATAGGTCAGCCCTCCGATCAAGCCGGGCTTTGTCCCTCACTGGACCTTTCGCACTTTCACACGACTCGCGTAAACACGCCTCAGGTCAGCCCTCCGATCAAGCCGGGCTCAGTCTCGCGTAACCATGCCTCAGGACATTTCTCTCGACCCGCGTAACCACGCCTCAGGTCATTTCTTACCTTTCTAGCCACACCCGCGTAACCACACCTCAGGTTGGCAGCCCTCCGATCAATCCGGGCTTGGTCTCGCGTAACCACGGCTCAGGACATTTCTCTCGACTCGCGTAACCACGCCTCAGGTCATTTCTTGCCTTTCTAGCCACACCCGCGTAACCACGCCTCAGGTTGGCAGCCCTCCGATCAATCCGGGCTCGATCCCGCGTAACCACACCTCAGGACATTCCTCACAGACATGCACCACAACACAATTTACCAAGCTTTCGCCAATGTCAATCTGATACACCATAACACCCAATTCAAGTCATGCTCCCCACATCGGCCCACCGACCCGACATTCAAGTCGGCATATTCAAATATTCCATTTCATCCACAAATGCCACGACAACTCGGCCATGTCACCCATCTCATTCAATCACTAAATTAGTCACACAATCACCCCAATTTAATCTAACAATTAATCACATTCAAATATTGCCCATAATTCACGTTTAGCCCCTAAACCGGTACTAATCACACCTTAAACAAGTTTAAAAAATACCCATTATACTAAGTAGGGTTTAGGGAGTCGCTTACCTAAGTTTGGCCCGGGAGAAATCGGTTATGGCTCGATCGGAACAGCGGCGACACGGCGCGGGCAAGGGCACAGCGGGCGCAATGGCCGGCCAGGCTTGGCGTGGCACTCGGCCACGGCAAGGGCACGCTCGGGCACGGCTAGGCAGTGGGCTAGGCAACGGGCAGTGGGCTAGGCAACGGGCAGCGGCCTGGGCTAAGCGGGCAATGACTAGGCCACGGCAGAGCGACTTGGTAGCGGGTGGGTGGCCGGTGGCCGTAGCCGGGTTGGCCTACCGGCCAGACTGCTAGACGGTAGGGCAACGGCGAGCAACTGCGACGGCGACACGGTAGCGAGCTCGGCGACTATCTTGGCTAGAGCAGGGGGGCAGCTGCATCGTCATCGGGCAGCAGAGACGATGGCGGCGGCGGCGAGGTGGCACGGCAACGCTGCGGCAAGCTGGCGGCGACGAACAGCGGCGACGGCGACGGCGCGAAAGGGAGGGGAATGGGAGAAGGCTGGTGCGGTGGTGGCAAGAGGGGGAGAGTCGACGGCGACGACGACGACGTGGTGGTGAACTGGTTCGGTCAGAACAAGGGAGAGGCCAGGGAAGAAGAAAAACCGGGGGAGGGGATGGTCGCGCGGCGGTCGGAGGCGGCACAGCGAGCTCAAACAACGAGCTGGGCTCGTGGTAGCGACAGCGACGGATGGCGCGATGGCGGTCGGGCGCGGCGATCTCGAGCGGTGAGCAATCAACAGGAAGCAGCAGCAGTCGGGGCGGAAGGGAAGACCAACGAAGAAGAAGAAGGGAGGAAGAAGAAGAAGAAGAGAGGAAGAAGAAGAAGAAAAGGAAGAGAGAGAAGGGGGGAGGGGACGTTGCATGGGGCAGAGAGAGAAAGAGGGGACGGGTGCAGTGGGGAGGGGACGCGCGCGGCAGAGAGGAGAGAGAGAGAGAGAGAGAGAGAGAGAGAGAGAGACAAAAGTCAATGTTTATCATCGAGTGCGATCCAACGGCCACGAATCAAACCCAAAAATGATTCAACGGCCCACGAAAATCCCAATTATAACCTAAAACACACTACGATGGAGGTCTACTAGTCTAAATCCGCACCCGATCGAAATTTCACTTTCCACATATCCCGGGCAATATCGAGGCTGGCCACAATAATATCGACACCTTCCAATTAAATTCGTCCCGGAACTCCGAGAAATTCGACACCAAAGTTTGGGCTCTAAATAACGGCCAATTCGATCGAGTGCGATTCTAGCGAAATCTCTAATAAAAAAATAATAACCCAGGAGTGATCAGTTCCGGGCGAGATTTTATTAATAGCGCACTGATTAAATACACGTTTTATAAATCCCAAAAATGGACCGAAATTCGGAATGTCACAAAAATAGCCAACAGGCTGCCAGCGTGGAGAGTGGACGTAGACTTAATAAAGCTAAACCACTATAAAGATCTCTGTGCAGTATTCTCTATCCCTAAACTTTATTTTATTATTGCTAACATTATACTATATACATATCTGTCAAACAAGTTCGTCAGAACATCATCTTAGTCATCAGACGCAATCATCTGACGACAACTTACATACAAGTTTGTAATTCGCATCCATATGATATTATACATATGAGTTGTTGACCTCGACTATATTCATTCCGTACGTTTAAATCATATAATTTTATAAAATCACCTATTCACCCCCTTCTAGGTGATAACACTAGCCGTAACAATTGGTATCAGAGCCTAGTGCTCATTTTTCCTTGATGGCTAGTAATGTTGAGTCAGGTCACAACAACATACCGCCTTACTTCAATGGAACTGAATATAGTGTCTGGGAAAACAAGATGAAGACATTCATCTTGGGAATAGATCAAGATATATGGGACATTGTTGAACATAGAATCATTCCACACGTTTCAACTGAAACAAAATCTCCAGAAACTTCAAAAGGGCAAAATGAGACACCTTCTACCGAAGGATTTAGAGAGCAAATCAAACCTCAAGTTCTGCCACTCTCAGCTAAAGAAATTTCCAAAAGAATCCATCTGGATGCAAAGATCAGAACGACCATATACAATGGTCTTGCAAGTGTTGAATATAAACGAATTGCAAATCTCAAAACTGCAAAAGAAATTTGGGATCGTCTAAAGCTTGTTCATGAAGGAAAGTCAAGGAGACAAATCTCAACATTCTTCTTGGGCAGTACGAGACCTTCACTCAGAAACCAAATGAAATAATTTCTGAGATGCAGAGCAGATTCATTGAGATCGTAAATGGACTTGAATTCCAAAATAATCCCATCTCAGAACCTATGAAGGTGAACAAGTTGCTGAGAGCTCTTTCAAAAGAATAGGACAACATCAAAGTTCTATTCGAGAAACTCAGGGAATTAGACCACTCACAGTGGACAAACTTATCGAAACTTTTCAATCCTATGAAACTGAAAAGTTCTTAGAAACTGAAGAACCCAAAGGCAAAAAAATCCATAGCTTTAAAAACTAACATTGATTCTGATGGCACAGATGAAGATGAAGATGAGGATGAAGATGAAGAGTTGGCTCAAATGGTCAAGAAACTGAGAAAGATGGCAAAGAAGGTGTAGATGAATAAGTCAAAGAAGTAATTCAAGAATTCTGAGCCATCAAAAGCCAAGAAGCTAAACTTTCAGAAGAAATCGAGTGCCGAAGATGAAGAAAACAAGGACGTGATATGTTTCCACTGCAAAAAGAATGGACACATAAAGCCAAAATGTCTTCTTCTCAAAAAGAACAAAGGAAAGTATGAACGATATAAGAAGGCTTTCAAAGTTGAAACGTGGAGTGATTCAGATGATGATGAGAGCGAACAAGAGTTTGCCAATATTTATTTGATGGCAAAATCAGACTCAGAATCAAGTTCTAATGAAGAAGATGAGCTAAGTAATTCAAATATTCCTGAAGCAGTTGCAAATTATATTAATGAGTTAGTCTCTGTTAATAAAACTGCCTTCAAAAAGATTTCTGTATTGAAGAAGGAGATTGTGTCTCTAAGAAGTGCAATTCAAAACAAGGAAATTGATGAGTCAATTGAATATTTAAAAAAGGAAAATTTTTTTTAAAACAACAAGATATTTCGCAAAAGGATAAGATTGATTTCTTGCAAAAAGAGTTTAATCTTATCGAGGAGAATAAAGATTTTCTTGAAAAGGAAAATGACTTACTGAAAAATGAAATTTATGATCTGAAAAATATTTCTAAAGATACTTTTGATCGCATCTCTAATGAAAAAGAATTTCTGAAAAAAGAAATTTCTAATATAACCAAGAAATTCTCATTGGGTTCGAAAAATCTTCAAACATATTTTGTCAATTCAAGTTCCCTATTATAATAAATCAAGTTTGGGTTTTGAGAAAAATACTGAATTGAAAAATGTTTTTCCCAATATCAAAGAAAGACTAAAGAAAAGATTCTCCAGATTTGTGTATCAAAATCACTTTCAAAAATAGTTTGTCAAATTCAATGGTCAAACTTCTTTTAAGTGCTCAAATTATGGTGATACAAATCACTTTAAGAATTACTATCCTAAGGTTTGGAAACCTGTTCAGAGAGACATTTTGAGAATGATTAATCCTAACCAAAATGGACCCAAGAAAATATGGGTACCAAAGAAAAGATGAGATTACTTTTCTTGTAGGGAATAAAGGAAAGAGAATTTGGTAAGTAAAGGTATATTTTTCAAATTCTAAATTTGTATTGGGAACATACTTTACATATCTACAAATTCCCATTATATTCGATATTTTTTGGCATGTTCTATAATTGCGTTGGAAATGTCTTTTTGAAATAAAAGTCAATTTTATTTTAAAGGATCTTGAGATGAAATTTTATAAAAGAGATTGATTAATATCTTATTTCGTTTTGGGAAAGAAATAATTTGGATTTATGGACTCATTATTTGTTCTTCGATCTTGTCATGCCTTACAAAGAAAGAATTTTTTTTCAAGATATTGTTTTATTATGCATGATATATTTCCCTTAAATATTCTACTAAGATTGTTGGGAAAGTATTTTTGGGCTTCTACGAAAATTTCCTATTTTACGCCTAACAAAAGGAAAGGATCCAAATCTATGCATACCAAAAAGGAAATGAGTTTATTGCAGGCAATTATACAAAGGAAGCTTGATTGCAAACCTACACAAATCATGATGCAATAAAAGAAGGATCTCAAGTGATGAATTCTTTCTAAAGAGGAAAGGAATATTCTGAACATGCATGTTGAGATACAAATTGGTAATATTTGTTGCCATGTGTGTAAGATATTGGATATATTTAATGCTTGAAATATCTACATTCCTTTAGCGAAATTCGTTAATGTTATATTATCTTTTGAGATTTATTCTTCAAGAAAATCCCTTTAATCTTTAAAGATATTATTGCATATTTTGGATACACTTGCTATATTCTTGGAAGTACTATTATAATTGACAAGTTTGATCTGCAAATTGGAGGAAGGTATGTACGTGACATTCTCTATATTTTGTACAGATTACTATTTCTCTTACAAGTATTTGCAGGTTGTAAAGGAATCTTTCCTTGTGAAGTTTGGAAAGCTTGATCCCAAAATCGTGGAGATTTTGCAATATTTTTGAAGGATCGAAAATTTCTCCTTTACGCACTATTCTCACAAATTATTGAAGGCTTATCAAAATATTTTGAGCAAACACTTCATGCATCATAAAGGATTGTTGACACCTGATTTTTAACTCATTATTTTTATATTTTCAAAAATCTCAAAATTAGGACTAGGAATCTTGGCCAAGACTAGAAACCTATTTCTAAACCAAAAATAAATTTTTTAGCATTTTTCTGCATTTTTCCTTAATTCTTTTAGTCAAAATAAGTGAGAAAATCAAGAAAAATAGCAAATGGAATCAGAAAATTCCATAAAAATAGTCATTAGTCTTCTTTTAAATTCCATTTCATTAATACATCATCAATTTTGAAAAATTTCAATCGGGTATGTGTTTTTCCCAAAATTAGGCAAAATCAAACTCGAATTGAACAAAAAATGTAATTAAATTTTTTCTAGTCATTTTGAAGTCATAGTGTCTTCACAACAAATGATTCTAGGATCCTGAATTACATAATGGTCAGTCCAATTGCACAATTTGTCAAAGAAATCATAAAACTCCAAAATTCAATTGAAAATTAAGAATTTTAAACCCAAATTGGGAATCGTGCCCAATATGGAATTGTCGAACCATGAGACCATCATTTCTAGGGTTAATTAGATGTGGGTAATTCAATTTTGGCATCAATTTTTCCTAATCAGGTCATTAGGACATCAAATTGAATAAAACCTTATTATAACCCGAATACAAAAATGTGAAAATCTTGGACCCAATTATAACAAAAATTGGGGAAAATCATATATTTGGGTTCGGAATATGATGGGGAATTCAATTTCGGGGTTTAATTTTGAAAATTGGGTCAAAATTGAGTTTAATTTGCGAATTTAGATCAACCTGGGTCTACCGGGTCGACCGGGTCAACCCGACCCGACTCGGGTTGTTCATCTCTCTTACCTGACTCACCCGAGTCACAATAAAACCCAGAAAAAAATAGAATCAAGCCCGCGACTTTGCTGATCCTTTTCAGCCAAGTTGGCACGTGAAAATCGACTGGGCTAGCTGGAGAATCTCCGGCTGACACCAGGGAACCGATTTAACCGATCGGAAATCGGTTCTAACCGAATTTGGGCGGGATTTTTGGTCAACAAAAATGAAGAAAAACTGAACATTGAGAAGGGGAAGTGTTCGGTAAAATGCCGGAGAGAGAGAGAGGAGAGAGAAACAGGTGAAATCAAAGAGAAGGATCTAGAGAGAGAAGGTTGAGAGTCCCTTCACGAGTGTTCGGTGCCACCATGAACGACGGAGCACCGACGAATCGTGGATTGGCCGTGACTCTCCCCTGGTTGTTTCAGTCAGACAAACTGATCGCGAAGCCCTGAAGACGAGCTTCGTCCGGCGTGCCGAGAGATATTCCGGCGAATCAGAAGTTACCAGGGTGAAGATTAAGTGTCAAAGAACAACTCTAGAGTCTCGGATCAGTTCATCAATTCCTCCTGATCATCGAACGAAGAAGGTAAAGTGGGCTCATAGTCATTTTTCTAAAATTTTCCAGAATTCAGTTTCAATCCCAATATGAATGTTTGTGTGATTTCGTCGATGAATCTTGGTATTTTGATGTTCAGAACTAGTTTCTAATCATTTTTGGTGTCGTTTGATTGCATTTTGGACATTAAAAAATGCATAAACCGAGTCGGCCATTTTCTGGAAAATCTTGCCGGAGCAACCACGACCTCGCCGAAGCACATCCCATGCCCTTAGGCCATTCAAGTCAGTCTTTTCTTGATCCTTGTTTGGTATTTTGTTAGTGATTAGGATCGAATTAGATGGCTAGGGCGTTATATGTTGTGATTCTAAGGTTCGGTTAGTTAGTTTAGAATAGTTGCAAGTTAGGCTTTTTCGACCGACTTTTCGCCGATCGGCAATGATCCGACGGCTATTCAGTTAGTCCATTTTGGTAGAGGATGATATGAACTTGATATAGAACCAAAAACCAATCTAAAAGGTCGTCGGAAGCTCGTTGGAGCTTGATTTAAAGTCGCAACCTTGAAAATGTTCAACACAGAATTATGCCCATGAAGTGTTTGATGAAATGCCTAAAAAACAAAGGGCAAAATGGCGCCGTTTTTGGCGCTGTGTCCGCCGGAGAAGACAATCGGCGCCGGCGCCGGTGACGCCCGGTTCGGTCAGGCCGAACTAGGTTGAACCGGGCCAGTCCAATTCGTCTCCCGGCGAGAAATTTAAAAAATAATAAATAAATAAATAAAAATCTAAAAAATATATAATAAAAAATTGAAAAAATGAAAAGATTTCAGAAAAATAAAAAAATTCAGAAAAATTTTGAAAAATTAGAAAAAATCTAAATTTTTTTTTTGGGAAATCAAAAATTTTTAGAAAAATAGGAAATTCACAAAAATTTTAAAAAAATAAAAATAGAAAATTCATAAAAATTCAAAAAATTTCATAAAATTCATAAAAATTCAGAAAATACAAATAAAAATGTGAAAAATTTAGAAAATCAAAAAAATTGAAAATTTGGAAAATTCATAAAAATTTTCAGAAAATCATAAAAATCAATTCTTGGTTAATGAAATTTCCGAAAAAAAAATCAAAAATTTTCAAAAATTTAAAAAATTCACAGAATGGTCCAAAAACACTGTGGCCAACCTTAGAAAGTGAAACTTGAATTTTTGGAAGTGCCCAAGTGGCATTTTTAGAAAATTTCAAATTCAGGGGTTATAACCCCTAAAAAACCCTAAAACCCTAAAAAAATGTAAATCACGAAATGAATAAGCTTCTAGAGTTTTATTAGGGTTTGGATGTTTTGATTGATTTTCATTTTTAGAGACCATTTAGGATTGATTGATTTGATTGATATTGATTGTACATTTAATACTTGTTTGGTTTTTCTTACGATTAAAATGGATAGAATTAGTAGGGCAAAAGGACACTATAAGTGCCATAACTTGTGTACGGCGCTCACTTTGGTGCCATAACTTTTTTTCGGATCACTTTGGTGCCAAGTCGGAGGAAAAACGATCATTTAAGTGTCATAACTTTTTTTTGGATCACTTCAGTGCTAAAATTTTTGAAAAACGATCACTTAAGTGCTAAAATTTTTGAAAAACGATCATTTAAGTGTTAAAATTTTTTAAAAACGATCACTTAAGTGCCAATCTCCGGCGAGACTCCGGCGAGCCACGTCAGCTTCAGAAATTAATAAAAAAAAATGCCATGTCAGATTTCCGGCGAAAAATTGTGTACGGCACCGGAGTTGGCACTTAAGTGATCGTTTTTCAAAAATTTTAGCACTTAAGTGATCGTTTTTCAAAAATTTTAGCACTAAAGTGATCCAAAAAAAAGTTATGGCACTAAAGTGAGCGCCGTACACAAGTTATGGCACTTGTAGTGTTCTTTTGCCGAATTAGTAGGTAAGTCTCGAAAATTTGCATGACACGTTAGATATCATATCGTTCTTAGGTACCGAAAGGGCGTTAGGGATCTCAATCTGGAATCAATAACATAACCAAGTCCTCGTGCTCAGAATCTCTGGTTCGTAGAATAGTGGTATTTCTCCCATATCCCGATTAGGTTTCTAGTCTACCTACCAATAATGACTAGTGGCGACTCCAAAATCACAAACTTAGACTAAATAGGAAATGACCATCCGTTGTCACGTGAGGTATGGTCTGGGAGAGACCCTTACACGGAAATACCTCCTTAGCGCGCAAATCCCGAAAGCCCAAAAAAAAAAAGCGTGGCGCGACAAGGATGAGTTGCTTCAGAATGAAATATTTGATACTCTTATATATGCTATTCAATTTATTTATTCAAAAGAAAGGGCATTATATATTAGGTGAGATATTATATCTTTAACAGCGAAATTGTGCAAAAAGTTTGTTAATTTTATGCAGATTGAATTCGAGAAGAGCTTGAATGAAGAAAATAAATTTCTTTCTCGAAATTCAAAAAGCAAACAAATGTTGCGGATGTTGCTGCTACAAACAAATAGAGGAACAACATTATGTTCAACGTGCACAAGCCACAAGGAAAGTTGTTTGCAAAAGCTGTCTTGACGACGGGGGGGAAAATAAAAAAGGTGAAAAGCAAAAAGTGGAAAAATACAAAAGAAAGAGGGAGAATCATTATCATCTCAAAATGGCATCAAATTAAGGGGGAGCATAGATCAAGTATGGGACAATCCAAATAAAGTTTTTTTAATTTCTACCCGTTCTTGATTACTATGAAGAAAAGGTAATGTATGTTAGAACTTGCTAAGTTCTACATAATCCAGATATGATATGTTTTGATATGCATACTATTGGATGCAAAGGAAAAGAGACAGACTGTGATTCAGATTTTTATGGTTCAGATTTTGCACTTCGCTTAAATGCAAATCATATTCTATGCCTTATCTTATTCATGAACAGGTTTAAAACTCTCATATCTGCTCATATAGAATATCTTGAATATCTGCTACATTTTATTTTTGATCATATTTCTCAAAATTATCTCAAAATCTATATATATGCATGAAAAGTTTTGTTGTCATTAAAAAGGGGGAGATAATCTCTCTGAGATAATATGAGAAAAGTTTCCGCGTTTGATATTTATTTTTTGATATGTTGTGACTTGGTGTGCACTTTGACATTTGGATGTTGAACTATGATTCGAAACTGGTTGTTGAACTCCTATATTGAACTCTTATTGATTATGCTATTATCTGATACTAATCCTTTCTGCTGATGTCAAAAAGGGGGAGAAGTATTATACAGATTATGAATGCAAATGTTGGCGTGAGCAACAGGATGAACTGTTATGTTGATATCAGACATTAACACTGCTTTATATGCTTTGAATGTCATATCCTCTGAATAGACTATTTTGTTCACATAAATATTTTTTAAAGCTTATGGATAGTTTTGTCATCATCAAAAATGGGGAGAATGTTGAGAAAAATCCCTAATTAGTTTTGAAGAATGATAAAATAATCTTTTACTGACCAGAATTACACTTAAGTTATTTGATGCATATAAGTGCTGAGTCATCAGACTTAGTCGATGAAAGAACTTTGTCATCAGATTCAAAATTGCTCGTCAGATTCAATAAGTGTTATTTTTGGTAAGTTTATGCAGGATAATCAAATTGATATCTCAAGATATTCTGATTGGCAATCACAAGATCGTTCTTTAAATACGAAGAACTACACTTATGGAAACCTTGATTTCATTATATGGGCGATCAAATCACCTGGAGATAATGGTCTTTCTTCTAATGGCTATGCATTTTCTTTTGGGAAGTTTCTCTAACGGTTTGATTTGGAGATAAAATCCTCTGAAGAATGTCCAACAGATAGTTTGGATTTAGAGAAGTATAAAAGGATTGCAAACGTCACACAAGAAAAAAACCAAAATCAAGAATTCCAAAGTTTGAATAGAGAGTCGATCTTACACACTTGTGATTATTGTATTCCACGTTGTGATTTTAGAAAGAAAATTACTTGATTGAAGAGTGTACGTGATAGTGCAATCTATCATCTGAGAAGCACTGCTCTTGTAATCTTCTGGTGATTCAATAGTGAAAAACAGCCAACAGGCTGCCAGCGTGGAGAGTGGACGTAGGCTTGATAAAGCCGAACCACTATAAAGATCTGTATACAGTATTCTCTATCCCTAAACTTTCTTTTATTATTACTAACATTATAGTGCATACATATCTGTCAAACAAGTTCGTTAGAACATCATCTTAGTCATCAAACGCAATCATCTGACGACAACTTACATACAAGTTTGTAATTCGCATCCATCTAACATTATACATTCAAGTTGTTGACCTCGACTATATTCATTCCACACGTTTAAATCATACAATTTTATAAAATCACCTATTCACCCCCCTCTAGGTGATAACACTAGCCGTAACAAATATATTTACTAATGTGATCCATAAAAATTTCAGATCATTTTTTTAATTAATTCGACTTAATATTTGGGTAATTGTTGTGCCAAAAGATTGTGGTAATCTCTAATTTAATCCTTGAGATTGTGAGTTATTTTTTAGATTATCATAATCTTTAATATGAAATCTTTGTGGATTGTGCGTAAGGATTAGGTAAGTTTTTTTATCTTTAATTTAGATTAGTGTCATGTTTTGAAAATACCAAAAATATCATGTAGGTTAGTTTTTCTTTTAAGATAAAAGAAAACCCCAAAAATAATTGTTTGTTTAGTAATGTTTGATTTTCAATTTCTTTCTTGCTATTTATTGCTTTGCTTTTCCTTGAGTGTTACATTAATGGTTGCACATCCGCATGATCACCCCACATGTTAGTGGATAGGTTTAAAATCAATCCAAGCCGTCTACTAAATATTTTTTTGAATAAAAGAGAAAAAGTATCAAAAGGGCGTTAGAGTAATCTAGCATAATCAAGTCCCCGAACTCTTAATCTTTGATTCGTAGGAGTAAAGTAAATCTCCCAATACTTTACTTAGATTTCTAATCTACCTACCAAAAATAAATTAGTGATGACTCCTAAATGAAAATGATTTGCATATTAAGAACTTGAACCAAGTGGCGATTTGGTATGGGCTTGGGAGAGCCCGAGCTAGGTTTGGGCTTAGTAATCCATTAGCCAATTGTCGAGACCTCCCCACACCGATCTCACCACCTAGGAGGTTTGGCTAATGGATTACTAAGTTAAACCTGGCTCGGGCTCTCCCAAGCCCATACTAATTCGCGACTTAGGTTTGAGTTATTAACATGCAAATCAACTTCATTTAGGAGTCGCCACTAATTAGTTTTCGGTGGATCAATTAGACACCCAAGTAAAACATGGGAGAATTGCTTCACTTCTACGAACCAGAGATTTAATGGATTCGGGGACTTGATTACACTAATTAACCAACTAGTGCCGTTTTGGTACCTAAGCTTGTTCAATCATCACCTAACGTGTTCATGCAGTAGTTTTACCAATTGTGAGTCTTAAAGTTCTAGCCTAAGGGAAGCAACAATCAATATATGAAAAGTGCGCAAGCAATAACCTAACATCTCTACTCAACCACATGCAAGGTTAAATTAAACACGCAATTCAAAATGTGTGAATCAAACGACATACAATCAAACATGGAATTAATCACACAAAAAGGGCAAGAAAAGGTAATTCCAAAGCCCAATTTCCAATTTTTAATTTTCAAATTTTTTTAATTTTTTAACATTTTTAATAAAAAATAGTTTTTTAATATTAAAATAATAATATAATATCATAATAATACAAAACTAACCCGGGTAGGATCTCCACATCCGAACTGGGTCAAAGTCAACCCAAGCGCGCTGGCCCAGGTCCACCGCTAGGTGGGCTCCGCGATTAGGCCCAATTCGGAATAAACCCAACATTCAAATAAAACAATTAAAAAGCACCTAAGCCCAGCCCACTAGGAATAAAAACCTAAATAACATTTCAGCCAAATTTATCCAATTCGACCCACCCATGAATGGCCCAAAACCTAAAAAATTTCTTGTCCTAAACCAAGAAAAGCCCAAAGCCAATAAAACTTATTAAACTTAAGATCGGCCCAAGCACAAAACCCTACCCGGTTACGACCAGTGCGCCCGACCCGGCCACCAACCGCCGACCCGACTTGCGTCCCTCTCTGCTCGGCGCTTCGCCTCCTGTGGCTGCGTGCTCACCCGAGCAGAGTGCCGAACCATAAGTTTCCTTCGCCCGTGTCGCCGTCAACCACGAACCGGCTAAGCCCGTACGAGGGACTGGCCGGTCATTTCACCAACTGTAGTCGGCCCGCCGAGCTACCGCGTTTGGTGGGCACCGCCTGTCAAGGATGTCCCTCAGCCAATTTACACCCAAGTAGAGATAGTGGTGGGTGGAACGAGGGGAAATGCCCAAACGGTGATCACCTAGGAACGTTAACCCGACGCTTCGCCTCCCATGGCCGCATGCTCGCCCGAGCAGAGTGCCGAACCGCAAGTTTCCTTTGCCCATGTCGCCTCAACCACGAACCGGCTAAGCCCTACGAGGGACTGGCCGGTCACTTCACCAACTGCAGTCGGCTCGCTGAGCTACCGCGTCTGGCGGGCACCACCGGCCAAGGATGTCCCTCAGCCAATTTACACCCAAGTAGAGATGGTGGTGGGTGGAACGAGGGGAAACGCCCAAACGGTGATCACTTGGGAACATTAACAACACATAAACATCACACAAAACGCGCGATGTGCACCAACGGTTCGATCCCGGCCATGAAAGAGGCAGAAAAAAGCAAATCTCTTTGGGGCATTTTAATAGACAGTTGGAGTGCATTTAAGGAACGGGAGATTTTTGGATCAACCGAGACTCAAAACGAACCAAGATTCTTGCCAAGAGACACACGAAGAAGTAGGGGCAAGCATGAGGACATCACGGACCGGAACTCACGCGAGCCAAATGGCCTCAAACTCCAGCCAGTGGGCCCGAAAACAAAGACGAGGAGCCGAAACAAGGGAAAGAGAGGCGGCCGCTTGTGGCACTCCCTATTAGGCTCGGCAGCGGTGAATGAGGGCAAACGTGATAGATCGCACTACATCCGGTTGCCTCACACGCCTCTGAGCCAAAATCCTCGAGAGATTGACCCCGAATCGAACAAACCGAAACCGACGAACACACGGAAACAGAACTTACCATGGCTTGGTGCGAAGAAAGGGAGGATGTGCGCGGACTCTCGGCCACGACACTGATACGGCGAACGTCGGGGATCCAGTCGCTCTCAAGACTCGCTATTGCTCCCTAAACTCTCTTAGCCTCTCTTTTCGTTGCCCTCTCGCTGTTTCTCTCTCCCGCCACCCCCCACCGGGAACCCCCTAGTTTACGCGACCTCACGAGCCTTTTGTGGCTGGTCGGTCATGCTCGACCGCCAGCCTGTCAAGGTCGGCCGTTGCCTTGTCCTGCCCCTCTGCGTTGCTTTTGTTTCCCTACTCCGTTTTGTCCTTCCTTTGCGCTGTAGAGTGAGGAAGATGATCAACACATGGACCGAGCCAAAGAGGAAAGGGGATGGGCTGGCCTGCGTGGAGGGGAAAAGAGGAAAAGGAGGCTGGGTTAGACCTAATTGAGCTAGGTCAAAGCGGCCCGATTCTCTTCTCTTTTTAAAAAAAAAGTTAATTAACTAATTTTTTTAAAATAATAATACAAAAGAAAAATATTTTCTAATAGGCCATATTAACGTAAATGCACCTAATACATATATGCCATATAATTTAATGAAAATATTTTTGTTTAGGGGTTAAAAATTAATCCCTAATTTTCTATGTAATTAAATTCTAAATGACTAAGCAAAATTTATGTATCAACAGCTGCCCCTCTTTTAATGGGAGTTGACAGAGGTTCCTTTCAAAGATAAGAAACACCTAAATTTTGTTAGTGCAGGGTATGGGATGGCACAATAGCTAAGGTGTGAGGAGTGATTGGATTTTTTTAGTTTGATTTTTTTTATTTTTTTGATGTTTTTTTATTATTTTTTTTTTATTTTTCTATTTTTTGCGAATACTCACCTAATAGGAGAATCCTTTAATTCGATAAGGTCTTAACATGTAAAAATGGTCTTGATAGAGAAGGATGTCTCATCATGTAACAATGGGTTTTGACAAAAAAAGGTCTCGCCATGCAACAATGGGTCTCGATCAAAGGCGAGATCTCACCGTGTAACAAAGGGTTTTGACCTTTTAAAATTAGGGTTTAAGGGAAGACCCGAAACCTTTTAAATCAAGGTTTATGGAAAGACCCATAACTTTTGAAATCAAGGTATGTGGGAAGACCCAGAACCTTTTTAAAATCAGGATTTATGAAAAGACCTGGAACCTTTGAAATTAGGGTTTATGGAAAGACTCGGAACATTTTGAAATCAAGATTTATGGGAAGACCTAGAACCTTTTGAAATCAGGGTTTATGGAAAGACCCGGAACCTTTTGAAATTAGGATTTGTGAGAAGAGAAATCAGAGTTTGTGAGAAGACCCGGAACCTTTTGAATTCAAGGTTTATGGAAAGACCTGGAACCTTTTTGAAATCAGGGTTTGTGGGAAGACCCGGAACATTTCAAATCAGGGTTTATAGAAAGACCCGGAACCATTTGAAATCAGGGTTTATGGAAAGACTCGGAACCTTTTTGAAATTAGGGTTTATGGGAAGACCCGAAACCTTTTTGAAATCAAAGTTTGTGGGAAGACCCAGAACCTTTTGAAATCAGTGTTTATGAGAAGACCCGAAACCTTTTTGAAAATAGGGTTTGTGGGAAAAACCTAAAACCTTTGGAAATTAGGATTTATGGTAAAACCCGAAACCTTTTGAAATTAGGGTTTATGGGAAGACCCAAAACCTCTTTGAAATTAGGGTTTGTGAGAAGACTCGGAACCTTTGAAATTAGGCTTTGTAGGAAGACTCGGAACCATTTGAAATCAGGGTTTATGGGAAGACCTGGAACCTTTTTTAAATCAGTATTTTTGGGAAGACCCCGAACCTTTTAGAAATCAGGGTTTTTGGGAAGACCCAGAACCTTTTAGAAGTGTGGTTTAAGGTTAAACTACGAACCTTTTGAAAGTATGGTTTAAGGTTGGACCACAAATCTTTTCAAAGTATGGTTTAAGGTTACACCAACTAACCTTTTGAAGGTGTGATTTAAGAATAGACCCACTAACCCTTTGAAAGTGTGTTTCCACTTGGGAGGATCTGTGACGTAAAAGGTTAATCAAAAGATTGTCGTACCTGTCAATCAAGAGATTCCAAAATAGATACTGCATATTTAACGGAATATGTTATAACAAGCGCTCTGGTAGCGAAAGCATACTAGGCAAGATTAATGTCGTTTGAACACATGTCATGAGAGACAATATAAAAAGGGTATCACCAATGAGAAAGCGTTGATTGCATAAGCAATTCAAGTTAATTTCAATTATTTGGAAAATATTCAACATCATTCAATATCACAAAATTGCCATCAAGCTAGGGGATATCATCAATCATCAGATTCCCTTGGGAGACAAATCTTTACCACAAAGACCTTTGACTCATGAAAAGGGTTCATTAAGTATGCCAAACAAGAGCACCTTAGTTTGAAAGTGCTTCTCACATACTCTCAAGAAGGCTGTTTGATCCGAACCATTAATGTGGGAAATAGTATGATCCTTCAATATACCTCACATTATCAATGTCGAAGGTTTTGAGGATCATTTGCAATAAGTACACATTGACCAATCTGAGAGGTCTTTTAAAGGATCGTAAGGTAGGTTTGGTCATGATTTCAACAATGGATGAACATCAATGGCTAAGAAATGAAATAATTATCGATGTCGTCTTCACCGGGTTTACAAGTCAAGAAACCTCAAGATGAGATAAAATAACTTTGCCCCCACTTATTCAAGTGGTAGCTTCTTTGGAAGTCCATATTTTGGCCTAAACCATCCCAATCAAAAGAGACTTTGAAAAGGGTTGTAACATTGATTTGGTGAAAGACTTAAAAAGCTCAGGTTTTTCAAAAGAGATTTAAGAGTTGTTGATTAGCATGGCATCATTACCATATCTTCCAATCTTTTCAAAAGCACTTGACTTTTGAAATCTAACTCGCCTCGAAATTCTATTGACTAATCATTTCAATATAAGAGCTTCGCTCCTTTTCAAATGCCTTTGCATTTGCAATGATCTTTTTTTTTCTCATGCAAGCATTTCACTCTTCACATTTTTTTTTTCACATGACAACTTTTCTCTTGATGTGACTTTTCTTCCCTTTTCATGAGCATTGGCCTTACTTTTACTAAGAACGTTTCTTTTTCATGTCCCCTAGTTTTCATTTGAATTTTGTTCTTCTGAACTTTTTTTCTTTGAGCTCTTTGGACTTTCAAGACATTCTATACATTGTCACATAAGCACTATTTTCTTGGGTAAATCATGTGCCTTGCCCTAGTGTGGGGAGATAATCGCCACTCGGGCTTTTGAAATGAATGTTCAAGCTCAACTTGGCTAAGTAAAGGATATGAATATTTGGGTAGAGAAAGAAAAGCTCTTCTTCATTTCGGGATGTTTCAAACTTCCGTAAAGACTCACCTGAAGTTACCACAAAAAGATTGACACAAGTGAAAGCAAAGCAATTTTTCTCATCTTGTCACCATATAATATCAACCGAAACCTCCAAATTTGCCCCATCGTGGGGTGGTTCTTGACAGGGGTATTTTGCAAACTCTTCACATTTAACGGCTCAAATGGGCTAATTATGGTCACCTGTACTGTATAGAATAGAAGAAGGAAATGCCTCTTTTCATTTCGATCCATGTACCACTTGCAAATGAATCTCTTGTCCTTAAACAACATGAGTTTCTCTTTTTTCACTCCACTCTCAAAGTGTATATAGGACGTGTTGAAGAATGATTTGCCTTTCCTCATCCTAAGTATTTCTCACTTGACATGATTAACATCTCCCTTTCATTTCATTAAGATCATAAGAGTTGATTAATCTCCACAGGAAATATTGATAAAAATGATTGATCCATCAAGCATAGAGACAATCTAGATAAAAGATGATATTGAAAACTTTTGTGAAAAGCTGGTTTCGTCAATTTCCATTTTTGTGCTTTTTTCTTATTTTTCACTTTTGTGCTTGTTTTCATAAAAACATCAAAAACTCTTTCTTTGTAATGAAAATTCTCTATTTGATTTCCATTTGAATTTTGGAAGAAGGGTACTTACTTGCGGCACGGTGACTTGGTATCCCTGTAAAGAATAAGAAAGAATGTGTTAGTACATGAATCTTTATAGATTGAAAAATTAGAAACGGTACGTCATTACTCTTCACTTGCATTTGTCCTTCGGGTCTTTGATGCTTTCTATCAAAGGAAAAGCGAATCATGTCAAAAATGGTATTAAAATAGACAATTGGAAACGATACAATTTATCCTCATTTGAATTCGCCTTTTCGGGTATTTGACAACTCCCTTCATTCGCTTTCGTCCGCCTTTGACTTTTCGCCATCTATTTCGATATTTGAAGTCATTGTTCCTTGGGTGTTTTTCCCCATCTATTGCCTGCGAAGAAAATGGATTGGACACAGCATTTCCATACTTGATTAGGAAATTATATTAGAACGATATACATCCTTTACAGCAAAATGGACGATTCGTCCTCCTCATGCTTTCTTGGAAGAAGTTGTTGTCGCACATGGTCAAACACATTCTTTTATCTGCAAAATGAGAGATGGCACAAGTCATTTCCATTTTCAGTTGGACTAATTTGGGAACGATATACACCCTTTTCTTTTTGCGATGGCGCAGTCCTGGACTAAGTTGTCCTCCTCATGCAATCATGTCGATTCCCGAGAATTTGCCTTATAGTAACTCTTTTTGTCCTCACAAATTCTGCACAAGGGGAGAAACAAGTCATTCTTTAAATAAATCAAATTTAACTCGGAACGATTACAACCTTTTACTCGAGGGCACCATTTGATGACTAATTCTTGCTCGTGTACATCCACACCTTGAAGGATCATTTCACGGACCACCAATAATCATCTCCACGCAGGATTAGATGCCAAGAAGCTATTTGAAGGCGCAAAAATTGCAGCTACTAATGCTCAACAATTCCAAATGTATCATAGCTCATTCCTCTTCTTGTCCTTTGACATTATCGTTTTGAATAGTCTACATCCATATATGTGGACCCATCAAAGAGCTTCCGATGAGTTATAGATGTCACCAACCAAGGAAGTAGCCTTGATGCCAAGGAATCTTCGCACATTTCTTCCTTTGAGAAGACTGTCAAATTGATATGAGATTCTCCAAGATGAGAAATTTCTGTGGACTCTACTTTGAGAACAATAGAGACTACCCGAAGCACAAAATTTAAGAGCATTTCTTCATCCACGTTGACGATTGAAGAAAGAAATGGATTCACGAATGTAACCCTAAGGTCAAATTTCGAATTTAGGAATGCTCAGATGCCATCCCTTCTCGGATTGATTTTCCGAAAATGGTGAAGCATAAAGGCTCAATGGATTCTTGAAATGGAGCTCCTTATGAACACTCGGGCATCATCGTCTATGCCAAGACCCGTAAGTCCTTCCATCTTCCTTCAGTGGGAGACTAGCCTTTTCGGTATTGCTTTAAGACAAGCGTGAGAGATCAGGATGATCTCTTATCATTAACCAAATCTGCGATCTCTCTTTTTTTTTTTTTTACACTTGTGCAAACATTGTGCAAATAATCACCTGCCAGTGCTCGAGCAAGTGATTCTGTTGAATCTATTCCTTGAGGTGGTACATGAAAAACCAAGCCTTTGGAAGACAGCTGTCTATAGTTCCATGCAAACGGAATGCTGCTAAAGGAAGTGATTTTGCCCAAGATTCTGTTTTAATGTTTGAAAAGGATGAGCTCAACCAAAATGAGCTAGACGAGAATGATGCTGACAAAAATTCATCTTATTGAAAAGAACTGACTTTTTCGCATTTTGCGCTTAGAGAATCTAAAGTTTCGAATCATCAACTTGATAAAGCTCCTAATCCTAAACTTCATAAAAACCGATCGAGGTAAGAAAAAGTTTGAATCCCCAATCTCATGTCTTTGTTCCTCAAAGTATCGACCTTGAGTTATGTCACAAGGAGATTGAATGTGCACAAAATGATTCATTGCCTCCCTAAAAGGGTGCATCTTCCGCTTCTGTCCCATTGTCTGAAGTACATGCATTGCAATACAACAATGTGGCAAAACTCTTCAATTGGGAAGGACCAATGTCAGTTGGTCCTCGGAGCATAGACGGTACGCATAAACCTGCTTTGGCACCTCCTCAGAAATATTGGAATAGGAACAAATCTTGAAGCCCCAGGAGATATTATCCATGATATCACACTTCACAGTGTACTAGTGTTTTTTCTCTGCGATGGTGCATGTCCCCAAATCAAAGTCACTTGAACAGTGGCCTTCTTTAGGAGTTGACGAGCCTACTGACACTAAGGCTCGTTTGATGTATCTGAATCAGTGTCCACATCTCCATGGACAAAAGTGGATGTACTTGTCGATGCGATGCATCCTCTTTCAGAGTGGCTTATAGATAAGTATGTGAAAAGATACATGTTTTTTTTTTTTTTGGTAAGGGTGAACAGATACATGTTGAGCGATGTTTCGCATGACAAAATTCAGGTTGTAATCATCAATCCCTCGAATTGCATAAAAAAAAAAAAGAAGGGAAAGGCAAAGGACATCTTTGGATGGATCAAATATTCTCAAGATCTTGAATTTTTCGAACAAGTCTGCTCATGCATGCGTGAATACTGATTTGGTGCTGTCAACAAGGGTTGCAGGATGCTCGTTCTTTGGTAAGCAATATAAGCAACGGAATTCCCAAGTTCATTAAGAAGAGCATGGAACTGTTCACGTTGAGGACCAAATAGGTCCCCCAAACTATATTATATTCAAATCTGTGGCTTGAAGCTCCAGAGGCATTACATGCAATTAAGTGAAGGCATCATCACATACGATGAAATAGCCCATCATCTTGTTAATCTGACCCTTGTGACTGAGTTGCTACCACATTTTCCATCTCCCGTTTACGATGTAGGATTCTCCATTCCCCCATCATTTATGTGTTATCTCTTTCATTACCTTGAGTTCTTGAATTTTCCAAGATTCCTTCTGTTGAGGTTGATGTCTTGTATTCTATTATCCAAGAGATTATGAGGTATTTTATGTTTAGTCATAGAAGGATTTATATGGGAAAGTTAAATATTTTAGGCTATGTGGGCAACTTTGTAATTTATGCCATGTAGGGTTTCGCTATATATATTTAGAGCGAAACGGGTCTCTAAATAGAGAGCAGGGTATGAGAAAGAGTGGCTGTACACTTTTATATGTTATTAGTAAAACGGATCTCATCTCCCCGTGGACGTAGGTAGGCGAAACATTTCCCCTGCTGAACCACGTAAATTCTTGTGTTGTATGAATTTCCATTACTTTCTTACATCATTGATAGGATCGAATTTAGTTATTCGACACCTTCATCGTTATCCCATCGCGAAAGATTCAGTTGCCAATCGCAACTCGGTGCATTTGCCTTGAGTCACACTTTTGTCTTTTGGAGGAGGTGATTGTCAATCTTAAACAAACCTTTAATTTTTCCTGTTTGGCAACAATGGATGAAAAAATTAGTTGTTGCACAAGAAGTTCCTACTGGTACGATTACAACCTTACCGTCTCAAAGTATCATCTTGTGGACTCAACTGAGAATGTGACCAAGCAAAGATATATGAAACCTTAAGCAAGTCTTTCTTAAACTTATTTTCGAAACATTTTGAAAGTTAGGCGTAAAAGCCTAACTCGGGGTTGTTTGAAATATTTCAAGTACTTT
Organism: Syzygium oleosum; assembly: GCF_021117445.2. Classification (NCBI taxonomy): domain Eukaryota; kingdom Viridiplantae; phylum Streptophyta; class Magnoliopsida; order Myrtales; family Myrtaceae; genus Syzygium; species Syzygium oleosum. Next base: position 2,702,219 of record NW_026607520.1, on the reverse strand, counting down.
TAAAGAAAGATGATTTTTATGAAATTGAACTTCATTACTCAAAGATGTGAGTTGCACGATTTGCAAAAACATTAGATTGGGTCAGCAATCAAAACCTAAACCAAAAAACATGATTCCCAATGAGAATAAAGACGAGGATAAAGTTCGAGAAACTCTTGGATAGAGGAATGCAAGCAAACAATTCTCGTTCTAACTCTAAAGTCCAATTTCTTGCATGAATAAGCAAGAGAATTCCAAGAAATGACCATCATGCATAGCCTGCAAAAGGAAGACAATGTCGGTATGTGAATGAAAATGTGATCTTTTAGTGATGCCGGCTCTTATAGTGAAAACGAGGCAATGATACATGCCCCATGGTCCCTATTTGTGGGCATTTGGTATTTCGCCAAGATTTCGTCGTAAGAGAAGACATCATTAAAAGATCAAATCGCGGCTATCAATCGAATGTCCATTCCATTCCAAAAGTTTCACACGTAAAATGTGGCATCGATTTTGTAAGACTGATTTATGATTTTACTTTTAAAAAAACAAGGTGATTCTTGCTTTAAGAAATCAATACACACACTGTGACTTGAATTTCGGTTCCGAAAGGTGAACAAGCAAGAATTTTATTGAAAATGTGATTTCAATCTTATGCCCCAAAATATAATTTTGACTTGGAATGGTTTCTACACAATGTTAGAATTATGATAATAAGGGTAGAATTATAATATTGTGTTTAGAGGGGTTTACGTTATGTTAAGTATATATATATTGTAATCCCTCATTAAAACATAATAAGAAACATATTTATCCTCTCAAACATGGTATCAGAGCTGGTTGAGAAACCCTAATTTACCACCATTGGCGGAACCCTAACTCTCCGGCGAAACCAGACCGGTGAACCTAGACTCTCCGGCAAACCCAGACCGGCGACTCAGTCCGGCGAATCCATACCGGTAACTCAGTCCGGCGAACCCAGATCGGCGACTCAGTCCGATGAACTCAGATCTAGTGGCTCACACTCAGTCTGGCGAACCCAGATCGACGACTCCCATCAAGTCCCGTCGCTTCAGCACTTGGTGACTTCCCGCATCTACTGCTTGACGACTTCCCGGATCGCGGGAACCTAGGTCAGCGATCTTGCTTGCATAGAGACCCAGCGGTCTCGCTCTCTTACGCCGATCTCCGTCGGCCCCATTGAAGGTTCAGCTAAGCACCTACTCTTCGAGCCCAGTTGAAGCCGCCACTATTCGTCGTTTGTTCGCATGACGAAGGTGAACAGTAACTTTTTCCAAGAAAAAACAAAAAAAATTTTTTGCTACTCAGTGCAGCGACAATCACTGGCCAGTGGATGCAGTAGTTTCAAGTGGTAATTCTTCGATTTTGACTTGATGGATATATGAATTTTCCATAGGTCATTGTGACTAGTTTTTGATCCGGTTGAACCCTCAAAGTGGTGATTATATTTGGCTAGCTGTGTTGTTGGAGACTCTGGTGATTATATTTGGCTTGCTATGTTGTTGGAGACTCTGTTGTTCGGGTTGACTACTTGTTTTCTTACGACATTATTTGTGGGTTCAATTGTATCTTCCAGTTACTGATGGCTGCTGTTGCTAGAACTTCTACTAGTTTGCCACATTTACAATTGACTTCTGTAAAGTTTGATGGTACTAATTGTGCATCATGGTCTAAAGCTATTGAAGTTTATCTTACTGCTACCAAACAACGCGATTATCTTACGTCTACGGCCCCATCAGATCAAAGTAAGGTAGCTGATTGGATTGCTGGTGATGCATTGATTCGTACATTGTTATGGAATAGTATGGATTCCAAAATTAGTCCCCATTTTATTCAGTGTAATACTGCTAAGGAGGTTTGGGATAAATGTGCTTTACTATATTCTGGCCAAAATAACATGACACGGGTTTGTGATACATGGGAGGCAATATTTGACCTTAAGCGTGGAGATCAGTCATTGACTGAATATTATGCTCGTTTCACGATACTATGTCGACAGCTGGATACTTATCTTCCCGCTTCAGATGATGCAGCCACTCTCGTCAAGAGACAAGAGGATCTTCGGGTTATTATGTTTCTAAAGGCGTTGGGACCTGAATATTCTTCACTACATCAACAAATTACTTCTCAGAGCTCTCTTCCTTCAGTGGATGAGGTTTTCTCTCAAGCTCTTCGTTCGACACCTACTGAGAAGATCTCCGCCACAACTTTGGAGACAAGTGCTATGGTTTCTCATAGCACTAGCGAACGTGGAACCCGGGGTCGTGGACGAGGTTTTGTTCCGATTGGTGGTTGTGGTGGTCGTGATGGTGGTATTGGTGGTCGTGGCTCTCGCTATTGCAACCATTGTCAGAAAAATGGACATACCGAGGCTTATTGCTATACTCTTCATCCTGAGCTTCGACCTACTATTGCTGCCTATGTTGATTCTCCGGCGTTGACTTCATCAGAACCTCCCATTGCGCATGGTACAGGTGATACTGTTACACTGTCACGAACTGAGTATGATAAGTGGCTTCGTTCTCAACAGGTGACAGGCTCTTCAGCTCCTACTGCAACTCTGGCACAGACCACCAAAGGTAGTTCATCTTGTTTACTGTCTACACTATCTGACTCCTAGGTTATAGACTCTGGAGCCACTCATCATATATTTGGTAACCATAAGCTACTGTCTTACTTTCAGTCCACATCTTTTGAAGTGTCTAATTCTGTTACATTAGCTTATGGTTCACAATCTCATGTTTCTGGTACTGGAGTTGCTCGTTTAAGTCCTTCTCTCTCACTGTCTTCTGTCTTACACCTCAAATCTCCCTATAATTTGACTTCTATTAGTTCATTGACTACGGAACTGAACTGTTCAGTCACCTTTTCTTCGTCTCGTTGTGTTTTTCAGGATCTGAGGACTGGACAGATGTTTGGTGGGGGACATGAATAAAATGGTCTGTACTATCTTGACAAGGAAATAATGGCTGCTGCAGCTGTGAAACGCACATTCTCTGATGTGTATCGAATGCATTGTCGTGCTGGTCATCCACCACCGAACATTCTTCGACGTTTATTTCCTAAGTTTGAGTCTGTGAGTACTTTTCGATGTGAAGCTTGTCGGTTTGGTAAACATCATAGGACTTCTTTTCCTTCTCGTTTTCAGAGTCGTGTGTCTAGTCCATTTGAGTTAGTTCACTCAGATGTTTGGGGTCTGTGTCGTGTTTCTGCTACTTTTGGTTTTAGATACTTTGTTACATTCGTGGATGATTTTTCTCGAATGACATGGTTGTTCTTAATAAAAGATCGTACTGAGACTTTTCATTGCTTTCGCCTATTTTACTTTGAAGTATTGAATCAGTATAATGCATCTATTAAAACTTTGCGATCAGATAATGCTAAAGAATATCTTGCCTCCTCTACTGGTTTTCGATCCTTTCTTGAATCTCATGGTATTCTTCATCAAACATCGTGTTCGTACACTCCACAGCAAAATGGTGAGCCAAACGTAAAAATCGTCATCTTCTTGATGTTGCTCGTTGTCTTATGTTTCATATGCATCTTCCTAAACATTTTTGGGGCCATGCTGTACTTACAGCATGTTACTTGATTAATCGGCTTCCAACCTCTGTTCTTCAGGGGGAGACACCATTTTATGTTTTACATCCAAACCTTCCTCCCTTTGCATTACCTTTACGTGTCTTCGGTTGCATTTGCTTTGTTCATCGTCTTTCTCTAGGTCTTGATAAATTAGATTCTCATGCCGAGAAATTTGTCTTTGTAGGGTATTCTCGAACTCAAAAGGGCTATAAATGCTATAGTCCTACTCGTCGTCGTCTGTTTGTGTCAGTTGATGTGACTTTCTTTGAGGATCAAGCCTATTATGATACTCAATCAGATCCTACGGTGACTACTGAGGGTGGCGAGTGTGTCCTCCCAGCACTTCCTCCACTCTCTGTACCTCCAGTACCATCAACAGGATTTCAATTTGCCGAGCACACATATCATAGACGTGCTGCAGCTCCTCCCACGATAGTACCGGTCCCACAAACATCTGATTCATCTGTCCCTTCATCAGTTGCAACACCATCCTCTGATCCTGATCCACCCATTGCTCTTCGAAAAGGTACACGTTCTTGTGTTGGTCGTCCTGTAGATCGCTATGCTCACTTTTCTGACCTTTCTTCTTGTCTTCATACTCATCATCCCATATCCAATTTCTTATCATATGCTCGTTTGTCTCCTACCTTTTCTACCTTTGTCTCGTCCTTGTCCACTATTTCTATGCCCAGTAATGTTGCTGAAGCTCTTGCTCATCCTGGATGGCGACAAGCCATGGAAGATGAAATGAAGGCTCTTCTTGAGAATCGTTCTTGGCAGCTCACATCATTACCTATAGGCAAACAACCTGTTGGTTGTCGTTGGGTTTTCACTGTTAAGGTTCATCCCGATGGTTCTCTCGATCGATTGAAAGCTCGGTTAGTTGCCAAAGGATATACTCAGACATATGGTATTGATTATGATGATACTTTCTCACCTGTCGCCAAAATTCCATCTGCTCGTGTTCTTATTTCCCTAGCCGCACACTTTGGTTGGCATCTTCATTAATTGGATGTCAAAAATACCTTCTTACATGGTGATTTGGCTGAAGAAGTTTATATGGACTCAAACAGTCTCCTCGTGCTTGGTTTGGTAAATTCACTGATGCAGTTATCAAGTTTGGGTTAAAACAATGTCAAGTAGACAATTCAGTGTTTAGTTCTGTTTCCTCAACTAGTTGTGTTCTTCTGGTGGTATATGTGGATGATATTATTATCACTGGTAGTGATTCGGTTGGTATTCAACAACTTAAGCAGTTTTTGCATACAGAATTTAATACTAAAGATCTGGGACGTCTACGATATTTTCTTGGAATTGAAGTTGCCTACTCACAGGCAGGCATCGATTTATCACAACGAAAATATGTGATTGATCTTCTTAATGAGGTCGGATTTCTTGGAGCAAAACCAATTGATACACCTATGGAACCTAATGTGAAACTTGATGCAGAAAATGGAGAACTGTTATATAATCCAGTGAAATATCGAAGATTCGTGGGTAAGTTGAATTACCTTACTGTTACAAGGCCTGATATATCCTTTGCTGTAAGTGTAGTGAGTCAGTTTATGAGTTCCCCTTGTACTACTCACTGGAATGCTGTACTGCGAATTATTAAGTACTTGAAAGGAACACCAGGAAAAGGACTACTTTTCAAGAATTATGGTCATCTGAAAACTACGGGATTCTCTGATGCAGACTGGGCTGGATGTCTTACTGATAAGAGATCTACATCAGGGTATTGCGTATTTCTTGGAGGTAATTTAGTTTCCTGGAAAAGTAAGAAACAACATGTGGTTTCCCGGTCGAGTGCTGAAGCAGAATATAGAGCTATGGCACATGTGACAGGTGAATTGATCTGGTTGAGGATGTTATTGTCAGAAATTGGTGTGTCAACATCAGATCCATCAACATTATATTGTGATAATCAATCAGCCATCCATATTGCGAACAATCCTATCTTCCATGAGTGAACCAAAGATATTGAGGTTGATTGTCACTTTATATGAGAGAAGGTCCAGAAGGGGGAGATCATTTTTCAACATGCAAGGACAGAGGATCAACTGGCAGATATTTTTACAAAATCCTTACGAGGGAATAGAGTGGATTTTTTATGTAACAAGTTGGGACTACTTGATATCTATGTCCCAACTTGAGGGGGAGTGTTAGAATTATGATAATAAGGGTAGAATTGTAATATTGTGTTTAGAGGGGTTTACGTTATGTTAAGTATATATATATTGTAATCCCTCATTAAAACATAATAAGAAACATCTTTATCCTCTAAAACACACAAAATGTGATTTCAAACCTATAAATGAAAATTTAGACAAAACCATCTGTTTTGTAGGGCCAAATCAGAGGTGTTTGAGATTTATACTCGATTCACTATCAAGGGTGATTGCCCAAAATTTTCAATGATAAGCTTAAATCGCCTAGGGCATTCGATTGATTTCCGCGAATTTCAAAAATGAAAATTTCAATTCAAAGTGAACTAATAATGAGAGAAATCATACTTACAGCGGGTGACGATCGTTCTTTTTAATTACAAAGACACATAAATGCACTTGTGAGGTTCACTAAAAGGTAGAATTCTAAAGATGTACAGTCCCTGTAACGCCCTTACCTTACCTCGGTCACGTCCCGGCCAAGACCGTAACCTGAGGCTTACTTTGTGACGTCCCGTTCATTGTTATCTTTCTTTAAACAAACGAAAGCATAATTTCAGGACAATCACATTAAGAACAACAGCGGAATTAAGACAAACAGCATCATGAGCAAACTTTATATAACAGCTTGAAATCAAGGAAAGCACAACAGGCATAACATGCTATTTCCATTTTACTTAAACAGATTTTACAAACCCTTTTTCCACTAGCTGTTCCTCGTACAAATCATATTACAAGCGGAGGCCGAGGTTAATCCTAGCTCCTCTATGTCATCCTTCATCTTATGGACCTGAAAAAGGGAAACAACGGGGGATGAGTCGGGGAGACTCCATGAGTAAATTCACTAATACTCGTGCAGGATGATGCCTTGTCGTTGTACTAACGCATACAAATACTTTCCCCACCTTAAGTCGATGGCAAATCAATATCAAAGACTTTGACCTTGCCCTTGCTATGTTTACATGGAAACTCACCTGTAAATGCACATTCCGGCACACATATAGAATTCATTTATCACATACCGGCACATATATAATAATCATTTACCGTCATCCTGGCTCAACCAGGGCATCCCGGCTCAACCGAGGCATCCTAGCTCAACTAGAGCATCCCGGCACTAGTTTACCGAGGCATCCAGGCTCAACCCAGGCATCCTAGCTCAACTAGGGCATCCCGGCGCTAGTTTACCGAGGCATCGCCGCCAACGCGACGGTTTTCTTCTTTCCTTTAGTGATCACACATCATGAGTCACACAAGCTGGTTTATTATCTTGATTTCATTAGTCCATGCAATCGAGCCCAAAGGCATGCCGTGCTTGTGTAATCATGATCTCTATGACATTCGCCTAACATGCGAGTCGCGGTCGAGGGTACGTGACTCGGTCCGCCATGCCGAGCGCCGGCTCGGAGCCGAATTTGGCCCGGATCTACACACCTCAATGTAAACCCGTACCAAGCCAAACTCGTCCCGTGATGCCACAACATGAGTACGAGACCATACGACACCCCGTTTCGTGACTCGTACATGCCTTGACTTACGATTATGAAGCAAAACAAGAAGCATTCATGCAAACATCGAGCATCACAGACACGGTCACTACTCAAGCGAAATTTGTAACACCAGGTCCTATCCTCTTATAAATCGACAAGCATGGATGAGAACATCAAGCATGGTAACAAGCGATGCGTGCAACATCGAGACAAACAACAACACACAAGTCTCAACAAAAGCTCGGGTGAGAACTCAACAATGCATCATGACTTCCTATCCTGAGATTAGGGAATCCACTTACATGTCGCGTTCCAACCACGTAACACACCGCCCTATCCAAGTGTTAGGGAATCCACTCACCTATAAGCACAAGTAAACGTCTATGGCGGTCGGCGGCGGCAAATGGCGAGAGAGAGAAAAGTGCTCGGCGTGAGGGTGAACACGGGAGTCTCGGGTGATTCTCGTTCGTTGATTCTCAAAAGGGCTGAACCAAAAAGGAAGGAAAGCTTCGGCGGGGTCTCTTTCTTGGGCATGAAAGTGGAAGAAAAGATGGTGATGGCCGGTTGGTGGGGACGTGAGAATGAGAAAGAGGAGAAGAAGTGGCGTGAGAATGGAGAGGAGGGACTTCACGTGAGGCTTCTTCAACCATTTGGACTCCTTCAATTTATAGCAAGTCAAGGCAAAAAGAAAGACAAAGTGTCATTTTCAAGGGGGTCCCTAAAGTCCAAGTTTATTTAATGTATGCCATCATGACAAGTCTCCAAAAGTCTAAGGCTATTAAATGTTTGTCATCATAATAGGGCTTCAAAGTCAAGAGTCATGATGGATAGCATTAAAGTTCATTAATGGACTATAGCCAAAGGAGCATGATGAAGAGATCAAAATGAATCCAAGCCATTAATGGTTTCTCTCTTCCTTTCCCTCTCTCGGCTCACTCTCATTTTCCCCCTGGGATGACCTCCAATCAAAGCATAAAATATCTCATTTGAAAGCTCAGAACATATGCTTTAAATCATCAGAAGACATCAAATCGAAATTCCAACATTCTCATATAGAAAATGCTGAATCTTTGAAATCTAACAAAACCGGGCAGTTTTGCACTGTTCACGAAATCGGACTTGAAAACATAGTAAATGGATTCAGAAAATTCTCAAATTCGAATATGTCATGAATGAGGCCTTAAAATACATTTTCTATGAAGAACATGAAACCTAAATCTTTCTGTAAACATAACTTTTAGTTGATCAAAGACAGACTAAAACAGTTCGCTGGAACGGAATCTTTGCTTCTCAAAGTAAGCTCTTTCCAGAATATAAATGATCTCCAAAAATTCCCAAATTTATATATGTTATAGAAAAAGAAGTTATCAACAACTTTTGTGAAGGAAGTTTATTCAAACTCGGCCCAGAAAAGCTTGTAGAAAATCGAGAAAGTGTAAACATCACAGAAATACCCATTCTGGGTAGTCTTATACGGTCCGAAAACGAGGTGATCGTCCAACCCAAATCAAGTTCAAAAAATTCTGAAATTAAAGTATGTAAAACTTCAAGATGTTTGGAACAACTTTCAAGAAGGAAATGTTTGGAAATTCAGATCATAAAAGTCTCCACAAAAATAACAAAATGGAGAGGTACAGAGGATCCGAGGATGTTACAGTCCCCATCCCAAATAGATCAAAAGAGTTTTTCCCGCTCCGCACTTGCGTCGGACAGTTCTCTTTATCACTATTCGAAAATGAGTGGGACCAAAACAGGATAGCTATGGCTCGTTCCCCGCACAATTTCCACACTTTTAGCACCTCCTATGGGTTTCCTAAGGTGATCGGGGTTTTAGATCGCAGATTGTGTATGCAAGGTGTAGTGCTAAAGCGAGTAAAAACATGCATAACAGTTGATATCAAAACACCGCTTCTATTTCATTTACATAAACATACAATCCTCACTTCAACCTACAAAACAAACGTGTCAACAATCACTCCACCCCTTATAACTTCCAACATTAGCAGACTTACCTCAATCTTCACAATGCGCTGCCATAAAACCACGTTAGTTAACTAACGATCAAGTTATACTAGGCCTAAGTCCTCAAAGTCTCCAGTGGAATGGCCAAGCTATTGCGACGTCCCAAAACCAATCTCGCCGCCTTAGGGGTTTGGCTAACGGATTACTAAGTTAAATCTAGCTCGAGCTCTCCCAAGCCCATACCAATTCGCGACTTAGGTTTGAGTTATTAACATGCAAATTAACTTCATTTAGGAGTCACCGCTAATCAGTTTTTGGTAGGTCGATTAGACACCCAAGTAAAGCATGGGAGAATTGCTTCACTTCTACGAACCAAAAATTCAATGGGTTTGAGGACTTGATTACACTAGTTAACCAACTAGTGCCCTTTTGGTACCTAACCTTGTTCAATCATCACCTAACGTGTTCATGTAGTAGTTTTACCAATTGTGAGTCTTAAAGTTCTAAGCTAAGGGAAGCAACAATCGATATATAAAAAGTGCACAAGTAATGATCTAATATGTCTACTCAACCACATGCAAGGTTAAATTAAACACGCAATTCAAAACATGTGAATCAAACGACGTGCAATCAAACATGGCACTAATCACACAAAAAGAGCGAGAAAAGACAATTCCAAAGCTCATTTTCCAAAATTTAATTTTCAATTTTTTTTAATTTTTTTAATTAAAAAATAGTTTTTTTAATATTATAATAATACAAAATTAACCTGGGTCGGATCTTCACATCCGAACCGAGTTGGAGCCAACCCAGGCGCGTCGGTCCAAGTCCACCGCTAGGTAGGCTCCGCGATTAGGCCCAATTCGGAATGAACCCAACACTCAAATAAAACAATTAAAAAACATCTAAGCCCTGCCCACTAGAAATAAAAACCTAAATAACACTTCAACCCAATTTATCTAATTCGGCCCACCCATGAATGGTCCAAAAACTAAAAAATATCTAGTCCTAAACCAAGAAAAGCCCAAACCCAATAAAACTTATTAAACTTAAGATCAGCCCAAGCACAAAACCCTACCCGGTTATGACCCGCACGCCTGACCCGACCACTAGCCGCCGACTCGACTCGCGTCCCTCTCTACCCAACGCTTCGCCTCCCATGGCTACGTGCTTGCCCAAGCAGAGTGCCGAACCACGAGTTTCCGTTGCCCGTGTCGCCGTCAACCACGAACCGACTAAGCCCGACGAGGGACTGGTCGGTCACTTCACCAACTACGGTCGGCCCGTCGGGTTGCCACATTCGGAGGGCACCGCCGGCCAAGGATGTCCCTCGGCCGATTTACGCCCAAGCAGAGATGGTGGTGAGCGGAATAAGGGGAAATGCCTAAACGGCGATCATCCGGGAACGTCAACAACATATAAACATCACACGAAACGCATGATGCGCGCCAACGGTTTGATCCCGGCCACGAACGATGCGGAAAAAAAGTAGATCTCTTTAGGGCATTTTAACAAACAGTTGGAGAGCATTTAAGGAACGGGAGATTTTTGGATTGACTAAGGCTCAAAACGGACCGAGATTCTCAACAAGAGATACACGAAGAAGTAGGGGCAAGCATGAGGACGTCACAGAATAGAACTTGTGCGAGTCGGACGGCTGCGAGCTCCGGCCAGTGGACCCGAAAGCAGAGCATAAGGAGCTGAAACAGGGGAAGGAGAGGCGGCTGCTTGCGGCACTCCCTATTCGGCTCGGCAACGGCAAATGAGGGTGAACGTGATAGATTAAACTACGTCCAGTCGCCTCGCATGCCTCCGAGTCAAAATCCTCGGGAGATCGACACCGAACCGAACAAATCGGAACTAGCGAACACTCAAAACCAGAACTTACTGTGGCTTTGTGCAAAGAAAGGGAGAATGTGCGCAGACTCTTAGCCACGACACCGACACAATGGATGCCGGGGATCCGGTCACTCTCAAGACTCACTCTCACTCCCCAAACTCTCTCGACCTCTCTCCGTTGCCCTCTAGTTGTTGCTCCCCCCCCCCAGGGAACCCCTTGTTTACGCGACCTCATGGCCCTTTTATGGCCAGTCGATCACGTCTGACCGCCAACCTATTGTGGTCGACAGCTACCTCGTCCTGCCCTTTGTCCCTCTGCGTCGCTTCTGCTTCCCTACTCCGTTTTGTCCTTCCTATGCGCTGCAAAGTGAGGAAGATGATCAACGCGTGGCCCAGGCCGAAGAGGAAAGAAGATGGGCTAACCCGCACGAAGGGGGAAAGGGGAAAAAGAGGCTAGGTTGGACCTAATTGGGCCGGGTCAAAGCGGCCCGATTCTCTTCTCTCTTCTTTTAATAAAAAAAAGTTAATTAACTAATTTTTTTAATTAATAATAAAAAAAAGAAAAATATGTTCTAATAGGTCCTATTAACGCAAATGCACCTAATACGTATATGCCATGTAATTTAATGAAAATATTTTTGTTTAGAGATTAAAAATTAATCCCTAATTTTCTATGCAATTAAATTCTAAATGACTAAGCAAAATTTAGGCGTCAACACCAACTACTAGGTGGTGCACCGTTCACGGGTAGGTTGCGACAATAAAGTTAGGGAAACCTTAAAGGGTCCAAATTATAAGACTCTTGTGGAAAATTTCCTGAAAGAGTATATAAGGGCTGGGACAAGGAGAACATCAACTCTTGCACTGAATAGGTCTCAGTGCAAACCGTGGCCTGAACCTAGGGGTTTTCCTGAAGCCTCAATTTTGGTGCCAAAGAAAATGAAATTCTTTAAGGAATTTCATGAGTCTTTTTTTGTCTATGAGCTGCATATGTACACTTGATGTTGTTCCTTTAAGATTTGGAGTCACTTGTGTATATATTTCAAGTTGATATTTCATGTTCTTGAATATTTGTGAAAGTGTTACAAAATATATGGTTATGGAAATTTGTGGCCTTTTATTTGATATTGACTTATTATATGTTATGTTATGTGTGGGAAGTTCTTACAAGTTTATATAACTTTTAAAGAACTAAATTCTTTTTACATAAATGATTATGCTCATGAAGCATTAAGATAGGCATTAATAATTCATGCATATATGTCCGAAATGTTCAAATATAATGGCTTCAGCAACTAAGAACATAGTGGCTAAACTTAATAAAGGAGAGAAATTGAATAGCGACAATTATGAGATTTGGAGTCTTAAAATTCAGTACAAGAAGCATTCGAAACTCTTAACCAGATTATGAAAGAACCTGAGGATGGGACTATTGCTCAGCACAAAAGGGATAAAGATGCCTTTGCTACGTGGAAAAGAAAGAAATCTCTTGCTCATATTACATTACTAAGCAGCATGGACAATGATATCATGTGAGAGTTTTGACGTTTTAAAAACGCCAAAGACATGTGGGCTACACTGGCAGCAAAATTTGGTCGAACTTCTATGACCAAACTGAGTCAACTCACTATTCGTTTTGACTCGTACAAGATACCTCATGGAAAGACCATGAAACAGCATTTGAGGCAGATGTCGAATATGATAAGTAAGATAAATGATGTTGGTCACATACTCACTGATGAACAGTAAACGCAGGCAGTAATATGTTCCTTGCCTTAAAGCCGGGAGCACATGAAGGTCCACTTAACCCACAATGAGAGTATCAAGACCTTTGAGGATGCTATGCTGCATCTTGAGTTGGAAGAGGACTGCCTTCTGGTGGCTAAGCCAGAAACCGACATTTACTTTACTGGTTCTGGCTTGCATGGAGTTTCGAGCTCCAAGCAAAAGCATCCTGCTGGGTTAAAGAAGTGGAAAGGCAAAGGAGCAAGTCCTTCGGGCAAGAAATCGAGGTTCAACTAACGGGTGAAAGGAAAGCGTCTTTTCAAGAACAACATTTCAAGGGTGAAATGTTACAACTACGGCAAGAAGAGTCACTTTGCTCGCGAATGAGGTGAGCCAATAAAGGTAAAAACCCTTAGCATTATTAAGAGTGCTACTTAATTGTCTAGTTCAGTCTTTCTAACTGAATCTCATCTTTTGTGGACTGTAAACTCGAGAGCCACAGATCATGTAAAGAAGGATAGAGAAGCCTTAGTGGGGTTCCGACGAGTTCCACAATGAACAAAGTGGATATATGTAGGGAACAATTCCAGAGTGGAGGTCAAAGGCATTGGCACCTGTCAATTGCTTATGCACAGTGGACGCACATTGTTCCTACATTATGTGTTTTTTGCTTCAGAAATTGGTCGGAACTTAGTTTAAGTGTTAGCTTTAGTAAGACTTGATTTTAATGTAAACTTCCATGACAATGGTATAGACTTATCTTTAGGAATAAGTTATTATGGTTCTAAATATTTTTTTGAATGGTTTCATTGTATTGGACATTAACTATTGTGAAGTTAATGTTAGTTATTCCTTATTTACATCCTCTGATTCTTATGAGAATGATGTGAATGTGTGGCATGCTAGTCTTGGTCATCTTGGCCAACAAAGAATGAATAGACTGGCCAAATATGGCTTATTGGGCAATATTAAAAAGGTTGATTTACCCATAAACGAGTATTGCCTAGAAGAAAAAATAATGTGGAAACCATTTGGAAAAGGATTAGAAGCTCAATTTCCTTTGCAATTAATCCATACAGGCATTTGCGGTCCAATGAATGTAAGAACAAGGCATGAGACTGTTTATTTCATCACTTTTATTAATGATTATACTTGATTCAGACATCTCGATTGGATTTCTCATAAGTCGAGGCATTAAGTTGCTTTAAAAGATTATGAGCTTAGTGGAAAATCAATTAAACAAAAAAAAATAAAGGCATTAAGATCCGATCGAGGTCGAGAATATTTGTATGATTAGTTAAGAAATTTATGTTATGAAAGGGAATAGAAATGCAACTGTCTATTCCACATACTTCTCAACAAAATGATGTTGCAGAGATGAGAAACAGAACCTTAATGGAAATGGTTTAGTCAATGATAGCACAAGCTAACTTACCTATCATTTTTTGGGTTATGCTTTGTTAACTGCTGCCTATATACTTAACCGCATGCCTTCTAAATCAGTTACTTCTACTCCACATGAGTTATGGACAGGCAGAAAGCATTATTTAAGCTTTCTAAAACCTTGAGGTTGTGCTGCCTACACTCGTGAGTCCTCTCACAAGTATGGAAAATTGGGCCCAAAAGGTAGAAAGAGTATTTTCATAAAATATTCGGAGCACTCAAAAGGGTATGGTTCATAGGTGAGCAAGAAAGCGGAAATATAACTGAATTAGAATCACGGGATATCACATTCTTAGAGAATGAATTTCCTAAAAAGGGTAAAATAGGTGGAGACTACTCACTATACAAATCTATGGATCATGATAGTGAAGTTAGTAGGAGTATTGTGACAAGTGGAGAGCTGAATACAAACCAGTTTCGATTGCAACCACTTGATGAGACGACACCACCATTATCTAATCCGAGTGAGAGCACAATGGAGCGTGGTGAATCATCAGGGAGTATAGTCTCCTATACGACAATCAAGTCGTAATAGGATTCCCCGTCGACGTTTTAACATCGAAGGAGAAGTTTTGATGATCGCCCCAAATGATGAAGATAAGCCGCAAAATGTAAATGAGGCTCTAATATGCCCTGATAAGGAAAAATGAATGCATGCAATGGAAGAAGAAATAGAGTCGTTAAGATCAATCAAGTTTGGGAATTGGTTGATCTTCCAAAAGGATGTAAAGCCATTGGGAACAAGTGGGTTCTCAAAATAAAACGTAAAGCTGATGGCTTAGTTGAGAGGTATGAGGCTCATCTTGTGGCGAAAGAATATAATCAACAGAAATAAGTTGACTTTAAAGAAACTTTTTCGTTTGTGGTTAGATTTACCTCTATTCACCTTATTCTGGCAATAGTAGCTAGTATGGATCTTGAATTACATCAAATGGATGTAAATACTGCATTCCTCAATGGAGAATTAGATGAAGAAATTTATATGGAACAACCTATTAATTTTATTACAAAAGGCTAAGAGCAAAAGGTGTGTCGACTTTTGAGGTCGATATATGATCTTAAACAGTCTTCGAGACAATGGTATGTATGTTTTCACAATGCCATAATGGCGTATGATTTATAATAATTAACGAAGACATTTGTATATATATCAAAAGATCCAAATATCAATTTGTGATCTTATCATTATATGTTGATGATATATTAATTGCCGAAAGCAGTATGGAGTTTGTTAATACAGTAAAAAATTGGTTATCTTCCAATTTTTAGATGAAAGATATGAGTGAAGCTGCATACATTCTTAGAGTTAAGATTTCAAGAGATGATTCAAAGAAATCTTTATCCATTTCACAAGAGACGTATATGAATAAAATCCTTGAGCAATTTCATATGCAAGACTGTAAACCAATAGATACTCCTATTGCAAAAGGCAAAGCATTGAGCGATAGAATGTGTACAATATGCAGATACTTGTTCAATATGCTAGTGTTGTTGGAAGCTTGATGTACGCTATGATGTATACAAAACTTGATATTTGTTATGCAGTTGGAATGGTAAGCAGATACCTATCCAATTCAGGTTAAGTTCATTAGATCGCCATCAAAAGAATCCTGAGATATCTAAAAGAAAGTGCCGACTATGTGCTGACTTATCTAGGAAGTGATTTGCACCTTAAAGGCTATACTGATGCTGATTGGAGAGGAGATTTAAAGAAAAGGAAATCTACCTATGGATATATGTTCTTACTGAACAATGATGCTATATCTTGGAGCAGTAAGAAGCAACAATGTGTAGCATTATTCACAATAGAAGCAGAGTTCGTGGCTCTATCAACAATGACACAAGAAGTTGTTTACCTTGGAAGATTTTTAAATCACTTAGGTATTGCTGAGAATGCTGCAAACCCAGTATTGGTCTATTGTAATAGCGTACACTAAGGATCACAAGTACCATGGAAAGACCAAACATATAGATATCAACTATAATTATATTAAAGACATGGTTACACGAAAAGAAGTGGACGTGCAGTACATATCTACGCAAAAGATGATAGTAAATCCTATGACAAAGTTAATTCCTAGAGAAGTTTTCCATGGTCATATGAGATCTCTAAGACTGTGTAGAATATGATTTACTGAATATTGTAATTTTCCCTATATGTTCACTATTAATGAAGTTTGTTATTATCAATGTTTATGAGTTTATATGACGTTGATGAATGTCGGTGCTAAGTGTATTATATTGAAAATGTATGTTGGACAAATGAGAGATTAGCCCACTCACACGGGTAATCGCCTCTACTCACTCTATGATGAATAGAGATGAGACAGTTTTTAAGCTTATATTATCTAGGTTACAATTGAGAGTTTAAGCTTGAAGCATAGATGTCGCCTTAACAGAATGTTAAGCTGAGGACATATAGATTATTATGTCCGAAAGTGAAATGACCTACATATTTCACTTTACTTGTCTTTGATGCTAGGTGTGAGTTCTGATAGATGCTTATAAATGGAGTAGATTTGTGAACTAAAGTTAGACATTGGGTATGTCTGAATTATCATCTGTACAGTATTGAGAGTAAAGAAATATGCTCTATGGGAAAGGAAAGAATATCGTAATACGTATTTCATATTACGTAGGGAAAATTCTAAATAGGGGCTTGAAGTGCCCACGTTTTCTCAAAAGAGGATCCGAAGTGGACTATATCTCAAATAAGTACCCGAAGTAGTAATTTAGTCTCAAATAAGGGCTAACTCGCCGGTAAGCGAACAAATACATCTCTTATGCATATTCCGGCAGCCAGTTAGGGATATTTTCATCTAAAGATATTTTTTTTTCCTTCTCTTCTACCCTATTCATCTTCTTCTTGATTCGAGCCCATGGTGTCCCTGTTCATCGTCTTCTTCGTCAATGTTGAAGATAGGTATTGCCCAAATCAAGAACATCAGAATTGGGGCGCACTATTTTTTGTGTTCTCTCGGGCAGACAAATAGAGAGAGACATCTAGCTACGACTGTGGTGTAAGTATGAGCAGAAAATGAGAGAGAAGTTTCCGTGAGATGAAAGGAAAAATTGGAGCTCACCAATTTTTGGGTAAGGATTGCAAGGATTGTTTCAAATAGGCACATGAGAAATGCAAATTATGACATCTCTCTCTTTTGCGGAGTGTTTTACGTATCCATCGACGCTCATCCTTCACCCAAAAGATTCTGAATTAAGCGGAGGTTTCAGCACGAGCGCAAATGTAAGAGACGGCCATGGTGTTTGTGAAGGGGTTGAATCTAAAGTCGCACAGGAGAAAATGCCCCCAACTGTACCATGGTGAAGCAAAATTGGGGAGGAAGAAGATCCATGGCCTGTAACCAAAAGAAGAAGAAGAAGATGAGTAGAGGTGAAAAAAGAAAAACAAAAAGAAAGAAAAGTATGGGAGCGACACGGCCAAGATTTGCCTTCTTTACGTCCACCAAGTCCACTCCACCAAGCCCCTCTTGCAAGCACCTTCGCTTCCAGATCTGCGACAATTGCGCCTCCGGCCCCGCCTCCGCCCATTGCTCCACTGACAACCCGTCCTCTGCCAGGACTGCGACTAGGACGCCCACGTCACCTTCCCTGTCCCCTCCTCCCACCATTGCTCCCGTATTGATGGTTTCTTTGACTGCCCCTCCGCCCTCGAGCTCCCCTCCCTCTAGGGCCTTGATTTGGACAACACTAATCTAATGCCTACCAAAGAAGAAGATTTTTTTTTTGGTCAAATGAAGAAGAAGATGAATAGGAATAAGAGTGAAAAAAAAATTAAAATGCCTTCGGACGAAAATACCCCTAACCGGTTGCCGGAATACACATGGGAGATGCATCTGTTCGCCGGCTGGCAAGTCAGGCCCTTATTTGAAACTAAATGACTATTTCGGCTCTTTATTTGTGACAAAATCCACTTCGAGTACTCTTTTGAGAAAATGCGGGCACTTCATACCCCTATTTGGAATTTTCCCTATTATGTATGCATGAGACGACCGATAAGAGTTGACATAAGTTATGATGTCAACTTTTTAAGGCGTGTAAGATTTTTTAGGAAAATAGTTCCTCAATTAAGTGCCATCTTCACTCTTACTTATTCTCAAAATTTCTATTCAATGTTTGCTATTTTGGGAATTTGCCGATGATCATGATAATTCGGTCTAACGGGATATTTCTAAGAAAGCGAGCTGGACTGAAATAGAGAGGTTTAAGGAAAGAGGAAGATCAATTTATTTATGATGTCACATTCTATTTTTGTATTCACAGGTCGACCAATTATAATTTTGAGTAAATCATAGTTATAAATACAATATACGAGATACTAAAAGAGATCAAGAGAGATATAAATGTGACTGATTAATCTATGGAATTGCATACTGATTCTACTCTGGATAAATATGTCCAATTTGAATTGTTGTCTATTCCTAATAGATGTAAAGCAATAAGCTTTCGAAGTATGCCGGTCGCACAGATTATTTGTCAATATAAACTTTGCAAAGAAAAGGTTGTATTTAGCCCATCATAGATGAATGGGAGATGAAAGGCATAATGGGTGAACCGTCTGATATGGGCCAAGCCCAGCCCATGAACCACAAGGTGGTTATTTGCCTTTTTACTATAAATAGATGACTACCAAAGGAAAAAGTACGTGATTTTTCATATACACTAAAAAGACACTTTTTCGAAAGAACATCTTTTCTGGTTTTCTTTCGAAACGCTAGTGAATACGAAAGGCAATCAAGAATCGCTCTCAAGTTTGCAAAGTGGCATTTAATATGTGGAAATTCCGAATATGTTCGTTATGTGATATGCATGTATGATTGGTGATACAAGTTGATAATTATTGAGCGCGTTTTTCCGCGTCGTTCAAATGCATTTCGAATATGTTGATTGAGAAATGTATTTTCCCAACAATTTTGATGACGAGTGTAGCTCCATTTGCGATGGCTCAACTCAATCCAAGTGAAACCAGAGTTCTCTTTCAAATCCAAAAGCAGTTGGAGTACCCTGGAGCTCTCCAGGTATGGACAAATTGGACCGGCTTCTGTTACCACCCACCCTCACCTTCTCTCACCATTGCCCGCTCCAACAATCACATAACAATGACTCCTCCTTTATTGATGGGACCGAGAACTCATCCTCTCGCGACGGCCTGAAACCTAACCTACCCGGTCTACCATTTCTCAGCGGACTCTCTCTGCAAGTTTCTCCATTGACTCCTCCTTTATTGTGCCCACCAAGCTGTCCAACCTGACGGTGCTTTCACTAATTTATAATTGTCATTAGTGACTATGTCAATGTAGAAATTTTCAGCAATTTAACCAAATATATTACTTTCTACCAAAAAAAAAAAACCAAATATATTACTTCCACTTATTATATGTTTAAGTGATAAATGGAATTGGCCACCAAAAAAAGATTAAATTGACTTGGATCAACAAAGCATGCATTAAAAGTGTGTCGTCAAAATACATCCGTATTTTTCAACTTCTTTATAAATAATTCAATCTTTAGGTTCTTTTACCTTTTATTTTATTTTCTGACACCTTTTTCTTATAATTTGATGTAATACAAGTAACATATTCAAATGAAGGGCTTAAAGTAAGTTAAATGGATGGATATAAATTTTCACATGTTATGTGGAATATTGACGTGTTTTGGTAGTATGAGCAGAATGAGGTATGAGTTGCGTCCAGGTTGCTAAAATTGTATTGCATAAAAATAAGTAAATATAAGTCTAATTATTTTCAATTTGAACCGAACCAAACCCAACCTACCCATTTAAGGGGCCGACCATATGTGTTGCAGAGGCACTATATCGAACAAGGTCGGGCTAGCCCTAGACGTCCTCGACTCGATGGCACGTGTTGGGACGCAACTTTTGAAGCTTGCGAAAGACCTCCAAGAATGACCACACTTTGGTGTGGTGTTGGGCCTATCAGCTCAGCAATGACCTTGCCTTCCCATTTTGGTTTGGTTTCTACTGCCACTGATTGATTTGATTGGGGGGAGAGAGAGAAAATTGTTGGGTACATGGCCAAGATGGCACTATTTACAAGGTTAATAGCAAAAAAAACTCCAAATTGATATATTTATGATAAATTTACCCCAAATTAATTTTTTGATCATAAAAAATCTCAAATTGGTTCACCTGTGTCAAATTTACCCTTAGTTTGTTTCCGTTGAATTTTACTGTCAAATTGCTTTGTTGATTGATACACGGCAGTTGACGGATATACCAGTTTTATGTTTTATCATCGATTTATCACAGATGTACTAGTTTGTGATTTTTTATTGCATTAATTCAATTTAACGGAAACTAACAAAGGGTAAATTTGTCACAAATATATCAATTTTGGGTTTTTAGTGGTCAAAAACTTAGTTTAGAGTAAATTTATCATAGGTATAACAGTTTGGGGTTTTTGGTGATCAAAAAATTAGTTTAGGGTAATTCGTCACATGTGTATCAATTTGGGGTTTTTCATAGTATTAACTCATATTTATGAGGAAATCTTCATTTTTCCAATTTTCAGCACAACTAAGGCTTTTTTATTTGTCAGAGCAACAATGGCATTGGCACGCATGGAAGTGTACGAATTCTTTAATTCTTAAGTATGCTAACTAAAAAGAGAAAATGATACAAATCATCCATTAACCTTAGTCTAATGAGTAATGTGGTTCCATGAACTTTTAATTTGTTTAATGTAATACTTAAACTTTAGTCCAATGTACAATGTCATCTCTAAACTTTCAATTTGTTTAATGTAGTCCATGAAATTTTGATACATATTTAATTCAGTCGTTGAACTATATGAAAATGTTTCATGTTGCCCCTGAACTTGAATTAATGGAAGGATAATATTAAATATATTCATATACTCTAAGAACTAAGTTGAGCATGTACCAAAAGTCTAAGGACCCAGAGACGATATTGCACATTGGGCCAAAGTTTAGGGACTACATTGAATAAATAAAAGTTCAGATATCACATTGCATATTGAGCTAAAGTTTAAGAACTATTTGTGTCATTATTCCAACTAAAAATGACACTTTGCTCTGAAAAATCAACGAGGAACAAGATATACACGTATGCACGTGTACTGAATATGATATGATCTCAAAAGCTATGTTGCAGTAACTTTCTCCTCCTAAATTGACAATAGTCATACAAAAGTATGTGCCCAAGCGTGTGGGAATTAAATTAATTTATTTTTACCAACAAAATTTAATTTACAAAATTGGGTGTATCTTGCCCAAATGATTTATTGGGAGAGATTAGCTGCTGTTAAGCGACAACGTTAATGCTATAGCCTGTCACAGTGTACATTCATTGTCACATCCTCAATTTCAGTCCCTGGGAAATGGCTATGGTTTAAGTTTGGTGGTTTTCCAATCGGAACAAAATTTTTTACTCTTGTTTTGGAAAACCCAGTTTTGGATCCTTTGTACCCCTTTGTTTTGTTATTTTTGTGGAGACTTTTGTGATCCGAATTTCCAAATACTTTCTTCTTCAAAGTTTCTCCAAACATCATGAAATTTTACATACTTTAATTTTAGAATTTTTGGAATTGATATGAGTGGTACGATGGCCTGATTTTCAGACCGTGTAAAACTGCCCAGAATGGGCATTTCGATGATGTTCACCCTTTCTTTATTTTCTACAAGCTTTTCTGGGTTGATTTTGGAAAATTTTCCTTCACAAAAGTTGTTGAGAACTTCCTTTTCTATAACGTATATAAATTTGGGAATTTTTTCAGAGTCCATTTACTATGTTTTCAAGTCCAATTTCGTGAACAGTGCAAAGCTGTCCGGTTTTGTCATATTTCAAAGATTTATCAATTTCTATATGAGAACGTTGGAATTGCGACTTGATGTCTTTTGGTGATATTTGAGGACATTCCCATGCCGAACCTCGGGTTGAACGAGATTATTATGCGTGTTTATCGCGGAAAACCCTCAGAAGATCTTGTGATTAAGTATGGCGCGGGTTGTGGTTTTTGTGCCAATTGGTCTATTTCGTGTGACCCGATTGGCTCGAGTCATTTGCATGAGAAACCAGCAAAGTCAGAAGGTTCTAGGGAGTACACGGTTCGGGAAATTGGTAGAAGAATCCAGAGGATAAGGCCTTGACCGAGTCAAAGCTTATCCTCCAAGCTTCATTATGGCTTTCATTTATTAAAGTTGGACTTTGGTGGCCTTCATCATGACGCGCAATAAATGAATGAAGACTATGAGGCCCCATCATGATGACTGATGATAAGTCATCATGACTCTTGACTTTGAGGTACCGTCATCATGACCGACATTAAGGGCCCGGAGTAATGGCCAAGAAAAAGCTTCTATAAATAGAGAAGCCCCCCCCCCCCCCTCTCTCTCTCACGCCACTCTCTCTCCCCTCTCACGCCTCCCTCCCGTCTCTCTCACGTCTCTCTCTCCTAGTTCACGCCCCGAGAGCTCCGGCCAACCTTCTTTCTTATTTCTTGCTTCGTATTCATGACCGAAAAAGAGAGAAAAAGCTCACCGGCTAGCCCGTGTCTCTCTTGTGGTTTGATCGAGTGAGGAAGCCACGTCCAAGGCCCGAGTGTTCATGTTCAAGCCCAAGAACCACCAAGAATCGCTCGAGAATCGCCGAGACTCACGTGTCTTTCACACGTCTCGTTTTCTATAGTTCTTGTTTGATATCGTTGGGTAAGTGAATTCCCTAATATCGGGAAAAGATGTTGAGATGCGTTGTGACGTGGTTTGCTCGAACCGTTTCTCGGTCGTTTGGTTGGTCGTAGTTGGTTCATTTTCTTAGTTTGATCATGTCTCATATTTTATGTTGTTTTGAGATAGAACCGAGCCTTGGTTGGTAAAGTATACATGATGTGGCCATGCGTGATGTTCTCTTGTTTGAACTTTGCTATTGATCTGCCATCGATGCGGGTGCGGTAAGGGCCGACTTATGTTAACGGCGATCGATATATCCTCGCTTGATATTAGTGTTTTCACTTGCTGAGTCTCCCCGACTCATCCCCCGTTGTTTCCCCTTTTTCAGGTCCGTAGGATGGCATCTCTCCCAGCCCGTGTTGGCAATCCCGTGGAGCAGAGAGCCGAAGTGCTCACAGTGATAGATGTCAGAGAAGACCGCGCCTACCGCCGAATCACGACGCTTATGATGTTCGATGAGGTCCTAACAGACTTGGTGCCTCATCCGTACGTGGCATGGTATCGCTATGCGAATGGAGAATGGGTTGGATCCCTATGTGGGTTCAACGGTGCTTTGGCGGTGCGGGCGGGCCGACTCCGGGATAAAGCCACGGGTGGGATGTGAGATGGCCAGGCTGACGGGACTGGGGTGGAGATGAAGAAGCGAGGAGCGAGAAGCCATAGTGGGTATAGGATAACCCAAGTCAAGTTTTGCTATCCTTAGTTGGCCTGTAATTAATATGTTCGCATGCGCTGTAAACATAAGGTTTGCTCATGATGCTTCTTGTCTTATTTCGCTATGTGTATTGATTGTGATTGTCCCCAAATTATGCTTCCGCTTATGTGTAAAGGAAGATAACAATGAACAGGACGCCACGTTAATGACCCCGAGATGGGGGCATTACAGATTAATTTGGTATCAGAGCAGGTTTTCCCTCCAGTAGGTGCAGTTCGGGACAGCTTGCAATTAGCTAGTCCGACGAGGGCGAGGAGTGACGTCGGGGCCAAACAACCTGATCATTGAGCGGCTTCTGACAGAGGTGGTGCCGGGGTAAGAGGCCTGATCATTGAGCAGCCTCCGAGCAGAAGTGCCGCCAGGGTGAAGAGCCTGATCATTGAGCGACTCCTGGCAGGCTTCTAGGATGGCTAAGGGCAAGAATGACCGAACTGTGCACCGAATTGGGAAAACGATTCTAAAATCAAAGCGGGAATAAAGACCTGGAGTGATAAGGTGCGCTGAAGTTGGGGTAGTTAGCTAGGAAACACCCCTATGCATGTGAATGATTGATTGTCGTTGAATAGGTTAAGTACTCATGTTTGTTTGTGATCACTGACCTATTCTTGTGTTGTAGAAAGTCTTGTTAGACTATTGATAGCAAAATAAGTGCTTAGGACCAGGCTGCGACCGCTGAGGAAAAAGGAAAGTCCCATCAGGACGCCACGACCTCTAAAGAGAAGTCCAAGCAGGTTCTCCTCTAGTAAGTTGCAGTTCGATGTTGAGCCAAGAGAAGGCTGTTGAATTTTGACATAACCCGATCCGATGAGCGTGGGGAGTGATCGCCGGGGCAGAGCCTGATCAAGGTGCGGCTTCTAGCAAGAGTGATCGTCGGGGTTAAAGACCTGAACAAGGTGCAGCTCCTGGTAGGCTTCTAGGACGACGGGTAAGAAAAGGAATAAACCAAACTAGGTACTGAATTGAAAGTAAGATGGGAACTGTTACTTGAAATGATAAGTGTGATCTTCGTGATTGTTATAAGTAAGTAAATTATGTTGAGTAAGATTTTATCAGAGTAGCGTAGCGAAAGCGTGGTCAAGCTTGCTGCACTCTAGTATGTTGGATCGAAGTCGGGGAAAGAAAGGTCGCTGGTCCAGAGCTAGCCCACATTACAGTGGATGCTATAAAGGTACTAAGGTAAGATAAGTCCCAGGTGCGTAGGATCTTTTGAAATTCGAGAACGAAAAGGGAATTGGCCTATCGGTTGGCATTGCCATCGAAACTTGTTCAGGTACATGTTGTGTTCTATGTATTGATATTGTGAAAGTGTGAGCCCGATCCGGCACGCGTGCTGAATTTTTCAACGAGGTCGAAGTGGACAGCAGAGTGTCCAATGCTGAAGAGCAGGTGCGGATCGTGGATTGTAAGGAGCAAGTGTTGAGAGGTAAGGCCATTCTCTTAGTTAAGGTCCTATAGTGTCACAGGGGCAGAAAAGAAGCCACCTGAGAAATCGAGGAATTGAGGAAAAGTTGATACCTGCATTTATTCGAGGAACCAGGTACATGTTTTAAATTTCGAGGACAAAATTCTTTTAGAAGGGGAGAATTGTCACATCCTCAATTTCAGTCCCTGAGAAATGGCTATTGTTTAAGTTTGGTGGTTTTCCAATCGGAACTAAATTTTTTACTCTTGTTTTAGAAAACCCAGTTTTGGATCCTTTGTACCCCTTCGTTTTGTTATTTTTGTGGAGACTTTTGTGATCCGAATTTCCAAACACTTTCTTCTTGAAAGTTTCTCCAAACATCATGAAGTTTTACATACTTTAATTTCAGAATTTTTGGAGTTGATATGAGTGGTACGATGGCCTGATTTTCGGACCGTGTAAAACTGCCTAGAATGGGTATTTCGGTGATGTTCACCCTTTCTTTATTTTCTACAAGATTTTCTGGGTTGATTTTGGAAAAGTTTCCTTCACGAAATTTGTTGAGAACTTACTTTTCTATAATGTATATAAATTTGGGAATTTTTTGAGATGATTTGGATTCTGGACAGAGCTTACTTTGAGAAATAAGAATTATGTTCCAGCGAGCTGTTTTTAGTCTGTCTTTGAGCTACTAAAAATGGTGTTTACAGAGAGATTCAGATTTTATGTTCTTCATGAGAAATATTTGTTAAGGTATTTTTTATAACATATTCAAATTTTAGAATTTTTTCAGTCCATTTACTATGTTTTCAAGTCCGATTTCGTGAACAGTGCAAAGCTGTCCGGTTTTGTCAGATTTCAAAGATTTATCAATTTCTATATGAGAACGTTGGAATTGCGACTTGATGTCTTTTGATGATATTTAAGGACATTCCCACGCCGAACCTCGGGTTGAACGAGATTATTATGCGTGTTTATCGCGGAAAACCCTCAGAAAATCTTGTGATTAAGTATGGTGCGGGTTGTGGTTTTTGTGCCAATTGGTCTATTTCGTGTGACCCGATTGGCCCGAGTCTTTTGCGTGAGAAACCAGCAAAGTCAGAAGGTTCTAGGGAGTACACGGTTCGGGAAATTGGTAGAAGAATCTAGAGGATAAGGCCTTGACCGAGTCAAAGCTTATCCTCCAAGCTTCAATATGGCTTTCATTTATTAAAGTTGGACTTTGGTGGCCTTCATCATGATGCGCAATAAATGAATGAAGACTATGAGGCCCCATCATGATGACTTGTCATCATGACTCTTGACTTTGAGGCACCGTCATCATGACCGACATTAAGGGCCTGGAGTAATGGCCAAGAAAAAGCTTCTATAAATAGAGAAGCCCCCCCTCTCTCTCTCTCTCTCTCACGCCACTCTCTCTCCCCTCTCACGCCTCCCTCCCCTCTCTCTCACGTCTCTCTCTCCTAGTTCACGCCCCGAGAGCTCCGACTAACCTTCTTTCTTATTTCTTGCTTCGTATTCATGATCGAAAAAGAGAGAAAAAGCTCACCGGCTAGCTCGTGTCTCTCTTGTGGTTTGATCGAGTGAGGAAGCCACGTCCAAGGCCCGAGTGTTCGTGTTCAAGCCCAAGAACCACCAAGAATCGCCCGAGAATCGCCGAGACTCACGTGTCCTTCACACGCCTCGTTTTCTCTAGTTCTTGTTTGATATCGTTGGGTAAGTGAATTCCCTAATATCGGGAAAGGATGTTGAGATGCGTTGTGACGTGGTTTGCTCGGACCGTTTCTCGGTCGTTTGGTTGGTCGTAGTTGGTTCATTTTCTTAGTTTGATCATGTCTCATATTTTATGTTGTTTTGAGATAGAACCGAGCCTTGGTTAGTAAAGTATACATGATGTGGCCATGCGTGATGTTCTCTTGTTTGAACTTTGCTATTGATCTGCCATCGATGCGGGTGCGGTAAGGGCCGACTTATGTTAACGGCGATCGATTTATCCTCGCTTGATATTAGTGTTTTCACTTGCTGAGTCTCCCCGACTCATCCCCCGTTGTTTCCGCTTTTTTATGTCCGTAGGATGACATCTCCCTCAGCCCGTGTTGGCAATCCCGTGGAGCAGAGAGCCGAAGTGCTCACAGTGATAGATGTCAGAGAAGACCGCGCCTACCGCCGAATCACGACGCTTGTGATGTTCGATGAGGGTCTAACGGACTTGGTGCCTCATCCGTACATGGCATGGTATCGCTATGCGAATAGAGAATGTGTTGGATCCCTATGTGGGTTCAACGGTGCTTTGGCGGTGCGGGCGGGCCGGCTCCGAGATAAAGCCATGGGTGGGATGTGAGATGGCCAGGCAGACGGGACCGGGGTGGAGATGAAGAAGCGAGGAGCAAGAAGCCATAGTGGGTATAGGATAACCCAAGTCAAGTTTTGCTATCCTTAGTTGGCCTGTAATTAATATGTTCGCATGCGCTGTAAATATAAGGTTTGCTCATGATGCTTCTTGTCTTATTCCGCTGTGTGTATTGATTGTGATTGTCCCCAAATTATGCTTCCGCTTGTGTGTAAAGAAAGATAACAATGAACGGGACGTCACGTTAATGACCCCGAGGTGGGGGCGTTACATTCATGGCATCATATAACTACCGGAAAAATTACCTAATCAGCTCTGGACCTATTGAGCTTAGTTTGAAACTTTTTAATTTCGTCAATTTAGTTATAAATATTTATGCAAAATTCCTCTATAGTCCTTATCAATTTTTACCAAGAAATCACTAACATGATAGTCCAATTGTCCTACGTGGCACAATGCCACGTCAGCGATTCCTAGCAATAATTAACCGGAAGAATTATATTAGCAATTTCTTACAAATATTTATGAATAAATTGACAAAAGTAAAAAGTTTAGTATTTAATTGGCATCCGTATAATAAGATCCCCGGGTAAGTACAACGCAAGTGCTATAACTTTTGTACGGAGGACACTTAAGTGCCATAACTTTTTTTTGGCTCACTTGAGTACCATAACTTTAAAAAAAAAAGATCACTTAAGTGCCACTTACGAGCTGGTCGTGAGGGCCCGAAGCCGTGGCTTTTCCAGCCGAACAATGACCTTTCCGGTGAGGCGAGCACCACCAGCTTGAAGAGGGGATGTCGGTGAATCATTCCATCGTCTCCGTTCATCTCGAAATTTCCGTTTTAGCCTCCGTTGACGAAGGTAAAAGCGCCCGTAGTCACACATTTATCGAGCCGATTTGTGTGACTACGAAGCATTTTTACCTTCGTCAACGGAGGCTAAAACGGAAATTTCGAGACGAACGGAGGCCATGAAATGATTCGCTGACACCCCCTCTTCAAGCTGGTGGTGCTCGCCTCGCCGAGAAGGTCACCGTTTGGCTAAAAAAGCCGCAGTTTCGGGCCCTTACGACCAACCTCTCTGGCAAGCTAGTCGTGAGGGCCTGAAATCGTTGCTTTTCCAGTCGAACGGTGACCTTACCGATGAGGCGAACACCACCAGCTTGAAGAGGGGGTGTCGGTGAATCATTCTATGGCCTCCGTTCGTCTCGAAATTTCCGTTTTAGCCTCCGTTGACGAAGGTAAAAATGCTTCGTAATCACACAAATCGGTTCGATAAATTGTGTGACTACGAAACATTTTTACCTTCGTCAACGGAGGCTAAAACGGAAATTTCGAGACGAACGAAGGCCATGAAATGATTCACCGACACCCCCTCTTCAAGCTGGTGGTGTTCGTCTCGCCGGAAAGTTCACCGTTCGACCGGAAAAGCCGCGGTTTCAGGCCCTCACGACTAGCTTGTTAAAGGGGTTGGTCGTGAGGGCCCGAAAACGAGGCTTTTCCGGCCGCACGGTGACCTTCCCGGTCGATAAATGTGTGACTACGAAGCATTTTTACCTCCGTCAACGGAGGCTAAAACGGAAATTTCGAGACGAACGGAGGCCATGGAATGATTCACCGACACCCCCTCTTCAAGCTGGTGGTGCTCGCCTCGCCGGGAAGGTCACCGTTCGGCCGGAAAAGTCGCGGTTTCGGGCCCTCACGACCAGCTCGTAAGTGGCACTTAAGTGATCTTTTTTTTGAAAGTTTTGGCACTTAAGTGTCATCCGTACAAAAGTTATGGCACTTACGCTGTACTTACCCCTAAGTTCCCCCAAATCAAATTTAAGGCATACCTATATCAGCCCCTCTTCTGCCTCTCTATGTGGCCAAAAGAAAACAAAAGGCCACAGCCTCACACCACCCAAGTGGACCACCGCCAACTCCCCTCCTCCTCCTCATCCTCTTTACCCCACCAACTCAACTCCGATCGGCCCGACAGGCCTCTTGGTCACCATATGAATTATTTCCTTTTTTCTAAATGGAATTTCCTTTTATGCATTACAACCCGGATTGCACATTGGCAGTTTTCCTATTTGTGATTATTATGTCATATAAACATATCAAAAAATTGCATAAACACATATATTGGTAGCAACCCGCAATAGAGAGAGAGAGAAAGAGGGAGAGAGAGAGAAAAAGGAGAGTCGGAGAAGGATAGGAGAATTGGGATTGAAAGGGAACAATAGATAATAATATTTTCTCTGTCCACAACTGTGCATAACCAAAGCATTTAAATAAAGATGAACAAAACAACAACTTGCTAAATTCTAGGAAACACTAACCCACTACTAAAACTTACGAAGCACTCTGGGAAAGTGGGGCTGATTTCCCAAGATTTTCTCTAACTTCTCCCATACATGGCTTGACTTGTTCAGCCACTATCTCCTTTAACGCCACTTCATCTTGCTTCTTTCTATTTTTCCGAAAATATGTCTTGAGAGGAAGAGGAGGTAGCATAGGTGGTAGCATCTTATCAGTACTCCCCCCCTGAAAACTCGCCTTGTCCTCAAGGCGAAAGTCTAGAAATTGACCTGCTAGAAGGTCATAATCTTCCCAAGAAGCTTCTTCGAAAGGGCAATTTTCCCATTGGACCAGAACTTCAAGAGCTAGATGATTGGATTGTGACACCCAACGATGGTCCAATACCTTTGCTGGTGTTAAGATGAGCTCCCAGTCATTTGAAAGAGGCAAAGGTGCTAGTGGATTGGATGGATCGTGACCACGGGCAGAACGCAAAAAAGACACATGAAAGATAGGATGGATTTTGGAATCTGAAGGCAGCTCCAGCTCATATGCTACTGGTCCAACTCGGCGAAGGACTGTGTAAGGGCCAAAATATCGTGGAGAAAGTTTTTCATATTTTCTTTTTGATAAGAAATGTTGGCGGAATGGCTGGATGCGGAGAAAAACTACTTCACCTTCTTGAAAAACTAGCTCTCGACGGTGGGAATCTGCCTGCGCCTTCAACCTAGATTGAGCTTTGAGAAGGTTGTCCCGTAGAAGTTTGAGCATTTCATCACGGTCCTACAGCTGCGATTCAAGTTCAGCAATGTGTGTTTCTCCCAGAATAAAAGGGTGAAGCTGTGGAGGATCTCTTCCGTAGAGCGCCTTGAAAGGAGTGGTTCCAGTTGAAGTATGGAACCCCGTGTTGAAGGAAAATTCTGCCCAGGAGATGTATTTGCTCCAAGTTGCTGGTCTTTCATGTGCGAAACATCGCAGGTAGCCTTCTAAACAACGATTTACCACTTCCGTTTGCCCGTCCGATTGGGGATGGTAAGAAGTGCCCATTCGAAGCCTAGTTTGACTGAGTCAAAATAGCTCTTGCCAAAAAGCACTCAGGAAAAGCGGGTCACGATAAGATAATATAGAACGGGGTATGCCATGCAATCTCATGATCTCTCTGCAAAAAAGAGCAGCCACAGTTTTGGCAGTAAAAGGATGAGTCAGTGAAACAAAATGACTATATTTGGTGAGTCTGTCCACAACTACCAAGATGGTGTCGTATCCACCAGACTTTGGAAGCCCTGTGATAAAATCAAGTGAAATGTCTTCCCAAACTCTTTCTGGAATAGGTAGTGGCTGTAAAAGGCCTGCTGGTGCCGGCGTTTGGTACTTTGTTTGTTGACAAACCATGCAATTCTGAACATAGCGCTTCACATCTTGCTTCATTTGAGGCCAGAAAAAACACGAGTTGAGGTGCTTAAGTGTCTTGAGATAACCGCCATGCCCTCCGACTAATGAATCATGGGACTCGGCCAATAATTTCGACCGTAGGGAGGAATCATCCGGAATGACCAACCTGTCTTTGTTGAAGAGCTTGTTGTCAGCAATGTGAAAATCAGGTTTGGAAGACGGATCCTGTTGGAGAGCTTCAATGATACCCTTAGTGTATGGATCGCGGTGTAAAGAATTGGGCAAGGTCAGGAAATCCATATTGACAAGCAGAGCTAAGGCCATGAAATCTGCATGTTGTGGCCGTCGTGACAATGCATCAGCCCCTTGGTTCGTCTTCCCAGATTTGTATAATATGGTGAAGTTGAAAGGGAGCAATTTTAGAAGAAGGCACTGCTGTTCGTTAGTGGTGATGCGCTGATTCAACAGATACTTAAGGCTGCAATGGTCAGTTTTCACAAAAAAAAATGTCGCCCCAACAAATAGTGCTTCCATTTTGCAAAGCCAAAACCAAAGCGAGTAACTCGCGGTCATAAGTAGATTTATAATGGTTAGAAAAAGAAAAATCGATACTGAAGTATGCAATAGGGTGTTCGGATTGCAAGAGGACAGCACCCACTCCTTCTGAAGATGCATCACACTCTACTGTGAAGGGGTGGCCAAAATTGGGCAGCCCAAGAACAGGAACAGTGGTGAGTGCAGTTTTCAACTGATCGAATGCCAAATCCGCCTGCTTGGACCATTGAAATGCATTCTTCTTAGTCAAATCTGTAAGAGGCTGCGCAATCAATCCATAGTTCTTCACAAAGTGGCGGTAATACCCAGTGAGACCCAAGAATCCACGCAACTCCTTGACATTCTTAGGTATCGGCCAATTCAACACAGCTTGCACTTTGTCTTGATCAACGCCAACTCCTTGGCTGCTGACCTCATGACCCAAAAATCGAAGTTGTGGTTGCCCAAAAAGACATTTCTTCGCGTTGGCTAAGAATGAATGTGTTTGTAATACTTCAAGGGCTAATTGTAGATGGGTGAGGTGCTGGTCCAAGGTGGGGCTGTATATTAGGATGTCATCGAAGAAGACTAAGACAAATTTTCGAAGGTAGGGACGGAAAAGGTCGTTCATGGCTGATTGAAAAGTTGAGGAGGCGTTTGTGAGGCCAAATGGCATAACCACAAACTCGTAATGGCCCGAATGGGTGCGGAAAGCAGTTTTGTGGATATCAGGGGGATGGACGTGAATTTGATGATAGCCCGAGCGAAGGTCAATTTTGGAAAAAATTGTGGCTCCGTGTAGTTCATCCAAGAGCTCATCTATATTGGGAATGGGGTACTTGTCGGGTATGGTCATTTGGTTTAAAGCCCTATAGTCTACACATAATCTCCAGGTGTTATCTTTCTTCTGGACTAAGAGGACTGGGCTAGCAAAGGGGCTTGAAGTGGGGCGGATGAAACTAGCTTGGAGAAGCTCATCGATTTGCTTCTCAATCTCAGCTTTGTGGTGATATGGGTATCGGTAAGGTCTAATGTTGGGTGGCTTGGAATTGGGTAGTAATGGGATGGCATGAGAGTGAGATCGGAAGGGCGGAAGTGTTGTGGGTTCAGCGAAGACAGCCTCAAATTCATGTAATAAAGAATTTATTGCTGGTGGGGGAGGGTTACCTGGTGTCACCATGGATTGGGTGACGTTGAGCTTCAAAATGGCTTGAAAAGAGGCTTCGGCTTTAGATAGTGCTGGAACTCCTTGAAGCCGATAGCGCTTTCCATCTATATAAAAGATCATAAACATCTCATTCCAATTTGCTTGCACAGTGTTGAGCGACGCAAGCCATTTGATCCCCAATACTAAGTCAGCCCCTCTAATGGTGAATGGATAGAAGTCCTGGGTAATCTGCAAACCCGGTAGCTATACTGGTACCTTACGACAAACTTGATTACATCGTATGACTTCCCCATTACCAATCTGAACACCAAAAGGCACTATCTTCTCAATGGGAATATTCATCGATGCTACCAGCGATGAAGTGATAAAATTATGGGTCGATCCACTATCAATCAATATGAGGACAGGCGAGCCCATTAAAGAACCCTTAAGCTTCATGGTTGTGCCACTGGCTTTTCCCAGAATCGCATGTAACGAGATTTTCGCAAAATCTGTCTCGAGTTCTTCTCCTTCGCCACGCTCCACCAGCTGCTCATTTGCAGCGTCTTCCGCATCATTCGTCTCCATGAGAGAAAAAGATGACAGCTTGCAACGATGTCCTGGAGCAAACTTCTCGTTGCATCGGAAGCATAGGCCTTTCGCAATGCGATTTTGGAGCTCCCCATCTGAAAGTCGCGCTGAAGTTGTTAGGTTGGAAGGTAGATTTGATATTCCTGTGTTGCGCGAATTAACATTTGCCGTAGTTGGGACATGCTGAACACCTGCAACCAGCGTTGGACGGAAAGGGAAGGAAGAGGCAGTAGGTGGAGTACGGTTTAAGTTGGACCAGTTAGATCCCCTTGTTCCACGCCCCGAGCCGAGCTTGTTTTCAAACTCTAAAGCTAGGCTCATAGCCTTGTAGACAGTCCGGGGTTTATGAATACGAACATCAGCCCTGAGTTCCTCCTTCAGTCCATTGAGGAACACCCCCAACAAGCAGTGCTCCGGCCAGTTGGAAACCCGAGCTGAACGTTTGGCAAATTCTTGCCGATACTCCTGTACAGATCCAATTTGACGTATTCTGCACAAGTGTTCGTCGGGATTATGAAATTCTGCCGGTCCGTAATTCTCTTGTAGGGCTTTAACAAGTTCCTCCCAATAGACCAATGTCCGCTCTTTGTTAATCCAAGCGAACAAATCCAGCGCATCACCCTCAAGGTACATTGCCGCGACGTCAACTTTCAATTCATCGGGCGTTTCATAATAGCGAAAATATTTCTCCGCCTTGAGTATCCATCCACGAGGGTCTCCTCCCTCGAATTTTGGAAATTCCATTTTTGTGTACGACCGTCGGGTTTGATTGCGATGCCCCCATGGGTTGTCAGCCTCATCCTCCTCCGTCTCGAACCAAACTGACTTCCTATGCTCCCTTGGTCCGAAGGAAATTTCCTTGGCTTTGGCCTTGTTGGAAGCGCCAGGTAAGGATTCGGTTGGTGGTACACCGCTGGATTGCTCCTTGAGCGCTACCACGTCAGCCACCAAGGAATCAATCGTTGCGAGGCGAGCCGCAATGAAGGCAAATTGTTGGGCAGAGGCGTCAGCATCTGGTGGTGGGGCTGAGAGGGATTCAGTAGGATGGTTGGTAAGCGGAGAGGTGTGTGGAGGCGTAGGTAGCAGGGCTGGTTGTGTGTTGGGGGGTGGGTTTTGGGAGTCAAGGTTCGAAGAGCTGGAACGAGTATTCACCATGATGGTTCGACTGGCTCTGATACCAAAATGGTAGCAACCCGCAGTAGAGAGAGAGAGAAAGAGGGAGAGAGAGAGAAAAGGAGAGTCGGAGAAGGAGAGGAGAATTGGGATTGAAAGGGAACAATAGATAATAATATTTTCTCTGTCCACAACTGTGCATAACCAAAGCATTTAAATAAAGATGAACAAAATAACAACTTGCTAAATTCTAGGAAACACTAACCCACTACTAAAACCTACGAAGCACTCTGGGAAAGTGGGGCTGATTTCTCAAGATTTTCTCTAACTTCTCCCATACATGGCTTGACTTATTCAGCCACTATCTCCTTTAACGCCACTTCATCTTGCTTCTTTCTATTTTTCCGAAAATATGTCTTGAGAGGAAGAGGAGGTAGCATAGGTGGTAGCATCTTATCATATATGCAAACAGAATTATGGGGTAGAATGTCACATCAGCACCAGTGATTAGACTAAGAATAATTAGGGTGCGCTGACATGTATAAAAAAAAGGAAAATTAAAAAGATTGAAAAAGCCTAACCTTAACCCACATTTACGCACATGCGCAGCAAAGGAGGGTTGAGGCGCGCAGCGGCGGCTGCGGCGTCACCAAGACGCACGACGGCCATAAAATGCCCGCTAGCCTTAAGCGAGACCACCTTATGGCCGCTGCCACCTTCGGTCAAGCACACACGCACATAAAAAGAGGGAGAGACACAGAGACAAAAAAACTAGCAACGACTGATCGGTGTCCTGGGGTCACACAAGCCCCACAAGACGACGGTGGCGGTCAGGCATACCATAGTGAGCAGTTGCCGAGGTCACATGGATCACACGACCCCAACAAGGTTTTTGCCGGGTATTGCACGACCGTGATAGTGTGTCGCATCCGAGCCAATTCACTTCCCCTTTTCCCCTAATTCACGTTGCCATCATCTCCGTATGTCTCTCTTAGTTGCGAACCCAGCAGACTTCTTTGTTCCCGTTTTTTTTCCTTCAAATTCCTTATTTTTAAATATCAATACTTTATACCTTAATTTTTCTTATTTTTTAATTTTCTTTCAAATTTTTTAAAGTCAAGCAAGATGCACGTTGGCATTTACCAGTGACTTAACGGCCATATCCGTATTTCCATTTCTTTATTCATCAGCAGGACCAACTTGAAAAAAAAAGTACTATAGAGATCTATTTGCATAAAAAAAGTTGAGGAGTTGAATGAAAAATTTGCAACAGTTTGGGGACTGTCGATACTTTTTTTCTTTTGGAATA
Source organism: Syzygium oleosum (assembly GCF_021117445.2). Taxonomy (NCBI): domain Eukaryota; kingdom Viridiplantae; phylum Streptophyta; class Magnoliopsida; order Myrtales; family Myrtaceae; genus Syzygium; species Syzygium oleosum. The sequence goes on along the minus strand of NW_026607520.1, from coordinate 2,666,452 downwards.
CTAGCAAAGCAAGGATCACGTTTCTTTGGTGGACCAGAGCATTAACGTATGAAATTGCATCATTGAGCTTGCTTCCATATCAAATTTTGTTTGCCCCAATGTCAGATTTTATTTCTCATTTTTGTCCATGACGAGTGGCCTCTAACGCACCATTGTCAATTCTATCCCATCCTTCTCACTATAGATCATCTTAGTTATCTATCAAAAGATCTTGTATGTTTTTTTTACCTCTTCAACTCTTTGGTAGCTTTCCGACCAAAAAAAAAGAAAAACTCTTTGGCAGCTCGAAAACTAGCTAGTAAAATAATGAAAGTTGATTGAATTAGAGAAGAACAATTAAATACCTGTGGTTAATTCAAGCATATGCAAGTAAAGAGACGCTTAATTCCAAACTAAACTCAAAATAACATATATGGCGCATGGACTTACGAATCTTTTGGAAAAATAAAACAAATGAAACAATGATATAATATTATATATATATATATATATATCACACTTTAATGGGCCTTTCCTATGAGCATTTGATTTTTTTTTATCGGGTCCATTGTCGGTGTAAGAATTATTTACCCATTCATTGTTAGATTATTGGCATGTGGAAGAATTTGATTTCTTCAACTACAGATACCCATAGTCCAATGGTGAGTGTATGCAAATTTTGTTAACTGGTAATGGACTTATCAATTATCTATATGAGAATCTATGTTAACTTTTTTCTTCTTTTCTTAAGTAAATTTAAGCACCATATCTAGTATTAAATTATATCTCAATTTTGAGCCTGTCTATGAAACATGACCCTTTAGAAACTTGGATGTGTTCTAAGTGGGACTTTATCTTCAAGCAAAATCATTATAAAAATTAAAGACAAAAATGAATAAAATCAAGGTTTCCCAGTGCGAGTCAAAAGTCAAATGAGAAGATATTAAAAAAAAGAACACTGCTCATTTGTTATACATTATGAAAAATAAGAAACTGTGAGTAAGTAAAAACACTTAAGTAATTGTAACTCTATAATTCTCCGAATTCATAGTGGATTTTTTTGTAACTAGCTCTCTCCACTATTAGGTATAGATACACGGACCGAATCACATGAGTTTACGGTGTCCTTCTTTTTCATTTCTCTGATAATTTTTCTTCTAGCATTAGATTTGAATTATAAGATCGAATTTTACAATATTTAGTAAAGTACACACATCTAACAAAATAATTATGAGAATTGGAGCAACTTGAGATGGTTAACAATTAAACTTGATTTAATTGTTGATAAATAGGTTGGCTTATGAAGGAGCAAAAGGCAGCTCAGCTGCTAAGGTCTGTGAAAGTCAATGCCTATGGTGAAAACATGGGATCAAAATCGCTTCATCAGGTTAGCATAAGATTTTACGAAAAGGAAGGACCAGCCACCTCTATACCTATTCACCCAATTAATGGATTATAGAAAGAATCATATCAACTTATGGAAACTTCACAGGGAATAAGCCTTCCATAATTAGGGGATTAAAAGCTGACTGCAGCATTGTTCTTGGAAGAGTGACGTGCACTCTGCCACCACATATTCTTCCAAGGAGACCTGACCAATTGTTTGTCCGATTTGCTTGGGAAATCAAGAAGAATCCACGGAGCTTCTTTCCTTCTTGATTTCTCAACTCAGAAATCTAATTCTAATGGACTTGATATGATCTCAGAATTTACTAAAAGAAAGAAAAATCATATTTATTTTCCCTAACTTGAATAGCTCGACAAGAACTAAAGAAAGAAAAGCAAAAGTAGATGGAAAACTCGTGATAGCCACTGTCCCCGACTTCTCGACAGCCTCTTACGACGACTACAAGAGTTTCTTCAATGCGGAAACAATGGAGATTCATCAAACCACGTGTTTGCCGTCCAGTTCGTTGAGGTCTAGCAGCTCACGTTCATAAGGGACATTAACGAAAACCAGGTTGGGATGGACATGAATAGCTCGAGGTCTGTTGCATCGAGGACGGCCTTTTTTATTATGAGAAAGCCACTGGCTCGTTCAAGGAGTTGCAGCATGAGAGCTGCGACACAATCCAACCCTGGGTTGACTAAGACCGGGCCAAGAAAGTCGGGAATGTGACCATTGCTCCGACGAGCCTCCCAAATCCTCAGACGAGTGGCTATACGCGTGGCTTCCTGTGAAATTTAAAACAAAGGAGAAGCGGGGTTCTACGGTCTGGTTGAGGGAAGATAAAGATGAGAGAGATATATATGTTTGAAAGTTTTGGAAGATGTGCAAGAGTCGAGAGCCGCGTCACATTGCTGGACCTATCTCTTCAAGAACTTTATGAAAAATTTCACACGTTGCCGCCATAAATTCTAACCCCATTCTCCGTTAGTCCTCCAACAAGTTCTAATTATGTAGTACAAATCGAATTTGTTGCTGAATGGACTAGCGCATGGCCTACGTTACACTATTAGGGCGCCAATATTTTCTCATACAGAGCAAAAGTTAAAAGACGTCTTAAGTAAGATGTTAAAAGGCTTCATTTAGGGTCTCGTGTGAATCTTGGCATTTCCTAGACTTAAAACACTTGGGCTGTGTTTAGTCATCTGGAATTCTAGTCAGGATAGGATTGGATAGGATAAGATATGAAATCCAAAGATTTTGTCATATTATATCCAATGTTTGGTGAATTGCAGAAATAAATCCGGATATTTTCATATTTTATCACGTCCATTGTTTGTTATTTTGCGACATATCAATATAAATGAATCTAAAAATGCACAAACGAATATTGTAAAAATCTCTCATAATTCACTGCCAAATCTAGTAAGAGAATAAAACTATGACCATTCACTTTTGTGATTACGAAAAGTATAGTATTTGGACTCCTTCGCTACTTTTGTGAAACTTCGACATGAACCCAATTATAGAGGAGTTTCGAGAATTAGAAAGATTCTTTTCAAATTTGAATTTGTTTCTTAAAATCTAGGTTATTCAACCTCATTTTTACTTACTCATTTTTTTTGTATTTTTCCATCTCTTTTTTTTATTTTTTTATTCCCTTCCATCAGTCCTTTCTAAAAATTTTATCGATTTATAAACTATACTATTATACCTAAAATATGTAATAATATAGATATTAATTATATTATTATAAAGTAGAAAAAAATTCAATTATATAAATAATATAGGAATATATAAAAACGAAAATTATTTTTTTGTTATTCTAAATTATCTTTTCAATATTATAACTAAAATATTTTTTTATATTTAAATATTAATTTATTTTTATTATTTAAAAATTTTGTTTCGAAAAAATAGCTTTTATACCATAATCATAAAAAATCCTATCCACCTTTATCCTACCTCCCCCCTAGGATAATTTTATCCAGGCTATATCCCCCTTATATCCGACTTTATCTTGTCTTGAGCATGAACTAAACACAAGATAGGATTTATCCTAGCTACCAAATACAACATTGGAGGATATTTTTTCTTATTGGGGAAGGCATAGATACAAGGGGAAAATGGGGGGACAAAGCGTGCGAGTCTCAACACGTTAAAATAATGTATGTATTCGTGGAGCCCAGCCCAACTGAAGAGGACAGGCCGCAAAAGCCCTTGTTCGGAGCTTCGGCTCCTTTTATGTGGTGAGGAGACCTCCAAACGTGAGGCCAATTGTGTACACGTGGCAACCGACGATTGGGCTCAAGTACCCAATATTTCCTCCCCACTTGATTTCCCACCTACAGATTTTTATGTATGTGCTCCGGTGGCCCATCGTGTACAGAGTAGAATTTGCGGTCCTGCTTGCACCGTTACTAGTTGCCTTAATGGTGTTGTTATGCTAGCCAAGTCCCATAATTAATGAAAAAATATAATCAATAATTCTCAAATCAAAATTCAGAAAGAAGGATAAAGCAAAGAAAACGGTAATTCATGTTGAGATTAGATCTCCAAAAAAATGCAAAGCACAACTATAAGAAATTATTTAAAGCATACATAATCAATCAAGAAGAGAGATGACATCTTTCTCCCTTCACCCACTAGCTTCTTGAATTGCACTTTCAATCTTCTTGGCCATTGATTGAAGGAAAAAATCAATGTAAGAACACAATTCTTGGAGCCCCCAACCCTCAACTGGATCAGACACGACTGACGACTCAATCATGCACCCACCCATCTTACCATCCCCATCTTTCATGGGCATCACTCTAATTGTTGCAACATAATTCTTGAACCCATCATTGTTGTCCAACACCTCATAGCTGAAGCACTTCTCGCTGGGATCCATCATGAGGAGCCTCTCGTTGGCCCACTTGAGCTTCAACAGGTCGGAATCGTTGCCGAACGTGGTGGAGGTGCAGTACCGGACAAGGCCAAGCTGGGCCGGGATGCCCTCGACTCGGTGGCAAGTGTCGACAAGGGGAAGCAACTTGTGGAGATTGCAAAAATCCTCCAAGAATGGCCACACTTGGTCTGGGGTTGGCCCTTTCAGCTCAGCACTGGCCTTTCCTTCCCATCTTGACCGTGTTTCTTCAGCCATTGTGCGTGGGAGGGAGGGAGAGTCGTTGGGGTTATGGCAAAGATGGAGACATCTATTAGATGAAGCTCAAACATGTGGTAGCTAGATTCCCTTTCTCTTGGTATACAATATAACTAGAAACTTTTGTTTTTTTTTATTTAATTATATTTTATATCACACGGCGTAAGATGGTTAAAGTGAGACTAGATTCTTGATCGATCATTTTTAGACTTTGACTGTATACAAATACATGTCAATAACTAAATAAGCGAACGCTTATTTGCAGCCTGATATTTGTTGTCACTTAAATTTAGTTGGCAAATCAAGCATATGTTTTACTAAAAAAAAATAAACAATAGTAAAATAGAACAAAAAATATATAATAAAAATAAACAGATAGATAAATAAAGGGAGGATAAGAAATAATGAGCCCCTCGGCCCAGAAGCTTTAGTCAAGCCCAATAGAAATAAGGTCAATTGAGGCCCAAAAGCCCAAAGTCCACGAAACGAAATAAAAAGCCCAGCCATACTTTCCTCCTCTCTCTTTTCTCCTTCTTCTTTGAGCTTTTTTTTTTTTGGTCAAAGTCTTTGAGTTTTTTTTTTTTTTGGCTAGGAGTCTTTGAGCTTTAAGTTGCCCATTCTTTAGTCTTATTTGAGACAATGTCTACTCTAAGAATTTTTTTTGAATGAAAGATCCCAATTCAAGGTCCTATGTGAAATTTTTGCTTATGTTAATCGATGAAGTCGGCTTTAAGAGGAAATTAATGAAGAAATTGAGCTTGAAGATGAAACCAAATGCTGAACTTTGAGTCTTTGAGATATCACTAGCAGTCGACATGGCCCATACACAACACCCCACTTTATAATCGTATTGAAATATTTTATAATCAAATGAAATGATGCCAAACATCGCCATAAATATGACCATACCATGGGGATTCACAAACCCGCTGAAATCAATAAGGTCCAACTAGTATTATCTTATCAACAAAAAAAAAACTAGTATTATCTTGGTCTGAATGTGTTAGTTGTAAAACTAAGGGACATGAAAAACCAGTGTCACATAATTTGATCTCTATCGATATTCTTGTGGTGTAACTTCTCCGGTCGTAGTAGCAATTTGTCCCCCCATGCCTTTACCAAACTGTGAATTAAGAGTCGTATGGCAGTGGAGAATTAGAGGGGAAATGAAATAATTTCCTTTATAAGGTTCACGATCTCGCTCATTTTGCTATATAAGCATCATTGTTGGAACTTGTCAATCAGCATCAAAGCTCTCTTTCACAAATTGGCCAAGAAGTCTGATTGAGTCATGGAGCTTGAGTGAACGTGAATGATGATACTTAGTGTTGGGAATCGCACGCCGATTCCAAAAAAATAACCCAAGCAAATAATCCTCAGTAGAAGCATATAATAATAAAAAGAAAAGAATCGGAAGAACTATCGCACCACGCCCTTGCGCACTAGGAGATACTTTCATTCATCGCGAATGGTGGGATGTCATATCACTAATGAACGAGGATCTCTTCCTGACCATACCTCACGAGACAGCGGGTATTTGTTGTTTATTTTATATTTAGCTTATGTTTCGTTTTGGAGTCACCACTAGTCCTTAATGGTTGACTAGAAATCTAATCGAGACAGGGGAGAACCATTTCGATTTTTGTGAACCAGAGATTTCATGGGTAGGGGGACTTGGTTACATTAACAACCTTGATATCGAAATCCCTAACGCCCTTTCGATACCTAACTCGATTTGAAATATCTAACATGTCATGCGATTTCTCGAGGCCTATCCGCTAATCCTAGCCATTCTAAACGAGGAGGAATCAATCAACAATGGAATGGACAATCAATTCAAATCACAAATAGCATCCTAATATCGTTCCTAAAAAGGAAAATCATTCAAAGAGAAAAAAAAAAACAATCAAAGCCTAGTAAAGCCCTAAGGCTTGTTCATTTTTAAGGGTTGTGTTGTTTTTGGGGGTTTTAGGGTTTTTTAGGGGTTAGACCCCTTTTTTTGGGGTTAAGTCCTTTTTAGGTTTTTTTAGGGGTTAGGCCCCTTTTATTCCTAAACTAAGTAGTTTTCAAAAGAACAACTCCAAAAATTTTAATTTCACTCTAAGGGGTTGGCCACAAGTGTTTTGAACCATACTGCAACTTTTTGGAATTTCGTATTTTTTTTTAATTCCCAAAAATCTAAATTTTTTTAAAATTTCAAAATTTTCTAGATTTTTTTTTCGATTTTTTATGAATTTTCCAAATTTTACATTTTTTATGAATTTTCTGAATTTTTTCAATTTTTTTTGAATTTTCTGGAAATTTTCAAATTTTTATGAATTTTCTGGAATTTTGCAATTTTCTGGATTTTCTGGAAATTTTTAAATTTTTATGAATTTTCTGGAATTTTGCAATTTTTTTAATTCCCAAAAATCTAATTTTTTTTTTAAATTTCAAAATTTTCTAGATTTTTTTTTCGATTTTTTATGAATTTTCCAAATTTTACATTTTTTATGAATTTTCTGAATTTTTTCAATTTTTTTTGAATTTTCTGGAAATTTTCAAATTTTTATGAATTTTCTGGAATTTTGCAATTTTCTGGATTTTCTGCAAATTTTTAAATTTTTATGAATTTTCTGGAATTTTGCAATTTTTTAGGGATTTTATGGAATTTTGAAGTTTTTCTGGATTTTCTGAAATTTTTTTAATTTTGTAGGAATTTTTTTAATTTTTGAAATTTTCATGAATTTTCCGGAAATTTCTAAAAAAAATTATGATTTTCTAATTTTCTGAATTTTTTTATTTTTTTATTTTTTATGACTTTTTTATGATTTTTTTATTTTTTATTAATTTTTTTATTCTTGGGATCGAACCGAACCAATTCAACTACGTTGGACCGGCCTGATCGGTCTCCGGCCAGCACTCCAGCAGGGACAATGCCAAAACGAGGCCGTTTTAGGCATTTCTCATTTGGGCATTTTGTCAAATACTTGATGTGCTTTAGGTTTATTATGCAATCTCATGACCGTAACTTTAGGCTAATCTCCGACGACCCTTCGTTGGTGCTCCAACCACCACCATAGGTCCTAGGCCATCTACCAAGTTCCCACTATCAACCTAACCCCATCAGACTGCAGCTGGACCATCGCCAGCCGGCAATTTCTAAGCCTAAAAACCCTATCCAGAAACTGTTCTAATTAGGATTTTCTAACATTTTCAACTAATTCTAAACTACCTAATCATTCTAACAATCAAAACAACAAGGGGACTAGAAACGACTAACTTGGACGACCCTTGGCCGTGAAAATGAACTCTGGCAAGGCTCAGGTGGTAATATCCTGAAATTCGACCCTTTTCGAGATATATGAAATGATTATTTCATCGATGCACTGTTAAGTTAAATCTCGCTTTGAATTGATCACTCATGAGAGGACTAACCAATAGGGAAAAACTGTTAAGGAATTAAGTACGCATGACCTGAGAACTCGACCATAAGGATTGACAAGGAACAATTTTGAGCCATTATAGACCGATCAAGGAACGGTTACAAAATGATTCGCCAATATACAATCAGATCGCGAATGATTCCGCCTGACCATTGTATGGACTGCGAATAACCCTAAACCAATTCCTAATGATCGTGTACTTCGGAACTAGCGATTGACCCCTTGCAAGTAAATGACAACCGAGGTCACCCATGACCCGAAAAAGCTTAAACGTAGTTTGATAACAAAATCAAACCATGGGTCGTATACGCGTAACTCCTAAAAGCTGCCCGTTAGTTTGAGATATATTAAAGTTGCAATTGATCGATTTTAACCATGAATTAGAATCTGAATTTGGGTATCGAACTTTCAAGGATTTCAAGACTAACCTATTGGACATCGCCTCGTTAATATTTTGATTTATCGGTTTACTCGAAATCCTCGGAAAAGGAAATTTTGGGCCGAGAACTGGAGCCCAAGAGGAAGTGGGCCGAGCGAAGGCCCATTGGGCCTCACGCCCAATGTGTGCTTCGGCCACTTGGGCCCAAACAAGTTCAAGTGGGCCCAATGAGGCCCACTAAACTCACTTTACCATTTTCAAAGCCCAATAGCAAATTTAAGCCCAATTTGAGCTCGCGAACTTTTCAAGCCCATTTGTATTCAATTGGACCCATTCCAAGGCCCATCTCTTGACTTTGGCCCAAGGGCAAAATGGGAAATTTGTGCCAAAAATGTGAAATGACCAAAATACCCTTCTTGCATTATTGAACAAAGAGACAAAGGAAGGCTAGGCATTAATGAGTGAAGACTTTGGGGGAGCTACTATAATAAGTGAAGACTTCGGAGAAGAGAGAAATATCTCTCTCTCTCTCTCTCTCTCTCTCTCTCTCTCTCTCTCTCTCTCTCTCTCTCTCTCTCTCTCTCTCTCTCTCTCTCTCTCTCTCTCTCTCTCTCTCTCTCTCCTTCTCTCTCTCTCTCTCTCATTTCTGCCCCCTCTCTCCCTCCTCTTCTCTCCTTCGACCGAGCTGAGCAACACCGCCCCCCTAGCTGCTGTTTTGCCGCCGTGGAGCCACTCGCCACCACCCGCCGAGCGCCGTAACCGCCCGTTGTCGTGCGCCATCCGTCCGAGCCGCCTCCCTCACCGGTCCGCCTTCACCGCAAGTCAAACCAACCCACAGAATCTGTTGAGCTGCTGTCCATGCCATCATCGCCACCTCGTGTCATTTCCGGACCGAGTCATGCATAGCCTTCGCCGCCGCCGTCGTGCCCGTGTCATCGAAATCGTTAACGAGTGAGTTAACGCTCTAATCCCTCAATTAGTATGTTAAACTTGATTATGCTTAGTTTATATTAAGTTAATTAGGTGATTAGTGTTTAATGGTGATTAATTAGTTGATAGGTTATCAACTAGCGATAGGTTATCGAAAAGTTAGGTGATAAACTATCAAAGTTTTGGTAATAAACTGTCGCCAAATAGGCAATAGGCTATCGAGGAAATGATGATAAGTTATCGTAAAAAGGAAGATAAGCTATCGGCAAAAGGGTGATAAGCTATCGTCAAAGGGACAATAATCTATCGTTATTTGAGTGATAAGCTATCACCAACTAGGTGATCAGCTATTGATTAATTTAATGATAAGCTATCGCCAAGGGGCGATAAGCTATCACTAATTGGATAATAAGTTATCGCAACTAGGGCGATAAGTGGATTTTATATGGATATTTTTTGCTTGAGTTAAGTATTGAATTATATTCATTTTATGCTGTTTAATGCCTGCTTTGCCCTGAAAAATAATTGCCTAATGTGAAACCTTATTATTTAATTTTTTAAAAGGGTTTTTGTGGACATATAAATAGTAAACCCGAGGTGTCGGGTTTATATGTCAAATTTTATAAATTAAATAGGGCAAGGATGTTTAAAAGGGGAAGCATGCAAAGTTTGACAGTTCAATTGTGTCTATATGATCACGTGTGAATTTATTACTGCATTTTTAGGCATGAAAGTTGCAGTATTTTGATGTGTGAGCACAACCACATATGTATTGTTTAAATGAGGAGAAATGAAATTGGCTTGAGTGGTTTAGGTGCTTGCGTGATCCCATAATGAGAACCCGTTACCCCCGAATGAGTGCGGGCGTGCCTTGAATGGCCGTGATGAAACCCCTGCCTGATTGCGGGCGTGCCTTAAATGGCTGTGATGAGAGCCCTAATGGATTTTGAGCGTGCCCTAAGTGGCTGTGAATAATACCGGTTAAACCAAAGACTCCCGTGCGAGGACGGGCGTGCCCTGAGTGGCCGCGATAGATGTCGGTCATGTTGGAAGACCACCAAATCGTAGGGTTGTGCCACGGCCCTGAATGGTCTTAATAATCGGAACATGCATGAGTGCATCATGCATGGGAAAGTTGTTATGTGTTCTAATTATGTTATATGCTAATTGCATTATTATGGCACATGATGATTTATAAAGTGCAGGGCATGTGCCAAGACAAGGTAAGGATGCCTGCAATTGTGTGATGGTGTGTTTGTGTATGCTGTGCTGAGTTGCTTGATACTATGTATAACTAAGGCAAAGCAAGGGGTTGCATTGCTATTGATATGCCATCATTATATCATTGCATATTTTAGGTACATCCGAAACGAGTTGACTTCCTAAACGAGGTTTAAATCATTAACTTGCTGAGATTTATATCTCATTTATTATTGTTAACTGTTTTCTTGGGTCTTAGGATGGTGAACCACCCGATCTGGTTTGAGGTGCCGCAGGATATGGATAGTATTATTACTACCCATCGTTTTCCCGGCAAGTCGCATCTTTTTTAGCGCCACCTGTCTCCTGTGTAGGTGGATGAGGGCCTAGCTTTGTGGGTCCCTCATCAGTTCCAAGCATGGTTCATCCGTGATGGCGAGGGCATGTACGGTCCTCTGAGGGGCTTCAATGGTCCTCCAGATGGGGACCCTAGGCAGGAGATCTGAGATCCTATGGCCATTAACCCACCTAACGGGTCAGTGGAGAATCTCGAGACCAAACCTGATCCTGTGTACCCGTTGGATTACGAACCGTCGGAGCATGACCCCGAATCGCCCTATTTTGACTCGCCGAACCACTATGTTGATAGTCTTTGAAGGACATACCTGGGATCGGTTCTTTTTGGGATGACCCACTTTTGGATGGAGTAGATTGATCCCCAGCCCAGTATTTTTTTGGTAGGCTTGTAAGGAAATGTGCCCTTAAAGGACTTGTAAATGTGTTTCCTTGGGGTTAATCTAGTAATTAAATACAATGGCATTTTGGCATGACTGTTGTTGATTGTTATTACTATCCCTGCTTTTTACTGTTATGACTGGGTGATTGTTGTTGCTTTCGCATGCGTAATCGAAATATAAAATAAAAGGTCGGCGACGAATCCTGAGACGTCGTATGCAAATGACCTAAGTGAAGTGCTCGAGAGTCGCGGCGTGACACGAGTGCTCCGGTGAAGGTGTTCATGGGTAGCCGACTCATGGATTATGCAAAACACGATCCAAAATGCACCAAACAAGAAAGTAATCCATCATAAACATGATTAGGAGATTAATGAGCTCAAAAATAGGAAGAAAATCACATAATCTAACACAATATGGTTCAGGCACTCATTCTAGAATTTCATCAAACAATTGGCAGGTGATCGGGAAGGAAGTTTACCTTCTTCGCCTGAGCCCAAATCGGAAATTCCGAACCAATTGGAAGCAATGGGACGGTCCTCCTACACCTCCTCTACAAGGCTATGGCCTCGCCGCCACGGAAAGTCCCTAGATCGGACAATCGATCTCGATTTCAAGCCTTCTCTACTAGCTCTTCTCTAATCATTCAGGGAGGAGGTTCACCTGAGAGATCGATTTGCCGGCACCTTTCTCGTCGAAATGGCGCTGGTCACTTGACCTGAGGAACCTCTCTCTCTCTCTCTCTCTCTCTCTCTCTCTCTCTCTCTCTCTCTCTCTCTCTCTCTCTCTCTCTCTCTCTCTCTCTCTCTCTCAAATTCTCTTTAACAACTTCTTTGCTTGAACAGCTTCTCCTGCCCCTTTTTGATCTCTTCTCCTGGCGGTTTTTTGGCCACTAACTGACTCGGGTAACCGTTGTAACGGTTCCCCATCGACAGCTGGACATCTCTAGCACTCTACTTCTCTTAGACACGTGCTAGAATGGGGGAATCAGGTCAGTAAAGGGGCGGTGCAATTGGATTTTCCTTCCTTTCTCAGTGCAAAGCCAAGTCGGGTAAGGAAGATGACAACCCGGGTCGAGTTGGGTTGGATCCGACCGACCCGGTTAACCCGGTGGGTTAAAATTGTAAATTAAACCCCCATTTGACCTATTTTCATGATCTGACCCCAAATTCCGCTTCCTTGACACATTTTACCTTAGAATATGTGATCAATTTGAATTTTTATTTCAATTAAACCTAAAAACCCCAAATTTGAATTCGGTTCAAGTAGATTTTTGTTCAATTGAAGATCCTAATGATCTAATTAGGCTGTTTCAATGCCAAAATTTGATTTCTGATGATCAATTACCTTTAGGGAAGGTATAGACTTTGATCGAAAATTTCAAATTGAGCGAAATCCCCAATTTGGGTCTTAAAATCCCTAAATTTCAATTAATTTTGGGGCTTTTCAATTCCTTTATTAAATTGTGAAATTGGATTGACTAATATGTAATTCAAGGTCCCAAAATAATTGTTATGAAGACACTATAGCCAAAAAATTCCCAGAAATGACTTAATTGGATTTTTGGCTTAATTAGGATATGAAATTACCCAAATTTGGGGAAAACATATCCTAAATTTAAATTTTGTAAAATTGAAGTTTCAGGGATAAAATTGGAATTAAAATAAGACCAATGAATATTTTTGGTGTTTTTTTGGATTTCATTTGGTATTTTTCTTGATTTTCTCCCCATTTTTACCAAAAAAAATTGAAGAAAAATTAAAGAAAAATCTAGAAAAATTATTTTTTGTTTATAAATAGGTTCCTAAGCATGGCCAATGTTCCTAATCCTATTTTGTGATTTTTATGTAAAATTGAAAATTGGACCAAAAATCAGGTGTCAATAAGAATACACCAGAGAATTTGTTATCGAAATTTACCCAAACTTGGCCTATGTCTCCGCACATAGGCGCTATGCAAATTCACTATTCTTCGAAGAAAGTAGGAATACAATAATCTTCTCTCAAGATCGGAGCACAAAGAGATTGATAACATTCACAAAGAAAAACTCACTTTTTCTTCCCTATTATCTTTTCTCTTTATTTTCTTTTTAGTGCTTGACGGCTAGCATCTATCAATAGCGGATATATAAAGTGTAGCTTTTAACCTAAAAGGTAAATTAATAAAAAGACAAACAAGCCCATAATAATAATATTTGGCTTCATCTGCCAACAATCTTTCACTTGAAGGCAAATATATATGATGCACTAAGCAACTTTGCATCCATCTATTTCAAAAAGTAGTAACTGGAACTTGTCTGCGATACTCCTTATCAATTAACATGGAGTAATACCAATGGTAGTAGTGCATAAAATATATGTTTTTCTCTGTCTACTACCTTGGTAAACATGTCAACTGGATTCTTCGAGCCATCGATTTTCTATAGCTTTAACTCATTATCTTTCGATACTGGCCTGATGAAATGATAACTCGTCTTGATATGTATAGTCCTTGAGTGATAAGCTACATTATTTGGTAAGTGTACTGCACTTTGATTATCACTCCACAGTGTGCTCACTGGCTTCTTTCGATGTAGCTCCTTTATGTAATCTTATAACCACATGATTTCCTTGAAGGTTTCCGTGATCACCATGTACTATGCTTTTATTGTCGATAGAACCACCACTTTTTGTAGTTAAAATACCCAACTCACTACTGTACTTGCAATTATAAAGACATATCCAATGGTACTCTTACCACTATCTCGATCACCCGAGTGATCGGCAACTACATAACCTTGCAACTCTAGAGATATACCTCCACAACAAAGAGAGTAATTTGGTATACCTACTAGATATCTCAATATCTATTTTACTACATTCCAATGCTCTTTGATCGGGTTTTGCAAATAACGAATCACAACTCCCACTGCCTGTGCAATATATGGTCTTGTGCTTACCATGGTATACATTAAACTTCCTACTGCTGATGCATATTGGACTGCCGCCATCTCATTTTTCAAAGTCAGAGTACTCTGACACATATCCTTGGAGAGTTTGAAGTGATTCGCTAGAGGATTCGTAACATGCTTTGCTTTATTCATGTTAAATTTCTTTAACAACTTATTAACATAGTCTTCTTGCGACAACCATAATTTCTTATTTTTCCTGTCTCTGATGACTTGCATGCCTAACATATGCTTGGCCTCTCCCTAGTTTTTCATAACAAACTGTTATGCCAACATCTTCTTCACTTTTGCGATTATCTTCATATTGGAGCTAGATACCAGCATGTCATCCACATATAAAGAGAAATATACGATATCACCATTGCTATATTTGCGAAAATAAACACAATGATTAGCCTCACAGTATGCAAATCCTTTTTCTTCCATGAAACCATCAAACTTTAAAGGTGTGTTTGGTTCAGCATTCCCAAGGGGCTTTGGAGGAATGCAAACACCTTAACTTAAAGCCCCTTGGGGAAATACAAATTGTGTTTAATAAAAAATCCTTTACGAAGCTATTATGGCCCAAGTTGTGTTTAGCAAATCTTATTTTACAAAAAGCTTTGGGATTTTTTTATTAAAAAAATAAGTTTACCCTTCACCGGAGCCGGTGATGGGCTACAGCCGCCAGTGGCCGTAGCCCATTGCGAGACCTAGCGGCCATCGCCTAGGGTCGCGCAACCCCAGGTGACGGCGGCCGTAGCCCATCGCGAGACCCAGCGGCCATCACCTAAGGTCGCGCGACCCTAGGCGGCCGTCGTTGGGGTCGAGCAACCTCGTCGGCCCCTCGCCGGAGGTTCGCCGTCTCGATATGAACTCAAGCGACTCTAGCCGGCCGCCCTCAGCCCAAAGAAGATGAACAGTCATAAGGGGCTTTCGAGGCCGAAAGCCCCTTGAGAATGCTGAACCAAACGCACCTTAAATACCATTGCCGCGGAGTAGATGGGTAGGATTGAGTTTGGGTCCGGTCATAAATAGTCTGGCCCAAATTGATCCATTTAACCCTTTTATGATCCATTTATTAGAAGGCAAATTTCTCGACCCTTACCAGATCCGACCTATACCCAACTGATACCTGACCCAACCCATTTAACTAAATCTAGGAAAGCTTATTTCTGCTAATTATTTTTAAAAATTGTATTGCTAAAACATTTTTATGCAATACAAATTTAGTGGACAATTTTTATATATTTTTTAAAAAAATTGAGGCTATGTTCATTTCGCAGAAAATATGACATTTTTTAAAAAAGTTTTTAGAAAAATGACAATGTTTTTTTAATATTTTTATTTTTATTTTTATTTTTATTTTTATTTTTATTTTTATTTTTATTTTTAAAAATCATATTTTAATTATTTTCCTTTTCTTTTTTCTTTTCCTTTTTCCTTTTTTTTTTCCTTTTTGGTGGAGATGGCATTTCTCGGATTAGAAATAAGACCACCCTTGGACTTTGTCCAGGTGTAGATATTCGATTTGGGTGGAGGGCTGATTACGTTCTTCTAGAAATCACAGGGTAAATTTCTTCCTTCTCAATTCAACTATTTTGCTCTTGGAAGAAACTAGATGAGCAATAGCACCAAAAACAAATTCTATTTCTATCACCTATGTGATGTCTTGAATTAAAAATTCTCTAGCTTAAAGCATGATGATTCATAATATACAGTGAACTTACGGTGTGGGTCATGCACTTCGTAGATGTATGTCTCTCTCTTTTGTTAAGTTTTTCTGTGGTTCAAGCTGTGGGTTTTATTTTGACAGGGCTCATGGTACTGGTGAGCGATTATTCAACATGGACTCTAGACGGTTGCAACCATTGCTAGATAAAGCGGAAGCCAATTTGAAGCTATCCAGAAACTGTTTAGTGGACATTGGTGAAGAGATAGTATGTTTATAGGTGGGAAAATGACACAAACAGTTCCTGAACTTTGGCTCAATGTGCAATTTGATCCCTGAACTTTTAATTTGTTTAATATAGTCCATCAACTTTAATCCAATATGTAATGTGATCCCTAAACTTTTAATTGTTCAATGTCATCCCTAAACTTTTGGAACAAGTTCAATTCAGTACTTGAACTATATAAAAATGGTCATGCAATACTTTCCATTAATCCAAGTTTAGAGATTACATTGAACATTTTCATATAGTTCAGGAACTGAATTGAACTTGTACAAAAAGTTCAGGGATAACATTGAACAAATTAAAAGTTCTAGGACTACATTGCACATTGGATTAAAGTTCAGGGACCAAATTGCACATTGAGCCAAAGTTCAAGGACTGTTTGTGTCATTTTCCCTAGTATTTAAACCTAAAACTGGATATGGATAAAACGGTGGAGCAAAGCGAATCATGAGGTAATGGCTCAAACGATATCTAAAGCGGCAATGAATAAACGTGGAAGATTGAAGCACGATTTTAAGGGAGAAACCACTTGGAGATAAAATGTCATGACACGGTTATAACTACTGAAGAACTACTTATGGGCAGTTACATCGTAGATACTATAAATACCAGTGCTTATGTACTATAAAGACCAACCGACAAACAAACAAATCTTGTTATTTTTCAATTATCTTTCAATTCCTGTATCGTAATCATAGTTGTAATTTGTATATAACTCGTTGTCAATAGAGTGTGTCTTAGTTATAGTTTCTAGATACCTCGTTGTCAATTAAATTCCAGCAATGTGTCTTGTTGTTATCTTACTTTGTCGTTAATTAAATTCTGATAAAGTATGGTGTGACATCCACGATTCTGGCTATAAGAAGTGGCTACAGAACTGGTGTGTCGATAATGGGAGAAATCGGCCATAAACCATCCAAGGATCGATCATAGACCGATCAACTCAATCGGAAGGGTAATCAAGGGATCAGCCATGGTCTAATCGAAGGATCGGCCTTGGAATGATGAAGGGATCGGCATTGAATAAATCCAATGACCATACAAGTGACTCGAGCTATTCGGCCATGGATCAACTTCTCGACCACAAGGGTTGGTCGTGGGACGGTCATGTACCATCACGGATCGTTGGACGATCATGGATCGATCTCGCGCAGTCTTATTCCGATCGCGGGTGGTTCCGCACGGTCATATACCGACCGTGAACAACCATGAATCAATCCATGCGACCGTGAGTTGGTCATGGAACAATTGGTCCCACACATCTACATGACAAACGAGGGTCGGCCACGAACCAAGTATGCTTGGTCATGGACTAGTCATGGACTGGCCATGGACCACCTGGACAGGTCACGGACCAGTCGTGGATTGGTTGAGGAATGGTTCGGCAACCTTGCCGAATAGGCCATGTGCCCAAGCTGTGAGCCAGGCCATATGCGGGGTCACAAGCCGGCCATGTGCCAAACTTGGACTATTCCTTAAGGCCAAAAGCCAGCTCAAGCGCCGACCATATGCCCATCCGGCCTGTGGACGCTGCGGATAGGCCGCGCGCCAAGTCATGCACGGGCCATGCACCCGGTCTACTCGGCCTGCGGCCCGATCTTACACTCAGTCCAATGTCCGTCCAAGCAGAGCGAACAGGCCGCGAGCCAGGCCATATACGGGCCGTGTGCCCGATTTGCCAGGCCATACGCCTGGTCAATGCCAGCCACTGTGCCCACGATATGGGTCACCAACTTAGCCACTCAAAACAAATTTGGCCACGACCCACCACTTCCGATAGTAACTCGGCTACGAACCTCGATTGAGTAGGCATGGTCGATCGTGGATGGACATGAGAAACTTATACCCAACCAAGTTAGCACTTTCATTGGCCTAGTTCTCATGTTTACCTTATTCCTTGGAAAATGGACAAAATGGAAGATTCTATAAGGGAAGCTTGTCACAAATCAAAAGCCAATGATTACACCAAATCTAGACATTAAATGAGGGAGGGTGAGTCATATGCTTAGTTGTCTCTTACATCATTATTCCCCATTAATGTCAAGATGAATCATACCCTAAGTGGCCCGATATGAAGAAGACAAATGTTCATCTAAGGCTTAGGCATGCCACACCATCTCAATAGGCTTGCCACCTCTTTTTAATAGACTTGCCAAATCATCCAAATAAGCTTGCCACTTCAAGGATCCTTATCGGTCCAATTGGAAGAGTAATGATGAGAGGTTTGCCTATAAATAGAGGCACCAACCCTTCATTTTCAAATATCACCACTCACTTTCGTCTCCCTCATGCCCTCACTCTCTCGGCCGCCCTTTCTCCACTCAGTCGCACCCGTGCCTTACCGCGCCGTGCCACTCAGCTCACCACTAGGTCACCATTGGCCACAACCTTGGAGGGTAGTAAGTAGACTTACTAAACCTTGGTTTGGGTGTTGTGTTACGTTGGTTGAACGAGTTGTGTTCTTGTTGTACTTGTGTGGTATTGTAAGTAGACCTACTTAACTTTAGTTAGGACATTACGTTACGTTGTTAGGCGAGTCATGTTCTTGTTGTGCTTCCGTGGATTCCGTTGTTTGAGAATGCTTGTTATAGCTTGCCTTGCATGTATATGTATTTGTAAGGTTTGCTCATGCATTTGGTATCATACGTGAAAGCACGACCCAGGCCATGAACGAGTCTCGCTCAGTTTGGATCGGCATCGAGGCGTGTCGGAACGAGCCTTGCTTGGTGTAGGTCGGTGCCATGACCGGTCGGTTTGGATCACGAACTCGATTCCATGCCGAGCACGACATAAGATTTTAGAGGCTATATTGCATGACACACACTTCGCGTAAAGTACTCATAGTGGCATGATGCTTGTTGGCATGATCACACGAGAAAAAAAAAACACACTTTGCGTGAAGTACTCATGGTGGCATGATGCTTGTTGGCATGATCACACGAGGGAAAAGAATAGTCGTCACTCTTGATTTAAGGACGTTGCCCAATTGAGATCAGATGAATAGCCATCACCCTTGATTTGGGGACGTCGCTCAATTGAGTTTGGATGAATAGCTGTCACCCTTAGATTAGGGGACGTTGCCCGGAGAATTTTTTGAAGAACCATTCAAATGGTTGAGATAATGAATCCCTCATGTGCATGCTCATGGTGGTATTATTGTTGCATGAATAGAAAGGCAAGTTGAGATCATCTCATGCACAAAGACAAGTGTGCTTGAAGCATCTTTGTTATTGATCTGCCATCAACATTGGTGTAGCTATGTACATGTTCTTTATTCGATGGCGAGGCATCCTCCTATCCGGAGTTGATTGAGTTTACTTACTGAGTTGTGACTCACTCCTTATTTTTACAAACTTATAGGTATGGCGACACTGCCTCCGGTTCGTCACGGACTTCCCTTTGAGATGCATATGTCCGTGATAGATATAGTAAACGTAGAAGAGGATACCACCTACTGTAAGTGCACCACCACCGTGTGGGTGCAGGAGGATGCTGAGAACCTGGTTCCCCACCGTTGCGAGGCTTGGTTTACATGGTTTGATGGGGACTTAGTCGGCCCTATCCGTGGGTTCGACGGACCGCGAGGATTCTCGTCTGATGGGACCGTGGTGAATTCTTAGAGGACTAGCCTAGTCAAGGGGGAAACCAATTTTGATAGTATAGCCCGTTAGAGGAGCTAATGTTACCCCAACTTTTGATGAATGTAAGAAGAAGCAGCCTGTAGAAAGAGGGCTTGTAAAATATGAAGTGAGTACGTATGAAAATAGTAGTGTGTTTGTGAATTGGATGTTCTTCCTGGCTACATATTGTTGTTATTGTTTGGGTGTTGGTTGAATGTACGCTTTTGCATGCTCTTAAAGAAAGATAAAAGATTCGGGATGGCGACAAGCCTGGGACGTCGCGAAAATTTTCCCCCCAAGGTCAGGGCCGTGAGCGGGGGTCCTGACATATGGTCCATTTTAACATCAATTATATTCTGTTGTAGTATATCTATTGGTTTCCTCATTTACATGCAGGGTTAATATCACAAAAAACCCCAAACTGATACACATATGACAATTTTACCCCAAACTAATTTTTTAACCATGAAAAACCCCAAACTAGTACACCTGTGATAAATTTATCCCAAACTAATTTATTGACCACTAAAAACCCCGAACTGGTACATTTGTAATAAATTTACCCTATGTTAGTTTCCATTAAATTGAATCAATACCATAAAAAATTATAAATTGGTACACCTGTGATAAACAGAGGGTAAAACATAAAATTGGTACATCTATCAATTGCCGCATCTCATCTAGCAAAGCAATTTGACAGTAAAATTTAACGGAAATAAACTGAGGTTAAATTTATTACAAGTGTACTAGTTTTGGATTTTTGTTGATCAAAAAATTAGTTTTGGGGAAAATTGTTACAGGCGTACCAATTTGGTGTTTTTCATGGTATTAACCCTTTACATGTAATATATTTTGTCCGGAGTCGTCATAGAACTTAGCTCCTCTTATTAGAAAAAGATTGAAGAACGACTTCAAATAAAAAGTATTTCATCGTCGTGACAAATTCCGACGAAACATTATTATAAAAAGAATTTCCAAAAATCCCCCTATAATGAGGCTAGATGAGTCTCAAAGCTCCCTCATACTTGACCTTCTTTCAAATAATTCCGCAGTGGACAACTTTGTTCCGTGGGGTCATTGACGGGCAAACACGTGCAACTCACTTGTATATTTCGCATGCATTCTGGATCTTTTTTCAGTCCAAAAAAATTTTGACTCAAATACATGTGAATCATGCGAACAAAGTATCAAACTTTTAGTTTATATGAAGGGTTAATATCACGAAAAACCCCAAACTGGTACACATGTGACAAATTTACCCAAAATTATTTTTTTGACCACAAAAAGCCCCAAACTGGTACATTTGTGATAATTTTACTCTCCATTAGTTTCCGTTAAATTTTACTGTTAAATTACTAAGTTTGATGATACGTGGTAGTTGACAGGTATACTAGTTTGGGGTTTTACCCCTCTTTTTGTTACAAGTTTACCAATTTGTGATTTTTCGTAATATTAATTCAATTTAACGGACACTAACGGAGGATAAATTTGTCACAAATGTACCAGTTTGGGATTTTTAGTAGTCAAAAAATTAATTTGGGGTTTTTGGTGATCAAAAAATTAGTTCGGGGTAAAATTGTCACAAGTATACCAGGTGGGGTTTTTGTTGGTCAAAAAAATAGTTCTGAGTAAATTTATCACAGGTGTACCAGTTTGGAGTTTTTGGTGATCAAAAAATTACTTTAGGGTAAAATTGTCATAGGTATATCAGTTTAAAGTGTCACGCCCCGAACCCCAACGGACTCGCCGAACCCCAATGGACTCGCGACACCCCTTCGACGGTCGTATTGAACGCGACGTCCCAGGATGCATCACCAACCCAAACGAAACACCCAAAGTCGTACGCAAGCGGAAGCGAAATTTAAACAACCCAAACAAAAAACATTCAAGGAGGGGTAGCCGAAAGGCACGTACTCAAAACAAGAATACATTTAATATAACTTACAACATTCACATTTACATCATCTCAAACCAGGCTACTAACATCGAACCACGTTCATCAAAAGGGCGATGGTTGGGTAGCCTAACTTCACTATTAAAAAGGGGCATCCAAAAAGGGGTAAAGCATCAATGTCCAAAACCACTCCCGGTCTCCGAATCGCGCGTGACGACTATTCGTCACTCCAAGCCTGAAAATATTTAACAACGGGGGATGAGATAAGTCTCAATAAGCAAACAATCTAAACCCCACATAGGCCAAAGCGTACCTAGACAAGTCTCAACATGCAATCTAACAAGTCTCAACATGCAATCTAACAAGTGACATACTAGAATTCACATAAACGTACTTACCTCGCCTTAGAAAACACGCCAACTCTGCATTTTAGTCCAATCACTATAAGCAATAATATACCAAGAACACATCACAATCACTCGAGCGCCATACACATATGCGTTCACCCAATTCAATCAAGTACATTCCACATGCGTGACCATCCAACTATCCACGACCCACGTAAACACGCCTCAGGTCCTTTCCCACAACCGCGTCAACATGCCTCAAGCCCATTCTCACAGCCCGCATCAACACGCCTCATGCCCATTCTCACTGCCCGCGTAAACATGCCTCGGGCCCTTTTTCACTGCCCGCGTAAACACGCCTCAGGCCTTTTCTCACAGCCTGCATCAACACGCCTCAGGCTCATTCTCACTGCCCGCGTAAACACGCCTCAGGCCCTTTCTCACTGCCTGTGCAAACACGTCTCAGGCCCATTCTCACAGCCCGCGTTAACACGCCTCAGGCCCAACTTTCTCCAATGACCCGCGTAAACACACCTCAGGTCTAACTCCTGCCTTCCACGGCCCGCGTAAACACGCCTCAGGCCATTTAGACAAGCGCATA
The DNA here is from genome assembly GCF_021117445.2 of Syzygium oleosum. Classification (NCBI taxonomy): domain Eukaryota; kingdom Viridiplantae; phylum Streptophyta; class Magnoliopsida; order Myrtales; family Myrtaceae; genus Syzygium; species Syzygium oleosum. The sequence continues at coordinate 2,643,927 of NW_026607520.1, read as the reverse complement.
CGCCATATTATTCAATCAATTACCACGTCTTTCACATAATCAAAAATCACACAACCATTGCAAAACGACCACAACACAATTCGCCATACTTACGCCAAAGAGGCTACGGTTCCACCAATTCACGTTGCATTTCAACAAGCACCTACGTAACCATCACGAATCATCAACACGAACTACCGTCAAACGAACATTAAATCACACACGAACGACCGACGATCTCGGCATAAATTCCAGCACTAACGACCTCCAATCCAACCGCAAAAATCAGCCATAAACCACCTCGATTCAGCCCACACTCCGACCCATTCGCTCGCCCTGAACCAGCCCACAACTCAGCCACAATAAACAAGGGAAAACCGAATACATAGATTCGAAGCAATTTTGGGCCAGCGCACAGTTCTGGGATCCCTTTTAAAATAAATAGTAATTCAACCCCAAAAATTATGAATTTCGGATATGTCCTAGAAGACATCTTGATGAACATTTTTCATGAGAGCACAAAACCCAGTTCTGTCTAGAACCATCTCTTTTTGTCATCCAAAGTCGGACATAAAACATTTCATTCGGACTGGCCATCCGGCTTTCAAAATGCATTTCAAGTAGTAACCAAATATCCTTAGAAAGCTTTGAATTTTTTATATGTTATAGCCACAAATGTCCCCAACAAGTTTTGTGGAGGAAGTATTTTGAAAATAGATCTAGAAAAATTTATAAAAATTCGAACAGACCCGAAGGTCGGAGGAACAGTGTTTCCAGCAGACTTATTTCGGTCCAAAGATGGACTTCCGAATAACCTCAAATGACTTCCAAAAATTCCCAAATTAAATTATGTTATACTTCAAGATGTTTTGAACAACTTTCATGAAGGACAATACCCCAGATTCGGCCCACACAGGTCTCGGAAAAAATAGTAAAATCCAGCAACGCAGCAGCAGCCTTACCGGAAATCAACCAACAAGCACCATCAAGCAAACCAAGCACAACCAGCCATTAAACCAACTATCCACAGCTCTTAAACCATCCCTAACATGTCCATTAGTCACCCCTTAGCCTAGTCAAGGGTTAGGAAGTCACTTACTAGGGAAAAACCTAAGCAAATCCAAGCAAGGAGAAGCAGCAGCAACTCCGGCAGTGGGCTGAGCTCATAGTGGCTGGATGGGTGAGCGGCGGCTGTGGCTCGGCCTGAGAAGAAGCTGGGGTGGTAGGGGTGTGATGGTAGGGAGGAACGGCGCTCGGCGTGGCTGATTTGACGAGAAATGGGGCTGGTCGTGGTGCTGGAATGGAGAAGCGAGAAGCAGAAGCAGCAAAAACAGAAGCAGAAGAAGCAGCAGCAGCGGTCAAGAAGCAGCGGTGAAGCAGAAGCCACGAAGGAGCAAAAGTCCATCATGGGGAGGAGTGGGTGGAGTCAGCAACGTGGAGGAGTCCATCATGGAAAGTCAGCAACAGCAGCAGCATGGGGGAAAAACAGAGGAAGTCAGCAGCAGAAGTAAGGCAGAAGCAGCAACAGTAGCCACGTGAGGGAGTCAGCAGCAGAGGAAAAGTCAGCAGAAAAGCATGAGTTCAGCAGAGGCATGGGGGTTCAGCGAGGGAGGAGGAGAGGAGAGAGAGAGAAAAAGTCAACGCAATGAGTGTGATCCGACGGCCCACGTTCGAACTCGAAATCTATCCAACGATCCACAAAAAATCCTAATTATAAATTAGGATTTGGCCAAAAGAAAGACACTAAATAAAATAAACGCAGAGGGAGGTGTACTGGTAGAAATCTGCACCCAGTCCAAATTTCACTTTTCGATAATTCAGGGCAATCTCGACGCTAGCCACATTAATATCGACATCGTCCAATTAAATTCGTCACGAAACTCTGAGAAATTCGACACCCAAGTTCGGGCTCTAAATAACGGCCAAATTCGATCGAGTGCGATTTTAGCAAAATCTCAAATTTAAAAATAACCCAAGAGTGATCAGTTCTGGGCGAGATTTAACTATAAGCACACCAACGAAATACACGTTTTATAAATCCCAAAAATAGATCGAAATTCGGAATGTCACATAAAGTTTTTGGTGGTATTAACCCCTATATGAAAGATGCAAATCAATTAATGAACTCCAATTGCATTTGCCATCTGCCTTATATCTTACCTAATGTGCATTGACAATTCTATTCAATTTTCTCTTTCTTGGTATTAATTTTCTCGTAAGAAGATGCATATCAATTCGTTGACATTATGTATGCGCCTCGTATGGCAATCTATATTTTTCAACGTAAGATTTTCCATTCTTAAAAGGTATCATTTAAATATGGATGAAGCGAGCATCAATTGATTATTTTAATGGAAAAACTCTTCCTAGAAACTAAATTTAAAACACTTAGGCTCCATTCATTTCACTAAAAACAACTTTCAGGAAAATGTTTTCCGAATTTTTCGATGTTCGTTTCACAAAAAATAAACTAGTCATGGAAAATATTTTCCACCAATAGGAAAAACACAATTAAAAGTGAGGAAAATATTTTCTGTTTTTCAGAAAGCGAAAAACATTTTCCATATCTTCTTTTACCTCACTTTCTTTCACAAACTAAATTTTCTTTTTCTTTTTCTTTTTCTTTTTCAAAAAAAAATCGAATGTTTAATTATTTTCAATTTTTAAATCTTTTTCTATTTCTTTTCTTTTTTTTCTCTCTCCTTTTTTTTCTTTTATTTCTTCCTCAGCCAATCGCCGGTCACGGCGACAAATAGCGATCGGCCTTGGGTGAGGCCGAGAGTAGCCTCGCCTCGCCGAATCTGGTGAGGCCTCGCTTCGCCGAATCTGGCGAGGCCTCGCTTGATGCTAGCAAGCCAAGGCTCTCGCTGGCCTCGAGTGAGGCCGAGCCTCACCGAATCTAGCGAGGCCTTGCCCGAGGCTGGTGAGGCTGGCCCGTGGCTGGTCGCCGACCGTCGTGGTGGTCAGCGACCGGCAGAGGTAGAAATATAAGAATAAAAAAGAAGAGAACAAAATAAAAGAAAAGAAATATTGAAAATTATTCAAAAATTAAAATAAAAAAATTATTAAAATGAATGCAAGGAGAAAATTCAAATCAGATTTTTTATACCGAATGACAGAAAATGTAGCGTCCCAGGCACACCCCTTATTAAGCCAATCTAATCTTACGAATTTATAAGAGTTCGCATGCGGAAAACTTTCCTTTTTTTAAAGGTCAGCATTTATAACATGAATTATAATTAAGGAAAATCTAGTATTATAAAGGACAACACTGGAACTAAACTTCAAAGTTTCATTATTTATTAACACGGGTGATAGACATCGCGAGTGATCCTTTACTAGGATGACTATCGCTATAAGTCCCTCCCTAGTGGATCCATCTGCACATAGTTGCCTACCTATACCGTCCAAAAGTATCACCCTAACTACGACACCAACTCTCAAAAAGTGCTAGATCGTGTCGCACAAAAATGGTACTCCCCCAAACATAGCTCCTCGCCTCACTATACTCCGCTATCTCCATCATCAGCTCCATCCCCGTCTGGATGTGGTAAAGGCCCCACGAGCCGCCTGCCGACTCAGGCTTACATCGCCACGAACCCGATGAGTATTGGGCCCACAGGAGATCTGATATCCACCGTAAGGACTGATATGCACTTCGCAAAGACTACGCCAGGGAAGTAGGGGTCCACAAAATCCGTCATGTGGCTCGAGAAATCAATGGGGACGCCATAACTAACGGAGGAAGAAGCGGGAAGGATCGACATATCTACAAATCTGAAAAATTTTAACCACTACGTAAGTGAGCGATAGCTCAAAGAATGAAATCTCTATCACCCTATACCAAACAAGCTACGATGCACGTCAATAGGCATAAGTGTGACAGTCTTCTAACTGGACTTACTAACCAAACAAAATATATCTTGTTGCTCCCGTTCTATTCACTATCCCAATGTGGCACTTCAAACTCAACAATGACAATTTATGGCACAATTCAGACATGCACACACAAATTAACGCTTGCATGGGTATCATTATCTCACTCCAAGTCACATGCCCGATATGCTCGCCGGTCACGTAAGGAGGAAAACTTCCGTCTAGCAGGGTTTGGTGCACACTCCAATCTGCCACAGTGTACGTCGAAATTCCCAACGGGCCATGCAGACTTCGTGATCCACTGACCACGGCATCCCGATCCCACTCCCGAGGCATCTAGGGCAGAATCCTCATAGGCATCTGGCTCTCACAACCAGGCATCCCGCTTTCCCATCGGCTCCTTGGGGCACAGTCGGTCTATAAACCAATGATATTCAATAACCCAACAAGCCCACACACATAATCATCTCATGCAGCACACAGCTCGTCAACAACAATTTCCACAACACGTGGCTAATCACATTCTTAATTTCTAACGACCGATCACCAATCGACTTGCCGCGATTTAAAACCGATTTGGACTTACTAAAGCACCTAATTAAACTCGTGATACATACGCAGCTTTGTCCCGGACCCGCAATCGACTCTCGACCTAGACCTAAGCCCACGGTCAGTCCACAGTCTCAACCCGACATCAATCCAATTTCCCTACTAGCATCCGAGTTCTCGGCCGCTTGTCCCCCTAACTCGCGTACTAATCCGAACTCACAGCCTGCTTGCGACAAGCCCCCGCCGAGCTCCCGTGCTCACGACCATCTCTCGGTCTCACCACCATGTCTCATCTATCTCACTACGATACCCAAACGGCGACGACGCTACAAATCAGCCACTTGACAAACACTATCACCAATATCCCGAATCTACGATCCAATTTGTTGAGGAAAACTCCTATTAATTTTGAAGTTGACAAAACCTTCCACATAATTATAAGTCTGATACTTATTCTGAACTAATTTATATTCCAGGTATTTATGTTCTGGAAACTCAGAAGGAAATTATTCAGACTTTACAAACTGTCAAGACCCACATAATCTAGGTTATGAGATTCAGACGCAGAAGTTATTCAGATGCAAATGCAGAAGCAGAAGTTATTCAGATGCAGACACAGACGCAGAATTCAGAACGAAACACAACAGCTAGTGATCTGGCATGGATTTCACGAAGGAATGTTCTGATTGTCTCAATCTCAATCAAATTGATTGACAATCAAACATTACGACAAGAATGCATTACAACGGACAAAGCTCTACTTATGGAAATCAAGATTCTGATTGTATGGGCGACCAGAATCAGCGGGATTCAGAATCTGTCATCCAACGGCTACTCAATCCTTTTTATACAAATCTGTCCAAGATGAAGATTGGAAGATGATCCTCTCGAAAGCTGTCCAACGGCTAGTTTGGAAGTAGAGGAGTATTTAAGGAGATCAACGAGCAGCAGAAGGTAGTACAGAATCAAGAATTAACAAGTCCAAAGTCTGAGCATACTCCAATCATTTCTCTTGTCATTCTGAGCAAAACATTAAGATCTTGAGGGACACTTTGTAAGAGTGATTGTGTGAGATAGAGAGTCCTATCATACACAAGAGTGTTGACACTCAGAAGTTGTAATTCCTCTTGATTACATAGTGAAATCCAGCCGGTAGGCTGTAAGCGTGGGAGAGTGGACGTAGGCTTGCTATAAGCCGAACCACTATAAACTTGTGTGTAGATTCTCTATTCCTTATCTCTTATTTTATATTCTGCACATTAAGAGCACCGTCTATATAATCTGTCTTGAATCTGAATTTTATTCAGACTCTACTATAATTTATTTTGTTTCCGCTTAAATTATAAAAATTGTTTAAGATCACCTATTCACCCCACTCTAGGTGATCCTTGCTAGCTACATCAATTGGTATCAGAGCAGGTTGCTCATTTATTGAAGTGTCTTACTTCTGAGCTAACGATCTATATGGCTAGCTATGGTGCTCCAGGGCTCATTGAAGGACAGAGCAACAACAGACCACCATATTTCGATGGCAAGGAATATAGTGTCTGGAAGAATAAGATGAAGGCATTCATAAAGTCAATTGATCACATGCAATGGGATGTCATCATCAGAGGAGTCAATCCAAGATCTTCTGATTCAAAAGAAAAGGCAGATGCAAACATAGCAGCAGATCCTCCATTATCTCAAACTGAGATATCCAAAAGAGAAACCTTAGATTCCAAAGCAATTTATTCTCTCTATTGTGCTTTATCACCTATTGAATATAAAAAAATTGCTGCTTGTGAATCAGCTAAGGAAATCTGGGATACTCTTCTTGTTACTTATGAAGGAACAGATCGTGCCAAGGAAACTCAAATCAATCTTTTGCTCGGTCAATATGAATCCTTCAAAATGAAGCCTGAGGAATCAATTGCTGATTTGTATGACAGGTTTACTGATATAGTAAACGGTCTTGCTTATCAAGGACAACCAGTTCCGGATGCAATGAAAGTCAACAAACTTCTGAGAGGACTGACAAATCAGTGGGATAACATCAAAACATCTCTTCAAGAAACACAAAAGATCAAGCCTCTATCAGTGAATGAGTTAATTGGAACTCTTCAATCATATGAGACTGAGAAACGGAATGAGGAGAATGAATCCAGAGGTAATAAGTCAATTGCTTTGAAGACTAACATTGATTCTGATGCAGATTCAAAGATGAAGACGTTGATGATGAAGAACTAGCTCTCTTTATAAAGAAGTATAAGAAAATGAAGATCAAAGGAAGAAACCTCAGAGGTAAGAAGCCTTTTGAGAAGAAGAAGTCTTTCGATGAAACAGAGAAATCAAAGGATGTTATATGCTTTCACTGTAAGAAACGTGGACATATTAAGCCAAATTGTCCACTTCTGAAAAAGAAGACCAAGTTTGAGAAAGCAAAGAAGGCCTTAAAAGCAGAAACCTGGAGTGATACAGAGTGTGAAGACAGTGATGAAGATATCTCAAATTTCTGTCTAATGGCTAAGTCAGACTCAGACTCAGATTCAGATTCTGATCCCAAAGTGGAGATTGAGGTAAAACATTCTGACATGCCTATTGAAGTATCAAATTACATTGATGAATTATGCTTTGAATTCAAGACTGCTCTTAAATGCATCTCTTCTTTGAAAAAGGAAAATTCATCACCGAGGCAACAGGATGTTTCACAAAAAGAAAAAATCAATTTCCTTCAAAAAGAATTTCATCAAGTCAACGAAAGTCGCGATTTTCTTTCCAAAGAAAATGCGGTTTTGAAAAAGTAAGTTTCAGAAATTACTTCCAAGTTTTCAAAGGGTTCAGAAACCTTGAAGCATATCCTTTCTATCCAAATTCCTTACTACAACAAATCTGGTCTCGGATTTGTGAAGGAAAGTGATAGCTTGATTGATTTTCCAAAGGTCAAGGAGAGATTAAAACAAAGACCTCCTCGACAAGCTTATAAAAACCATTTCAAAAGGAATTTTGTAAAACCTGTTGGCCGAAGTGCACTCAGGTGCTCAAAATGTGGAGATCCACAACATTTTGAGAATGAATGTCCTAAGGTCTGGAGACCTGTTAGAAGAGATTTTGTTAAGACAGCTTATACTAATACTCAAGGACCCAAACAAATTTGGGTACCAAAGAAAACTTGAGATGTTGTGATTTTTGCAGGTTACCACAAAGAGAAAAAGGAAGTGGTACCTAGACAGTGGATGCTCTAGACATATGACAGGAGATCCAAGTATATTCGTTGATCTACACAATCTGAATGGTGGAAAAGTTTCCTTTGGAGGAAATACCAAAGGAAAAATTGTTGGCAAAGGAACAGTTGAAATTGGAGGACTTACAATCAATGATGTCTCTTTGGTGAAAGGACTCAACTACAACTTGATAAGCATAAGCCAACTATGTAATACAGGTTTCAGAATCAACTTTCAAGAAGATACATGCTCAGGGACAAGCAAAGATTCTTCTCAAATATTTACAGGAAGAAGACATGGCAATATCTATCTTCTAGATGTCAATCCAAACTCCACTCATTGCTTGATCTCAATCAAAGAAGATGAAGATCTATGGCATAGAAGATTGGGCCATATCAGTATGAAACAAATCTCAAAGATCTCAAACAAGAAACTGGTTCGAGGTCTACCAGATTTGAAATACAAGAAAACAGAGTTATGCAATACCTGTACACTAGGAAAGCAAGTAAGGAGCTCTTTCAAGTCTATACATCATGTTTCCACTAATCGTGCTTTGCAGCTTCTTCATATGGATCTATTTGGACCAACCAGAACACAAAGTATTGGTGGTAAGAAATATTGTTTAGTTATTATTGATGACTTCACAAGATTTACTTGGGTGTTCTTCCTTGCTCATAAAAATGAAGCATTTTCATATTTTTCAAAATTTGTAAAAAGAGTTCAGAATGAAAAGGGCTATTCCATTTCCAGCATTAAAACTGATCATGGGGGAGAATTTGAAAATCAAAGTTTTTTCAGATTTTTGTGAGGAAAATGGCTTTCAACATAATTTTTCTACTCCTTATACACCAGAACAAAATGGCGTTGTGGAGAGGAAAAATCGTTCTTTGCAAGAAATGGCAAGAACTCTGTTGATTGAAAGTAAAATTCTTTTTCATTTCTGGGCAGATGCAGTTTTTACAGCATGTTATATCATTAACAGAGCTTTTCTCAGACCCATTCTTGAGAAAACCCCCTATGAGCTTTACAAAGGTAGAAAGCCCAACATTTCATATTTTCGTGTGTTTGGTTGTAAATGCTTTATTTTGAAAAATCTAAATGACCGCACTGGTAAGTTTGATAAGAAAGCAGATGAAGGATTCTTCGTTGGATATTCTACTACAAATAAAGCATACAGAGTCTTCAACAAAAAGACTCAGACTATGGAAGAATCAATGAATGTAAAGTTTGAAGAAAACATTCAGACTCACAGAGATGAATCTGAACCATCTCCCAACATTCAAGAGTTATCAGAAGATCATCAACAATTAGTATCAGAAGGAAAAAAAGGAAAAGAAGATACAATACAGACTCAACCAGAAAGTTCAGAGTCTGCAGATATTCACAAAGAAAGATTTGACAAAAACTGGAAACATAAATCCAGTCATCCGAAGAACCTTATCATTGGAGAAATAGAAGATGGTATCAAGACTAGATCCAAACACAAGGAGAACATCAGCAACTTGGCCTTCATATCAGAAATAGAACCAAAAGAAGTTGGTGAAGCATTATCAGATGAAAGCTGGATCGAAGCTATGCAGGAGGAACTTCAGCAGTTCAGAATCAATAAAGTTTGGGAGCTTGTGCCAAGACCCAAAAATCATCCTGTCATTGGAACAAAATGGATATTCAGAAACAAACTTGATGACAAAGGGAAAGTTACAAGAAACAAAGCAAGACTGATTGCAAAAGGCTATTCTCAAGAAGAAGGCATAGATTATGATGAAACATATGCACCAGTTGCAAGGTTAGAAGCCATTCGGCTACTATTAGCTTATGCTTGTTTCCATAACTTTAAATTATTTCAGATGGACGTGAAAAGTGCCTTTCTGAATGGATATATCAAAGAAGAAGTATATGTGGAACAACCACCTGGTTTTGAAGAACCAAGGAAGACTGATTATGTCTACAGACTCAAAAAGGCTCTTTACGGTCTGAAACAAGCACCCAGAGCTTGGTACGAAAGGTTAAGTAACTTCCTTCTGCAAAATGATTTCACCAAAGGTAAGGTTGACACAACTTTATTTGTTAAGAGAAAGGGTAAGGATTTCCTACTTGTTCAAATTTATGTTGATGATATAATCTTTGGATCCTCTAACGAATTGCTTTGCAAGGAATTCTCAAAGAATATGCAGAATGAATTCGAGATGAGTATGATGGGAGAATTAACATTCTTTCTTGGCCTTCAAGTGAAACAAACCAAAGATGGTACATTCTTTTGCCAAGATAAGTATGCAAAGGAGATTATCAAGAAGTTTGGATTACAGAATTGCAAGAAGACAGACATCCCCATGTCTCATTCATCCAAACTGGACAAAGCTGAAAATGGTAAAAAGGTTGATCAGAAGGTATATAGAAGCATGATAGGTTCATTATTGTATCTAACTGCATCTAGACCTGACATTCTATTTAGTGTCTGCATGTGTGCAAGATTTCAATCAGACCCAAGGGAATCTCATTTTTCTGCAGTAAAGAGAATAACTAAATACATTGGAACATATCCAATGTTTTTTTTTTGGTAAGGGGAACATATCCAATGTTAGGCCTTTGGTATTCCAAAGATTCAGATTTTACTCTTACTGGATATTCTGATGTTGATTTAGCTAGATATAAAGTGGACAGAAAAAGTACTTTAGGTACATGTCAACTGCTTGGGAATATGTTGGTATCCTGGTACTCAAAGAAGCAAAATACAGTTGCACTTTCTACAGCAGAAGCAGAATATGTAGCATTGGGAAGTTGCTGTGCACAGATTTTGTGGATGAAGCAGCAATTATAAGACTTTGATATTGAAGAATCAAGTGCTGCAATCAAATGTGACAACACAAGTGCAATCAATTTGACAAAGAACCCCATTCTTCATTCTCGAGCTAAGCATATTGAAATCAAGCATCACTTTATTCGAGATCATGTTCAAAATGGTGATGTGAATATTCAATTCATTGATTCTAAGAATCAATTAGCTGATATATTTACAAAACCTCTTGATAAATCTTCATTTGAATTCATAAGAAACAAACTATGCATCATTTATCCATTTTCTTGAAGTGTTTGATAGACAGGAATTTTTCAGACTCAAGTATTCTCAGTCTGAACATTTTTCAGACTCACAAAGAAAGGTACGTTCCTTATTCAAATTTTGGCGGGTATATTTTTGGCATTTTTGACAGGATATTTTTATAATCGTTACTTTTGGAAGCAAATCAGGTATGTATTCTAATTTATCTGATAAATTGTGCTTAATATATTGTTATGATATCATCACGTTTGATTAAGCTTCAAAGAGTATATTTTCTTCCTACTTGCTTGGGATATCTTTTTATTTTCTAAAAGTAACTTTTCCTTCCAAAACTTATCCACCTCCTTTATAAACCCGTCCTCTTCTTTTCAAAACCCTATCAGTACGATCTTTTACTCTCAAAACCCTTCCGATATTCAAAGACTCGCCTCTTCTTCTTCCAAAGATCGAAACTTTCCTCTCCAAAAGTAATCATAATGCCATTCAAGATGGTGGCTCGTAGAACATCTTCACGTATTCTCGACCAAGACTCAAAGTCTACAGCACCGGCGGAATATTTGGAGGTTTCAGACTCAGAATCCGACCATCATGAAGACCGTTCTGAAGCAACACCTTCTCAGCGATCGCCACCACCAAAATCGTCCGGTAAAACAAATTTTCATTTTCGAAGTATCAAGCTTGTATGGAATGCTTATCAGCGGTTAAAGAGAAGCAATGCCTCTGAATCGGTTCTGCGTGACTGTCTTAAAGACAATAATTTACTCTCTGAAGAACATCTCGCTGAAACTTACTCTGAGTTTTGTAGTAAAACTGTCAAAGTTCCAACCAGCTCTATCCCAACAGAACCGTCTTCCAAAAAGGGTAAAGAAAAGGTTGGAGAAACTTCCACTCCTTCTGAAAAGAAATCTGTTCATATAAGCCCTAAGTCCACAAGTGCCTCGAAATTTGTTGTTCCTGATGATGATGCACGTTTTTTTGAGACTTTTGAGATAAAGATGGGAATAGCATCTGGTTTGCCTGGAACAGGAGGTTTGTTCAGAAGCACTGCACATCACATGCGCTACAAGTTGTTACTTGCTAGAGGGGTAATGAACAATAGGATCAGTGGATTTTGAATACCCGGAGAAGGCCGGCATTTCAGTAAAGCACTTGTTTGAGAAGTTAGGGATTTATGAATTTTGCCTTCAATCTGCCAATACTTATGCTGAATTAACTGCCTACTTCTATTCCAATCTTTCAATTCTGTCACCAAATTAGATTCAATTTACTGTTGGTGACAAGAAGGTTGATTTAAAAGCGCATGAGTTGGCAAGGATAATTGGAGCCACACACTCCAATTTTACTCCGTTGGCAGTGAATCTTGAAGAAGCTTCTCAGGTGGCTTCTGAAAATCCAAACTTTGCTCAAGGATCAAAGCGCCATCTCTCCTATTCTGACTTATCCAGACGATCTGTGATCTTGCATAAGATCATAATCAACTATTTGAAGCCCAAAGATGCCTCAAAAACTGACCTTTCAAAATCAGAAGTCAAGCTCATTTGGGCTATCTTAAAAGTTCAATCCTTCTCTCTCCCTCACCTCATCATATTACATATGTACAGGGCATTACAGAACGATAAGGGTCATCTTCCATATGGTGCACTTATCACAAGAATATTCATGTTTTTAAGATTATCTATTCCTGATGAGTTGCGAGAAACCATGCTACCTCTTATGTTTGTTGGAGAAAGAATGCTCTCCAAAATGAAGAAATTTGAATATGTAAGGGACAGAGTAAGAGGAAAAGAGGCTCAACAGTCCGCGGGTAAATCTGTTGGAAAGAAATTGGAGAAAGACAAAGAGCAAAAGAAAAGAACCAATTCACCCAGCAAGAAGCCTGATTCTCCTACCCCACTAAAAGTGTACAGCAAGAAACGTAGAATTCTTCTGCATGATGAAAATGATGAAGCAGAAGCAGAACACTTTGAAACAGGAGGCCCAGAACATGTTCCTGAACCAGCTTCCAAGGTTTCAGAATCAATTCATGCAGAACATGTTTCTGAAGATCAAGCACCTGTTCAGGGGGAGATTCCACCAGAATCAGCCACAGGGTACAATCAGTCTGAGGAAGCTAATGTCCAAGGTCAGCCATCCGAAAATCAGAACATTCTTTCTATTCTGCTCGAGATTAAAGACAAGCAAGCTGCTCTAGATCAAAATATGCAGAATCTACGTAAAATTGTTGAGGAAAACACCAAGGCTCAACAACTTCAGGGCAAAGAGATAAAGCAAAGATTAGAGGAAGCCATTACTATGTGCTCATCCAACATGGATAAGGCCATAGGTCAATGCAGTTCGAAGATTGAGGAGGCTGTCTCAATATTGGAAAATTTTCAACTGATTCGTACTCCTAAAAAATAGCCTGTTTTTCAACATTTCTCTCCAAATTCATTTTTTTTGGTCTGTAATATATCTCACAATGATTGTTAGACTGGTTGATTACTTAATCTTAGTGACTTATTCTCTCTATTATTATCTTTTTGCTGATGACAAAAAGGGGGAGAAATTATGTGCAGATTTGCAGGTTATATACAAAGGAAGAAAAAGACACAGATATCAACAGAGTTTGCTCTTTCAATCTGTGCTTCATGAGCTTAATATGTTTATTTAATTTCATATCAATTTCAAAATAATTCAATCTGCAGGAAAGTTTTGTCACCATCAAAAAGGGGGAGATTGTTGAGGAAAACTCCTATTAATTTTGAAGTTGACAAAACCTTCCACATAATTATAAGTCTGATACTTATTCTGAACTAATTTATATTCCAGGTATTTATGTTCTGGAAACTCAGAAGGAAATTATTCAGACTTTACAAACTGTCAAGACCCACATAATCTAGGTTCTGAGATTCAGACGCAGAAGTTATTCAGATGCAAAAGCAGAAGTTATTCAGATGCAGACGCAGATGCAGAATTTCTTCAGACGCAGAATTCAGAACGAAACACAACAGCTAGTGATCTGGCATGGATTTCACAGAAGGAATGTTCTGATTGTCTCAATCTCAATCAAATTGATTGACAATCAAACATTACGACAAGAATGCATTACAACGGACAAAGCTCTACTTATGGAAATCAAGATTCGATTGTATGGGCGACCGGAATCCGCGGATTCGGGACCACATCCAACGGCTACTCAATCCTTTTATACAAATCTGTCCAAGGTGAAGATTGGAAGATGATCCTCTGAAAGCTGTCCAACGGCTAGTTTGAAAGTAGAGGAGTATTTAAGGAGATCAACGAGCAGCAGAAGGTAGTACAGAATCAAGAATCAACAAGTCCAAAGTCTGAGCATACTCCAATCATTTCTCTTGTCATTCTGAGCAAAACATTAAGATCTTGAGGAACACTTTGTAAGAGTGATTGTGTGAGATAGAGAGTCCTATCATACACAAGAGTGTTGACACTCAGAAGTTGTAATTCCTCTTGATTACATAGTGAAATCCAGCCGGTAGGCTGTAAGCGTGGGAGAGTGGACATAGGCTTGCTATAAGCCGAACCACTATAAACTTGTGTGCAGATTCTCTATTCCTTATCTCTTATTTTATATTCTGCACATCAAGAGCACCGTCTATATAATCTGTCTTGAATCTGAATTTTATTCAGACTCTACTGTAATTTATTTTGTTTCCGCTTAAATTATAAAAATTATTTAAGATCACCTATTCACCCCCCTCTAGGTGATCCTTGCTAGCTACATCACAATTCAACATGCATTCAGTTCCCAGTCTAGAATAGGGAGACAGAATTTCACTTGCCTCAATGTCGGCTCGTGAGAAACGGTTTTGGGGATGATGGCGGTGTCGTCGAGCTTTCGGCTCTCTGGTCACGTGCCTTGTTTCATGGCTCGAAGAAATTACCGGTGCATGCAGTTTCTTGGCAGTCCCGCAGCTGTGGGGTCGAACGGAACAGGCGAGATTGTACCGGTTCGTCAGGGAAGAAATCAAGCGGAATAAGAAGGCGAAGATGAGTTCTGTTGGGAAGAAAATGAGCAGAATCCCGAAAGAAGGGAAAACTGGATCAGCAATTGGGAAATGAAGAATGTTTTCTTCCTGTTGCATTTGTGAGTGTGAGCGTGTGTCGTGTGGTGTAGTGGACGGCTGGCAGGGGGGTGGTGGGGTGGGAAGGTCATTGGTGCGGAAGATTGGTGTTGATGGCTGGTAGCGCGACGAGGGCGATTGGCGCGATGGTTGGCGTGGCGGTGGTGCAGGGGTAGAAATGGTGATGGCAGTGGTGATATCTTGACGCTATTTTTTCCGACGTTGACGCTTTCGCATTTTGCCAACGATTCTTCTAATTTCCAACGTAACGTTATGTTACGTACGTTCGCTAAATGAACTTATGAATGAAATTTTTGGGATGTCACATCAAATATTGTCCAATTCATTTTCAGGTTTCAAATGAATACCAGAAAATATTGTCATTTTCCTGGAAAATGAATTTCCGAAAAATATTTTTCGGAAATGTCACATTTTGCGTAAACAAATGGAGCCTTAGTACGGAAAAACCAAGTGATAGAAGGAGAATACAAACGATTTCGTGCATCGGTCCTATACGAGCCCGTGCACTTCAAGATCAAAGACCTCATCTCTTTGCCAACTTGATTTTTAGAGGGTGCGTTTGTTTTATGGAAAACTCAAGATTTGAAAAACATTTTCCCATAAATGATTGGCTTTATCGCTCACAAAAATAAATAAATGAAAAATATTTTCATCATCCACATAATATATTTAGATTTAAATTGATGTTGACAATAAAAATACTTTTCAATGATTAATTTTTCTAAACGATATATCTAATCAATTTTCCGAAAAATGTGTTTCCAAATTTTGATTTTTCATGAAATAAATGGATCCTTAAATTTATAAAAACGTTCGGTAGGTGGTAGAAGCAATATCTACTTCGTTGGTGGAGGCTTCCAATGATCAAATTTAGCATGGAGACTCTTAAGTTCAGATTCGAAATGGTATTCGAAGCAATTGAAGAGTCTATGAACATTCTCGAGAGTGCTATATTCATCTCTCCCTCTAGTTTTGGACCGTTATCTGAATTCGATTGACCTTGGAAATGGTTTATGTACCTTGGAAACTTCGTTTCCGAAGAAAAATGACAGATTTTTAGAGATTTAGTGAACGTCAGTTCTTAGGCACCAATTTTCGACGTACCAAATTGCTTCAGTGTTAGGGAACTATGTGCAATAGGGGAAATAGAGCACTGTTGTACTATAGAATTCTTGCATTTTTTCTTGGTTATTCAGAACCCAAGTTGAGGGTTGAGATTGCTTAAAGTGTTGTAGTGATACTGTTTTTGGTTGGTGATTTTGTCGGTGTTATGAGTGCATGTGTTATGACAACTCGCAGCCCGACTGGAAATCATTTAAATGTAAGCTAATGGTGTGAAGTTGGTAGTGACAAATCCAATAGAGTTGCACTTCATCGATATAAAATTACAGGCCCCACATGAAAATTAAAAGGGAAAATACTACCAAAAACCTCAAATTATACCACTTGTGATAAATTTACCCTGACCTTTTTTTTGTGATACGAAAAATCTCAAACTATGTCACTTGTGATAAATTTACCCTGAATATTTTTTTGTGACACGAAAAATCCCAAATTATGTCACTTGTGATAAATTTACCCTGAATATTTTTTTTGTGACACTAAAAATCTCAAACTATGTCACCTGAGTCGGGCGAGGGCGTCGGGCGAGGGTCACAAGTGACATAATTTGAGGTTTTTCGTGTTACAAAAAAATGTTTAGGGTAAATTTATCACAAGTGGCATAGTTTGAGGTTTTTCGTGTCACAAAAAAAAGTTCAGGGTAAATTTTTCACAAGTGGCATAGTTTGGGGTTTTTTATGATATTTTCCCAAATTAAAAATATTTTAACATTAATTCTACCAACAAAGTTTAACATATTTAGAGCATCTTCAACTTAATTTCTTTGTTACTTTAAATCAAACCTAATATATTTGCACAAATGAGAAGTATCTGTCAATTTTTCTAAGTTCAACAATGTATTATCAAAGCATAAAAACAAGAGAGAGAATCGCACTATCAACTTGGCATTATTACCTTACATTCAAATCACTTCCATACAGGCTACGAGGTTTGCATAACACATGCACTCATGATGCGGACAAAATCACCATCAATTAATACCGAACCCAAAAGAAAAACGTGATATCATGACAACACTTCAAGCAATCTCAGCCCTCAACTTGGGTTTGCTAATTGAGTAGATCGCAAGAACACTACACTACAAGAAAGCCCTACTTCCCTAATTGCAAATAATTTCCCTTAATACTGAAGCAATTTTGGGTGCTAGAGATTGGTGCCTAAAAACCCAAATTCACTAAATCTCCAAAAATCAATCATTTTCTTCTTTGAAGACTGAAAATTACCAAGGCAACTAAACCAAGCTTGATCTACTTCAGACAAACAATCCAAGACTTGAGAGAGAATATGAAGAATCTAAAATGCGCTACACTACATCTGCAAATACAGATTAACACTATTCAGCGTTTGGGAGATTGTAGTAAAGGACTTAGGCTGCGCATGACAACCATTCTATGCCCGGGAACAGATTCTACTTAGAAATGATTCTTTTTTATTCTGTGCCCGGAAACAATTTCTAAGCATTTGAAAGCGTTTGGTAACTGCCCAAAATTTATATTCTTAGAATAAAAAAATAACATAAATGCGTTTGGTAACTACACAAATTTTCATTTTATTAATAATATTTTGAATTTTTTAATATTTCTTTCTTTTTTTCTTTTTTTTTTCTTTCTTTCCCTTCTCTTCCTTGGCCAAGGCCGGTCGCCGGCGTCAGTGACCAGCCTTGGCCAAGGACTGGCGAGGGCGTCGCGGCCCTCGCTGCCGCCCTCGCCGTCACCAACCCAGGCAACGGCGAGGTCAGCCTCGCTAGATCTGGGCGAGGTCGAGCCTCGCTCAGCCAAGGCGAGGCCGGCCTCACCGTCACCACCCAGGTCCGTCGCTTGGGTGGCGACGGCGAGGTCGGCCTCACCGTCGCAGCTGCTAGCTGCCCTCGCCCAGGTGGCAAGGATAGCAACGCCCTCGCCGGCCCTGGCATGCGGCCGGTTGCCGACGGGCGGCAGGCCGAAGAGCAACAACAAACCAAAAAAAAGAAGAAAATGAAGAAGAATCGGAAATAGAAAAATTGTTCCAGAATCAAGAAGCTACTTTTTTTTTCTTCTTGATTCTGTTCCAACACTGATTCTGGGAACAATTTTTTGCAAAATTGTGCCAGGGCACAAAAAATTTAACAAACGGATTTCTACTCTCAAACTGATTCTGAAAACAAAACAACAGAAATTTTTATTATTTGGCAAGTTGCCAAACAGGCCCTTAGCTTCCCAATCTACAAAGAGAATATTGGCAAGTTTGAAAGTTAAATCAACAAGAGGTGATGAGAAGTTTAATAATTCGAATAAAGCATCGAAGAAAAAGAGCAAAAGGAAGAAGATTCCATGGACTAACAAATAAATCCACCTGAAAGATAATTTGCCAATCTTTTGTGTAGTTGAAAAAAGACAAATAAATGTCAGTCATACCTGCCTAGCGCTAGAATAGCAGCTTCTCTCTTCATCCGATCCATGTTGTGCAGAGCTTATTCGTACGATTCAAGTTGTGCAAAATGGATCTCATTTGTCATATAAAAAAATCAAATGATTTTGCCTAAGTCTGCACAAGAAACAATCAGATTTGCGTAAATCTCATTTGGCACCAGTGCGACGGCTAGTTTTGAATAAAAGAGAAAAATGCCTTCATAGTTGGTGTGCTAGTCTGCCACTTTGATGAAGGAAATCGGTTGATGGAGGATCCCTCGGTGTGAAAAACTATGGAAGTGGTTGGGTGATAGACGTGTGCTTAAGGCAGGAAGCATGTAACTTCTACCAAGCAAGATAACCTCTGCACCACTGAGCGTCACAGCAGAGTGATAAAGGAGTCATAGCATTTTCGATGAAGTCATGTGTTTGATACATATCATGAGCGAATTTTGGCCAACTGATGCTTTTGGTATTCGCTATCTCATGTTAAGAGACTCCCTATATTCTAGCAGACGGATGGATCTATTGTGATGAGCTTATACATCTACGCTTGAACTGAGTAGCTATAGTTCAAAACAAACGTGCTATAACGATGTGAGACCCTTATTATAATGATTAGAGATAAAAGCAGCGCTGGTCCCGTCCATTAATTTACTTTAAAAAAAAGTAGATAATTGCAAGAATGGCCCAATTGCCGTAAGACCCATTATAAAATGGAGGTGTTGTTTGGAATTTTAAAGGTGCTACAAACATCGAGTTTGACAAATATATTAGAGATAGGTAGGGACAAATTTGGAAGAACACTAGGGGTGCGCATGAATACCATTCTGTGCCCGGGAACTATTTCTGAACAGAAATGATTTTTTTTTATTCTGTGCCCGGAAACAATTTCTGAGTATTTGAAGGCGTTTGATAAACTGTCCAAAATTTCTATTCCCAGGAGAAAAGAACAGAAATGCGTTTGGTAACTACACAAAATTTCTGTTCTCAAATAATATTTTAATAATATTTTGAATTGTTAAATTTTTTTCTTTCTACCATTTTCTTCTTTGGCCATGGTCGGTCGCGCCGACCGGGGCCGGCGGTCGGCGACCGGCCACAGCCCGTGGCCGGCGAGGGCGTCACGGCCCTCGCCGGCCGCCGGCGGAGGCGAGGGTCGCCCTCGCCGGCGAGGGCGAGGCCGGACCCTCGCCCGGGCGAGGCCGAGCCTCGCCGTCGGTCGCGACGGCAAGGTCGGCCTCGCCCGCAGACGGCGAGGCTCGGCCTCGCCCGCAGACGGCGAGGCTTGGCCTCGCCTGATCTGGCGAGGGCCGTGGGTCACGACGGCGAGGCTCGGCCTCGCCAGATCCGGGCGAGGCCAAGCCTCGCCGTCTCCGGGCGAGCCTCGCCATCTCCGGGCGAGGGTGCCTCGCCCTCGCCGGCGAGGGCGACCCTCGCCTCCGCAGGCGGCCGGCGAGGGCCGTGACGCCCTCGCTGGCCCTTGGTCGTGGGCTGGTCGCAGCAGCTGGCCAAATTTGGAAGAACAACACAAAAATAAGAAAAGAAAAAAAAGAAAAAGAAGAAAAAAAACTAATTCTCAAAATTGTGCCGAGAAACAAGAAGCAACTTTTTTTTACTTCTTGTTTCTCTTCCAAAACTGTTTCTCGGCATAAATTTTTGCAAAAATATGCCCGGGAACAAAATGTTTACCAAACGCATTTCTGTTCCCAAACTATTTCTGGAAACAAAAGAACAAAAATTTTCACTGTTTGGCACGTTACCAAACGGACCCTAGAAGTGAGAGCAACCAATTTTTTTAGTCGTAACAGCAGAGTTGACACTTTATTATGACTCCGTTGACGACATTTTTTTTTTGTGTAGACCATTGACGACACATTTATAAAGCAAATAATTGAACAGGTGTTGCATTGAAAACAAGTGCTCCAATGATAACATATCTGTCTTTTTCCTCTTTTCTCCGTACTGTGCAATCGGCTTCCATCCTCCGACCATGAATTTAAGCTCCATTT
This sequence comes from Syzygium oleosum, assembly GCF_021117445.2. NCBI lineage: Eukaryota > Viridiplantae > Streptophyta > Magnoliopsida > Myrtales > Myrtaceae > Syzygium > Syzygium oleosum. Next base: position 2,623,641 of record NW_026607520.1, on the reverse strand, counting down.
ATTTCGTAAAAAATAAATAATTTAAAAAATATTTTGATAAAAATGATCGTTTGTATTGCTTATAAAAATGAATGAATGAAAATTTTTTCATCGTCCATAAAAATATTTAGACATAAATTATTGTTAATAATGAAAATATTTTTCATTGATTAATATTTCAAATGATATAAACGATCATTTTTAAGAAATTTTTTTTCAAATTATTTATTTTTCGCGAAATAAACAGAAGCTTAGGGTGTGTTTATTTGACTGGAAACTTCGTGATAAAAGAAAATATTTTTCATGAAAATCATTTTCAAGAAAAATAGTTAGTTATCATTTGTTTGATGGTTTGGGAACGGCAAATTTTTTCTTACCAGAAGGGGCAATTATTTTCCCCCAATCTAAGCTTATTATTTTTAGTCCATAGAAAATATTTTTTGTAGATAGATTAATTTTCTATTATCCAAACACCAGAAAGTCAAAAAATAATTTTTCGAAAACAGTTTTTTTTAAATAAACGGACTCTTAATTTCTCATTAAGACACTATAGGGAGAATGATACGACTTCTGCTTTATGTAGAATGAGCGTAGAGAACTCTTTCAATGTGATACTGACTTCACATCAAATTGAAAGTTGAAACGACCCTTCAGAGCTTAATTGAAGTTTAGAATAAATCACTTCTGGGATGGTCATCAATCCTAAAAGTTCTCCCTTTACAGTGCAGTGCAGATATAAATACAGAAACGGATGATAAAATCTTGATAGCTCGGTGTACTTTACTTTATATGAACATTTTGCTATCTTTTTTCAAAAATTTAAATTAAACATATATTTACAATTCAAAAAAGAGAAGAAAATGAGAGAAAATTCTAAGTTCCTCACATAGAGCGCAAGGATGAGATTGATTCCATTACAAGGACAATTATGTGATTTTACCAAGTACACTTTCTCAATAGAAATTCCTTTGTTTTACCTTTTTGTCCTACACCTTTAGTCAGTTTTACCTTCCTCTTTGATTTACATCTAAAAAAATAGGTTTTAATGAAAAACACAAAGGTGACACAAGAAATGACATTGATTACATGATAAAAAAATGTTCAGTTTTATCTACAACAAAGCCTGAAAAGTTTCATGGAACGCCCGTGTCGTATGCTAAGATATATTATAAAAACAAATGCAACAAAATGGACGAAATAGTAATTGTAAGTAGAAAACCAAAATAATTATTATTTCACCGATTAATTGAAATATTAGATATTAATTATATTTATATAATTCCATGCTTGGCTAAGTAATAATTAGTTAATTACTTAAATCACAAACATGGTAAAAACTATAGCCCCAAGAGGCAAGCCCGAGCCCGCCCGAACCTCCATGCACGCCCACGGGGCCACACTTTTCCTTTCTACTTTTAAAAAATTTTCAACTAAAAAAATAACAAATAAATGAAAATTAAACTTTTAGGGCTTTGTATTATTTTATATTGCTACATTACCTACGAGCTTTTATATAATTTTTCTCTCCTATAATAGAAACTTAGGCTTCTTTTATTTATTGGTATTAGTGAAACTCGGGCTTAGAATTTTTTTTTCCTAGGCTTGCTCAGCGGGTCTAAAACTGCTGGCCGTAGTCGCGAACTTATGGGCGGGCTGAGGGCCAGCGGGCCGCCCTCCTTCTGATTAGGTCTGACAACCTTAATAACTATTAGACTATATTTGTTTTGCGTAACACTTTTTTCTCATTTTTTGACGTTTGATTCATCAGGAAAAATGAGTCAACGAAAAATTTTATTCTAGTCTACGAAAACCTATACTTAAATTCAAAAAAAAGATTTGTTCTTTGAAAAAATTAGAAAACATTTTCCAAAATACGGTTAGGTATCGACGTTTAGATCCGAAATTTTACGCTTGGACACAGAAATCTCAGAGCTAGTTCTCGGATCCCTCGCATTCAAGACCAGGTATCCAACACCTGGGCCTAGGTCCATCGAGGCCTAGCCTGGGACCCTGGTGCCTGGGTCCATCGAGATTGTGCCTAAAGCCCTGATATGCCCGTGCTCGATGCCTCGGCACCTGAACCTAGGCCCATAAATGTCGTGCTTGAGTCTAGGATGCTCGAGCTTTGGTCCCCGGCACTCAAGCTTGGGTTTACAAAGGCCGTGCACGGATTCTCGGCACTCAAGTTCAGGTGCTTAGTCAATGAAACATTCGTTTTCATAAAAATATATATTTTTAAAAAATTGATTTTTTAACTATTTCTTTTTCTTGATCAAAATTTAAAAAAAATAAAGTCAAAACCCTCATAGCCTTGCATCCTTTTCAATTACCACAAGAGCCAAATGTGTTATAAGCCTGCAAAATTAATATAAAGGCATGGATGACTCAAGGCTGGAAAACTATTGCTTAGGCCCAATTTCAAGGACTAAATTTAATCACGGTTTTCCGAATTTCTCGACACTCATGTAAGACCTACTTCAGATCAAAATTTTGTGGCTAAATTGACTTTTACTTTTTACTTAATCAAAATTTGTGGCTCATGGGTTTTGACTTTATTTTGAAACACTCGAAATTTTCGCAACATATAAATGTCACCACACATATTAACATATAATTGCTTTCACAATACTTTGAAATTGAAATTACTCTATTAAATTTTGACGAGAGCAACAAAAAAAAAAGAGTACTTCGTGTTTTCATTTTCCGACGTTTGATTCGCTTGGAAAAATGAGCTAATGAAAAATGTTATTCTAGTCTACAAAAATCTATACTTAAATTTAGGAGAAAGATTTCCTCTTTGAAAAAATTGAAAAACATTTTCCAAATATACTGTTAGGCATCAACGCTTAGACTCGAAAGTTTACGCTTGGACACTGAAACCCCAACGCTGATTCCCAGATCGCTCTCGTTCAGGACTAGGTATCTAGCACTTGGGCCCAGGTTTATCGAGGCCTAGCCTAGGACCCCGGTGTCCTAGTGCTCATGCCTAGGACCATCGAGGTTCGGCCTAAAGCCTTGATATGCTCGCGCTCGATGCCCCGACACTAGAACCCAAGTCCATAAATGTCATGCGTGGGTCCGTGATGCTCGAGCTCTGGTCCCTGGCACTCAAGTCCGGGTTTACAAAGGTCGTGCACGGGTTCTCGGAGCTCAGGTTTGGGTCTTTAGTCAATGAAACATTCGTTCTCATAAAAATATATTTTAAAATTTTGATTTTTTAATTATTTCTTTTTCTTAATCAAAATTTTTAAAAAATAAAGTCAAAACCCTCGAGCCTTGTATCCTTTTCAATTTACCACAAGAGCCAAATGTGTTATAAGCCTTTAAATATTAATACAAAGGCATAGATGACTCAAGGTTGGAAAACTATTGCTTAGGTCCAATTTCAAGGACTAAATTTAATCAAGATTTTCCGAATTTCTCGACACTCATGTAATACCTACTTTAGATCAAAATTTGTGGCTAAATTGACTTTTACTTTTTACTTAATCAAAATTTGGGGCTCAAGGGTTACGACTTTATTTCGAGACACTCGAAATTTTCGCAAGGCATAAATGTTGACACACATATTAGCATATAATTGCTTTTACAATACTTTGAAATTCAAATACTATATTAAATTTTGACGAGAGTAAAGAAAAGGGTCAATATCACGAAAAATTTCAAACTGATACACCTGTGATAAATTTATCCCAAACTAATTTTTCGACCACAAAAAAACCCAAATCGATACTCCTGTGACAAATTTACCCTCCGTTAAATTGAATTAATATTACGAAAAATAAAAAATTAGTAAATCTGTGACAAACGGAGGGATAAAACCGTAAACTGATACATCTGTCAATTGTCACATGTCATCTAACTCAGCAATTTGACGATAAAATTTAACGAAAAATAACTGAGAGTAAATTTATCACAGATATATCAATTTAGGGTTTTTCGTGATATTAACTTAAAAAAAAAAAAAAAAGAGTACTCCATGTTTTGATTAACAGCAAACAAATGGAACTACCTGGTCCACGTGTCTCCGGATTGTCCCCCCCTCGGCGTCATCATGCATCATCGGACGGCAACCGTCGACGAAGAAAATATTAGGTGCATTTCACACACCACGTAGGATTTACAATAAATCATACATTGATCGACACGTGTCCATATCGGGCCCACCCGTCAGAAAATTGTCTCCCCCTCCCCTCTCTCTCACGCGCTCTGCTCTCCATCTCCTCTGCAACCCCACGCCCAACCCCCTCTCTCTAAAACCTTCGCTCATGCCTGACTCTCTCTCTCTCCCTCTCTAAAACCTTCGCTCATGCCCGACTCACGATTAGCTCTGCTCTCTAGTCCAACGAACCACGCCACCGCCTCCGCCTCCGCCTCCGATCCATCTCCGGCGACAACTTTCGAGGTATTAAACCTTCGGGGACTCCGGAATCATGGGACTTGTCGTGCACGACATAGAACCCGTCGTCCTCGCTGACGTCACGAGAGTACCAATCGTCGACGCCGAAAGCCGGGGTCGAGCTCGTCTTCGGCTTGAAGACCAACTGCAGTAGCTTCTGGACCGACCGTGAGATTCGGGAGTGATTCTTCGCCGTCGTCGAGGTCGCCGGTTGTGGCTGCGGTTGCAGAGGAGAAGGGGGAAGGCGCGGCGGTCAGGGTGGTGAGCATGGATACGGTGCAGGCGGAGATGGCGGAGTCGAGCTTGAAGGACTTGAGCTTGAAGAACAGTGTCGAGCGAAGGTTAGAGTGGGGGGGTGGGGGGTTGGGCTTGGGGTTGCAGAGATGGAGAGCAGAGCGCGTGAGAGAGAGGGGAGGGGGAGACAATTTACTGACGGGTGGGCCCGATATGGACACGTGTCGATCAATGTATGGTTTATTGTAAATCCTACGTGGTGTATGGCTCTCGTGCTTCACGTCAACTTTTGCTTGTTTTTTTTTTCTTTTATAATAATGACGTGTGGACAGTGGAGCAAAGAAGCACCAGGCACAAGATTTGCCCGCCCAAACCGAAAACGCTCCACCCCCCTCCCCCAAAAAAACCCTAAAAGTTTTCAAAAATCGAACCTCCCCATTTCAAAAAAAACACACCCAAACCACCCCCCCCTCTCTCTCTCTTCTCTCTCTCTCTAGAACCAGAACCGGCACTGCTCAGCGACAATCCGTGAAGAAGAAGATCATGGCCGACTCCGAATCCACTCCTTCTCTCCCCTCTCCTGCTCCCCTCTCATCCGTACTCCCTCTCTCTCTCTCTCTCTCTCTCTCTCTCTCTCTCTCTCTCTCTCTCTCTCTCTGTGTCTTGTAGAGACATTCTTGATTCGCATGGCGAGGTTGTATGTTTGATGGGTGTTTCTTGCTTTGTTCGCAGAGGAAGGAGAACGTCACTCCCGTGAGCTCCAAGATCGCGGTACTCGTTTTAATCTCATCTTCCTTTTTTTTCTGGGTTCGGTTCGGTTCGGTCCGTAGCTTCTTGTAGTCGTGCTTTGATGGGAGCTACCGTGAGATGGTTGATTGGATGGAGGCGTAAAGGAAACTTCTTTGTGCCCAATTGAGTTCGGATCCCGGAATTTTGCTCGACTGGGTTTTTTTGCGGCGCGCTTTACTTGTCGTTCTTGTTGCTGTGTTTGCAGGAGTTGAACGAGTCGAGGTCGGAGCTTCTTACTCGAATCCAAAGCCTAAAGCAGGTGAAAAGTTGGATCCTTTCTTTCCCGTTGCTATGGCAGTTTCTAATTTGCTTGTGTTGTGTGCCTATTGTGTTATCCATGGGAGCTGTTGGGCGGAGTCTTGAAAGAGGGTAGTGTCCGATTATTATAATTCTGGTCTGCTTGTGCAGGATTTGCAAGGTTGGAGGTCAAAGTTGGACACCCAAGTCAAGATCTACAAAGATGTAAGCCGTCTCTTGCTGTGGTTGGCATTGAACTGTGTATTTCTAATTGTTGTGCAGATTAGTATGACAAAGCATGGCGTGGCCTGCGCTTCTGATGGGGCCCGAGTAATCCATATTGGGATCCAGTTTTCGAGCACAAAAAGATTTCATTCATGTCGTAATCATCACCTTTCTCACTCTGACTGGATTTGTCAAGAACGAAAATGTTCTATATTTTTCCTAGTATGGGTTACAAGACTGAACTTATTATCCCTGTACATTAGCCTCATATTAATGTTCCACATGACTTGTGCCGCTTTCATCCTTGGAATTGGTGGATTTAGTTTTTTATGGATAATTGAGTGCCTAAACCCACATCACAGGAACCTTCTGAGCTAGTCATATGATCATGTCATGTTTTTCTTTACTGGTTTTGCGTGCCCATGTCATCAGAATCCTGAAGTTGAATAAGCAGTCATATTACAAACTTTATCCTCTTATCTGTTCACAAACTATGTTTTGCAATAGCAAATCAAATCTTGTTTGGACTATGTGGTGGCGTGCAAACCTTCTGGACCCTTTGTTGTTGTCTTCATCGCTTTCTACTATATATCTAAAGCAGTAAGTGAAGGTAGCGGGTATGTTGTTAAGCATTGTTATAGCTGGTCTTTCAGTTGATGTGATGCCCAAGTGGCATGTAGTATTTTAGCTTGAAACTTTGAGGGATACCGATTCATAGAAATTTTGAAGGGCATAACTAGGGATGAGGCATCTTATTTGAGAAAAGAGCGTATCTTTCTGCTGGTGGAATCCAATTGCCTTGTGTCCCGCAGCAAATACTTATCTGAAGAATGCATTGGCAGATAAATATGGTCATGGGATTTAACCATTATGCCAAAGAATTATGGCCTGAAATTACTCACTGCTTTGTGGCGGAGGGACTTTGATCTACTACTTTATTGGAAAAAAGCTCTCAAGGTCTATGTTATGCTATGAAAGGAATTGTTTTACGTTACACTACGAATGGGATTTCTTTGCTTAGTTGCTAAATGTTTTATGCACCAAATATGAACGGTAATGAAAAACCATCTTCATGAATTTGTTTCGATACAGGAACTTTCGGAACTTAAGAAATCACTTAACGTTGAGGTGGAACAACTCAGATCAGTAAGTGATGATTTAGCTATTTTATCTTCTTTTTTTTTAATGTAATCTTTCTTGTTCTGACTGTTTCTTCTGCAATGTACCCAGGAATTCCAGGAACTGCGGACCACTCTTCAGCAGCAACAGGAGGATGTCACCACTAGCTTAAGGAATCTCGGGGTACTATCCTTGGCATGAGATTTTCTGAACCTAATGGGACCTTTTGCATCTTGACCGTTTCATGATTTCCTCTGCAATTATATTTGCATGGTGCAGATGCACGCCTATTCCCATGTAAATTGATCCACTGATTGATATAGCTCCGAATCTGCAGTTGCAGGATGTTTCAGGAGATACCAAGGATGGTGTGATCAAAAGTCCAATTGTCAAAAAAATAGAGGAGGATGCTGCGGATGCTGAGCATATTTCACCAGTAGTCATAAAAAAGGAAGAACCTGAATACTGAGGAGTCTTCATTTTGAGGTCATCTCTTGTGAAGAAGAGAATATTACTTTCTTTGTATGACAAATAATCAGTCACGTCCACTGTTGAGTCCAAAAATGTTGTAGTTTACAATCATCATCTGGCGTAAAGCTGAAGTTGAATCAATTAATGTAAGATTCGCTCTCTTTATTCGTCAATCAAATTGATCTCGTTTATCTTGTGAATTGTTCTATACAATTGATTTTGTAAGAGTCTCTTTCCGACCAAGTGTTCAAATTGATGTGGATTGTTTCCGGAAGATGTTCTAGGATGGTTCTACAAGCAAGCATAAACTAATGATTCATTTTGGAGGACTTGAAAATTCACAGTGCGCACTTGAACAATAGTTCTTGGCATCGTTATATATCAACTCTGCTGCGAGCTGCGACCTGCATATAGTTGATATTTGGCGCATTTTGTTCCACGCCTACCTGGAGTTACTGAAACTACACGTTTGAAATATAATCACCTTGTACACAAGGATTTGTTTAAATCAGAACTGGAGATTTGAGCATTGACATAGAGAACAAAAAGGATCTCACAAGGAAAATCTACAAGTCTTAGAAGCATTGGGCAATGAGATTTCGCATACCTATAGAAAGATCGGACTTACGCAAACACAGGACATTTACCAAACAATTATGCAGGAAAAGGAGAATACACCACTTCATTTGCAGAAATAGGACTGGAGCTAATTACATGGGGCTTCTGATAAACCATTAATCCAATGGACCGTCTGATGTTCCATATGTACACTTGTGAATTTCTCTGTTTTTTCTTTCCCTAACAGAAGAGAAGCAGGGACTATCTGCTGTGGTATTACACAACTAGGAAAATAACGGTATATAGAATCTTATGCACATGTCGATGCTTTGGAAGTGCGCTGATTTGTTCCAAGGATTATCACGATAACAGTTACGTCGTCGTGATACTTCCTCCTCCTCCCTGGAGGAATTCTCATCAATTCCTCCAAACTGAAACCTGCAACGTTAAATTAAATGTATCAAAAGATGCCGATCAAATAATTGTAATTTAGTCATCAAATGGAGAATGGCTGCATAGATTAGTCAGCCTTGCTATTTGTTTCAAGAAGCTTTGACACCATCCAAAAGATGGGTAACTTTGTTTATATATGTCAGCAAGTACAATCCATTCACTCCTCATCCAATATTTCTGTTGCCAATTCTTCCTTTACCCTCTTATATGCTAGCAAAACAATAACATTTCTCTCTCTCAGTGGCACTGAGCAAGTCCTTTAGCTCCCTAGATTTAATTTGGCAGAGGATGCATTGGTTTGGAATAACAGTTCTGCAATGTACAAGCTAAAGCTGTAGCAACAGGAATATAGAGGTGTATTACTTAGGAATACAAAACCTAGGTCTGTGATAACAAACCTTCACTGTTCTTTCATAATAAATAGTTATTAAACGAGGCAAGTCCAAATGCAATGCATGACACAAGTAAAAGTTCCGCTAGCAGTCTATATAAGAGCAGGTGACTTAGCAAAAGAAAGATATAATACGGAGAGAAGAAAAGGATTACTAATAGAATATGATGGTGCATTAGTAAGCCAGGTTCTGTGCCAAAAAAGGGTCAATCATAAACACACATATGGATATACTAGTGCTTTCACTGAAAAGAAGAAATACTGCGGCCCGCCTTTCTATTAATACAGATGGAAGGAATATTATAAAGAATCACTACTTTTAGCTAACGCAACTTAACCTACAATGGACAACAACCACATGAACATGGGTAAGGACAGGTGACTCAATTGACTATCCCTGTCACCATCAGAAAAATTGACTGGAACAAATCTGCAATTACGCAAAGGGAGAATCGGTTCACATTGAATTCAAATTAATACACGATACCAACTCTCGCAACTAATAGTCCACACTTTCATGTGCCGTGGATCATATTCATATTCATGGAGAAAAACTTTATGAGGACAGAGTTAGCTTATTATTCAGATTAACACAAAAAATGATTAAAAAGAATCAAGCAAGAACAAGTAGCACGAAGTTTACCTGCACAATTGGCTGCTCTCAAAATGAGCTGCTCCACTATATATTTCGCTGGATCAGCATAAGGGTTGCATTGGATACAGGAATTCACAATTTGTACCACCTCATCATTGCTGAAGAAATCAAACAGACCATCACTTGCAACTATGACAAAGTGATCGTCTTTTGAAATTCTGTGCACATTCACTGATGGTGTGGTAGAAACGTATGGAGGGCTTATAAGATCACGGACACGAAGGATACCCATAAGTGCATCATTTAGAATCTTCTGCAGATGTAAGAGGATCATTAGCATCACCACATACCATATACACATGAGTAGTATGGGTGTAGACTAGTCATTGAACTCTACCACTATGATGATACTAAATTGATATAGTTCAAGCACCATGGAAAATCTTTTATGTACTCAACAATGTCCACATAAAAGTTTCTTGGATCAGCACAACTTTAGTTATAGTCAAATGGCTGCCAAGATTGTTTTTAATATAAAGATGCTGACAGCAAAATTATTTGTCATTCAGGAGAAGATGTTTCCTTCCTGCAAATCACAAGGACATGACCTGTAGTAAGATCAACAGAGTGGTTGCTCATGATCATCTTTCCATATATGAGACATGAAAAGATGGTCCTGAAAGCAATATCTAGGAAAAGCACATGTTTATCAAACTCTGCCACCCTGACTAGGAAATGGTCATGTTACAGGTGAGGATCCATGTATTTTCAACCAAGCGTAATATCATTCACTTTCATGTGTATGTGCTCTGCTCGCATGATGCAATTTGACTAAACATAGTGATTGAGAATGAGAAACCACCTTCTTCAAGTATCCAACTCCAATGGCACGTGTGACTTTCAACTTGCCTTTGATCTTCCCCATTGAAATGATCATGGAGTCATCAGGATGATCACACAGTAGTCGAGCTCTTTCGACTTCATTGTCAACAGTGTGGCTCTCAGTGAGCTGGATGGCTTTCAAATCCTTGCTGCCATTATTGTCATGCGGTTCATATGTTGCCAAAACAGCTCTACTATCCCCAAGACTGAGTGTGTACAAGTGATCGCCATGCAGAAGCACAACCAAAACACAAGAACCAACAGAAACTAAATCAGGACGATCTTCCATTTCCTGCTCAACCATGTATAAGAAATCATTTTCTGCCTGATTTAAAGCATGTTGAAGACAATCTACAACACCTTTCTGAAATGATTCTAATGGAATATTCATGCGAAAATTTTGAGCATTCTTCGTGAAGTTCCTGGGATTGGAATTCTCAAAATTGCAGTTCTTTGGTAGCAAATTCTTCCCATGAGAAGTATAACTATTATCCTCTAGAATGTATTGGAGAGACCCATATGCATCTGAACTATCAAAAGCTTTCGGGTACTCCTGCTTTGCCTCCCAATCTAAAGAAGCATTGAAGTAACTTGTGAAGGTGTCATATAATGTCCCAGCAAGAAAATCAGCTGCATCTCTTCCATTGAATCCATCATAAATTCCGCAGTATAGCCATCCATTCTCTTCAGAGCAAACAGCCTGCACCCTGTCCTCCCCAGCTGCTCCACCAGCTACTTGAACTTCCGTTGCATTCAGAAAAGTGTCACCTTTTGAAGGGGCACTCATTGCCTTTAAAAACGAATCACTTTCATAAGAGTCGCTTTGACAGGATGGACTACAGCTTAAGTTAGATGTACTGCTCTGAAAAGATGATGATAACATGTCCAACTTTGATAGGGATGGCGATGAGGAAATCTTGCGAAATGAATTTGGAGAATCCCAAGTAGGAAGTATTTCCTCCCCTATTACCCCATTGCAGATATTTGTATTTGCCAAGGTGGCATTGGCACTTACAGCAGCACCAGATAAGCAGGAGAATGAGAAACTACTGGGTCTTTGCATTTTAATTCCACGAAATATATCATACCCATTAGAAACTTCATAGTGATCAAACTTGTTTCCATTGCATTGATAGCCAAAACTCACTTTAAGTTCTGTATCATGTTTTATTGCAGTTGCCCCTTCCATGATCGATTCCTGTAAGAGTGTAAAGTTGCATGTATAAACACTAAATGTGGCAACAGTAAAAAGGATGACAAAGAGACAAAAGGACCATCTCCAGGAATCTAATATCATATATGTGCAATAATAAATCACCTCTTAATTTATTCCTTTTCAATAGAACACCCTGCATGACAGATATAATCCTGATGATAGAAAGAGCGATGGCTCGTGGGATTAAATTTCTAAAGTTTTCTTTTCCTTAAGACATTTCAACATAAAACATTCTCTAAAAAATATACTGCTACAAACTTCCAACAGGTAAATTTGTGATTATAATGATTCTTCATGAATCTGAAGAAAGTAGAGTGTATCTCCACTTTCCTTCACATTACACATCTCAACCAAGTCTTTGCCATGGCAATCTAAGTAAAGAGTGCAAGGCGCACAACAGTTTAGTTGAGGTATGTTCTCCTCTTAGTCATTGAATTTCGAACATTAAACTTCAAACATCTACATCCTAAAAGATTTGATCTAAGTCCCATGACCAAAGAAATCTTGAAAACTAGAATTTCCATGAAAAGAAAGGAAAATAACATAGAGTATCGTCGTTGGCTATCAACATCAAGCTGTTTAACAAATCATACAAGTATACCAATGAATTAGTACAGAGGGTAGCACATATAATCTCATATCAGTAAAAACGACACGGGAGGTGACTTAAGTTCAAACTGGCCATTTTCAAATTCCAGTTTTTATCTCTGAACTTTGGTTTACTTTCAATTGGGTCACGCTGGCAACCAGAGGACCAAAATCACGCCAGAAGTTTGTAGTCGATAAAAAATCCACAGCAGCATCAGGTCACTCTATATATTTCATTGCATGAGTATCAAATTTACATTCATGTACCGAATAAGCCACTAATTCAGAACTACTTCAGATCAACATTAAGGGGTGCGTTTGTTTCGCCTAAAATGAATGATTTGCAAACCATTTTCCAAAAAAAAACAATCCCTTCTATCGCTTACAGAAATGAATGAACGAAAAATATCTTTTATTGTCCACGAATATGTTTAGACATAAATTATTATCGTTAGTAAAACCATTTGTCATTAACTGATCATTTCAAGCGATATAACCCATCATTTTTAAGAACTCGGTTTCTACGAAACAAACGTAGCCTAAATACAGATCGAACAAGCCATTTAGATGGCCACATCACAACGAACAACGAACAACGAAAGTTGAGCGACCTACAAGTTAAAAAATTTAGCGATTTCCATATCAATTCACCAATGTGAACAGACCAAACGAATTCGAAACCGAAAACAACTCGCAGCTACGAGCTCGAGCATCTCCAACAACAACAACGCGCGAATAAACAAAACCAACACCCTTTTTCGCACGCAAACGATCCCAGAAAAGAAATCCTCTCCCTCTCGGCTTCTCAGATCCACGGGGGGAAAACAAACGCCAAAGCAGCTACGAACAAAAACAAACAAACAAACAAACATCGCCGAACCAGAGCATCTCAAAGCGCGAGCAACGAAGAAAGACACACGAACCCCCGCGCCTCACCTCGGGCGAATCCGATCGCCGGCGGCGGCGGCGGCGGCGGCGGCGGAGGAGCGGAGGTCAGGAGCGGGGGCGGAACCGGAATGCGGCCATGGCGAGCGCCCGCGAATCGCCGCTTCTTCTTCTTCTTCTTCTTCTTCTTGGTTACGAATGAGGAGGGAGGTTGGCCCTTAGCCTACGCGAGAGCGAGAGAGAGAGAGAGAGAGAGATGCGCGGGTTTTATTTGTGAGCGAGAAAATACAATAAAAAAAGCGGAGAAAACAAATTAAATAAATTCAATTAATAAATCTAATATTTAATTTTTTTTAGAAAAAGGGAAAAAGAGGGAGGGAGGGAGAAAAATCGGATGGTGGAGAAGAGAGGGGTGACGAGAGCGGGTCAATCACTCAACGCCGCCCCTCTCTTTGTGCAACAAAAAATCTAAAGAAAACGTGCACCGCTTTTTGACATAGGAAAGCCATCCCTCCCACCCAAAAAAAAAAAAAAAAAAAAAAAAAGGGCAGCGTAGGAAAACCAAACTGAATCAATGGGATTGGGAATGATTTTGACTGGTCCAGCGATGGTGAGTGGGAAGGGGGGGGAATTCGATTCTCGGTGGTACGATCCGGGACGATATGCCATGAGGGAATCGTTGAGATTTTGAATGATGGAGCGAGCCCGGAAAAGATGTGATCTCGATGTGTTGAGGGTATTTCTAAATGCCGTTATTCTTTTGGTTATGCAAGTAAGATATTTCGAGTGGGTTTTTGAAGTTGGGAATTCTTTAATTCATACGAAGGTATGGTTCGTCGTATAGATAGTATCAACCATCGGGCCTTCGGGAGGCCTTCGGGAGAAGAGGTGGGAAGTTTGATTCCCCACTACTTTTTCGGGAGGCTAGAGGTGGAGATGCATGAGTGAGGAAGCTGGGTTTCGATACCTCCACACAACGCATAGCGCACACACACACCGGCTTGTAAAACATATATAGAACCAAATAGAATAATAAATAATATCGAGTAGGTCAATATATGAATGTAGAGTGAGGCACATGTAGCAAAAACGGGTGCTAATACGAATCTGTTTAAAAAAGAAACATTAAATGCGCGAATGATAACTATTATATTCTAGAAATCAATTTCTGGTCTTTATTTCATGGACGAATTTTTGAGCAAAAATACGTATTTGACAATTACACAAAATTTCTGCTTCCTATATAGAAATTCGTTTGATAACGGCACGAAATTTCTCTCTTCTAAGTAGTTGGCGAGCGGGTGGTGGAGGACGGCGGCTGGCAGCGGAAGTTGGCCGATGGGTGGTGGCGGAGGACAGCAGTGGCAGGCGGCTGGCAGTGGAGGATAGTAGCGGGAGGGGGCAGGCGACGGCTGACGTTGAGAAGCGACGGAAGATGGCAGTGGCAGAGGACGACGGTGAGAGGCGGTGGCGCGGCTGGCAAGCAGCGGGTGGGCGGCCGATTAATAGTAAGGGCGAGCGATGATAATAGTTTTTATTTCTCATTTCTGTTCCAGAAATTGAAAAATAAAAAATTTTACTTCTGATTTATGTTCCAAATCTATTTCTGGGGTAGAAATTTATTTCAGAAATAGGAAAATGAAATTGTGTTACCAGACGGGTATCTATTCCACACGTGGTCCTGGGAATAGAATAACAAAAAAACACGCCATAAACTTGCAAACACAAGTCGCAACCTGCCAACATGCAAACTTGCGCAATAATAGAGAGAATTCCTTTAATGTTTTAAGAATATTGTGTGAAATCTAATCAATTTGACCGATTAAAGCGAAACAAAATCGCTCAAGATTCTAGATATTATCTAAAAATCAAATAGATATCTAAATAAAGCAAAATCATAAAGTGGCTAGCTGTGATTTTGTCTAATCATCTTTCCAACTTCAGATTGTTTTTGATCTAGGCAAAGCAACTAATATAGTTTCCTTGCAAATCAAGTTTCGATGCAAATGACATACTACATTTGACCGGATCGAAGAAATGAACTGAGCTCGTACTTAAAAGCTAATCCAATACATCACAACACTCAAGAAAGTTCTAAAAACGGGTACTTCTCGATTTCGTATAATATTATTTTTGTCCAAAAGATGAGATAACGAGAGATAATCTCAGTTTCCTTCTCACCTTTGGCATTTCATCGCATCGAGAAATTGTTCATGCACGCAATTGATCCGTTCGAATCGATTTTTACATTTCATTTTTTCTTTCTTAATTAAAATGTTGCGCACTGTAATTCGAAACCCTTGAAATTTTGATGACAAACAGATATTAACACGTAAATTCACGAGCAATCTTTTCGGATAATTTATTTGAAATTTTATAAGATATTTCAGATTTTGGCGGAAAAGGAACTTTCAACATTTTGCTAAATCTGGAACGAACATGCGTGCAAGTCAACTTTGATTTTCCACATTCGAAGGCTTAGATTGCAAGCAATCCAACCCAATTAGGTGTCAGAAGACTAATAAACCAAAACGATTTTGAATTAGAAATTAGCTTCAAGTTGAATTGCTTTTCTTTTGATGTGGAGCTTTGCTTGATTACGTATTCATAATTGAGTTCACATGCTTAGACTACAAATTTTACCAAAAATGACCAGAAATAAAGTTCCGTTTGTTTCGCGAAAAAATGAATCATTTAAAAAAATATTTTTCCAATTACTGGGACATATGGCCTAACTAAAATCACGTCGACCAAACTTTTTTGGCTAAATCGAGCTGCCTAATTTTGTCTTAGTTTAGGAAGAGAATTTTGTTTTTAAGAAAAGCAAACATCGAGAAATTTAATTTACCAGTACTTAAACAGATAAGTGAAGATGACGCCCGTATAGAAAAGTCTGACCCGGCTCTTTTGCATGTCGAGTTGCAATATAAAGCATTAGGTCAATACATGGAATCTCAACTTTTTAGGCTCCGTTTTGTTTCGCGAAAAATAAATGATTTCCAAAATATTTTCTTTAAAATGATCGATCTATCGCTTGCAAAATTGAATAAACGAAAAAAAATTTCATCTTTCACGAAAATATTTAAACATAAATTATTATCGATAATGATAATTTTTTTCATTTGCTAATTATTTCTCGATGAAATCGGATGCATTTGGGTCATTGACGCAGGATGGTGATGGACAGCCGAGAGCCCACGTCCACCCGAAATCGAATTATTTTGCACGGGCATTATTAGCTGCTTTGTTAGATTCTTAAATCAATTTGGAGGTCCATGATTTTTTTCACTTATTAAAAGTTGATCAAATTGCTTTAAGAAATTGATAGTTTGACTTGAAAACTTTTAGTGGCCTCTCGTAAAGGAAGCCTTCTTTAATCATGCAAAGGACGGATTCAATGGAGTCAAAACGAGATGAAAAAGTAACTTTAATGAAAAAAAAATTTCACGAGGAAACAATTTGGAAAATTGATTTATGATTATGTTTTCCCTTTGTCAACATTAACAAGTATGTGTGAGGACATGCCAATACTTTGAAGAGTAAAAATTATCAATGGAAGCTAAATGGCGGCGACCCGGGTCGGGTCCGGTTGTTGCCCTAGCTCGAAAGCCGTAGAAACCCTCGACGGGCTAGGCCCGTGGAGCCGGGGGGGGTCAAACAATTGTGGATCCGACTGTTGGTGACCCGGAACCGGTCATCAAGCTCTCGGGTCTAGGGTGCGACATCTTCCGAATTACACCTTTGGAAAGTGTTAAAAGTTTTTTCCAAGGATTTTGTATAGATTTTCCAGAGTATGAAAACAATTTTCGATGACTTATTCTCCTAGAACGCGTCGAGGAGCATTGGAAGATAAGAAGATACTTTCGGATCATAGTTTTTCAGCGAAATAAGCAGACCCGTGTGCCTTTTTCCGGTCGAATCATAAGATTTCCTGAGAAACTTATCCACACGAAGGGAGGCCAAGTGGACTGAACGGGGCTGCAGCAGCACAAGAGGTACAAAGACACCTGAGAAGAGTGGAGCCCCAGATGATATCCCCCAAGCAGTTGATATATGGACCACAGTGCATCTCTCAGGACTGCCTCTACTTTAGTCGTACCCGGATTTCCCGAAGAGATCGATGCCTTGCATCGATGCGTTGTCCCGGTCCGTCGCCACCAGAACAAGCTCACATAACGGATCAACGTGGACGTTAAACTACCGTTCAGCAGGAATACTCCCAAAAACACAATCAACGTCGACAGGAGCTGAAACTATAGCATCGACTAAATATCCGATTCGCGATGCTTCACGGGATCTGCGATGCAAGTAAAATCCCCAGGCAGAGGATTCGGGCATAGATCAACGTCTCAATCTCAAGGGGGGGCAAAAAGAATGAAGAGCTGGCATTGAGCAGGGAAATCTTGACAGAGGAGTAGCTTTCGGTTAGGCCGGGAAGCGACGAGGAGAAGAGCCGGTTCCGAACTTCGCAGCTAATCTGCTTTCGTGACGCATAAGCGAAACACAACGACAATCACTAGTAAACTACATGAGCCCACAGCCGCCAAATGGCATGACATCCTTCTCTCAGCCAAGCAGAAAGGATCATGTTGTGCGTATATTCCAAAACTTGTCTAATGCGACTGGCGATAAAGAGCTTATCGTCTCATCTTTCTCGAAGTTCCTCGAAAGCACCACGATTAACAACGACTTAAAGAGCTTGTTGAGAGAGAGAGAGAGAGAGATATGTAACAATAGGAACTTCCATATGCTAAGCAAACGTCGAACTATTACTTACACACGAAGTTACCGAAGTCCAAATTCAGAAAACGCCCACCAAGGGACCAATGTCCGGTAAGATGGGGCATACCTTACTATAGGCTCCATATCATTTTGATGTCTGTTCCTAAAACCAAGCCGCCATACATTCGATACCAACATTAAGAGTTCTAATTAGGACCAAAATCAAACCACAGTGTAGGAGACTTTTGTCATGCCTTTCTTCACGCGAATTTGCGAAACCTGAACAATTATCGAAGAGCCTTAGAACACAGCAGGCTATGAAACATTGAAAAACAACATAACCGATAAAAGTCAAGAGAAATTGGACTTGATTCTAATAGTTTTTCTAGTGTCATACAAGACCTTGAGGGGGTATATTCTCATCGTACTCTTGTTTTCAGTTGTAAAGTAATAGAGTAAATTAGATCAGATATTAACAATCCCATAGTTATTATTCAGAAAATGTGCAGCTGAATACTTGCCTTCATGCTAATTATCTCTGATAGATTATGAACATGGGTACCACCACATGGACAACCAGGATTACTTCCCAATTTCACAATGCGAGGAGTGCTTTCCTGCAATAGTTGCAATATATAGGTTATATCAAATGCTTTGCATATAAACAATGGGAACAACCAGTAACCATATGGGCAAACAAGATGAGTTATGTACAATATACTTCACGCAACACACATCTACAAGTAGCAACCGGAAACCGTAAAATGAATGATATTCAAATCTTCTTTTGGAGCCTTGCAGTATAAAACTATTGAGGCCCTGTTTGATTCGTTGGAAAGAAACAAATGAAATGAAGTAAAAAGAATCAGAATAAACATTTGGCAATCTGAATTGTAAATAAAGTTTAAACTATCATGCTTCGTAACACCTTGGAATCGGAATGGAGGTTTTTATGATTGGAAACATGATCGAAACTTATTATAACAGAGAAGCATATACTACAAATTTACATCAAAAGTTGCAAAAAGGAATTAAATAAAAGGAAAAAGAGAGATATCATGCCACATTTCTTGATTTAATTGTTGTCATGCCATAAAATGTTTTGCTATCTATGGAATTTCCGTTTTTTATTTAGTCATAGCAATTCCTTCAAATTCATTCACACCTTTCCCCCACACTAATGAGAATGTGGCAATGAAGTCTCTTTTGTTGTCAATATCCATTTCATTCCATGTTATTCCGAGTCACCAAACACCAAATGAAAATGAATGAAACATCTCATTCTCATTTTAATCTTCTCATTCCTAGAAAACGGGTGTGCCAACAGATTGTCAAGGCATTTATATGAATATTTAATGGTTTGAGTGAAAAATAGAAAACTGGCACTAGGCAGCACATTACTTTTTATTAATGTTATTAAACCCCATACCAGTGTAAAAGCCAGTCAATGCAGTTCAACAGGTTAAACCGACAATTCCATTTCCAGATGTTAGACAAGTAGGCAAACAAATGCTGGCCAGAAGGAATGGCAGGGAAGCGCACATGTTATGGGGGGCGCAAGATTGATTCCCATCAGCACCATCTCACAAACTTTTCCAGTGGGAGTAACTAATTCATTCTTTAGATGAATAGACTTAACTCTTTCTTATAAACATCAATGGGGTCTCTGGTAGTGAGTAGAAAGTTTGGCTGCTGGTTATGCCCAGTAATCCCAAGGGGAGAGTGGTTCGATTCCCGATCCTTGCATTCACTCTCACCCATCAAAAAAGCTCTAGAATGGTCAAACCGGGTTCACCAGTTCGTCTAGTTGAACTGGGTCAATGCAAATTGTAATCTGTTTTGTACCAATATCATTTGTGTACGTAAGCAGAGTAGCAGATCAAGGACCAGTTCCACCAATTGAAATATCTGGTCTGGTCCTGTTGTGGAAACCTTGCTTCTTATCACAAAGCATAAAGCTTAACAATGCAGGAAGATATCTGAATTAAAGGCCGCAGGGGCGATAGTTGTTGTATATGAACTGCTGACCTTGGGAATATAATCAGGAAGGGAACCGCCACATTGCTCTAAAGCTTCATCATAAGGTAATATCGCAGCAGAAACCTGTAAGGTATCGATAAAATGAGTAAGATTTTCATATGAAGCAACACGACCAACCATTAAAAGTCTATTTTTCAACAAAAGGAAAAGTAAAGTAGCATCTTACTTCCTCTCCTTTAGATATCAATGCATTAGCTTCCGTCTCCAATTCCTTCTGCTTGTTAGATATTTCACTTGGTGGAATAACGCCTTTATATTCAACAAATGGTCTGGAAAAAAAGTCTATCTAAAAAACAAGCTCCAGGCATCCAGCAGAAACAAGAAGCTTTACTTGTACAGAGAAACCTACTTCTGGAAAATCTATGCTGCAAGTCTCAAGAAGTAAAACAATATATGGGCTCACATTCAACAAATGGCCTGGAAAAAAAATTTATCTTAAAAACCATTCCAGGCATCCAGCAGAAACAAGAAGCTTTCCTTCTGAGAAAGCTACTTCTGGAACATCCATATAGAAGTCTCAAGGAGCAAAATAATATATAAGCTTGTACACCTTAATTTCGCCTATCTAGCAGGATCTTGCATTTCAATAATGTGAATGGCCTGGTAAAAATGATCATCGATGGTACCCTATTCCAATACCCAAATATCCAAAACAACATGTGAAAATGCCACATCCAGAAAATTTGAAGACCGATTGTAGTGCGTGGGCAAAAAGTGAAAAGTCTTAGTAAGCATAAATATAAGTAAACTGCACCAGTTACAAATTCTTATACTCCCACTCTTTGGATGAGTTTTCTGTTTTGGCTAATGACTCTTTGGATAAGTTTACTGAGTCTTAAAGCTTATGTCCAAAGTGCAATTGCATCCTACAACTTTACTTTCATGCAAATAACTCTTCTTTGGTGCAAATAACTCCCAAAACTTTTATCCAAAGATCAAGCAAGTCCTTCATTAAACTGGTCAGTTAACTTTCATGGAGATCCTACGTGTTGGGGCACTGCCACATATAGGAATCCGCTAGAGTTTAACACAATGACTTTATCCAACATTTCCTAAAGGTTTGAGGACTTAATTGAACAAATGGAAAGCTTTAAATAAAACTGCACTTCGGCCAAAAATTTTAGAACCCTTATTGTGATTATAGCATCAAATCGAGTTCAAGGTAATACACATTGAGGAAATGATGACTACCAAGCTAAAACTACGTATTATCCTCACATAACTACTGAATTGTGTAGGCTTTATTATCATGCGATTTTAGGTAGCTATGATACAACTAAATTAACTCATAGATCATACCCATCAGGGAAATGGTAACCCTTGCCTGGCTCCAAACCAAGTCCCACCCTCTTCATACATACGTCCAGTAAATGCCCAGCTGAATGCAACCTGATTGAGTCAAGAGATCATTGAAACAGACTCCATCATACCAGCAAAACAGCACCAAAGGGAATCCCAGAAGATTAATCAAGAGATTGCTGCAGATAATAGGGTTCAACTTTGACTCTTTATCATCTAAAACTTGTGCGATGCAACCATGCACTGAAAGTAATGATCATATGACCACGATTAGCATCAAACTCTGTTTTAACTTGGATTCAATTCAAAGACAGAACATGGTATCTAAAGGCCTGACGAAAGGGACATAGGATGCTGTTTCTTTTGATGTGGGAAATGCCAAATGCAGACAAAGCTATGTGACATAGCAAACATTATATGTTTCACAAGCATATGGGAACAAATAGTAAAGGGCAAAGAAATCACTGATCATCTAGACTATCTCATTGTTATTTTCTCGTTAAAAGATACCTGGAGTTGAGCTTGCGCCTAGGTTCGTCCACGCGCAAGTGAACCTCCTTTCCTTCCTCAAATTCCACCACACCGCCCTCAGCCAAATCCTCAACGTGACCATAATGGTAAACCTAGAGGAGAGCAAGCAACACAACCGACGTCAAGCTTGACTACTAAGAAATCACAAGAAATTTCATCAGAAAAGCATAACACGACTGAAATGCCGCCGGCCCTACAAGTCCATCTTTCAACCGGACATCTTCCACGGCAAACTTCACCTCCCGATCATCACCTTCGACGGTGATGAAGCCCATATCCGCCGGCTGCCCGCCGCCTTGGGGATGGAAGATCGTAGAGTCCAGCACCAAAGCACTCCGACCATCATCATCCTTCCCAAAAAAAAAGAACAAATCAACTTCAAGATTGATCGGTCAATACCACTTTTTCAACTCGATCACACGGAGACTACATTTGCTGCAGCAGCAGCTACGACAAACCCACCAAAAACGGAAGATACCCAGATAGCCATTCGGCGAGAAACAACGCATGGAATGCAAATGCGCGAACATACCGCGGGCTTTCTTGGATTTCTCAGAGGCCGGAGGAACGGGAAGCGACTCACCTCGAGGAAGGAGACGACCGTGGACTGGGAGACGAGCCTCCACATGTCGGCGTAGTAGTCGAGCTTCGTCACGCGGGAAGTCATGGCTTCCGGCGGCGAGCCTCGGCTGTCGAACTGAGTGAGTTGCTGCGAGCGAGCGATGGGTTTGCCTCCATTAGCGTTTGCCCCCCTAAATATTCTTCATTTTGCGTCAAGGGTACGAGGAATCAATATCGGCGGCCTGACAAGAAAGAAAGTTAATTCTCTCTTGAAAAGCTACGAATGATGCCGTGGAAAAAATCACAATACGAAACATTTTACCCAAGATTTTCGTATCACTAAAATTCTCGAACCGATGCACTTGTGTCGTATTTATCCAAGATAATTTTTTAATTTCACGAAAAATCTTAAATTGGTACTAAACCTATACTGCTTTACCCCGGACTTTCATATCGCCAAAATTCTCATAATCGGCCTTATTTACCTGTTTCTTATCGTTTTAGTGTCCGTAAAGTATTCAATTCCAAAACCCAACTCTATTAACGTGGGTTCGAGCCATTTTTTTCCTTTTTTCGCCAGAAATGGAGTCCGTTGATCAATTCAATTTAAGAAAAATCGTCTCGTCTATTTCCTTCACTTCTCGGATCTCAAGCTCAAATCATTAGCTTTTTTTTTTTTTGGGACGAAAATACGCTGAACTTTTCATTAGACACTAGAAATTGACTCACATGAGTCTCCACAATCATAACATAAGAGAGACCAAAGGGTACGGGGAGGTTTAGAAAACCAATTTGGAGTTAAGGAATGAGTACGCTGGGCCTTCGCCACCCAATCCGCGGCCTGGTTTGAGTTTCTGGGACAATGGGCTAAAAATACCTCTTTTAGTTGGGCCATCAATTTTCGGCAGTCTTCAACCACTGAACTCACGGTCCACGGGCTCTCTTCTTGGCCCGAGATCCACCTCACGCACGCTTGGCTGTCTGACTCTACTTCCACGCACAGATCAGAGAAGTCACTGTGCAGATCACTTTCCCTTTCCTTTTGACTTTGAAGCTTCAACAGAAAGGAGAGTCCGTCGCGTAGAGCAAGGGTTTCCGCCATGCTAGCTGATGGAGCTCTAAAAGACCTCGCGAACCCAAAAATTAGGAGTCCATCTTGGTTCCAGAGGACTCCCGCAGCCGCAGCCGCAGCCTCTCGTGTTTCGCTGCACCAAGCCGCATCGACGTTCAGCTTGAGGTTCCCCTTCGCCGGCGGAGACCAACGATCTACTAAGGTTTTCAACTGTTGTGTTCCTACCTTTTTGTTTGTGTTCCACCTCTCAAACACTTTATAGTCACTTATTGCTTCTTCCACTATGTTCCATGGGTTCGGTTTGCGCTGCTGGAATACCAAGGCGTTTCGTGCCTTCCAGATCAACCATATTATGCCAGCCACTATCGCCGACGAGGGAAGGTCTTCCGAGGAGGAGTGGGTGTCACACGGCGAGGGAGGGTCTTTCGACAGTTAATCCGCAAGCCACTTATCCATTCTAGAAATTTTGGTAGCTGAGGTGTCTAGATTTAACCGAGAGCCTAACCAAACATTTCTTGTCCAATCGCAAAGGAGGAGCAGGTGTTCGGGGATCTCCGAGACTCGGCGGCAGATCGGGCAGAGGGGATCAGGTGCCATCTTTCTTCTATACAGATTTTCTTTTGTCGGTAGAGCATTTGTGCATATGCTCCATAAGAAATGACGAACCTTGGGGTAGACTAGGATTTGCCATATTTTAGTCCATAAGTTCCTGGGAGGCTGATATGATGGTGATGCTTGATTCCTCTGTTGTTGTGAAATTTGGGAGCATAACCTATTGTAGCCACTTTTAACCGAGTAGACTCCTTTTGTGTTCCCTGTCCACACCAAAGTATCCTCCGAAGGGTTTGTGCTTAATGGGATTGTCAGTATTTCTTGCACCACATCTTCCTCGTAAATTTCCTTTATCAAGTGTGATTTCCATTCATGAGTTTCCTGGTTAATCAGTTCTGCTACTAATTTTGGTGCCTCCTGGTTCAAGGGGCCAATAATTTTGCCGAAGGGAGCCACCGTCCTCTTTAATTTTTATCTTTTTGCCGTCACCTACTTTCCATCTAGCATCTCGCTTCAATTACATCTCTCGCCCATTAATAGACTCGCCACCCCCCAGGATGGGCGATGGCCCTTGTTTGCTTGCCAAAACTCACCACGGGGAAAATAGACTCCCTTCAGTACTTGACTCCAAAGGGCATTCGGTGCTTGTATTAGTTGCCAGGCCTATTTTCCCAGCATTGCCTTATTAAAAACAATTAGGTCCTTAAAGCCTAAGCCACCCGCGTCTTTCCTAATTTTCAGAAGTTCCCATTTTCTCCAATGGATACATGCTTTGTCTGCACTTTGCTTCCACCAGAAGGAGGAAATCTTCTGCTCAATTGCTCGACAAATCGAGATAGGAATCTTAAAAATGCACATTGCGTACTGTGGCAAAGCTTGAATGACAGTTTTAATTAGGATCTCCTTCCCTGCTTTGGTAATCAGCTTTTCCTTCCACCCCTCTAGCTTCATATTGACTCTTGCTAATATCTAGGCAAACATTTGTTTCTTTGACTGCCCCCAATCTGATGGAATGCCTAAATACTTACCGGTTTTGTCAATAATAGGAACTCGTAGCTGCTCCGCCATATTCCTCTTCAGTAACTTAGGGCATCCATTGCTAAAGAAGATACCTGACTTGTTTAATTTGATAGCCTAGCCCGAAGCATAGCAATATTGGTTCAAAATACTTGCCAAATTCTGACATTCGCAGACTGTTCCATTCAAGAAAAAAATTGCGTCGTCCGCAAATAATAGATGTGATAATGTGGGACACCATCTATTCAGCTTTATACCTCTGATGGTACCCTCCTCAATTGCTTTGTTCATTAGAGACGATAAGGCATTGGCCAGAATAATAAACAAGTACGGCGATAGTGGATCCCCTTGCCTTATGCCCCGGGACGGCTGGAAGTCCTGTAGGGATTCCCCATTAACTCGGACGCTAAAAGAGACCGTAGATATGCATTCCCTGATTAACTGAACCCATCTGTTACTGAAGCCCATTTTCAGCATACTAGCACACAGGAAATCCCACTCAACTCTATCATAAGCTTTCTGCATGTCCAGCTTGAGTATTGCTTGGAACTTTCTTTCCCTTTTCCTAGTACGCAATTGGTGGAGTACTTCCTGAACTACTAATATGTTGTCTTGAATCTGCCTTCCACTCACGAATGCACTTTGTTCAGTGGAAATAAGTTCAGAAGGCCAAGGTTTTAGACGGTTGGCCATGACTTTAGAAATGATTTTGTAACTGAAATTACATAAGCTGATTGACCTATATTGATTAATGCACTCGGGGTTCGCCACCTTAGGAATAAGGGTTATAGAAGTATGATTTAGGGTGGGGTCGAGCACACCTGAGGTGAAGAAATTATCCACCAAACGGTAGACATCATGCTGTATACTCTCCCGGTTATGCTGATAGAATTGGCCATTCAATCCATCCGGATCGGGGGCCTTGGTTGCACCCATTTGGAACACAGCTTTTTTCACCTCTTCAAACGACACTTTTCTCATTAAGGCCTCGTTCATCCCCTCTTTTGGAGTATATGGGCATTGATCAATTACTGGTTGGAAATTTCTGTGTCCTGTTGACTCATATAAATCCTGATAAAATGATTGGATATGTGACTTGAGCTCTGAAGGATCCCTGCTCCATCTATTCTCCCCCATTTTCAGCATAGAGATTCTGTTTCTTTGTCTTCCTTGAATCGTGGTGGCGTGGAAGTAATTGGTATTTCTATCTCCCCACTTTAACTAGCTAATTCGGGACCTCATACTCCAATACATCTCTTCTTGCCTCCATAGTCTCTCAATTTGCTCCTTGATTTGTTGAATGGCCACTTTTTCCCTTCCCCCATCCATACTGTTTATCAGGTTCGTTAATCTCCTCATCAAGCATTGTATTTGTTTATGTGCATTTGAGAATCTCCTTCTACTCCACCTAGTCAAGGCTTCAACCACTTTTCTGGACTCACTCACAAAATCTACATTATCGTTTGCCTGGTCATGCCATGCCTCCTCCACAATGTCTCTACATTCTGGGTCATCTAGCCAATAAGCCTCGAACCGGAAGTCATGGTAAATTTTTTGTGACATGAATCGTTTGGGGTAAATGGAGCATGAATGTTTTGATTTGAAATTTTTTGTGATACGAAAATTAATTTAGGATATACGTGACACGATCCAAACGGTTAAGGGTTTTTTCGGGCGTGCCATTTCTGGATTTTTGGTATAGTAATATTAACCCCTAATGATATTGTGACATGTGTATAATGAACATCTCATCAATCAAAACAGTTTAAATTCCAACAACTTTCGCGCAACTAATTGCTTTTATCAATTGCTTTTTATCAACATATGCTTTTATGTTGATTGTGTTTAAATTCCAATTGTCGGCCACAAAGAATAATATTTGATAACATCAAGACAGCAACGTTATAAAATGGATATAAAACGATGTACAATTTAATTCTTGGCAATTTAATTCTAAAAGAATCTATCATGGTTGTCCGTTCAATCCGATTTATAGAAATTCGCAATCCAACTTTTTTTAAGAATCAAATTGCAATTTTAGAACAATCGGGTCAGGGGCATTCCATTGATACAAAAAATCGAGTTAATGAGACGTTGTACAGAGAGGTTATGTCCGATCAAAGTTTGGCCAATTTGAATAAAAATATATATATAATCATTGTTTTCCAAAATCTTTCCAATATATGATTTGAAAGCTATAAACCTCACATCATTTCATCCAATTGGAGCTAAACTTTCTCAGTGGTTTCCTTCCTTTAGATTTACTCCATCAACTCCAGTTTTTGCAGCACGCTTAGAAGTTAGAACTAGCTGGAAGTTTAAAAAGTAGTGGTTCCACATTAATTTACCAACGTGAACAGAGCAAACAAATTAGGTAACCAGAAAACAACTTGCTATAAACGGCGTCTCCAACAATGAGTGAATAAAAAAAAGGAAAATGACTCAAACAGTCCATGAACTTTAGCTCAATATGTAATTTGGGCCTTGAACTTTTAATTTATTCAATATAGTCCCTAAACTTTAGCCTAATGTTCAATGTGGTCCTATCACGCCCCAAACCTCGAGCGTGCTAACATCTCATCTATGGTCATGTAATGGCAACGTCCCAGGACGTGTCGCCGATCCAATCGTTCTAGCTTACGATGAAAAGCATGCGGAAACGAACTTGAAAATCCCAACAACAATTAATAAAACGGGATAGTAAGGAAAGCACTTTGAGAAGAAAACCAAGGAAGCCATTTTATAAACACATCGTTAACCTTAGGAAGATACAATATACAAACCTATCACAAGGCCACTTTCTAAAAGACCACACAGCTTCACTATCAAAAGGGAGCGATAAAAAAGATGGGATATCCAAACCCATCATCAAACCCGGTGATACCCAGGAGGCGTCTCTGGATCAGATTACTCTTCGTCCGGATCGGACTTCGGATCCGTCACTGTTCCGTCCGGCGGGTCTAAGTCCATGGGGTCCCACACTTCTTCCCCTACACCTCCATTCGGTGGTCCATCAAAACCCCTAATGGGTCTGAACAACCCATCTCCGTCCCTAAGGGACCATGTAATGAACTCATGTGGCTTCCACATCACCAAACCTTTATCCACCCAAACAGTGGTCGCGTGCTTCTAGTACGTCCTATCCTGCCTTGCCGGATACTCAGTTATAATTATGCCCATGTCCATGGGTACCCCAAAATGAGTGGGCGAGCGGTTCATAGTCGGGGGTTTGAAAGCAGTTAACAAACAACAATGAGATATACTCAGCAAGTTAACGATCTAAGCCTCGATTAGGAAGTCAACTCATCACGGATGCACCTAAAACATGCAGCGATATAACGATGGCAAATCAATAGCAAAGCAACCCCGGCTTTGCCATGACCATATGCACAAGCAGACAATACAATCCTGCATAAACGAACAAGCCATAGAATCACCGCGAGCGTTCTTACCTTGCCTTAGTATACACGCCCCGCACGATATAACTCAGTACATACCACAACAGTACAATCGGTATATAGATAATCCGAACACATAGCAACTTTCACAAACTCACATGTCTCGATCATTACGGCCACTCAGGGCACGCTCGTCCTTGCACGGGGGTCTTCCGGCTTAACTGGGTATTTCATTACGGCCACTCAGGGCACGCCCGTCCTTGTACGGGGGTCTTCCGGCTTAACCGGGTATTTACACGTGATCACACGTAATTAATTCACACGTGATCATATATACATAATTAAACCGTCAAACTTTGCATGCTTCCCTTTTCAAACATCCTTGCCCTATTTAACTTATAAAACTTGACATATAAACCCGACACCTCGGGATTTACTATTTATATGCTCACGAAAACCCTTTTAAAAATTAAATAACAAGGTTTCACACATAGCAATTATTATTCAAGGCAAGACGGACAATAAACAGCATGAAACGGACATAATTCAACATTTAAATTAAGGAGAAAACAATCATATAAAATGCACTTATCGCCCTAATTGCGATAACTTATCTACCAATTAGTGATAGCTTATCACCTAATTGTGATAGCTTATCACTCAAAACCGATAGCTTATCGTCCCTCCGATGATAGCTTATCACCATTTTTACGATAGCTTATTATCATTTCCTCGATAGCCAATCGCATAATTGGCGATAGCTTATCACTAAAACCTCGATAGCTTATCGCATTTTCTCGATAACTTATCGAGTCCACTTATCACCTATCGCGATAACTTATCACTACCGCTTATCATTTATCGCGATAGCTTATCAACTAATCCCTTGTTAATTAGCACTAAGCATAATTAACTTAATCTAAACTCATCTTAATCAAGTTTAACGTACTAATCAAGGGATTAAGGCGATAACTCACCCGTTAACGATTCCGACGACACGGGCGCGACGGTGGCGGCGAGGGCTACACGTGGCTCGGTCTGGAAACGACACGGGGTGACGACGGACGGCTGGACAGCAGCAAAACAGCACTGGTGAGGGCTGGTTTGGCTTCGGTGAAGGTGGACAGGCGGCGAAAACGGCCCAGACAGACAGCACATGGCTTTGGGCGATCATGGCATGCGGCTGGTAGCTTGGTGGCCGATGGCAGACGGTGTCGGTGATGGCCAGAAGTGGTGAGGCCGAGAGGGAGAGAGAGACCGGCGGATGAGGGAGAGAGAGAGAGAGAGAGAGAGAGTTTGGGAGATATTATCCACTCCCCAAGATCTTCACTCATCATGCAATTGCCCCCAAAGTCTTCACTCATTAAGGCATTATCTCCCCTTTATCACTTATCAATAAATGCTAGAAGGGCATTTTGGTAATTTCACAAAGTATAGTATAAAATACTATACGCGTATATGGATCAGTATTTTGTACGGGCTCATATAAATCGAGTTCGGGCTCAAAAGGATAAAGATTGAGCTAGAATTGCTAATAGGTTTGAAAATTGGCTAAGTGGGCTTAGTGAGTCTCATTGGGCTTGCTTGGGCCCAATTGGGCCGAAGCACATTGGGCGTGAGGCCCAATAGGCCTTCGCTCGGCCCACTTCTTCATGGGCTCCAATTCTCGGCTCGTTAACTCCATTTCTGAGCATTTCGAGCAAACCGATAAACCGGAGAATTAATGAGGCGACGTCTAATAGGTTAGTCTTGAAATCCTTGAAAGTTCGATCCCCAATTTCGGATTCTAATTCATGGTCAAAATCGATCAATCGCAACTTTAGTATATCTCAAACTAACGAACGGCTTTTAGGAGTTACGCCTATTCGACCCATGGTTGACTTGATATCAATCCACGTTTAAGTTTTCTCGAGCCATGGATGATCTCGGTTGTCATATAATTGCGAAGGGTCAATTGCTAGTTCCGAAGTACACGATCAATAGAGATTGGTTTAGGGTCGTTTGCAATCCATATAATGGTCAGGCGGAATCACCCGCAATCCGATTGTATACTATTGGTAAAATATTCTATAACCGTTCCTTGATCGTCTATAATGGCTCAAAATTATCCCTCATCAATCTTTATGGTCGAATTATCATTCCATGGTTGAGTTCTCAGGTTGTGCGTACTTAATTTCTTAATTGCCTCTCCCTAATAGTTAATCTCTGATAAGTGATCAATTCAGAGCGAAATTTAACTAACAGTGCATTGATGAATGTAATTATTTCATTACATCCAGAATAGGGTCGAAACTTGAGGATGTCACAAGTCCCTGAACTTTTAATTTGTTTAATGTAGTCTCTGAATTTTTAGTACCTGTTCAATTTAATCCCTGAACTATATGAAAATGCTGAACATTTTCATATAGTTTAGCAACTAAATTGAATAGGGACTATATTGAACATTTCATATAATTCAGGGACTAAATTGAATATGTACCAAAAGTTAAGGGATCAAATTGAACAAATTAAAAATTGAGGGACCACATTGAACATTAGTCTAAATTTAGGACTACATTGAACAAATTAAAAGTTTATGGACCAAATTGCATATTGGGCCAAAGTTTAGGGACTGTTTGTATCATTATCCCTAAAGAAAACAACATCAATTGGCTTTTTCATCGGGCTCTTTTTCACATT
Organism: Syzygium oleosum; assembly: GCF_021117445.2. Lineage (NCBI taxonomy): Eukaryota > Viridiplantae > Streptophyta > Magnoliopsida > Myrtales > Myrtaceae > Syzygium > Syzygium oleosum. Next base: position 2,592,749 of record NW_026607520.1, on the reverse strand, counting down.
AAAAAGTTTAGTGATATCTATCTTGCTTATATTGACATTTTTGCAGGCAAAATCGTTCTTATATGTACTGTTTATCATTATGTAACTCTACCAGTTAGATGGAACACATTAAAAAAATGGAAAAGAACTCTATCAAGAAGCAATTATCTGTGCTTGTAGATGTAGTACATTGCAGAGAACTAATGGACAAAATTATATAAAAAAAAAGTTCTAAATTTATTATATGAGTGCCAATTCAGTAATAAACATTTCAGTTCGCCAATTGAGTCCTAAACCTTTTGATGATTTGCCAATATAGTTCTTTCGATCAATTTTAGCAGGAAATTGCTGACGTGGACACCAGTCATCTTACATGGCACAGTCGATGCTGACGTTGGCAATTTCTATATTTTTTATTTTCTTTTCCAAAAATCTCAAATTATGTCAACTGTGACATATTTACCACAAACTTTTTCTGTGACACCAGAAATCCCAAAATTTTACCCGTGTGACTCATTTACTCTCCGTCAAAGTTCCGTCAATGAGGACCGTTTAAAATTTGCCTATATTGACGTCGTAAAACAAATGTTGTTGACATAACGCTCACGTGACTTAAATGAAATAAAAACGACCTTGTTTTAACTAAAAAAATCTTCTGACGGAATCTTAATGGAGGGTAAATGAGTCATATTGGTACAAGTTTGAGGTTTTTTATGTTGCAAGAAATTTTTTTGGAGTAAATGTGTCACAGTGGGCATAGTTTGGGGTTTCCATGCCACAAAGAAGGTTTAGAATAAATACGTCACAGTGGGTATAGTTTGGGTTCTTTGTGACTTTTTTTCTCTTTTCTTTTTCTTTTTTTCTTCTCCTATTTTTATATTAAGTCTGGTGAGGGTCAAGGTCCATGACTAGTGAGGGCTTCACGACCCTCGCCCAATGGTCGGCGAGGGTCAGTCGGCGACCCTCGCCGGACCTAGTGAAAGAAAAGGAAAAGCAAGAAAATTTTTATAAGTTATTTGATTTTGTTTCTTTTTGTTTTAACAAAAAGAAACAAAATCAAATAACTTATAAAAATTTCAGAAATTTTAAAAAGTTTAAATAAATTGTTCACATCAGCACCGACCGTCCTACTTAGTATGGTTGGCGTCAACGTAAGCAACTTTCGACTAAAATTGGTCGGAAGGATTATATTGGCAAATCGTCAAAAAGTTTAGGATTTAATTAGCAAAATTAAAAAATTTAGAATTGAATTAACATCAATATAATAAATTTTGAGACTCTTTTCGATAATTTTCCCAAAATAATGACCACTCACCTGTTTGTTTTGACTTGCTAAACGACGGTCAAACTCCTCCATGACTTTACTCAACAAAGATTGCACAATTTGATTAAAAAAAAAGGGAAATTGAAATTTTTTCTTAATTTGCTCTTGCATCGAACTCGAAGGATGATAATAGGAACGTTAAAGTGGACCCTAATGGAAAAGATAAATAAAAAAAAAGGGGTTTAAAAGACGATTTGCAAAACTAAGCCGTCCTATCATGGCTGCAATCTAAGAGCGCGAATGATAACCATTTTGTTTCCCTGTTATTCTATTTTTTTGTTCCCGGGAGTAGATTGGTAGAACCGGTTTTGCCCTCCAGCTCAGATGAATGTTATGTCAAGGAAAAAGGCAATGTTCTTGACTAAAGTTGCCTTATAATTCTGACGCTTTGAGTTTGTTTCTCATGATAACACTCTTCGTTAGTCTGTATGAGCGAGGAGCTGTTATAGAGTAATCTTTCGATCCCGCAGAACCTTGCGACTATTCTCTTACCTTCTGGAAACAACAGCTTCCCGCTAGGAACTCCGAAAATATTTCGGTACGCCCTTTCTGTCCCCCAAATGCATCACATGACGCCCCCGTCCCCGGCATTGCAGAGCTCCTAGACTACTTAGAGATTGAGTCTCCTGCACAGGCATTCCAACAGCTATGTAACTGGACGGCACAATCGATCCTGTCTGCTCTTGTATAAAGGCAAAAGGCATAAGACTTGTCAAGTGGCCAAACATGAAGCAATTATATATGGACGGGGCATGCCAAGGGATGTGCCACATGCTTCTTCACATGCATTCAATCTATCGAAAACCCGTATCAATTGTAATCACTAAATCACCTATGAAAAAACCACAATGCCAAAGCTAGCTGAGTCCAACAGACAATTTGACTTGACCATCCTCCAAAACTCGCAACCGCAGGATGATGCCGGCCTTGTCCGCCGCAGTCCTTCTGCAAATAGCATCCCAATGACCGCACTGTGCCTTCTCCCACAGACTTTCATGAAGGAAATTCCGGAAGTAAAGTTAGATACTCGTGATGGTTTTTATCCTTTGAAAGCAAGTCAAATACTATAGATGCTGTGGTTGCATCTGGTACCATATTTTTTCCTGCCATTTTCTTAAGCAGCTCGATCACCTTCAACGCCTCATGATTTTGGCAAAAAGTATGCATTGATGTGTTGAATGTGACGACATTTGGAGCACACCCATTGTCTTCCATTTTGACGAATAGCTCATTTACTAGCTGCAGCACTGAGGTCCTGACATGTATCTCCTTGTGAAGAATGTTCACTTGACGAACCATCCAGAGGCTTCTCGCTAGCGGAGGAGATCCTCGACAAGGAAGAGGGAAGTATCAGTCGCATATATTCCAAGGCCATACAATAATACAGTTGCAATTCGATAACGTCAAGGAAACATCGTTAGACAAAAGATATAAAACAATGTGCAATTCAATTCTTGGCAATTTAATCTAAAAAAATCTACCATGGCGGTCCGTTCGGTCAATAATTTCAAAAAATCGCAATCTGGACATTTTGTTTTTAAATGTCGAACCGCCTTTTTTGATACAATCGGGTCACAGACTTTTCATAAATACAGATATCATTTTTCAAAATTTTTCCAAGTCTCGTTATTTGAAAGCTTTAACCTCACGCTTTTCATCCAATAGGAGCAAAACTTTCTTAGTGTTTCCCTTCCTCTAGGCGTACTCCACCCATTCCAAATTTTGCAATACACTCAGAGCTAGCTACCAAGTTCTAGATCCCAAACAAAATAGCCAATAGCAATGGTGATTGAATAATTTCTAAATAGTTACATCGGTTACTTTGTTTAGAAGAAAATATTTTTTGGGAAAACACTTTTTTCATTTTTCTGCATTTGATTTTCTTAGGAAAATGAATCTATGGAAAATATTTTCCTAATTAACGGAAAAGGTTTTCTTATCAAAGATTAAATTCTGGAAAATGATTTCCTCTTTGAAAGAATCAGAAAACGTTTTTCGAAATAAGACTAGCTATCGGCACTTAGACTCGAAACTCTATGCTTGGGCACGATAACCCCAATGTTGGTTCCCGGGTCAACGGAAAATATTTTCCTAATCAATGAAAAATATTTTCTTATCAAAGATTAAATTCAGGAAAATGATTTTCTCTTTGAAAGAACCGGAAAATGTTTTCTGAAATATAACTAGCTATTGGCACTTGGACTCGAAACTCTATGCTTGGGCACATAAACCCCATCGTTGGTTCCCAAGTCTTGACATTCAGGACCAGATCTCTAGCGGCTGGGCCCGGGTCCATCAAGGCTAGGCCCGAGACCACGGTGCTCAAGCCTAGACCTCCGACGCCCACACTAGGGATGATCAAGGCCGAGCCTAAACCCTTGGTGACTGGTGCTAGCACCCGATGCTCCAAAACCCTAACTCAGGTCCATAAATGGCGTGCTTGGTCCCTGGCGCTCGAGTTGTAGTCCCAGCCCTTAAGCCCTAGTCCACAAAGACCGTGTGCGGGTCTTCAACGCTCAGGCTCGGATCCTTAGTTAATGGAATTGTTCTTATAAAAATATTTTTTTTAAAATCAAAATTTTAATTATTTTTTATTTTTAAAAATCAAATTTTCATTATTTCTTCTTTCTTCTTTCTTCTTTCTTTTTCCTTTTTCCTTTTCTCTTTTCTTTTTTTTTCCTTCCTCCTTATTCCTTCGCCGGCCGCATGCCTTGGAGGCAGTCGGCAGCTCAGTGAGCTCGAGGCTTGACCAATCCAGGCATGCCCGAGCTCCGCCGAGGCTAGCAAGGTCGAGCTCTCTTGTGGCAATTGCCGGGCAAGCCTATACCTTGCCTGTGGTTGTCACCAGCCGGTCACGGCGGAAGAAGAGGAAAAAGAAAAGGAAAGAAAAGAAAATTTAAAAATTAGAATTTTTTTTAAAATAATAAAAATAAAAATTATTTAAAAATTCGAATTTTTTATTGCCTGAAATATAGTCATGAGATTGAAATCATTTTCCAATGAAATCGAAACCTTAGAAAAAGATTCGATCGTGTATCGCCAAACAAAGGAAAACTAGCCATATTCCTGGAAAATGCTTTATGGGAAATCATCTTCCTTTATGATTGAGTTTTTTGCGAGGTGCGTTTGTTTCGCGTAAAATATGCCATTTTTGGGAAGTCATTTTTCGGTGTTTGGGTAAAACCTGAAAAAGACTTGAAAAAGATTTTCAGCTGTTTGGTGAGGAAAATCTGATGGTAAAAATTATCAAAAAAATATATATTTTTTAATATTTAAAATATTTTTTCTTTTTTTTTTCTTTTTCCTTCTTCTTCCTCCCATCCGCCTCTCCACCTCACCCGCTGCTCCTTCCTCCTCTCTACCACCACCACCACCATCGTAGCCATCTCCGACGACCTCGTCTCCCTCTGCGTCGACCCCGTCCACCTCGGTCGCCTAGTCCTCGACCTCACGCGAGCTTGAGCTTGCTGGCCTTGACGAAGCTCGGCCGAGCTCAGACTCACCTGGATAGATCGAGCCTCGAGCTTAACCTACGTCTTGGCCAATCGCCAGGCTTCCGAGGCATGCGGCCGGCAAAGGAAGAAGGATGAAGGAAAAGAAAGAAAAGAGAAAAGAAAAGAAAAAAAAGAAAAGAGAAGAAAAGATTTAAAATAATAAAACAAATATTTTATGAGAATAATTTCATTAATAATCAAGGACACACGCACGGTTTTTGTAAACTCGACTAGAGCTTGAGCATCTGGGACCAAGCATGGCTTTTGTGGACCCGAGTTCGGGTGTCGGAGCCTTGGGTACGGGCACAAGGGGCTCGAGCTTGGCTTGATGGTCCAGGGCATAGGCTGGTGAGCTCGGCCTTGCTGGTCCGGGCTTGTGGCAGAGGCTAGGAAGAGGAAGGAAAAAGAAAAAGAAAGAAAAAAAAACGAAGGAAAAGAAAAGAAGAATATTAACAAATTCAAGATGAGAAATTCCGAAAAATGTTTTCACCTTCTTAGATTAGAAAATTCACTTTCCTATTTTTATACATGAATATTTTCCTTGATCGGAAAGTGTTTTCAGTTGATTTATCATTTTCGGCGAACCAAACGAATAAAAGTCCGAAAAATAGATTTCCAAAAAACATTTTCCCTTAAACAAACACACTTAACTTCACTATGGAAAGTAATGCATAGTATCAGTGGTTGAGTTCTCGCAACTCATATTTGTGTCTTTCCCTATGCTTCCGATGACCTGACATGCACAGCTTTCGGTCCTAGCAGGATGAATAAATCCAAGCAAAGTGAAAATGGCCAGCAAAAGCTTTATTTTTGATTAGTTGGAAATACCATTCTAAATATCGTGTGAGATCCACCACTCCGAACGTTCATGTTGGTTTCGCCGAAGTGTCCATATATTGATTATAAGAAACTATGCTCTTTTTCTATACGCGTGAAATCTGAAATAAATAGAGAGGCTCGATTTTTTTAGTGTTTTCAGACAAACCTTCGCCTTAGCCTATGAGCTTAAAAGCACTTGATTCTAATTGTTCACAATTTCCTCTTTAAGGCCAGCGACGAAAATGCCTCTCTACAAAACAAGAGAACTGGGAAAAAGGGTGACCATTCAATATTCTCGAAGAACTTATCTAGGCCAATCCAACACTGAAATTGGTCCACATCGCTAAGCTTTTATGCATCTGCAATTCCTGGTTCTCCACGGCAAGTAGGTCATCAATCACTTCATTGTAAATTCCCATGTAGGATACCCGGATTGGAAACTCGGTGCCCAACATCTAGTGGCAAAAGGCCCCAACCGAAACAGCAATTTAAAACACATGTTGCAAGGCTAACCGAAACATGTTGCAAGTAGGTCATCAATCACTTCGTCGTCTCTCTCTCTCTCTCTCTCTCTCTCTCTCTCTCTCTCTCTCTCTCTAAGCACATATTGCCGTGATTGCTCGAAGCAAGGCTGTTTGAGGTGGTCGACCTCATATTGACCTAGGACTGAGGTTTTGAGGTCTCGGCGACAACCTTTATTACTAAGCGTAGCGCAGTGCAAGCGGAGAGAGGGAGAGATATTGGAAGATAGTGAGAGATGGAAGGTAGTGAGAGATTGGTTATCAATTGCTATCAACTAATTGAAATCAATGGAAAATTCAACAGCAGTAACCAGCGACTCATGGCCTGGTCCGAAAGCAATGGTGCTGGTCAGGGTGATTTTTTTGAAAATATGACGTGATGATTTTAATTTTTCTATCGGGGTGTTTATTTCAACTATATGGAAACGGAAATGCTGATAAATAAAAGGGAAAAAAATAAATTGTTGACAATCTATACATGTGTTTAAAATTCGATAATATAGCATGTGTAGCCCTTATATCACATGAATAGTGTACATCTTTTTTATGAACATAAAAGCATGTTTTCCTTTGCGAAAGGCGAAAAATAATTTCCGGTTCAAATTCAGATTTCAGTCACACCTTGGCAAATATTGTCATTTTTTGGCAAAATAACTTCTTCGAGGACATATTCCAAACATTTCAAATTTTTTCGCGAAATAAACTAAGCATGAAATTATAATTTCCGCGCTTTAGAACTTGTTTAACTTCAAAAGAATAATGAGACGACAAGCATAGACATGGCACTCATCGATATAGAGGTTTATTAATTTTCCTAATGTATAATGAATCTAAAGTCTTAAGCGCCAAAAGCCCTATGCACGATGTTTCAATAAACGCAAAAAATTACTTCTAAAAATCCCTAACCAACTTTTTTATTTTCCGTCAGAATTCAAAATATTCTTCAGATTTTAAAAACTTACAAAGAGATTATATGTGAATCCATGTGTCAAAAGAGGTATGTTGTGAAAGTTGCGGCTATTACTAATTAACAAAACAAGTCAAAAGTGCTTCCGTCACAATATTTAACTTAAGTAAATTGTAAAAAGTAAAAAAAAAGGTTATTGGGAAAATGACACTAATGGTCATTGAACTTTAGCTGAATATGCAGTATGATTTAATGAATTTTTAATTTGTTCAATGTGGTTCATGAACTTTAACTTAATGTGCAAGTCGTCCCTGAATTTTTAAATTGTTTAATGTGGTCCATAGAATTTTGGTACACGTTCAATTTAATCATTGTAATATATGAAAATGTTCAATATTGTTTCTAAACTTGAATTAATGGAATGACGATATTAAACATTTTTATATAATTCAAGGACTAGAATGAACATAACTGAAAAGTTCATGAATTATATTGAACAAATTAAAAGTTTAGGGACCACATTGCACATTAAGCCAAAGTTCGGGGATTACATTGAATAAATTAAAAGTTTAAGTACCACATTACACATTGAGCCAAAATTCATGCACTATTTGTGTCATTATCCCAAAATATTTCACACACATTTCGTTTACAGTTGCATGAATATCGTCTTACTATTGATTATGATATATCTAGATCCTCAACTGATCCAACCAAGCTTCTTCTTTTTAAAGTTAGAAACCCGGGAGCTTTACTTTTCAAGAGGTTCATGGCTCCAACGTTAAACTAGTTGCAGCTCGAGGCTCAAATCCATAAGATGTGCCCATGAGCAATTTGAATCTCGAACATCTCAATTGGTTCAATTAAGTCCTCGACTGCTATCGAGAAATACAAATCAAATCGAAAAGCGCAATTTAAGGATGTCACGCCGTGCGCACGTTTCGAGCGATGCGTGAGCACAGTTCATCGAGATGATCCGATTGCGCTTCCTGAGCAAGGCTTAAGATTTGATTTGAACCGGTGGAAAAATTAACGACCTTGATGCTATTTCGTACGCAAGATTTAGGACATCTGTCACGCAAGCAGACGAGCCCGTCACTGTCTAATAAGTTCCACAGAAAAAATCCGAAGCTGGCCATGTAATAAAACGCGGTTGTCTCTATCAGGTGGCCTGCTTTCGCCACTTGGGGGGCCTCTTTTCGATCTGACCGAGCCGGGTCCCCACGCCGCCCGCGTCTTGAATCAAAAGGCGCTTGTCTGCTTCGCTCGTCGGTGTCGGGGGGGTTTCTTCAGTGTAAATTGCAGATCTCCCTTTCAAGGTGGTGGTGGTGGTGGTGGTGGTGGTGGTCCATTTCGCACATTGGCTGTCTAATGCCTGGCCTCCTCCTCCTCCTCCTCCTCCTCCTTCATGCTGTTCACAGCCTTTTTGCACTATCCTTTCTTCTTCTTTTTTTCGGTCCCGAGGCGTAAATTTCGTTCTCGCCGCGTTGTTAAGATCGAATCGTGTGTGCAATCCGGCGAGCATTTACAGAGTAAGGCTTTAAACGAATTGTTTGAAAAACATTTTCCTGAAAAATGATTGGTTAGGTTGCTCGCGAAATGAACGAATGGAATATATTTTAACCGTACACGAAGATGTTTAGGCATAAATCGGTGTCGGAAATTCAAATACTCTCTATTGACTAGTTATGTCAAGCGATATGGGTGATAATTATTAGGAAAATATTTTTTTAAATCGTTTATTTTCCGCGAAGACAAACGGAGGAGCACGAATAGATTTCCATTTTAAGTATTTGAATCTTGATACTTTGTGTCGGGATAATTGTTCCCCGCCGACAATGACGAGGCCCTTTTGTTACTGCGAAAAAGTGGAGAAATTTTTCTATATAAAATGTCCTATTGTAAACTTGGAAAGGATTCAACCTAAAAAAAAAACTTGGAAAGGAAAAGCCTTTTTGCAACTAAAATAGCATCTACAAATACTAATAAATTGCGAAAAAAAAAACATAAAAACATAGCCTCTACAAATATGCAACTTTTAAAGAGGTGATTCCGGCATCTTTCTGTATTATATCATCAAAAGCCCAGAATTATTTCTAAAAAGAGCCCTCTCCCCCAATTTTTTTGATCCTTTGGTTTGGTTTTTTTGCCAAATTCATAGTCTATGCTTTACTTACAACTAAAGTAATATATTTATAAATAAATAAAAAGTTAAAAGCAAAAGTTGTAGGAGAAAGTCATCACAAATGTTTATATCTTCAACAAAGAATTAAAGCATGTCTTTATTTTTGAAGTTTTAGAGACAAAAAAGAATTGCATAACTATCATAGCAAAAAGAAAAAAAACACAATCATCAAAACAATGTGCTTCAATTGATGTTAGGATCTAGCTAGTCTTTTCACAATAATGCTTATTTTGTATAAACACTTATTTTCCATGTACAAGAGATCAGAACAAAACAAAATCCTCACCGTAAAAAAAAAATCAAGGCAAAAACTTGAAATAAATTAATATATATATTGCTATATATTTAGAACCTGTTTGGTACGGTTTGCTCATAATAATTTCTTCGAAAAGGGATGCCGCAGCTCTTATGAATAAACAAATTAAAAGGCTTTATAGCAAAGCTACACCCAAGCTCGACACGTCCGCAACTGTACCGGAGACTTCGTTCCGTTATGCATTGTATATCTCATTGTTATGGCTACTATAATTGATTTGATACCATGAATTTTCTTTGGCAAGAAAGAGAAAAATCACAAATGTCCACCGAACACTCGTTAAACAATCAATTAGCGAAATTCCATAGTTTTTAATGCACTAATATTTTTTGGATATTATACAAAATCCATATTTTGAAAATTAAACTATTCTATGCCAAATACGTTCAACAGGGCCTCGAAGACAAGGGATCTCCATTATTATTTTTTATTAATTTATGAAATAATCGCGTAATTCGAACGTCAATCCTTTTTAAATGAGATGGTAGAGAAAAAGAAAAGAAAAAGGAAAAAGGAAAAAGGAAAAAAGGATCACATAAAAGTCAAAGCGTGGCACACCTGTAAATAAGCCCTCAACCCAGGGGCACACCTGTCCACCACCTGTCACCTTTATTTAAATTCCACAGTCCCCCCTCTACCTCTCTCACTTTCCTCTCTTCCTCCTCCCATTCCTCCTCCTCCTTCTGCAACCCACACAAACACCATGACCAAGGGCCGCCTCCTCCTCGTCGCCGCCTGCCTGGCCCTGTCCGCCCGCGCGTCGGCCTCCTCGCCCCTCGACTTCGCGGCCGCCGTCATGCCGTACTCCGCCGGCGAGTGCGGGGGCTCGTTCGCCGAGTGCCTCGTCGGCGGCGGCGGCGGCGGCGGGGAGTGGGGGTGGGGGGAGGAGGAGGAGCTGGCGATGGACTCGGAGACGAACCGGCGCATCCTGGCGGCGCGCCGCTACATCAGCTACGGCGCGCTGAGGCGGAACGCCGTCCCCTGCTCCAGGCGCGGCGCGTCGTACTACAACTGCCGACCCGGAGCTCCGGCCAACCCCTACTCGCGCGCGTGCAGCAGGATCACCGGCTGCCGGGGCTGAAGCGGAGGACGGTGGAAAGGTTAACGAGGGTTTGGCTTTTTTTATTTTCGCTTTCGAAAAATTCTGAATATAATTATTTCCTCTTTTATATAAGTTTTTAAGTAGGAAATTTAAATTTAATGTGGGTTTTTGCGAATTATTATTCGAAATAAGGGGGGCGTATTTATACGTAGGAGCCTAGGAGGGTATTATTGGTTTTCATCTTTGGCGCAAGGTCTTTTCTATATATACAATATTTTTTTTTTTGGTTCTGGTGTAAAACGGAGCGCATGCACATTAATAAATTTATGTATTTTTTTTTTGTGGACGTAGCGATTGATTGGTGGAAATGAGAGGAAATTTCGTATATTTTTCGTGAATTTTTTTCAATTTTGTGGGTTACGATTCCTTATATAGAAGGTACGACAAAATATACATTATCACAGAATTGCTCTGTTTCGGGGGACGTCGACTAATTAAATTTACATCTCGATATATTGTTGATATAATAGGAAGAGTAAATGAATTGTTAAAATGCAGTAAAAAATGCTGCTCAATTATCGACAAAAAAAAGAGAGAAGAAAACCCGAAGCCAAGCCAAGGAGAGAGAGAAAATATTATACTTCGTTAAAGCCGGAGGATAATTTGGTTAGACGTTCTCGGGCTTCGCCGAGAGCGGATTTTTCTTTCACTAGTAATTCGTAAGAAATTGACATTTGAAAGATTAAACAAGATGTTTTAATTACGAAATATTTGAATTATTATGTAATGAAAAAGAAATTACTGCCAAAAAATACATGGTATGGAGAAATTGTGTGAATGTTCCTGAAAAGAGAAAATTATTTTGAGATCTGAAACTTTTTTTGGGAAAAAAAAAACTAAATTTTAATATTGAAAGTTGTGAAAGTTCACCTGTGGATACAATCCGATCCTCCGATGCAATAAAGGAAGTGCAGTGGATGAGAAAGAGCGTGATGTGGTATAGGGATTACAGCTTCTTGAGTCCCTCGATTTCTAAGTTCTTGACATTGATGAAAGAATCTGACCCCCCCAAAAAAAAAAAGACATTGATGGAAGAAAAAATATTTTTTTACACGGAAATCGTTTTTTAGGAAAATTATTAGCTTTTCGGGGAGAAAGTCGTTTTTGCCTGATCTAAATTTGTTATTTTCGGTCTATAGAAAACGTTTCTCGTAAATCGATTAGTTTTTCATCATTCAAATATTGAAAAGTCGGAAAATAATTTCCCAGAAACAGTTTTTCTTCGAACAAATAGACCCTGATTGAAGAATTATTTCGCGAAAATTATGAAATGGGTTTGTGTTTTTTTTTTTTTTATGGAGGGGGGGTTCGAAATAAAATGGGTTTTGTTAGGTATGCTTTATTCGAACCAACTTAATTTTCAAGGTATTAATTGTGCATAATATGATCGGTGTCGGCTCGAGTTATGCGTAACCTACACGGCGGGTTTCTCTCGTCTTTTCCCTAGACACGTGCTTGGATGATTGCCAAGCCATAGCGTACGAATGAAGCTGCTTCTTTTTTGAGCATTCAAAGCCACAATTAGCTCCCCATCATCAAAGAGAGAGATCCATATGGAAAAGGCCACATTTGATTCTGGAACAACTAGATTTCTCGAAAGACCAATTTGATTCCCCAGATTGGTGCAACAAATGGCGCACTGAATTCGCCCACCAAATTTCATTTGACTTATCTCCCCTCTTCTCATCACAATACGTGTGCCCTATGGTGTTCAACTCCTCATTATTATACCTAGCCTAAGGGCTTAGAGCTTCTCGTCTTTATTCATGTATTCGCATTTTTTTAAGTCAAGCTCTCAAAAAAAGACATTACTTCCGTCTCCGATCTGGAAGCAACCCAGGGAAAAGTGTCCCATAAGTCCCGAGACTTATCGTACGAATGTCAATTCAGTCTTAAAATTTTTCAATTTTATTAATTTAGTCTTGAACCTTCGTGCGAATTTCAATGTAGTCCTTCTGGTCAATTTTCGCTTGAAATTATTGATATGGCAATCTGGTCATTGCTAGCCACCACGTTAGCGATTTCCTGCAAAAATTGATCGGAAAGACTATATTGGAATTTCGCGTAAAGGTTCCTAACTAAATTGATAAAATTGAAAAATTTAGGACTAAATTGACATATGCACAATATAGATTTATGACTGATTTGGGTAATTTTCCCACACAACCTATCTACATTGAATCACACGTACTCTACTCTTATATCAATTATCTAATTCAAAAGATTCTCGAATGCCCGTCAAATTACTCGAAATTTTCAATAAGCGTTGCCAGATTTAAATGCATCGCGTTGTCATTCGGTATATCATTCTCCATCAAATTGCCAGTGCGCACATGCAAGATTTGCCATGGTGAAGACCCTTTTGTAATAAAGAGGCATAGTGTACGGAATGGTACATCTCAATTGTCAATCACAAGGGCACTTCTATTCCATGCGACCGGCGCACATGCAAGATTCGCCATGGCAAGGACCTTTTTGCAATAAAGAGGCATAGTGTACATAATAGTACATCTCAATTGTCAATCACATGTGCATTTCTATTCCGTGCGACTCCTTAAATCCAGCTTCGAAAAGTTACCTCTTTCGAATTGATTTGTCCCCTAATCAACTTATCTTAACGACACTCGTCTCTCATAAACCATCATATATCATCGACATTAGAAGGTCGAATGCAAAAGATGACAATGTGCAAAAAAAAAAAAAAAGTTACAGGTGACCCACGAAACATACAAGTGATTTTTTTTTTTGAAAGGGGCCATAATGGTGCTGAGCAGTGAGCAATAAAGCTCCAGCTAATCTGAAAACAACATCTGGAGGAATCTTCGTCCTTTCCATTGAATGAAAGCGCTCGTGTGCAGTGCAGTCACGTAGGTTCCTTTAAAGTTAGCTCCAAAATCGACCGGTTTCAGGGCAAAACACTTGAGCACATCGACCTTTTCCTGTGAAGGTTCATGGCAGTTCACACGTCCCTGTCAAATTTTCGAGCTGCACACAAGCATGCACACCATGTTAGCCAGGCATTTGCAAGTGCACAAGGACCACCATTTTGGATGGGACGCCAATCGCTTTTCCCCTCGTAACCTGCCTCCTTCCCTCTCTCGAAATAGTACCGGATAATTAGAGTGCACGAGAGCCCGGTTCACATGAATTATTGGATGAAGCGGGCCTCGTATGGGACCCACATAATCTATAGCACATGAGAGCCCGGTTCACATGAATTATCAGACGGAGTGGACCTCACATGAGACTCATCTAATCTAAGGTTCGTGTGAGCCGAGCCGACATACATTGGATACAGGCAATAACCCTCCCTCCCCATGTGCCCATCGTTTTTTTTATATTTTTGAGTGCTATGATGCAATGCGTGTACAACCTATTTTGATATAACACTTAAGAAAAATTAGGAGCTTCTGTCCTACCAAGATTATGCGCTCTCTTACCATTGTAGTAGAACTAATTTTGTTTTCGCTTTAAGCCACATTTGAATTTCTCTCCAAAGTTTTTGCAATTTGTTAAAATTCATGAATGAAAATCTGATCGCCTCCAAACGATAATGTTTATATATTCTTTAAAAAATATAGAAAATATCATGCGTCAGGCGTGAGTATAAAATCCCATTTTAGTTTAAGTTTCAAAAGCTTAACTTAAAGTTAATGGAGGAATTAATGTATTGCAGGTCCTGAACTATTGTAAATTTTCAATTAAGCATCTCAACCTTTTCTTGTGCAATTGAGTCCTTAAGATATATGTTTTTCTTTGTTCAGGTTTATCTTTCCTTTGAAAAAACAAATGTTTACATGGACGGACCTATTGCACCACGTCAATATTGACTAGACAAATTAGTTGCAAAATGTATTTTTCTTGTGTTGTTGCATAAATATCAAGAACTAATAAAGATAATAAAAAGGATCGAGTCCTAAAATTACATCGTAACTGTGAGTGAGATTACTGTCAATTGTTCTAAAAGTTTAAGCTGTTAGATAAAAACGTGGTTTAATATTTAAATACTGCTAACAGTAACATTAGTATTTGCTTTATCAGATTTTTTTTTTGGTGTGTTTTCATTCTCATTTCTACACATTATAAACTACCTTGATTAGCAAAAATATGCATCAAGGCACGCAAGCAAATGCAAAAAGATACCCCAAAAAGGTTGAGCATTTGAAAAAGCACGAGACTAGCACAAAGAACCAAAGAATATATCTAGAGGGCCCCGGACAGTTCGAGCATATTATATTGCTTTTTATTAGCTTTTGTTTAGGGGAAGCACACTTTACCAATCGCATCGTAAGCTTCAGACTCTTTAGAGAGGAAAATTGGAGCAAGTAGCGAATACGAAGTTAGAGAAAACATAATCTTCCAGCTTCTTTTTATAAGAGAAAGGCGAATTCTCTTTTTGGTCTCGCTCTTCTCTTTTATGTACATGTGTGTGCGGTGCTCTCAAATTCGAACCCTGAACCTAGTTTTCTCTAGCCCCACCCCCCAATCCCTTTATCAGTAGGACTGCATTGTTAGAAATTAAACCAAATTTGTTGGTACTTGTTTTTTTTTTTAGTCTGTTTGTATTTCCATATTTTGATTTTTCGTGTTTTTAGGTGAAATAATTGTTTTTTCAGATATATGGTGAGATATTAAGAGATATGGTTAGATATTAAGATATAAGATGAGATATTGTGAGATATTCTTTCTTGTTATATTTTAGGAAAGATAAGAGTCACGTAACTTTTCTTTAAATAGGGGAATCTTGTAATTTTTTCATAAGAGTGAAATCTAAGTGAAATATATTGAGTCAGAAAATTCTATTTATCTTCTTCTTTTCTTTGCGCGAATTGTGATTGTTTCACCTTCAAAAATTTCTTCCATCAAATCAAGTTGTTGCTGCATCTCTGACGCTCAACAAATTGGTATCAGAGCTTACGGTTCGTGAACATGGCCTCAACAAACAATCAGCTTCCTCTTCAATACCCTCGTCTTACCAAAGAAAATTATGGTAACTAGGCTGTTAGAATGAAAGCTCTACTCGGCGCCTACGGTGTGTGGGAACTTGTTAACACTGGCTATGATGAGCCAGAGGATGAAGCCACGTTGAACCAGAACCAGAGGAATGCCTTGGAGAAGGTTCGAACGAAAGATCAATATGCCCTGTCAATCATCTATCAAGCGTTAGATGATTCCATGTTCGAAAAAGTTTCAAACGCTACTACCGCTAAAGAGGCATGGGAGATTCTTCAAAACACACATCAAGGAGTTCAGAAAGTTCAGAAGATTCGCCTTCAAACCTTGAGAGGCGAATTCGAGGTAATTCATATGAAAGAATCTGAATCGATTGTTGATTATTTCACGAGAATTTTGGCAATTGTTAATCAGATGAAAAGAAACGGAGAAAACGTTTCCGATGTTCATGTTGTTGAGAAAATACTTAGGTCCTTAGACAAGAAGTATGATCATATTGCGGTTGCAATTGAAGAATCCAAAGACTTGGATGCCATGATGATCGATGAACTTATGGGTTCATTACAAGCTCGTGAAGAAAGGTTTAGAAAGAAAAAGATTGAACCGATGGAGGAAGTTCTCCAAACGCAATTGACCATTCGAGATGAGAAGGAGCAAAGAAGAGATCCCGTACAAAATCGCGGGACAAATCAAGATCGTGATCGAGGTCGTGGCCGAGGTCACTTTCGAGGAAGAGGTCGTGGACGAAGCAGAGGAAATCCTGCTCGAAGTGATGGAGGATACCAGTACCAAAGAGGTGTTCGTGGAAGAGGAAAGAACTCGACAAGCCAATGGTATGATAAATCTAAAATCCGATATTATCATTGCAATAAACTTGGCCATTATGTTTCTAACTGCTGGAACAAAGAAAGTAGCAGAGCAGATGAAAAGGCAAACTTGGTGAATGATGCTGATCAAGTTCTCTTATTGGCATTCAAAGAATATGAAGAAGGTCAAAGCGATACGTGGTATTTGGATACCGGCGCAAGCAATCACATGTGCGGGGAGAAAGGAGATGTTTGCCGAGTTAGATGAGACAATTAAAGGGACTGTCTCATTCGGTGATAACTCTAAAATTCTTGTTGAAGGGAAAGGTACAATTTTGATTCGCTTAAAGAATGGTGCACGTCAGTTTATTACCAATGTTTATTATGTTCCAAAAATGTCAAGCAATATCTTGAGTTTGGGACAACTTCTGGAGAAAGGTTATACTGTTCATATAAGAGATCGTAATCTTATGTTGAGAGATCGAAATAATAAACTGATTGCAAATGTGAAGATGTCGAAGAATAAGATGTTTATTCTTAATATAAAGAGTGAGATGTCTCGATGTCTAAAGGCGTGCGTAAATGATCCTTCATGGTTGTGGCATTTGAGGTTCGGCCATCTCAATTTTGGCGGACTCAATTTGCTTTCTCGCAAGAAGATGGTTTATGGCTTACCACATATTGATCATCCCGATCAATTATGTGAAGGGTGTGTTATCGATAAGCATTCCAGAACTAGCTTTCCGAAGGAGGCGACTTATCGAGCGAAGAAATCGCTTGAGTTAATTCATTCTGATTTGTGTGGCCCAATCAATCCTCACTCATATGGTAATCATCGATATTTTGTTACTTTTATTGATGATTTTACTCGGAAAACTTGGGTGTATTTTTTGAAAGAAAAGACATAAGTGTTTGATACTTTCAAACAATTCAAGAACCTGGCTGAAAAGGAAAGCGGCTATTTTATCAAGATTTTAAGGACTGATCGTGGCGGAGAATTCACCTCAGCTATATTCAACAAATTCTGTGAAAATCATGGTATTCGGCGTTTCTTGACAGCCCCGTATTTTCCTCAACAAAACGGTGTGGCTGAACGGAAAAATAGAACCATTCTTGATATGGTTCGAAGCATGTTGAAGAGCAAAAATTTGTCCAAAGAACTTTGGGCTGAAGTTGTTTCGTGTGCCGTTAATCTTCAAAATAGATGTCCCACATATGGACTTGAAGGCGTAACTCCACAAGAGGCATGGACTGGGAGAACACCAAGTGTTTCGCACTTGAGAATTTTTGGGAGGATTGCCTATGCTCATGTCTCGGACCAAAAAAGAACGAAACTTGAAGACAAGAGCAAAAAACTCATCTTTATCGGGTATGACTCATCATCCAAAGCCTATCGATTATTTGACCCTAACGCTTTCAAAGTGTATGTAAGTAGAGATGTCAAGTTCGATAAAGATGGAATGTGGGAAGAAAATCTAAAAGAAGAAGCGAATGTTCGTGGTGATTCCGATCAAACGGAGTTGAAGGATCAACCTTCACCTTCTTCTCCAACATCTTCTTCAAGTTCATCAACACCATCCTCTTCAAATAGTGTCGATGAACCGCTAGTGCCAAGATCGAGAAGATTGTCTGAAATTTACGAAGCTACCGAAGAGCTTCATCTTATATGTCTTCTCGCAGATTATGAACCACTTGCTTATGATGATGCGGCCAAAGAAGAAAAGTGAAAAAAAGTCATGAACGAAGAAATTGAAGCCATCGAGAAAAATCAAACATAGGAGCTTGCTGATCTTTCGAAGGACAAGAAATCGATTGGTGTTAAATGGGTGTACAAGGCCAAGAGGAATGAGAAAGGTGAAGTGACAAGGTACAAAGCTAGATTAGTCGCGAAGGGGTACAAGCAAAAAGCCGGAATCGACTATGATGAAGTTTTTGCCTTTATCATCTGCATGGAAACGATTAGATTGATTATTTCCATTGCTGCTCAAAATAATTGGCGGATTTATCAAATGAATGTCAAATCAGCATTCTTGAATGGCATCCTTGAAAAAGAAATTTATGTCGAACAACCCAAGGGGTTTGTTGTGAAAGGTCATGAAGACAAAGTGCTGAGGTTGAAGAAAGCTCTATATGGGCTTAAACAAGCACCGAGAGCATGGAATTCCAGAATTGATGCATATTTCAAGGCGAATGAATTCTCTCAATGTCCATACGAGCATGCACTCTATTTGAAGCAAGAAAAATGTGATATTCTGCTCGCCTATTTATATGTTGATGATCTTGTTTTTACAGGAAATAATTCGACGATGATTGATGCTTTTAAGGCATCGATGGTGAAAGAATTTGAGATGACCGATAATGGTCTCATGAATTATTTCCTTGGTATCGAAGTGAAGCAAAGTGCCGATGGGATTTTTATTTCCCAAAAAGGATATGCAGAAAATATCCTTGAAAAATTCAACATGAAGAACTGTATGTCGGTCAATACACCAATGGAGTGCGAAACCAAGCTTTCGAAGTTTGATGATGGTGCTGATGTTGATTTGACATATTATAGAAGCTTGATTGGGAGTTTGAGATACTTGACATGCACGAGACCGGATATTATGTATAGTGTTGGAATTGCGAGTCGATACACGGAAAAGTCGAAATCATCTCATCTTAAAGCTGCAAAGAGAATACTTCGGTACATCAAAGGTACTATTTCTCATGGCTTACACTATTATTACTCTGAATCTTTCAAACTTAGAGCTTATTCGGATAGTGATTATGGTGGAGATATCGACGATCGAAAAAGCACCACGGGATTTGTGTTTTTCTTGTGCGACACTGCTTTCACGTGGTCATCAAAGAAGCAATCAAGTGTTACTCTGTCGACATGTGAAGCTAAATATATAGCTGCATCTTCATGTGTTTGTCATGCAATATGGTTGAGAAGACTACTCAAAGATATTCTTATGGAGCAGAAGAAAGCAACGGAGATTTTTGTTGATAATGTTTTTGCTATTGCTTTGGCGAAAAATCCAGTTTTTCATGAACGAAGTAAACATATCGATGTTCGATACCACTTCATCCGAGAACATGTTAAAGAGAATGAAGTTGAAGTATTGCATGTGAAAACTGGAGATCAAGTAGCAGATATTTTTACTAAACCTCTCAAGATTGATGCTTTTCGAAAGTTCGAGAGCCTACTTGGAATGATCGATGGAAGAGAATTTGGTTTAAGGGGGAGTGTTAGAAATTAAACCAAATTTGTTGGTACTTGTTTTTTTTTTAGTCTGTTCGTATTTCCATATTTTGATTTTTCGTGTTTTTAGGTGAAATAATTATTTTTTCAGATATATTGTGAGATATTAAGAGATAAGATGAGATATTGTGAGATGTTCTTTCTTGTTATATTTTAGGAAAGATAAGGGTCACGTAACTTTTCTTTAAATAGGGGAGTTTTGTAATTTTTTCATAAGAGTGAAATCTAAGTGAAATATATTGAGTTAGAAAATTCTATCTATCTTCTTCTTTTCTTTGCGCGAGTTGTGATTGTTTCACCTTCAAAAATTTCTTCCATCAAATCAAGTTGTTTCTGTGTCTCTGACGCTCAACATGCATGCATATTGGCAAAGAGAAAGGTGAATTGAAATGGAATTATTCCAACCTTTAGGAGATACCCTAGAAGAGAGGCGATCATCCCTGGGCAATGGGGCTCATAGGTTGGGCCTAACTTGTTGCTCGATTGTCTCGGGCCGACGGGGCTCATAGGTCAAGCCTAACTTGTCACTCGATTCTTTCCCGTGAAAAAGTCTACTAACGAATTTGTCAAGCCGGGCTTTTTAATTAGACAGCTTTGCTCATGCCCAACCAAAAATGTTCTTTAGGCCCATTTGGCCAGGGTGGGCTTGTTGGGCCCATGGGCTTCTGGCCCACGAATATTACTTTCTAATGTTCAGTAAAGGAGCAAACTAAATAACCCATTTTGCCACAAGTAGGTGGACTGGAGAACGTGTTAGTTCCTAGTATTTTCAACTTACATCGCACCTTGAAAAACCCACATGAAATTAAATCATCCAACCTTAAAACTTATCACCTTATTTATGTCGCATGTAAGAGACATGTCGGACTACAGCAATTGAACCATCAAATAGAAAATGGGTTGATCAACGAGTCACTATTGCATGCACACAGTGCATCTTAACCCTCTGACCATGTGGATCCCACTTAAAGTCGACATGATCCGACGAATAGGTGAATTGAGCTCAGGCATGCTTATTTTATTGCGCAAGAAATAAAAAAAACATGCTAGGAAATAAAGCAATTTGTATAAACTACACCACCTAAATCTGTCCCCACATTATCTGTCCACAATCATCTTTATACATTAAGGCTCCGTATATTTTATGAAAATAAATGATTTGAAAAATATTTTCCTAAAAATAAATTGCTTATAACACTTATAAAAATTAATAAATGAAAAATATTTTCATCGTTCACAGAAAATATTTAGACATAAATTTTTGTCTATAATAAAAATATTTTTCATTAATTAATTATTTCAAGCAATAGAAGTGATCATTTTTAGGAAAATATTTTTCAAATCATTCATTTTTCGCGAAAGAAATTGAGTCTGGTACTTGATCCATTTTTATAAAGCAACTTGATCCGAGATCATATCTATTATTTCGATCGGGAATACCCAAGAAAAAGGGTACTTAATCAAAAATAGATTAATTTTTTGGCATAAAAAATAGATTAAAATTGGTAAGTTACAAAATGTTTGACCACACATGAGGGAGAGTAGAATTGAAGTGCTCCTTTCCTCTTTACCGACTTCCAAGCCCTTCTTAGTTTCATATGCATTTTTTTCCTCATTTTGTGCATTAACGTTTAAAAATTATAAATACTTTTGTACTTCACACTACAGTCATTAGCACGACAAGATACGATTAAGATGTTGAGAATACAACTTCACCTCAACACAAAATTGCTATATATGGGTTTACATTAATTTTATTTGTGGAAATTCTACATTCGCACTCATTTTAATTTTTATCTAATGTGCATATTCTTAATTTCCTGAAACAAAATTACCGAACCAACTAGTAATTGTATTTGTTTAAAAATTTTGTTTGCTAATCCTATATTAATTTGCTATTATCAAGTCATCTATGCATTTACAAACTTATCGAGCAAGAATTGCGACGACTTTTCCACTAACAAGAAATTAGGTGATTGATTCTGTGGTCTTTGCCTTTTTTTTTTTTTTTCCTTTTCTAGTGTCTGTTATTGGTAAAGTTTTAAACTTTTATTCTCTCTCTTTTTTTGGGGGGTGTAGATAAAAGAACAAAGGTGTTTAATTCTTGATCTCACTATACAATGGCTGAGATGATTTCCATTATATAAAATTAATGTAAGCGCTCAATCTTCGTCCTTTCCATTGAATGAAAGCGCTCGTGTGCAATGCAATCACGTAGGGTTCCTGTAAAGTTAGGGCGTGCATGGAATCTATTCTGGAGCAGAAATTCTACTCCAAAATGCATTTTGGAACAGAAATGCGTTTGTTAAAAAATTTTCGGAATGCATTTTGGAGCAATTTTTTCATTCTGGAATAAAAATGCATTTGTTAAAAATACTTGATTCCAGAATGCATTTTTTATTCTAGAATGAGTTTTGGGCAAGAAAAAGAGAAGCTACTTTTTATAGCTTCTCTTTTCCAGAATGTATTCTCCTTCTTTTCTCTCTTTTTCGATCTCACTAATTTTTTTTTTCAGAAAATGCATAAAAATTGAAAAATTTCAGAAAATAAACAAAAAGTCAGATTTTGGGAAAATAGGAAATTTGGTGAATTTTTTTCAAAAAAAATCAAAAATTTCAAAACTTCACAGAATGGCTTAGAACACATGTAACCACCCACTTTGAGTGAAATTTAAATTTTTTGAGGTGCCCAAAAAAATAAAAAATTTCAAAAATTCACAGAATAACTTGTGGCCACCCACTTTAACTGAAATTTAAATTTTTTGAGGTGCAAAAAAAAATCAAAAAATCAAAAATTTCAAAACTTCACAGAATGGTTAAGAATACATGTAGCCACCATTTAATTTTTTTGAGGTGCCCAAAAAAATCAAAAATTTCAAAACTTCACAGAATGGCTTAGAATACTTTTAGCCACCCACTTTGAGTGAGATTTAAATTTTTTGATGTGCCAAAAAAATCAAAAAATAAAAACTTTTAAAACTTCACAGAATGGCTTAGAATACCTATGGCCACCCACTTTGAGTGAAATTTAAATTTTTTTAGATGAAAAAAATCAATAAATCAAAACAGATTTCTGTTCCAGAAATCAATTTCTAGAGCAGAATTAATTATGTTTTATCAAACAAATTTCTCCTCTAGAAATCAATTTCTGGCAAGAATTTGATTTCTGGAGCAGAATGATAACCATTCGCGCCCTTAGCTCCAAAATCGACCGGTTTCAGGGCAAAACACTGAGCACATCCACCTTTTCCTGTGAAGGTTCATGGCAGTTCACACGTCCCTGTCAATTTTTCGAGCTGCACACAAGCATGCCCACCATGTTAGCCAGGCACTTGCAAGTGCACGAGGACCACCATTTTGGATGGGACGCCAATCGCTTTTCCCCTCGTAACTTGCTTCCTTCCCTCTCTCGAGATAGTACCGGATGATTAGAGTGCATGAGAGCCCGGTTCACATGAATTATTGGATGGAGCGGGCCTCGCATGGGACCCACGTAATCTATAGCACATGAGAGCCCGGTTCACATGAATTATTAGATGGAGTGGACCTCGCATGAGACTCATCTAATCTAAGGTTCGTGTGAGCTGAGCCGACAGACATCGAGTTCAGACCCTCCTCCCCATGTGCCCATCATTTTTTTTTATCTATTTTTGAGTGCCATGATGTACCGCATGTATAACCTATTTTGATCCAACACTTACAAAAAATTAGGAGGTTCTGTCCAACCAAGATTTTGCTCTCTATTGCATAGTATTAGAAGTTATTTTGTTTTCGCTTTAAGTCACATTTGAATTTCTCTCCAAAGTTTTTGCAATCTGTTAAAATTCATGAAAGAAAATCTGATCGCCTCCAAACGATAATGTTTATATGTTCTTAACATTTTTTAATGCGTTAGGCGTGCTAATAAAATCCCATTTTGGTTTTAAGTTTCAAAAGCTTAACTTAAAGTTGAAAGAGGAATAAATGTTTTGCAGGTTCTAGACTATTGTGAATTTTCAATCTGGTATCTCAATCATTTTATGTGCAATTGAATACTAAAACTAATGCATTCTTTGTTCAAGCTGGTCTTTAAAAACAATGCTTATGTGGGCTGACCCAGAGCACCACGTCAATACTGACTAGACAAATTAGTGGCCGAATTTATTTTTCTTGTGTTGCTGCATAAACATTAAGAATTGAAAAAAAGTTCTGAGAGAGAGAGAGAGATGAGGAGGAGGAGGAGGATGAAAAGCTGCGGGGATGGTGGGTCCGACGAGGGCCGTCGAGCCCTTCGCAGTCATTGCCAGGGTGGTGCGACCCCAGCAAGGCGGCACTTGGGGTCACCAAGAGACGAGGAGTCGAAGAGCACTTCATGCCTTTCTCAGCTTCTCAAATTCTCGACCTCCTGCTCCGACTCATCTACTCTTTTGCCCCATTTCATCAAGTGCATCACGGTCAAGAAATACGAGTCATAAAAATAACATGGTAACATTAGTGTTTGCTTTATCAGATTTTCTTTTTTTTTTTTGGTGTGTTTTCGTTCTCATTTCTACACATTAGAAACTTCATTGATTAGCAAAAAATGCATCAAGGCATGCAAGCAATTGCAAAAAGATACCCCAGAAAAGGTTGAGCATTTGAAAAAGCACTAGACCAGCACAAAGAACCAAAGAATATATCTAGAGGGCCCCGAACAATTCGAGCATATTTTATCGCTTTCTATCAGCTTTTTCTTTTTTTCTTTTTTATAGGGGAAGCACACTTTACCAATCGCATCGAAAGTTTCGGACTCTTTAGAGAGGAAAATTGGAGCCAGCAGCAAATATGGAGTAAGAGAAAACATGATCTTCCACCTTCTTTTCGAAAGAGGAAGGGAAATTGAAGTGGAATGATTCTGACCTTTAGGAGATACCCTAGAACCGAGGCGATCGCCCCGGGTCGACGGGCTCATAGTTCGGGCCTAACTTGTTGCTTGATTCTGCCCCCATAAAAAAAGTCTATGTACAAATTTGTCGACCCGGACTCCTTAATTAAATAGCTTTGTTTAGGCCCACCCAAAAATGCTTTTTAGGCCCACTGGGCCAGGGTGGGCTTTGTTTGGGCCCATGGGCTGTTGGCCCGCGAATATTACTTTCTAAAAAAGAAAAGAGGAAACTAAATAACCCATTTTGCCACAAGCAGGTGGACTAAAGAACCTATTAGCTCCCAGTATTTTCAACTTACATTGCTCCTTGAAAAACCTACACGATATTAAAACATCTAACCTTAAAACTTACCACCTTATTCATGTCGAATGAAAGAGACATGTCGAACTATAGCAACAGAACCATCGAACAAAGACAGGCTGGTCATCGAGCCACAACTGCATGCACTTGCCCGTCTTAACCCTTGAACCATGTGAATCCCACTTAAAGCCGACATGATCCCACGTTATCAAGGCTCCGTTTATTTCGTGAAATAAATGATTTGAACAATATTTTCCTAAAATGGTCATTTATAACGCTTACCAAAATGAATCAACCAAAAATATTTCCATCGCCCACAGAAATGTTCAGAAGAAAATTATTATTTATAATAAAAAAAATATTTCATTGGTTAATTATCTCAAGCAATACAAATGACCATTTTTAGGAAAATGCTTTTCAAATTTATTTTCCAGCGAAACAAACGGAACCAGGTACTTGATCAAATCTTAATAAAGCAACTCTGATCCGAGGTCATATCCATCGGGCATAACCAAGAAAAAGGGTACTTGATCAAATCTTAATAGCTGTGTTCGTTTCTGGAAAAATATTTTTCCGGAAAACATTTTCCGCATTTTCCGGTGTTCGGGGGCGGAAAATGTTTTCCGTGGGAAAACATTTTCCTTCCCCACTCCAAAATCCTTCATTATTTTGAGGAAAATGATTTCCTCTTTTCACAAAGAGGAAGTCATTTTCCCCCAAAGTGAAGACAAAATTGCCCATGGGAGAGAAAATAATTTCCATGGGAGAGGAAGTTGATCGCCGGTCACCGCCGTCGGCCGCCGGTCCTCGCCGCCGGTCGCCGCCGGACGCCGCCGCCGGCCGCCGTTCGCCGCCCGATCGCCGCCCGCCTCCACCGATCGCCGCCGGTTACCAATCGCCTCCCGCCGCCGCCAACCGCCGCCGGTTGCCGATCGCCGCCACCGGTCGCGGCCGCCGGTCACCACCGCCAATCGCCAGTCGCCGGACGCCGCCGGATCGGCGGTCGCCGAACACCAGAAAATATTTTCCGAAACTTTTTCATATTTTAGCCGAACACCAGAAAATTGTATTCCAGGAAAACATTTTTCAGGAAAATGACTTTCGGGAAAATATTTTCCAAAAGGAGAATATTTTCCGCCAAATGAACGGAGCCTATTAAAATTGGTAAGCTGACAAAATATTTGACTGCATATGAGCGAGAGTACCATTGAAGTGCTAGTTTCGCCTTTACCGACTTCCACTCTCTACTACAACTTTCAAGCATTTTTTAGTTTCATATGCATTTTTTTCCTCATTTTGTGCATTTATTTTTCAAAAATATAAATACTCATGCACTTAAAAGTCATTAGCACGACAAGATACGAGTACGATGTACTATATCAGAATACAACTTGACCTCAACACATAATGGACATATATGGGTCCGCATTAATTTTATTTGTGAAAAATATATATTCACACTCAATTTAATTTTTATCGAATGTGCATATATTCTTAATTTCTTGACGCAAAATTTACAAATTGAGTAGTAATTGTATCAGTGTGAAAATTTTGCTCGCTAATCCTATATTAATTTGCTATTTCTTTAAGAAATAGTTTATCAGCAGCGATTATGTAAATTATCGATTTTAAACAAGTGATGCCTCGAAATTTTCAAAAATATCATATGTATTTTAATATCTTTGTTCACATTAAAAGAAAAAATCTTCAATGCATATCGGTCATGTCACTAATAGAGACAATAAGCATGATTTAACAATAGATTGTTGCAAAATGCCAAATATTTTTTTAAAAAAAATCCATAAAAATACGAACTCTTCACTAATGTATTATTTTTCTGCTTTTTAGATGGTTATTATAAGATTATTCATGATACGACCTTATTAATCTTAGAAGTGATTTCGCTGAAATAATTATATGTATTAGTATTGTTTTCATGCCGAAAGCACGGATTGAAAATACTTCGGTGAAGCATGTTCAGGGCAAGGCATTATGGCATGCACTTGGAACAGTAGGCTGAATGCATGTAATCCCGAATCATGTGGATCCCATTAGGGCGAGACATTATTGACCTAATGGTGAGATCCATATAATTCAACGAATCGCATGCATTTGACCTATATGTATCGGCCATAACTAATAGCCAAGAACACTTCTAGACCTACACATTAATGAATAGTAACTGTAGATGATGGAACTAGACAATTCTTTTAGGGGGCGATAGACAGATCTAGCTAGTTAAACAAAATCAGTTGAAGGATATAGCATCTTAATGAGTCAAGGCAAATTCACCAAATATCTCAACAACAACAAAAAACAAAATCAATAGATATTAATACTTGAGTTTCATTTTAAAATCTCAAATAGATGATATAAACATAAATAATAAAAACAATACTAGACTTACTTAGACCGGTCACAAAATTAATTCACAAAGTTATGTGTCTGAATGTGAGTCATCCTTTTAAACAAGTTGATCATATCAAAAAATCAATAAAAATTTGACACGTGAAATAATAAACCAATTTCGATCAAAAATAATAATAATGAACCAATTTTCCAAACTATTTTTAGAATGTTTAGAATTTTCCAATAAGGAAAGGCCCTTGTAGTGGCAAAGTCAATGGATTCAATAAGGATATACACGCCTTCAATTAGGAGCAATTCGTCTTGCTTTTAATTTTCGTGGTAGAAAAGGCTTGCCCATTACGAAAAAAATGGCTTTACGTTTTCTAGATTATCGATACGCTTGAATTGGTACCATCGAAACCGCACTGAATGCCGAGACTGTTTCATGACTCTTTTCCCGAACTTTAACATGGCTCTAAATCATCCTGGACTATTGGCAACTATCAAAAGTCCAGTTGCGAATTTCCGGTGCGCCCCACAAAATTCCGATTCCACAGCACCAACGCAATTTTGAGATTAGAGATTTCATTTCTGCATAATGACAGCTTAAGAACATGAGGTTTACAATTATTGAAACAGGGAGCATAACGGTGTATTTTCTATTATACAATACTAAACAAACATTACCGTGTCTTCACATGCATTTCTATCCGAAATTAAAAGCGAGGGTTCGGAGACTTACCTCAAAAGTGTATAAAGTTTGAAATCGAGAGAATTTTCATTGAGCAACGCAAAGACCGATGCCTCTCTTAACTATCCAACAAAGGGATAATGACACAAACAATCTCTGAATTTTAGCCCAATGTGCAATTTGGTCCCTGAACTTTTAATTGTTTAATGTAGTCTTTAAACTTTAGCCTAATATTCACTGTGGTACCTGAACATTTAATTTGTTCAATGTGGTCCTTGGACTTTTGGTACATGTTCAATTTAGTCCCAAAACTATATAAAAATAAGTTCAGGGACTACTTTGAACATTTTCATATAGTTCAGGGACTAAATTGAACAAGTATCAAAAGTTCAGGAATGACATTGAACAAATTAAAAGTTCAGGGACCACATTGAACATTGGAATAAAGTTCATGAACTATATTGAACAAATTAAAAGTTCAGAGACCAAATTGCACATTGGGCTAACGTTCAGGGACTGTTTGTGTCTTTTTCCCTCCAACAAATTCATAATTTTGTTTGTTTTATTTTCTATTTATCTTTCTTATCAGTCCATGCATGTGCTTTTCTATGTGAGTTCATAGATGTATTTTTACTTTAATTTATTTTATTCTTCTATCTCTGATTGCAAGCAAGTCTAACTATGAGTGAATTTTTATGTTTTGTTATCACATCTAAACATGACATGAAAATTAAACAACGCTTCAATATTGAGAGCAATTTGATGCTATTATCAACTGTGACGACAATATTTTTCCTGAAAAATAGACAAAAGTAGAATTTTAATGCGAGTTATTGGTCTAGAGTGTAAATAGACAAAAGTAGAATTTTAATACGAGTTATTGATCTAGAGTCTAACAAGAACATATGGTATAAAAAGATTTATTACACTTTTTTAACAATAACATATGGTATAGAGTCTAACAATACTTCTAGTGTCTACACAAATTTCTACAGAGGCATTCTTTAGTCAAGGAAAACTGATTTTATTTTTGGTTGAAATAAAAAAGTTAATTTACTAAAAAGACATAAAATTTCACTTTCAAACAAATTTAAAAGAGAATAGTTTCTTCTTTGCAGTTAACTAGGGTAATTGATTTACTATTGATTAGGGTGTATAATTATACTTTGAAATAGTTGTATCTCTTTGAAACCTTCGTTAAATAGACAAGTGTATAGTGTAATATGTTGCACCATCATAATCCAACATATCAAATACTAAAATGAGTGTTTACAAAAATTCTCAAATAAAGCTAATTAGGACAACAATAATAAGGCTACTTTTTTCATAATAATCTTTTAATGGTTTAAAATCGTACTAGAAAGTTGTCCTTTCCCCGTGGCAACGCGCGGGCTCGTCCTAATCTACTATGTTTTGCAATATCTAGGGAATCAGCCTTACTTAAAATACCTAGGTTGAAGCATTTGCATCTTCTATTATTAAACTTTCTCCACGTCAATCAAAATTCAACTTGAAACAGTTCATGAAAATTTATAAAAGTTTTTTAATCAACCTATTCATCGTCCTTCAGGTTACATTGTTAACTTCAACAATTGTCACATCATAATTCGAGTACTTGGTTCTCCATCTCCAAAATGAGATATTGTCATTGATTGGGATCTCCTAACAAGATTGCCAAGACTTTTGCCTCAAGGAATTTGATTCAAAAGCCAATTCAGACCTTTTATTGACTTCCAACCAAGGACACCTTGCTCTAAAGTCTCTCAAAAGCCAGAATATTTTCTATATTCAATCTCAAAACATCATTTTGGCAATTGAGCATTCACCCTGAAGAAAGATCTAAAACAGGGATTTATATCCCAAACCAACATTTCTAGTGGATGGGTATGTTGTTTAGATTTATAACGACGCCTTCATTGTTTCGGAAGGTTATGTGCAAGATCTTCTAGCCCATTGTACATGTGCTCTCACCTACATAGATGACATTCTCCTATTCAGCCCCGATGAGGAAGCTCAATATAGTTTGTTGATATTGTAATTCAATATGGCATTATGCTTTCATAGAAAAAGATGCTCATAGCGCAAACTAATGTTGATTTCTGGTGGGGCATGTATGTCAAAGATAAGATTATGTCAGGAGAATACCTGAACACCTTGCCTTGGTACTTCCTGATGAAAGTTTTTCTCAAAAGCAAATCCAGTAATTCCATAGTATTATCAATTATCTTTAGAGATTTTGTTCTCATGGTCTCCAGATATATTAAAAAAAAAAAAAAAAAGATCCGCCACCATGGAGACAAACTCATGCCAAAGCCATCCGGGTTTTCGAAGAAAACTGCAGCACCTTCCTCCTCCATGAATCTTCTCACGGAAAGAAGATTCTTCTTACAGATGCTAGTAATAAGTATTGAGCAGCAACACTTTTTGGAGATATTGATGGGAAGAGGTTCAATTGTGGTTACAAAAGTGGACATTTCTCACTAGTAGAACTCCATTATCATTCCACCTTCAAAGAATTCCTAGCCGTCGAATATGAACTTAAGAAATTCGAGTTACATCTATTTGGCTGTCATTTCTTTGTAGAAATGGATATGTCCTCTGTTCCACAGATCCTACAATTCAAAGTTTCCACACTCTCAACTTCTTAGAGGGGTTGAATGATTTTTGAAATATTGCTTTGAAATTAAACACATCAAAGGCAAGAAAAATAGTTTTGCAGACTTGCTCTCGTGATTATAGGAAATTTCGCCCATCTCGTGAATGAAGTTCTTGAATTGGTCCTATCTGGACAATTCTTCGGAGATAGTAAACCCTCTCACTTGGGAATATCAGCTTAAATTTTGCCGACAGTATGGAGGTTTAAATCTCATACCCTTTGGCATGCATCCAGCTTATTCCTTTATACACATAATCACATTCAATTTTGGAATCAATGGAGTTTTCTCAAGACCCTTGGAATTTTTAACAGGCATATTAAGAATCTTGTCCATAAAAATAATTACCAAAAAAGTCGTAAATCTGTTGTATGCATGCCAATTCGATTTTAAACATCTTAATTTTGCAAATTGAGTCCCAAACCTTTTGACAATCTATTGTTGTAGTCCTTCCAGCGAATTTTGGCCCAAAATTATTTACGTGACAATTTTCACAATTTTTTAAAAATTTTACGAATTTCTTTAAATATTTTTTTACTTTTTGTCTTATTGTTTCTTTTTCTTTCGTTTTTTTTCCATGTTTTTTTTTCCTACTAAGTTCGGAGAGGTTGGTGGCCCTTGTCTAGTGGCTGTATGGGCGAGGGCCATGACCCTCGCCAGTCTTAAAAGAAAAAGGAGAAAAATAAAGAAAGAAAAAGAAAAAAAGTTTTAAACAAATTAGAAAAATGTTTAACCAATACAAAAATTGTTCATGTTAATGCCGCTGGCTATGTCATGTGCGACGACTGACGTTCACATCAGCGATTGCCTACCAAAATTGATCAGAAGAATTATATTAGCAAAACGTCAAAATGTTTTTGACTA
Source organism: Syzygium oleosum (assembly GCF_021117445.2). Classification (NCBI taxonomy): domain Eukaryota; kingdom Viridiplantae; phylum Streptophyta; class Magnoliopsida; order Myrtales; family Myrtaceae; genus Syzygium; species Syzygium oleosum. The sequence continues at coordinate 2,561,335 of NW_026607520.1, read as the reverse complement.
AACGAGTCAAATTGAAAGGTTTATAATTGAATCGGAATTCATACAATATATTTAAAATCTTTTCGGTAAATTTTTCCTCCTTCGTATGACACATGTCGAGGCCAGAGACTTTGAATGTGACTCCAATCAAGACAAACATCATGAGCCCGTCAAGAATCTCGGCCTGTATTGTACTATTAAAGTGTCGTGAGGTCTGGAAGCTTTCTCAGGGAATCTCTTTCCCATGTTGTACCATTAAAGTTGTCATGAAATCACTTTCCCATGTTGTATTATTTAGTGTTTGCCAAGCTAATTGGCATTAAAAGGCGATGAGTAATGACTGTGATGCCATTATCCTCGGTTATAAAAGGCAAGGAGGATCGTGAATCAAATCAGCGTGAACTTTACCAAAAAAATCTTACATTCTTTCTCTACCCATGTTCAGCTAAAACCCCTTCTTTTTATAGGCACAATGTAATAAGAAGGATACAAATAAATCGTGAAATAAGATAGTACCAATCAGTATCTAGCAATTTGTTTATACCCTCCACTTGCCATTTTGAGTGGATCAAAAGTCAATATGCTACCACTTAGTCTTAAAGATGTTCATTTTAGTAAGAATTATAGGTTCAAAGGCAATCCTGAAAGGTAGAAAGATTTACTTAGCTTTTTCAACCCGGATAAAGTAAATTTCTACAACGACATACCTTGGCTAGAGAAAACTGATTCTATTTTTGGTAGAAAGAAAGAGTTAATTTACTAAAAATACACATAAAAGTTCACTTTCAATCAAATTCTATGACATAATATTTTCTTTTTTACAGTTAGCTTGCGTAATTATTTTTCTATTGATCAGAATATATTACCATACTTTGAAATATTTGTATCGCTTCGAAACCTTCGCAAAATAGATAAGTGCACCATCAATAATAAAGATGAGTTTTTACAAAAATTCTCCGATAAAGCTAATTAAAATAACAATAACAAGGCTACCTTTTTTTGTATATATAATCAGTCATAATATCTTTTAATGGGTCAAAATCGCATTAGAAAGTCGGTCTTTCCATGGCGACGCGCGGGCTCATCCTAGTTTATTATATTTTGAATTATCTAGGCAAATAACGTTACTTCAAATGAATCAAATCCCAGCAGTATAGTGCTAATTTGAGAATTTCAACAGTCCACCACCAAAGCTATAAGATATAGTGCCATCATTCAGTGTTGGGAAAAGCAAAGGAAACATTAAAAGTGCCGCTAGGAAATCGATTCCTAACTTGTTAAGTCCCTAAATTCGCTCCCTTACGTTCACTATACTTGCCTATTTGGCTCTCCTCTTAGTCACACTTTATCCCTAATTCGTCATCTTCCAATTACTCTCCCACCATTATCTACCAATTGGTAATTAGTCATGCCTCCTCCTCCTTCTCCTTATTCGCAAACTCTCAAGAATGGAATCAAGAACGACCGCCCCGTGCCGGCAGCAGAGGCGGTGTCCTCGTCGAAAACCCGCCAAGAGACGAGAAGGGTCAAGGCGAAACGCGCCCTAACGGCCCTCGTCGTCGGCGTTGGGGCGAATCTCTCCCTGACCATGGTGATAATCCTCCTGTTCGGGTCGGGCAAGAGGTACGACGCGCGGCCCAAGCCACTGTGGCTCCCCCCGCTCTGGCTCGTGCACGCGGCCTCGCTCGGCTCGTCCTTCTTCATGGGCCTTGCGGGCTGGCTTGTGTGGGCCGAGGGCGGGTTCCGCGCCCAGTCCGGCGCGGCGTTGCCCCTCTACGTCGACGCAACGTCGCTCGGCGTGGTGTGGAACCCACTGGTCCTTGTGATGGGCGCGGATTGGGTCGGGCTGGCCTTCTGCCTCGTGCATTGGGGGACTCTCGCGGCGTGCAAGCGCGAGTTCGGGAAGGTTAACCATCTCGCCGGAGAAATCGTGAGGCCTTGCGTGGTGTGGGTGGGATTTCTTGCCATTTTGACCTTTGGTCTTGCAATTTCTTAAATTAAGTTGCATTTTGTTTTAATTAGAGATTTTCATGTGATAGAATTTAGGTTACCTTTCTCTAGGTCTTCCTAGGGGTGATCGTTCCGATCCGGTCCGGGTTTACTTGATGCCATCTTTTCGTGTTGAATTAAGTGATATGTTTGCAATGATCCTCAAATTGAAAAGACTAATCAAAAAGCGTGCTTCACTTAGAGTTTAGTTCACATTTTACTACTTTTTTGAAGAAATAAAAAATTTAAAAAAAGTATATGTAATTGATTCGGTCCTGTCCGGTTTCCTTTGGAATCGGAAATCGGATCGTCCGGACACCGGTTACACTTTTATGAACCGGGAACCGGACGATTTTATGAACCGGGAACCGGACGATACTCCCGGGTACCGGACCAAACCGACCGGTCCGGTCCGGTCCAGGTGGTTTCCTATTTAGGCGGTCCGTTTTGCACACCCCTAGGTCTTCCCTCATTTATTCTTTTTTGTTTTTATTTGGTCAATTACATGGTACCTTAGGCGACACAAGAAAAGAGTTGGAGTTTTAAAGTTCTACCATTGGGTGTATATTGCAATCATAGGATTGAAACAATGGAAACCACAAGATTTTTCTTTTCATGCACAGCATCTAGTGTGGATTACCGTGCGTCCGATAGGAGAATTAGAAAGCTGAATAAGGCGGCGAAATTTTCGACGCTAGTTAGCAATGAAGTTTGATTCTTATCAATGGCGACGATGGTTGTATCGTGATACAAAATCATCGAACTTAGAATCTTAATCGAACTGTAAATTGAGAACTTTCTCTTGAGATGGTTCAACTTTTTTTTATATGCTTTGACCTAAAATCACATGGGTAGGTCCAATGAGGCTGAGGTTGACATGTCTAGACAGTAGACATGACGCAGGAAGGACATGCTATTATCAACTTTTAGCGTGAGTTCCTTTGGTGCTTCGGCGGCGGAATTTCGTGGAGCGCACCAAATTCATTCGCGTTCAAATTTAGTTGCCATAGTCCTAGTTGATGAAATTAAATCTCTCTTATGATGCCCGTGAACTACGGAATTTACTTATAATTGCCATAGTCCTAGTTGATGAATTTACTTATAATTGTCTTCATTTAGATGAAATTAAATCTCTCTTATGAAATTAAATTTCGGCATTATTTCAATCCCATGGCTTCATCATCTACATGAACGAAAGGTTTTGATTAATAGACATTATATGCGGGGTCTCACCTGGGACAATAAGGTACTAATTAAAGACGTGAGCCCATTCAGGTCACCAGGTGCATGAATAGCACTCTCTCTATTATAAACGTGCACGGAGTGACCAGATTCATCAATGTAATAGTGGCACCCCTACAACTTCATGTGCTTTTGCTCAGGCTATGTAGTCCAAGAAATCAATTATTGAACCGAAGCATCACTAATTCCTGTGCTGCCCAATTTCTATCGAGTCCGATTGTTTCTTGAAAATGAACGATTTGATAAAAAAAAAATTTCGAGAAATGATTGGTTTCGTTTGAAATAATTAGCCAACTAAAGATATTTTCATTGCCGACAACAGCTAATGTCTAAATATTTTCGTGGACGATGAAAATATTTTTTATTCATTCATTTTTGTAAGCAATATAAGCAGTTGTTTTTAAGAAAATATTTTCCAAAATGTGAGTTTGTTAGAATATCAAATCCAAAACCTTAAAACTATAGATAGAAAGAGACCATGCGTATATGAAGAGCATATAAACCCTAAGGACAAATAATGCGTGATACTTTGACACCCACTCCCACTTGCAAGCCGGACTAAGAATATCTAATCGAACTCTTAATTGAAATTTTTCTCTTAAGATGGTTTGACTGTTTCATATGCTGTGACCCTTTTATTAGAGATAAAATGAGTTCTGAGGAGGGAAAAAAAAAGAAAAAAGAAAATTAGGGGGCACATTTGTCCGGCTCATGTATTTTGGGGACCCATTAACGTCACATGAGTAGGTCCTATATAATTATCATGCTCCCTCTCCGTGGCTGAGGTTGACAATAGGGGTGAGCATAAGTCCCGATCTCACTCGGGAATCGGACCGGACCGGCCGATTATGAATGGTGAATCAGGAATCGGACCGGACCGATGAACCAGTCAAGATTTCTTAATTTTTTTTTATTATGAAACAAACCTAATTAGTAAATTATTTCTTCTTTTAATATTGGGAAACTCCTACTTGTAAGGAACTAGAAAAAAACACACAAAAAAAAAAAAAAGAAATCACTAGTTCGGAATCGACTCTGGAACCGGACTGATCAGTTTGGTCTGGTCTTATTTGAGGACCGAGTGGGCTGATCACCGATTTCACAAATTAGGAATCGACTTTGCTCGGTCCAATTCGAGGTTTGAGTGTAGGAACCGACTCTCCCATCTTGGAACCGATCACTCTTGATTGACATGTCTAGAATATAGACATGACACGGGGAGTACATGTCGCATGTCACGCTTGTATGTTGCAGCCAGGAAAAGTAAAATATGAATAGCTTTTCTACACCATAATGTCAAATCTGTAATTTAGGGTCGGGTTGTGCTGAGATGAGTCGGGCCTGACTCGACCCGGTTCTTGTATTCCTTTCAACCATTTGGAGTCTCTACCCAACACAATTAGCATGAAATCCCTGAGTGCTTCAAAGTTCTTGTTCTACGTGACTTGGACGAACGAGCTCGTTCACTTTTGAATTTAGTGTTCCATAGTGCTAGTTAATCAGATTAAATCTCTCCTATGATGCCCATGAGTCTCTAGACCCGACACATTGAGGTACACTTATTGGGTTGATCGATCCTAAGTTAAATCTACCAAGAGCAGAAATTAAATCTGGAAAAGTCTTGGAGTTCACCATCTAAAATATGAGCTTAATTTTGTTTATTTCTTTTCTCCAAAAAATAGAGGTGAGCATCGGCCCGGTTCAACTTAGTAACCGAACGAGCCCTAGACCAATTTTGTCGACCAGCTCAATTGGCTGGCTTGCCTCATGGATGGTGCTCTCTCTTTTGATCGGTTAATTTCTCGGATCCCTTTCTATATGTATTTTGTGATTCTATGACTACTTGTCGTGATTGTACAAAATGAAAAAAAAAAAATGAAGGAAAAACTGAATATACCAAATTGAAGGAAGAAAGAATAGACCTGATTTTGGGGCAAAGGTGAACGGTTCGATTCCATGCATCTTCCAAGGTGGATCGATCTGATTCTCAATTCCACAAAATTTGGAACCGGTTTTTCAATTGGGTAATTCCACGTTTTAGGTCACGATTGTATCCACCTTCAGATTGATGATCCCTATCAAAAACTCGCGCGAACGATTCCATCGTGTCATAAATAATTTTTTGTTCTTGTTTTTCATGGCCAAAGCACCCCAAACCAGAACATAAATTTTCCAACCTCAAAAGTCAATTAGGAACATATAATAGAGTACCAGATTGCAACCCTAGAAGCAAATTAATTAGATTTGTTTTTCCAACCTCAAACTTTGAAGGCCTTTTCTTCCATCAATTTCTGTAGCATCAAGTACTCATTTTCTTCCTCCCTTTTCTTCTCTTTTTTTCTGGTTTTGTTTTTTTTTTTTTTGGAAAATGACACAAACAGTTCATAAATTTTGGCCCAATGTGCAATTTTATCTATGAATTTTTAATTTGTTCAATATGGTCCTTGAACTTTAGCATAATAGTCAATGTGATCCCTGAACTTTTGATTTATTCAATGTGGTTCCTGAACTTTTGGTATATATTCAATTTAGTCTCCGAATTATATGAAAATGTCAAACGGACTATTTGTGTCATTTTCCTTTTTTTTTTTTGGCTCTCTGATACTGAAACTGAAGAAGACGCAGAAATTGGTGGACAACAGCATTTCCAACCTGGCACGTTACCCAATGAATGTTCGTGCAACTATTGTTTTTGGGAATAAAACGCCATGTGATTTTTCCTCTATACTAGTCCAATTGCAACAATTTCTCCTATTTTGGGCATTAGTACAACAATTGGTGTACGTTACTTTGAAAGAATTTAGATCAATTTCCTATAATAACTCAAAATCTTACTTTTTCTTCCTTTGCTAAATTCCTTTTCATCATTTCGCTAGTGTATACAATATGTTATTACGACAAAACCCATCTTACATAAGTAAAATTCGAACTTGTGGAATACCCCCACTAACATTATAAATCACGTTAGACCCCACTTAAAGCTCATAAAGATTACCCAAACATGAGATTAGTCATACTCTGCGTGAAGAATGAAACATATTTGGGTGTCATTTTTTTTTTGGCACATGTACATTTCTGGAGGCTCCGTTATTCTAGCGGAAAATGAATTATTTGGAAAATATTTTCCTAAAAATAACTGCTTATATCGCTTGAAATAATTAAACAATGAAAAATATTTTCAATATCGGCAATAATTTATGATTAAACATTTTCGTGGACGATGACAATATTCTTTGTTTATTTATTTTTGTAAGTAATATAATGAATTGTTTTTACAAAATTATTTTTCAAATCATTCATTTTTCGAGAGACAAACGCACCCTAGACATTAATTCGATGTCCCGACAACAATATCATCGACATGAATAAAGAATTCTCACTAGTACAAGCTTTTGCCTACTAATGAAAAAAGTTATGATTTGCAAACATTATACGTGGGGTCTTACCTAGGACAATGAGGTACTAAAACGTGAGCTCATTCATTTTGCCAGGTGCATTATTAGCCCTTTATTTATTAGAGACGTGCTTGGACTGACCAGATTCATCAATCCTACTAGTAATAATGGCACGCCAGCCCCGTCGTGTGACTTTTGCTCGCGCTATGTCGTACTAGAAATTAATCTATTGAACCGAAGCATCACTAAATCGTTTCGTTGCCCAAATTTCGATACGAGAAGGTCCAACTTAAAAGTTTAGGAATATATAGGTTTTAAAAGAGGCCACAAGAGGATAAGTGATGTGAATTACATTCGTACCCGCTCTCACGTGCAAGCCGGATGAGAAACGGCACGTGGGATTTGACAAACGGATGGTCGCAAGTGGGAAATAAAGTGGCTAGAAGTGGCCATGTTATCTTGTCAGAATGTCCCATCCAAAAGCTCATTGCTATAGTCCTTATAATTTTGCTATCCAATTTTGATATGAGAAGATCCAACCTAAACGTTTAAGACTATAGATTTTGAAAGAGGCCACATGTGGACAAGCAATGTGAAGTACATTAGCATCCGCTCTCACGTGCATGCCGGATGAAGAATGACATGTGAAATTTAACAAACGGGAGGGCCACATGTGTGAAATAAACTTGGCAGAATTGGGCATGGTATCATGTCAGAATGTCTAACCTGAAAGCTCAAGCTTATAGGTTAAGGGAGACTGTATGCATATCAAGAACATATAGTCTCCACTGGTAAGCGATGCGGACTATTTTAACACTAATTATTACGGTTAATATTCTAATTATCAAATCCATATGCATCTAGCCTCATCTATTATTGAAATTTAGGGTATTGGTATTGCATATCCAATACCATGTGCGCGGATGAGCATGTGCATATTACGTCCTATAATGGTATGAATGCTTTAGTTCAAATTAAATATAATCAATTGCCTTAAATTCACAAGCAAATAATCATGCGAATATTTTTAACTGGTCCGGCAGACGAGATACGACGGGCTATACACATATAAAATGTACATCTTATTATGCTCGTGGTAAAAGTTTTGATTTCGATAAACTTATATGTCGATTATTCATATACATACGAGAATATCGCTTCATATTCACGCAAGTAAATATACTATTTTTTCTGATTTATCATTAGATAACACGATATACTAACGAATATCAATTATTAAATACGATATCTTTTACAGAATATATTCCTTAAATAATTATATTTTGTTATGGAAGCTTCTATTGTTTGTGGTATGGGAGTGTGTGGGCAAGCCCCCACCGTCTTTTCTAAATGATACTCTACTTGCTTCAATTTTTCCAAATTTTTTTCATATTGCCCCTGCAACATATCTATTTTGTTCAGAGTTTTTTTTTCATACCACGTGAATAACTTGTGGATTGACACGTTAGCAATTTCCGGTGGCAAAAAATTACATTGAAATTTCATGCAAATGTTTGTTATTGTATTGATAAAATTGAAAATTTAGGACTAAATTGACATATTTTTATTATCCAAATGAGTGAACCGTAATGTTTATGATGATTGAATTTGCCTCACCGAAAATGTTTCATTAATTTGTCTTTGACAACCGATGGAAATTCATGACAACTTTATTTTAAGATTTTGTCATAACAATGTCGAATTTTTTCACGTACTTTTAAATGAAATAATCATAATGCACTTCATCCATCTTATCTATCGTGTAATTTTCTTAGCGAAAGTGTAACCACATATATCGTATGTGCCATTTAGCCTTTGTTTGTTTCGCAAAAATGAATTATTTGAAAAATATTTTTCTAAGAATGATCATTTATATCGTTTAAAAAAATTAATCAAGGAAAAATATTTACAATTTATATATAGACATTTTCATGGACGATAAGAATGGTTTTCATTCATTCATTTTTGTAATCGATATGAGCAATCATTTTTAGGGAAATAATTTTCGTATTAATCATTTTCCGCAAAATAAACGAAGGCTAAATCATATTTGTGTACAATTTTACGGCTTTTTTTATTTGCTATTCTTTTAATTTAATAAGAGTGTTTTCTTGTATAGATAATAAAATTGAAACCAAAGACACTTTGGGGCTGTTTGGTAATCGGCCAAAGAGTACTCGATTCTATTCTTTTATTCTTCGGAACAAAAAAAGAACAGCAATTTGTTCGGTAATTCTTTTGTTCTCGAGCACAAATTTGTTCCCAGAATCAGTTTTGGAATAGAATCAAGAATAAAAAAAAAAGTTGATTCTTGATTCTGGGAACAAGAATCATAAATGGAAAAGAAATTCTTTTTCTTCTTCTTCTTTGGAACATAATCAAGAATAAAAAAAAGTTGATTCTTGATTTTGGGAACAAGAATCAGAAATGGTCTTCTTCTTTCTTTCTTTCTTGGCCTATGGCCAGCGAAGGCGTCGCGATCCTCGCCGGATCCTCGTGGCCTAGGCGAGGGCCGCCTTCGCCGGATCCGGCGAGGGCAGACAGTCGCCGGCATGGCCAAGAAGGAGAAGAGAAGAAAAAAAGAAAATAAAAAAAGAAACAAATAGAAAGAAATATTAAAAAATTTAAAATATTATTAATAAAAAGAAATTTTGTACAGTTACCAAACGTATTTATGTTCTTTTTCTATTCTAGGAATGGAAATTTTGGGCCGTTAGCAAACGCCTTCAAATGCTTTGAAATTATTTCCGGGAACAGAATAAAAAAAATCATTTTTGAGCAGAAATTGTTTCTGGAAACAGAATGGTTACCAAACACACCCTTCCCGTGAAGTCTCTTATTATAATGTTAGATATATGATCGTGGTCCGGACCTCTGACGTGAGTGAAAATTATTGTCAATGTCTTGAGCACAAGACTACTTAATATAATAATAATAATAATAATAATAATAATAATAATAATCTTATTATTCTTGTTATTACTTGAGATGCACGTAGGACCTTTCAGCACTCAGCGGTGGTGGTGCTCCACCACTTATATTGACTAACCAGTGCCCATCTAGATGTGAAAACGAGAAAGATGAACATTTTTATTTTAATAAAGATTACATTTATCTTTTCCCCAATATTTTCTTGTTAAAAAATATAAACTCAATATGTATTTATTATTAGAATTCCCTTCTTTCCCGGGTAGCCCTTCCGTAATTTAATATGTATACACGATTATGGGAAATCCGCGAAAAAAAAAGTTTAATCAAATTATGACAATTTTAGGGATCACCGTCATTTCAAGCCTAGCTCTTACTTTAGAATTATTAGATATAAAATCTCTCTTATTATTTATCTTGAGATCTACGGTTTCTGAAGATCAAAAGGTTGTTCTCGCGAATTTGAGGCGGTCCATCGTGCATGTATCGCGAGATATTTATTTACTAAAAAAATGCTATGAACGAATTGTAAATACCCGGTTATTTTAGGGAGCCGGGCTTTGGATTTTATGTCTTTTGAGACCTTTTCGGAAAATAATTATAAAAAAAAAAAGCAACGGGTTTGGTTTAGGCGAGATACCGCCCGCCGCCCATCTGAAAATGAATTTATTTTCTTATTTTTTTTGGGGGTCAAACATCTCAAAATGCATTATTGAAATATCTACAAAACCATGCTTTTCCAGCTGATTCCGGATCTACCCGGATCCGACCCATGGACCCAGGGGGCGGGGGGGGGGGGGGGACAGCCTTTGCTTGGTTACGAAAAATCGAACTGGTGCCAGCTCAGACCGCAGACAATGCGATCAAATCATGCACCCCCAGTAAAAAATTAAAAAAAATAAAATAAATATTATTTTTTTACTTTTCGGATAAATCCGACGCGAAAATCATATGATAACGCGTGAAAAACCACCAATAATAAATGGAAAGCCACAACGGCGTTTCCCTTGCCCTTCTTTTTTCCCCCTTCCTCAAAAAGGGAAAAAGGTCAAAAAAAAAAAAAGAAAAAACATAAATTTTTGTCGGTACACCTCCCTGTCCCTCCTCTGTATTCCTCTTCTTCCCTTGTCTCCTTCCATGTAAATCTCCAGCTTCCCTTCTTCTTCTTCTTCAGCTCCTCGCTCCTCACTCTCTCTCTCTAGCTTTCTCTCTCTTCTGGTTCGAGGCCACCGCCGATCGCTCTACCGGCGACCGCCGTTCCCCACCGGTTCCTAGATCCCGAGGCTCCTCTCCCCGCCGGCGTCCTCGCTCGGGTCCCGGATCTTCCGCGCCGCGCCTCGCCTCCGATCCCGGAATCTCGGGCGCGTGAGGATGCTCGACGATTGGCTGGGGGCTCGCCGGGGGTACCAGATCCGGCGGGCGATGCGGCACGGCAAGGTGACGGTGCTCTGCCTCCTGATGACCGTCGTCGTCCTGCGCGGCACCATCGGCGCCGGCAGGTTCGGCACCCCGGAGCAGGACTTCCACGACCTCCGCGACCACTTCTACTCGCGGAAGCGCGTGGAGCCCCACCGCGTCCTCGAGGAGGTCTCCACCGAGTCGGGCCGGTCGGCGTCCGCCCAGTCCGAGTCGACTCAGTCCTCCTCGTCCTCGTCCTCGAACAGCTACGAGACGTTCGACATATCGAAGATCCTCGTCGACGAAGGCGAGGAGGAGAAGCGGGATCCGAGCAAGCCGTACAGCCTCGGCCCGAGGATATCCGATTGGGACGAGCAGCGGGCTGAGTGGCTGAGGAACAATCCCGATTTTCCCAATTTCATCCGGCCGAACAAGCCTAGGGTTCTGCTCGTCACAGGTTCGTCCCCGAAGCCGTGCGAGAACCCGGTCGGTGATCATTACTTGCTGAAAGCGATCAAGAATAAGATAGATTATTGTAGGGTGCACGGCATTGAGATCTTTTACAATATGGCGCTCTTAGATGCTGAGATGGCTGGGTTCTGGGCCAAATTGCCTTTGATTAGGAAGCTGCTGTTGTCGCATCCGGAGATCGAGTTCTTGTGGTGGATGGACAGTGATGCTATGTTCACTGATATGGCGTTCGAGGTGCCGTGGGAGAGGTATAAGGACTCTAATTTCGTGTTGCATGGTTGGAATGAGATGGTGTATGATCAGAAGAACTGGATTGGGTTGAATACTGGTAGCTTCTTGCTTAGGAATTGTCAGTGGTCCCTGGACCTTCTCGATGTTTGGGCACCAATGGGTCCTAAGGGGAAGATTAGGGAAGAGGCAGGGAAGATTCTGACTAGGGAGCTTAAGGATAGGCCGGTTTTCGAAGCCGACGATCAGTCTGCAATGGTGTATCTGCTCGCGACCCAGAGAGATAGGTGGGGCGAAAAGGTGTACTTGGAGAGCGCTTACTATTTGCACGGTTATTGGGGGATTTTGGTGGATAGATATGAGGAGATGATCGAGAACTATCATCCTGGCCTGGGCGATCACCGGTGGCCCCTCGTGACTCACTTTGTCGGGTGCAAGCCGTGTGGTAAGTTTGGTGACTACCCGGTCGAGAGGTGCTTGAAGCAGATGGATCGCGCGTTTAACTTTGGTGATAACCAGATTTTGCAAATGTATGGCTTCACGCATAAATCGCTTGCTAGCAGGAGAGTTAAGAGGATTAGAAATGAGACCGGCAATCCACTTGAAGTGAAAGACGAGCTCGGATTGCTTCACCCTGCATTCAAAGCAGTTAAGGCTTCTGCATCTTGATGGCTTCCGGACGTGATGCTTAGATTTAATTGATTTCATCATTTATTATTCAGTTGATGTTCTTTTTTGTCAGCTCGAGTTCTAAGATACTCTATACAAGTCAACTTGTATGTTGTTATAAATCTCCTGTGATAGCTCTCCCGATCGTATTCCTTGTACTTGATCTTGTACTGATTCTTCCATAGTGAATATAGTCTTCATAGTTTATGTTTCCAACTCCCCACCTGCAAAATGTGAACTATACTGAAATAACCCTGTACAAGAAGAACAAGATGGGTTTTGAGCCAATATGTAGGTTTCTACTTGTATGGTCTCAACTTGAAGAAAGAAAGGCCTCGGTTTTGATCATCTGCTTGTTGATTGTAAGAAAGGCTTTGGTATCAATCATCAGGTTGTGGATTATAAAGGTGCTCTTTGAATAAACTTTTTTTTTTTGTCAATGAGCTGACAACCAAAGTTGGGAAATGCCCCTTTGAAGTATTGAGATGGTAGGCAGTAGTAGTTTAAGTTGATGCTACCTGTAATGGAGAGGAATAACGCGCAAGAAAGTGCTCCAAATTGACTAATTCATGTGAGATAGAGGCATCAAGAATGTTGCAAGTTGCGCTTCACTGAAAAGTTTACTTATCCAAAAGAGAAAGAGGAAAGTTGCAAGTTTTTCTCGATACCCCCTTTTAACGAAGCATGAAAGTCTTCCATTGAAATCTTGATTTGTTCATTGAGAAATGAAAGTTATGTGCTGATCAACGCTGGAGTTCTCACTGCAAGTTTGTTTGTTTGCATGAGAACTTTTCTTTTTTTGGACAAAGCATGAGATCATTTTTTTGAACATGCATGAGAACATTGAAGTTGCAATTATTTTGGTACCTTTAACAGAGTTCTTTTGGATTCTCTTGATTGTAAAAAGAAGTATAGTTCTTCTTCTCAGTGAATTGATATTGGATACTACGAAGTTGGAAGTTTATTTCGCCTTTCATTGATTCCTGAGAGTATGCTCTGTTTACTGGAAGAATGAAACCTCTAAACTAGTATATGAGAAACCGGATGTCTGCCTTATGTGTAAGGAATTCTCAGTGAATCGGAAGATTCCCAATTTTTCGACCGAGATAAAGCCTGCCGAATTTGCGGATATGGTGCAAAAATGTGAAAAATTCACTTCTAAGAGATATCAGATCAAGATATCTGCATAGTGATGCAATGTCAACGAGTGGAGCCTGGAGAAGTCGAGACAGTGCAGCAATCGCAGCATTGTTAAATCCCCACGGTGTCTCCTCAGCTAGTTCACATCTCGAAAGTTTGCCGATTGTGTATCTAGGCTTCTAGCTGCAGTCAGTGCATGCTGAGCTCACGAATGTGATGTCCTCAGAGGATCGATATAAGTGCCAGAGGACCAATTTGATTATGCAGTTTTCTGAGTCACGCCAAGAAGCGCTCATGTTGGCACACCGAAGCTGTTCTTGCCACAAAATGGAGGTATGAATGGTCAAGGCCTCTTCTCTCCGTCTCTTCTGAATCCCACAAAAGGGAAATGGCCTGAGAACATGAAAGCCCATTCACAACCCTCTGCGCTTGATGTTCATCCAACGCAGTGTCGGTCAACAGGGAGAGTGCAAAAGCATGCTTCAAGGGGAATCTAATTCATCAGTCCCTTTCTTTGCTTTTGCTTGCACATGGATGATGCCTTGTTTGTTCTCTGCTTTAGCGGATGTGTCCTGAAGCCTCGTATCGTTTCCTTTGTCGGCAACTGCTGCGCCTTGAGCCCGGGCAAGCCCCGCCTGGCCGGGTACGAACTTTTCCCACCAATTCGTCCCACGGTAGCATCCACATTCGCAAAAGTACGCCGGCGAGGTTGGATGGTCGAATTAGCTGGAATTAGACCTACCAGAATGTTGTTTGCTTTAGTGGATGGATCCTAAAGCTTCATATCATTTCCATCGTCTAGCTTCATATCATTTCCATCGTCAGCAACCGCTACGCCTTGAGCCCGGCAAGCCCCGCTTGGTCGAGTTCAAATTTTTCTGCCAATTCATCCCATGGTAGCATCCACATTGGCAAAAGTTTATGTACATTGTACACTGGCTAGGTTGGATGGTCCAATTAGTTGGAATTGGCCAGATTTGAGAGCGCGAGAGAGATAGGTTTTTTTTTTTCTTTTTTTGTTATTACTTGCCAGCAATCTGTTGCATCCACGATGGCAAAAGTCACACTGGCTAGGTTCGACAATCGAATTAACTGGATTTAACCGTATATATGCTCGAGGTATTGATCACAAAATAGAAACAATTTCAAAGACTTTAATTAGATAAATTTGAAGGTCAAAGAGTTGATGAGAAAAGAAGCGAGACAAAACCTCCTTTTTGTCCTTGCTTCTTCTTCTTTTCATTAAAATGGCGAAATAGGCATTACTAACCTACCATGAAAAATCCCAAATTGATACACATGTAACAAATTTACTTGAAATTAATGTTTTTGACCACCAAAACCCCAAACTGGTACACCTGTGATAAATTTACCCCAAACTAACTTTTGACAATCAAAAACCCCAAACCGGTATACTTGTGACAAATTTATCATCCATTAAATTGAATTAATACCACGAAAAGTCACAAATTGGTAAATCTATGAGAAACAGAGGTGCAAAATCCTAAACTAGTATACCAATCAACTGTCACGTGTCATTTAACTCAGCAATTCGACGGTAAAATTTAACTGAAATTGATGGAGGGTAAATTTGTCACAGATATATCAATTTAGGGTTTTTGGTGAACAAAAAATTAGTTTGAAGTAAATTTATCACAAATGTATCAATTTGAGGTTTTTCGATTTTTCGGGGTATTAACCCTAACCCAAAGTTAGATAATATCTATCTCGATTTATTTTTCTTATCTATCTCAATTAGGTTTATCTTTCTTATGACCACAGGAAGAACTCGCTGTCATCCTTGCTTGAGCTCGCTGGGGCAAGCAAACTCCCCGAGAGGGTACGATAGGACCCTCCCCAAGGCACCCAGGTAAGTCTAAAGTGTGTACGCAGCATCAATTCAGACCGGACCTGACCCGACCCGACCCGACCTGACTCTTACTGGGCGTACGCAAGGATGGATTCAACCACAACCCGCCAACCGGGCGTCATCAGGCTCTACTTATTTGGACCGAAACGTGTTTTTCTCCTCCGATTTTGGACCGGAGTGCTATTTCGGAGGAGAAAACGAATGATTCGGGCGGGCCACCCGCCCGCCGTCTCAATCTTCCCCACCCCCGCGCAGGAGGAGTTATATGTAAATTACTTTTTCATCTCTCATTTCTGCCCTCGAACTATGGCCGGAAATAAGCCAGAGAGCCGAGGACATTACGGTAAATTCAGTCTAGACAACCTTCACAAAATCCTTCCTTTCCGAATATGGCCGCGCACGCTTTCCTTACGTTCGCTAATCATTACTCGCTGTTTTCATATAAAGACTTCTGTCATTCCCCCCTTCTCTTCCTTCACTTCCAATTTTCTCTCTTTCTACTAAACAAAGCGTTAAAACGAATATCGATTCGGTTTCATGTGATAGTCATTTCTCGAATTGGAAGCATGCTAAGATATTTCTAATAAGCCAAGATTCTCCGTAATTTTAGGGACGAAAATGCATGTGTAGATTGGGTTAGCAAATTGAGGTGTCCAACCAAACAATGCGGGTGATAATTACATATTAGATTTTAGGCTACCGATGGATTTGCTTCCTTTATTGTTAGGGGATCGGATTAGATTATAATTTATTAGGAGATTAATGATATAATTTTTGGGTTTTGTACCTTTGCTTTCCCAAAAACATATACGAATCAAGATTATAAAAGAACTATGTTACAATGAATATCGATTCGGTTTCATTTAATAGTCATCTTATCTTTAGCTTATATCCAAAATTCTAATGCGAAAAAAAGCACTTGTTCAATGATCAAAGTAAGAAAAAAAAGCACTCGCTCAATGTTCGACCAAAAAAAAATGATCAATGTTAGAAAAATTCACGACGTATGAAAAAAGAAAAATTTACATTGTCGAATATATATGATTTTTCCTTGCGATATGCATCATTAATATTAACTCAAAGAAGCTCTCTATCTATTAAACTTGCCCAATAAACTACTTTATTCATCAAAGCGATTTGTTAGCACTAGCTAATACGTGATTAGCCAAAAAGAAAACAACAATCAAAAGAGCGTGGGTCCGTCTGGATTGATAGTTACATTTTTATTATTAATTCGAAACAGTCAAAATTTTCATAGAAAAGCAAGCATCGATGGGTATAGGTGGATGCATATATATATTTATTAATTTTTCAGATATAAATAATACGGCGAGAAAGTAAAATAGTGCCTTTTTTGTTTTGTTATTGTATTTTTTCCCCTTTTAGGGGCACAGAAAATTTGGAAGTATGCTGCCGTAATGCCAAGAAACTCTCGATTAAGTCGAATCACAGCGGGGCTTAATCAACGTCAAAGATTGCCATATTTGGGGGGGGGGGGGGGCCTTCAGGACCAATCTCGGTCGAGATGGACGGACCACATCGCATCAGAACCCCGGGCCACGGCCCACCCGAATCTCGCCACGTCATCCCGGTGGGGCCCCCCCGGACCCGCCCGAAAAAAAAAGGGAGGCCGATGCCGGAAAAAAAAAAAAGAAAAGAGGGAAAAAAAGCGAAACGCGGTGTTCCCTCCTCCAATCGCACCCCCGCAAGCAGCCTCCCCGACCGCCCGCACGCGCGGCGCGGCCCGAGCCACGAGAGCGCGTGGGGGGCACGCGCCTCTGGAAGCCCCCACGCGCCTATATATGCAACCGGTTTAACCTGTCGTCGTCCCTCTCTTGAGGCTACAAGCAACGCTCGCAAACTTGGAAGCTTCTCTCTCTCTCTCCTCTTGACCATAAAACCCTAAGTCCTTTCACGTACTCTCTCTCTCTCTTTCTCTCTCCACTGTTTGCACCGACCTCGCCTCGCTCGATCCGTACGCCGGCGCCGACGCCGGCTCTGCGGTATCCGCGCGGCCCTGAGCTCGCGGCCAGCTCGGCTATGGAGGCTCCGCCGTCGGGTGAGAGGCAGGGGGGCGGCCTCGAGTTCGCCCTGGTTTCCGTCTCCGACCTCTCTCGTCCTTCCGCCGCTGCTGCTGCTGCTCCCGCCTCTTCGGCGGCGGCGGCGGGGGCCTCGGCCCCGCCCTCGCCCGTCGTGGCTCGGTTCGGCGGCGGCGGCGGCGACTCCGGCGTCGCCGAGCTTCGGTTTTACCGAGACAACGGACCGAGCGATGTCGTCGGCGGCGGCGGCGGCGGCGGCGTTGTTGAGCTCGCCAGCGCTCAGGTTTGTCTGTTTTTGTTCTTCTTTTTTCTATTTCTTTCCAGTTTTCATTTTGTTCCGTTGTTTCTTGGCTTGTCTGTGTCTGCTTGCTGAGCGGCTATTTCGCAATGAGGAGAAATGGCGAATTGCCGCGACCCGCATTGCGTTTGCACTCTGTTTTGAGCGGATCGCGACTTTTTTTGGGTTCTCTGAAGCTGTGTGTCGAAGTATTTCCTGCAAATTTCCTTTCTTTTCAATCTCCGTGTTGGGCTGTTCTCATTGGCCAGCCTAAACGTTAGAAGGAGGGTTGCTAATGACAACTGAGCTAGCATTGGTCTTGAAATGGAGCGACTTTGCAGTGGTGATTTAGATATTGGTAAAATCTGAAGTGCTAGATAAATTTGCGCCCGAAGATGCTTATATCATTGCTTATCCTGTGTCGTGTGTTCCCAGATATTTAAGCTAGGCCCGGTTCAGTCAATTTGCATGTCCGAAGGCTCTGAAACAAGTAAAGAGGTATGTGTAACAAGGACTATCTGAAATGCTTGTATCTTTACTATACTGCGAAAATTTTGCCGAACTCTTGGGTGGAAAGGTTTCTCAATGTTTGTGTATGTCTATTCTTCCTAGATTACCTTCTGGTTCATTTTGAATATAACTCTCTTGTACAAAGTGGTTTAATTGTTGTGAGGTACTGGCCGATGTTGGCACCTTCTAATGCTATGACTTTGTTCCAGAAGTCATATTCAAAAGGGTTTAATATTCATTTTAAAACGGAAGAGGAGAGCGAGGCCTTCCATTGTACGTTTGAGCAATTGAAGAAGGAAGGCAGTATTAAAGGTGCCGCTTTTTGATGTGATAATTGCGTCTTTTGATATGTCATGGAGATTGACTTATTTTATTCCCCTTCCTTCTTACATATCTAGCTTGTGTTCCATTTTACCCTAAAAACAATGCTTCTGAGCTTATTGTTTCGATGGTTGTAGCTCTAATTTGCAATTAGATGTGGTTAAGTGCATTATGAAACTTGTATTGGGAGGTCCATAGGGAAATAAACTAATTCGTGGTTTAGTACGGCTTGGCTGTGGATCCTGCCAACTTAGACACAAGGCTTGCTCTGTTCTTCATGGAATTGCAGATTTTAGTGTCATTACCTTCTTAGACAAAGAAGGGCGTTGTTAGTCGAGTAAGGTTACTCATTGGCATCTACAGTTTGGATTATGCAATGAAGGAGTGGCCCTGTTTAGTGTGCATTTGAGTTCAGGGGAAGTCTAAAGTTACTAAATCTACCATTCTCCAAGCATTAGCCATGGGACCTGGGTCTGCGTCTCCTTGCACCCGTGCCCTTGCTTGCCTTCCCTGCATACAAGGAGTTGGATCGTCAATCTTTGATGCATATTTGCTGAAGTGTTGTGAAAGTTTTGCTTAAATTTTCGTCTAAGCTAAGCTTGTCTTGAGCAGCTTTATTTATTAAAACAGGAAGAAGCCTTCTCAACTCTTGCATCGACTTCTTCATTATCGTGCAATTTATCTTTTGTCTAAACTATTTTCTAGAATTGATTAGTATCAGCCTTCATCATCGTTCAAGTGTTCATTGAAATTGTGATATCTATACATCCCTAAGAAAAGAGAAGAAAAAGAACCGATGCTCATCGAAGAAAACATAGGACTGACCCTTGGAAGTTGTTTGCATTAGTCATGTGTCATCGAGGTGCCGGGGGCAACCTTAGTTTCACTATATGCCCTGCTATCTAATATCTTTGTTAACTTCTGTTATTGTACGAGGTTTCTTAGTGTTTTTTTTCCTTCTTATACCTTTGTCTGTTGTTATTCTAGCTTTTTGACTGTGGGTTGTGCAGCTTTTGCTTGTCATTCTTACTAATTCAGCTTTTTGTTACTACTCCATATAGGGACACACTTGCCAAATGGAGTTCTGTCAACTTCTAAGAGCAAATTTGATGACAAGATAGAGGCATCTTCTGCCAAAATGTATTTTCATTATTATGGACAGCTTCTGCATCAGCAAAATATGCTACAGGATTATGTGAGGACAGGTTCTACTTCTGAGCTTTCCTGTTTTGCCTTTCTGTTATGTATGATAAATTTACCTTTGTTTTTTGAAATGGGAATGCTGACATGTAAAAACTTGCGGATTTTCAGTAAAAAAGATAGTCAATTTAACAAGGAACAAGATGTACTATTTGAATGCAACAGTTCTGATGGATATTTATAAGTTGTTCAACAGAAAGTGAAAGAAATTATTCCTTCTATAAATACTGGATAAATTGGCATACGACCAAATCACTTGCCAATTGTCACAGCAACGGTAGTTTAAGGTATCAGGAAAAATTGGAGACGTGTGTCCCTTCTATATTGGTGCTTGTTCATGTATATCTCTCAGTCCGTTACCATGTGATAGGACAGAGATGAATAGGTTGCCCTAATAAATTTTTGGCAGTTTTGATCGAGGCTTTTGTGACATGTGGTCAATAAGAAAAAGTATGTTCTATATTGACGAAGAAATATGCAATTTACGTCCAGGCCGGTAGGAAAAATTCACTGGCTGGAGGCACGCTTGAATTTGAGCTGTCTTCTTTCTCTCACCAGCATAACTACAAATAGATCATCTCGTGGTTGTGTTGACTATTCATCGAAATGCATGGTAAGAGTTAGAGATGAAAAAGAAAAGTTAAACTTGTTTGGGAAGCTGGCCGATGAAATATTGGAAGAATTAGATGCCAAATTTCTAGCTATATATATCACTTTTCAATTCGAACTGTATAAAAGGTGACTTAGGTTTTTCTACTATGAGAACTTGTCAGACTCTTATCTTTCAAGAGACGAACAACACAGAGTTGTTTTGCTATCAATTTCAAAATAGAAGTTTCTAAGATTAATTTTCAAGGGCACTACAGGCACCTAAGCATCTTACTGTTAAATATTCCTCTCTTCAGTAACTTATTGTCAATTCTTTGTTTTTGAGAACCATACAAAGCTTTTCTTTCTTTATTTATGTCTTGAGAACACTTTTTAAGCTTCAATTATACTGTCAGACACACACATAGTTATCTTATTATGATGTATTTCTTGTCCAGGAACCTATTATGCTGCTGTCATTGAGAACCGTGCAGATTTCACAGGTCGAGTGGTTGTTGATGTCGGTGCTGGTAGTGGTATTCTGTCATTATTTGCTGCTCAGGTACAAATGTTGTCTGAGCATTTCTTTTTTTCTAGACAATGATTGATGCTTCCTTTTCATCTGTTACATGCATTAGCACAGTCTATTTATTCTTGTGTTATTTTCAAAACCCGTAGGCTGGGGCAAAACATGTTTATGCTGTGGAAGCATCTGAAATGGCTGAATATGCTCGCAAGCTTATTGCTGGAAATCCATTGCTCAGCCAACGAATTACGGTGAGGTTTTATTAGTTCAGTCTGATATCTGAGGGTCTTTATCTCATTGTTCTCAGGAGCCATGCATGTATCTCACTTAAAAATGCAGGTGATTAAAGGCAAAGTCGAAGAAGTTGAATTGCCGGAGAAAGCTGACATTCTGATTTCGGAGCCGATGGGTACTTATCTTTACTTCTGTTTCTGTTAAAGTTGCTGATGTCCAGAGTCATTTTCCTAGTAAGCCTTTAAAAAAATTTATGTTGACAAACCGCTTTAAGTGAATGGTGTAATAAAGTATGCTCTGCTTTTTAAGGCATCTCTAGTGAGATTTAATGGTATGGCGTGCTTATTCATCAGTTTAACCTCGCTTCTATAGTTGAGTTACTCTTCTTCATTAATAGCTTACATATTTTGACCATTCCTTCCCCCCTCCATTTTCTTTTTTATGTTTGATGTTGAGTTGGTTTTGTATATTGAAGCTTATGGATACTAGTACAGTGACATTTGTGAAGTGCTCAAAGTGCTTACAATTGTTTCTGCCCTAGGCACTTTGTTGGTAAACGAAAGAATGCTGGAATCTTACGTAATTGCTAGAGACCGGTTTCTGGTTCCAGATGGAAAGATGTTTCCTACTGTTGGAAGGTGATTGGGCGTTTCCCTCTTCTATTTATGGTTTTTCATGTTTTTACCTCGCCATTTTTGATCTGATTTGGATGGTATATTTCTCCCTTCATGTTACTTTTTCTTCGAATTTAAAGCTGTGGTTAACGAGTTGAGAAGCACTATCCGGAAAGATGTTTCAGGGCAATGTTGAGTAGAGTTTTGATTTTGTTGCTCCATCTCTGAAACTCGCTTTATGTAGTTCTTTTAAATTAATGTTTGTTTGGAGCAATATTTACTTTTTTCCTTTTTCCAAATCTTGCGACTTTGATTTTTTGTTTGACACAGAACACCTACGACCTTTCAGAATGGACGAACTTATACATATAGAATAATATATGTTTTTTTACAACGTTTTAAATTTGTAATAATTGAAGTTTTAACAGGAAAGTCAGTAACTTTTTACTTAAAAAAAGAACAGCAAGAACAAACACGCCCTGTGCATAGACATCGTAAGAGACGGTAAAATGGGCAATGTTTTTCCGTCTATCTGTAGTTGTGAGCTTCTAAGGGCTCTTTCAGGAGCTGACTTGGATTAAAGTGGATATTGTTTTATAATTTGTTTTTCTCCATGATCCTACTATTGTCGATAGTTTGATTAGCTATATCAAGCACATCATCATTTGGAGTTGTTGGGCATTTGTTCTTTATTCTTTAGCTTGTGCCCCTCTTCACTAGAAGTTGTTGAATGCTATTTTTTCCTGATTGGTGCTTTCTCATTTCTGCAATTAAAATCAGGACTTCTCCTCTCTCTTTTGGTAATATATCATATATGTATTTGAGATGTACGTGATTGTTATGTAGCTTGAATATGTGTATCAACTATGTCTCTCTGATGTTTCTGATTATTGCTCCTGTAGGATACACATGGCCCCTTTCAGTGATGAGTATTTATTTGTTGAAATTGCAAATAAGGTACTTACTCATGGTATAGATGATAGTGTTTATTTCGTGGTCAGCTCTGCATATTTATAATAAGATTGATGTAATTACAAACTGAACTTGTTTAAAGATGAAGATACCAGTTATAAGACATAGGAGAAATCTGTTAGTAGTGTTGCTTAAATTTTTTTAATTTTTTTTTTTGGTCGGTCCTACTCTATCTCTCACTCACGATACACACTCAGACTTGCGCCCCACCTCTTGCAGGGCGTGGGCGTCGAAACCCACATCTTAAACTACGCGGCCCCACCCCTACCCCCCCTGCGAAGGTGGGGATTCGAACTCCCCACCTCCCCCTTCTCAAGTGAGAAGGGTGGCCACTGGGGTAGTAATGTTGTAATGGTATATTTTTCCCCCCGAATTGCTCTCTCTGCAATGTAGATAGCAGTTTAGCATTTTCACTTACACTTCTCATACCAAGAGAAATTGCTGTTACGTTGGCCAGTAGTCAGAGACTGTTATCCATCGTAAAGCAATGAATTCACTGCAAAAGGATCCTTTTCTAGCTCTGGGTGATATTCTCTGTTGACCATGAATTTTCCCTGAAGTTATTGAGTTGCAGTCCTAAGGATCTTGATTTTATTCTCATTTTTGGTCTTTCACAGTTACCTCTTGTGATTGTTTATGGATATTGGAATGCTTCACTGTGCTATTTTTCTGATGTTCGTTTTGTTTGTTACTTGGAAGTTGCTATTAGTTTTCAGTTTTCTTATCCATTTTTCTTGCCATTTCTGTTTGATTAACTTTTTTGTATTGACCTTTATATGTTAATGTAGGCTCTCTTTTGGCAACAACAGAGCTATTATGATGTCGATTTGACACCCTTGTATGGAACTGCGTTTCAAGGCTACTTCTCTCAGGTTTATAGTCTCTGCATATTTTTTGACACTTATTTTTTTGTGGTGTCTAACTATGTCTAATCTTAAGTGGCACAATTCTGGTCATCTATTTTCTGCCAAATGATTATTACAGTTGAGATTTGTGACTTATTGCTGTTGGTAATTGACCATGGCAAGTGGAAACAGAGGTTCTACATCTGTCATCACCCATCTGCCTGCTTGCTAGCTACGCTCTGTTTTTTCACTGTTTATGGTTTTTGGCTTGCTATGCTCTGCTAGCTTGTCTACTAGTATTTGTTTAGGGTGTCTTCTTGGCTACTAAACTATCTTAATCTGGTCATTTCTTCTACATGCAGCCTGTTGTAGATGCCTTTGATCCAAGGTTGTTGGTGGCTCCCTCAATATTTCATGTGATAGATTTTACGAAAGCGAAGGTGCTGACCCATTTCAGTTGATTATCAAGACAAGCTTTTGTTACTTTTCTGGCGCATGCAATTTGAAACACAACTCTTGCCACAGCAAAACCATACATTCTATTGATTCATCATGTCTATCTATAGTTTATCAGTAGTTTGCTCTTATTGCCTTCTGTATTCCCATACCTGATGATAACATGTACTTTATAAGTGTTTAAGGCTGCTAATAGTAATATTACGTCACTACACTGGAAATGTTATTTCAAATTCCAACCTTGACTCCTACCTAAAGCATTCAGGCAGGGTAGTGCTTCTTTGATCGAGATATTTCCCAGCCAATGGCTTGTAACTTCATTGAAAAACGAATTTGTTTCTTATTGTGGCTTCATAATGGTTGTGTTTTATAGGAGGAAGATTTGTATGAGATTGATGTTCCGTTGAGATTTACAGCAAACGTTGGTACCAGAGTGCATGGGTTGGCCTGCTGGTTTGATGTGCTATTCAATGGGAGGTAAATCTCCGTCTTTCTTCCCCCCAAGCTTTTTAGTGCATCATATGACTTGTATTCTAAATTTCATCTCAATTTTGCTTATTGTCATAACTAGTTAACTGTCTCGATACACAGTACTGTGCCAAGGTGGTTGACAACTGCTCCCGGATCTCCAACAACTCATTGGTACCAACTGCGTTGTGTTCTTTCTCAACCCCTCTATGTCATGGCTGGACAAGAGATCACTGGTCGACTACACCTGGTCGCACACAAATCCCAGAGTTACACCATATATTTGACGTTGTCAAGTGAGTTCCTCATTAATCTCTTCTATTTGTAGTGATGAATGATGATTGTTACATGTGTTTGCTAACGTACATTTTCAAATCTGTTTCCAGCTAAGATGTGGGGCCCAGGGGCTGAACAAGGTGGAATACTTCAAACATCATCCGGCAAACTTGATTTAAAGGAACCTTACTACAGAATGTCTCAGCCCCAATCTTACACAGTAGCACAAGATCAGCAACCACATCAACTGCTTCAATCACAGGTTCTCTCTCTTTAGTCCTTATTGTATACTAAGTACTCTTTAGATGCTATATCGAGTGTTTCAAGCGAGCATTCCAAATGTTTGTTAAACAGAATGACGTGGTTTTGCTTCAATAGGAATTAAACGTCCAAACACAGGACATAGAAGAAACCGATCTATTGGAGCAACCGGCACAAAATTCGGGCGCTCATTTCGGTTAACAGGAGCACTTGGTTTTTTAGATGATGAATTGCACATCACGCGGTTAAGTTGGGCACCGTCAGTAACTTCAAATTTGCTAGCAGGGCATTGAGCGTCGATTCTCTGGATTATTACCAAATAGCCCTACGGCTGCCTTTGCCGGCCTTTCTCCTTCCATTTCATCTGTATTCCCTACTCAGCCATCTCATGTGCCAATTCCTTGTAAATTTTGTGCAATTCATTTCGCTGCCCGTGTGGTTGTGCTATGTAAACGTGCGGAACTTCGATCGTGATTAACTTAAGCCAATTGATAATAAACTTGGTTCAGTTCGGCTCGACTCGAAATGGTTTGAACTTATTGCTGCAAGTTCCGAGTATGTTGCACGGGTTTACATTGTGCTGGTCGAGAATATTCTGTTGAGCTATTTTGCAGGTTGTCGCTTCACTCTGGCGACAAGTCCATTTTGCCTTTCTTTCTTTAGAATATATTTACCTCAAGTTACAGGTCAGCTTTTGTTCTTGGTCTCGCTAGCTGTCGAGAGAGAGAATATTGCATATTGCATACAACTCTGATGCCACGTCATTTTTACAAAAGTTCATTCATTGAGTGACACATGTTACTGTAGCCCATTCGTTATAAATGCTCGTCTCTCTCTCCTCTTTCCCCGTTCAGACTGATTCTCTCTCCGCTTTCCCGTTCAAACTTTGGTGTATTTTCTTTTGAAACACCCATGGCCACTGCCTCTTACATTTGCGACCAGCTCTCCTCCGTCGCCGACCACCTCTCTGACACCTCCTACGCTGTCGCAGAGGAAGTTGCTGTAGTCGACGGTGGGGGAGGGGACTTTCTTGAGGCCGATGAGGCTGTTGGAGGGCGAGCCGAAGAGGTGGTAGAAGAGGCTGGCGGCGACGGCATTGAGGACGTTGGTAAGCATGGTGTTCTTGGCAGGGACAGAGCAGACGTAGATCATGGCGCAGCCGAGGTAGGCGGAGAAGAGGAGGTATGTGGTGTCGACGGCATAGGAGGTGTCGGAAAGGCGGCCGGTGAAGAAGGAGAGATGGTCGCAAATGCAAGAGGCAGCGGCCATGGTGTCGGTGGTGTTGGGGCCGAAGAGAGGTGTGAGCTGGTGGGCGGTTGAGGAGCTCGCGGTGGAAGCCATGATTATAGTTGAGAGGGAGAGAGAGTAGTGTACGTGGTGAGAGAAAATCAGGAGGGTCTGAACGGAGAAAAAGAAGAGAGACGGGCATTCATGATGGATGGGCTACAGTGACATGTGTCACTCAATGAATGGACTCTTGTAAAGATGACGTGGCATCAGAGTTGTATGCAATATTTTCTCGTTGATAGAACCTGTTACGGTTTCCGTACGGCATGGTGCGCACGTAATTCTGCAAGACCTAATACAAATCCCATTTGTCTGCTGGTCGTATTGGCTTGGTTGCATTATTCTAAGAACGTGCAATTGCAATCTCTGTACTGATTGGCCCTCGCAAGTTGCCGCGGAAAAGAACAATTTTTCGTAGAATTTTACGCATTAAAAATTTTACTCTTGTTAAATCAATTGACTCATAACTAGGTGTGTACAAAAGAATCGAGAGTCGCTCGGAATTGCACCGGAACTGGTCTGGTTTTCGGTTCTAATTTTTGGGAATCGGTGGGTATCGATCCAATTTTCGGTTCCAGGTGTGGAATCGCCCGTCCACCTGAATTGCACCGGTAATATATTAATAAATATAATATATTTATTTTATTTTATTTTTAAAAAAAAGAAAAATCATAAATTCTTAAACTAAACTTAACTCGCTCGACGTTTACAGTCTCATATTGAGTCAAGAAACTCCTCCTTTCGCTTTCGCCTCACGCTCACTCTCACTCTCACTCGCTTACTCTCACTCACTCACTCTTCTCGATCGGTGCTCACCTCACCGTCTCCGACTCTCAATCTCCGTCTCCATCTCCATCTTTCTGTTGCCGTCGTTGGCTAGTGGGACTGGTTCCATGGATCCACCCGAGAATTAGACTGCCGGTTCGGTTCCCGGGTTGGTCCGTGGAACCAATGGGCAGTTCACGGTTCCCGATTCCAATTTTTCAGAATTGGTACTTAGTGAAGAATTCCCGATTCTAAGATGGAAACCGCCCACTCGGACCATACTCACCCCAAGTGCCAGACTTTGCCCGTGTATTCCTTCATTGAGTTGTTCATGTCTACATAGACTTTGAATGTGTTCCACATTCTCTTTGTCTCGGATTATATATCCATGTGATTATACCCTAATTCCATGTAAATTCTGTTCAATCCATTCCACTGCGGGTGTGTCCGTGCTATGTAGATTCACCGCGCCAATGGATAACTAACTCGGTTCGGTCCGAGATGGTTCGAGTTTATTCCAAGTTCGGAGCATGTATTTGGCAGATTTTACCTAAGCGACAACTTGACGCAGAGAGAAAGCGTAAATTTGGAACAACTCCAAAGAACTCGAAACTTTTATTCAATAATACTGTGTTCTTGATTACAAGACGGACATCTTATATATAGAGATAGGACTCCTAATACTAATGGAAACCGAATAATTAAAGAAACTGCCTGAATGGTAATATAGGAAACTGCCTTACTGGTAATATAGGAAACTGCCTAAATGATAATATAGGAAACTGCTTGAATGATTGCTTTCCCCAAAATTAGAAAAACTGCCGAGATTTCCGGTGATTACGGCGATCACATTGTTCAAGATAATCACAGGCTAAATGTTCTACATCATTCCCTCCCTCTTCGGAAAAACTCGCCCTCGAGTTATGATCAGGATAGAGGGGTGTATCAGAAGCATGATACTCAAATAAGTCTGCCACATTAAATGTAGGGGAAATGTTGAGATCACCCGGAAGTTCAACTACATAGGCATTGTCGTTGATCTTCTTCAGGATGCGGCAAGGACCAATCTTCTTGTGCTTCAGTTAATTATAGGTACCTACAGGAAAACGCTCCTTTCGCAGGAAAACCATTACCTCATCGCTTACCTCAAAAATTTTCGAACGTCACCGTTTGTTAGCATCCTCCTTATACTTTGAATTACTCTTTGGTCTCAAAGTAATTTTAGTCATTTTCCATACAAAAGAATACGTATTCTCCCTAGCTCGGTGTGTAGCATCAACATCATATTGCCATGGTCGACCCAGTAAAACATGACACGCATCCATCTCCACAACATCACAGACAATAGTATCTTGATATGATTTTCCGATTGAAATAGGCAAACGGCATAATTGGTTTACCTTAAGTTCTGCTCCCTTGCGTATCCACCCGATCGTGTAGGGCGCGGGATGCGGCTCCGTCTTTAGTTGCAAGTGATCCACCAAGGCCTTTGACACTATGTTCTCGCAACTTCCGCTGTCAATAATGATATCGCATACTTTGTTGTTGATAGTACAGCGAGCGCGGAAAAGCTAATTCCGCTGGGTATCTTCTGTCCGCAGAGCAAGCAATAGACGACGCACAACACAATTAACTTGCTCGCCCACTTCATCTTCCACTCCCACTTCTTCTTCCTTTTCCCAATCTTCCTCATACACATCTTCGTCATGTTCAACGATATTGGCCATTCTACGAAGAGGACAATCGCTGGAACGATGGCCCAACTCGTTACACTTGTAGCACCTGATCGGTTGGGGCTTGGCATATGGATTCTGGGTATTCTGATTGGGAGTGCGACTGTTTGTTGCGACTGCTTCCTTAGGTGTCCCACTAGTACCCCCTGGAACTCGACTCGAATCAGGTGTTTGTTGACTAGAACTTGCAATATCAGGCTGTCTTCCTTTCCCGAATGACCCACGACCCGAATAATTACTACCACGAGTACTAGGGCTAGTTCTCTCCAATTGCACCTCAATTTTTCGCGCCATATCCTGGGCGTCTTCGACAGAGAACAGTTGATGCAAAGAAACCCGATCCTGGATATTAAGTCGCAAACCATTAATGTACCTAGCAGTTTGTTGTGCCTCGGACTCATCCAGGTTATTACGAGCGGAGAGTCGAAGGAACTCTTCCGTATAAGCTTGGACCGATCTATTCGATTGTCGGCAATTTTGGAATTGCTGAAATAACAGTTGCTCATAGTCCGTTGGGAGGAACCTCTTCTTCAACTTCTGTTTCATCTGACCCCAAGATCGAATAAGAGCCTTGCCTTGTCGACGTCGTGTCAATTGAGTTTGTTCCCACCAAGCTGAAGCGCCACTCGTCAACTTGTACGCCACAAGTTTCACTTGGCGATCCTCGTCAATATCCATAGCGTCGAAGAATTTCTCGACCTCCAAAGCCAGTCAAGGAAATCTTCAATATCCAAATTCCCATTGAAAGTAGGGAGATCTACCTTTAGTTGATACTGCTCAGGATCTCGTCGATATCCTTCCTAACGTCGATTCCCACGAACATGCTCCTCCTGGAATCCCCTGTATCGGCGACCACCACGAATCTGCATCTCCTGGAATTCATCGTCTTCGTCTTCCGTATCCTCGACATAGTCTTGACGCCTATGTCGGGGAATTCCTCCATGCCCCATAGCATCTTTGGGATCACGAACGACAGGAATTCGCTCGGCTGGAAGAACGCCAGGCGCATGGTTTGTGGACAAACACTGGATGGCATCAAGGATCTCTTGAAACCTCCGATCGGTTTGATCCACGAACTGATTGAACTCAGCCCGCGTAATAGGCTCGTTCTCAAGGCCCTCAGCAGCGGGGAGATTGACATTCACGTTATTCACCATCGTCACAGGAGAAACCTGCTCTGATACCAAATGACGCAGAGAGAAAGCGTAAATTTGGAACAACTCCAAAGAACTCGAAACTTTTATTCAATAATACTGTGTTCTTGATTACAAGACGGACATCTTATATATAGAGATAGGACTCCTAATACTAATGGAAACCGAATAATTAAAGAAACTGCCTGAATGGTAATATAGGAAACTGCCTAAATGATAATATAGGAAACTACTTGAATGGTTGTTTTCCCCAAAATCAGAAAAACTGCCGAGATTTCCGGTGATTACGGCGATCACATTGTTCAAGATAATCACAGGCTAACTGTTCTACATCACAACTCCAGGTCGTTTCTTTCAAATAAACATTTGTCTAGTGAAAATTCGATGCGGAGACTCCTTGGTCTTGCTACTCTTGCTGATTGTAGATGAAAACGCGTATCTTTGTGTGGGCCTGAATTTGTCGTTCGGAAAATATTCGCCGGCCGGCAAGTATTTGATTTTTCCAGCCACCGGAGTTGGGGCATTTTGACCCAAATAAAATCCGAATAAGGATTAAAAAAAAGAAATAGAAAAAGGAAGAAATTCCAAGATGGTAGGATGTGCGCCACTACCGTTCCGACTTTGCCAACGAGTGCTGTCGACCCCCGCCGGGGTTGGTTGTGACAGCACTCCCCGCCGGGGTCGGTTGATGCACATCGTGACGGAGCTTGAGCACAAATCTGGGCGGCGAGTCGAGGCGGAGCTCAAGCCCATATTAGAGGTCGAGTTCACATCCGGCTTCGAGGTCGACTCTCAGATCTCGGAATCGCCATTGAACTGCTCAGGTTCAAACCCACTTGGACAAGTCCCACCACTCTTCAGCAGCTTCATGAAGCTTTTTTCTTCGGTCGATCTTTCATGGAGTTTATCATTAGAGTGAAGGATAGCTGGAGGTGGTGGGGTAAGATTGGGAATAACCTTGTTCTTTGATAGTGAGGATGAAGGGTTTTTAAATGACGATGAAGTTGCAGATGAAGATGATGGTCTCTTTACTCTTTTTTTCTTTTCCTTAGAGACAACTTCTAGACCTAAGTTCGAGCTCCCCACCATTGATCGGAAATCTTCGGGGAAAAATTATCAAAACAGTCATGAACCAATTGTAATTATGCCAATTCAGTCTTAACTCTTTTGTTTTTTTATGCCAATTCAGTCCTAAACCTTTTGCATTTGTGACAATTCAGTCTATTCGGCTAATTTTGGCCAGCCGACACTGACGTGGACGCTGGTTGTCCGGCCAATGCTGACGTGGACGCTGGCCATCTGGCCAATGCTGATGTGGTATTTTACAATTTTTTTCGAATTCTTTTCTTTTCTTTTCTTCTTCCCTCTTTTTTTTTTCTTTCTCTTTTTTCTTTCTTTCCTTCATCTTCAATCTCTAGCCAGTCGCCGGTGGCCAAAGGCATGGGCCAGGGAGGTTGACCTCGCTGTCGATGGGTGAGGCCCAGCCACTAGCAAGGCCGATCTCGCCAGTTGCTGGCAGGTTCGAGGACACTTAGCTCGATAATGTGGTACACTTGCTCTCATCTTCTCAGTTTCAACTAAATTCTTTCCGGTTTAGTTTTCGATGCATGCGGTTTTATGAGAGAGTGAGGCAGGGAGAGAGATCTGTTGTGAAACTCATAGGTTAATCTAAAGGACTCACTATTATTAGAATATTATATAATCTATAAATTACAATGGTCTCCCTTGTGTCTTTCCTTTAGTGAAATCATTTAACAACTGATTATACTTCATTAACCTTTTGTTGCTATAGCTATTGTATCAGGTTAAGGGGCTTCAGTCATAACTTTTTAATTTTACCAATTGAATTCTAAATCTTTTCATATTTTCCCAATTGAGTTTATCCGGTCAATTTTGGTCAGAAATCATTGACGTGGATGTGGACCGTCCTACGCGGTACGGTCGACGTTAATTACTATTTTGAATAATATTTTAATATTTTAAAATTATATATTTATTATTTATGATTTATTTTCTTTGTTTTTTTATTGTGGCCGGCAAGGGTCGCCGAGTCCTCACTGGCCATTGGGTGAGGGTCGCAACCCTCACCCAAACCATTGTTGCCACGGGCGAGGCTGCCTTACCCATATCTAGGCGAGGTTACCTCACTCGTGGCCGCGATGGCCTCGCCCAAATCTAGGCCTAGTGGCTAGCGAGGGCTCAACCACCCTCGCGGGCCAAATTTGTTAAAAAAAAAACAAAGAAAAGAAAAAAAGAAAAAATAAATAAAGAAACACGAAAAAATTTATTAAAATATTGTTTAAAATTGTCTAAGTAGGACGATCAGTGTCTACATCGGCGTTTCCCAGGCAAAATTGATTGGATGGACTCAATTGGCAAAATGTGAAAAGGTTTAGACTTAATTGATAAAATTAAAAGGTTGATAACTGAATTGGTAAAAGTGCAATAGGTTTAGAACTTTTTGGACAATTTTCCCTCTTATGTATGAGAGAGAGAGAGAGAGAGAGAGAGAGAGAGAGAGAGAGAGAGAGAGAGAGAGAGAGAGAGAGAGAGAGAGAGAGAGAGAGAGAGAGAGAGAGAGAGAGAGAGAGAGATTGTAGTTTGGCTCGAATTGTCTCGCTTGATACGCGTAAACAAGTCATTTTGCATGCATTGTAGAAATTAGTGAAGCCGAAAATTCGGAGCTCCCTCAGTATATTTGGTTATAATAAGAAAGAGAGAATAATTCAAGGTTCTAGAATTGAAAGTAAAATGTGAAATTAGGAGGAACGGGGCTTCGCATAATCCCACATTTCCTTTGCCGGTGAACTTCGTCTTTTGGAGATGCTATTGCTACAAAAATTGTGCTATATCATAGTGCTCTCAAGGACATTTGCATCAAGTCCCGTCAAGCTGCGAACCACTAATATTAATCAGGAACATATTTTACTCTTCTGACATTCCTCAAGAGAAGAAAATAGAAATCTTCATATGTTAGGGGTAATTATACAAATAGTCCATGAACTTTACCTCAATATGTAAATGTGATCCTTAAACTTATAATTTGTTCAATATGATCCCTGAACTTTAACTGAATATGCAATGTGGTCCATGAACTTTCAATTTGTTCAATGTGGTCCTTGAATTTTTGGAAAATGTTCAATCTAGTCCCTACATTATTTAGTCCAGGAACTAAATTGAGTATGTATAAAAAGTTTAGAGATCACATTGAACAAATTTAAAGTTCATAGGCCATATTATACATTCGGTTAAAGTTCAGGAACCATATTGTACATTGAGGTAAAGTTCATGGACTATTTGTGCCATTTTCCCTATATGTTACTATAAAAGTCAAATCTTTCCACAGATGGGATCCATTAATGAAAGTTTTCTTGAATTAAGAAACAGATATATAACTATATTTTATGACTTAGGAATTGATCCTGTATAATCATCAAATTGCTTGATTAACATAACTCCAAGCTGCCTCACTCATGTTTACAATGTCGTGGAGCATTTCTTACAATTCTTTCGGACCAAGTACTCGGCTGCGGTGAGTCTTTATAAATCCAGATCGGCCAATTCAATCGGCTTGTTAGGAAAATTCCTTCCTTGATCGACATGCTTGAAACACATTTGAATAACGCTGAAAACGTGCCCAATAATCGTCAATTTGTATCACCGATCATACAGGTATTGCCATAGATTAAATGTCACTTTGCACTTGAGAGTGACCTTCGATTGTCTTTCGTACCCACTTGCGTTCCGAAGGAAAATCAAAGAAGACGTTCTTTCGAAGAGGTGTGTTATTACGCATATGAAAAATCACGTTCGTTTTCAAATGGGGTCAATTATTTATAGTAAAAGGCAAATAACCACCTTGTGGGATTTGTGGTTCATGAGCTAGGTTTGGTCCATCTTGGACGGTCCACTCGTTATGCCTTTCATCTCCCATTCGCCTACGATGGGCTAAACACGACTTGCTTCTTTGAAAAGTTCATATTGGCAAATAATCTATGCGACCAGCATACTTCGAGAGCTCGCTGCTATACATCTGTTAGCAATATATAACAGCTCAAATTGAACATATTTATCCACAGTAGAATCAGTATGTAGTTCCCTAGATCAATCAGTCACATTTGTATCTCTCTTGATCTCTTTTGGTATCTCGTATATTGTATTTACAATTATGATTACTCAAAATCATAATTGGTTGACCTGTGAATACAAAAATAAAATGTGACATCATAAACAAATTGATCTTCCTCTTTCCTTAAACCTCTGCATTTTAGTCCAGCTCACTTTTCTAGAAATGCCTTGTTAGACCGAATCATCATGATCATCGACCTTTTGCGCGTCGTTTCGAGAAGCCGGAACCACCACCAGACTCGCTCAACTTCAGATGAGCTAGATGCTGCCTCACACACCGCCCTGTCGTAGATCCACCAAGCTTGATGCTATGTAGCGTCGTTGGAAAAATAAGTTTTCGTGGCAGTGTTTGACATTGATTCAAACACAAGGTGACTTAGCTACTATGAGTTTGAGGGGGATGTTGAAGATATTTAGAAATTTTCTAGAGATATTTAGGTTATTTTCTCTGATTTTCTATGTCATGTCCCGGCCAAGACTGTGACCCGTGGTATACTTGTGACGTCCCGTTAAATTTTTATCTTTTGGTTGCGGACAAGCGGAAGCATATATAATGGGAACAATCACAACAACATTCAAATAACGGGGCTAAGACAGACATCAAGTGCAAACCGTATATTTACATGATACTTAGACATTTTACATGTCAAGCCTATTTACATGCCATTTTCTTTTCTTACGGGCCAATACATGCGTGCATACCCACTACAACAAAGGTTGGGTTACATCTAACCAGCTACTGATTCCTCTTTCAAAAAGTTCCTCCAAAAAGTTTCTTTTCCCAAAAACACTTGGTCATTCCCAAGTCTGGTTGGTCGACTAGGCCTTGTTCGTAGCTGTAACGACTTGGTCCGACAAGGGCGGGGAGTGGTTGCCGGGGCCAGAGGGCCTAGACAAGGAGCGGCTCCTGCTAGGCTTCTAGGATGGTGAAGGGGACAGGAATGAATTGAATTGTGCACCGAACATGGGGATAGTGATCCTAAGATATATATGTGAAAACTAAAATTAACTCACGAAGGCGACTTTTGACATAATGGCAAGCTTTGCTTCAGAACTCCAAAGTTAAGCAAGTCCAGGTTAGAGCACTACCGGGATGGGTGACCTCCTAGGAAAGTGCCTGCTTATACGCTAAATGACAAAATCATGAGGCTTGGTATGAGACGGGCTAAAGTGGACAATACCTTGAGTGAGTTAAATCCAGGGTGTTACAATATGGTATCAGAGCGGGACCCCCTCCAGTAGATGTATGGTTTGGGGACGAATCATGTGGAAGTTGGTGGGCTTGTAACGATGTGGTCCGACGAGGACGGGGAGTGGTCGCCGAGGCCAAAGGGCCTGGACAAGGAGCGGCTCCCAGCAGGCTTCTAGGATGGTGAAGGCGGCATGAATGAACTGAATTGTGCACCAAACAGGGGGATAGCGATCGTGAGATATATATGTGAAAGCTAGAATTAACTCACGGAGGTGCCTTTTGACGTAACGGCAAGCTTTACTTCAGAACTCCAAAGTTAAGCAAGCCCAGGCTAGAGCACTACCAAGATGGGTGACTTCTTGGGAAAGTGCCTGCCTGTACGTTAAAGGAAAAAACCGTGAAGCTCGGTATGGGACCGGCCAAAGCAGACAATACCTCGAGTGAGTTAAATCCAAGGTGTCATAGCGGCGGTCCCGGGTGCCGGTTCGTTAGCACCGCCGAACGGGCCATTAAACCCACGAAGGGGTCCAATCAGTCTGCCATCCTCGGTCCACTCATACTAAGCCTTGAACACAGGTGGGACATTTTGCTCAAGGCCTTCATTAACCATGACTTGGGAGATGACCTTGTGTTAAGCTCTCCTTTCGGCCGCATCGATCACGTTGATTGCATCTACTAGCAATTCTAGGGGGGGTTCCAAAACGGACGGGATGAGCAGCCATCCTATGGTTATGAGGGAAAAAACAACGGGGATGAGTCGTGGACTCAGTAAGCAAAATTCACTAATTTCAAATTAGGAGGAATCAATCGTCATTAGACATGCGTTCAACCTTACCACCCCGGTATCAACGGCAAATAAATAGCAAAGATGTGCTTACCGTCCAAACATCACTCATGATATAATGCAATTGTCAAACAAACATGAAACATGGTGTTTTCATGATGCACGCATCAACAAACGCACATAATTCATTCGGTACATGCACCATGGCGTGCGCATAAGGCATATTTTCCCTTTTTCTCGTCCAAGCTGTGTCTTGACTCATGCTTTGCTTATATAGGCAACTATACAAACAAAACCCGCATTAAATCAAGTCCAAGCATGGTTCGGGATTAAACACTTAGCCAACAACGTATTGGATCATCCTATCCCGAGATTAGGGAATCTACTTACACTACTTGACAAAGCGAGATTTTGTGGGGACCAAATGGTGACATGAGAATGAAGTGGTGATTAGCGTGAGAAAGAGATGGTGGCGTGAGCAAGAGAGAACCGGTTGGTAGGGTAGGCGTGGATGGTGATGGTGTGAAGAAAAATGAGACTAAGAGGGGACCAAACCTATTTATAATATGGTCCACACATAGTCCTAATGAACTAAGGCCGAAAATTCATAAATAAAGAGCCTTAAAGTC
The DNA here is from genome assembly GCF_021117445.2 of Syzygium oleosum. Taxonomy (NCBI): domain Eukaryota; kingdom Viridiplantae; phylum Streptophyta; class Magnoliopsida; order Myrtales; family Myrtaceae; genus Syzygium; species Syzygium oleosum. Next base: position 2,524,767 of record NW_026607520.1, on the reverse strand, counting down.
TAAACTTCATTATGATAAGGCCTTGAAAGTCTATGGCCATAATTAAACTTGTTATGCAAGCCTTGAATTGAGGCCACACGTCTTTCAACTTGGTTTCCAAGTTTCTACCTTAGGGTCATTAGGCCCTACTAACTCATTTAAGGCCTAAATAAATCATGATGATCTCTCTCTCTCTCTCTTCCCTTTGGCCATGAGCCTTCTTGTTAGGCATGAATGGTAGTCTTGGTCTTCAAGACTCAATTATTGAAGTCTTCCACAAGATTCCTATCTCTATTATTAGGGGTCTTCTTGGTCAAGCTTTATCATTGATAACTTTCTAAGGAAGTTGTCAATTATTAGGCAACTTCCAAAAGAAGTTGCTAATTTGTCCTCTAGCCCATAGCTTCTTCTTTGGACGTGAATCACTTTCTAAAGGCTACAATTATTGGCTCATGCAAGACAACTTCATTATTGGTCAAAAGCTCTATTATTGGGGGTTGGTCTTCGTTATTGACCAACTTGTCCAAGAAGTTGGCAATAATGCACAACTAGTTAAGTCATCTTGTCTTCTTGTCCAAGAAGCATGCTAAGCGTGAATCACATGACTATATCAAGAAACACTAAATAATTGGGTCCTTGCTTAGTTTTATTGGCACTTCCTTCTTCAGATACCAAATTTCACTAAATTTGGCTTGGCAAAAAACTTAGGTAATCAAGGTTTTAGGTGCCTTAAACGATCGACCCTCCCATTTAGAAATCCGAGGTTTGGAGCCAAATAATGTCCAAGTGATATTAAACCAAAATCTGGAATGGCCAAGTACTGAATTTGTTTGAACAAACCTGATCGGCATAGGGCCTGGCACATAGCCGGGCCACTCGGGTGCAAGGCCGAGCTCATGGCCGGGCCCTATGAGCACCGAGCCTGTAGCACAGGTACAGGGCCGAGTGCATGGGCATGAGACAGGGCCGTATGGACGGTGTGCCAGGCACAAGGCTGGGCCACACGAGCAATGTGCCGTGCGCATGGATAAGACACGGTCGAGGGATCGATTCATGGATCGGACACATACATTGGCTCATGGGCGGCACAATGCATGGCTTGTGACCAGGTCTAATTGGCTCGGGACTAGGTCTGGGCAGGAACCAATAGGCATAAGGCTTGGCATAATGGTCAACACACGGAAGGGCACAAGGCTGGCTTGTGGCCTGTCTGACGGGCACACGACTGGTCCATGGCCTGTCCATGGCCTTCCCAATTCAATGCAATAATCCGTGGCTGATTCGTGATTGGTCCATGTTCAAGCATCAACGATCCATGGTCGACCCTCGGTTGTCATATAGTCGCGTTGAATCGAACACAATGGAATCGGTCCATAGTCACCCATGACTAGTGCATGATCGTGCAGAATCACCCGCGACCGATACATGCCCGCATGACACGATCCAGGGTCGTTCGGATCGTCCCACTAGCGACCCTTATGGTCGAAAGGTTAGTTCATGGTCAAATTGCTCTAATTGACTTGCGCGACGATAGAGTTTTTTCATTGTTGACCCCTTGGCCTATCCATAAACGATCTTTCGATTGGATCATCACCGACCCTCTAGATACCTGTTTCAATCATATTAGCCAATCCATGACCGATCCTCGAATTAGTCCGCGCACTAGTTCCATGGCCATCTTCCTTTGGTTATCTCGGTCCAAATTGGGGATGTTACATTCTATATCCATTTTGATTATGCATATCAGATTTGATTTCCTTTGATTTCCTCTATCGAAGCCTATAAATAGGCCCTTCTATGTACTCTTTCCAAAATATCGAAATATATACAATTTCCTACATTTCTCTCTTCTGCAATTCTTATATTTAACTACGTTGATGGTTTAATTTAGTTTAATGCCACATCGGATTTTTCGATAAGGCAAATAGCCGATGGCACTTAAAAGATCGATTTTTCTAAATTTGTAGCACTTAAGTGAGCGAAAAAAAAGTTATGTCATATAAGTGAGCGCCGTAAAAGAGTAATGACACTATTGCTGTTATTATCCCTCATATTAGTAGATAGTGGAGGATTGTGAACCGCACTTCCTCCAACGAGGGCACAACTCATCAATAAGAAAAGAAAGAACAACGGCATTTTCATATCCTCTCTTTTGGTAAATTAAAAGTAAACCTAAGGGCAGTAAAATTAACTTATCTACTCCTTAACATGGAGGGAGATGCGGGTTAGATGACAAAATAACCATTCACAGTGGCCCCATGTAGGCCACACGACCAAGGCGCTGGAGCCATCAAATGATCATCAGTTCAACTCTTTCAAGCAACTTGCATTGGAGCTTTTGCTTAGCACAGGTTCTCGCCTTGTTGAATGCCTTGATAGTTGGACATTTGGGCTCTAGACACATGACTAATTTCTCAAGTGCAACTGTAATATATGGCCCATTAATTCAGCCCATTATTTTGTTAGACAAGCCCAAGCCCAAAAACCCATTAAAATTTTGTCCTTAAAAACTAGCTCACTTTCACTTATTCTTCATCAATTACACATGTGTGATGTCCTAGAATAGTCACGCGCGACACGTCTTTTCCAATTATTACTTATAATTATTATGAGCACGCGGAAGCACATTGAAGCATACACAATATCGCATACAAAATGATCACACGTGGTTAATAAAATACAAATGCTTCTTTTGTTTTTCTATATATATATATTGATACTGGTATTACAATACAACGTCCAAGCAAAATGCAAAATACATAACTTCTAGGAAGAGTCAGGGTCACCTAACTTCAACATTATACTCGTATGCTCAAAAGTCTGCCTGTACACTGTCAGACCATCAATTAAGGGTGGACAACTTCACTCATCGATGGGCCATCATCGTCAAAATCTAGAGGACCATCAAAGTCTTTAAGTGGTCAAACCAACTCATCCTCGATGTTAACATACCAAGCGACATACCGGTGGGATCCACTTTGATAACCCCACGTCGACTCATACAGTGGAAGTACACTTAATATATATTACTAGTGATTCGGGTATAAACATATCTTCATAAACACAATCCAAAATGCATGGAAGCTCCAAAAAGTGGTGGCGGTGGGGGATTCATCTTACATGTCTAAAAAATAAAAGAGTGAGTCGAGACTCAGTAAATGAAATCTTTAAGTCTAAGGTAGGAGATTCACTTACCATTCAACCTGGTATCAACAACAATTGTGAGTTCAAGGAAGTACAAAACAACCATGCATGACGAGTGTAGGAATAAAGGTACTATCTTTCAAATCATGACATGTCGATGAAATAACAATAACATTTCATGAAATCAATCACTCATGTGCAAGCAGATGACATATTATATGTCACAAATACCATGTAACATCTGATCGATTCACACATATGAGTTCATTTTCGTCACTGGCGAGGACCATTTCGATGTACGAGGCATCTTGACTAACAAGTCATCGTCACCACCAACTCATGAGGAATGGAAACATGTATACCCATTTGCCATGCCTCTTAGCCTATCCATCACGGGTGTCCTTTATATTAGCGAGGATAAATACACTACCGTACATCCGTATGATGTCGGTCATTTCTTAGCATCATACCATGGCTACATAAGTCATGTCATAACATCACTACACGAGCCATGTCATCATATAATTTCATGTCATCTCAACCTTGTAGAGAACCGTCTTATACGGTAGAATATCTAGCTAACTCTAGAGTCTCATACACACACTCATATAAGGGAATTCGCTCGGTGGTGAATAGACTGTGGCAAAGGTCTCAATTACGTGGCATAAAAGACTTACAAAATTGATTACAACACAAGAAATGCCACATATTTTCATTATCTACAATTGCAAATAACGACACGTTAATCTCTTGGCATTTCCATATGGTACATGACAATCGATTAATTATGTACATTTCAACATATAAAATTTCTTTTCTTTTCACCGAGCCAACATCATTTGGAAAAGAACTTTTTACAAGTTCTATAGCATTAAACACCACTACTACGTAAGAGTAACTCATATAATTTTCATTTTCTTTAAACCACCCTTGATTAAGTTTACCTTTACCACAACTATTAAAAATTATTACTATAATTTCAAATTCTTAGAATTAGATTATCATCCTAGTAAAAAATTTCTCATTTTATAATTTTTGCTCCTAATTTTTGATTTTCATTCAACCAAGCCATATTAATTAAATTAAGTACTAAAGGAAATTATTTTGTTATTTAAAATGCATGGAAATTTTATTTACACCATAGACACCACATATTACAATACTATCAAAACAACCGACTATTAAAATTTTTTACAATTTGCTCCAATTTTGCATAGTTAGACACATGTCTAAATTAAGCAATCATTTTTAAAAATAACTGAACCACCTATCAAAATAATGTTCCACATGCTGCGAACAGTCCCCAGCACTTCCAGTTTTTACATATTTGTCCCTCAACTTGGTGAAATTACAAATTTGCCCATAAAGCTTATAAATTCATTTTTTAACCGGTTTGATTTCCTTTTAATTAATATTACTTAATAAACCACTAAATGACACTAGAAATAATAAAATAACCTTATTCACAGGCCCCCTTCACTTCTGTAAATTTCAAAATTGCCCCTTACCTTGTGAAGAAATTTACCAAAATACCATTTTATGCCTAATTTTACCATTTTCATACTTTTCCCACTCAAGATACAACAAAACCTTTTAGTAATGTCTCAAAGACATCCTAGGCATGTGAAAAGATTTTTTAATTCAAGCTCAACAATCACAATAGCTTAACATACTACTATTGAAACTTGCTCACATAGAGTAAAATATAAACTAAATAAACAAATAATCAATTAATCAAACTCAAGAGTACTAAGTAGATCATTATAGCTTAGTCCTTATAGTTTTCACTAACCCAAAGTAAAATCTTCAAGAAAGCAAGCCTTTAATCATCTTGAAATCAAAATAGATACTAAAATTAACGAGTCTTGTTCTTTGGAAAACAACAAAGCTAATTTGATAAAAAAGAAAGGGATGTCTATGGATATATCTTGTAAGACACTAGAATGAAAGTAAGAGCTTGGACTTTGATTGTGTTGAAAGAGAGTGGAATAGGAAAAATTTTCGAACTTGAAGATGTGAAGAGGGTGAAGTACACACCCAAGAGGAAAGAAAATGCGTTTAACCTCTTGTCTTCCACATTTATGCCATATTGAAGAATAGTTTGAGATCACATTTAATAGCTAGGGTTAAAAATAATAATGTCAATTAACTAGAGTGAAATTTAGCTAATAATTTACTAGGGTTAAAAATATAAGATGCCATGCATGAGGTCATAAGGGTTAGGTTCAATAGATTAAATTAAGGCATGTGGGAAAAAAAATAAGGTGAGAATTATGACATTTGTCTAAGTTAAAATAGTGACAAATGGAATGGTTTGATGGGAAAAATGGAGATATTAGGTTATTTTAGGCATATACTTTACATTGCAGTAAATAAACAGAGAAATTGGTATTCGTTTAAAACACCGATAAATCAGAAAATTATCTTGAAATCACTAAAATCATTAACAAAAAGTATAGAACAATATTGACACATTAACTTAGTAAAATTTTGATGTTTGAAAATTATTTGATATGTATTTTGAAGCGTATCGGTCTCCATTGACAATTACTAAACTAATTTTATCACCTCAATTACTCTCACAACTTATTATCTTACATATCATAAACTTCGGAGAATTTTCCGGATGTCATAACATGTGAGTGTAAAAGGGAGATGAGACCACCGACGGACAAAACAAAGAAAACGTAAGAAAGAGCTCGCTCGTGAAAAAGGAAAAGAGGAAAAAGAGAAAGAAATTTTCATAGTAAGCAAGATTCGGTGACTCAAACAAGTTGAATCAACTCCATCTTGCAATGTCAAGTAAGTAATCAAAGCCTTTATTCGTTTTGTCTAAAGAACTTTCAGAGTTAGGGCAAAAAATTTGGACTATATCAATTCTAAGTTTCTGGGTTCAATTTAGAGTTTGTTAATCTATAAAATTATAGGGGAATGAAATTTTAGGGTGTTGTTGAGCCGTGTGATTTGACGGAACTCGATTTAAGCTTACGGTTTGCCCAAATTTCTTTTTTAAGTTAACCGCGCATGCTAAACAATAGCGAACAGAAATTTTCGCAGCTAAATTTCATCTATTTCTGGCTAGATTTTGGGTCAACTAAGCTAGGGGTCTTCTAGTACTTCGAAAAAGATTTATATTGGCTATAAGTTTGCTTGAAACGGAGTTCAATGTATGAAGTTATGGCGTGAATAATTTCACCGCACGAGCTGCGCATAGCGGACAGAAATGGGCAAGCTTTTTGTTGGCACCTAGGTGTCGTTTTATCGACAAATAGATGTAGTTTAATTGAGCTGTTCGTTACAATATTGTTTTACTCAAATTTTGCTATTGCTTTTCAATTAATTATTAGAAATTCGAGTGCATCCACTCGAGTAACTATCGTAGGTTGGTTTTCGGCTTTACCAGGTAAGTGGTACCATCTTTTCTATGAATTTACAAACTCATGTGTTGAAAGTGGTAGAGATATGGGTGCTAAGATGCAAATCAGGGAAGACGAATACAAGACTTGTGGCAGGAATGTTATCCCATACACAGATAACTCTCCAGGCTTTTTTAAAAGGGACTGCCTTTTTGCCACCAAGCCCCCTTTTGAATTTTGATTTGCATCTTAGAATTGTTTTATAGTAGCAGGATTCTGATGCACATGTTTCATATCATGGCAAGTACAGAGCATACTACCAGGACTAATTAGCGCACATACATTTGTTTAAAGAATCATACCAGGCAGAAATGTAGAAGCGAAGATTTAGGGACTCATAATGCACACAAATTTTATTACTCGAAACTTTTTCTAGGAGCAGTTCTTGCCTCCAAACTTTACAAGTATTGCCTTATATAGGCACAGAAGTAGACAAACAGCTAATTATTAGTAAAGTTCTAAAAGTCACCAATAATTTGACACTCTCCGACTAACTACAAAGGCTTTTACAACCGACAGACGACTACAAAGACTTTTATAATTGACAGACAACTACAAAGACTTTTATAACGGACAGACTCATAATAAACTTTTGGATGATAGTTTTCCTTTTTTGCTACAGTGCTACTACAGTATTGCTACAATACTACTAAAGTGTCGAACAGTGACTGCTATAGTGATGAACAGTACGTTGCTACGGTACATTGCTATAGTAACTTCCCGACAACGAGCCATTTTTTTCAACCGCGCTTGGTACGTCTTTAGAGGTCATATTTATGAATCGGTTCTTTAGTATTATCGTCATCATAGCTATCCGAACTACCTCCGTCCTGTTGTCTCCTGTATTCTCTAAGGAGTCTTTACACTTTTGCGATCTCTAGGCCCACGTCTTCATGAAGTTCTAAAGACTTTTGTATTTTTTCGTGAAGACTCATAGGAAGTACTTGGAATATCTGCAGAACTTGAGGCGATATCAGCGGAACATGATGGAATACCTAGCTAGGGAAAGTTTTCTAATTGCAATGACAGATTGTTTTTGTCAAGACCTAGACCGAGTATAGGTTGTTGCTCGCTGTAATTGTACGGGTCTTACGATAATGGTTCTCCTCATGGATCCTGTGACTGAGGGGTTTGGGATGATGACGAGGCCTCTTGAGATGAGGATGAGGCAGCAACATCCATATCAGCCTGCATATCTATGCCATAATATTGTTCCAATGCTATATCAATCACTGTCTGATACCTGTGATCAACTAGATGATCCAAAGACACGTTGCTGGAACTAGTTAGCCATACCTCTGGTGGTATCATTTGGTTGTATTGGCATAGAAGTATCTGGAGCTCTCTATATTCCTGAAGAAGTGCTGAGATTTTGCACGGAAGAGTTTTGAAGAACTTCTCTGGAATTGGCTGAGGCTTGTATATAGTTACTCCTACATCAGCTGGAGTTTTGCTTACATCTCTATTTGGACGATTAAAAACCATGGCCTGTGAAACAGGACTGTTGTATGCAACTCCAGATTTGGTCGGCAAGCTCTAAGTTATTCTTGAAACATGCATTTCTATACCCCTAATGGTTTCAACCAATTAAGCACATTACCTAAATGCTTAAACTTTTTCTCTCGTTGGAGAATTTTGCCAATGATGGAAATGATCTTGGTTGTTGGAAATTCAATGGCTATGGTATAAAGATTGAATAAATACCAATAAAACCACTTGAATTCTTCTAGGAACTCGTCTTCCAGATTGAGGGAGATAGGATGGATGAAAGGATATTCTGGATATAATCCATTGGGTTTGATGCTTAATCCTTTGTATCTGCTGAAAATCAGCAATTGATATTTCCACATTAGTAATGGCAGATTTTCAGATAGGGTATTGTCTTGAATGTATGCAGGAACTTCAGGTAGGTATTGCCTGCTAGGCCAAGAAGGTTTCATCTTGATTTGTTTGAATCCACTGAATGTATTTCGCAATACATACATGTTTATGGATGTAATTGGTGTAGTAAATTTTTTTTGCCGTGATAAAAAATCAGCAAGCACATTTCTTCTTTCCTATTATATGCTTGGTTTCAAAGGAATATTTTGAAAATCATTCAGCACATTTGAGGAGTTCAGAATGAGGACTTTGCTTTTGTTTAAACTTCAGCATCTGGGAGAATGAAGACATATCTAGTTCTACTAGAAACTGATATCCAAGAAGATGAAATTCAAACTTCTTGATGTCATATTTTACCGCCAAGATTTCCTTGAATGTAGAGTGATAATGCATTTCACTCTGCGTAAATCTTTCACTTTTGTGTCCACAGATCTTACGCTTGTCATCAATTTCTTCGAATAGAAGAGAAGCCCAATATTCATTGCTTGCATTTGTCTGCATAATTCTCTTTCATGTGGAAAGAATCTGTAAGGGAGGAACATGCTGTAAAACTTTTTTAAGACATTTGACGGATTTAGTTTGCTGCAGACCCAGGGGGGAGCATTTTTCTTGAGGATTTGCTGCAATGGGCTCACTAACTTGGTGATTCTGGGAACAAAGTCTCTGAGATAATTGACTATTCCAAGAAATTGCTGAACTTGTTTGACTGAGAGATTCTCATCAGGAAATTTTTGCATCTCTTTTGCAATATGTGGGTCAGGATAATATGATCCATCTTTAAGATGCATTCCGAGAAATTCGATTTCTCATTGGGCAATAATCATCTTTTTCTGGGATAGCATAATGCCATATTTTTGGATCAATTCAGCAAATTGGTATAGCAATTTACAATGAGAATCGTCATCGAGACTATAAAGGAGAATATCATCAATGTAAATTTGCGCATTAGCCAAAATAGGCTGAAAAATTCTACACATGGCTTTCTGGAACAATGTAGGAGCTGTTTTAAGGCCAAATGGGAGAACTACCTAATGGAAATGCTGATTGGGGATGCAAAATCCAGTTTTATACCTATCGTCTAGTTGGATTCCCAGTTGCCAAAATCCAGCTTTAAGATCAAACTTGGAATAGACCTTAGCTTGAGTCAGACTAGAGAATAAAGAATTTCGATGGGGTAATGGAAATTTATCATCTTGGAGGAAATGATTGAGAGGTTGGTAATTGATGACCAGTCTCATTTTCCCTCTGTTCTGCTCGGAACGCTTATTCACATATAACGTTTCACAAGCCCATTGGGAATTAGATGGTTCGATCAATCCTTGATGAAGTAAATCAAAGTATTCTTTTTGTGCCAAGAATAAATGATCGAGATTCATTCCTGAATAGCTTGCTTTGGTGGGATTGATATCTTCATTTTTTTTAATGGTAAATGGATGAAAAAGTAAGGATTTTTCCACAAAGGGTTTGAGCATTTAAGCACAAAATCTGAATGAGCTTCTACACATGCACCCATAAGGGTTTGCATGATAGGATTCAATATGTTCATTTGGATGGCAAAGAAACGCTGAATATCGACAAACTTTTTGAATTGTCCTTTGAACTGAAGTCCATTAGACTGGATTCGAAGTTTGGCAAGTTGGGTAAGGATGTCCCATCCAATGATGATATCTTTCTCAGGTGAACTAGAGCCAAGGATTTTGGTGGTAATTAAATATTGTGGGAAGAATTGAAGGGTGATAGGTTTGCTTCGGACTCTTGTGGCAAAAGTATTTCCAGAAGCAAAATTAAAATACCGGGTGTATAAAGTTCAGTATTCTTCTGGAAGAATTTTGGTATCAATAATTGAAGCACTGGCTCCAGTGTCGATCAGACCTATGACGGAAATGGGTTTAGCATATTTCGAAAGATAGATATTCATAGGTACATACAGAAAGGTGGAAGGATTATATGCACAAAGGTTTTGGATTATAGGAGATTTAGGATTTTCAAAGGAGAATGAGTAGACTCCTTCTTCAAATTCATCAGATGAATCTTTAGTATCACTGGATTGAGACCATGTTTGGATAACACATATGGTGTGCTTGGATGGTTAATCTTCTATAGAGAAGATTGATTTAACATTATTATCCTAGAGAGAAATTCTAGTTTTCTTTTCAATCTTATGGATCATATGGGAATTTCTTTTCTAGGCCTTCGGACAGTTTTTTGCAAAGTGGCCTTTTTTTGTTACAGATGTAACATCTGTCGATCTTCTTACGCCTTCCAGACTGGTCACGTTTGGAGCGCCTTTTTCTCAAGAAGCGCCATTTGCATTTTCTTTTTAGACTGAGGGAGAATCGTTTGAAGTGCTTTTTCTTTTCACCGATCTCCGCAAGAAGGGTCATCACATGATTCTTTATTTGGATACTTGATTCTTAACTCTGGCCTTCGGCAAACTCTGTCAAGCTCTTAATTACTTTTAAGATAACTTCTTAATGCCTTTCGACAGATACATGGGTCATCAAGAGCCAGATATATCTCCTGGTGCAATTCTCCTATTGGGACGTCAACAATTCTTCGCTACTTATTCTGAAGGGATCTTTCTACACTTGATCAATTTCTTTTGGAATAGAGGATATAAATACCTGCTTCAGGTTTGGATCGGCTCCAAGGGCATAAAACAATTTAAGCATCTCATGGAAATACTTATTCAGATGTTTTTGGCGTAGAGAGCAGCATTTTCTGTCAAAGAACTCTCTCTTTTTTAGTTCAAGAAGGTCTTTTGATTTGCCAATGAAGAACTTGTGAGTGACACGGATCACATAATGAAAATCTGTTTGGAGTAAGAATGTTATCTGGTCTTGATCAAAAGTAGTTTTTCACCAATCCTTGAGGCTATCGATAAATCTGCTGACAAACTCTATCTGTATATCATACCAACTTTTCAACAGTAAGAGCTCTAGTGCTGAGCCAAGCATGGAACTCCTGTAATCTTTCTAGCCATTTAGTGTATGGAATATCATCTAGGGTGAAATAGTGTTTGGACGTCGAGGATTGAGAACGTGAGTTCTGATCATGAAGGCTTACTATTTCAGGTTCTGATGAAATTGATTCCATATTTTAGGGGGATCGGCCATAAGGATAGCAGATTTGGTGAAGCTTGATATTTCAGGTTTAGAAGGGAAGGTTTCTTTTGAAGAAAAGGAGGCTGTTTTAGAGTTGGACGAGGTATTTTGTTGGGATGGATCAATTGTAGCAATAATTGGCAACTTCTGTTGGCATTGATCTCGCAAAAAAGGCCTCTAATGGATTTGAAACCATGTGGGAGGAAGGAGGTTCTAGGGAAGGTTCAGGACCGTATGATTTTTTCTCCTGCTGTATCTTCTTTTGTTTTTCCATTTCACGGATACGATTTCGAAATGTAACAATATCACTTCGATTTGCTTTTGGAGCTTTTGCAATAATTGAGGCAATTGAAGTGGCCTTTGGAGGAGAGATCTCCATCCGTGCTGGATGCCAAGGTTGAGAAAATGGATCAAGTGAAAGAACAAATTATCCTTTTTGAAGGAGTTTAATTTTCCTATGTAGCTTTTCCATTTTAGCAGTTTGGTCTTCCAAATAATGATGGGAAATATATTTACCCGATTCCATCTGCTGTAATTTCTTCTGGAACGTCTCAAGCAATCTATTTGTGACAAAAACCGTTTGATCAACATGGTCAACGTAGGCTTGGACAATTGAAAGTTTGTATTAATTGTCTTGAGAACATTGTTTTGTGCCAGAGCATTTTTTGACTGCCAATTCATAACAACTTCGGCAGCAGTAACTTTCTTTTGTCTCCCATGATCATTGACATCCGTAGGATTTGAAATTTTTAGCATATGCCGGAACCGATGGTGAGCGTATGTAAATTCTTCCAATGCTGTAAAAGGGGCACTACAATTGGTCCTTTCCAAGGGTGAAAACTCAGAGGGTTGGAATATACAGACAACTGGGAGTACTGGTGGTGGTTCAGGCTTTGAAACACATGAGAGTTGGGGTGCTTTGGGCAATTGCAAAGGATAGGAATTTTTTCTAACCCATTTTTGGATAGGTGTATAAAGGGTGAAACAACTGACTTATATGGTGGAGTTTTTCTATGTGGTGATTGTGGTGGTAAAGGAGGTTCACAAGATTTAGGAACTAGAGGAGGAGCTTGTGGCCGATGTGGTCCATATGAAACCATAAATTGGTATCTTCCTCTATCTTCATCGAGTGGTCCTATGATAGGATCTCCATCAAGATATCTCTGGTAGAGACTATCTTTGGGCCGCTTCTTTTTCTTTTTGGATGGTCTATCATCTTCTTCATCATTAGGAAGGCTTATACAAAGGGAACATTGACAATCTAGATCCCAGAAGCAGTGTCCTGTTTGAGGATCTTTATAAAAATAAATAGGTCGTCCCTATTGATCAAAAGACTCGATCATAGTCTTTGGATCAGAGTCACCTTCCTCCATAGGAACATCAGCATAATAGGGATGTATCATAAAAATAGTAGGAAAAATAGAAGAAGAGGCTTCTTTCTTTTCCTTACTAAATTTAATGACAACTGTACTATCTTTTTTTTTTTTTGTGAACTGAGATTTCATGGACTGGATAGGCCTGAAGTTTTGATTGAGTTTTTCATAGTTAGTTACCCAAGTATCAGGGAGTAACTTAACTAATTGATGTCGATGAATTTGTCTTGGTACATGGACACATGAAGTTTGATCATTGTCCACTAAAATAAAAAGAGCATCCTTAGTGCCAGGAAAATTAGATTAATAGCATGATTCTAGACCCGATATACCATTTGGTAGTGTAAAGTTGTAGCTATAGAATTAGGAGTCTGAGCGGCTCCGGTGAGCTGTAGCTGGACTTTAAGAGTAGAAAGGAGTCTTGGGTCCGTAAGGGCCATGTTGAAATTTGAAAACAGTGTAATAAACACCGTTCCTGCATTAAGGGTGGTTTGGATCGTACCAATATAAGCATGTTGGTAATCCAAGAAACAAGTGTCTAAAAAGGTCATGCGAGCAACAACAGGTAATCCTTTTCGACCATGGAAAGAAAGAGCAAGACGGATAGCACCAAAGTGGAGATGCATATACCCTTGCTGTACCCATTGATGTGGAAAATCAGAAGGTATATGGAGGGTAACAAAATGTTCTTGCTAGGTAGCAGGAATAGGATGCTGATCGAATCGAGATGATTGGACGTATTCCTTAACTTCTCGGGTGTATATTTGATGAGCTGTTTTATAAAACGGAGAGGGGAGAAAGATGGGGGTTTTGCGAAAGCAAAATACGGATTAATAAGTGGAAGGTGAGTTTCCGAATTTTGCTATCTTCATGAAGGTATGAAATCTCATAAATATAGTCAATTTTAGAAATATTTAAAGTGACTGGTGGATTGGAATCGGTAGAATCACTCGCAATGGAACAAGTCTACCTTTTCCACCGGCAAAATGCTTTATGAAATGCTATTTGATAAATGAACTTGTGAATGATTATATGACTTTGTTTGTGAATCGCTTTATGAGATGATTTCTGGTTTTGGTTGTGAGTTATGGGAGATTGTCACTATGATTGAAACCTATTGAGGGGGGAGTATGCGTATTGTTTCATGATGTCCTTCTGAGCCGAATCACTGATTGATATAGGTGGTAGACCTAGCTAAGAGGGTAAACTTGGTCATTTTTGTCACGGCATTAAACATGACCATAGTTAGATGTTGTGTAACATCCCGAAATTTCGCATAGTTCATTGTGATGGTTCGTGAATTGAAACTTGTGTTGGCCTAGGATCGGTTATGCACTTATTGAATTTTAGTGTCATGTGCTCGGCATTTGCTCGATCCGAAATTTTTTCGAAAATTTGTGGGATGATTAAGGAGGTCGGCATATATATATGAATGTGGTGATTGTTTATTGGTAATTAGCGACATTGGCCATTAATGTGTGTTCTAGGTGGACATTGTGTACAGCTAAATTAAACATCTTAGGACACAAATTGTGTTCTAATTGAGATCCCAATGTGCTGGCCACACCTCCCCCAAATTTTCCTTTAAATTGAATTTTCTAATTAAGGCAATCATCACCCTAATTGTCATGATGACCTACCATGGACACACCAATGGAATTGCATGCAAAATGTGTCTTCAAGAAGCTTCTTCCTTCCCTAATCATTGCCGACTTACCCTCCCCTCTCTCTATTTATTTTCGGTAGCAACCTCTCCCTCTATCTCTTCCTTTCATTTTTCCCTCAAGCCAAACCGAAACCCCCTCTCCCTCACTCTCATTTCCCTCTCACCCCTCTTGGTTTTCCCTCACTCGCCAACCCTCCCTTCTCTGTTTCAACATCAATTCTTCACTAGTTCATCTTGGAACTCACGGCCAAAGCTCAAGACAAGGGAAGAATCGGTCCTAGAAGCTAAGGTGAGGAGATAGGGCTTGTTTCTAAGCCTACCCATCTCTCTATGCCCTTGATTTTTCTTGTTTGTTGTTGTGGATGGATGTTTTGATCTTGCATGTGGATTTCATGATGTTAGAAGGGCATGCATGTGGCTGTTCAGACCTGGATTGAGTGTGCTTGAGGCCCTAATGGTCTTGCATGGGGGTGTTCTAGTCTCTAATGGCCTTGCAAGTTGGTATACTAGCTCCTAATGGTCTTGCATGTGGGTTCTAGGTCAAGAACTTGTGTTGCATGTGACATAGATGGGTAAAGGTTGTTGAATAGAGATGGAAATAGGTGTTGCATTTTTATTCAAGTTTTTGGGTATGAGTTTTGTTGAAGTAAATTGGATGGGTTTCCATTCAGACTCATCTCCTTGAATTTTATTCTTGAAACCCAGAAACGTAGCTACTTGACCTCTTATTTTTTCCATTTTTATAGAGGTTTTTGTGGACCGAATTTTAAGAAACTTTCTTCATTAAAGTTTCTCCAACATCTTGAAGTATAACATACTTTAAATATATATTTTTCTAAGCTGATTTGGTTTGTACAAATGACCATTTTCTAAACGGGTTTGAACAGTTCAGTGTTGCTGTTTCTGTGACCTTTACACCTTCTTGACTTCCTAAAATTTTTTCTAGAACAATTCTTGACAAATTTCCTCACAACAGTTGTTGAGAACTTATTTATATATAACATATTAAAATTTGGGAGTTTTTTGGGATGATTTAGGTTCCAAAAAGAGCTTACTTTTAGAAGCAAAGATTCTATTCCAACGAACCGTTTTTGGTCTGTTTTTGAGCTACTAAAAGTTGTGTTTACAAAAAGATCCAGACTTTGTTTTCTCATAAGAAATGTTGGTTAAGATTTTTTTTATGACATATTCAAATTTTATAATTTTTTGAGTTCATTTACTATATTTTTAAGTCTGATTTCATGAACAGTGCAAAATTGCCCAGTTTTGCCAAATTGCAAAGATTCATTATTTTCTATATTAAAATGTTGGAATCTCGATTTGATGTCTTTTGGAGAAAAAATCTACACACTCTGAGATTTCCAATGAGATGTTATTGATCTTGATGTGACGTCAAATGATGGGACAAATGGGATTATTTATGTGATGGCATAATTTGGAATATGGCGTGAAAATTACTATGAGTTAGAAGGGTGTCACATTACCATAGTGCCATGGTGTTATGTACACATGGACTATTATATTTGCATGTTATGTCATGTATTCGGTACATATGAGATGTTTGGGTAATGTGATGTGATGCCTAAGGACAATGAACCGTGGATGTCCCGACGGTGGACATGTGATTATCGGGAGGCGAATGCCTTGGCTAAAAACGAAAATGTCCCGGAGTTTGGGATGCCTGTGACATTCAACTCTTGGATGATGCCTTGGCTAAAAACAAAGATGCCCTGATGAAGGGATGGCCTACGGTCTACGTGCCGTGGAAGTCCGGATAGTAATTTGGAAGTGACCCGCATGGGCCGGCTTGTCACTGGTTGAACTGTGAGATGGGAGTGGACCCAATGACATGACATGAATGCAATATGATGCGTGTGGTACATGTGATACATGCTAGCTTGATACATATGGTTTTCGAATGTGTTACTAATCATGCTTGTTTACCTAAGATGCATGTCATGTATGTGTGTCCTGGGAATTGAGAGTACGTTAGATGGGTCGGTTTATAAACTTGCTTTATCTCTTGTTGAGCTATTGCTCACTCCTATTGACTTATATTTTTCAGATAGCTGGAATGAACGTTTCTCTGTTGGCTCGTTGTGGATCTCCTTTCTATTTTGAGTGTACTTGGGATGACGGTACGAGTCCAAGGTCGAACCTACTTTATACTCGACAAGTCTTGGTGATGTGGGTGGATGTTGGACGCTTATCGATGGTGCCATACCGTTTTATGGCATGGTACATTAACGGGGGTGATGAACTATTAGGCCCCCTGCGATTCATGGATGATGGTGGTGACGGTGGTAGCGAGAGTAGTGGTTTGAGCGAGTAGAGTGATCCGGAGGAACTTAGCGATCCTTAGACGGGTGGTGGTAGCATATGCTGGATGGGGAGCCATTTCAAAATTCCGCAGTTGTCATATTTTTGGTTTAGACTGCGATGACGGGCGTTGATGGTAGCAGTGACGTATGTATAGGGTCACTTGGTAGTGAAGGGGAGCTTATATCTTTTTGGTCCTTCTAGTGTTAGTCTTTTGGTTGTATTGCCTGGGTGTAAATAAGGAAAAGAAATGGAAGAATGCTATCCCCGTTCAGTCATGTTGAGTGTGTTGTTTGGGCCTAATCCATGTTATAAGTACTATCCTAAATGTTAGCTTCCGCTTGTATGATAACACTAAAGAAGATTAAAGAACCACGTTAGTAGGGTGGCGCACCTGGGACGTCATATGTTGAACATTAGATTAATCGATGGAATGGACTATTAATGTGTGATTTAAGGAGTTAATCAACGGAATAGACCATGGATGGTTTTTTTTATTGTTTAGTTGATATTGTTGACTAATCTTATACGTATAAAGCTTTGTTGGAAAGTTATTGTCCATTTTCGATATTTTTTGTATATAGTATACTGAATTTGAGATGATGAGTTTTGATATCGTTTTATACAAACGTATAGTGAATGTTTGATCTGCTTGAAAGATATGTATTACTCATTAGGCTGTAAATACTCATTCCATTCATCTTACTTTCTTTTTAGGTTATTCAGCGAGCTGCAATTAGGTCAAGAACATTTTTGTATTAGGACTTTTTGATAGTGGGGATTTTTTGGTATGAGTTGTATATAGCCGTGATGAACTCCTAAGTCAGTTGTTTATTAAATATGTGTATATATCTTTTAAAGAATTATAGAAAACTTTGATATTGTAACTAGATAATTTTTATCAAATATACATGAATGTATATATTTTGATATTCAGTTGAGTTATGATTACGTTTAAGGTTGCGTCCTTTGCGTGAAAGGACGTCTTCGTCATTACTCCTGTTTTTGTTGAGTTGATGGTATAGCATTTGTTGGTATTAGGGTTTAGGAGTTAATTTCTTCGGCAAAAGTACACCACAAGTGCCATAACTTGTGTACGGCGATCACTTTGGTGCCATAACTTTTTTTCGGATCACTTTGGTGTCAAGTCGGAGGAAAATCGATCACTTTAGTGACTCCGGCCAAAATTCCGGCCAAAAAGCTGACCTGGCTTTTTTATTTAAAAAAGAGTGTGACATGGATATTGGGGTCAACATTTGATGTCCATGTGGACGAGCAAAACGACGTCACTCAGTCCACGTGGACAAGAAGGACGATGTCGTTCCATTTAGGACAGCAAACGACGTCGCTCAGTTCAAAGGTCTTAGCATCACGTCGCTCGTCACACCTGCTCTGTCTCCCTCGTCCAGTCGCCGTCGCCTATCGCTCATCGCTCGTGGCGCCCTCATTTCGTCGCCGTCGCAGTCACCGTTGCCATCGCCGTCACCGTCGCCAACGCCGTCTCTTGCCTTCCCTTCGCGGTCGGTCGGCGTCGCTCCCTCATCCCGTGGACTGAGCATCATTCGTCCCGTCGGCGTCGGTCCCGTCTCCGTGGCAAATTACGAAGGTCAGTCTTCAAATAAGGGCTGTTAATTTCTATTTTACTGAATTGATCGACACATTGTGCTTCATTGTCCTATGTTTCACTCAATTAATTGGTAGATTAGGGCTGCCTTCAGGAAATTAGGGTTTGAAGTAGGAAATTAGGGCTTGAACTTGGGAAATTGGGGCTCGAACTTGAAATTAGGTCTTGAACTTCTGAAATTAAAGCTTGAACTTCATAAATTATGGCTAGTTGTTCGGATATTAGGGCTTGAAGTGGATTCGATTGTGTTGGTGCCGGGCTGAGTATATGCGATAGACTGTGGTCCATGTGGGGACCTCTATCATTGTCACCCATGTGGTCTGATGGTGGCCTTTTCAATCTTGTCGACCATGTGGGGGACCTTCATGTGAAGCTGTGCTGTTTTTCCTATGTGGTGTGGTCCCGAAAGCTAAAATATTAAAGTTTTTGGCTTTTTTCCTTCAATGCAGGGTCGATATGGGCGATAAAGACACAATTATCGGCATCATTGTGCGCTATGGAGGAGAATTTGTCATCGGCACTGACGAGTGGGAATACTTTGGGGGACTTGAAGGTACCGTTTATTTCGATAGAAGCAAGCCAGCATAAATTAATCTCATGAGGGATATAGTTCAACAATGAAGATGTAAAATAGGAAGTTTGCATTATTGTGTTCCTGGAAGCAGCTTGAAGGACGGTATTAGAAACTTTGATGATGATAATGGTGTTAAGGATATTATCTACCATTATCTTCATGGAAAAGAAGCTGTTGTGTACGTTGAGTCCTATAGTGATGGTGAATCTGATGAAGGGGCTGAGGGAGGAGACGTAGGTGATGGTGCTGCTTTACCTAGTACTCAGGTTGGTGCTAGTTCTATTATAGATGAAGCTGGACATGAGAGGAATGAGAGGGAGGCAAGCCATGCAGCGAGTGAAGAGTTCACTGGATTTGAGTTCACTGGATTGTCGTGGGAAGTTACTGCATCTAGTGAATCAGATGATGAGGGTGTGATAAATGTAAATTTACCAAGTGAAGATGACGATGAGGAACTTGCACAGTCAAGGCAAAAGCAAAGGGAATTTGGAAAAAAATCAATAGCTGCACTTGGAGGATTGCATGAAGCTGAACTAGGACATAACATTGATGGAGCTCCAGCTGAAGGTAATCACACTGATTATGAAGAAAGTGTCTCTGATGAACAGAATGATAATTCTGAAAATCAGCATGAAGATGATGATCCCGTTGTGCGTAGAAGGAAACGTAAGTATCCGTTATACGATCCTGGCTCTTCTTCTTCTGTGTTGACTATAGGTCTGAAATTTTCTGATGCCAAACAATTCAAAGAAGGGATTATCAAGTATTCAATAGCTGAACAGAGGACTCTTCAGTTCACTTGAAATACGCAGGACTATGTTAGAGCAAAGTGTTCTCAACCTAGTTGTTCGTGGAAGATGTATGGCGCACGTTCAAAGAGGGACGGGTCATTCCAAATTAGGTCATTACAGGAGGAACATACTTGTTCCATCATGTTTGACAACAAAAGGGTAACGAGTGCTTGGTTGTCGAAGCACTTCTTCGATACCATTAAAGCGATGCCTGATGTGAAGAGTGCTCAGCTGAAGCAGTTGGTGAGGGAGCAGGTAGGGATTAACGTGTCACTCAATCAGTGTAAAAGAGCAAAGTATAAGGTGATGAAAAAAATTCTAGAGAGGTACAAGGAAGAATATGGTCAAATTTGGGAATATGTTGGAGAATGTAGGCTGCAAAACCCGGGTAGTCGAGTTTATGTTAAGGTTGTGGAGCGGCCACTGCTTAACCATGGGACTAACTTTGACCGAATTTATATTTGCTTTGATGCATGCAAGCGGGGATTTGTTGCTGGTTGTAGACGAGTCATAGGGTTAGATGGATGTTTTTTGAAGGGTGTGTGCAAGGGAGAATTGTTGGCTGCCATTGGGAGGGATGGCAATAATCAGATGTTTCCAATTGCTTGGGCTGTTGTGAAGGTAGAGAGCAAGGACACTTGGTCGTGGTTCCTGAAAAATTTGATGGCGGACCTTGAGATCACTAATGGAGGAGGTTGGGCATTCATGAGCGATCAACAAAAGGTAATGCTGGTGCAACTGCACAAACAATATTTATGACATTTTATCTTGCACATGCCTTTATTAATAGCTTGATGTATGAATTCTTGTAGGGACTTCTTCCTGCTCTAGCTGAGTTGATGCCATTTGCTGAACATAGGATGTGTACGAGGCACATATATGCAAACTGGGCAAAGATCTACAAAAAGGAGAAACTACAGAAGTAATTGTGGATGATAGCTAAGAGCACCAACATGGCTGATTTTAGAATTCACAAACAACAGCTGCTTGACTTGACGAAGGATGGTTATGAGGCACTTTTTCAAACTGAACCCAGGCATTGGTGCAAGGCCTTTTTCAGTGAAGAATTCAAGAGCGATATCATTGATAACAATCTCAGTGAAGCCTTCAATGGCAGAATTTTAGAGGCGAGGTGCAAACCAATCATCAGCATGCTTGAAGATATTCGAGTGATAGTCATGACAAGGTTGCAAAAACAGAGAGATGAGGCTGCGAAGTGGACTGGACAGTGTGGTCCTAGGATTGCTAAAAGATTGGACGACAACTTGGCGAGTAGTAGGTTCTGTCATCCTATCTGGAATGGAGATGATGGCTATGAGGTCATGGAAAAAACAGACAAGTATGTTGTCCAATTGGACAAACTAAAGTGCTTATGTCGAGCTTGGCAACTTTCTGGAATTCCCTGCACGCATGCCATTTGTGCCATCCAAGCGAAGTACCATAATCCCAAGGATTACCTGCATGGTTGCTACCACAAAAGCACATATCTTGCTGCGTACCAGCACATGATGCAGCCTATTAGAAGTACAAAATTCTGGGAGCCGACAAATCATGAAGCCCCTCATCCTTTGCCACTTAAGAAACAAATGGGAAGGCCTAAAAGGAGACGAAGAAAGTAGGAGGGAGAGCCCAGAAGTAAGAAGATGAGCAGGTCAGGTGTAGAGATAAAATGCTCATATTGTCGTGAGGTAGGTCACAATAAAAGTGGTTGTCATTTGAAGAAGCAACATCGGTTGCTTCAATAGCCAAGTGGAGGGACTCAAATTGGATCAAGTGCAGCGCCAGCACAAGAACCAGCTGAAGGGGCTGCTGAAAGGCCTGCTGGAGGCCAGCTGATAGGCATGCTGATTGTCTAGCTGAAGGACCTGTTGAACGCCAAGTTCAAGAACTAGCTGAAGAGCCAACCGGAGGCCCAGGTTTAAAGGCAACCTCCTCCTCGACTGTTGCACAGGCTAGGAGAAAATATCCAGTAAGCTATATGTATTTGTATTAATCTTTAGGGAGCAGACTTTGGCTTTAGTTGACATTGTTTTGTCCTTATCAGTTGAGAAGAAAACCAACTGAACAAGCAGCTCAGGTTCCTCAAAGTGAGGCACCATATCAAACAAGAGGGGTCCTCGGCAGAAGATTAAGGCAATATGGTTATGGAATTTATACGGACTTCAATACTGGAATGACTATTTTGCATGTAAGTTTTGTACATCTCATACATTTCATTCGTGAGTTTTTCACTTTTATGACAATATTGCTTCTTCTCATCCATGATTATGTTGTAGCCCGGGAGGAGTTCGAAGGTTCTCATATCTCAAGTTGGCCCAAGCCAAGAGTCAAGAGCTGCACCAAAAAGAATCCAACCAACGTCGCAAGCAGTTGGTCCGAAGAGAAGAAGGGTGGCTGCAGAGAAGAGTGTTCGTAAACTGCCACCAACAAAAAACTCAACACTAGTTCCTGATCAACCAGCATATGCTGACAGCTCCAAAACAGCCACCAACACCAGTAAGAAGAAGATAGTTGCTGCGCCTAAGAAGAAATCTCGAGCAAGAAGGCCAGTAGAACAACCTGCTGGTCCAGCACTTGAAAAAGATGCAGCTAGAGCAGTTCAAGAAGAAGCAGCTCTAGTTATTGAAGAAGATACAGCTCAAGCAGTTCAAGAAGAAGCAGCTCCAGTTGTTGAAGAAGATGCAGCTCCAGCAGTTCAAGAAGAAGCAGCTCCAGCTATTGAAGAACCTGCATCTTCAGAAGAACAACCTGCAGTTCGTCCAGTTCGAAAGAGTCAAAGAATTATGAATCAATTCAAGAAGCCGTCGAAAGGAAAAGGAAATGGTGGACTTATCACTATTGACTAATGGGAGGGTATTGAGGTGATTGTTAGTTTTTGTGAAATTAGGGAGGTTTACCGTATTGGCTAATAGGAGGTTGATTTTTTGTAGTCCTGGAATGTTATTGACTAATGGGATGTTGTGTGTAATGACTAAATTCGATGTTTACCGTGGTTAAGGTGGTTGTGATTTCCATATTTTTGCACACGTGTTTGTTCTGTTTTAGTATAGTACTGGTGTAGTGGGGTGCTTGCAAGTTGCATCAGTAAGTTAATATTCAAAGAAACTTACTGATGCAGTTGGTGGGGAGGGTGGGAATTGGTGCTGCTAGTGCTGGTTTTTTGTGCTATTTTCAGGTGCAATATGGTGCTTGCACTAGTTGCTGATTTTGTGCTATTTGGGAGTGCAGTATGCTGTTTGCACTAGCTGCTGATTTTGTACTATTTGGGAGTATAGTATGGTTACTATTTGGGAGTATAGTATGGTAGCTGCTGATTTTGTCATATTTGGGAGTGCAGTAGAGTGCTTGCACCAGCACGCCAGCACGTGCTGGTGCAAGCATTTTGAACCGGTTTTGAATATGGTTTGGGGGTTGTTTAGAGCTGGTGATTGAATATGGTTTAGGGGCTGTTTGAACCAGTTTATGAGTATGGTTTGGGGCGGTTTGGTTTTGGTGAGCAGTGCTGGTACAATTACTGCTTTGATTCTGGAATGATCTGGTTTAAAGATTGGTTTGTTGGAACCAAAGTCTCCATTTTTCAAAGAAACACACGGCATGACACTTAAGTGATCAACTTTCGGCCACAATTGGCACTTAAGTGATTACTTTTGAACCACGACTGGAACTTAAGTGCTCACTTTTGAACCACGACTAGAACTTAAGTGATCACTTTTGAACCACGACTGGCACTTAAGTGATCACGATTAGAAACATTTGGCACTAAAATGTCAACTGCTGAACTTGTGACGACTTCATAATTTGCTGCTACGCAGAGTTGCAGCACTTGCAGCACCCTCATTTTTCAGTAGTGAGCCTTACTCCATAATATGCAACCATCTAACCAGATGAAAAAAATACAACAAATGAGCAAGTGAATATGCAGCAAATGAGAAAAAATATGAAGCAAATGAGGAAGTGCAGCAAATGACAGCAAATGAGCAAAAATATGCTGCCAATGAGGAAGTGCAGCAATGATAGCAAATGAGCAAAAATATGCAGTAAAATATGCTGAAAATGAGAAAGTGTAGCAAATGACAGCAAATGAGCAAAAATATGCTGCAAATGACAGCAAATGAGCAAAAATATGCAGCAAAATATGCTGCAAATGAGGAAGTACAGCAAAAGACAGCAAATGAGCAAAAATATGCAACAAATATGCTGCCAATGAGGCAAAACTGCATCAAAATATGCAGCAACAAAATACTAAGCAACTCAACATTGAGAACCAATAAATTTCAACCTTCCATTTGTGATAGATTGTAGCAAACCTCTTGTTACATACATAAATTGCAGCAAACTAATAACACAACCGTAGCTACAAATTGCCAAATACACGTACATAGTACAAGCCTATCTTAAATTATGGTAGACTAAGAAACTTTTGCTCATAACTGACATTACATTTGACCATAAAATAGGCTATGAAAAATATCAATAACACAATCAACAATTGATAACACTTTCTTTCGATTTTCATCCTTCGAACTTCCTTCTTCAAATGGTTGGCCAGAGATGCTAAAGCCTTCATTTCAGCTTGCAATGAGTCGACATCGTCCAACTCGTCCAACTCGTCCATTAATGCAGGTGGAGGTTGATGTCGAGCTTCAAGTAGCTTCACTATCACCTCTGTTGCTCGATCTGAAAATTTCGCATCAACCCACTTGAAGAATTTGCACTTCGAGCCTTCTCTATACCTGGCGCATCCATGGAATCTTCTCCCGGGGTTCAATCGAGTCCAAGATGTTCTTCTTGGACTCGGTAATCCACAATAGCAGAAGAACCGACCTTCTTCTTCACTTCGTTCAAACGAATTTGAGCCACTAGTGAAGCTCCTGCCATCCATTTGCAACCTTTGGCTATCAATTTCGGGGAAAACAAGGAAATAATATGGCCGGTTAGGGTTTGCAATTGGGGAATATGTCCAATTAGCCGATTTAGGGTTCCTATATTTGGGGGAGAAAGGTTGAACAATGTCGTTTTCGCTATAAGGGCTGACTAGACTCTCCGGCCTGCTCCGGCCAGCCATCTCAGCATCGAATATTAATAAAAAAGAGCCACATCAGATTTCCGGCGTGCCATGTCAGCTTTGGCACTAAAGTGATCGATTTTCAAAAAAGTTGGCACCAAAGTGATCCGAAAAAAAGTTATGGCACCAAAGTGATCGCCGTACACAAGTTATGGCACTTGTGGTGTACTTTTGCCTAATTTCTTCGGTATAGATTTTATAGGACGTTGTGAGATTGTGCGTTAGTTTATGACATGTTCATCCTTTTGTTTGGCTTTAAGGTGTAAGTCTAATTTCGAGTCTTGTTTTTTTTTTTGGTGTGAAATGTAAGTAGTATATAACAGATGATGTACAACAGCTTAGGGGCATTCCCCGGCATTACAACTAGTACTAATAATTCGAGAATATGGAGGTAGGAAGTCTCCATAAAGTAGCTAAAACAAAGTTAGCTTGCGAAGGTTTGATTTTTTTGTATAGCGAAGCTCTACCTCTTACATTTTTTCGCACCTTCGCCAAAATAATCTGAATGTCAGTTGGATTGTTTTGAAACCGCCTATGGTTGCGCTCCATCCAAGTGCAATATACGATCGCTAGGAAAGATACTTTGAGGAGTTTATTGCCAAATCTTTGCCTCTTGTTGCTCTAACCATCCATTGAAGCTCCTCATTCCATCCCCATACATTACGCCTAATCCCATGTTGCGCAAGAATATTGCGCCAGATGCTACCTGTCCATTCGCATTGGAAGAAAAGGTGAGTCGTGTTCTCTATACTTGCCCTACAGAAGGTACATTGAACATCGACTGAGGTCATCCACCGTGATATGATCTCTGCTGTCGGAAGCCTATCCTTACATACTAGCCAACCAATAAAATTGTGTTTGCTAACGCCACTACTCCATATTAAGTTATACCACTCCACAGCCGGACTCTCGTGTCTAAGTTCATCCAAGATATCATGGCAGCAATATCTTGGATTAGACATGACTGGGGTTAGGACATGACGTAGTTTGAGGAGACATCGCCAACTCCAGGCCATACTACCCTTCATGTCCATCTGCAAAAATGGGGTTCCTCTGCATTTTGTACTGTGGACCCAGGAGCTCCAAAGTGAAGAAGATGGATGATTGATAAGATTCCACATTGTGCGCCCTAATAACACTTTGTTCCATAGGTTCAAATCAGGCAATCCTAACCCTCCTTCCTTTTTGGGTGAGCATACTACACGCCATGCAACTTTGTGCGATCCACGGTTTGTTGAAGACCCAACCCATAGGAAGTGGCGAATCTTCTTCTCAATCTCATAGATAGTTTGCTTCGGAAGAAGAAACATTTGCATCCAGTACGTGCAGATAGATATAAGGACCGATTTGGTTAGTTGTAACCGACCCGCATAACTCATATGCTTCATTCCCCAACTCTCAATTTTCTTGAATATCTTATCAGTAAGGCTTTTGCAATCTGAGTGGGTGAGTCTTTTAGTAATAAGAGGAACACCCAAATACTTGATAGGGAGAGTACCTGTGGGAAAAGGCGTATGGTCCAATATAAGAAGCTTTTCCTCCTCATTTAACCTAGAGAAAAATATTTGGCATTTGTCAGGGTTAAACCGCAGTCCAGTGAGAGTGGCGAATTCTTCAAGAGCTTCTACCAGGCATAGAACAGAGTCTACATCTCCATGGGCAAATAAGAACAAGTCATCGGCGAAGCAAAGGTGTGTAATCCTTTGCGTTTTGCAGCGCCAATGGTATTTGAAGGAAGAACCAGCAACTTTTGCTCTTACAATTCTATTGAAAATTTCCATAACTAGAGCAAATAGAATAGTATGGGTAAGCGACTCCTTATTTGGAATATTAGGAATGTGTCCCAAGGTTCTCGAGGTGCCAAAGTGTATTTGATTGAGTTGTTTGGTCTCATTTATCTTGTATGCATATAAGGTGATCAATGCTTTGAGTTATTCAAGTCCTTCAATGAAGATTGGTCGAGGATATTTAGCACCTCAGAAAATCTCTTTAAGGATGGTATCGGAGTGCACATCAAAAGTAGAGATATATATTCTAATATGAGGGTAATTATGTATACTACTTGAGGCTAAATATGTGAAAGTGACAAACATGTTTAAATGGTATGGCAAATTTAGGTTGTGACGAAACTGATTTGACTATAACTTATGAAGCAATGATTTCTAGATTATTGACCTAGAGTGCAAAGAATTATGTGCTATGCATTGTTAATGTAGAATTATCTGTGGATCTATGGAGAGCTTAATATACATGATTTCGATGTTATCTCATAAGTGGATAAGGTCTGATGAATATATAAAGAGTATCTAGATAGATTTAGTTTAGTATTCATTGATGACATTTTGACATATTAGAAAAGTTTGAAGAGACACAAACAACACTTGAGAATTATGTTACAGATTTTAAGTGAAAACAAGTTGTTTACTAACTTTTGGCTTGATTATATAGAATTATGAGGCCGTGTGTTTTGATGGACCGAAAGACAGTTGAAACAGTTGTTTAGTGGAATTGCTTTGCTAGTGTTTCAAAGGTGAGAAGTTTTCAGCAGTGAATGGAAAGTTCATTCTGATTTTCTAAAATAGATCAACACCTAAAAGGAAAATGAATGTGCAAATGTGATATAGGCAAGATGATATACTAAATGAAGTACTTTTCTAAACATGGACATAAAATTTAACACAATACGGCTTGAAGTGCAATGCAATCCTAAGAGAAGAAATCTATCATGTAATGTGGATATAGAAATAAATCTAAATTTACCTAAATGCTCCCCTAGACATATTTTTGTGAATTCTTTTATGAAGAGGTTATCTAAATTCGCCAACATGCAAAATGTAATTTTTGTATTTTAACATTTTTTTTATCATTTTTATTAAATACATAAAAAACGGAAACATAAGCGCAATAACAATAATAATGCTTTATGTATGTCTTAGATATGCAAGACAACATTTATTCATAAAAGTTCTACTCTTTCTAATGTAGTAATTATCCTAATGAAGTTCAATCCTAAAATGTAATGAAAAATGCTAACTATGCCAGAATATGCAAATATGAACATACATCATAGAACTGTGAAAATGGCTTTCTCTAAATTTGTTAATGTTTAATATGTCATTTCCTAGAGGGATAATGACATGAATGGTCCATAAACTTTGACTCAATACGCAATGTGCTCCATGAACTTTTAAGTTATTTAATGTAGTCCTTGAACTTTTGGTAAATGGTCAAACTAGTCTTTACACTATATGAAAATATCCAATGTTATACCCACCCATGGGTAGCTCAGTTGGTTAGGGCGTACTTGAGATTGTGTGGTTAGGCGCACTAGTCCCAGGTTCGATTCCCCAGCTGAGCACTTGTGATTTAAGTGGGGGGCCATGGCGGTGGGTTGCTGTGCCAGTCTCCCCCCAAGGAATAGTCGAAGTGCACGCAAGCTGGCCCGGACACCTCGGTTACCAAAAAAAAAATATCCAATGTTATCATTCATTAGAAAAGTATAGGGAAATACAGCCACAACCACCCATGTAAAATCCATAAGGGACCAAAGAACATATTGGAATAAGCATTATAAAGAGAAGTTTGTGCATCAGACAGAGAGGAAAATTGGTACAGAAAATGTACGGAGAGAGCCAATACAAGATAAAAGTGGTATGTTCTTCAGAGATGATTTCTCCTTCAGAATTGGCAAATTTATCCATAAAAGGACTGTAAGAAAAATCAAGACAAGACGGATCACGAAACTGTGGGCATGTGTGAACACTGAGTTCGCAAAATTCTTCAAAAGGAGGAAGACCGGTTAGAGCCCACAAATCCAATAGGGAAACAATCAGCAGTCCCGTAGGGAGGAAGAAGCAATGTGAAGAAGGCTGACCATAAACAGCAGAGGCTGCCAACGAAACCAAACTTGACAGGATCGAAGGACATGCAACAAAACTTCAAAGCCAAGTCGACTTTCGCTTGCTGCCAGAAATACCACATTTCCTTCTTCATTCTCTTGTA
The DNA here is from genome assembly GCF_021117445.2 of Syzygium oleosum. Taxonomy (NCBI): domain Eukaryota; kingdom Viridiplantae; phylum Streptophyta; class Magnoliopsida; order Myrtales; family Myrtaceae; genus Syzygium; species Syzygium oleosum. The sequence continues at coordinate 2,495,829 of NW_026607520.1, read as the reverse complement.
CCACTGAAAAATCACTCGTCGAAAGTTGGGAAAGAGCTGCTGACCAAGCATGAGCGCAAATGAAATCGCCGTTGATGGGGAGAACCTCCATGCAATGGTGAGGAAAGCAATCAATAAACATGGGCGGAGTAGGAAGTGATTTGAAGTGGGGACCCAATATAATTTGGTCTCTGTCGATATCATTATCCATGAAAGACAACGACATGCGACCATTCCGCTCGTGGCATTGGAAATCTTCAAAACGTTCCAAATATGCTGCTGACTGAGTACTCAAAGGGGCACGAGTCCTCCGAGCCATTGCTAAAGCAAAAGAAGTGAGGGTTTGCAGGCAAAGACGAGTTAAAAAGAAGTGACCGGTACGAACAGGATGATTTGGTATAAATAAACCATCTCGGGCAACCGAAAAGGTTCAGTCTTTGAATCATCGGTTTTTCCAACCTTGAAATAACGATGACTACAGACAGATTGAGAATTGCGAGGTGACTTTTTCGAATATATCGCGTCGTCGGTTATTAATTTGAATCAAGGAGGGTCATGTGGAAAGGTGCAAGGTTGATAAGAAGTTTCAATTAAGCATACATATTCGGAGAAGTCAAGATCGATAGGTATGGGCAAAAAAGAGATGATTGCACTAACGGGAAATTAATTCTTATTATTCACAAAGTTCTTTATCTCGTTTTGGAAGGCTAACATGAGATGATCTAAGTTGTTGTTCTCTTCGATATGTCGATTCTTGGTGCGCCTCTTTTCGGCCATCACTCCAAGTAACCGATCCTTCTCATTCTTTTCCAACGCCTCGAGAGAAGTAATACTCTGACTTAAGACCTCCTCTGCCCGGGCTAGCTGAGTATCTTTGAGTTCTTGTCGATATTGTACCCAAGCCAGCTTCATCTCAAGTGCTGCCAATTGCCTTTTGAGAGTTACCTCTTCTGCAGCGAGTGTTCTACCTCGTCATAATGTTTGGGTTTGCAATTGGGTTTTGGGGAGTTGTTGGCAGTTTGGTGTTCAAGAAGAATTGGAGACACGCGTACTTCGACTGTGGATTGTAAAACGGACATGGTGTACGTGATTGTTGCAGTGAAGGCAGCCGAGTTGAGGAGGAGACTGAGAAGAGCGTAACATGCCTGTTCTCCACATCAATTCAGTCCAATGCTTTATTGATCTCGTGAAGTTCTTGCTTTCTTGTCCAAGCGGAATCGTCTTAGTAGCTGGCTTGTTTCTCCTTATGAGTCGTAGCCAATTTTTTGGTTTTCTCTAGTTGCAAGCTTGTCCGGGCAAGCCGTCAACGAACGGCATGGGAAGTGCAAGTCACGTCATTTGGTAATTTAGTGTTGCTCAGCAATTTAGCAGTACTTTGTGTTATTATACTCGTGATGCTTTGCTTGTCAATGATGTGAAATTATGTTAGCAAGTTCCATTTTGGTCCTGTTTACGCTTTTGCTGCTAATTGCATGTCGAGGGTAATACAAAATCAGGACATGAAATTGATAATGGCGTAGGGCCCTTCTTTGTTAGATGTGTTCCTTTCCTACATTATATATCCTTTCTCAATTTCAAGACATCCGAAAAAGATTTGCATGTAATCCAAATCACAATGTGAATACATAGTAGAAGGGCTAGACGTGCTAGTACATGGGCTCAACTGATAATACAGGGGCTATCAAACGAGTGAATCATTCAATTTATCACCATCAAAAGATCACTGAAAATACGATATGATTCTCGTTCTCATTTTCTTTTCTTTTCTTTTTAATTTCATTGTTTAAGAGGAATCTAGGTTCCAGTCATGGGAAATTTTCCGTGGTTGATAGATTTATTAAGTTGATGATAGACTTAAATACCATTGCAAAAAAAGTATGATCAGCGACTTGCTTGTCATGTGATCTTATGATAATTATCAAGGATCAACGTCTAAATGAATTTAAAATTAGTTTCTTTTTAAATTTTAGAAGTATAGTTAAATTATGATAATTATCAAGGACCAACGTCTAAATGAATTTAAAATTACTTTCTTTTTAAATTTTAGAAGTATAGTTAGCAAATTATCATCATTATAATCAATTTATCAACATCCAAATAATTAGCAGGTTATTAACTGCTTCCAAATTTTACCGTGTGGTAAATAGACTACTCCTACTACAATGGATTTGCCAACATCTCAATAGATTAATAAATTACCACAGTTTGGGAATTTATTCTTGGTGGTTTACTAAGCACAAGTGTAAAATTTGAAAAGAAATTGGTAACTTACAAATTTATTCGAATATTAGTAAATTCGTGATAGTGCGGTAGCTTACTAACCGTACTTGTAATATTTCAAAAATAATTGTTAACTAGCTAATTTATTGGGTTGTTGGTAAGTTCTATAGAGGATTGGATATATACTAAGCAACTTGTAACATTTTAAAGAAGTTAGTAATTTACTAATTTATTTGAAACATTGTCAAATAAAGAAGTTAGTAATTTACTAATTTATTTGAACATTGTCAAATAAAGAAGTTAGTAATTTACTAAGCAACCGTACTTGTAATATTTCAAAAATAATTGTTAACTAGCTAATTTATTGGGTTGTTGATAAGTTCTATAGAGGATTGGATATATACTAAGCAACTTGTAACATTTTAAAGAAGTTAGTAATTTACTAATTTATTTGAAACATTGTCAAATTCATTATAGTTAGTAGTTTACTAAACTACACAGGTAAAATTTGAAATTGATTAGTAACTTACTAACATCCCAATAATTTAGTGACTTTTAACTTTTTTTCGAACCCTACAATTGTACTTAATAAACCAGAGGTTAATAATTTATCAACAGGACTGTTTTTTGGGTTGGATTTCCTTGGGCCACCAAATCTTTTTATGAATTCGGCTCCAAATGTTGAAAGAAGTCGGTAAATCTAATGGGAGAAAAGTTCATAATTCGACATTGACGTTTGTAACTTAAAAATGTTGGTAATTTTTTTTTAATAATGTTAACTTTCAAACATGGGTGTTAAAATCTTGATTCAAATCTAAAATCATACGACGTTGCGATTTAAGTGGGACGATGGATGTGATATTGCGTACCTGAATTAATGCAGTTTGCTCCCAGCTTTTGATGTCATACACGATTCCACATATTGATACTTTTACATTTTCAAATGTTTTAGGTGCGCATCAAATTATAAAAGTGATGTTCCGAGAGTAGAATTTTACTGTACCAAGTTCGTAAGAAAGCCCTCCTAATAAGTCATGTTTTGATTGATACTTGTTAATTTATCAAAGAAAATTTTACTAATAATAAGGCACTTGTGCCTAGGGATATCAACAGTTCGGTTCGGTTTGGGTTTGTTGAAAATCCAAACCGAACCGAACCGAACCGTTAGGGTGTACGTTTGAATCAAACCGAATCTCGGGCCGAACCAAATATGAACCAAACCGAAAACCCTAGTTCAGATGGGTTCGGATTTCGATTCGGATGAAAAAATCAAATATTAGGGTTTATCATGGCGATTTTGAGAGGGGTGAGAGAGAGCGTTCGGTTTTTGTTGAGAATTTTAGTTCGGTTTTTCAGTTTGGTTTGGTTAACCAAACCGAACCGAAATAAACCTGAATTGGAAGAAAAAAACGGTTATTTTTTCATTATCTGAATCGAAACCCGAATAGAGCCGAAAATGAACGAAATTTCGGTTTGATTCAATTTGGTGCTGGTTTCAGTTTGGTTTTTGATACCCCTACTTGTGCCCCAGAAACTTGAAACTTCAAACATTTGCTATAGAAGGAAGGACATGATTTCATAGAATGACAGATTTAAATGGGCCTCAACAGGGATGGGCCTTGTTAACTGGTGCTGGTCTGGACAAATTCAGATGGGCCTCAACAATGACGGGCCCCCAATTCTAGCAGCGTCTTCCGGCCCTTGCGAGCTTCTAACTAGACTCAATTTTGCGTAGGAATTTAATTTAGATGTGACCTTTTGCTTTCTTTGTTATGTTATTAATGACATCTTAATGGCGAATGTATAAGAACTGAGTGAGAGAGGCTTGCATCAAAGCTACTTTTGTGCGAGGCTCCACATACCATAGTTGATACAATCGTGCTGTAAATCTTTTATCAAGAGTTAGTCTTTTCGAAAATTGAGTGATTATGCCAAAAATTAGCATCGAGACTCTTTTTTAACAAACTAGATGAACAAATGGACGGTCGTCCAGGAAATGATGGGACTAATGCAGCCTTTGCCGGAAGCAATTATACTGCTCTTTGCGCTTTGTTAAATCATTGGTTGTCATATAAGCCCACATACAATCTAACTAATAATCAATATCCAATGTGCAGTACACCCCACGAAACGGATTAATAGTAGGACCGTAAGACCGAAAGTGCCCTAAGAAATAGGAGAAGGTTTGAAATTTTACTGATACATCTTTATATAGTCATCTTTTGAGTACTCCTTTTGAAGATTTCACATATGTAGACTAGACTACGTGATTTGGTGAATTCATCTTCAAACCAAAATGGCTAATGACCGCGTAGTTACTCTTGTCATCGATGTAAGTTTCTACGGATGAATGCAACAAGATCAACAATTCAACAATATAGAGATACTCACGGGAATGGAATGTTGCATGATTTTGTACAATATTTCATCTTTTTCATCTTGCGAATTTCATCGGTTCCCGATCTCTTTATTCAGAACCACTTTCATGATTAATTAGACCGGGGTCTTAATTCCTCATCTAATTTGGTGAAAGCATAACGAATCTATTGAATAATTTATCCATCTATGCACCTCATAGAAGTACGACAACGGGGAAGGCTAGTAATATGAACATTCATCGGTTGAATGGAAATGATGTAAGGTCAAAAGTCAGTATTTTCCTCCTATTCATTCACAGAGAATGATCCTAAAGTAGACCCTGTATCGTACCATACAATTGACTCAATAAACATATCATCCACGAGAATATTTTGAGAATCCATGGTATCAGTACATAATATCCTGGAAGTTGCTCGATTTCCATTTCGTTAAAATCTTGTTAGAATTTGCATTTTATCCAAAAGAAATGCAAACAGATCAATATAGAGACCCAAGTCGTCGCAGAATACGACGACATGAACCTCAAGACTCGACTTGGTGCTTGCGGGACTTGTGCTACAAAACTTGGCCATACGTAAGTTTTACACGATAATGCGGTTGGTCCAGCCCCAACGAAGTGCGTACCTGTCGGTGCCGACTTTGTTAAGATGTTATCTATCGCTTGGCTTATAGCAGTGGGCAAAAGTGAAAGTATATTATAAGTTTTTTACTGGCCAAATAGGGAAGCTTTAGTAGTTGAAAAGGAAAAAAAAAGGGGAAAAAAAACACTAAAAGAAGAGATTTACAACAATTCTTATTTTTCATATTATCTAACATGTTTATACAACACAACACTGCAAAAACTGGAGAATTTCTCCGCAATCTCCTCAATGGTGAGTTTTTATTTTTGGGTCGAATCCTGGTGGTGAGTTGACTTGCCCTAATTTGTAGATGATTCATTTTCTCTTCTAGATGGGGTCCAGTCATCATTGTAGACACTCCAATTGCAAGAATGGACGTGCCTTTTCTTCCTGATTATGATTGTGACATGTGGACCTCACATGTCTTGAATATACATCCTTGAGATGGTAAACATGCATGCACATAAGTAAAAGCTCTCGCTGCCCTTCTCTATAAGTGATCTGGGTTTCATTAGAGAACCCTCAAACAGACTCTAAAGCATACATCTATTCTCTCCTTTATTTCTCATGGGGAGATACTATCCCAAAGTGCTTGCACTAGTAGCCCTACTACTTATTTTAGATAATTCGTGTGTATGCTTTTGCAGAAATTCAACATCCATTTGCATAGTGCAAGAAAGAGAGGCTCTGCTCCAGCTTAAACAAAGCCTCTCAGACCCATATGGCTTGCTTTCTTTTTGGAAAGACGAAGATTGTTGCAAATGGAAAGAAGTCACTTTGTGATAGTGTATGGTCACGTTATTGAGCTCCAATTCTTACCCCAAATTGTAAGAGACTATAATGGTACTATTGTTAGTCCCATAAAACAGAAGCTCTCCATGGCTGGCAAGTTGAACTCTTCTTTGCTCAACTTAACATACTTAAACTACTTGGACTTAAGTGGCATCAATTTCAAACATGGAACAATACCTGAATTCCTCGGTTCGATGAAACAATTGAGGCACCTCAATTTGTCATTTGGTAACTTTCATGGAATAGTTCCTCAACAATTGGGAAACCTCACCAAGTTGGAAGTCCTTGATCGTCATGATGATCTTGGATTTTTGGTTGTTGATGATACCCAGTGGGTTTCTTATATTCGGTCTCTAAATTACCTCGATATGAGTGGCTTGACGATTGCCACGGGAACAGACCTCAGGTGATCATCATGCTCCCAACTTTATCGCATTTGAGTTTATCAACTTGCAGACTTTTCAACTTTTATCTTTCTTCTCTTCGCTTGGCCAATTCCACTTCTCTTGTTCATCTTCGGTACCTTGATCTTTCAAAGAATCTCTTCAAAGGTCCCATCCTAAATGCTATGCTCCAAAACATGACTTCTCTCCAGCTTGACCTTTTAGGGAACTCTTTCAGCATTTTGATTCCCGTGTGGTTTGACAAATTTACAAGTCTTTTTCATCTCAATCTTGAGGGAAATTATTTTTACAAGATTGAAGGAGGCCTATTGTCATTCTTGAATAGTAAGAAGTACCTCAAATCATTGCGTTTGTGTCATAACCAGATCAGAGAAGATATTTCGACATCTCAGAGAATTTCATCAGGATTCATGGAGAATAGCTTAGAGAGTCTAATGATATGTAATAATTATCTTAGTGGTGCTTTGCCAAACTGGTTGATGAACTTTACACTCTTAAGATACTTAGAGCTTGGCAACAATTTCTTCTTTGGTCCAATTCCTAGAGTCATCGGAGCAATGGGAAAGTTGGTAACATTAGATTTTTCAAATAATTGATTGAATGGGGACATATCATCATTAGGTCAGTTGTCATCGTTGAGATTGTTAGATCTTTCGAATAATCGATTGATTGGGGGCCATTCCATCGTCATTAGGTGAGTTGTCATCGTTGAGATCGTTAGATCTTTCGAATAATCGATTGATTGGGACCATTTCACCGTCATTAGGTTAGTTGTCATCATTGAGATTGTTAGATCTTCTCATAATCAATTCTTGGGGCATATTTCTGATTCATTAGGGCAACTACGATTCTTACAAGACTTGCATCTTAACAGTAATCGTTTGAGTGGCACTATACCCGATAAGTTTGGAGAACTTTCCCATCTTTCGGTTCTATTTCTTTTTAACAATTCTTTGGGAGGGCAGATTTCAGATTTGGACATCAGTGACAACAATCACTTGACTTTTAAGGCAAAGCATTGCTGGACACCACCTTTTCGACTTAGATCTATTAGGATGAATTCCTATAAATTCGGAACCACATTTCCCCAATGGATGCAGACACAGGTGGAAGTTAAGAATATATCTCTCTCAGGTGCTTCAATTTTGGGGGCTTTGCCTAAATGGTTAGGCAACATGACATTTAGCCAATTCAATCTCTCGTATAATCAAATCATGGGACCCTTGCCAAACATGTCTTCTGACTGTTCCATTTTAGATCTCTCCCAGAACTTGATCTCTGGACCTCTTCCAAACAATATTGGTGAGATGCATCTAGAGACTTTGTATCTCAATGACAACCGTATCAATGGCACGATACCGTCATCTTTATGTGAAGAGGGGTTGTATGATCTAAATCTTGGCAATAATAAGCTATCCAGCAGTATTCCTGACTATTGGAAGGGTTTTGCTTTATCTCACTTGACTTTGTCATTCAATAAGTTGTCTGGAGTAATTCCAAGCTCAATCGGATCCTTACAAGCACTTTCAACCCTGCACTCGAAGGGAAACCATCTCAATGGGGAGCTTCCCCTGGCTTAGGGTAATTGCACAAACTTGATTATTTCGGACCTTCGAGAGAATAACTTCTCTGGAAATATTCTGACACGGTTCAACGAAAGCTTTTACTACTTGCAGATCCTGAGGCTACGAGAGAATAGTTTTACTGGCATCATTCCTCCGCAGCTTTGCTCACTCTCAGGTTAAAAAATATGGCATATGGCATCCAACAATTTGACGGGAACGATCCCACCTTGTCTCCGCTATATATATAGCATGCAATATTCATATGTATACTTTGGATCTAATCTGGATTGGAATTGAGAGCATGTGGTTGAGATCATGAAGGGAAGATATAATGAATACACCAAAATTGATCCGCAACTTGTGGTCAATTTGGATCTGTCGAGCAACAACTTGACCGGGCCGATTCCCAAGAACTTACTTTCCTCTCGGAATTGCATGGTTTGAACTTGTCGCGCAACCTTCTCTCTGAAGGCATTCCCATTGGCATCGGGGACATGGAGTCACTTGAGTCTTTTGATCTTTCCAACAATCGCCTCTCAGAAACAATTCCGCAGAGCATTTCAGCGTTTACATCCCTAAGCCACCTCAACCTGTCGCACAACAACTTCATGGGGCAGATTCCAAAAGGCAATCAAATCCAGACCCTCGACGATCCTTCCATTTACGCCGGCAATCCTCTACTATGTGGCGATCTTCTGAGAAGAGAATGCCCTGGTGCAGAGGCGCCTCAAGCATCGAAAATCTCTCACCGTGAAGATACACATGAAGAGGATAAGCTTGAAAAGGCATTGTTGTACGGGGTCGTAATGCTTGGAGCTGCGACTGGGTTTTGGGGCTTTTTCGGAGTTCTGCGGTTCAAAAAGGACCGGAGACGTGCGTATTTCAGCTTTGTGGATCAAGCAATAAACAAGCTATACGTGGCTATAGTGGTGAAGGTAGCAAACTGGAAGAGACTGAGACAATCAAGAAGCGCTTAGGTAATGAGCAATCTTGTGCCCTCTCCCCTGCTTTAGGTTCTTCATTTTGGGTGTGTGAAACTCCTTGTCCCCGTATGATCTCTTCCGTCTAGTAATCTCTTCCCTTTCTGTTGGAAAAATTTGTTAGATAACATGGAAAAATAAGAATAATTATTGGAAATCTATTGAAAAAGATAATAAAATAATATCAATGTCTGAGGCATGCTAGTCACCGTCCTTAAGGATAATTCCGCCCCTCGGAGTACGAAACTCGATGCGTAAGGCTCTAGTGGTTATCCTCCCAAGATACAATAGACCTTCTTCTAAACTCCGCACTGAATATTATAAGGAAATAAGAACAACGTTATGTGTATAACCCAGTAAAAAAAGGAAAGATAGATGAAAGAAAGAACAAAGAATATTTTTTTTATTATATATATATATATAAAATATATATATATGTCACTTTCCAATTATGCTCAAAGTAACAATTTATAGGCACAAGAAAGAGAGCCGTTAAAAACCGTTGTAAAATAATGGAGGTTTAAGAACAATTAAATCAAACATTACAAAGTCGTTAGAAAGCCATTATACGGTCGTTGCAAAAACCGTTATAAAATAATGACTTTATGACCGTCATATATTATAATAAATATTTCAAAACTGCTGAAATATCCAATACTTTCAACAATTTGCTCATTGTTGTGTTTTAAATAGTATGGTAACTTTGTCCTGATCGTGATCGAGAACTCTTGATAATCTCTTCCGTAAGAACACCCACACTCACTTCATAAAGCACATACTAATTGCCCAAAAAAAGAAAAAGAGAATAAAACCTAGTTGCGTTGTTTTGTACAGGATAGCACTGTCTTTCAAATGATCAGTTTATCAGGAAGCATGATCACGGGTTAAACTTTCCGTACATTTCTTTTTTTGCGATTATATCAAAGACCTTATGGTTTCGTGTCCTCTCGGCCTAAACAACTTACATTTTCTGGTGAAATCCTACCTTAATCATAGCCAAGTTCCTCAATTTCTTCATGTCACTCTCTAAGTTTAACTCTAATTTTAATTGTCGGTTCGTGCTAATTATATTCCTTAATCTTGAAGTTCTCGCGTGATGTTTTCCCAACCCAATTTGTACGTATTCTAACTTTATCCTAAATTGCTCATGATGGGACATAATCATAACCTTTGAATGACCAGACTTTTGCGCGTCTTGACTGCAAAGGTTTCCGTAGTTTCGTCACTAATGGTTGTCGCTAGAGGACCACCATGGGCGCACATGTTGCTCAGATCAACGTTAGATGACGAATCCAATGAATAAACTTCTTTCTTTCTTCCAACTGGGGAAGCATCATCACATAGTGTTAAATTTTCCCCATATTTCTTCTTTTGCGTTTATATCAAGACCTTATAGTTATGTGTCCTCTCCCACCTAACAACTTATATTTTCTGGTGAAATCCTGCTTTAATCAGAGCCAAGTTCCTCAACTTCTTCATATCTATCTTTAAGCTTAACATTAATTTGTGGGTCTGTGCTAATTTTATTACTTCCTCTTCAAGTTTTGGCGTGATGTTTTCCCTATCCAATTTTTGCATATTCTGAACCCCTTGGGTCTCATCTGACTAATAGATTAAAACTTAAAAGTGTGATTTTGAAATCATCTTAACTGCCTTATCAATTGTTTGGTGAAGATGCATGTTGCCAATGCAGGCCTGAACTCCATCAGTCCAATCACCGGTAATGAAATGCAACTGCATGGGACCATCTTTGAATATAAGCGCAAAAGTTTAAAGAGATGATGTCGACTTTGATTTTTTGGGAGACGGTCGACTTGGAGTCAAGTCATCAGGATGCTGCTGCATAATTTCTCAACGGAGAACACTCAAATGCGCGTGAGAAGATAGGCTCATAAAATATATTCATTATGTTCCTTAGCATGACAAGCTCAAGTCGTAGAATGTGTGCTTTCCTATTTCATTCTCAAATACTACTAAGACCAACAACTGATGGTTACGTCTACTGTTATGGTAAATGAAGTTACACGGTACACCGATGATACAGAATAATAATTGGTTACATTTACTATCATTCCTTCCCTTGTTCTTTGTAAATGCCACTTGTCTACCCTTAAGAACCCACTCCAAACCAACTTTCAAAGTTTGAACAAATACTCCCAGTCCAAAACATTGAAGCCTGATTGAGCGGCTTTTGCATACAATATAGCTTTTGTTTTCAATTTCGTCATCATCCATGGTGGGGCATGATAATGCCAAAGTGCTTGTACTAGTAAGTCTATTGTTGATTTTAGACAACGCATGTGTATGTTTGTGCAGAAACAAAAAGACATCCTCCATTTGCTTTGAAGAAGAAATGGATGCTCTACTCTAGCTCAAACAAAGTCTCTCCAACACATCTGACCTCCTTTCTTCTTGAAATGGTGAAGATTGTTGTCGATGGACCGGAGTCATGTGCGACCGAGCAAATGGACATATCGTCGTGCTCGAGATCACACTAGGAACTGAATTGTCGGTATCACAAATTGTTTCCACAGCTAGTGAATTTAACTCTTCTTTGCTTAACTTGAGATACTTGAGCTACCTAGACTTAAGCGGGATCTCTTTGCACGTGCGTACATGCCCAAATTCATTGGCTCGATGAAGCAGTTGAAGTACCTTAATTTGTCCAACTCTTTCGTTTTTGCAACTGTTCCATGTGAATGGGGAAATCTCACTAAGTTAGAAGTCCTTGATCTCCATTGTGAGAATTGCTTAGTTGTTCTTGATGACATTCAGTGGGTTTCGCATCTTCAGGCATTGAAGTACCTCGACATGAGTGGCCTAAATGTTACCGGATCTAGAGACCTCATGCAGGTGATTAGCATACTCCCATCTTTATCACATTTGAGCCTACTAACTTGGAGGTTTCATGATTTTCACCTGTCTTCTGATCACTTGGCCAATTGTAGTTCTCTACAGCTTTAGTACCTTGATCTTTCAAATAATTTTTTCGAAGGTCCAATCCCTAGTGCTATGTTTCAAAACATGACTTCTCTTCGGCACCTTGATCTTTCAACAAACTTTTTTAACTCTTCAATACCAAGGTGGTTCGATAAATTGAGAAGTCTTGTCCATCTCAATCTTGCACAAAGTATTTTGCAAAGTATTGAAGGAGGGTTGTTCTCTTTCTTAAGGAACAACCAGTTCCTCGAGTCACTATTCTTGGGCCATAACGAATTTCATGATGAGATATTTTCAATCGAGGGAAATTCTTCGGGCCTTATAGGGAAAAACTTCAAGCAACTGGAGGTAAATAATAATTTCCTTCAGGAGGCTTTGCCAGATTGACTGTTTCACTTGAAAAACTTGATGATACTTGATCTTTCTTTTAATCAATTAAAAGGGAATATTCTCTATGCATTAGGAAGATTGCAAGTCTTAGTGGTTTTAGATCTCAATCATAATCTTCTAAATGGCACTATTCCATACAATCTCGGGCAACTTCAATATCTTTCCTATTTCGATCTTTCAGCGAATTCCTTGAGAGGAACACTTTCCGAAACCCATTTCTCAAACCTTTCGGCCCTATCTTATTTAGATATCAGCAACAACAATTTAGCTTTGGAGGTGGATTCCGACTGGATACCACCCTTCAATCTCTCATACATTCGGATGATTTCTTGTAAGTTCGCAAAAGAATTTCCGCAATGGATAAGAACACAAGTCAATGCAAATGAGATAGTTTTGTCCAATGCCTCCATCAAAGGAGCTCTCCCAGATTGGTTAGGTCTCGTGTCACTCTTCCACCTGAATCTCTCCTACAACCAAATAAATGGATACTTGCCAAAATTTTCTTCTGACCTGCAATTGTTAGATCTCTCTCACTGTCGCGACCTAAAAAAAATCGGGTTTTCCGATTTTAGGCTAATGGATTACTAGATCAATTAAATTAACTAACCTAGCTCGAGTTCTCCCAAACTCTACCAATTCGCTCCAATTATGAGCATGCAAATATTTTTAATGGGAGTCGCCACTAATCATTTAAGGTAGGTTGATTAGAAACCTAAATAAAATAGCGGAAGTACTATTTTATTTCTGCGAACCAGAAATTATGGATTCGGGGACTTGGTTACGCTAGATTCCCTAACGCCCTTTCGGTACCAATTTCAAGAAAAATACTTAATTTGACAATTTTGATAAATCTTGACTTAGAGTTCAAAGGTGTAGAAATTTTCTTTTTTGATTTTTTTATTTATTTAAATGAAAGCTAACCTATATGTAATGGCGTGCAAAAAATTGACATGCGATTAATACAACCTAACATGCATAACTATATGTCATGCGACGACGTGACCTATTTCTAATGACGGGCATATTATTTTTTGTATTTTTTTCTTTAATGAAATTCGGAATTAAAAATGCCAATTATCTAAACATGCAATTTTAAACTAAAGAAATTAACCTATTCTAGAGTAATATTTTTGGCATTTTTTTAATCAAAATTCGAAATTAAAATCAAGTAAAAAAAATATAACCGCTAAATCTTTCGAATTAAGTTTCGATCTGAAGCCTGATAAATCAATCCTAAAATTCGAAATACCCGCTATGGAAATAACTCTATCTAAAGCCTAATAGATAGATTTATTTCCACGTGTGCGGTTGCGGATTAGGAAATTTTCCTAATCGATCACATCTTGAAAAAATTTAGATATCTTAAATATCTTGGATATATTCAAAAGATTTTGAAAATTCTAAATTCTATCCAAATTTGAAAAGTAATAGTATCCAAGATTTCAAAAAAAAAATCCTAATTGGAATAATGCTTATTATCCAAATATGCAAGATTAGATATCAATAAGCACAAATTAGGCAACAAAATATTCAAACCAAATCGGGATAAGATAATTACCTAATTTGCAGATTTCTTTCCAAATTTGAATTTGCAGATGATCGGGATTGCGGATCAGGATGGTGACCAGCGGTGCATCGGGAGCGGCGGCGCGGTGTCGGGAGCGGCGATGCAGCGACGTGGGTGGTACAACGGCGGTGCAGTGGCGATGTCACGGCAGCTGGCGTGCAGCGGCGACGCGGCGGAGACAGCGGCGGTGGTGCAGGGGACCAACGGCGGGTTGCTGCTGGTGCTTGGTTCGATTCGATGGCCTGGCTCATAGAGACTCGCAAACGGCGGTGGTTGTGGGACTTGCGGCTACTAGCGGTGGAACCTGCAAGAAAAGAATTAAACACGGTGAAGCTTCGTGGGGGGCGTTGGACTGAATCGCCGCGGCAAGGAGGCTGGCGTTGCTCCGAGTCCACTGCAGGAGGCTGCTGCGCTTGTGATCAAAGCTTGCTGCTCGCAGCAAGAACACTTTGAAAGACTTGTTATTTGTGGACTGAAACGCTGTTTGCTCGTAGTGCAAGGGCTGGACGCGACGTCAGAAGGTGCTGTTTCGAGGTAGTCCCTGGGGAAGACCGACTCAAAACCATCAACCAAAGAGAAGCCTGAAGTTCACTGGCTCCAGATGTATGTCAGTGAGCGTCTCTCCCTTGTGAGATCAACATTTGGACTTGGTGGTGATCGAAAACCCACGAGGACTGGTTGATTCGATGAGGGAGGCACCGCTGTCAAGCGACCAGGGAATAACCATGGAAGGGAGGCCGAGAGCTTCGCTCTTTCTCTCCAGTTCAACCTTCTTGTTCTCCTCTCTATATTGTCTCACGCCTCCCCTTCGCTTTTTTTTTTTCTGACGCTTTTTCTCTCCCTCTCTCTCTCTCTCTCTATGGCCGTGTGTCTCTCGTGTTTCTTGTGTGTGTCAGATTCCAAAAGACCAGTCCCCCAGATTATGAGACATAAACATATATTTATAGTGTAAACCTAGATCAATTAGCCGGGCTTTCTAGTCCTAATGGGCTTAGGTTTAGGCTTTAATTTAATTCTAAGTGGGCTGAATTAATTTGAGCTTTTCTTTAATTAAGCATAATGGGCTAATTTAAGCTCAAATTAAGACAACCAAGCCCTTTTGCATGTGATTTTCGGTCCATGCTTTCCGAGTGAGCCGAGTCTCGTTCGGTGCCCAAGCTCAATTTACGTGATGAATTTTAAGCTCGCTTACCACCGCCGATCCGATACGAAATGCAGTTAATCTATATGAACCTAAACTTTATGCTATGCGATTTGTAATATTTTTGTTCAAGGGTTAAAATTTAATCCCTAATTTTCTATGCAATTAACCACTAAATGATGCGCCGAAATTTAGGTGTCAACAGATGTCCCTCTTTGAGTGGAAGCTCACAGAGGTTTCGCTCAAAGACTGAGACCTAAATTTAAACTATACAAAATGATGAATGATTTTTTTTTTAATGCAATGATGCATGATTTGCAAACAATAAAGAACGTATGCTAAGGCTTCTCACTTCATGTAGAGCGGTGAAAGAGCCTTACATACGGATCGCACAAAAAGCGTCCAAGTGAGGGAAAGCTTTATAATGCTTTGACTTCCCTCGATCTCCAAACTTCTGGTCCACTGAAAGTAAGGTTCTCGAGGTACTAGATTGCCTATATGTTACCTGTAGTTTTCTACAGATGTGAAATAGCGCATGATATAAAGAAAAAATGGGATGTGTTACCCATACCACTGGGCAATCACTAAAAGGATCATGTCACCTCTTCCATTGGATGAACATGAAATAGGGTGTGCCGCGTACTCCACTTAGCAACACCAAATGAGAAATTATGCTGCCTGTACTACTGGGCGAACATGAAATGGGGTGTGCCGCGTACTCCACTTAGCAACACCAAATGAGATATTGTGCTGCCTGTCCTACTGGGCGAATATAAAATGGGGTGTGCCGCGTACTCCACTTGGCAACACCAAATGAGATATTATGCCGCCTATCCTACTGGGCGAACATAAAATGGGGTGTGCCGCGTACTCCACTTGGCAACACCAAATGATATGTCACCTGTTCCACTTGGCGAACATATGAAAGAGATCATGTCTCATATTCTGGGAAAAGAGAAACAATGAAGAAGAATTAGTAGACGTACCTGATTTCTTCTTGTGTTATAAAAATGGCAAGTGCAATTGCATTGCACCTATTTTTACCTGAAAAAAGGTTAAAACAACACATGCGCAGGAGCAGAGAAAACATAATTCATGAATCTGCTTGCATTACCAAGCTTCACTAGGGAATTTATCAATAAGAACAACCATTTCGTCCTTTTGACAATTTGATCACATTAAATGAGAGACCTTTAATCAGAAAAGACTTTCTACTCACTCTCAATGAAAGGCTTTTGATCCGACCTTTGATGCGGGTATAAGAATCACTCAAACTCTCTTCATCGTGCTTGACAAGGGTTCAGATATTCTCAAAATCAGTATGACTTGACCAATTTGAGAGATCTTTATAAGGACTAAAACGTGGGTTTGGTCAATGGCTTAGCAAAAGGGACTCTTCGAGTCGAGGTTATTGAAAAAATTGATATCACCAGCTGCTCCGGGTTTACAAGTCAGGAATGCTGCAAAAATGAGATAGAAAAATCTTGCTCGCACTTCTTCGAGCAACATTTATAAATATTTGAAACTCTATGTTAACTCAAGTGCCCTATTCTGAAGAGACTTCGGTAAGGGTTGTAACGTAGGTTCGGGTAGGCTTGAAATGAATGGCTTATTTCATCAAAGGAGGGTATTATGAACATGGAAATTGGTGATCATCCAATCATACTACTGGTATCATTGATCTATCTCTAGTGATTGCTCCACAAACGAACCTTCAAATGGTCTTTTCCTTGAAGAATGATCTTGCATATCGACTCAGTTCTTGCTTAAGCCTTTCTTTCTCTCTTTTCTCCTTTTTTTTTCTTCGAGAGTTTTTTCTGAGAGAGAGAACTTCGATTTAATGGAGTCCTTTTGCGTCCTTTATGATGAATTTTCTTTCTAGCTCCCATTTGCCTCAAGTCATCTTGAACTTGCTTTGAGATGATTTCATTTGTTTATCACCAGAATGATCACCAATCGGGTTGAAATGAATTCACCGCTCAAATTGGGTATGCAAAGGGTATACTGTGTAGGGATATAGAAAGAAATGCTCTTCGTCATATCTAAGGCACTCGAGCTAACACAGAACTTGCATGCAATAAATATACTTGAAGATTGATGTAAGTGAAAGCAAGAGAATTCTAACCATTTTGAACTTTCTAAGAAATGGCCCCAGTATGGGGTTGTTCCCGACAGGGGTAAGAAATGAAACTCTGTTCAAAGGGGTTAAGCAAATGATAACCTGTAGTGTTTAGATAGAGGAAATGAATGCCTCTCATCATTTCGGTCGTCATACTTTTCGTGAGATAATCCTTTACCTTGTCAGCACGGAATTTTCACTCAACTCGCACTAGGGATTATTATTCAGGACAAGTATGCCAGGACAAGTATGGAAATGTCTTGCCTTTCGTCATCTTGAAGTCTCTCATGCAATATGATCGCTTTATTAGGACAGAAACAGATTGCCAGATCAAAAGCCTTCCTCAAACAAAACTTGGTAACATAAATTGATTCATGAAATTCAATTTGAAACTTGATAGAAACAAAGTCAGAATGAGTACAAATCAAGTGTAATACTTCTTTACAGAATCGGAATTAACTGGACTGGAAAAAACACAACCATCCATCTCAGCCAAAATCAAAGCCCCTCCTGGAAGGACTTTCTTCACAATGTACGGGCCGCCATAATTTGGGGCGAATTTTCCTCCTGCAAGAGGAACTATTGGCAATAACTTCCGCAGGACAAGGTCGCCTACTTGAAAATGTCGAGGCTTGACTTTCTTGTTGAAAGATTTAGCAACTCGTTGTTGGTAGCACTGGCCATGACATAGAGCTCTAAGCCTTATCTCATCAATCATGTTCAACTGGTCCAATCTCTGCTGGATCCAATCTGCTTCTGACAATTGTACCTGTGAAAGAATACGTAACGAAGGAATTTCAACCTCAACAGGTAGAACTGCTTCCATACCGTACACAAGAGAATATGGAGTTGCCCTTGTAGATGTCCGGATAGAAGTTCGATATGCCATAAGTGCAAAAGGTAATCTCTCATGCCAATCACGATAGTTCTCAGCTGTTTTAGCCAAAATTTTCTTGATATTCTTGTTGGCTGCTTCGACCGCTCCGTTCATCTGCGGACGGTATGGAGAGGAATTCAGATGCTTGATCTTGAACTCCTTGAACAGATCATCCACCAATTTATTATTTAGATTTGACCCATTGTCAGTAATTATGGTCTCAGGTGCACCATATCGAGCAATGATGTCTCGACGAATGAACTTCACCACATTCCGGGCCGTCACTGTCGTATAGGACATAGCTTCGATCCACTTCAAAAAATAATCGATAGCGACCAGGATAAACCGATGTCCATTTGACGCTTTAGGATTGATTGGGCCAATCACATCAATGCCCCACATAGAAAATGGCCATAGTTCAGACATCTGATGCAATTCATTCGGGGGAGTATTAATCTTGTCACCATGGATCTGGCATTTGTGACAATTCGGACATGCTGAATGCAATCACTCTCTGAAGTGAGCCAGTAATAACCCATCCTCATTATCTTCCTTGCTAGCATATGACCATTCATGTGCGGACCACATACTCCCTCATGTACTTCTAGCATCAAATGAACAGCCTCGGTTGAATCAACACATCTTAATAAAACCGAATCATAGGAACGCTTGTATAGGCATTCTCCGCTCAAGAAGAACTTCGATGCCATTTTCTTGATATACTTTTGGTCAGATGCGGTACTTTTCTCAGGAAACTCCTGTGTTTGAAGATATACCTTGATATCATGATACCACAGCTTGTCGTCGGGCTCCTCTGTCAAGGCCATGCAATAAGCCGGTTTCTGTAAGACTTCTATCTTCAAAGGTTCAACTTCTAAACCGCTTGTCACTCGTAGCATTGCCGATAACGTAGCCAGAGCATCGGCAAAACTGTTTTGAGTTCTTGGCAAGTATTCAAACGAAATGTCTTCAAACTCTTCCACCAACTCCTCCAAATAGACGTGATAGGGCTGCAACTTAGCATCTCTAGTTTGCCATTTACCAACGGTATGAAGAATAATGAGGGTTGAATCCCCGAACACCTTAAGTTGAGCTACTCCCATTTCAATTGCAGCTTGTAACCTGAGGATGCATGCTTCATATTCGGCGATATTGTTCGTCCAAGGAAATATCAATTTCGCTGTGACCGGATAATGTTGTCTGCCTGGAGATATTAAAACTGCCCCATACCTGATCCTGACAAGTTTACGGTTCCATCAAAATACATGGTCCATACATACTCATCAATTGGCATGACTCTATCCTCTAACGGATCCAGATCCTCATTTTTCCTAGGATTTTCAGCCAAGACATCAGCAATTACTCGTCCTTTGACTGATTTCTAGGACATGAATCGAACATTAAATTCTGAGATAAGAATCTGCCATTTTGCCAGTTTTCTAACCAAAGCGGGTTGATTGAGCAAGTATTTGATGGGATCATACTCTGTCACAAGCAATATCTGATAGTGCAAAGTGTATTGCCTCAATCTGTGTAGTACCCAAACCAATGCTGCGCACGTTCTTTCTGCTTCAGAATAATTCATCTCAGAGGCGATGAATTTCTTACTCAAATAATAAATCGCACGCTCCTTTCCATTCTCTTCACTTTTCTGAGCAAGCATGGCACCTAAGGATTCACTGTGGATTGTAAGGTACAGGATCAGAGGTTGCCCCGGCGTTGGTGGAACAAGCACTGGCGGATTCATCAAGTAGTGCTTAATCTTGTCGAATGCCAGTTCACACTCTTCATCCCACCTAACCAGCGCATTCTTCTTGAGGAGTTTAAAGAAAGGCTTCGCTGTCTCAGATAGCTGAGAAATAAATCTGGCAATATAGTTTAGTCTGCCCATTAAGCTACGAACTTCCTTCACCGAAGAGGGAGATTTTATTTCACAAATGGCTTTCACTTTTGACGGGTCAATCTCAATCCCTTTGTTACTAACAATGAAGCCAAGTAGTTTGCCAGAGGCTGCCCGAACACGCATTTTGCTGGATTGAGGCGCAATTTGAACTTACGAAGCCTGTCGAATAATTTCATCAAGGTTTCTATGTGATCTTCTCCACATCGAGTTTTTGCAATCATATCGTCAACATAGACCTCGATCTCATTATGCATTATGTCATGGAACAACGTGACCATTGCTTGCTGGTAAGTTGCCCCAGCATTTTTTAGACCGAAGGGCATCACCTTGTAATGAAATGTCCCCCAAGGAGTGGTAAATGATGTTTTCAACTTATCATCTTCATTCATCAAGATCTGATTATAACATGAGAAATCATCCATGAAGGAGAATAGTTCGAATCCAGCTATACTATCCACAAGCACATCAATGTGCGGGAGTGGAAAATCATCTTTAGGACTAGATTTGTTCAGATCTCGGTAGTCAACACATACTCGAACCCGACCGTCTTTCTTCAT
This sequence comes from Syzygium oleosum, assembly GCF_021117445.2. Classification (NCBI taxonomy): domain Eukaryota; kingdom Viridiplantae; phylum Streptophyta; class Magnoliopsida; order Myrtales; family Myrtaceae; genus Syzygium; species Syzygium oleosum. The sequence continues at coordinate 2,475,396 of NW_026607520.1, read as the reverse complement.
CACTAGGACTATATTAACGACCCATTCTGAGTATTGGGTAGTCTCAATAAATCCCACGTCAAGAAGCTTCATGACCTCTTCCTTGATTTTTTTCGCCAGTTCTGGCTTAGCTCTTCGCGGCCTTTGTTTCACAGGCTCAACCGAAGAATCAGTCGGTAGACAATGTTCGACGATCGATCGATCAAGACCCGGCATGTCAGCATAAGACCAGGCAAAGATGTCTTGATAATCCTTCAACAACTGGGTCAAGCGTTTGGCCACATCTCCAGGAAGACATGCCCCAACCTTCACCTCTCTAGGATTCTCCGAGTCGCCAAGATTGATCACTACGATTTCTTCAATAGTCAGAGGCTTAGATTTCTCATGGATTTCCAAGTTCCGTCGTATCTCTTCATCATTCGGATTAGAATCGTCTGAGTCATCGGATTGACTTGCATCACATATATGAGGATCCATGATTCCCGTCCCTTCGCATGCCTCGAGATTAGTCCTGAAACATGAAAGAAAGGAATCAAAAAGACAAGACGGGGCTTAACTACATGCAATTTTTAAAAATTGTTCTTTGCTTTTTTTTTTAAATTCATTTTGCTTTCGAAGACCTTGAAACGAGAATTCTTGAGAAGCCCAACTCTCAGTTCTTACCGTAGATGACAAATTTTTCAATCGTTGGTTATCGTCATCGGGTTGGTTTAGGACACTTCAACAAGATTCAAAATGCTAAAAAACGCTGTAATTTTATTAATATTGAACCAATGAATTACATCTTATTGGATTGAAAAACCTAAGTGCAACATGAATAGGAATGACAATAGAAAAAAGCAATAAAGATTCCCATACAGGGGAGATACGAAAACTAGAAATGATTACTCTTGAGGGCTAGCGCCCATCTCTTCAAGTGGTCCTTCAGTGATTGCACAAATGGAGGTCTCGGCAAATCAACCGGTGAGGTAAGGTATACCATCATCAAAGTCCACCACCCTCGACTCCGGCTTCTTGAAAATACAGGGTGGCTGGTTATCGTCAGAATCGTCAGACAAACTGACCAGAATCACTTTACCATGCTTCTTAGGTGAGTCAGTTAGGGCTTGTGGCGACTCAGGAAAAATAAGCCAAAGATCATCCTCAGTCAAGATCAAATTTAAATGTTCATATCCTCCCACAACTCCAGCCGAGTGAAAGGTGTCGTTGATGGAAGGTGGTAAGGGACTTTGACCTGCTCCTGTTCGGCTTCTGCAAGAATCGTTGCTTTGTTCGCGGCTTCCCTGCCCATGATATCCCAAACCAGCTTTGTGGGATTGTCCATTTGTCTCGATCGGGGTATGAATGCCTTAGCCTTCCTTTCCAAGACCCTGACCTGGCTTAAAACCATTACCGGCCATGACTTTAGCCACCATGAGAGCTACTTTAGAAACTTCGGGAACGGGCAACGGTATATCAGAGGAAGCTTGAATAACTTGAACTATCTCAAATGAATGATAGCTATCCTCCTCAACATGATCGGGTTCTATGTATGGGATCGATGTTGCATTGAAGATTTGGTGATCTTCCTCTCCATAAATTGTAACCAACTTTGCTTCAGCCACAAACTTGATCTTCTGATGCAAACTGGAGGGTATTGCGCCTGCATTGTGAATCCATGGCCGTCCCAGCAAGAAATTGAAAGCAGAAGGGATATCCAGCACTTGAAAAAGAATATCAAACACTAAAGGTCCGATCTGCAGCTTTAAGTTAATATGGCCTATGACATCCTTCTTTACTCCATCAAAGGCTCGGACAAAAGTCTTGGCTGCTTCCATGGTAGATGGAGGAATGCCCAGCCTTTTTAAAGTAGCCAATGGGCATAAATTCAGAGCCGACCCGTTATCAACAAGCACCCTAGCCATGTGAGTCTCCTTGTACTTCACTGATATGTGAAGCGCCTTATTATGACCACGTCCTTCAACTGGGATTTCCTCATCAGAAAATGCTACTTGATCTTTGAGGAGGATCGTCCCGACAAACCCTTCTAGCTTATCTTCTTCAATAGTCTCGGGCACATGAATCTCACTCAACACTTCATTAGAGCACTCCGATGCTTATCTGATGTCTGGAGAAGTTTCAACAACGAGACTTGTGCAGGTAACTTTCTCAGCTGATCAACCACGTTATATTCACTAGCCTTAATCACAGCTAGGAATTCCTTCGCTTCTTTCTTAGCCACTGGCTTGGCCGGTTGCTTATCAGGATAAGTTCGCCTTGACCTCGTTATCATATCAACGTCGTACAACCATGGGACCATCTTGTCACTCTCATAAGCGTAGGGCTGAGGTGATGCCAAGATCAATACTTCCGGAGTGTCGGGTATAATGATCTCGAGGTCATCGTCAGAGGCGTCCTCGAGAGCGAGCATGTCAGGATCCAACTTCACTTGTTCATCGGTCATCCTTGCGAGTTCTTCATTCCAATCAATGATGACTTGGGATATAGCGGCCACTACCACGAATTCATCTGCTGTCCCAATCATCCCCTCTCTCAACAACTCATCCACTTTCTTTCTTATGTCACCGAGTGACACCATCTCACCGGTCAAAACATAACCAGCTCAGACTAAAGCATCGAACATATCTTCGAGAGGGACCCTGAAGCCTCGAACCTACTTGACTCCCGGGCCAAGGACAACATTTGTACTGCTCGAATGATCAGGGAATGGCTTGTTCTGCACATTGGGCTTACCGGCTGACTGTAGTGCAAACGCTCCAGTCTCGAGTAGATCCTGCACTCGATGTTTGAGCACTTGTCAATCATCTGTCGAATGCCCAACCTCACCTCTATGGTAATCGCATTTCTTCGACGGATCATACTTTGCATAGCCGGCAGCGTTAGATCTTTGTGGCTCTGAATTCAACAAGTTCTTCTTCCTTAGTACCGCCAGTACCTGAGATAACATCTCGGGAAGTGGAGTAAACTGGCGGGATTTGCGCTGTTGGCGTGGGTCTTGCTGGCCTTGCCGTCCATAAGAGGTCGTCTGCTGGGTGCTAAATTGTAGCTTCGGGGCCTGAGCTGGCGTCTTCTGCACATAGGTCATGTTGACTTCGGGGACATGCTCTTTGTCCTTCTTACTAGTAAATCTCTTGCCTGATGAACCTGACTCACTGTACCATCCTTTCTTGAGCCCGGACTCAATCTCCTCACCCATGGCTATCAGCTGGCTAAAAGATTGGACGGCCGTTACTAACATTCGTGAATGAACCGGCTGCGGTAGAGTGGACACGAACAACTTCATTAAGTCACGTTCTGAGGGTTCAGGCATGATCTGCCTTGCCATGTTCCTCCAACGAGTGGCATACTCCTTCAGAGTCTCGCCCTTTTTCTGCTCAGCTCTCTCCAGGTCTTCCCTTGTAATAGTGACGTCGAGATTGAACTTGAAGTGCTTGACGAAAAGGTTTGCTACCTCTTCCCACGAGTCTTTCCGGTTGATCTGGTGGTTGGTATACCACCTCATTGCAGCATCCTTTAAGCTTGCTTGGAAGGTTTGGATCATTAGGGGTCCATTAGACACATATCTATTCATGAGCCCCTGGTACATATCGATGTGCTGAATTGGGTTCGAGGTGCCGTCGTACTTCTCAAAGGCTGGCATCTTGAATTTATCGGGCACTTGGACCCGGGTAAAAATGGACAAATTAACAGGCGGAACACTTTGAGTTCCCTCCACTTCACGTAACCTATGGTCGAGCTTGGCCAACAACTTGGCATTCTCATCGTTGGGGGGGTGATCAAAATGGCATCTTGAATAAGGAACAGGGACCGACGAAGAAGCACTAGTGTCGATCAAAATGGCATCATCTAGTTGAAGGGTTGGAGTAGTGTTTACTGCAGGAGATTTGTCAAGGCGGAGGCCTTGACGGGTTGGAGGTGGAATCTCCGATTGGGAGGCAACATTGATCTGCTACTGCTTGGCCATGAGATCACTCATCATTTTGGATATGGCAGTTGTGATATGCTCATGATTTTATTCATGTGTTCTTTCAGCTTTTCGTCAATCATGGCTGCAATCTCGGCTTGATTGGCCATCCTTCTTTTGGTCACCGATCGAGTATTATGAGGATGAGGGGGATCCTGGCAAATTACCTGGAAAAAGCAACAGTGGAATAAATACGACAAGTAAGAATAACGAGTCAGTCCATGACATCCTTTAGACCCTCAAGATGAAATTTCCTTCGAACAACCGATTCGTCCAGTAAATTTCAAATTGCTTTATTCAATAAAAACCTGGACTGATTCCAAAATTTACAAATTATAGCTCAACATTTTTCATGAAAAATGTCTCAAAAGAATTCTTATAAAAATCGTTCAGCAACATTTATTACCAAAAACATCAATAGCATGAAGTACAAATGTAAGCTAACATTCCATCCTAAAAGAAAGACAAACTCCCTAAACCAAACAAGAAATCAGACGGTCTTCCTCTTTTTAGAGGCCACGTGATCTATTGACGAATGGGCCTTCAAGGCACGCCGTAATCGTGCATTCTCTTCAGCCAGAGCATCTGCCTTATCTTGGGCCTTCATCGCCTTTTCTTCGCTGATTTTGATTTGAGTCTGAAGGGTATGCCGTACTGTCACGACCGGGATCTTCGGGAGTATCTCAGCAGGGATGGTATGATACTGAACATACCGGGCCATGGCAAAGTGACGCTTCATCCTTCCGGTGGGCTCATCTGCGGGCCAAATCAGCTTCTGAGTGGAACAATTCTGCCAAGCTTCAGAATGACGCCTAAGCTCGACTCTGTAGGACTCTCCTTTCTCGAACTGGACTTGAAATTCATTGGGCCCGAGTGGAGGTGGGACATCCTGCAGAACTCGGAATTGACGTGTAACTCGAAGGGGCTGATAGCAGGTTACCCCATAAATGCCCATCAAAGGTACGGGCTTCTGATCGCCATGGTATAGTCGAGCCTCAACCTCCTGAAACCACACAGCTTGCCAATGGAAAATCTTAGAGCTTGGATCCTTGAACAGATGGACCCATTGTGTATAGTGCAAGCTCTTAGTTTGATCTTGTATTTGTTTGAACCTTAAAATAGGGTTATCAGTCATGTCCATTTCAAATACAGTCATATTTTCCCCAAATTGAGAAAGGTGTGAGAAAAGCCAGATTTGTAAAAGCTCAATCGGGGCTCGAAAAGCTCTATCTTTTCCTTTCTTGAATCGTGTCAGAGATATGAAAGTTTCTACCAGAATTGTGTTTATAAAACTAACTCCACCACATATTTGTTTTACCGTCCAAGCTATCACCGGATCAATAGCATTTTGACGGAATGGAAAAACGATGAGTCCAAAAAAAAAACTAAGATAAAAATTTTAGATCTCATGAGGACGGAGTTATTTTCGAAACATTCAATAAGAAAAGATAATGGGCATGCTTGACAATTACCCTTTAGCACTTTTTCAATTTCCTTTTTAGTCAAATTCAAAAATTCAGCAAGCACTACCACAGGATCTACCTTAATGGGTGGTTCAACTATATCCAACTCAATCGATTTCCCAATGGCAATACTGCATTCTTCCAGAGTCGGTGTGAGCTCAAACTTACCTCCCAACACAAATGTGGTTGTCTCGGGGCACCAAAAATGAGCGAGTGCTTGCATGATCCCGCTCTGAACATCTATGTCTAGGATTGGCAGCATGAATCCAATACGCTTGAGAACGTACTGCTGACCATCTGGCTTCAACTGGCTCCATAACTTCTTGAGCTCTAGCTTCGGAGTAGGCACGAAACGGATATCGAGGCGACCCATTCTTATATAGACCACGTGCCAAAAGACTCAACCTAAACCATGGACCGACTCAAAATAAGATACAGAAAACCAACGATAAAGCTCGAGAAATTACCGTCTTGGGGAAAAATGTCAATCACAGAGACATGCACATGAATAGTGAGTTTAAATCTTAATCTATCTATCCTAATGGCTTTTGCAAAGTGAAATGATGAATGGAACGACACGTCGCAGCCTCGCGTACAATCATCATGACTAGTCGCGGCCTCGCATACCATAGTCATGACTAGTCGAGTCCAATCACTTCGGCTTGGTTCGGTCGACAAGGGTAACCTCCATGCATTGTAGCCTCACGTGCACGAGGACGACCCTTGAGCCATTTTTTGAAAAAAATTTCGGGATCCAAATGGGATAACCTTTAGCGAAGTCTAATCGCTAAGGTTAAAGAACCATCCAAATACCATCTTAAAACTGTGGGTGTGACCCAGGTCCAGTCACAGGTTGTGTGTGGTGTAGTGCAAATACTGTAAATCATGTACAACAATTATATGCAAACACCACTTCAATAGTACAAAAATTAAATCACAATTCCACTCCACCAAGCCTGCAAAACAAAGGGTTAGCCAATCACTACTCCCCTTATAACTCCCATCCTGCAAAACCATTTAACACCTAAGAATGAGAATTCAATCAAATTTTGTCAAATCGAGTGATTTTTCCATAAAAAATTTTTGGCCTAAGTCCTCCTTAAATTTTTTTTAAAAAAAATTCAAGTTTGTCCCCAGTGGAGTCGCCAAGCTGTCGCGACCTAGAAAAAATCGGGTTTTCCGATTTTAGGCTAATGGATTACTAGATCAATTAAATTAACTAACCTAGTTCGAGTTCTCCCAAACTCTACCAATTCGCAACTTAGATCCAATTATGAGCATGCAAATATTTTCAAAGGGAGTCGCCACTAATCATTTAAGGTAGGTTGATTAGAAACCTAAATAAAATAGCGGGAGTACTATTTTATTTCTGCGAATCATAAATTATGGATTCGGGGACTTGGTTACGCTAGATTCCCTAACGCCCTTTCGGTACCAATTTCAAGAAAAATACTTAATTTGACAATTTTGATAAATCTTGACTTAGAGTTCAAAGGTGCAGAAATTTTCTTTTTTGATTTTTTTTATTTATTTAAATGAAAGCTAACCTATATGTAATGGCGTGCAAAAAATTGACATGCGATTAATGCAACCTAACATGCAAACTATATGTCATGCGACGACGTGACCTATTTCTAATGACGGGCATATTATTTTTTGTATTTTTTTCTTTAATGAAATTCGGAATTAAAAATGCCAATTATCTAAACATGCAATTTTAAACTAAAGAAATTAACCTATTCTAGAGTAATATTTTTGGCATTTTTTTTATCAAAATTCGAAATTAAAATCAAGTAAAAAAAATATAACCGCTAAATCTTTCGAATTAAGTTTCGATCTGAAGCCTCACAGATCGATCCTAAAATTCGAAATACCCTCTATGGAAATAACTCTATCTAAAGCCTGATAGATAGATTTATTTCCACGTGCGCGGTTGCGGATTAGGAAATTTTCCTAATCGATCACATCTTGAAAAATTTTAGATATCTTAAATATCTTGGATATATTCAAAAGATTTTGAAAATTCTAAATTCTATCCAAATTTGAAAAGTAATAGATATCCAAGATTTCAAAAAAAAAATCCTAATTGGAATAATGCTTATTATCCAAATATGCAAGATTAGATATCAATAAGCACAAATTAGACAACAAAATATTCAAACCAAATCGGGATAAGATAATTACCTAATTTGCAGATTTCTTTCCAAATTTGAATTTGCAGCGGATCGGGATTGCGGATCAAGATGGTGACCGGCGGTGCGTCAGGAGCGGCGGCGCGGTGTCGGGAGCGGCGATGTAGCGACGTGGGCAGTACAACGGCGGTGCAGCGGCGATGTCATGGCAGCGGGCGTGCAGCGGCGACGCGGCGGAGACAGCGGCGGTGGTGCAGGGGACCAACGGTGGGTTGCTGCTGGTGCTTGGCTCGATTCGATGGCCTGACTCGTAGAGACTCGCAAACGGCGGTGGTTGTGGGACTTGCGGCTACTAGCGGTGGAACCCGCAAGAAAAGAATTAAACACGGTGAAGCTTCGTGGGGCGTTGGCCGAATCGCCGCGGCAAGGAGGCCGGCGTTGCTCGAGTCCACCGCAGGGAGGCTGCTGCGTTTGTGATCAAAGCTTGCTGCTCGCAGCAAGAACACTTTGAAAGACTTGTTATTTGTGGATCGAAACGCTGTTTGCTCGTAGTGCAAGGGCTGGACGCGACGTCGAAGGTGCTTTTCGAGGTAGTCCCCGGGGAAAACCGACTCAAAACCATCAACCAAAGAGAAGCCGAAGTTCACGGCTCCGGTGTATGTCGGTGAGCGTCTCTCCCTTGTGAGATCAACATTTGGACTTGGTGGTGATCGAAAACCCACAAGGACTAGTTGATTCGATGAGGGAGGCACCGCTGTCAAGCGACTAGGGAATAACCATGGAAGGGAGGCCGAGAGCTTCGCTCTTTCTCTCCAGTTCAACCTTCTTGTTCTCCTCTCTATATTGTCTCACGCCTCCCCTTCGCTTTTTTTTTTTCTGACGCTTTTTCTCTCCCTCTCTCTCTCTCTATGGCCGTGTGTCTCTCGTGTTTCTTGTGTGTGTCAGATTCCAAAAGACCAGTCCCCCAGATTATGAGACATAAACATATATTTATAGTAAAACTTTTCACATTTTCCCGCCTCTGATCCTGATCACGCGGGTACTGTTCACTTTCTCTCCCGTTTTCTGATTTTCGCGGTACTGTTCACTCGCCCAGAAGGTGCGCCTCCTGGGGTGTTCCAGCCACCGTTTGTGGCTGTAACTTGGTGGCTAGACTCGCAAGGTTAGCCTTTCACTTTCTCCCGCTTGAATATAGAGATCATTGTGTCTGCTACTCGGGAGAACAGATCTGGAAATTTGGGTTTCTGGTTTTCTGGCTTGCTGTCGGTTTTGGGGGATTATCTGGGCGATACTTCCTGGTTCTCGGATCAATCCTCTGCATTCTGCTAGTCTGGGGGTGGGTTGAATCTTTAAGACGGGGGTAGAATCCTTACTTGAATTTACCCAGAATCTGAGCTGGGTGCTGCTCGACTGGGTTTGAAACGTACCCTCTGCTATATGGCTCCCCTCCTTCAAAGCTGACCATGACTGAAAAGCAAAGTTCTGGGGATCCCTTACCGCGTCTGAAGGGAAACATGGAGCAGGTTGTCCCGCTGAAGGGACCTTCTAAGCCTCCCACACACAATGCTGGCCCGTCTAGAGTCAGTGCCCTATCTGACCATTCTGGGAAAACAGAGCAACCTGCTGTTCAACCAAAGAAAAAGTCTGTATATGTGGCTCATCATGAGCAACGAAATTCTCGGGGTCGAAGTAGGGGCCGTTCCAGGTCCAACAGACGCCCGTCTGATGCTGGGATCGCCTTAGTCCCTCCAAGTGACCGATCTCATCGAAGTCGAAGCAAAGGGGCAGCATCTTCCAAGGATCCCCCTCAGGGAATGAAGCAGCAAATAACCCAGAAATCATGGGCGATGGTTGCTAGAACGATGGAAAAGGGGTATGGCCTCTCCTTTATACCTCCAACTATTGTTGATGGCAAACATGTTGTTAGAATATCTGATCATATATTGGAAGAAGCTAATCCGAAATGGAAAGAATGTATCGTTGGATACTTTGTGGGGAAAAAACTCCCCTTCAAGTTGACAGAAACAGCAATCAAAAATGTCTGGGGGTCAAATGTTATTGAAGTCTTAGCTAATCCTGATGGTTTCTTTTTTTTCCACATTCCGGACGAATTCTATCGTCGGAAAATTCTGGATGGGGGGCCTATAACCATTCTCAGAGTCCCCATGATGTTACAGCAATGGCATCCTACTCTGAAACTAGTGAAAGACCAGCATAAGTCTCTTCCGGTTTGGGTGAAGTTGAGGGACATGCCTGTCTCCCTCTGGTCAGCTACTGGTATTAGTGCTGTTGCCAGTGCAATCGGAAAACCTCTTCATGTTGACCTTCAAACAGAGAAGATGAAGATGATATCATACGTTAGAGTGTGCATCGAAATTAGTGCTACACAAAATCTGGCTGACTCCATTGACATTTATATGAATGAGGAAATCTGGAAGATCAAGGTTGAATATGAATGGCGCCCAATCTCGTGCACGACTTGTGGCATCTTTGGGCACAAATGTCCTCCCACAAGTGTGATACCATCTGGGCCTTCCACAGAGCCTAGTCCTCCTATTAGTGCTGATAAAGCCCCTCACAACGCTGATTCATGGCAGACGGTGAGAAACAAAAAGGGCATTCCCCGCAATATTTCAGTAAATAATGCCTCCCCTGATAGTGGTGATCTCTCGGTCCCCCTCCAGATTTCTCAAAAAGGGGATCGCCAAACCCACCAGGTCAATGCAGGGACCTCTTTGGAATCCTCACCGGATTCCTCTGACTCGGAAGACCAGATAGGTGATCATGGTAGCAATGTTGGTGGTGAATCTGAGGATGAGTCTCCCTCCCCCCTCCCGACTATAACTCAACGCAAAGCTCCATTGAATCAAGCCGAAGTGCCAGCTAGCCGTCCCTCTACTTCTGGAATGGCCGACTCTTTGGCTGCAATCTCGACGGATGATGCTGATCTTGCTACCAAAGACCATCCTGTGCCTGTTACTAGGGGCCCAGTTCAAGAGAGCAGTCCCACAACTGCTAAGGCGGCCAGCCGTAAACCAAAAAAACGGGCTGGCACTAAAAGGAGGTAATTTCTCTAGACCCTTCCTTAATGTTTTTTGGCGTCTGGAATATTAGGGGTCTGGGCGACTCCATTAAACAGGCAGAAATAAGAGCCCTCGTTAGAGCTCACAATTTATCCTGTCTTGGCATCCTTGAGACAAAGATTAATCCGACCCTTTTTGAATCCCTCTCCATTGGACTCGTGCCGGGCTGGGAGTGGAAGACCAATAATGATCTTTCGCCGCGTGGTAGAATATGGATTGGGTGGAATCCGCAAGAAATAGACCTCCAAGTCCTTTCTAGAACCACCCAAGTTATCCATGGTCGGGTTCGTTTGTTGGCACTAAATAAGACTTGTCTGTTTTCGGTTGTTTATGGAGAGCATACTTTTGTGGCTCGCCGTGCTCTTTGGGCAGATCTTGTGCTTTCAAGTAGTCTGTTTGAAAATGAACCTTGGCTGGTTGCCGGGGATTTTAATGCTATAAGGGACAACTCTGATAGAATGGGTAGTTCTAACGCATGGTTGCCAGCCTTTGATGATTTCGGCATTTGTTTGGACCAAGCTGGTCTTGATGACCTGAGATATACTGGCCACCGGTTCTCTTGGTCAACTACAGTGGGAGTAAATCGCAAGCAAAGGAAGATTGATAGGGTGCTGATTAATGCTAACTGGACCAGCTCGTTCTCTTATTCCGAGGCAAACTTCTTGGCTTCCGGAGTTTCTGATCACTCCCCGATGATCATCAGAATTGAACATGCAGTCTCATCGAGAAAGCCATTCAAATTCTTCAATTTTTGGCTATCTCACCAGGCTTTTCCGGATATTGTTAAGCAAGTGTGGGAGTCTCAGATCACTGGAACTCCAATGTTCCGGCTGTGCCAAAAACTCAGAATTCTAAAAGGGAGACTGAAGCAGTTGAATAGAGACTCGTTCTCTGACATTTCGGCCCGCACAGCTCAAGCAAGAGAGATGCTTACGTCCACCCAAGATTCCTTAGCTTGTGATCCTTCTAATATGGATTTGGCGAACCTTGAAAAGGAGCAGCTTCTCATCTTTTCCAATCTACGTCTCCAGGAGGAAGCTTTTTACAAACAAAAATCGAGGATAAGATGGCTGAATGATGGGGACTTGAACACCAAATATTTCCATCATTTCGTCAACAAGCGACAGCATAGCAACCGTATCCTCTCCGTCTCGGACTCTAATGGTGTCCTCCTTTCAGACCCGACATTAGTCCATAACCATATTATCTCGCATTTTCAGACTCTATTATGCGCAAGAGATTCTGATGATGCAAGAGATTCTGATGATCGGCCTTCCTATGCTGACATCCAGCCTATGGTAGCTCGTACTCTCAGTAGTGAACAAATCAACCTGTTATCCAAGGAGGTCTCGGAGTCCGAAATTCGTAAGACTCTCTTCTCCCTTGCCAAAGGTAAGGCCCCGGGGCCGGATGGGTACAATGTTGACTTCTTTATCTCCTCTTGGCAAGTCGTTGGGCCGTCGGTTATATTGGCTATTAAGGATTTTTTTCAGTCAGGCTGCATGCTAAAGGAGATCAATGCCACTATTATTACACTTGTCCCCAAGGTTTCAAATGCCACGGGAATGAACGACTTTAGACCAATTGCATGCTGTAATACAATTTACAAGTGTATAGCCAAAATCCTGGCTAACCGAATTGCTGCTGTGTTGCCGTCAATTATAAGTCCTCAGCAGAATGCTTTTGTAAAGGGTAGGAGAATAGGAGACAATATACTCCTCGCACAGGAGTTATTTGCAGGCTTTCACCATGAACCCTATCTACCTAAGTGTGCCATCAAAGTTGATTTCCGTAAGGCTTATGACACTCGTAGACTGGAATTTTTGAAATCGCTCGGAAGTCTTTGGGTTCCCTACGATGATCACGAAACTTGTTATGGAATGTGTCACTTCTCCTAAATTCTCGATAGCTATCAATGGAGAATTACATGGTTTCTTTGCGAGTGGAAGAGGAATACGGCAAGGCGACCCCCTATCTCCATACCTGTTCACGCTGGTTATGGAAATATTCTCTGGAATTCTGAATTCACAAACTAGGCTCCCGGGTTTTAAATTCTACTGGAGATGTAAGCCCTCTTGCCTAACACACATGTTCTTTGCCGATGATGTCCTTCTATTTTTAGAGGGAAATATCACATCTGCCACCCTCCTTAAAGAAGGGATTCAGCTCTTCTCCAAATGGTCGGGTCTTTACCCGAACCCCAACAAAAGTGAAGTGTATTTTTCTGGTGGAGCTGCAGATACTAAGGATCGTATTCGGGCTACCTTGGGTTTTATTGAAGGCACTCTCCCTTTCCGTTACCTCGGGGTACCCATCCTCGCTTCGAGGATAACGAAAGCGGATTGTAACTCGCTTGTTAACTCCATAACGGCTCGGGCACGCTCTTGGTCCCATCGTTTTCTGTCTTTTGCTGGGCGTCTGCAACTAATCAGGTCTGTTCTCTATGCTATGCAAGTATATTGGACCAATGTCTTCACTATCCCCCAATGCAGGCCGCATAGAATAGAAATGATTCTTCGGCAATTTTTGTGGAAAGGTCCCGAATTGGGTATTGGGGGGCAAAAGTCTCATGGAATGAAGTCCTGTTTGCCTAAGGAAGAAGGTGGGTCAATTTGGCATTCGTAGGTGTTCGATTGCAATAGAGCATGATGTTAAAACACATATGGATTCTATTTTCGGATAAAGAGTCCTTATGGTGCAAATGGATCCATTCTACCTTCCTCAAGAATAAAAACTTTTGGTTGGTACCGAAGCCCACCTTCTGCTCTTGGGCTTGGAAGAAAATCCTGGATCTACGGTCCCAATTTCGACTGCAATTTCGTTGGCATATAGGTGATGGCTCATCTGTATCATTTTGGTTTGATAATTGGCACCCTAAAGGCCCTCTTTATGAATTGTTCTCTAATAGAGAAATATATTCCTCTGGCATCCCGAGAAGTGCAACTGTCCAGGATTTCTTTTGCTCTTCATGGCATGCATCTTCATTCATGGGAAGTTTCAACTCATGGACTGACCCATTACCAATAATCGGTGACAGTCCCGATACCTTCATCTGGCAAAGCCATTCTACTGGGACATTTTCCACAGCATCGGCGTGGGAGTTCATCAGAACCAAGAGACCAAAAGTGTTCTGGAGCTCCTTTATTTGGGACCGTAGCATTGCACCAAGGTATGCCTTTTTTCTGTGGCTTATCTCCAAAAATAGACTCCCAACTCAGGTTGTGTTACTCAACTACAACAGAATTTCGGAAGCTGTTTGTGCATTCTGTAAATGTAGACCGGATTCTATAGACCACTTGTTTTTTGGTTGCCAATGCACGGGATCCCTTGCATTGTTCTGGGCAAACACTTGCAATCTCTCTTGGAGGAACAAACCGTGGGTAGATAATCTCCGCTGGGCAAGCAAATACATTCGTAACGACTTCCATCATCGGATAGCTCGGTTCTCTCTTGGTGCCTTGTGCCACATTATCCGGTCCGAACGGAATCATATACTTTTCAGGGAACAAGGCGATGTTCCTACCAGCCATGCGCAATCATCTTGTAAAGGTTGTTCGGGATAGAGGGTTATCTATGCATCCTGTTCAAGACACTCGCCGCAACAGGAAAATACAAACTAATTGGGGCATTTCCTCGTCCATATTCGCGTAACCTGCTGATGCGGTCTTTGTATGTATTTTTCTTAGTTAGTTGGCTGTCTTTTCAGCCTTCTTGCTTTGCTTCCGTACCTTGTTTAGCCTAACACCTTTGCACCTGTTGGGACACTTAGGTGTCGCTCTATGTGCGGGGTTTTTGTGTTTGGCTACAATCTTTGTAAGCTTCGGTTTGAAAAGTTAATACAATCCTTACCTTACCAAAAAAAAAAAAAAACATATATTTATAGTGTAAACCTAGGTCAATTAGCCGGGCTTTCTAGTCCTAATGGGCTTAAGTTTAGGCTTTAATTTAATTCTAAGTGGGCTGAATTAACTTGGACTTTTCTTTAATTAAGCATAATGGGCTAATTTAAGCTCAAATTAAGACAACCAAGCCCTTTTGCATGTGATTTTCGGCCCATGCTTTCCGAGTGAGCCGAGTCTCGTTCGGTGCCCGAGCTCGATTTACGTGATGAATTTTAAGCTCGCTCACCACCGCCGATCCGATGCGAAATGCAGTTAATCTATATGAACCTAAACTTTATGCTATGCGATTTGTAATATTTTTATTCATGGGTTAAAATTTAATCCCTAATTTTCTATGCAATTAACCACTAAATGATGCGCCGAAATTTAGGTGTCAACACTCACAACTCAATCTCAGGACCTATTCCACAAGATATTGGCCAAGCGATGCCTCATTTGGATTCCTTGTATCTGAATGATAATCTCTTAAGTGGTCCAATACCCACCTCATTATGCGAGATGGAGTATCTGTCCGAGTTGCACCTCGGAAGGAATGAATTAGTTGGCGAAATTCCTGCATGTTGGAAGGAGAACCCTTGGAGACTCCTTGATTTATCATCTAACAAGTTGTCCGGAGTCATGCCAAGCTCTTTGGGAAATTTAACTGGGCTTATGTCAATACATCTGAACAACACCAGTCTCAATGGAGAAATTCCTGCGACCATGATGTATTGTAGGAACTTGCTGATTTTGATCTTGGCGAGAACAAAATCTCTGGAAACGTTCCGCATTAGACTAGACCAAGCTTTCAGCTATTACAGATTCTTAGACTGCAAGAAAACATATTCAATTGTAGTGTTCCTTCAAAGCTATGCTTACTCTCCGAACTGCAAATATCGAACTGTTGGACCTAGCAGTGAACAATCTGACAGGATTGATTCCACATTGTCTTGGCTATACGAAAGGAATGAAACTGAACAAAAGCATAGATGAAGGCAACTCACTCTCCCCTATCTATGCGGCCACACCTCAGGTGACGTCTACTATCGCTCCCACAGATTGGACTCGAGCATGTGGAGCAGGTCGTGAAGGGGATGAACCTTGACTACCCAACACTTGATATACAACTTATGGTCAATTTGGATCTCTCAAGCAACAAATTGATTGGACCGATCCCTGGAGAGCTTACCTTGCTTTCCAGATTGCGAAGCTTGAATTTATCGCGCAACTTTCTTTCTGGAGGCATACTGACTATGATTGGAGACATGAAAGCACTCTAGTCACTTGATCTTTCAGAAAATCACATTTCAGGAACAATCCCACAGAGCCTTTCTTCATTCACATTTTTTTGCAAACTAAACTTGTCTCACAACTTCACGGGACCAATTCCGAGAGGAAATCAAATCCAGACCTTGACGATCCTTCCATTTATGCCAACAGTCCTCTACTTTGTGGCGATCCTCTACAAAAGAAATACCTCGGTGCGGAGGCCCCTCAAGCGCCAGAAGAAGATGCCAATGAAGAAGGTAAGCTTGAAAAGGTGATGTTCTACCTTGTCATAATGCTTGGGTTTGCAACCGGGTTTTGGGGAGTTGTTGGTGGTTTGGTGTACAAGAAGAATTGGAGACGCGTGTACTTCGGCTATGTGGATCGGAAAGCAGACATGGTGTGCGTGATTGTCATAGTGAAGATAGCCGAGTTGAGGAGGAGATTCAGAAGCGTAATAGGCATGTTCTCCACATTAGTCAGTACAATGCTTCATTGATCTCTTGAAGTTCTTGCCTTGTTCAAGCAGAATCGTCTTAGTAGTTGGCTTGTTCCTCCTTATGAGTAGCCAATTTTTTGTTTTCTTTAATTTCAAGCTTGTCCGAGCGAGCCGTCAACGGAACGGCATGGGGAGTGCAAATCATGTCACTTGGTAATTTTTAGTGTTGCTCAGCAATTTAGCAGTACTTTGAGTTATTATACTCATGGTGTTTTGCTTGTCAATGATGTGAAATTATGTTAGCAAGTTCCATTTTCGTCCTGTTTATGCTTTTGCTGCTAATTGCATGTCGAGGGTATTACAAAATCAGGACGTTGAAATCATCAATGGCATAGGGCCGTTCAATGTTAGATGTGTTCCTCTCCTAAGATTATATTTCCTTTCTCAATTTCAAGACATCGGAAAAATATTTGCATGTAATCCAAATCACAATGCTAATTAACTGCGAGTCACTCATCAACTTCTCTACCTAGCGACTCCGATTTTTTTGTTCCATAAATTAAAAAAAGAGCATTAGGGTCTCACAATTGCGTCAGCAAGGTAAAACATTAGTCTTAACCCTGTTAATTGGTGTTGGTCGGGACAGATTGAAATGGGCCTCAACAACGGCGGGCCCCCAATTCTTGGATCACGAGGCCAGTGAACGATTGTTTAGGGTTAGGCTTTCTCTCTTCGCCCTTAAGATCCAGCCACTGCGTCCTTCTAACTTGGACTCAATATTGCATGCGATTTTAATTTAAACTTGCCCTTTTTGCTTTCTTTGTTATGTTGTTAACGAAATCTTAACGGCGAACGTTTAAGAATCGAGTGAGAAGCTTGCATCAAAGCGCTCCTTTCGTGCGAGGCTCCGACTTACTATGGTCAATACATGTGTCCTGTAAAATCTTCTATTGAGAGCTAGTCTTTTCGAAACTCGAGTGGTCATGCAGAAAATTAGCATTTAGATCTCGTTGTAAATGATCAAATGGACGGTTGATCTAGGAAATGACGGGACCAACAAATTACCGCCTTTTTTCGGAAACAATTACACTTCTCATTTGCACTCTGTTAAATCATCAGTTGTAAAATTAGCCCACATATAATCTGACCAATAATCAATCTCCGATGTGTGGTACACCCCGAGAAATGGATCTATAGTAAGACCTAAAATGCCATATGAAATAGGAGAAGGTTTGAAATATTATTGAGACACCATTAAATCGTCACCATTTGAGTGCTCCTTTCGAAAAAAGTTTCTTCTCATGTAGACTAGATTAAGTGATTGGATATTAATCCTTCAACCCAAACCGGCTAATGACTTGTAGCTACACTTGGCATCAATGTAAGTTTCTACGAATGATTTGGTACCTCATTTTATCTCATTCCTCTTGGGAAATTCATCATTTCCCAATCTCTTTATTTAGAACCTCTTTCATCATCAATTAGAAAGTGGTCTAAATTCTTCTCTGCGCTTGGTGAAAGTAGAGAAATGATTGGATGATAGTTGAGAATAATAGTCTGTCCTGGACCACAAAAGCACCAATAACAAATAATTATAAATTATTGTGGGGTCCACTCCTCGAAGAATTTGGGGCTTACAACATGATGTTACTTTCACAATGACTCAATGACTGTTATGCTAGTAAAATCCATGAAAGTATAAGGAACCTATCTAACTAATTTCTCCATAGATGATCTTCGTAGACGTATTCCAGTAGCAGGGACCGGTGAAAGTATAGGAAAGATGATTTTACTATATTACCTATCACAAAAACATTATTTTTAGTGGGACGATAGCTCTGAAAAGGCATTGCTCAACTTTTCTTTCATCTCGAACGAAATTACTAGTCATACGAATATTATCATTTGAACGGAATTGATTTAAGGTAAAAAAAAGTCAACCTTTTCCTCCTGTTCATTTACAACAGGCACGCATTGCTTTCTTTTTTCCAGAAAAGAAAGGGACCTGCACTGCACAATTGATTCAATAAACTGGATTATCCATGGCCTCTCTTCTTTCTAATTAATAGACGACGAGAATAATTTCAGAATCCATACAAATCAACATGTATTGTCCTGGAAGTTGCTTGATTTGCACACGTAGAGAGAAAGTCCATTTCATTAAAATCTTGTCAGGATTTGCATTTATCCGAAAGAAATGCAAACGGACGAATCCAGATCCAAGTAGTGGTATGAGATAACGACATGGACCTAAAATACGTGACTTGGTGCTTGCGGGTCTTGCACTGCACAACTTGTGGCCACGCATAAGTTTTCCACAATAATGCTGTTGGTCCAGCCCCACCAAAGCATGTAGATATAGGTGCTATTTAAGACATCATTTATTTCGGGAAAAATGAATGATTTGGAAACTATTTTTCTAAAAAGAATTGCTTGTATCAGTCACAAAAATGAATAAACGAAAAATATTTTCATTGTCCACGAAAATGTTTAAACATAAATTGTTGTCGGTAATGAATACATTTTCCATTGACTAATTATTTAAAGCGATACAAGCGATCATTTTAATGAAAATATTTTCCAAATTATTCATTTTCCTCATTTTCTGGCATTTAGTTCGCTTAGGAAAATAAGTCAACGGAAAATGTTTTCTTAGTCAATGAAAAATGTTTTCCTACCAAATCTTAAATTTCAAAAATCGAAAATCATTTTCCAAAATACAACTAGGTATGGGCGATTGGATAAAAAACTCTACGCTTGGGCACAGGAATCCCAACACTTGCTGCCAGATCCTTGACAGAAGGCTGAGTCCCTAGAGCCCGGGCCCGAGTCTATTGAGGCTAGGCCCAAGTCGATCTAAGTCACGCCTGAGTTCACTGAGGCCGGGCCCGGGACGCTAGGCACCGAAATTGCTAACATGGGCGTCGGTTGTCCTATGTGGCACAACCAGCGTTGACGTTGACAATTTTTACAATTTTACAATTTTTTTAAAAATTGTCATCGAGCAATGTAGGATAAGGTGCGAAATTTGGAGATTAAGGAATAAAATTAGCAAGATTCCACAATTAAATTCAAGTAAACTCAAAGAGTGACATGAAGAAAATTAGGAACTTCACTCTAATTAAAGTAGACCTATCAAAACGGATCATAAACCCATTTCTTAACCCATATTTGATGGGCTGAGTTGTTTGTGCCAATAATATTAAGTAAATAGGTCATAAATGGATTTAGACCCAACTCTATGGGTCATAAATTAATATGAGTATTAAATGGGTTTACAACTTACTTAGACCCAACACACCTCAATGACTCTCTCTCGCCTTTACTCGATCTCGCACCTTCTCGCTTCGTGCTCACAAGCTTAAGCCTCGCTAGAGGCCGGTTAAGTCGGCCCTTGCCGACCCTCTCATGTCCGGCTATCGCCGAGGCCCGGCGACCGAAGGATGAAAGGAAAGGAAAAGGAAAGAAAAGAAGAAAAAAAAAGAGAATTTTTTTTTATTAAAGATTGAATATTTAAAAAGAATTGCAAAAATTATTCACGTTAAAGCTAGTAGGATGGTCGACGTCCATGTTAGCAATTTTGGAAATTTTCCTACCCGAATAGTCTATGTCTATTTAGAAAAATGAAATAAATTTTTCTTTATCAAACGATAGAAAATATTTTTCAATTCATTTTCAAGTCTTAGACAAACACCGGAAAATATTGTTCTTTTCCTGAAAAATGATTTCTCGGAAAATATTTTTCAAAAATGTCACATTTTTCGTGAAACAAATGGAGCCTAAAATATTATAGCACTATTTCTCTATAGATTCTGTTTGTTTACTCTAACAACACCCAAACTCACTTCATGAAGCACATACTAATTGCACAAAATACAACTAAAAAGAAAAAAAAACAAAAGAGTAAAGCCTAGTTGTGTTGTTTTGCATGTTATATCACCTGTTCTTTCAAACAACCAATTTATAGGGAAGCATAGTGTTAAATTTTCCCTACATTTCTTCTTTACGATTCAGCAAAGCATTATGGTTATGTGTCCTCTCCCACCCTAACAACTTATATTTCCGGTGAAATCCTACTTTAATCTAGACCTTTCAAACGATTGGTCCGACCTAAATAGACACATTTAACCCGTTTTGATCTATTTCTATGCAATACAAATCTAGTGACCCATACCCGACCGAACCCATACACAACTCATGCCTAACATGATCCATATTGTTAAAACACTTCTATATTTAACTCAATTTAGGAAAACTCACATCCAAACTAAGGTGAAAGCACGCAGTAAGCAAGCGTGAGATCGAGTGAGGACGAGAGAGAGTCATAGAAGTAGGTTGGGTTTTAGTAAGTTGGAACCCATTTAACACTTATTTTAAACCCGTTAATGATCTATAGAGTTGGGTTTAAACCTATTTACTGAATATAGTTAATCCATATAACAACCCAACTCATCAAATATGGGTTAAAAACTGGGTCCACGACCCACTTTGATAGGTCTACTTTAATCAGAGCCAAGTTCCACATTTTCTTCACGTCACTCTTTGAGTTTACTTTAATTTAATTGTGGGTTTTTGCTAATTTTATTCCTTAATCTCCAAATTTCGCACCTTATCCTACATTGCTCGGTGACGATAAATAATCATGAACTCTTGGGTTTTCATCAAACTAATAAACTCAAAATTATGATTGTTGAAATAATCTAACCGTCTCATCAATTATCTGGGGTATATGCCAGTTGCCAATGCAGGCCTTAACTCCATCACTCCAATCAATGGTAATGATAGGCAACCCACACGGGACCATCTTTGAATGTAAGCACAATGGATTAAATAGATGATGTCGATTTTGACTTTTCGAGAGACGGTCGACTTGGAGTCAAGTCATCGGGAGGATGCTACATAATTTCTTAAAGAAGAACAATTAAATATGCGTAAGAAGACAAGCTCATAAATTATGTCAAATCTATGTTCCCTAACATGACAAGCTCTAAGTCGTTGAATGCGTGCTTTCTTATTTCCTTCTCAAATACTATTAAAATCAACGAGTGATGATTACGTTTACTAAGATGATAAATGAAATTGTGTACACATGATATACGCGATACACCAACGATGTAAAATAATAATTGATTACATTCAATAACATTCCCTCTCTTGCTCTCTATAAATGCCACTTGCCTGCTCATAAGAACACACTCAAAACCAACCTCCCAAAGTTTGAACAAATGCCTCCAAACCAAAAATTTGAAGCCTAATCGTGTGGCTTTCGCAAGCAATATAGCTTTTGTTTTCATTTTCATCATTATTCATGGAGGGACATGATAATATGAAAGTGCTTGTACTAGTAAGTTTGCTGTTAATTTTAAACAATGCATGTGTATGCTTGCGTAGAAAGAGAAGATCATCCTCCAGTTGCTTTGAAGAAGAAAGGAATGCTTTACTGCTGCTCAAGCAAAGTCTTTTAGACCAACCTCACCTCCTTTCTTCTTCGAACGGTGAAGATTGTTGCTTGCGGAGTGACGTGTGACCGAGCAAGGCTTAGACTTGGTGCTTGCGGGTCTTGCGGGTTTCAGGGTGATGTGACTGAAGGAAGTTGATGTTATCGGTTTATAGCTATGGGCCAAGGCGAACGCCTCTCCGTATCAACTTCAATCTATGAAAGTGAGGCATGACTACTCTGCTAGGACTGCTGCCTCACCCCGGAAAAAAAAAGAAACAAAAGAATGGACTTGATTCAAGGATGAAGGAATAGATTAATCGAAAAGTGACGTTGACATGACTTGGAGTTATTAGGGGACTTCCAAATTCACAGCCTGAAATTGAAAGAAACTCGTAAACTGTCAATTTCAATTGAAAACTAAAGTCCTAGTTAGAATTTCAAAATTATTAGATGCGCTAAATGCATACATGCGCCGTTCACATGGCATATAGAACACAGGTACATCCATATACCTCTTTAAGAATTCTAATTTTTTTTTAGTCTAAGATGTCAAAACTCACTTGATAAAGCTTACTAGCCGAAAAAAGAAGTGTAAAAGCCTAGTTGAGTGGTTTTGCATGCAATAACTCTCTCCATGTGGCAAGTAACAATCCTCATAATAAACTCTTCATAATAGAATGCACACGGTGATTTTCATTCTCTATACATTTTTGAAGAAAGTCTTCCCATATTTCTAGATTCAATCTCCTTTTTTCTGAAAACAAATATTTCTTCATTTATTTGATTCTCTCCATTAATAAAGAGATGGTTTCAACTTAACCATCAAACAGGAAGTCCGCTAATCCCTTCTATATATATATATATGGCGATGTTATCTTTTTGTGAGTCTAGTACTGGGTTTTGGGACATTATATGCTCAACTGGGACATTTGTAGAACAATTTGGGATTATGAAAAACAAAAATGCACGATGTTTGCTTATGAAAAATAAACATAAATGCAACCGGATAAATATGAACACATAAAAAAATCTGGAGAAAAAGGATCTGTTAGAATGAGGACAGGGACCTCAAGACTTTGACTTGGGCCTTGCGGGTCTTGCGGGTTTACAAACAGTGATGTGACTGAGTGAAATCGATGTTATCGGCTTATAGTAGGGGGCAAAGGCGAACGCCTTGTCTGTTTCAACTTCGAGTTATGAAATTGAGGCATGACTACTCTCTGATGGGACTGCTGCCTCACCCCAAGAGGAAAAAGAAGAAAGAAAAAACAGGATAGTGGACTAACGTTAAGGATGGGGGCAGAGATTAATCGAAAAGTGACATTGACTTGACTTGGAGCTATTCGGGGACTTCCAATTTCACAAACTTCAATTGAAAGAAACACAAACTTTCAATTTCAATTGAAGACCGAAGCGATGGTTAGAATCCCGGAATTATTAGATACGCAAGATACATGCACTTGTATCTCACACGGCACAGAGATCATGGATGTGCAGGATATTGTATCAAATGGGAACGCACCCATACACTCCTTTGAAAATTCTGTTTTTTGGCTCCAAGAATTCCAAAACTCACTTGATAAAGAATACTAGTCCAAAAGGATGTATAAAAGCCTAGTTGCGTGATTTTGCATGCAATAACTCTCTCCATGTTGCAAGTAACAATCCTAGTAATTTTGTTGATGCTAGCAGTTGATTTGTGGTGTGGATTTTATACTTACTGTCAATCTATGTATTGAGGCATGATATGACATATAAATGCATAGACCGGTTATGTTTCAGGACTTAATCACGGCCGACGTGATTTGCACGACTTAATCACATCTTATTCGGGCTATGTTACATCGTGAAGCATTACCATAGGATTCTCTTGACGTGAGCGATCAAATGAGTTCGGTCATATAGAGATTGTTTTTAAGTTAACCATCAAATATAAAGTTTGCTAGTCTCTTTTATATATGGCGATGTTGCATTTTGCTGAAGGTGCGACTATTATGATGCATATGATAATGTGTTGAGATGCACCTATGAGTTATATTAGAAAGTCTCATATCGGAGAATTGGTACATATGGAGTAATTAATATATCATAATTGGCATATAACTTATTAGCTTAAGTTTTTTTTTTTTTTTCTTAAGGTGAATTCAACTGGATTTATTGACGGGTTTGGACTTAAGTTCTCTCTTGGTAGTCTCCCCGGATGAATGTATCAACTTCCACTCCGGACTTCCAACATAATGTGTATCCAGCCCTTAATCCCTTGACTGCATCATGCTTTGGTGAATATATAATCAAAGAGCGTGTTCCTATGACCCAAAAAAGATCCTCAAGATAATTGACTGGTTATTTCCTGTTGCAAATTTTCGTCATTTCTTCATCTACATACATCCCTTAGAGGAAATATGAGTTTATACTAAAACATTCATGATGGACATTTTTGGTAATGACAGAATCAGGCATATATCCCGTTAATATCTGGTTTCTTGCTTTTGTTCTTGTTGTTTGTTCTGATGTTGTTAGGTCTGTTTGAAACTTAGGGAAATTTTCAGGACAATTGGGATCTTGTTATAGTTTGAGTGTGTATGATAGTTGAGGACATGGTTTTTTTTTTTTTTACAATTTTACTGGGTTTTGGGACATTATGTGCTCCACAGGGACATTTGTAGAACAATTTGGGGTTACAAAAATTACACGATATTTGCTTATCAAAAAATAAATGAATATGAACAAAAAGGATCTGGAAAAATGAGTACAAGGAACTCAAGACTTGGACTTGGTGCTTGCGGGTCTTGCGGGTTTTCCCCATTGATGTGACTAAGGGAAGATGTTGTCGGCTTATAGCGGTGGGCAAGGCAAACACCTCTCTTGTCAACTTCAATCAAGGAAGTGAGGCATGACTACTCTAAGGATGAAGTAAGAGATTAATGGAAAAGCGATAAACGTTGACTGGAAAAGTGCTAAAAGTTTACTCGAGTTGGAGTTATTCGTGGACTTTCGATTTCATGAATTTCAGTTGAAAGTAACATGCAAACATCCATATGCACTCGTAAACCAAAACGATGATTGGATCTCCGGAATTATTAGATACGTCGTGACTTGTGCATCCGTTCCTCATACAGCACGTAAATTACGAGTGCGCATGATATCGTGTAAGATGGGAACACACCCACGCACCCTCCTTTACAAATTCTATTTTTGTCGTCTAAAAATGCCAAAACTCACTTCATATTACCTAAAAAACAAAAGGTATAGAAGCATTTTTTAAAGTAACAATCCTAGTAACTTTGTTGATGCTAGCATGTTGTATTGAGGTATGGATTTGATACTTCTTGCAAACTAACATAGTGAGACATGATATGACATACATGTGCATGGACTGGTTCCGTTTCGAGGCTTAATCACCACCAATTTGATCTTTGCCACATAACCATTGTCGATATGGTTTTTGAGCCTTGTCACATGGCAAAGCGTGATCGTGGAGTTTTCTTGACATGGGCAATTGAATGAGTATGACATATGCTGTCTATGCTATGCTATATTGCATGGTTTATGATATGGTGCATACCTTATGATTGTTGGAATGTATGCATTATGCTGTTGGTTCAGCCCCACCAAAGCGCGTAGATGAAGGTGCTGTGACTTGATTAATATGTTATAGCACTTTTTCTCTATAAATTTCTGTTCATTTGCTCTAACAACATCCAATCTCACTTCATAAAGCATATACTAATTGCCCAAAATAAAAAATAAAAACAAAAATCAAAAGAGTAAAGCCTAGTTGCGTTGTTTTACATGTGATATCACCGGATCAATCAAATAACCAATTATAGGGAAGCATTGTGTTAAATTTTCCCTACATTTCTTTTTGAAAGATTTATCCAGCCCTTATGTTTATGAGTCCTCTCCCACCTAAAAACTTACATTCTGTGTCGAAATCCTACATTAACCAGAGCTAAGTTCCTCAATTTCTTCATGTCACTCTTTAAGTTTAATTTAATTTAATAGTGGGTTCTTGCTAATTTTATTCCTTAATCTTCAAGTTTTCGCATGATGTTTCCCAACCTTATTTTACATTGCTTGATGACCGTATATAATCATGACCTCTTGGGTTTAGTCGAGCTAATAAACTTAGAAGTGTGATTTTTTTGAAATCATCTATCTCATCAATTATTTGGGGCATATGCATGTTGCCAATGCAGGCCTTAAATCCATCAGTCCGATCAATGGCAATGAAATGCAACCGTACCACTACGGGACCATCTTTGAATATAAGCACAATGATTTGAATAGATTATGTCCACTTCGACTTTTCGGGAGACGGTCGACTTGGAGTCATGTCATCGGGGTGCTGCTACGTAATTTCATAACGAAGAACAATTAAATATGCGTGAGAGGACAAGCTCAAAAATTATGTCAATTCTATGTTCCTTAACATGACAAGCTCTAAGTCGTTGAATGCGTGCTTTCCTATTTCCTTCTCAAATACTACTGAAATCAACAAGTGACGGTTACGTTTACTAAGATGAAATTGAAATTGTGCACACACGACAGAACAGTAATTGGTTACATTGACTATCATTTATTCTCTTGCTCTCTCTATAAATGCTATTTGCCTACTCTTAAAGAACACACTCAAAACCAAACTCCCAAAGTTTAAACAAATGCCTCCTAACCAAAATCTTGAAGCCTAATCGAGTTGCTTTCGTGTGCAATATAGCTTTTGTTTCATTTTCATCATTATTCATGGCGGGACATGATTGTATGAAAGTGCTTGTACTAGTAAGTCTGTTGTTAATTTTAAACAATGCATGTGTATGCCTGTGCAGAAACAGAAGCTCATCCTCCATGTGCTTTGAAGAAGAAAGGGATGCTCTGTTGCAGCTCAAACAAAGTCTTTCGGACCAATCTCACCTCCTTTCTTCTTGGAACGGTGAAGATTGTTGCCAATGGACCGGAGTGACATGTGACCTAGCAAATGGACATGTCGTCATGCTTCAGCTCACACCAAAAATTGAATTCTTGTCACCGCTAGAAGTTGAAACATGGTTTTCAGTAAGACATGAGTTCTTCGACGGGTGGCAACAGTTTTTTTCTACAGCTAGTGAACTAAACTCTTCTTTGCTCAACTTGAGATACTTGAATTACCTAGACTTGAGCGGGATCTTTTTCAAGAACGCATCCATGCCCAAATTCATTGGCTCCATGAAGCAGTTGAGGCATCTTGACTTGTCCCACTCTTTCTCTTCTGCCACTGTTCCTTGTGAATGGGGAAATCTCACCGAGTTGGAATTCCTTGATCTCCGTGTTGATTATGACATGGTTGTTGTTAAAGACATTCGGTGGGTTTCGCATCTTCGGGCATTAAAGTACCTCGACATGAGTGGCATAATTGTTCACAGATCTAGAGACCTAATGCAGGTGATCAGCACACTCCCATCTTTATCACATTTGATCCTATCAGGTTGTGGGCTTCATAATTTTCACTTGTCTTCTGATCGCTTGGCCAATTCTACTTCTCTTCATCTTCAATACCTTGATCTTTCCGGAAATTATTTCGAAGGTCCAATCCTAAGCACTATATTTCAAAACATGACTTCTCTCCAGCACCTCGATGTTTCATGGAACTCTTTCAACTTGGCCAATTCTACTTCTCTTCATCTTCAATACCTCGATCTTTCAAACAATCATTTCGAAGGTCCCATCCGAAGCACTATATTTCTAAACATGACTTCTCTCCGCTACCTTGATCTTTCATCAAACTTTTTCAACTCTTCAGTACCAAGGTGGTTTGATAACTTGAGAAGTCTTGTCGATCTCAATCTTGCAAACAATCTCTTGCAAAGCATTGAAGGAGGGTTGTTCTCTTTCTTAAGGGAAAATCCGTTCCTCAAGTCACTATATTTGGGCTATAATGAACTTCACGAGGAGATATTTTCTGTGGAGGGAAATTCTTCGGGGCTTATCGGGAAAAACCTCGAGCGACTGCAGATAAGAAATAATTTTCTTCGAGGGCCTTTGCCAGATTGGCTGGTGCACTTGAAAAACCTGACAATGCTGGACCTATCAGATAATCAATTACATGGAACCATCCCGTCATCGTATGGTTGGTTACGCTTGAGAGTACTTATTCTTTCTAATAATCAATTAACAGGGACTATTCCAGAGGCATCGTATGGTTGGTTACGCTTGAGAGTACTTATTCTTTCTAATAATCAATTAACAGGGAATATTCCGGAGGCATTAGGAAGATTGCAAGTCTTAACAATTTTAGATCTCAGTAACAATCTTCTTAATGGCACTATTCCACACAGTCTCGGTCAACTTCAAAATCTTGACCGGTTAGATCTTTCAGTAAATTCCTTGAGAGGAACAGTTTCCGAAATCCATTTCTCCAACCTCTCGAAGCTATCGGTCTTAGATATTAGCAACAACCATTTAGCTATCGAGGTGGATTCTGACTGGATACCAACCTTCAATCTCCGGTCCATTGCGATGGCGTCTTGTGAGTTCGGAACGGAATTTCCGCGATGGATGAGAACGCAAGTCGACGCAGGATTCATAGATTTGTCCAATGCCTCCATTTCAGGATCTCTCCCAGATTGGTTAGGTCTCATGTTGTTCTTTCACCTGAATCTCTCTTACAACCAAATAAATGGATCTCCGCCGAAATTTCCTTCAAACCTGGATAATTTAGATCTCTCTCACAACCAAATAAATGGATCTCTGCCGAAATTTCCTTCTAACTTGGGTTCTTTTGATCTCTCACACAACCAAATAAGTGGATCTCTGCCGAAATTTCCTTCTAGCCTGATTTATCTAGATCTCTCTCACAACTTAATATCAGGACCTATTCCACGAAATATTGGTCTAGCGATGCCTTATTTATATTCCTTGAATCTGAATGATAATCGCTTAAGTGGTGCAATACCCACCTCAATATGCGAGATGGAATATCTGTACGACTTGCACCTTGGACGGAATGAATTAGTTGGCGAAATTCCTGCATGTTGGAAGGAGAGCCCTTGGAGACTCCTTGATTTATCATCCAACATGTTGTCCGGAGTCATGCCGAGTTCTTTGGGAAATCTAAGCGGGCTGAGGTCATTACACTTGAACAACAACAGTCTCCATGGAGAAATTCCCGTTACTCTAAACTATTGCAGAACCTTGCGGCTATTGGATCTTGGAGAGAACAAAATCTCTGGAAGTGTTGCACATTGGATCGGACCAAGTTTTCCATTACTACAGATTCTTAGACTGCGAGGAAACATGTTCAATGGTAGTATTCCTTCACAATTATGCCTACTCTCCGTGCTGCAAATATTGGATCTGGCAGTGAACAATATGACAGGAATGATTCCAAATTGTCTCGGCTATATGAAAGGGATGAAACTGAACAAAAGCATAGATGGAGGCAACTCACTCTCCCCGGCTTATGTTCCTGCACCCGTGCATGTGCAGAACGGGTCTGCTCCAACGGATTGGAATCAAGAGCATGTGGAGCAGGTCGTGAAAGGGGTGGACCTTGACTATACAACACTTGATCTACAGCTTATGGTCAATTTGGATCTCTCGAGCAACAAATTGATTGGACCGATCCCTGGAGAGCTTACCTTGCTTTCTGGATTGCGGGGCTTGAACTTATCGCACAACTTTCTTTCTGGAGGCATCCCGACTATGATTGGAGACATGAAATTGCTCGAGTCACTTGATCTTTCGAACAATAACCTTTCAGGAACAATCCCACAGAGCTTTTCTGCATTCACATCACTGAGCAAACTAAACTTGTCTCACAACAACTTCACGGGGCCAATTCCAAGTGGAAATCAAATCCAGACCCTTGATGATCCTTCCATTTATGCCGACAATCCTCTACTTTGTGGTGATCCTCTACAAAAGAAATGCCCCGGTGCGGAGGCCCCTCAAGCGCCGGAAGAAGATGCCGATGAAGAAGGTAAGATTGAAAAGGTGATGTTCTACCTCGTCATAATGTTTGGGTTTGCAACCGGGTTTTGGGGAGTCGTTGGCGGTTTGGTGTACAAGAAGAATTGGAGACGCGCCTACTTCGGCTATGTGGATCATAAAGCAGACATGGTGTACGTGATTGTCGCAGTGAAGGTAGCCGAGTTGAGGAGGAGAATGAGAAGAGGGTAACAGGCCTGTTCTCCACATTGATTCAGTCCAATGTTTTATTGATCTCGTGAAGTTCTTGCTTTCTTGTTCAAGCAAAGTCGTCTTAGTAGTTGGCTTGTTCCTCCTTATGAGTAGTAGCCAATTTTTTTGTGTTCTTTAGTTTCAAGCTTGTCGGAGCAAGCCGTCAACGGAACGGCATGGGGAGTGGAAATCATGTCATTTGGTAATTTAGTGTTGCTCAGCAATTTAGCAGTACTTTGTGTTATTATAATCATGATGCTATGCTTGTCAATGATGTGAAACTATGTTAGCAAATTCCACTTTCGTCCTGTTTACGCTTTTGCTGCTAATGGCATAGGGCCATCCAATGTTCAACGGATTCCTTTCCTAAGATTATGTTCCTTTCTCAATTTCGAGACATCGGAACAAAATTTGCATGTGATCTAAATCACAATAAAGGATTCGTGTAAAGTTTAGAAACAATTCTCCACAAGGTGAGTACATCTCATTATTTAAGAGGAATCGAGGGTCCAGTCGTGAAAAATTTCCGGTGGTTGATAGATTTTTTAAGTTGATGGTAGCTTCAAATACAATTGTAAAAAAGTATGATCAGTGACTTGCTTGTCATGTGATCTATTAGTAAATAATAATAATTATCATGGACCAACGTCTAAATAAATTTAAAATTACTTTCTTATAGATTTTAGAAGTATGGCTAGTAAATTATCATCATTATAATGAATTTATCGACATCCAAATTTACAGTGTGGTTAATAGACTACTCACCCTACAATGGACTTACCAACATCTTAGTACATTACTAAATTACCAGAGTTTAGGAATTTATTCTTGGTGGTTTACCAAGCACACTTGTAAATTTTGAAAAAAACAAACAAATTTATTCGGATACTAGTAAATTCGTTATAGTGCCCTAGCTTATTAACCGTACTTGTAATATTTCAAAAATAATTGTTAACTAGCTAATTTATTGGGTTGTTGGTAAATTCTATAGAGGATTGGATATGTACTAACCAACTTGTAACATTTTAAAGAAGTTAATGAATTACTAATTTATTGAAATATTGTCAAATTCATCATAGTTAGTAGTTTACTAAACTACCACTACAAAAAAACAAGGGATTAGCGACGACTTTTGCGACGAAATTAGTGATGGCAAATTTCAATTTCCGTCGCTAAATTGCGACGGAAAAAAATTCATCGCAAAATTCGTCACAAATTAGCCACGAACTTTATCCGTCGCAAATAATTCGTCGCAAATTTGCGACAAAAAAAGTTGATTTTAGCGACGAATTTTGCCACGAAAATTTTGGCAAAATTCGTCGCTAAATGAATTTGCGACGAAATTAGCCACGGAAAAAAATTTGTTGCTAATAGACCGTCGCAAAATTTTGCGACGAATTTTTCAATTTTCGTTGCTAAATTGCAACGACAAAAAATTCGTCGCAAAATTCGTCACTAATTTTTTGTCACAAAATTCATCGCTAATTATTCGTCGTCGCTAATTTTTCGTCGCAAAATTCGTCTCTAATTTGCCACGAAATTCTTTTTTTTTTGTTAGTAATTTGCGACAAATTGATTCGTGGCAAAATTCGTCGCTAATTTGCTACGAAAAATATTTACTTTTGCCACGAACATTGTTCCGGAATGAATTTAGCAACAAAATTTTTATTAATTCGTCGCAAATTAGCAACGAACTATAAAAATAGTTGCGAATGTACGGCAAAAATTTATTACAGGTTGGCCTCCTACTAGTCAAGATAACCATGTGCGTCGTAATCACAATCAGCACAATGCAAATTGTACCTAATCCACGGTTGAAACCTGGTATATCTACCACAAACTCAGCCTTGCGGAGTTCCTTCTAACCTTTGATATCAAGTACATGAATATTAGCAGCAATAGTTCATGCTTTAATATAAATTCTCAGTAAATTACAGTCTTTCCATGAAACTCCGATACGAAGACAGTTTGCACAGAAATTACATAGGTTGATAACTTTATTTTAGAATGATGAAGTTATGCTACTGAAGCTCAGCTCCAGAGTATTTTCTAGTATAGTGACCAGGGGGCCACACAATGCCTAAAGGAATTCTACAAGGCATCAGCAACCGGCAATAATGTTGGGAACCCGCAAGAAGTCAGTCTAGAGGGCCTTGCCTCAGCAGTAATATGACATCAAACAAGTGAAGATATCACCATGTCAATTGTCAAAACTATCCACATGTATAATGTCACGCCTCGAACCCTACGAGCGCGCGATCATCCCTTCGTGGTCGTAATGTACGCGACATCCCAGGACTTGTCGCCGACCCAATCGAAACACTAACGAGTAACGCATGCGGAAGCAACCTCGAACTCTCCGTACAACATATAAACAACGGGATAGTAGAGAGACAAAGAATACACATCAACAAGACACTTTTATAAACATAACGTCGATTACAACACATACATTTGCAAGCCTTCTACGAGGCCACTATCTATGAACCACGCACAACAACAAGGATCGGGTGGTTGGTAAGCTTAACTCCTCTGCAAAAGGTGCACTCAAAAGACGGGGTAACTCGACCTATCCTCAATCCCCGTAGTATCCTGGCAACGTCTCCGGATCAATCACGGTCGCTGGTCTGAAATGGTTTGGTTATACAACCATGAGAACACTTCTCAATAAGCAACTACCTAAGCCTCGCTTAGGCCAAAGCGTACTTCCGAACAATTCTAAACATGCGATTCAAACAATCGACGTGCCATAAACAATCACAGGCGTCCTTACCTCGCCTTGGCGCATACACAAGCCCTGCACGTTAGAATATCGCCATAACATGGCCAATTGCCCATCAAGCACACGCAAAGCAATTCATGGCATGATCAAGCATAACATGGTTAATAATCCAGACGTGCTCATCAATTAACTCAGGCAAAGCATTCCCCAATGCAAATCGCACTCATTAAGTCCATATTATTAACGACCCCTCGGGCCACCGAACTCCCGCCGGTCTTCTGGCGTAACCAGGCATCGTCCCGCTACTTCGGCGACGGCAACGTCCGGAACCCCCGCCCAGACGGCATTCCACAAAGGAGCATCGATCCGGCCTCTACCGCGATCGGCAACGTCTAGAACCCCCGCCTAGACGGCATCCGAACTCCCGCCGGGCATCGTCTAGAACTCCCGCCTAGACGGAACGTGTCGTGACCATGCACACACCTCAACAATCATTATCAATTCTTATCTTTGTAAATTAGCCCAATGTCAACTAAATCCACCAAAATATCATGGTAACACCGATCAGTTCCCGAGAGAGAGAAAAATCGAGTATGCACAGAATCGGGGCCAAACTGGGCAGTAACATAGTCACCGAATTTCCTTTAAAATAAATAGTAAATCAGCTCCAAAAATTATGAAATTTGGATATGTCGTATAAAACATCTTGATGAACATTTTCCGTGCAGAACTCGAAACCCAGTTCCTACCTTAAACACCTCTTTTTGTCACTTGAAGTCAGACAAAATTCAACCCGTCCGGTCAGGCCGCCTGACCATCAAAATGCATCTCATCCAGTACCCAAATCATTTTGGAAAGCTTTCAAATTTTTATATGTCATAGAAACAAATGTTCTTAACAATTTTTGTGAAGGAAGTTTGTTGAAAAGAGGTCTGAAAAAATTTGTAGAAAATCGGAGAGACCAGATGGTCGGATGAACAGTAAATCCGGCAGACTGAATCCGGTCCAAAAATGGACTTACGAATGGAACTAAATGATATCCAAAAATTCCAGATTTAATATATGTCAAACTTCAAGATGTTATGAACAACTTTCATGAAGAACACTTCCTCAAATTCGGCCCACACAAGTCACAGTAAAAATAGCAAAATCCAGCGACGCAGTAGCAACCTTATCGGAAATTAACCAACAAGCACCACCAAGCAAACCAAGCACAACCAGCCACTAAACCAACTATCCACAGCCCTTAAACCATCCCTAACATGTCCATTAGTCACCCCTTAGCCTAGTCAAGGGTTAGGAAGCCACTTACTCAAGGCCTAAGCAAGATTTTCAAGCTAGGGAGCCTAACAAAGCCAAGCCAAGCAAGCAGCAGTTGCTCCGGCGGTTGGACGGGTAGCTCGGCGATTTCCGGCGACCTGGACAGCGGCGAGCGGTAGCCGGACAGCTGAGGTGGTTGGCTGGTGGAGATGGACGAAGGTGCTGGTGATGCTGAGTGGTGGTGGTGACGGGATGGACGAATGGAAGGGAAGGGAGAGAGTGAGCTCGGTGGTGGTGTGTGGCTGAGATGAGTGGCGGCGGGTGGCGGCGCTCACGGCGGCTGAGGGTGGCTGAGCAAGGGAGCTGGTCGGTCTGGGTGAGCAGCAGCAAGAAGAAAAGCAAGAAGCAACGAAGCAAAATGAAGAAGAAAACAGCAGCAACAGAAGTGAAGAAGCAGCGCGAAGCAGAAGCTGCAGCAGCAAGCAACGTAGGAGCAGAAGCAGTCAACCAACATGATCAACAAGAGCAGAAGTCAGCAGAACAGAGGCATGGCAGCGGCAGCAAAGCAGAGGCAGCAGCAACGTGAGGGTGAGCAGCAACGTGGGGAGTCAGCTGAAGCATGGGGGAGTGATGATGGCTGGTGGAGTCGGTGGAAGAAGTCAGCAGCAGCATAGGCAGAAACAACGTGGGGGAGGGCAGCGGGGAAAGAGGAGGAAGTCAGCGGCGTGGGGCAACGGCGACGTGGGGGAGGAGAGAGAGAGAAGAAAGAGAAAGTCAAACACGCTTGAGCGCGATCCGACGATCCTCGTTCAAATCCGAAAACGATCCAATGGCCCACGAAAAACCCTAATTATAAATTAGGAAAAAGGCCAAAAGATAATAACTAAAACACACTACGAGGGAGGTCTACTAGTCCAAATCCACACCCGGTCCAAATTTCACTTTTCACTTATCCCGGGTAATATTGACACTGGCCACAATAATATCGACACCGTCCAATTAAATTCGTCCCGAAACTCCCAGAAATTCGACATCAAAGTTTGGGCTCTAAATAACGGCCAAATTCGATCGAGTGCGATTCTAGCGAAATCTCTAATTTAAAAAGAAATAACCCAGGAGTGATCAGTTCCGGGCGAGATTTTGTTATAAGCGCACTGACGAAATACACGTTTTGTAAATCCCAAAAATGGGTCGAAATTCAGAATGTCACATATAATCATTCTGCAAGCACATTACACGGCGGCCTCCTTCTCTGCTTCTTATCAACATCAAATTGCTGCTTGGAAAAAAGAGAAGAGTAAAGATGGTCAACATGTGAGGCGATGTTATGATATGATTCCCTATTCTATTTCATAACCAGTAATAGAATGCAAATACAATGTTTCAAGATACTCTCGTTACATTAATGCTGTTGTCCATCTATTTGCTTGTTATCTAATCAATAATCAGACTTGCTGTTGTCAATTCATTTTCCATTAAAATGGGGAACCCGAACTCTCTTGGAACCATCAGCCAGACGTTTAAAGGGCAAATGGTTTTCCACGGGAAAAGAATCATTGTTGACCTACAAGTAGATGCGATACAAATGTTAATGCTTTCCTCAAACCATTGAATCTTTGAGATCAAACAATTTATTTAATATATAAATAAATCTTTGAGAGGGAGTTTAGATCAAACATGCATGACCAAGTTACAGAACACACCTTAAATTTGAAGCTGTAAGAGCTAGTACAACCGCATGAGAAAGCCGAACCGACGCAATGTGAATATTTTGTAAAATTGGACAACTCCTTCCCAGACCATCAACTGTGGCAATCAAATCTGTACAATCATTTCCATTGCGAGAGAATTCCAAGGAGATTTCTCTTAAGTTGGGGCAGTTAAATACCTGCAGGGATGTGAGAATGAGTCAGCATCACTTGTTACATCTATCAAAGACAGGAATAAACATGCAAGATACAGAGGAGAGATCCTAGAACATAAAAAAGCAAAGGGATGCAATTACCATCTTTGAGAGGGAGTTTAGATCAGAAAGCCAGAGTGTAGAAAGACTCGATGAGCTGAGAACCAAACCCCCAAGGTTAGAGCAACCTTCCATTTTAAGACACGTTAGGCATCGTTTGTCAGCAACAAAACGACCCAATTCATCTCTGCAGAAGTTTGCACAAGTTAATATGGTAAATGAAGAATACATTTCCAAGATTTCTGCATGCACGAATAAGAAAATGGAGATCAAACTGCTTAGATATTACTAAAAACCATTAAACAGACTATGTAACCTCCTTGGTGGAAACAAACAAGATGTTATTTAAGCTGTAAAATGGATATTTACTTGCGAAACTAAGATGTTACAAGCATGAGCAACCAAGAGTAAGATCTCAACACGTTGATCTCTTAAATAGTTGGTTCAAAAAGCAGCATAAAAAACTGACAGCTTT
Organism: Syzygium oleosum; assembly: GCF_021117445.2. Classification (NCBI taxonomy): domain Eukaryota; kingdom Viridiplantae; phylum Streptophyta; class Magnoliopsida; order Myrtales; family Myrtaceae; genus Syzygium; species Syzygium oleosum. The sequence goes on along the minus strand of NW_026607520.1, from coordinate 2,439,175 downwards.
CCTCTCCTAGTTCCCACTGCTAGTCAAGGACGAAATAATGATGCACACACCACAATTGGAAGAGCCATCACATTTTCTAGTGGCATTCCTAGATCATGGAGACGCAAACAAATTTGTAAATCACAGACAGGTGATCAAAACCTTTACAATTAGAGTAGACTCCGCTAAAGTCTTTCCATTTCAAACAAATGTTGCTTGCAAATTACATGTGCCAGCTTGAAAGTGATATCCATGTGCAACCATTAATTGAGCAGTAATGCAGGGATCTTAGGGTTCTCCACCCCAGAAATGCCTCAATACATATATAACCAAGATCCAAACAAATCTCATATGAAAGACCTAACCCGCAAAAGGGGAACAGAAAGTTTAACCTGTAATCCGGTTGACAGCATTAGAGGATGTTGAGATCTCCACAGACTCCAGATTAGGGCATGAGAACGCAATGCAAGCCAGCATCGTCGCATCTACATCACTGCGAAAGCCAACCAACAGAACAAGAACCGAATCAGTGTCATAAATCCAGAAAAATTTGACGAAGCTCAAGCACATGATCTCGAAAATTGTGAGATCCAATCAGGATCCTCACAACTGATTCACAAGTTCGAGGCCTTCCTTAAAGGGTTAATGTGCGAATACTGAAACTCCCTGATTCATGAAAGTTTGTCCATAAATGCTGATCAAGCAGCATTTTCACTACTCACAGCATACATTTCTTTTTGTTAATTTTAAGCTTCAATTCAATTGATCAAACAGTTCACTTGCGGTTATTAGCTCGTGCATCAACTTCGGTCCTAATTGATAACGCCCAGATGAACCCTGTCTCATCAGTGCATCAACATCAACCGATCTGATCCACCTCGCAAAGAAACATCCTAGATCAATCCACGACTGATTACTAACCTTTCCATCCACAGAGATAGCCTAACGAGCTCAGGGCACTTGTTCAACACCGATCCGACGAAACAGAGCTGAGCTCTCGAGGGAACCCTGAGCTTCAGATCCTCGGCGGCCCACCACACCCTCCTCGAGGTCTCCCGTCACCCCTTGTACACCTGCGCCACCGCGAGCAGCTCCGCCGGCGGCAACCTCCTCAGGACCTCCCACAAGCACCTGGCGGGCAACCCGCCGGCGTCCGCATCCCCATCCACGAAATCCCGATCCCCGCTCGTCGAGATCCGGCTCCACCTCGTCGAAGTCCTCCTCCTCCTCGTCGGCGCGGACGTCGAGGTCGTCGAAGGAGAGCGCGCGGCGGAGGGGCGGCGGCGGCGGAGGAGAGCGAGGACGACGCGAGGGTGACGGCGGACGCGGAGGAGGCGGCAGCGGCGGCGGCGTTGACGGGCATGGAGGAGGCCGCGACGGCGGCGGAGGCGGAGGAGGAGGAGGAGTCGGCGGCGGAGGAGGGGGAGGAGCCGGCGTGGCAGGAGCGGCCCTTCTTGGGGAGGCCGCAGCGGCCGCAGTTGTAGCTGCCGCGCTTCTTGCCGCGCTTGGCGGCGGCGTCATCGGAGGAGAAGGAGGAGGGGGCGGCGGGGGAGTCGGAGGGGGGGAGGTGGGGCTGGTGGAGGCGGCGGTGCATGGCGGAGGAGCGGCGGAGGAGGCTAGAGAGAGAGAAAGAGGGAGAGAAGTTAGAGAGAGAGAGAGGGAACGCTGTGGTTGGGGAATAAAAAGAGCGAGCGAAGGGGAGACGATGGCGCGAGGGGGGAAGCGAGCTCGCGCGCGGGTTGCTGAAAATTTTCGAAAAATAAGGAAAAAAACGTGCGTTTGTCGTTGCAAAATTCGGGGCTAATTTACCACAAAATGTATTCATCACAAAATTCATCGCTAATTTGCCCCGAAAAAACAAAAAAAATATTCTATTTTTTTTATAATAAAATTCGTTGCTAATTTGCCACGAAGTGTTTTCGTCGTTAATTTACCCCGAAAAAACAAAATAAAATATTCTAGTTTTTTATTAAAAAAAATTCGTGGCAAAATTTGTCGCTAATTTGCCACGAACTGTATTCGTCGCAAAATTCGTCGCTAATTTGTCGTGAAAAAACAAAAAAAACAAAGAATTTCTTTTGAAAAAAAATTATATTCTCTAGCTGAGAAATTAACAAGCATATAACCAAAAAATAATTAAAACCGTCTATTTCTCTGAGACAGCTGAGAAATTAACTAGCGGGTGAAGGAAAGATTGCTATAGCAATGTGCAAGTTTGGTATCAACCCCTAATAACCAAGTCTTCTGTAAAAACACTAAATGGGATTTTCTATCGCCTGTCACATATGTAATGGATTTATCTCGAGTTTTTTTTTTGCTGCGTATCTCAATACTTGACTTTGGCTAAATTTCTCAGGTAACTTTAGACCTAAAAGAATCCATCATGTAATTTCTAACCGCATCCTTGTGTGTACATGTTTATTCTGGCAGCACCTATGATTTAATTACAGGACATCTTACAAAAGGTATTTTCTTTGCATGACTTTCAAGCATCCGAAATAACTCCACAAATTCTAACAATATGTTGAAAGATCAAGCAGTTCCATTTGGTGACATAGATATAAACAGCAAGTACCATCTATGTTCAAGGAAATAGAGATGTAAATGTGACAAATTCGGAGGGTAATATAAAAGTTAGTTCGCATAACTATTAATTGTCAAACGCAAACAATAACAATCAATTGACTGAAGAGAACTTAATGAGATCAGAATTACAGTGTCATGAGACCTATCTAAATGACAAGCATAAGAACAGAAATAGTCACTAACATTTTCTACTTGTTGAATTCAGATCCTATATACATTCAAAAAGCAACAGTCGACACGATAATATAGGGGCATGAAATTACCTTGACTCCCCCTTAATTCAGAGATCATAATAAGATACGCCCACTTCACCTACAAGTCAAAAGACATGTTTATTGGGAAGGACGAACATGGTTACCAACAAGAAGCTACAACATTAAATCCTCAACTTAAGATTATTTCTAGTGATATCATGGACTGTATGCAAAGTGGCTAATTTTTGGAATCCGTCGCAAATTTGCGACGCATTGGAAAATGCAATACAATTTTTGGAATCCGTCGCAAATTTGCGACGGAAAATAAATCCGTTGCAAAATACGTCGCAAATTTGCGACGAAAAATAAATCCGTTGCAAATTTGCAACGATTTTGCAACGGAAAATAAATCCGTCGCAAATTTGCGACGGATTGGAAAATGCAATACAATTTTTGGAATCCGTCGCAAAATTCGTTGCAAATTTGCAACGGAAAATAAATCGGTCGTAAATTTACGACGGATTGGAAAATGCAATACAATTTTTGGAATCCGTGGCAAAATCCGTCGCAACAGATTTTGCGACAGATTTATTTTCCATCGCTAATTTGCGACGAATTTTTATTTTGTGGCAAATTCCGTCGCTAATTTGCGACGGAAAAAAAATTCCGTCACAAATTTCGTCGCAAATTAGCGACGAAAAATTCCCCGTCGTAAATTTCCGTGGCAAAATCCATGTTTTTTTGTAGTGTGAGCAGGTAAAATTTGAAATTAATTGGTAACTTACTAACATTCTAATAATTTAGTGACTCATCCAGTACGGCTTGTAAGGAGGTTTGGTTGGCCTTCACATTCTGACTGGCTTCCTCAATGGAGCGATTGGGATGTGGGTGAATTTTTTTCCGAGATAGTTAGAGAAATGATTGCCTCAATATTCCGTCGATTAGTCTCTGCTCCGGTGAGAAAACCGCCCAGAAAGTCTTCACATTTCCTTTTAAGCTCTGGAGGCACAATAGAACAGCTGTCGCCTTTGCACAATTCACCCAACAAGTTGCTGAGCCAGAAAGAATCGGTGGGTGACTTGCCATCATCGAGGAACCACCACAAGAAAGGTCAAGGAACTCAAGTCACTTAGCCTTCACCGCTTCATCAGTAACTTCGTGAGCAAATGATGCTTCGGGAGTCAAGTTAGGGGAACCGACAGCTACACGAGTTAAAACTTTTGTAGCTCGTCCTAGTATGGATCTAGCTTTAGAATAAGAACCTGGAGAACCCTCAGCCTTGACTTGATCCGATGGTTGAGCCGAATCAGGAACTTGATTTGGAGAGGATGATGGAATCGGTGGGAGAGTTTCTGCAGAACCTAATGAAATCGAGTACATCTGCATTCAGCAAGGCATGCAAAGTATAATCAGAAATAGTAAATGATGTAGCTAGCAAGGATCACCTAGAGGGGGGTGAATAGGTGATCTAAAATAATTTTTAATAATTTATGCGGAAACAAAATAAATCACAGAAGAGTCTGAATAAAATTCAGATTCAAGACAGATTATATAGACGGTGCTCTTGATGTGCAGAATGTAAAGTAAGAGATAAGGGAAAGAGAGTCTGCACACAAGTTTATAGTGGTTCGGCTTATAGCAAGCCTACGTCCACTCTCCCACGATTACAGCCTACTGGCTGGATTTCACTATGTAATCAAGAGGAATTACAACTTCTGAGTGTTAACACTCTTGTGTATGATAGGACTCTCTATCTCACACAATCACTCTTACAAAGTGTCCCTCAAGATCTTAATGTTTGGCTCAGAACGACAAGAGAAATGAATGGAGTAAGCTTAGACTTTGGACTTGTTGATTTTTGATTCTGTACTTCCTTTTGCTGCTCGTTGATCTCCTTAAATACTCCTCTACTTCCAAACTAGCCGTTGGACAGTATTTAGAGGATCATCTTCCAATCTTCACCTTGGATAGATTTGTATAGAAAGGATTGAGTAGCCGTTGGATAACAGATTCTGAATCCCGCTGATTCTGGTTGCCCATACAATCAGAATCTTGATTTCCATAAGTAGAGCTTTGTCTGTTGTAATGCATTCTTGTCGTGATGTTTGATTGTCAATTAATTTGATTCAGATTGAGATAATCAGAACATTCCTTCTGTGAAATCCATGCCAGATCACTAATCGTTGTGATATGTTCCGAATTCGGCCTCGAAGAAATTCTGTGTCCGTATCGAAGAACTTCGGTCAAGGCCCCGAAGAATTTCTTCGTCTGCATCTGCATCTGAATAACTTCTGCTTCTGCATTTGAATAACTTCTGCGTCTGAATCTCAGAACTTCGATTATATGGATCTTCAAAAATATACTTGACAGTTTGTAAAGTCTGAATAACTTTCTTATGAGCTTCCAGAATATACAGACCTGGAATAGATCAGAATAAGTATCAGATTTACAATAACATAGAAGGTTTTGTCAACTTCAAAATCAATAGGAGTTTTCCTCAACAATCTCCCCCTTTTTTATGGTGGCAAAACTTTCTTTGCAGATTGAATTATTTTGAAAATAAATAAACATATTAAGCTCAATAAACACAGATTGAAAGAGCAAACTCTGTTGATATCTGTGTCTTTCTTCCTTTGAGAATAACCTATAAATCTGCAATATAATATCTCTCCCTTTTTGTCATCAACAAAAAGAATAATAATGGATAGAATAATGCACTGAGATTAAGAAATCAACCAGTCTAACAATAAGTATGAGATATATTACAGACCAATTGAAAAAAATAGAGAGAAATGTTGAAAAACAGGCTATTTTTTAGGAGTACGAATCAGTTGAAAATTTTCCAATATTGAGACAGCCTCCTCAATCTTCAAACTGCATTGACCTATGGCCATATCCATGCTGGATGAGCACATAGTAATGGCTTCCTCTAATTCTACTTTATCTGCTGCTGCTTTAAGTTGTTGAGCCTTGGTGTTTTCCTCAACAATTTTCTGTAGATTCTGCATATTTTGTTCTAGAGCAGCCTGCTTGTTTTTAATCTCGAGCAGAATAGAAAGGATGTTCTGATTTTCGGATGGCTGACCTTGGTCATTAGCTTCCTCTGATTGTACCCTGTGGCTGATTCTGGTGGAATCTCCCCCTGAACAGGTGATTGAACTTCAGAAACATGTTCTTCATGAATTGGTTCTGAAACATTGGGAACTGGTTCAGGAACATGTTCTGGTTCTGCAGTGTGACCTGATTCAAAGTGTTCTGCTTCTGCTTCATCATTTTCATCATGCAGAAGAGTTTTTCTTTTCTTTCTGTACACATTGATTGGGGTTGGAGAATCAGTTTGCTTGCTGGCTGAACTGGTTCTTTTCCTTTGCTCCTTTTCTTTCTGAACTTTCTTGCCAACAGATTTTGCCTCTGACTTTTGAGCCTCTTTTCCTTTTACTATGTCTCTTACATCTTCAAATTTCTTCATTTTGGAGAGCATTTTTTCTCCAACAAACATAAGAGGAAGCATAGTTTCTCGCAACTCACCAGGAATAGATATATTGAGATACATGAAGATACGAGTGATTAAAGCTCCATATGGCAGATGACCCTTATCCTTCTGTAATGCTCTGTACATATGGAATATGATGAGGTGAGGGAGAGAGAAATATTGACCTTTCAATATAGCTCAAATGAGCTTAATCTCTGATTTTGATAGGTCAGTTTGTGAGGCATCTTTTGGCTTCAAACAGTTTATTATGATCTTATGCAAGATCACAGATCGTCTTGATAAGTCAGAATATGAGAGATGATGCTTGGATCCTTGAGCAAAATTCAGATTTTCAGAAGCTACCTGTGAAGCTTCTTTAAGATTTACTGCCAACGGAGTAAAAGTGGAGTGTGTGGCTCCAATTATCCTTGCCAACTCATGGGCCTTTAAATCAACCTTCTTGTCACCAACAGTAAACTGTATCCAATTTGGTGACAGAATTGAAAGATTGGAATAAAAGTAGGCAGTTAATTCAGCATAAGTATTGGCAGATTGAAGGCAAAATTCATAAATCCCTAATTTTTCAAACAGGTTCTGTACAGAAATTCCAGCCTTCTCCAGATATTCGAAATCCACAGTTCTATTGTTCATTACTCCTCTAGCTAGTAACAACTTGTAGTACATCTAATGCGCAGTGCTTCTGAACAAGCCTCCTGTTCCAGGCAAGCCTGATGCTATTCCCACTTTTATCTCAAAAGTCTCAAAAAATCGTGCATCATCATCAGGAACAACAAATTTTGAAGCACTAGATGACTTAGGGCTTACATGAACCGATTTCTTTTCAGATGGAGTTGAAGCTTCTCCAACTTTTTCTTTGCCCTTTCTGGAAGAAGTTTCTTGTGGAGTAAAGCTGGTTGGAACTTGCCCTGATTTAGTGCAGTATTCAGAATAGATTTTCACAAGTTGAGTTTCAGAGCGAAGATCGTTGTCTTTCAGACAAGCACGAAGAGCCGACTCAGAGGCATTATTCCTTTTCAACCTTTGATAATTCCCCCACACACGTTTAATGTTTATGAACCGAAAATCGGTTTTACCAGACGATTTCGATGGAGACGGTCGTTGAGGTGTTGACGCTTCAGAAGGGTTTGCAGGATGATCGGATTCTGAGTCTGAAACTTCCAAATATTCCGCCGGTGCGGTAGATTTTGAGTCTTGATTGAGAATATGAGAAGATCTTCTATGGGCCACCATCTTGACTGGCATTATGATCACCTTTGGAGAAGAAAGTTTCGATCTTTTGGAGGAAGAAGAGGAGAGTCTCTGAATATCGGAAGGGTTTGGAGAGTAAAAGATCGTACTGATAGGGTTTTGAAAAGAGAAGGACGGGTTTAAAAGGGAGGTGGATAACTTTTGGAAGGAAAAATTACTTTTAGAAATTAAAAAGATATCCCAAACAAGTAGGAAGAAAATATACTCTTTAAAACTTAACCAAACATGATGATATTATAACAATATATTAAGCACCATTTATTAGATGAAGTAGAAGACATACCTGATTTGCTTCCAAAAATAACGATTTATAAAAATATCTTGCCAAAAATGTCAAATATATACCCGCCAAAATTTGAATAAGGAACGTACCTTGCTTTGTGAGTCTGAAAATTGTTCAGACTGAGAGTACTTGAGTCTGAAAAATTCCTGTCTATCAAAACACTTCAAGAAAATGGATAAATGATGCACAGTTTGTCTCTAATGAATTCAAATGAAGATTTATCAGGAGGTTTTGTAAATATATCAGCTAATTGATTCTTAGAATCAATGAATTGAATATTCACATCACCATTTTGAACATGATCTCGAATAAAGTGATGCTTGATTTCAATATGCTTAGCTCGAGAATGAAGAATCGGGTTCTTTGTCAAATTGATTGCACTTGTGTTGTCACATTTGATTGCAACACTTGATTCTTCAATATCAAAGTCTTGTAATTGCTGTTTCATCCACATAATTTGTGTAAAGCAACTTCCCAATGCTACATATTCTGCTTCTGCTGTAGAAAGTGCAACTGTATTTTGCTTCTTTGGGTACCAGGATACCAACATATTTCCAAGCAGTTGACATGTACCTGAAGTACTTTTCCTGTCCACTTTACATCCAATAAATCAAGATCGAATATCCAAGAAGAGTAAAATCTGAATCTTTGGAATACCAAAGATCTAACATTGGATATGTTCCAATGTATTTGATTATTCTCTTTTTGCGAAAGATGAGATTCCCTTGGGTCCGATTGAAATCTCGCACACATACGTACACTAAAAAGAATGTCGTGTCTAGATGCGCTTAGATACAATAATGAACCTATCATGCTTCTATATACCTTCGATCAACCTTTTACCATTTTCATCTTTGTCCGGGTTTGGATGAATGAGACATGGGAATGTCTCGTCTTCTTGCAATTCGTAATCCAAACTTCTTGATAATCTCCTTTGCATACTTCTCTTGGCAAATGAATGTACCATCTTTGGTTTGTTTCACTTGAAGGCCAAGAAAGAATGATAATTCTCCCATCATACTCATCTCGAACTCGTTCTGCATATTCTTTGAGAATTCCTTGCATAGCAATTCGTTAGAGGATCCAAAGATTATATCATCAACATAAATTTGAACAAGTAGGAAATCCTTACCCTTTTTCTTAACAAATAAAGTTGTATCAACCTTACCTTTGGTAAAACCATTTTGCAGAAGGAAGTTACTTAACCTTTCGTACAAAGCTCTGGGTGCTTGTTTCAGACCGTAAAGAGCCTTCTTGAGTCTGTAGACATGATCAATCTTTCTTGGTTCTTCGAAACCAGGTGGTTGTTCCACATATACTTCTTCTTTGATATATCCATTCAGAAAGGCACTTTTCACGTCCATCTGAAATAATTTAAAGTTATGGAAACAAGCATAAGCTAATAGTAGCCGAATGGCTTCTAACCTTGCAACTGGTGTATATGTTTCATCATAATCTAGGCCTTCTTCTTGAGAATAGCCTTTTGCAACCAGTCTTGCTTTGTTTCTTGTAACTTTCCCTTTGTCATCCAGTTTGTTTCTGAATACCCATTTTGTTCCAATTACTGGATGATTTTAGGGTCTTGGCACAAGCTCCCATACTTTATTGATTCTGAACTGCTGAAGTTCCTCCTGCATAGCATCGATCCAGCTTTCATCTGATAAAGCTTCACCAACTTCTTTTGGCTTTATTTCTGATATCAAAGCCAAGTTGCTGATGTTCTCTTTGTGTTTGGATCTTGTCTTGATACCATCTTCTATTTCTCCAATAACGAGGTTCTTCGGATGACTGGATTTATGTTTCCAGTTTTTGTCACATCTTTCCTTATGAAAATCTGTAGACTCTGAACTTTCTGGTTGAGTCTGTATTATATCTTCTTTTCCTTCTTTTCCTTCTGATACTGATTATTGATGATCTTCTGATAATTCTTGAATGTTGGGAGACGGTTCAGATTCATCTCTATGAGTCTGAATGTTTTCTTCAAACCTCACATTCATTGATTCTTCAACAGTCTGAGAGTTCTTGTTGTAGACTCTGTATGCTTTACTTGAAGTAGAGTATCCAAGGAAAAATCCTTCATCTGTTTTCTCATCAAACTTTCCAGTGCGGTCATTTGGATTTTTCAGAATATAGCATTTACAACCAAACACACGAAAATATGAAATGTTGGGCTTTCTACCTTTGTAAAGCTCATAGGGGGTTTTCTCAAGAATAGGTCTGAGAAAAGCTCTGTTAATGATATAGCATGCTGTAAAAACTGCATCTGCCCAGAAATAAAAAGGAATTTTGCTTTCAATCAGCAGAGTTCTTGCCATTTCTTCCAAAGAACGATTTTTCCTTTCCACAACACCATTTTGTTCTGGTGTATAAGGAGTAGAAAAATTGTGTTGAAAGCCATTTTCCTCACAAAAATCTGAAAAACTTTGATTTTCAAATTCTCCCCCATGATCAGTTTTAATGTAGGAAATGGAATAGCCCATTTCATTCTGAATTCTTTTTGCAAATTTTGAAAAATATGAAAATGCTTCATTTTTATGAGCAAGAAAGAACACCCAAGTAAATCTTGTGAAGTCATCAACAATGACTAAACAATATTTCTTACCACCAATACTTTGTGTTCTGGTTGGTCCAAATAGGTCCATATGAAGAAGCTGCAAAGCACGATCAGTGGAAACATGATGAATAAACTTGAAAGAACTTCTTACTTGTTTTCCTAGAGTGCAGGCATTGCATAACTCTGTTTTCTTGTATTTCAAATCTGGTAGACCTCGAACCAGTTTCTTGTTTGAGATCTTTGAGATTTGTTTCATACTGATATGCCCAAATCTTCTATGCCATAGATCTTCATCCTCTTTGATTGAGATCAAGCAATGAGTGGAGTTTGGATTGACATCTAGAAGATAGATATTGCCATGTCTTCTTCCTGTAAATGTTTGAGAAGAATCTTTGCTTGTCCCTGAGCATGTATCTTCTTGAAAGTTGATTCTGAAACCTGTATCACATAGTTGACTTATGCTTATCAAGTTGTAGTTGAGTCCCTTCACCAAAGAGATATCATTGATTGTAAGTCCTCCAATTTCAACTGTTCCTTTTCCAACGATTTTTCCTTTAGTATTTCCTCCAAAGGAAACTTTCCCACCATTCAAACTGTGTAGATCAGCGAATATGCTTGGATCTCCTGTCATATGTCTAGAGCATCCACTGTCTAGGTACCACTTCCTTTTTCTCTTTGTGGTAACCTGCAAAAATCACAACATCTCAAGTTTTCTTTGGTACCCAAATTTGTTTGGGTCCTTGAGCATTAGTATATGCTGTCTTAACAAAATCTCTTCGAACAGGTCTCCAGACCTTAGGACATTCATTCTCAAAATGTTGTGGATCTCCACATTTTGAGCACCTGAGTGCACTTCGGCCAACAGGTTTTACAAAATTCCTTTTGAAATGATTTTTATAAACTTGTCGAGGAGGTCTTTGTTTTAATCTCTCCTTGACTTTTGGAAAATCAATCAAGCTATCACTTTCCTTCGCAAATCCAAGACCAGATTTGTTGTAGTAAGGAATTTGGATAGAAAGGATATGCTTCAAGGTTTCTGAACCTTTTGAAAACTCGGAAGTAATTTCTGAAACTTGCTTTTTCAAAACCGCATTTTCTTTGGAAAGAAAATCTCGACTTTCCTTGACTTGATGAAATTCTTTCTGAAGGAAATCGATTTTTTTTTTTTGTGAAACATCCTGTTGCCTCAGTGATGAATTTTCCTTTTTCAAAGAAGAGATGCATTTAAGAGCAGTCTTGAATTCAAAGCATAATTCATCAATGTAATTTGATACTTCAATAGGCATGTCAGAATGTTTTACCTCAATCTCCACTTTGGGATCAGAATCTGAATCTGAGTCTGAGTCTGACTTAGCCATTAGACAGAAATTTGAGATATCTTCATCACTGTCTTCACAATCTGTGTCACTCCAGGTTTCTGCTTTTAAGGCCTTCTTTGCTTTCTCAAACTTGGTCTTCTTTTTCAGAAGTGAACAATTTGGCTTGATATGTCCACGCTTCTTACAGTGAAAGCATATAACATCCTTCGATCTCTCTGTTTCATCGAAAGACTTCTTCTTTTCAAAAGGCTTCTTACCTCTGAGGTTTCTTCCTCTGATCTTCATTTTCTTATACTTCTTTATAAAGAGAGCTAATTCTTCATCATCAACGTCTTCATCTTTAGAATTTGCATCAGAATCAATGTTAGTCTTCAAAGCTATTGATTTATTACCTTTGGATTCAATCTCCTCATTTCGTTTCTCAGTCTCATATGATTGAAGAGTTCCAATCAACTCATTCACTGATAGAGGCTTGATCCTTTGTGTCTCTCGAAGAGATGTTTTGATGTTATCCCACTGATTTGTCAGTCCTCTCAGAAGTTTGTTGACTTTCATTGCATCTGGAACCCGGTTGTCCTTGATAAGCAAGACCGTTTACTATATCGAAACTGTCATACAAATCAGCAATTGATTCTCCAGGCTTCATTTTGAAGGATTCATATTGACCAAGCAACAGATTGATTTGAGTTTCCTTAGCTCGATCTGTTCCTTCATAAGTAACAAGGAGAGTATCCCAGATTTCCTTGGCTAATTCACAAGCAGCAATTTTTTTTATATTCAATAGGTGATAAAGCACAATAAAGAGAATAAATTGCTTTGGAATCTAAGGTTTCTCTTTTGGATATCTCAGTTTGAGATAATGGAGGATCTGCTGCTTTGCTTGCATCTGCCTTTTCTTTTGAATCAGAAGATTTTGGATTGACACCTCTGATGATGACATCCCATTGCATGTGATCAATTGACTTTATGAATGCCTTCATCTTATTCTTCCAGACACTATATTCCTTGCCATCGAAATATGGTGGTCTATTGTTACTCTGTCCTTCAATGAGCCCTGGAGCACCATAGCTAGCCATATAGATCGTTAGCTCAGAAGTAAGACACTTCAATAAATGAGCAACCTGCTCTGATACCAATTGATGTAGCTAGCAAGGATCATCTAGAGGGGGGTGAATAGGTGATCTAAAACAATTTTTAATAATATATGCGGAAACAAAATAAATCACAGAAGAGTCTGAATAAAATTCAGATTCAAGACAGATTATATAGACGGTGCTCTTGATGTGCAGAATGTAAAGTAAGAGATAAGGGAAAGAGAGTCTGCACACAAGTTTATAGTGGTTCGGCTTATAGCAAGCCTACGTCCACTCTCACACACTTACAGCCTACTGGCTGGATTTCACTATGTAATCAAGAGGAATTACAACTTCTGAGTGTTAACACTCTTGTGTATGATAGGACTCTCTATCTCACACAATCACTCTTACAAAGTGTCCCTCAAGATCTTAATGTTTGGCTCAGAACGACAAGAGAAATGAATGGAGTAAGCTCAGACTTTGGACTTGTTGATTCTTGATTCTGTACTTCCTTCTGCTGCTCGTTGATCTCCTTAAATACTCCTCTACTTCCAAACTAGCCGTTGGACAGCATTTAGAGGATCATCTTCCAATCTTCACCTTGGACAGATTTGTATAGAAAGGATTGAGTAGCCGTTGGATAACAGATTCTGAATCCCGTTGATTCTGGTCGCCCATACAATCAGAATCTTGGTTTCCATAAGTAGAGCTTTGTCTGTTGTAATGCATTCTTGTCGTGATGTTTGATTGTCAATCAATTTGATTTAGATTGAGACAATCGAACATTCCTTCAGTGAAATCCATGCCGGATCACTAGTTGTTGTGATATGTTCGAATTCTCAGTCCGAAGAAATTCTGCGTCGTATCGGAAGAACTTCGTCTGCGTCTCGAATAATTTCTTCGTCCGCATCCGCATCTCGAATAACTTCGCTTCGCATTTGAATAACTTCGCGTCTGAATCTCAGAACTTCGATTATGTGGGTCTTCAAAAATATACTTGACAGTTTGTAAAGTCTGAATAACTTTCTTCTGAACTTCTAGAATATACAGACCTGGAATAGATCAGAATAAGTATCAGATTTACAATAACATAGAAGGTTTTGTCAACTTCAAAATCAATAGGAGTTTTCCTCAATAATAAAGTGGAGCGAGAATAGAGGATACTGAAACCGTCATCCAAGCAATATACACACGGGAGAAGTGTAAATGCTATGTGCCAACCTTTTTCTATTGTGGCTCTTCATCGCTCTCCTCTGAACTATCATCCTCAGTGTCGCTTTCCTCAACATCCATCCTCACCTGCAGCACCAAGGACCAACCGCTCAGCCTCAGTGGTAGATCAGTGACATCAATCAACTCTTTAGTTGACGAGACACAATCTGTTTGTTGTTTGTTTTTCTTGTTCTTGTCGATTCAAAGAGCATTGACAGAGTCAACACCCTTTCCGACCAGCTTGTTATCAGCATCATAGTAAGAGAAATCTCACAACTTATCGACCCGTAATCGATAATTTTGTATCGTAGCCAACTGCCTTCCACCATGGATGGAACATGATTTATTCATATAAACTTCATCACACCCCCCATTGACGGTAACACCCATTTTCTCTTCATAAAAAGAAAACCCACCCTAAAACCAAAAGAAAAGAACAATAAACAAAGAAGCAAAAGTGTAAGACAGAGAAGAGAGGAAAAGATACAGCATAACTTTAGGTCTGACATTGTAATCCAATTGTACATCACGCAATGTAAAGACAAACACAATAAACCTGCTGGGTCTGCTTTGTTGGAGCCGTCGCACGTGGCCTCTTAGCAGAAGCATCCGTCGCGTTCTTCTTAGGTGGGCCCTGTAAAATACGAAATAAGAAGAGGAAGAAGGACAAAAAGAACAAGTTTAAGAAGGCATCCAATTGCGAAAGGCCACACTACAGTAAATTGTAGTTGCACAATACAAAGAAGCTTGCAAGCATCTAGCAGAAAACAAACTGATGCAGACTCCATAAGAAAAAAACAGTGGCAACCATCGCTAATTGAACTCAATTGCTTTCGCAGATATTTATCACTAGACAATTATCAACAAAAGCTAACAAGTAAGACTAAAATCGTGTCCAAAAGGATATCAGAAAGGTACAGCAAAAAATGAACACAAGAAAATATCCACCGCGAACAACTGATTGGATACATCAGGTGCAATATAAGCCAATACAAAATCAAATCTGTAGATCGATGCAATCTGTTGCACATCTCCACATATGCATGCAAAAACCAACTGCAGTGACAGATGCAATATCGGTCAGCATCTACGGAATCACTAAAATATGAGATATGACATTAGCAAAATGACATTCAAGGTCATTGCCCAAACCAAAATTTGGGAACTAAGCCACTCACGTCATCATCCGAACGGCTGTCTAACTCATTTTCAACAACTTCTCCTAGAAAAAACTTTGCCGATACATTCTCGCTTGATTCCTTTTTTGATGCACTATTAACTGGTTTTTCAACACTGTTCTTAGCAACAACTTCCTGCATCGAGCACAAAATTAAGTCATTTGCACACGAATGCCCTCAAATACACAACCATGGTAAGATTGAGAAAGGACAAAGAGACCAGACCTCTTCCTCTAATTCACTATCCGAGGAACCTCGAAGACCAGCCGTCAGTTCAAATACAGATTACATCAACCTCACTCCAATCAAAATCATAACACATGTTTTAGACATCCAGCAATCTGCCGTAACATCAAGATCAAGTAAGAGATTCTCCATCGCATAAACCGCCACGCACCATATAGGCAGCATCAAGTTCCGAGTAACAATGAGAGAATCTATACATAGCAATTCGTCAGATGTAATGGAGACGGATTACCCCAATTAAGCATGTTACCAATATCAAGAAATGAATGGCAAAGCCTGGAAAGCCCGGAATAGGCTTCACAGTGTCGTTCCTGTCCTGACGCATGCTACGACAAAATCTTTGCCTTTTACCAAGATCAATATTACCATGTCCACTATTGGCAATGAGGACCCAGAAAACTGACTTATACAGCAGACCCATCAGAAGCTTCAAATAGATGCCTACAACGAACCCCGACAGGGCCGGCCGGCAAGACCCTTGCCCAGCCCTTTCCGGGCATTGCCGGTGGCCGGTGACCGGCAACCGATGAATAAGAAAGAAAGAAGAAAAAAGGAAAAAGAAAAAAAATGGAAAAAATTCAGAAAAAGGTAAAGGACGAAAATGCCCTTGACCATCCGGAAAGTCAGGCTCTTTTTTGAAACTGATATAATCACTTCAAGCCCTTATTTGAAACAAGATTCACTTCAGGCCCTTATTTGAGAAATGATGGCACTCCAGGCTCTTATTTGAAATAAGGTCCATTTCAAGCCCTTATTTGAGAAAATGTTCAGGCTTTTATTTGGAATTTTCTCAAAAAAAAAATTTCAGCTATTAAAGTAAGGGTGTTGGCGAAAACGTATATTCTGATAATGAACATTTAACGGAAAAATTACCAAAAAAGTAGGGTTTGGCAAAAACCCTAGTTGTTAAATAGAAGTTTGTACGGGAATTCATGGAATTCTTTAGGAAAATTTCGAGATTGAAATTCTCGTTAGAACATGCTTTGCTTTATAATAGAATATTTCAAATAATTTTGAGATTTTCGAGATCGAAATCCTTGTTAGTGGGGAGTACAAGACTCTTCGTTGATCAATGAATTAAAGGCAATGATGGGCTCACTAATTTTAGCTTATAAAAATGGTTTTGATAAAGTGCCAAGTTGTAAGTATCCTTTGAAATGAGTGGATCATATTCTACCCCAAATAAAAATTTGACGTATTATTTAATAAATTAATTTTGTAAATCCATCTTAATATACCGCATCTTTTTTATGGCCAGCGATCTTCGTATACTAAGAAAAAATTAATGTTGACAAAAGTTCACTTCGACATGAAGAGATTATTGCACACGCTTTCAAAAAGAATTAATAACAAGTACTAGAGTAAAAAAAATACGCATGAGATACAAAGAATGAAGAAAAATAAAATAGGCAAAGAGAATGACAAGAAAAAGTAAAATAATAGCAAACGGGTGGGGATGAAAAATAAACATTTCCCGTAGGTAAATTCATTATCTTTCCTTTCCTCCGACTTAGCGATTGCATTTGATAAGCACAATTAATTTCCCTTTTTTTTTTTCTTTTGGCCGTACACAATTCATTTCCTCCAACAATGTAAATTCATGGATCGAAATTATGTGGAGCAAACAAATAAATTGTACTCTTTCAAGGCAACGGGACGATCCTTTTATTTTGCCGGTGATCTAATTACAAATTACATCCACAAAAAAAAGTACAAACTTTTTGTTCTCTCGCGCCACCATATTCTTCTGGAAGAGAATACGAATTTTCGGTTCGATCGAGGATGTATTTCTTTTGAGGAAAATCGACAATGCAAAAAATTTCGATGGTTTCTGTCGCTTAAGAAAAATTTGTGACAAAAAACTTTTTCCTTCTCAATAATAGTGCTTGGAAATAGATTATTGTTATTGATGAAACATTTTTTATTAATTCATTTTTGTAGAGGATATGAAAGATTAAAGTTACGAAAATCTTTTCCAAAATTTTGAATTTTCCGAAAGCAAACGCAGCCCGAATGTCACTCGTATACTCAAATTATCTTGTTTGTGTATATCGAGTGAAAACCACGCACAGGTACCAGATTTCAACACTCGTCCAATTTTAATTACTCATTGCCACTTCTAATCAAACTCTCGCAATCTAAAACACTAACTTGTCACCACTGTGCTCTCCATACCATAGTTGTCGCTGCCGCTCTTTTCTGGCTGGGCCGCTGTCGTTGACCCCTCCACATAGTCGACACCACCGCATTGCACGACCCTTCTCGGGTTTCTCTCTATGCCTGTCCACAGTCGAGTTCTCGGCAAGCTCAACACTCCTCCATGCCGGTTGACATCTCGACAAACTTGATGGCCATGGGCCGGCAGAGCCTCCACATCTAGAGGCTCGAAAAGCTATCTCGCCCAAATTTGGCTTGTGTACAATCGATACCGCCGGGGCGCTGATGTGGTGGAGAATCGCCCACTGTGGATGCCGGAGGCACGACCTCGCGGGCCGTGAAACAAAGGGTTAGATTGCATTAGGTTGAGAAATTCTTGACTCAAAAGGTGCATTTGCTCAAAGCAAATGGTGATTGGTACGTCGTTGGTGTATTTTTTGCAAACTAGCTTTGAATTTAGAAAAAATTTAAAAAAAAAAAGAGAGGGAAAAACAGAGGGTGAAGCAAATGAACAGATTTGGTGAAGCAAATCGCTCCATCTCTCCATTGTCTCCATGGTGGAATCATGAATTTTTATGTTTCTCCAACATTACTCTTATGCTCCCTTCTTCGTAGACACTAGACATAGGCCCGTCCTTCTGCTTTCCCGAATCTATTTTTTATTTCGTTATCGTTTTTCCTTAACAAAGTTACTTATGATTCTCATGATAAAAAGCATGCACTTTTGTAGATATAGAATATACTAGCAGCATTTCAAGAAAGGAACAAAAGATCACGAGTTGAAGATGCTGGTGTATTCAAGCTGAATCGAGTTTCCCGAAGTCGAGGAACAATCGGGGGATCCGAACCTGACAAAGAAGGTCCCGAACCATTTTTTAAGTAAGCTCCTTACATTACGAGGCCAACCATTGCGGTGGTGTTGGCTTTTGATGTATTACTATTCCAAGACAATGCAATTGTGACCCGCCTCTATTCGATAGGACCTCGCGAGTTGGGACAAGCATAAGTCCTCGTTTAATTTTACTCTTTAGGTGTTTGTACTGTGTTGATCACATGCTTTATAATAGTTGGGTAATCTGCAAAGTCATGTGTAACGTTTTTTTTTTTTGGACATACATGTGTAACGTTTAATTGTTTGCAATTGAGGTAATTCAACATAGCGGGCCAAATTTTCTAAAAAAAAGTCCGGAATCGTACACTTCAAATAGAAAAATTACAATTACATGCAGTTAAGACGTACGATTTCTTAGTGTAATTAGTGGATTATCAGTCTACTACTATCGTGTTATGTAATTGGTCAGACTATCATAGTATAAACTAGTTAACTAACTAGTGACCGTGTTGACTAGTATGTCATGAATAGATATGATTGTATAATTTACGTAATTGATTATAATATTATATAGTTAACATAAAACGATAATAAAATAATAATTCTCATTTTAATTGAATAATTGTTGGATCTAATTTCATTACTACATACATAAAATGCAATCCAAGTCCACTAGTTAATTCCCTCACAAATCGATCCGGTTTCTTTATAATAATTTCTTTGTGAATAATGGGCCTAATTCCAACAAAAAAAACACCAACTTTACATTGAGTGTCAATTTTGGTCCGAACTTTTTTTATCTCATAAAAAATAATCAACTTTCATTTAATTCCTAAATCTGGCCCGAACAATTTGAAAATTTCGCATTTCGAAAGCCAGATTTGGGACTTAAGTAAAAGTTGGATGCTTTTTATTGAGAAAAAAAAAATTCATACCAAAATCGTCATTCAAGGCAGAGTTGATGCTTTTTTTTGGAATTAGCCCATGAATAATAGGTCGTAGCAAAATGTTTTTACATATTCTTGTCAGACACCTTGTGCATTTTTTGCCTCGCCGTTCGCTGCAGTTGCTGTGCCAGATAAATGAAATCAATAAGCGCCTCGCGGACTCAACTTTCGTGTCTCCTCTGGTATTGCCCCGCGAAAAACGCTCTAATATGAAGTAGTGAGATGTGTCTCGATCAACCCCCGGTTCATCGGCGGCCAAATTTCTCGCCGGACAGCGAGCGTGGGACTTCCGTATGCTATTTCCACGCCCGAGAAATGTACATTCTTCGTCCGAAAATTTCGGGTCCATAATTTAGTAAACCCACGCACAGACTCGAATTTTTCGCACAAAAGGCACGCGCAAACACACATACTATATGATCCGTCGGTCTCAAACTCAAGACATATGCGAATACATTGTTGATCCCACCGATCACGTGCATTTGGATCAAATTTGATAATTTTCGGACAAAAAAAAAAGCACCTTTCTCAGGTGCGAAAATAGCCCGTAAAGGTCGCCTAATTTGACAATCGACGAGCTCGGGAAGGTTGATTGAGATATATTTCACGATCTGAGACAAAATCCACTTCAGGGTGTTTTCGAAAATTTCCCCTTTAATCCGAGTCAAAAAGAGAAAATCCACCACTCTAGGAGCCATTTGATTTTTCTATCTTGTAATAGCCAAAAACATGGGAAACAGACTGACCGGACCGAACAAAACTGTATGCGTCCGCTAAAATGAGCGCGATAAATATGGCCCCGCGAGCTTCGCCGCTCGTCCCTTCGCGAGTCGAACAAGATGACACCCAAAGTTGCAACTACATATATATATATATATATCGACTCCTATGCACCAAATTCCCGCTCATTGTTCAACCGAACAAAAATAGACAACTTGGAAATCCTCTGCATGGAGAATTGCCACTCAAAATTGGCCAAGATAGAGAAATGGAGAGATGGCCTTTACAATTCATTCCAGGTCTTCAAAGGAGCTTCTGAAACCGATCGGGTGGTCAACTTAGAGACCAGCAGCTACGTTTTGCCTGATCAAGTTCTGGACATGCTGCAACTTCTCTATAGTTCTCCAAGACTTTCGCTTTGTTCTCTCCCTCGACAACGTAGACAATGTGCTTTCGCCAATGTTCGCAAGTTAGCTCATGCATGCTTGTCCATTTTCTCACTGCTCTCTGTCAATGGAGGAATCAAAGAGGATATTCTGAATGGCAAATGGAGATGTACTCCACAAATTGTGAGTGTCGCCATCTGAGACCTCCCAAAGGGCTTCAATCGATCGGTCACCAGTGCCTTCATAAAAATCGGAGAAATAGTCGAGCTCAAAGTTCAGGTCAGTTTCACCCTGATCAGTGGAATGTCTTGGGTGAATGTGAGGTTGCAATTGAGAAGACGACAAGTAAGGCAAATGGCTGGACACAGAAGTTGTGGATTTTACGGAGATTTAATGATTCT
This sequence comes from Syzygium oleosum, assembly GCF_021117445.2. Lineage (NCBI taxonomy): Eukaryota > Viridiplantae > Streptophyta > Magnoliopsida > Myrtales > Myrtaceae > Syzygium > Syzygium oleosum. The sequence continues at coordinate 2,418,364 of NW_026607520.1, read as the reverse complement.
TGCGGTTTCGACAGAGGTGAAGCTTTGCTCAAAATTTTCAGTGAATAGCATAAGATCAACAACTGTGTTCTCCAAAATTGTCCATTGGGAAGAACTGCACATCCGAGCTCATTTTTTTCAGAACGGTTTTCGATCATAAACACCGGAGGCATAAGACTTGGATTCATTGTATGCGTATCACCAATTGCTAAGCTGATACATTGCCGAATAACACTAGATCGCTGAGATACAAGGTCTTTGTAGCTGCAAGGTAATCCGGTTGGTCCATCCAAGGGAGTAGATGAGTCATGGGTGAGGACGATAATGGCATTATGCCATATTACTGAACCAAGAGAATTGGTGATAGACCGCAGAAGTGGCAGATCAATAAGATCACTCATTGGGCAATCCAGACGATCGACATACATAACAACATCAGGCGGAAAGCTTTTAGTGAACTTCTTTATAGACATCAATATTCTCTGGTTGAGATATTGATCGGTACCAGAAGAACGAAGACCTGGTGTGTCAATAAACCTAAATTTGACACCATGCTTAATTCCGAGAACCTCTTTCGCAGTAAAAGTCGCGGGCTCAAATGCATTGACCACGGCTTTCTTTTCTCCCAAAACGGTATTAATGGTCGCACTCTTTCCCACACCTGTTTTTCCGATGACCAGGATGTTCAATGACAAGTCTATACTACCACCCTCAGCTTCAAGCTGCACTGCCAACTTTTTGGCTGATTGGAGGCAAAATGCTTGACTAGAGTGGCTGCCTATGGTTAGGGCAAGACGGTACAATGCCTGTGTAGCTATGGAATTTTCAGGAGAATAGCCTAGTCTATGGACAAGTCTTAAGAGTTTTACCTTTAACAGATGCACATCCTCAAGGCGCTTCTTTTCCTCTTTGCTAAGATTCTCCTCTGATTCAGTACAAGAAGGTGCTTTGAGAAGATCTCCCAAGATGTCCAAGTCAACTAACAAATTCTGTCCCCCATAAACATGGGAACCCTCTTCTTTGCTTGATTCAGAGACAATATGGCCATCATACGTTGCTGGATAAACTTGAGAATTCACTGGATTCGAGAGAATACAGGATGCGAATTCGTCTTCTAGATCACTCATTACCAGTTGAGCGGTTTCAGAGCTACCATATATCAAACTGTCAGCCCCTTCATTGTCAAGCAAGCTCTTTTCACCTCCTCTTGTTTTATCTAGCGCTTCATCCTCCACATCTCTTCCTTCTAACTCTGGTTTATGATCTGAAGGGGAAACCGCAAACACAGAGTTAAGGAGATTCCTAGGATCGCGCAATGCCCCATCCGATGAACGCATTTCACTAGCCTCCTCACTTGCATTGGTACCGTTCTTGTAATAAGTATAGTCTAAGTGCTTAACTTCCCCCGCAACTTTAGGGCACTCCAAAAGTATCTGCAAATGAGGTGTCTCATCATTCAATCGGTCTTCAAGAGTGAGACCTGTATCATAAATAGCAACTTTCCCCACCACAGGTTCTTCAACTGCACATGTAAAGCTTGGCTTCACAATTTTGCACCAACTGAAATCTAATTCCTCGAAATTCAGTTGCATTGCCTCGGAAGCCGTATTTGTTTCACATTTTTCGGCAAAATCAGTATCACTCAATTTTCCGTTCTTCAGCTCCCAAACCCTCTCATCATTTGATCGATGGCTATCTGCACCCTCAGTTCTTCTACCTTCACTACTTAGATGTTCGAAATTCGCTAGCATTTGGGAGCTCTGCTCCGTGAAACTTCCTTCCTCACCCTTCTGAGGCATGACGCGCGCATGCCCCATAGAAGCAAGGTCACCATTCTCACTTATATACTCACCAGAAGTGCTATGTATCTCAATCCCATCCCCAACAAACAAACTTGTCGCACCCTCATCTCTCTCCTCTTCATCCACCATCACCCTAATCCTAGGTAGGGGTGTTAAAACCAAACACAATACCCGAACCGAAACACGAATCGACCCGACCCGAACACGAAATTTTCTTATTGGATCGGGTTGGGTCTCAACTTGTTTGGGTAACAATAAAAAGAATTGGGTATTGTTTGGATCTATTGGGCTTGGGTACCCAAGCCCAACCCAAACAATAAGTCAACCCAAACAATAACCAAAATTCTTAAGATCTCTCCTCCTCCCAGGACCCCTGTCGCCGACTTCTTCTTCCCCGGGTTCCGCCGTGCCGCCGTCGCCGGCAACATCACCCTCAGCGGTGTCGCCGAGATCGACGGCCGCGGCGTCCTCAAGCTCACCAACGAGACGACCTGTTTCTACCTCAGCCTTGGCAATCGGATGGAGCTCTTGTCAACACCTGCCCACATCCCCACTTGGCGAGCGGCGGAGACGAGGCGAAATGGAGGACGCAAGCTGATGGCGGCAATGGAATCCGAAAGGTGGCGATGGAGTGGAAGAGAACGGAGCAAGGTAGAAATCGACGAGCATGTTTTGGAACGAATCGAAAATTAACTCGAAACTTCAATCTGGAGAGGGACAGTCCGAGATGCCTTCGATTGCAGCTTAGAGAAAGAGCTTGACGATAGTGATGGTGGAGCCGGTGAGCTTGAGAGAAGAAAATAAAATGAAGATGGACAGAGAGATGAAGATCACCTTCCCACCGCATCGTCTATCTTCGAAAGGATCGTCCTTCATTGTTTAGCCGCCGCCACGACGGTCGAATTTGACCACTGGAGTTTCCTGGTCGTCGAACGTGCTGCGTCCTCTGAGCAGAAGGTGCTCGGTGAATTGCGCAAGAGAGAAACACAGGGTGTGACGATTTTGAAACATCGAATTTCGACGAACCTCCGCAGCAGCAGCACCCGACCCACTCGACGGACCTGCGGAGAGTTTCACCCAGAATCGGAAACAGCAAGAGGGCGAGAGAGATCGAAAGAGGAGGAGACATCGCTCATCCGTTCATAGAATCGGGAAACAGGGGGTGGGAGCGCGAGGGGGAGGGTCGGGAGGGAGGTACGCGGAGGGGTGGTCGCCGAGCTTCCAGACGACGGCGTAGTCCCAGGCCAGGGAGTCGATGACGGGCCTCAGCCATTCCACGGATCTCTGAAGAGCTCTCATGGCGGAAGTACTGCCGACGCCTGCGGCGGCGGCGGTTCCCAGGACAACGAGGCCGAAGCCGACGCCTGCGGCGGCGGCGGGCTCGTCGACGACGCGGAGTCCTCCTGCTGCAGCAGCAACAATGCCGGGACGGCGGGCGCAGAAGGCGGTGATGCCGCGGCGGCGGTTGAATCGCTGAGGCCGGGGCAGTGATGCACGGGGTGTTGCTGGGAAGATGATGAATTCGGGATCCGCAACAATGGCGTCTCTCTCTCTATCTCTATCTTTGAATTCATTGTTCGAAACACAAAACCCGCCCCGACCCGACCCGACATGACCCGGCCCGATCGTGTAGCTTTATCTTGTTTGGGTCTTGTCTCGGGTCGGGTCGAACACATATGTCCAAATATTTGGGTCGGGTCGGGTATCATGAAAACCCGACCCGACCCGTTGACACCCCTAATCCTAGGTGCACCCCCCACCATCTCAGACACGTCGAAACCTGGAACTCGCACAGCTCTCACGATCTCCTCATCCCCGATTTCTTCAATGGCCATCAAGCCCTCTTCATCCTCAAAATCTATGGACAACCTCGCAATAGGCATAACTTGGTCAACAATGGGGTCGTGGTCATACTCTGCCACAGTCTCTGCCACAGAAGAGTACTCATCAACGTCACTACACGTCTCCTCCCCAAAGCTGTTCTCAAATTTGTTCGCATCCGGGTATGCCACAAAGGGCCTAAAGATTCGATCTTTCGCGATTCCCCCACCTCCTTCCAATGTTTCCTCATCTGGGTCCGCAACGAACGGCCTCTCCGACGCCGTTTCGAAGTCATCCCCACTAGCAAACAAGCGCTCACAGTCGGAGCCGCCTCTCTCACTGCTTTCGTCGCTGCAACTACTAGTGCCATACTGAACGTCGATTCGCGGAGCTTTTGACTGGAAATCAGAGCCGCCGCCGCCGCCGCCGTCGTCGTCGTCGAGAGTAGGAGGAGCTCGTATAAGAAGCGAACCTGTGGAAGACGAGGAGCCGGAAAGAGAGGCGCTTCGTGCTGCGGAAGTAAGGACATTCTTGGCATCCATTGCTTTCATTTCTTGCTTCTTTCCAACAGCGTAACCCCAGAGACTCATGGGCCTAGAAAGACAAGAAAACAGAGAGTCGTGGTGGCGTTTCTTGTGGGTTCTTGTTCTTGGTAGAATGAATCCACGGAGTAGGTTTGCGCATTGCATTTTTATATTCGTCGATGCCTTTCATGTTCGTCTTTCTAACAGCGGGTGCTCTGTCCCGTACTGGACTCTCGACAGTTTCCGAGGTTGTCTTTTCAGGGAGCCCTTCGCCGGAAGCCGATTCGTTGAAATCAGGGGGAATTGTACCCATCAAATATCGCATATTCATAAGATCAACGGCAGTAATTAATCCGATTTATCATGGACCGGATGGAAACTTTTTTTCCTTGCCCTATTTTACTTGTCCGTTCACAAATTCTCCATGTACTAAGATTTCAATAAAATATTTTATTAAAATTTGGCGCAAACTGCTTTAGAGGTAATGGATATATATATGATTCTCCAATCAAAGATACATTAGGCTGTTTGAGTAAAAAAAATATGCACTTGACATTATATGCTATATTTTGCACATGATGGACAACTGGAGCATTAGTTTCTAAAATCTCTTATCTATGTAGAATTTGTGCATTTTTTTTTTACAATAAGAGAAACATAACCTAGTGACGTTGTTTAAGCAAAAAGAAAGGCACTCGATTGTAAATACTATAGTAATTTTTAGGTGAACATTGTAAAGATAGGAAAGAGAGAAAGAAATATAATATTTGAGAATTGATAAATGAGAAAAGTGTGTATCAAGCATACGAAAGATATAAATGGTGAACTTTCAATTCTTATAACGTGCTTTAATTGCGCAAACAACAACTAAGCTCTTTGATTTATACATTAAAAACAAGTCTAGCCTCTCTTTTTGGAAAAGAACACAACTACTCCCTGATTAACTTTAATCACACACGAGGAAATAGTACTTGAATATCGTATTTTAGCTATTATTTGTCAAAAAAATTGTCTTTTTTTGAAACGAACATGCTTAAATCATTTTCGCCTAGTTTGTTTTCGGTTTGGAGTTCCTTTTACGATAGTTGGTTCAAGAAAAGATAATAGAAGATTGGTTGAGATAAATTATTTAAGTAAAGATGCTAATGACAAAGATATCATGACAATAAGGAACAAAGAATCTGCATTAACTTAAATGGATGTAAAGTTTCACCTTTTCATAAGTTGATATATTTTATGATTTGTACTAGAAAGCTATATTTATGCAAAATTTATTTGGTACTTGACAGGATTCAAGCAGAAGTCAAAGATTCCCATCCTAACTTATGCCAATGCACTAGTAGTTGATCTTTCCTATTCCTATTATTTATACTGGATATATCCAATGTGCATAGTATACTAGATCTTTCCAGCAGTGAATATACATCTATGTTGCAGGTAGATTCTAATGGGTACATATTCTTCCGCCTACACCAGTGCAAGTTTAAAACTAATTATGGTAATAGAAGAACATATTGAATAACAGTAGTAATAAAATGATGATCCAAATTCTAAAAGTTTAATACTACTGGTATGAAAATTGGTGAAAAGATCCATAAATACAGCTAGTTTTAGGGTGACGTCGGTGTAGTTCAGATATGATTATTCGGTTACACGGATCGTGGTCTAGTTCGGTTTCTACAAGGGGTGATCGGTTCCCCAGTTCTTGAGTGGGTCCATGAACCGGACGAAATAAAAAAACAATTCTGGTCCTACATATTCACAAACTTCACTACCAAAGGCTAAGAGATTATCTAGTAACTTTAGCACAGCACTAGAGAAAATAAAGAAAAATATAGGATATTTTTGCAAATCAATCTAGAGTAATAACTGATAGGTGCAATTTCGTCTGTAAAAATGTAAAGCTAGATTGCAAGCTTGTGAGTCACAAGTTATGATTTTAGAAGTAGAGTAGGCAAAGTGATAAATACCGGTAGAGATTTTATTCTTTCCAAAGTATGCTAACCATAATCTAAGTTCCACAATCATCCAAAAGACCTCAATGGAAAACCTTAACCCTAACCATCCTAATTAACCTGTCTTCAGCCGCCACGTTCTTGGGTTATTGTAGTCGTTATTGGGTGTGTTTTTAATTATAATAATAAAAATTAATATATATATTTTCAGGTGAATGGGTCCACACTTACAATTAGAAACCGGATCAATACTCACCGGTTATAATTTTTAGGAATTGGGAACCCCAAAACCGGCCAGTTCAGGCGGTTCTTGATTAGATAGGTTCATTTTGCTCACCCCTAGTTCCTACTCGATAGTTGGGAACCAGACTGCACAGTAGCGATTCCAAAAAATTCGAAATCGAGAACCAAAGCAATTTCTAGAGTTGGCCCGGTCCGATTCCCAAATCTACCTAGGACCCATGCTCACCCCTAATTCTACCAATTTCTGATGGGCCATCTACTCGAGAGGACTAGCAAGGGGTTTATGGATCCAAGGGGTCAGTCAGGCTTATTCTGAATTGCCCATCATAAAAAAGAAGAAGAGGATCTCCTACTTTAAGGGATCTCAAGTGCTTTTTTCTTTCCGCTTAATTACTTATTTGGTAAATATCATGTACGTGGACAAATATGTAAATACATAATTTTATTTTATCCCCTCACATGTTTCAATATTAAAATTTAATTATTTTTTTATTGTATGACAACTTTCCTAAAAAGATCTCAGATCTTAAAGTGTTTTTTCTCGTTTTCGTTTCACATACATTTATACGAGTTCTTTATACTGTGTATTTCTATTATTAATTTCTTTCAATTATTCAATACTTCAAATATTTCGTTATAAAATGATTTTGCTTAAGACTCTATTGATAGAATGCTACTTTTTATCTTTTGTTTACTCTAAATCTTGTGGGGCACATACTTTTTATCCAAAAAGTCATAAATCTATTGTACTTTTTCCAAGTTAGTCCTAAACTTTTCAATTTTGCCAATTGAGTTTTAAAACTTGTAACGTTTTGCCAATTGAGTCTATTTGGCCAAAATCTTGCCAATTTTGATCGGAAATCGCTGACGTGAACGCTTGCTGTCCTACGTGGCGCGATCGGCATTGACGTAGATAATTTTTATTAATATTTTAATATTTTCCAAATTTTTACAATAATTGGATTGAAGAAAATATATTACAAGATTGGTTGAGATAAATTATTTAATCAAAGATGCTAATGACAAAGATACCATGACAATAAGGAACAAAGAATCTGTGTTATCTTAAATGGATGTAAAGTTTCACTTTTATAAGTTCATACATTTTATGAGATTTATACCATAATGTTATTTTTGGGTAAAATTTATTTGGTACTTGACATGATTCAAGCAGAAGTCGGAGATTCTCATCCTAACTCATGCCATGTCACTAGGAGTTCATCTTTTGAGGATTGTTTGGGGAGTAGAGTTAATAATGCAGTGTACAATTAAGGGCATTATCACCGACATTTCTCTCTAGAGATTTAATCTATGCCACTGCATTGTCGACACTTTAATTTTGACTACCATTGTATAAGAAAATCAGGTATCCACCCGGCTCTAAACAAAAACATAATTAGCTTAGTTCATATTTATATTACCATGGACCCTCGCATGCAAGATCGCAAGGGCTTCTTGAAGATGTGATAGAGAAAATCTGAACAGATAATGGCAGTTCAAAATGGGTTGTTATCTCTTCAAAAGGAACGTGTGGACTTCTCTATAAATAGAGAATTCTCACTCAACAGAGAGAGAGAGAGAGAGAGAGAGAGAGAGAGAGAGACTGGAGAAGTGAGCGAAGTCTCTGTCCATCGCTTGGTGGACTGATCTGGTGTCCCACCCACAGCCCTGGTCGTCCTCAGTCAGTTTTGTGCAAGATGAGTGCAATTTTATTAAACCTTACATGATTTTTTAGCTTTATTACATAGTTCCTCAAATGCACCGTCGACACCCGAATTTTCCCGACTGATAAAGTTAGAAGATTTGTGATTTGAGGTCCCGAAGTCTCGTTTCTTGACAAAAAAATTATTGGCCAAGTGTCCAGGCATCTTTCGATTATAATCCTTTTTCTAGACATTAGATTTAGGGACATGTAAATTAGAGACCTCGGATACCATTAAATGAGTTTCAACCTATGAAGCGGATGGATCATTTAGAGTACCATGGCACCACAGGATTTGACCCAGAGTCACTTGACGCGACCTTTCAAAACCCGGTTTGTCTAGAAATGAAAATTCCATCTTGGTCCCATGCATCTTCTTCTTGTTTTCCTCTCTTGTATGGTTCCACTAATTGCTTGCACCGATGATTCAGTCCAAAGCCTCCCATATAAAATGCCCTAACATAGCCGGACTCGAAGCTTCTCCTCCGGGTATGAACTTGCAATGTTGATCCTAACTTAGACAGGCTAGATGCTGGGAATACCAAAGAAGATACAGAAAGCGAAACTGCCCCTTGCGACTGAGTAGCTGTGTAATTGGCCATCTCCAACTCCAAGTTCATCTTGGCTGCAAATTCATTTAGAGTAGACTTACAAGGCAATTTTTTGCAAGTCTGTTTGTAAATGAATATGCAGCCAAGATGAATTTGGAAACCCAATTACAGTCGCAAGGGGTAGTTTCAGTTTTTGTAATCTTCCAGAGAGGTTGGTCGAAGCAAAAAGGAGGCTGAAAAATCTGCGCGTGCTGCCATTCACTCCATAGTCTCCATGTATGGTATGCCATTTTCCATACTTCATTTTCAAGATATGCATGTTTCTATCCGTTCAACTGACAGAGGATGTAAGGCAGCTGATAGCGAGTCTTCTTTCGAAGAAGATCGAGTCAAGTTCAAACTCTGTGCTGCAAATTGAGAGACCAAGGAGCCATGCCCGGTTCGAGGCATGCTCAGACGTAATGAACAGAGGCTGTAGCATCCTCCGTGGTTTTGTTCATCTCCTTGCTCTTTAGAGTACCGAACAAACAGTCGGTTAATAAAAATTCTGCTATCCAATCTTGATATGAGCGATTCTTACAGACAAGCATGCATTACATGCATTTGGACTAGGCATAAATGGAAACAGCAGACGTTGACACTTAGCCCAGCGGCTGCTCAAAGTCACTGTAAAAAGAGTCCAGAAGGGTGGTTGATGATTTTATTGAGAAGCTTTCTATCGGAAAGAAGTAAAAGATATTCCAACGATCAGGGAGGAAAAAGTGTCTTTTGAGATGCAAAATATCATTGGTGTGCACACTAATTAAAACTTATGTACCACATATAAGAAACAAAGGAACAAAGTTCAAAAAGACAAATAGCCATCTTATACTATGACAAGAACTCAGCATTTTAACGTTTAAGTGGTCAATAATAAGAGGATCTTGAAAGTACAGAGTGGAACCTACCGAGGTTCAACAGGCTTGTTCTTACTTCGCTTTTGACCAGAATTTGTAGCAGCAACAGGCTGGTTGTTCGCCAAATTACACGCTGGAGAGGAAAAAATGCCGATAGATGAAGAGTTTCATGTTCATACCATGCTTTCGATTCATCATTTCTTATGTTTTACTCCTTGCAGCACTACTACTGCCTCTTCCATCTCTTAAAAATTCAAAGGCCTTGATTACTGAAGCAAAGAGAACTAATGATCAATGCCCCTATAAGCAAACCAATCTCTTCTCCCCAATTTAAAGAGCTCAATGAGGTGGGATTGGTCATTTTCTTCGACCATAAAAGCCGGTGCAGCAGATTTCCCAGTTTCAGGAGACCCGTGTACTGGTCGGTGGAACATTTGTAGCAAACTATGAATTGGCCAATATCTGCAAAGAATATATCGGGCTAGTACGCAGTCTTTGTGTTCGGTTTTGTAATCAGTAAGTCATCCATTGCATACACTAAAGAGGTAATATATGTGTAGGACATAGATCAGTTCATGCACTGAATGGTCGCGTCATTTCGATCCGCGCCGATGGTATGCTAGCATTGGATCCTATATTCGTGGCCGGACCATATTTCAATTCAATAATAGCTCGACGGGTTAATTTCACCTTCCTTTCCATTGGAAAAAGGATCCACAGAAATCGATCCGCTGAAAATTCACCGTCGCAATGCATGCCATGCAATCAATTTTATATGGTATATACATTGAACAAGTCTACACGATCGGATGGTGCACAGACATGAAAATTATATTCCTCTTCTAAGTATCTACTTTGCTCGATCAATTTACATTTCGATATTTTGATCTATACTACTTAATCGTGTAGTCCAACTTTGCCATCACATTCATTCTGATAATAGCGAAAGATGCGCGCTGCCGTTTTTACAAACATCGATTTTGTTAACAATTTTATTACCAAACGTAATTTGGTGGAATAACTCCGACCGATTTTTTTTAATAGTGTCGATGGGCGGATCTTGATTGACTTTTCACTTAATCGAAAAATCGCGGCTCACCCACCGCGACATTTTTCATTCAGGAAAAGCATATTCTTTCATGATACGTAAGTTGACATGTAGACTCACATAAATTATCCTAGTATTGCACCGCAGGCTGACCAGTTTTAATAAGGGATAAGTATATTAGAAGTCCTAAAACTTGTCACGAAAGTGCAATTGAATCCTAAAACTTTCAAAAAATGCAATCAATAGAAGGACTTTAGACCAATTTGACAAGTTTTAGGACTTAATTGCACTTTTTGAAAGTTTTAGGACTCAATTGCATTTCGTGACAAGTTTCATAACTTACTTGCGCTTTTTGAAAGTTTTAGAACTCAATAGCACTTTCATGACAAATTTTGAGACATTCGATGTAATTTTAAATTTTATAAAAGAGATTTTTTTTTGGTCGGCCCTACTCTATCTCTCACTCACGATACACACTCAGACTTGTGCCCCTCGCCTCTTGCAGGGCGTGGGCGTCAAAACCCACATCTTAAACTACGCGGCCCCACCCCTACCCCTGCGAAGGTGGGGATTCGAACTCCCCATCTCCCCTTTCTCAAGTGAGAAGGGTGGCCACTGGGGTAAACCCCCAGTGGTTTTATAAAAGAGATTTACCTCGTGAGTATAGTCACCATTTTGATCTTTGTCCTCGACCCGCATAATTTGGGCCCGAGGCCCAACAAAAGAAGCCCATTGGGCTCGATCTTCTTCGCCACTTCCAAATCTGTCGTCCCTTTTTCTTCACAAACTCCAAATACCCAAAATCCTCCGCCGCTCGCGGCTGAGAATTTTCCTCCGTCGCCAATGGCGGCCGTCCTCATCTGCTGCGCCGTCCTCTCCCTCCCTCCTCGCCCCGCGAGAGCCACCGCGTCTCCGCCGCAGCCTCGTCTCACCGCCGCCGCTCGCAAACCCTTGAAGCTCACGAAGCGAAGGAACCACCTCCGCCCCAAGATCCTCAGGACCCTCGCTAAACCGTACGCCCCTCCCATCCGAGCTCCCGAGGAACCCCCGTCGGACGCCGTCGTTCCGGCCCCGTCCCCCGAAACCCTAATTGGCCTCTTCGAAGCGGAGTCTCCGGCGGAAGAAGCTTCTCCGGTCTCGGAGAGCGTGGGCGTGGGCGTTGGCCCCGAGCACGGCGGCGTCGCCGGGAAGTTCTCGGCCAGGTCTGTGATAAAGTTCGGCGCTTATTTGGTCGTGGTTTTTCTGTTCCAGACGATTTGTGCTGTTTGGGTGTTCGGTAGCAATGGCTCCGATTCTACTGGTGAAAGTGAGGAGAGGACTTTGGTGAATGGGAAGGGGAGGGCTGTGTCGGGAAAGTTCTCGTCGAGGACGAGGAATGTGGTTTATTTGGATGAGTCTGACTTGGAGAAGAGGATCGAGGAGATAAGGTCGATGGCTAGGGAGGTGCGGAGGCGCGAGAAAAGGGGACCGAAGAGGGATGATACCGGGGATGGTGAGAGCGGCGACGGCGACGATGATGATGATGGTGAGGCGATTGCCGAGAGCAGGACGGCCATGATCGAGAAGGAGATTGGTTCTCGGTTGGATAAGCTGCAAAAGAAGTTGGGCCCTGTTCGGAAATCACCAGGTCTAAGTAAAAAAGTGCCGCTCGAGGGAGCTAGTAGCTTGATGTTCAAGAAAAAGTTAAAGTTTAGAAGCCCTTTGGTGGAGAAACCCAGCGCTAATCCGAAGGGGTTTCAGGGGTTACAAGACAATGGTAAAACAAAGAAGAAAAACAGTAGTGAAGTCAATGGGGAAGGGCAAAATGGAGGTCTTAATCACGGTGTTACGGAATCATCAAACGGAGAAAAGTGGGAGGAATTGGTTGATGGTAAGGGACGTGGCGGTCTTTCCAACGATATTAAACGAGAAGGTGATGAAACCATGGTTTTCAAAGAGATGCAGGATGATTTGCATAATGATGGGGTAGGCGAAGAGCAATCTTTTCCTCGTGTGGATGAAGAAGTTGGAGATACTCGAAGCAGAACTGGTAAGGTAACTCTTTTCAGTTGATATAAGATTTGTGTTCAAGATGCTTGCTCGATGTGGAAGCCATGTGCTATAATAGGTAGTTTGCCTTAATCACATGCGAATCCTGACTTTCTGAAATCGGGAGTTTAGAAGATGGAGTATTACAAGTTTGAATGGTCAATGTAATATACCAGTCTGTTCCATATAATTGAAAGTTATTTATACATTTTTTAGGCATTGTCGAGGAGGCTAGTGGGAAAAGGAATTCAATTGGAGGAGCAAACTTGAGGACAACTGGAAATTCCAGATTGCAGAGTTCTCGAAGCTTTGGGGATGAAAAGCAGCAGGAGGTTACAAAAAGGTCCGCTGGTCAAGATGTAAAAAGTATCAATGGCACATTGAAGCGTGAAGAAATTAAAGCCACATCAATGAGCAAGAGAGTCGAGGATAAGCAATCGGATAAAATTCAAGAGTTTTGGTGGTTGAAGCTTCCTTGTGTATTCGTACGTTCTTAACATTCGTCCACATTTGTCATTGACTTAGATATTGTAGTGGCCACTTAGGGACTTGCAGCTGTTGACTTGTATAGCTAGGTGATTGCTTGCTATTCTTGCAGTCATAGCATGCCGAAGAGTTGCTGACTATCCTAGCTTACCCGTTTGATGCCAGCCCTTTTGCTTCCTGTTTTTCATCAATCTTACCATAATTCCGTGCTCATTTCTACTCACCACTGATTTTCTCCCTCTCTCGAACAGATTGACCTACCTTTTAGGTTGCACAGCACTATAGATATTTCCATGAAGAATTTCAATAATGTGAAACACTGTTTAATTTTATTATACATTCAGCTCTTTTTTGTGATACTTCTCCTGAATGATATCTGCTATGTGAAGAAATTGATATGAGAAAGTTGTCATTTTAAGTCGGATCTGTTTATATCGGGCTAAGTAGTTTTAGCTTGTTTACTGCCCCTAATAGAGTATAAACAAAGATATACCTTACTTTTGCCTTCCGACATCATCTTAACTCACAAGTACTTAGCTTTTATTACGTTTTAATGCTGTCGGTTTTCTATACCAAAATTTTGTCAGGGTTTCCATTTGCACTCCTAACATGCAATTCATTCAATTTAAAATGTGGTGTAGAAGAATATTCATTTAGGACTTGAAACATACTTTTCTCGGAGTATTGTTAAGCATGAATGAGTCGACATTTAAGAAATAATGGCTTTATGGAAGTTGAAGGTAAATTTTCATTGCAAAACATTCCTTCTGGTACTGGTGCTCTTTATATGACTTTTATTTGCCAGTCATGATACGGTTTACTATTCTTGAAGAAAACAACAGCAAAACTTTTTTTTGGCGTTTTAACTTCTCGCACTCCCCAACTAATGTTAGTATAATTTCAGGCTATTCTTATGCGTAGAGGCTCTGATTTGGAAGAACCAGGTGGATTCTTTACCTTAAAGACTGCTCCAGAAGATAGTGATGCTTCTTCCTTCACAGTTGCCTTCGAGGACCGTGTTGATGCAAACAATTTCTGCTTTTTGCTGGAGTCGTTCTTTGAGGAGCTGGGTGATTTCAGTGCTGACATCATACCTCTATTGAGAAAAGTAAGAATCTCAACTTTCCTGAAAAGTACTGATGCTTTTATATACGTGATTGGCAAGAATTTCTAGCTTCAATACAACTATATGAGGTTCAGAATAAGTTTGTGGAGAGATTGAATCCCTCTAATGTCATATTAATTCTCTTATGTCGGTATTGTTGAACTGAGCTAGCTATCCTTCTGAATGACAAAAAGTCAATGCTACCGTTCCAGGGTGTGTTGAGTATTAAAATTGATCTTTGGAAACTTGAGGATTGGAATTTTGAACATCTGCAGGAACTTCAAGAGGCCGTGAAAGAAAAGACCATGCAAATAGTGGTTGTAAGGAAGGGGCAGCTTAAGCTTTATGCTGGACAGCCATTTTCTGATGTTGAGCTGGCCTTGCAGTCTTTGGTTGAAGAAAGCCTGTCAGAGTGAATTTAAGTACATAGACAATTGGACACAGATATTTTCCCAATCCACCATTGAACGTTTCTGAACCATAGCTTCCCATTCCGATATTTTTGTCTCTTCCGCTGATTGTGAATTTACTAGATGGCCAAGCGTTCCTTCGCCAATAATCTTTCCTTCAGCTGGTCGTGCTTTTGAATTTTGGAAATCCAAAGGGTCCAAGCACAGGGCAAGCCTTGTCTGGGGCAACTTGATTTTGAATATTCAAAAGCACGTATCAGCGAAGGAGAGATTATTGGGCAAGGAGATCTCAGCCATATTGCAAATTCACTCCGGTTCAGCAATGCTCAATGATGGATTGAGAAAATCTCTGTGTCCAATTTGCATTTGGCGAGGTGGCTTACAGCATCGGCATGATATGGTTTTGTAGGTATGGCCTGGTTCTAGTCACTAGATATTTTCAGTTTTGGGTTTCGCGTGTACACCGGTTGAAATTCAACAAATTCAGTTGAGCAGCAATTCTTTGTCAAGTCTAATCTATTGATGATGTTTCGGATTTAAAAGTTGCTCAAATTGTCCAAAAAACAAGGAAAGTTTCTAAAACTTAGGACTGCTGGAATAATCACGGAGTTTGGACATTGACCGAGCGTCACGGTTGTGACCGGCATGAGTGGCCTGGTCACGGCCATGACCAGTTACAGCCATGTGGGCCTGGACGAGGTCATCGGATAAAAGAGAGAGAGAGAGAACTATCGGTACCATGAGGGAGCTAGCCGGGAATGGCAACAGGGATGCATCCAGCGACACAAGTCAGCGCTGAAGGAATGATAAAATGCGTTGAAGTCGGAAATTGCAGCTTCTCCGGTGTGGGTAGTGGCTCCGACAATCCTGCTTCCTTCTTTCCTTTAGCATTGTCCTGTTGACAGAATGCACGTACGCACGTAAAGCTTCATTGTTTTCCTCCATGTTCACCTATCCTTCCTAAGCAAATCCAGTAATGGAGCCACCCATTTAGAGTAGATTTTGATAAAACTTATGCTTAGTCTAAGAAAAATCGCGGCTCACTGACTTTACTTGCATCGGCCGATCCTGGATAGCTGCCTCCTCCTTCTGCTCATCACTGACTTTACTCTCATCGGCCGATCCCAGATAGCGGCCTCCACCTTCCGCTCATCTTTACAGTATTTGCCGACCATATGACCGAGGAACTTGCTCTCTTTCGCCTCATTTATTTTTCTTCGTACATGGAATGCCCAATCACTTGAGACATAAGCAACCGCAAATGCAACAATTCACTATAGACCACGATATCTAAGTACACTACCGGAAACTTGTAGAGATGATGAGCGAATGTGTCATTTGTCAAGTTACAGAATGTGGCGGGAACATTGGTTAAACCGAAAGGCATTGCAAGAAATTCGCACGAACCATGCCAAGCGACCATCATCGTAGTCTTTCGACTCCTCCTGTTCTGCGATTCTCACTTGCCAAATAACCTGAACACGAGTCCAGCTTCGAAAGTACACAGGTGGAGCCAGATACTTGTTCGTTATTGTCACCTTGTTCAAGCCCCCTGTAATTAACACGTAGATGCAGCGATCCGTCTTGCTTTCGCGTCCAATGAAAGGGGAGCTCCATAATTTTTGGACGGGCCTAAGTAAGAAGAGCCTTTAGCTAGAAGGTCCAGCCTGGATCGACTGAATCGAACCGTGTTCATCTAGGTCGAAAGATATTTTAGTACTAGTTTAGGATAATATAATTTGATTCTTTAGAACTAATAAGGTGGGAGATTTTCCAATTAGTGCTTGCTAGTAAAGTATCTGGATAGATATGTGTGTGTGTGTGTGTTTCGGGGGGGAGTTGTCCAAAAAGTCCTAAACATATTATATTTTTACCTATTCAGTCTTAAACCTTTTCACTTCTTGCCAATTGAGTCTTAAATCTTTTCACTTCTTACTAATTGAATTCATTTGGCTAATTTTAGCCGGAAATTGCTAACGTTAGCATTAACTGGCCTTCGTGGTGCTGACATAGATAATTTTTAATGATATTTCAATATTTTTCAAATTTTTATATTATTTTTTCTATTTATTTCCCTTTTCTTTTCTTTCTTTTTTTTTCCTCCTTTCTTCCTAGAAAAAGGAAAAAAACAGGAAAAAGAATAGAAAAGAAAAATAAAAATCGAAAATTATTAAAATATTATTAAAATTATCCACTTCAGCGCCACATAGGCCTGTTAGCATCCACGTCAGCGAATCCTGACCAAAATTAGTCAAATAGACTCAATTGACAAGAAAAGAAAAAGTTTAGAACTCAATTAGCAAAATTGAAAAGTTTAAGATTGAATTGACAAAAGCACAATATGTTTAGGACTTTTTTGACAATTTTTCCGTGTATATTTATAATTGGGTTTTTGAGCATTAATGATGTGGCAGGTTTTGTGCATTAGTGTTTGCCATTTAAATATATATTATTATTATCTTCTTCTTCTATATATGAGTGGACTTTTTTAGCATTAATGATGTGGGAGGTTTTTGCGTATTCATGTTTGCCATTAGGATATATTCTTATCGTTATCATAATTATTATATAAAATGTGAATTTTTGTAATTAATGTAGGCTATGAGATTTATTACCTTACAAGTTGCACCTTTCATGCTAACCACTATCCCGGATCTAGTTCATGTATCTTGATGGTAGTCAAATATCTTCAAGGTTCTTTAATCTTTGATAACAATTTGGTTAACCAATGGCAATGAAATTGCTAAATAAAAAACCTTAGATTTCACGCCGCATAGAAAGAACATCTAGTAACTACTAAGCGAAATCAAGTGAAATCGATGACTGTTTTGATGAAGGCCAGCCACCACAACCTTAAGGACGGGCTGAGGAGGCTAATGGTGAGGCTCAGGACACCGAGGAGCAGCCACCGACCACCGAAACAGCTACTGGAAGCACCGACCAGCAAAACTGGCATGGGAGCTGATGATGGAATCGAGGAGGAGATCGAGCTGGTTTGAGGCCTTTCGATGATGCTCCGGCGTGGATGAAGTTGAGACCGAGCCAGTTTGAGGTTTATGGCCCGCTCAGGCTTTGGGAAGGCCCTTCCTAGCATATTGGATCGATCCCAGATGGATGTCGAAATGGGAAAAAGTCGCAAACTTCGCAGTAATAACTTCTGTTTCGAAACATGTTGCAGCTTGCGGAGAAGGATAAACGACACCTTCGAGGGCTGATAGGGAGGTAAAGAATCAAAATGCAGCAGAGGAGGTCTTCGACGGGATGGCCAAGTGGAACGGACGGTTCGGATTTCTCCTACCGCATGACTGTTGACTCCCGTGAGCTCCCGTCCATCCATATTTGCTGTCTGCTTTTCATTTGGTTATTCTCGTGCCTATAATTTAAGTTGAATCATAAATAGAATGCAATTTGTTTTAGCGCACACTTTCAGATGCTTCTTGCCTCTTCAAGCGCTCTCGTGACCTCTCGTTCCTTTTCTATGGACTTCGGCAAATTATATGCATCTAATTCGGCAAAACAATCTACGTATGAAATTGATGACAGCCACATACTATCATGAAAATAAGAAATCATTTTCATTGTGTTAATACAGTAGTAAAGTATTTACAGCAAATTAGGTACAAATTCTCTATTTTGGCATATCAATCTAGTTTATATCTGTTGGACTCATTTATTGACCACCTAGAAATATGAAAGGGAGTTCGATCATTCCTAATTTCATCTGTGACACAAATGTCAAAATCAACAAAAAACCCATATTTATATACGGAAAATAGAAAATAGCAACATATTAGATTTATAAACAAAATGTTAATTCACTAGTTGTACCTCATTTTGCACATGTTTTTAATAAATAGACGAGTTCAAATCTTGTTGGGTTAGAATTTAAATCCTTAGTTCCTTTTCTAACTATAGTTAAAGTAAAAACATGACTGCAATTATAGTAGAAGATGTTATGTTGTAAGCTTTTATTTGAATTTTGATGTATATGCTCATGATGGATTGAATGTTGTTTTCATTAGATCATTGTGGTAACTCCTACTAACATATCTGACTTTTCTCCAATTTTCATTCGTGAAGAAATTTTTTGAATATGTACTTTGCCATCGGAAATTGGAATGTGGCTACACAACTTAGTCTCTTTGTTGCAGGCTGTTATCCAATTAATTAGGGCAGTGCGTCTAGTTTTATCAATTTTCAAAGGGGAATGTCCCCAGTCCACTCGCTATATCATCTCTCGCCACAGCCTTTCTATCAATAATTGTTGGAGAATTAGGTAGTTCTCCTCTCTACTTCAAATGAAGATGCAACATACCTTAGCTTCAAATGCTGACAAACAATCCTTCTGTGTCTTTAAAGGTAGAAGACGAAGTCGAGCAAATTTGTTAAGATTTTACGTAGTTGCAGTAGCTGTAGTGATACTTTTATCTGTCGCCTGTCTTGTCAAAGGTGATTTAAAATTGGAGGTAAGGCATTTTCTCCTTTCACAGCTCCAATAAATTATCAACAAATTCTTCCTCTTGCTTTTCTCTCTGCCTCACTTCTTTTAAACCTTCCAGTTGATTTCCATGGAGAAGGGAAAAAAGCCAGTTGTAAGCTCTTAACATCAAACTTATAAGAGAGAAACGGTCCTAGAAAGAAAAATAGAATAGCAGAAGAGTAGACAGGGGAAACCAATGAAATTAAGAACAGAAAATTAGAAAAGCTGGGTTAAGAACTCATGAGGGACAAAGAAAAGTACCTTCTGGTTGCTTTATAGTTTCTGTTAGATGGTGCATATTTTTGGAGATACACAGAGACAGACCGAAGTGGTGGCTGGCGGTCGCGCCCCCCCACCCCCCTATAACTCTGGATATGCTTCAAAGTTTAGCTTGTGAATTTTATTGTATGCATATTTTACAAGAAAGGATTAAAGCATAAGTCTCTCTCTCAACCTAAATCTTGTGTCCATCATCAAGGGGACTTGAAGAAAACTTTGTTAAAGAAAATTGATTTGATAACGAGCTCCTTAACTAATTTAGCTTTTTGATGGAAACAGATCCATGTGTAGTTTGAATGAATTAGTGTTGGAAGATGACATTATTGGTGAGAAGAAGATTTTGTGCTCAAATGAGGGTTAATGTCATTGACAAACTCGTGGACCTTGTGTGCAATCTACAGAGTTCATTTTCCTGACTTGTTACATACTTTGAGATCACTTTTCCTCACAACAAAAAGAAACCGAAATTCGTTTCAGATCATTTTAGTTATAGCTTGTAGAAATGATAATCGTCTATCTGTGCGCACGAGAAAAGCTATTAGGACTAGGTGTTCTTTGATACTACCAGCAAAACTCTCGTAGTTGTGTTAGATATATTGTATGAATTGTATACATTGCTTTTTTCTTTGCATTGTCTTGGTTTCCATCCATAGTAATCTTGCAATTTGGTTAAGCCAAAAAATGGAAGTTGAATGGTGCATTTGTTCAATTGATGTCTTTACTCATGATTCTATGTCCCGTAGATACAATTAATGGATGCCTGTAGTCTTCGTTCTCATGGCTCCATTCCCATGTAGGACATCCTTAATGTCCACGTCGAAGTAAAGAAGTTTGAATTTCTTGAAGCTGTAAGTGTTCTCCTAGGTGAACTGCGTTTTCCTTTGCCTCTTCATCTAGTCCAAGTTGGTGAATATATGGTATTGTACTCACTAAATGTTTGTTTCAAATTTCGTGGGCCTGCTGGTCCAGATGTTTGCTGTCAAAACAACGGTATCACTCATTAGCAACGTGTCTCCACCCAAGAGAAGTTCATAGGGGGGTGATGTCAATTTGCTCTCGATTTGGCTTAAACAAGCAAGTTCGGCTTTCCTTGTGTGCGCCAAGTAGCATGTCGTCTATGTGTATGGCTCATAAGGCATTACAAACAGCAAGAGGCCAGGACATTGCTTTGTGAGTAAGCTGTACAATAGACTTGTTGATGCTCTTCATTTGAAGATTCTTGGTTTACAGTGCTTGACTCTCTGTATCAATTTGGTGACCCTCGGACGTCAATTAGAGAAATTAGTTTTCTTTGAAGCAATTTTGGCAAACACAGGACATAAATTCACATGGAGGAAACAAATTTCAGTACTAGTTGACAATTGCGAAGAGGGGATTGTAGAAAAACAACTGAAACTGACTCTTAACTACATGATGTTCAAGTACAAAGCGCCCTAGTTATAGATGGAATTGTGAAATTGGGTAATTGATGAATTCATATGCATATTAAAATGTTAGTGTTCCAGCATTTGTTTTGCCAAAGTCTATCTATGTTTGTATTCTTTCTGTTGAGTAATGGAAATTTGGGTCAGGAGCTTAGCTATATTCCATCTATGTTTGCTTACAATTCTCCCCCATGGTCTGTGAATGTGATTAGATTGTTTGAAAGATGTAGCGCCTCTTGCGGAGTTCTACTGGCAGTAGAGAGAGCAGGAATGTAGTAGTAGAAGTTACAGGGGGTAAAAAACAAGCTTTCTGAGTTTGATCCGACATCATCTGACCTTTTTAGACGCACGCCCTATAATCATTTACCCATTTCCAACCGTTGGTAAATCTAACATGTTTCGACAAACGGGCCCGTCCAAGAACTTAGATAGAGACCAATTGCAACATGGCGGGTTTTGTATATTCATCATTATAAAACCAAAATCAAAAAGGGGTGACAATATTGCGACTACCTAAATTTTTAAGCAATGTTTAATTGAGTACCTAAATTCTTTTTCTGTTCAATTAAGTACCTCGACTTTTAAGATATAGCTAGATTTGGCCCAATATAGTGTACCCGGCGAAACATCGGATCATTAGTCGACATGGAGATGCATGCTGTTAAGTTGCGGTTAAATTCATATGACTGCTGCCCCCCTTCTTTACAGATTTTTTTGGTCGTATTTCTCTCTCCGTAGAAAATCAATCTATTATCGCGGCGGCCACTCAAGCAGCCACTGCACTTTTGACCTTCACCACCACCACCACCCATTGATGTGATCTATGTTCGCCGCCGCCGCCACAACGCGACCATGAAACCACCAAGAACGACCCACATGACCACCATCAGACACGGATGCGAGCACCACCCAAAAACTCCACAACCAACGCAACCACCATCTCCTTGCGGTATCTGCTTCTCAAATCGGAGGTCACATCTCATATATAAGGTTCTAGGACCTCTTTTAACGGCAATAGAGAGAGAGAGAGAGAGTTATCAATGGCGGAGAAGAAGAAAAGGAAAATAGAAAATATATTGGTTGAGCAACATAATACAGGCCTCTGTTGGTGAAAAAATTGGTTTTATATAGTGAAACTTAACGGGCTTTTGCTTTGATGAAACGGAATTTGTTTCCTGACATTTTATCATATTCTAGGAACTGTAGTTGTTTATATTGTGACTGTGAAGTCTTTGCTTTTCATATGCCAAAATCTTAATATATGGAAATTTCAAGTCTAAATGTGTCCGATTTTTCGGAAATTGAGTAGGGTAGGAACGGTAGGATCGCACCGTTTGATTTTATCAAACTCCATTATGCGAACACACGGCCCTCTCGGTATAGCGTCTTAGCAACAAATGGATATACGTCTAAATAGTCTAGTGATGATTTCAGAAGAGCTGGAACTGGAATGGTAGTCGGGTTTAATAAAAAAAGTTTGGGGTAACACAAAAAATTTAGGAAAATGTCGATCACCTCTATTGCCAATTTAGTTCATTGCACTTCCTCGTCGGACCCAACTCCGCTTTGGTGCGGTTGCGGAAGTTTGCGAGGTTAGCTAGTCTTCGAGCTCGGCTTGCCAGAACCAGCATCGATTGAATGAGCAGGGAATACGGCCATTTGATAACATAATCGAGCGCCGAAGATTGAAAAATCCAATACTCAATGAAATTAAGCTTGTTTTACCATCGACTTAAGAAAACTAAATTTCGTAAAAGAAAAAATTCACTTGATACGGCAAGAACTACCCGATAACTGCTATGAGATGGAGTTCGAGGAAGCGACAACACAAGGAAGGAGAGGGCTTGTTGTTAGGACTTAGCAGCGAGTTGGGCGGTCTGTATGATGACAGCTTTGAGGATGTTGAGACCGTAAGCATTTGAGAATTCTCATCTTTTTTTCATGTTTTGAGATGCTTGTGTGCTGCATGATGTGTAAGCGAGCTTGAGACCACTTCTAGATGAGGCTTGCGATTGTAGCGAATTCTTTGAATCTCGTTATTGATGGAGATTTCAGAACATTCAGAACATGTTTCTTGATTCTTTTCAGGTTTAGTGTTTGGTCCTTCATCATGTTTTTTTTTGGGGTGAAACAGAGAAAACTTATCTTTGGATAAGAAATGTTAAATGCTGAAAATTTTCGCTTGTACATTGTACCGAACACGAAATAATGTCGCAGTTACGCCATCAGGCCTTCAGCCCGGTGATGTGGGGATTCGGGGTGCTAGGTGCGCGTCCTAGGATCGAATCCTAGGAAGAGCGAGAAAAATAATATGGCAGGCAGTTATTTATCGGTTGTTTTGATTGTATCCAAATGTCTTGTTGGTGATTTCATGTGTTAGAAAGATAATACCTTTAATCCGGCGCCTATTCCAAATTACATTTGTGCAGCATCGATGTATCACGGGACTGTGGAAATTTGGCAATTTCCGCAAGAGTTTGTTGGATGATTCATTCCATTCTTGCTGTGGTAGAAGCAGCGAACTGCAATGTACATGCGCAATCTTGGACATTTTTTTTTTGGTCAGAAAACACTCTGACATATTTTCATTCAAGTGAAAGTTTGCGATAATATACGAGCTTCAGAACAAAGCAATTCCAAAAGATAAGTAGGGAGATAAGTGGACATTGTTGGGGGATTTTTTCAAACAATACCCGACAGTGTCCTTTTCAGGACAATCATGCTTGAGACACCAGACCGTGACACTACAAGCCGCTTACTAAATGACATGGCACCATCTAGTTTCCTCAGTTTCATTTAATGCTGTGAAGGTGTGCTGATTGTTGGAACTATTCTATTTTATTTGTGACATGCATTCTTTAATCTAGGGTTAATACCTCGAAAAATTCTAAATAGGTACACCTGTGATAAATTTATCCAAAACTAATTTTTTGATCACAAAAAACCCTAAATTGGTACACAAGTGACAAATTTACTCCAAATCAATTTTTCGATCACAAAAACCCTAAACTTGTACGTTTATGACAAATTTACTCTACGTTAGTTTCCGTTAAATTGGATTAATACAACGAAAAATCACAAACTAGTACACATGTGACAAACAGAGGGTAAAACCTCAAATTGTTATACCCGTTAATTGCCACGTATTATCTAACTCGGCAATTTAATAGTAAAATTTAACAGAAACTAACGTGGAGCAAATTTGTTACAGGTGTACCGATTTGGAGTTTTTTATGGTTAAAAAATTAGTTTGAAGTAAATTTATCACATATGTACTAGTGTGAGATTTTTCGTGGTATTAACCCTTTAATCTAATGTTGCTTCAATTTTCAAATGGCAAGTTTCGTAGCAGAAAACAAGCTTGGAGATGGTAAGCATTATCTTCAAAATTTAGAAAGTCTATCAAATGATAAATGGATATTACACAAGTTAATTTCTTTTGGTAATCAAGAACTGCCAAATGC
This sequence comes from Syzygium oleosum, assembly GCF_021117445.2. NCBI lineage: Eukaryota > Viridiplantae > Streptophyta > Magnoliopsida > Myrtales > Myrtaceae > Syzygium > Syzygium oleosum. The sequence continues at coordinate 2,394,167 of NW_026607520.1, read as the reverse complement.
TTAAAACAACATGGGAAGAATGTATGACATGGGGCTTCCTTCTTCCATTTATAGGAAAGACACGACCTCCCTGAAAGAGTGATGGTAACGCTTATGCGGGAAATGGGTTGGGGTACCAAAGATTTACATCAGCTAGTTCATAAAGATATAATCAGGGTGGGATTAATGCTTATGTCCATTGTTGATTGCCCGCAGAAATGTGATCACGCCAAAATAAACAAAGAAAAATCTCCGACGAGAACTTGGAGTTAATATGCGAACGGCAACTTGAGACCGTGATATGGCCTGCAGATGATAACAAAACCGAGAAGATTGGCTGATTAGTTGCTCTGTTTGAATCTAAGACCCGCCTCCTTTTGTTCCTAGTTTCATTGCTACGTTTCATAGTATAGGTTTCTCCTTGCCTCAAGACAAAAGTGATTTCATTCTCCATCTGTTAATCTTCAAAATTTTCGCCTGTAAAGTTGTATGTATTGGAACCAAGATCAATTTAGCTTAGCAAAGGACTGTTGAGGTTCGGAGTTCTCTCCGTGGCTTCTCTATTTCTTTGGCGAATATTTCGGTCAATGGATCATTCTTTTCATTAAAGTTGACATGTACAGTGCAGTGGCTGGCGTAAAATTCGATTTTAATTTCTGCATCATATACATCAATGGATATCGAGGCCTGTTCAAGTGTATGGGTTACATTGTTGCGTTTGATCCCCTGAAACCTGAAAGGGATCGATTATTAGCTTCCCAATGATATTATGCCTCTTAGAAACTGTCGATTAGGGGAGTAAGCTTCAGACATTACACTTGACACTAGATTGGACCATGCAACTATTTCAAGCAGTCGGCATTCACTATGAAGAAATCATCGACATACTCCAGGTGTGATACGTATGTTGTCAAACCTAATCAGTTCACATAAGCCGATGGATATGTTGCAACTTTTTTTGTCTTCTTGTTTTCATAGCACCTCTCTTTTACTCCGAATCAGTACCGGAAATTGTTAGCAATTTGGTGGAAAAGGTCATTACAGAAACTAGAAGTAGTGCCGGCGAATTTGGTGCCGTTCCGGTTCCGAAAGGCGAGATGGACAGGTCGAGATAGGCACATATTATTGGAGCGTCACACGAAAATTGAAGGCTTTCCTTCCTAGGATTCCCGTGTTGCCTGCGGTACAAGAGTGCAGAACCCGACACAAAGCATCAAAGGAAGCATCGGAGACTTTTTTCTTGAAGAACGTTTAGGCGTCTTGACAGAGCTCAGAAATTGTGTTCCAGCAAAGTCCTAAATCATGAAATGATCGTTAATGACAACCCGAGTGATTTGGGTGGGGCACCAGAAAAGCTCTCTGCGCCGCTTCCAAGAAAAATTATAAGGGCAAAAGTCATAGAAAAAATTATAAACTATGTCAACTGTAACACATTTACTTTAAAGTAAATCCCAAACATGTACCAGTATGACCTATTTACCATCCGTCAAAGTTAAGAATCGTTAAAAATCTGTTTATATGGATGCCAGTGTTGACATGGCTACCACATGGCTTAAGTGGAACAAAAAAATTATCTAACTTAACCTTGATGGAGTGTAAATATGTCACATAGGTACAAGTTTAAGGTTTTTTATATCACAAAAATTTTTTTATGGTAAATTTGTTACAATTGATACAAAAAAAAATTTCAAGGTAAATATGTCACAATGAATATAATTTGGCTAAACCTGCAAAAATAGTAAAGTAGGTGCATGAAGAACATGATAACAGGATAAATAGGTTTGTTTGGTTCAGCATTTGTAAAGCCCTTTAGGGCCTCAAAGCTGTTTGGACAATTGCAAATACCGTCTGACAAAAGTTTTGGGGTGCAGGTAGATGCAATTGCATCTCTAAAGCTCTCCAAAGGCTTTTAGCTCAAGGTAGGTCCGGAGGTATTTTGGAATGTTGTGTTTCCGCAATGCAAATATACTTTTTTTTCTTCCAACTTTGCCCTCATAAATTTCTCGTGTCTTTTTATTGTTCCTCGTTTTATTTCTCTATCGATTTCTACGACTTCTGACTTAATTGCAGAGTTACGATCCGCTTCCGCTGCGTCACCAATATTTTATATAACACCATTAGCAATTAAGTGTGATCTTCAAGGATCTCAAGATGAACTAAAATCACTGCATCATGCACGAGATAGATGATTGCAATTTGCATAGTATTCCAAATTGGCACATACACGGGTATGACAGGACCTGAATAAACTTAAGATTGATATGACTTCACGGTTTATTGATCCCGAGCGCTGAGAATCAGTTCATTACGAATAAATAACTAACCAAAATCCTCCTATTGGCAAAACTAACAAGTTTTCCTCCTTTCTCTCTTTTCTCTTTCTTTTGCTCTGAAAACCAATTTCCAAGACAAACATAGCAATATGACTCATAAGAATGAGAGACAAAAAGGATCTTCACCACGTCTCACTAGGTAAGAGTGGCTGCACATCTGAAAATGTAATGACATTAGGGTCGATGTTTGACTTGCTAGATTTAAAAGCAGCAGTATAAGATTCAGTTGCCTCACAGTCCTCTTGATTTTGCTGAATATCCGAAGGGTTTTGGAGCTTCCTTATCCCCTCCAACTCCATTGCCACTTCTTTCATTGTAGGCCAGTTCCTCCCATTCAAGTTCAAGCACCTTTTCGCTAGATTAGCAACCGATGGAATCTCCTCTTTCTTACCTTCTTTCAAAACTTGATCATCCAAAATGTCGAATAGGTGATTCTTCTCCATTGAAATTATGAAATAGGTCGCCAGGCTTCTTCCTTCTTGTTCCCTCAGCAACCAGATTGGGTTTTGTACCCTTAAGAGTTCAACAAGGACAACTCTAAAGCTATAGATAAGCTTGAGTGCAAAGTTGGTATCAATCCCCCAATCCAACACCACTAGAATCGTATTATTCAATCTCAAATCCAGCTGAACTATAACGTTGGACCTCACGAACCATGTAGGTTAAAGGGGAGCGTACTATGGCAGCGTTTGTGAAAGGTTCGACATAGGGTTTCACAGTTGTTAAAACGCAGTAGAATATATTTGTAAACAGAAACCCTAGAACCCTAGACAGGATCCATGTGTATATTAAAATCGAGATAGAAGTTCGATACGTACCTTTTGCAAATCGAATGTAAATTGATAATTGATTGTGTCTGGATTAGCGCCCCAAGTGTTGTGCCTCTACCGGTATTCACACACGCGAACAGAAGTCTCCAACGATCCAAGTGCTAGCTAAAGATCTTGAAGTTCCTTTTCTTCAACACCTTTTGATTTTCGATACTCTGTCGAAAAAAAACCCTAGACAGAGAACGATTCTCTATCTATTTATACGGCCTCATTATCCAGTGGAATTAAAAGAAGTGGGCCAGGCGATTTGGGCCCGCCAAACCGTCCATCTTCAATCGTACATTTAATCGTTATCTCATAACGCGCACGACCGCGTAGATAGGAGAATAAATTAAAATCTACTTATTATTTTAAGTAGATACCGGCGCACAGAAAATATTAACTCAGTTCGCTTTTGTGTGCGACCTTGTAGGTTTACTAAACATTAGCAGTGTGCTCAAAACCCTTTTTGGCCCACAAGTCATAAGCGGTCTCTAGCAAGACATTATGACTACCTAAGTATAGTGAAGGTCGATTTTCCGACACAACCTAATCCACAACTAATATTAGAGTATCATTCGACCAAAAAAAAAAAAAAAAATATTAGAGTATCAACCTTGATTGATTCCTAGGGCAGACCACTAACAATCTCCCACTTGCACTAGAACCAATCATATAAACTAAGTCCCTTTGTCACTTGATTTCCGAGTTAAGTATAAGGCAGGACAAGTGTCATCTTTATATAGCTTAAACTCATTTTTCCGATACCACAGTTAGACTGTCAAAACAAGTAGTTGACTCTTCAACTCACTTGAGCATGGCCATGCATTTCACAGTCTCAATTCTACGGGAGGCCAGGAAATCATACCCTCGTTATATGAGAGGGACAAATCCCATATTGTCTACTTACATCACTCAGCACGATTCATGACATGCCCAGCCATTACCTTTATAATCACCTGTTACGGCTGACATTTGGCAATGTTAAAGCATGCCAATCCACGTCTAGGAAACCATGGCAGACTCAGGTCAAAGGACTATACTCTATAGTTGTGATGAGAAATACCGATGACATTATATAACAATCCTACAATATTCTCATAGTGGGTCTGTCCAATACAATGTTCACCAACATGTATTCCATGTGATCAACTTTATATCTCTATATTCATGACCCGTGAAACTTGGTCATCAATTGACTCACATGCTAGTCTCAAACACCATTTGCTTCCCAATGCACAATGGCAACTGACTAGGGACATTTGAAATATTAATATCCACTCTATTAATAAAGTCTCACGATCAAATCACGTATTTGATTATCTATTAAGGATATTCAATATTCATGGGATAAAGATTTCGCATTCAATTACGTACTCAAATTAAATCGAAATCAAATATAATATATATTTTATTAATGAACAATGAAAATGTATATCACATATACTCCCACTCACATCAAGACCAATCACTAATGTGTCTAAGGCCTAAAGTATTACAATGACGCTCATGCTTAGGTTGTGGAAGAGCCTTCGTCAACGGATCAGCTGTATTCAACTTCGTTGCAACTTTGCACATCTTGACATCACCTCTTTCAATGAATTCTCGAATGAGATGATACTTCCTAAGTATGTGTTTGGTCTTCTGGTGAGACCTAGGCTCTTTAGCCAAAGCTATGGCCCCATTGCTGTCACAATAGAGGTCCATTGGATTTGAACTTGTGGGACTGATTCCCAGTTCTTCTATGAACCTTTGAATCTAAACAGCTTCCTTTGATGCTTCTGAAGCAGCAATATACTCATCTTCTGTCGTAGAATTTGCAAGAGTGTACTGGTTGGAACTCTTCCAGCACACCGCTCCACCATTCACGCAAAAGACAAAACCTGACTGCAATCGAAGGTCATCTTTGTCGGTTTGGAAACTAGCATCAGTGTAACCACTTACAGTGATCTGTTCCTCACCTCCATAGACCAAGAATAAATCCTTAGTTCTTCTCAAGTACTTAAGGATATTTTTGACAGCAATCCAGTGAGGTTCCTCTGGATCTGACTGGTATCTACTTGTCATGCTCAATGCATAAGCAACATCAGGACGAGTGCATAACATAGCATACATGATGGATCCCACAGCTGATTCATAAGGAATCCTACTCATGCGGTTTCGCTCATCTTGTGTTGAAGGACACTGAGTCCTTTTAAGACTTATGCCATGTGTTATCGGGAGAAAGTCTTTCTTGGAGTCTTGCATATTAAACCTATTGATGACTTTGTCAACATATGTACTTTGACTCAGTCCAATAAGTCTCTTAGATCTATCTCTATAGATCCTGATCCCCAAGATATAGTTTGCTTCTCCCATGTCCTTCATGGAGAAAAATTTTCCTAGCGATGTCTTAACTGACTGAAGCATAGGAATGTCGTTTCCAATGAGTAGTATGTCATTCACATACAACACTAGAAACACAATTGCACTCCCACTAGACTTCTTGTATACACAAGCTTCTTCTTTGTTTCTGATGAAGCCAAACTCTTTGACACTTTCATCGAAACGAATATTCCAGCTCCGTGATGCCTGCTTCAATCCATAAATAGAACGTTGAAGCTTGCATATCTTTCGAGTGTTATCTGGTGATGTAAAGCCTTCAAGTTGTGTCATATACACATCCTCCTCTAGATTTCCATTAAGGAAAGCTGTCTTTACATCCATTTGCCATATCTCATAGTCATAATATGCAGCAAACGCTAGGATAATCCGAATGGACTTAAGCATGGCCACTGGCGAAAAGGTCTCGTCATAGTCAATACCATGAGTTTGTTTGAAACCTTTAGCTACCAGTCGTGCTTTATAGATGTGAACATTTCCATCTATATCAGTTTTCTTCTTAAAAACCCACTTGCACCCTATAGGTTTGACACCTTCGGGTGGATCAATCAAAGTCCAAACTTTATTTTGATACATTGAGTCCATTTCGGATTTCATGGCCTGAAGCCATTTATCAGAGTCTGGGCCCATCATAGCTTCTGTATAGGTCGTAGGTTCATCATTTTCTATTAACAATAGATGACGATGTTCTGTCATGTGAAAACCATATCTCATAGGCTCACGATGTGTTCTTTCAGACCTACGAACTATAGGTGCCACTGGAGTAGACTCTACAACTCTTTGTAGATCTACTTGAGGTTCCTCATGAACTGGAACATCCTCTTGTGGCATAATAACTTCTTCGAGGTTTACCTTACTCCCATTGGTTCCTTTAGTAAGAAACTCTTTCTCTAAAAAGACACCATTCCGAGCAACAAACACTTTGTTCTCTGATGGATTGTAAAAGTAATATCCTTTCGTTTCTTTAGGATATCCCACAAAGAAGCATTTATCATATTTGGGTCCAAGCTTATCAGAAAGTAAACGTTTTACATAAGCTTCGCAACCCCAAATCTTTAGAAAAGACATACTAGGAACTTTTCCTGTCCACATTTCATATGGTGTCTTCTCTACAGCTTTTGATGGATTCTATTTAGTGTAAACGTAGCTGTCTCGAGTGCATATCCCCAAAAAGATAATGGAAGATCTGAATGACTCATCATTGATCGAACCATGTCTAACAAAGTTCGATTTCTCCTCTCAGAGACACCATTCCACTGTGGTGTTCCAGGGGGAGAGAGCTGTATAACAATTCCACACTCTTTGAGATGGTCATTGAACTCTTGGCTTAAATATTCTGCCCCTCGATCAGATTGAAGAGCCTTGATACTCTTGCCAAGTTGATTTTGTACTTCATTCTGAAATTCCTTGAACTTTTCAAAGGAGTTGGATTTATGTTTCATCAAGTGAACATATCCATATCTACTGAAATCATCAGTAAATATAATGAAGTACTGATAACCTCCTCTGGCTGTAGAACTTAGTGGTCCACACACATCAGTATGTATAAGGGCCAATAATTCTTTTGTCCTCTCACTTTGATTAGTAAAAGGAGCTTTTGTCATTTTTCCAACTAAACAAGATTCACACGTATCAAATGATTCAAAATCAAATGAATGTAATAGTCCATCGCTATGAAGCTTGTGAATTCGTTTTTCGTTTATGTGGCCTAATCGACAATGCCATAGGTAGGTTGGATTCAAATCATTAGATTTAAACCTTTTTGTATTTATATTATAGATTGGCACATCAAGATTTAGAACATATGTCCCATCCACAATATGGGCGCTACCATAAAATAATCCATTAATATAAAATGAACAACTATTGTTCTTTATATCAAAACAGAAACCTTCCTTGTCCAAATAAGAAACATAAATAATATTCCTGCATATAGCAGGTACATAGTAGCAATTATTCAGTTCTAAAATCATGCTAGAAGGTAAAGCTACATCATATGTTCCTACGGCTAATGCAGCAACTCTTGCTCCATTTCCAACACGTAGTTCCACTTCACCTTTTGTAAGTGTTCTACTTCGTTTTAGTCTCTGCACATTCATACAAATATGAGTACCACAACTGGTATCCAATACCCATGAAGTAAAACTAGTAGTAACATTTACTTCTATAACATAAATACCTGAATCGGAAGTCTCACTTCCCTTTTTCTTCAGATCCTCCAAATATTTCTTGCAATTCCTCTTCCAATGTCCATTCTCGCCACAATGGAAACATACAGTATCAGCAGTTGGACTAGGTTTGGTCTTGGGTTTGGGTTTGGGCTTAGTGCCCTTGCCCTTACCTTGACCTTACCTGGCTTCTTAAAGCCTTTCCCCTTTTGAACCATGAGAACATTAGGGGTAGGGTCCTTCTTGATATTCTGCTAAGCAGTTTTGAGCATCCCATGCAGTTCAGTCAAAGACTTGTTCAGATTATGCATGTTATAGTTCATAACAAATGTGTCATAATCTTGAGGCAATGACTGAAGAATAATGTCAGTAGCCAACTCTTGGCTAATGGGAGAGCCCAGTCGCTTCAGGTTTTCAATATAACCTATCATCTTTATGACATGTGCGCTAACTGAGCTCCCACTTGCTAGTTTGCACTCAATTAAGGTCTTTGCCGTTTGGTACCTTTCAATGCGTGCCTGCTCTTGAAACAAATTTTTCAGGTTCATGATCATATCATAGGCATCCACGTTCTCAAACTGCTTCTGAAGGTCTGAGTTCATGGTAGCTAACATTAGACATGATGCATCCAATGCATCATCTTTATGCTTATGATAAACATTCCTTTTAGCATGGGGAGCGTTGGAAGGAGGCGCCTTCTGAGGGAGTGGTTTCTCCAGGACATAATCCTTTTTCTCCTACTTGAAAACAATTCTCAAGCTTCTATACCAATCCAAAAAATTTGAACCATTCAATTTGTCCTTCTCAAGGACAGATCGCAGTGAAAAGCTTGATGTAGAGGTAGTTGTCATTGTCTACAACAAATATGCAAAGTGAATTGTTCGTTAATATTATTTCTAATAAACTCCCACTATACTTTTATAATATATGTCCCAATAAGTATAGTGGACCAAGATCCATATTTCACCAAGACTCGATTAAGCTTTGGCTTACCGCTCGAGACTAAGTTATTTAGGTAGACAAATCTTTGTTAATTGTATCGAATACAACTTTTGGTTGTTGGGGTTGACATCTCATATCTTATCCCTAAGTACTATGCCTCAAGGCCCAAAACCGTTTTGATAGCCTCGTTAAGTAAACCAATCTTGACTGATGGATAACCATTATCCATCCTATTTTACTCAAATAGTTAAAGACACCCTACTTTGGCAGGCCCATCTATTGACGATTCAAGTCTTAATAGGTGTATGATTGGAAAGACATCATATTATTACTTAATTTTATTAGGGACTCTTAATGTTTATTTAGCGATGAATGTATGCATGTTATGAACATAACGAAACATCACTTATAATAACAAAGGTACATCAATTATACGGGAACGACCAATTCCATGCAGGGGTCAAGGGGGCTGCGCCCCCTTGCGGGGTCGAGGGGCAGTGCCCCTTGCGGGGTCAAGGGGGCACCGCCCCCTAAACCGAAACAGAATTCTCAATTCTGTTTTCTGAGGAGAGCCCCGAAAACCTAGACATAATTCTTAATTCTGTTCTCGGAAGACTATCCGTCGCTGCCACCTCCCGCACCCTCGCCGTACCCATCCGGCCGAACACCTCGACGCATCGGCTGACCTGGCGCGCCGCCGTCTCTGCCTCGGGTAACAGGCCCAGACGCACCGCCATATCCGCCCGCCATCTCAGCCTCGGGCAACAGCCCAGGCGCGACGCCGTCTTCGCCTCGGGGAACAGGCCCAGGTGCGACGCCGTCTCCGAGAGCGGAACACGATCGACCCATCCCTGCTTCGTTCCTTCTCAATTGATCATATCAATTCGTATTTCAAATTCATCTAACCCTAATTTAGACTCTTCAAGCATACATCATATGTATCAATAATTAGGGTTTCCGATTCAACTTCAATATATCACAAGTTGCTCTGATACCACTGAGGGGTTCGATGTAGGGTTTCACAGTTATTAAAACGCAGCAGAATATATTTGTAAACAGAAACCCTAGAACCCTAGACAGGATCCATGTGTATATTGAAATCGAGATAGAAGTTCGATACGTACCTTTTGCAAATCGAATGTAAATTGACAATTGATTGTGTCTGGATTAGCGCCCCAAGTGTTGTGCCTCTACCGGTATTCACACACGCGAACAGAAGTCTCAAACGATCCAAGTGCTAGCTAAAGATCTTGAAGTTCCTTTTCTTCAACACCTTTTGATTTTCGATACTCTGTCGAAAAAAAACCCTAGACAGAGAACGATTCTCTATTTATTTATACAGCCTCATTATCCAGTGGAATTAAAAGAAGTGGGCCAGGCGATTTGGGCCCGCCAAACCGTCCACCTTCAATCGTACATTTAATCGTTATCTCATAACGCGCACGACCGCGTAGATAGGAGAATAAATTAAAATCTACTTATTATTTTAAGTAGATACCGGCGCACAGAAAATATTAACTCAGTTCGCTTTTGTGTGCGACCCTGTAGGTTCACTAAACATTAGCAGTGTGCTCAAAATCCTTTTTGGCCCACAAGTCATAAGCGGTCTCTAGCAAGACATTATGACTACCTATGTGTAGTGAAGGTCGATTTTCCGACACAACCTAATCCACAACTAATATTAGAGTATCAACCTTGATTGATTCTTAGGGCAGACCACTAACAGTTTGTCCCTCCTAGAACAAGCACTATGATACTAATTAATGTCGGTGGTGGTTCCAGCACATTTTGACCTGGAATCGACAACATTTGAATCTGTAGTATTCACTATCACTTGTTGTTCTGGTCTATTTTTGCCTAGTACTAAGTGTGGAAATATTTAATTGGGGAAGAAAATAGGGGCCTAGAAAGATTTAAACTTAGGACATCCTTAATGAAATATTTAAATATTAAACTGCATCTTTCTCTATCAGTTTAAGCATTTAAAATAGTTGATAGTGGTCTAGTAAAATCACACACGTGTATCTCCTATTAGAGGGGAGTGAAATGTTGAGAACTCGCAATCCAATCTTATTTTGTCTAGGAACCATGTTGTTTTGCTTGCAGTCGATCTCATAGCAGTCGTCCAACTAACACTGGGCTCCTATTCCTAAGGGGTAGGGAATGTTGACGTTCCCGCAATTTTTAGCTCATTTGGGCTTGGAAATCCAGGTGCAGCTCCTGATGCTTGTACTGTGAGGGAAACCAGAAACAAAAGAATTTAAAAACCCTAGTTCCTCATGATTTTCGCGTTTGGCATGTGCATTGACCTAAACCTATGGTGAAAGGGGATATGGGATGAGTCCTTATTCAAGTGGAAGAAGGGAAGAATTTGAAGTACTGGAAGCATAATCTTATTCCAGCTCTGAGGACGCTTCCTTGAGGACAGACTGTAAAGCTTGATATGTAGAGGAGACCGGTTTAAGCAGCTAAGTATGACTGATCCCATTGCTGGGGACATAATTTTATCATCACTTTCTTATGAGAAAGATTTGGAGCATTATGAAATCAATATCAAGAATGATCTAACTTTTGATGACCCTCACTATCCTAACTTTCTTTTGTCCTTTCGGGAAAAGAAAACAATTTGCCACAACAAGAATCTCAATTTGAATGACAAAATCATCTGACAAATTTATATTACGTCAACCAAGATGTTTTTTCCTGACCAATGAAAGAAAAACTCATTTCTATTAATGCAAAAATGGTTTCTTTTTCTTTAATCGCAGCACGATACCCGAGTTTCTTTTTTTTTTGGGGTCAAAATATGCAAGTTTCGTTATCTCTCTCATTATTGAAGCGAAAATCGTTTTTAATGTTCTCGAGTGTCGTACATTAGTCCAATGCTGTTCTTGCTCCAGCCATCTATAAAAGCACTTGGGAACCATCTTGGCGACCCACAAAGAGGTAAAAAATGCACGAGAATCATGCGGCAAGATTTTTTTAATTCCATAATGAAATACATTGGCTCCCATGTCAGTGCAGAAATCTACAAGTGATTTTCGCTTTAAAATAGTTAATTTTCTTCGCTACTGCTCTGGGAAATGATGTGAAAAGTACTCTGAATAGTTTTTCTTTTTATACTAAAAATAGATATAAAATACTATCAATGATACCGACCTTTACCAAAAAAAAAAATGATACCGACAAGGGGAGAATGAGACTAGGAAGCCATCTTTTGTTTAAAAAAAAAAACTTGTGCATTGTGATCGTGAGTAGTCTTCCCCACAAGAAACGACATTATCAATGGGGCTATCGAGTGTGATTTTCACGTTTGGTATGTGTATCGACCCTAACATATGGAGGAAGGGATGTGGGCTGAGTCCCTTAATTATTGTTATTTAAGTGGAAAAAGGGAAGAATTTTAATGCATTGTACGCTTAGATGTATCGTTTGATCATGCACCTGTTCGAGATTTGAGATTGATTATTTTGATAAAATTGACAGCATCATGTTTCTGGAACTGAAATCGAATCACAGCTCTTTTCAACACTGATAAATAACCGACAAATCGAACAGACGGAAGGTTGATATAAGTAGGACGCTTGTTCCCAAGAGTACAAGTGCAACTCTAACGTAATCCTTACAATAAAGTATTCACGGATCCTCAAGACACAATAATCCCTTTCATGATACATGAACGGAAAGGATCAATTTCGGTGCCGCTTGTCTCTGCATGTATAGCTAGACATTCTTGCCGGCGATAATGCTGGAAAGAGCCGCCTTCACCATGTTTCACAATGTGTGAATGGCTGCACATCCGAAAATGTTGTTACATCTAAGTCCACATAATAAGACTTGCTAGATGTGAAACTTGCATCATGAGATTCAGTGGTCTCGACCGTTTCTTGATCTTGTTGAAAATCTGAAGGATTTCGTAGCCTCCTTATTCTCTCCAACTCCATTGCCACTTCTTTCATGTCGGCCGATTCCTCCCAACGGAGTTTAAGCACCTTATTGGGAGGTTAGCAACTGCTGTAATCTCTTCTTCCTTACCCTCCTTCAAAACTCGAACATCAACCATTTTGGACACAGAATCGTCCTCCATAGAAATTATAAAGTACGCCAAGAGATTTCTCCCTTCTTCTTCACTCAATGGAGAGATTGGCTTTTGTCCCGTTAAGAGTTCGACAAGGGCCACTGCAAAGTTGTACACATCGCTTCTGTCTGTAAATTGGCTTGTTTGGAAGTACTCTAGATCCAAGTATCCAAAAGTCCCCCGCACCAATGTGGTGACGTGAGTTTGATAGAGAGAAATGGATTTGGAAGTGCCAAAATCCTCCACTTTTGCCCGATATTTCTCGTTTAAGAGGATATTGGTGAACTTGATATCTCGATGATAAATGGGCATAGAAGTTGCCGAATGCAAGTAGGATAAGGCTCCAGCGATTTCGGTTGCAACTCGTAGGTGTGTGTCCCATGGCACTTGAAGCTCCTCATTTGGGTCATTTAGACATTGGTACAACGTCTCATTTGGTATGAAAGTTTTTGATGTCTTTAAGCGAACAGATTTAATGCACACGTGAAAATACAATCAGCCGAATACAAGAGTTCCTACTCAAATAATTTGGTAAGTACAAGAAATACACAACTCAAAGAGCACATCTAAGGGGAACTTATGTTGTGGACAAGCGGTGTCCGGGAAATCCAAACCATGAAAAATTCCATTATCTAACTCAAAGATATTGTGCTCAATTTATAATTTGATGTCGGATGTTGATTATGAAGTGGTTCGATTTTCCGATGCGCACCCCAGTTATGTCCAGTGAAACACGGCGAAGTTTCTTCTAGGTGTTGTACGGATGGCTTCCCTCATTATGCGATCATTCCTATCTTATTGCCCATTGCTGCTTCTGCTGCAACTAGCATGAGTAAATATGTGGTTGCTGTTACCATGTGTTATTAAATTGTCTCAATGAAAGCTATAAATTTCACAATCTATGCTGAATTTCTTCTAAGATATTTGACAATTAAGTTTCTGCTTTTTGTCCCATCAAGAAAGAGTGCGACGTATGGAACTTCTTAAAGTAATCACCCATCTAAGAAAATGTAGAAAGAACTACTATACATCGAGTCGCTATACATGAGTGGCTGCACGTCCGACATCGTGATTATGTCTGCGGACCCTGCAGAATCCCAACTTATTCTCGTTTCCCTCTTCTTTGGAGTATGTTCATGTTTCATGGCAGGATTCTCCAGCTTTCTAATGCGCTCCAGCTCACTTGCCACTTCTTTCATTGTAGGTCGCATCTTCCCATGTAAGTTCAGGCACCCTCTTGCGAGGTTCGCAAAGGCGACGATCCCTTCTTTCTTGCCTTCCTTCAGAACTTGATCGTCCACTGTGTTGAACAGGCAGTTGTCGTCCATCGATAGGAGGAAATAGCTTGCAAGGTTTCTCTGATCCTCGTCTCCAAGAAGTGAGACTGGCTTTCGCCAGGTCAGGAGTTCGACGAGGACCACACCGAAGCTGTACACATCACTCTTATCTGTGAACTGACACGATTGAAAATACTCCGGATCCAAGTAACTGAATGTCCCTTGGACTGCTGTAGTCACGTGAGTTTGATAGAGCGAAAGCGATTTGGAAGTGCCAAAGTCGGCCACTTTTGCACGGTACTTGTCATCCAGGAGAATATTAATAGACTTGATGTCCCGATGATAAATTGGGATTGATGCCGATGAATGTAGATAGGACAAGGCTCCCGCCACTTCGGTAGCAATTCGAAGGCGTGTGTCCCACGATACGAGAGAGTCACGTAAATATTGGAAGAGAGTCCCATTCGATATGAATTCGTACACCAAAAGCGGCGACTCTGTTTCCAAGCAACACCCAAGTAGCTTAACCACGTTCCTATGGTTGATCTACGAGAGAATGGCAATCTCGTTAATGAACTGTTCAACTTTTCCCTTATCAATTGCCTTTGACTTCTTAATGGCAACGATTCCTCCATCTGCAAGCATGCCCTTGTAGATGGTTCCTTGCGCACCTTGACCGAGTATTCTGTTCTTGTTGAAATTGTCCGTGGTCCTCTCCAAATCCTTAAAATTGAATAATTTGTTGTTGTCAACATTGGTCTCGAATGAACACAGTTGTTGCTGCAACAAGAGACCCCCATTCTCTTTGAAGTGCCTCTCTTTGAGCTTGATTTCTTTCCTTTTCTTCATGAAATTGTACAACAGCCATAACAAGAGAAGCAAGAATAGTGCCCCTAGGCCTGCTCCGATACCTGGTTTATTAAAGTGGCATGAGCATTACCAAAAGCAAGCATGAGGATTTGTGTTGTGAAATAACACAGAAGCTAACGAATTATGCAATTCAAGTCTAACACACGTAGAATAAATTACCAAAATAATCAACAAGATAAAGACATCAAATATTTATGTAATTCAGTCCGAGTGTAGGTATCTACTACATTAGGAGAGTCCAACGCTACTAAATCCACTGTAAATCTAGATAACATAGAGTTTATAATAGCTCAAGTGCTTCTCAGTCCTATAACTTGAAAGTATTATATCACAATATCTCATAGAGAACTCACTCAGAAAACTCATAGAGAAAACCCTCACACCCCGTTGTTTGCTCTAGTGTGTAATTACTGAATAGAATTCCATACACACACATTCAAATAAGAAGCCTACTCAAATTATGAAACCACTCAAACTAGGAATACTACTCAAGCCTGGAAATTTACTTGGATCGAGTTTCCTTTATAGGCTCAAACTCAAGATGTATTCTAAACAATCTCCACATTGGTCGACGTTTGCAGCTAAGTAATAGTGCTCATCATCTAGGCTAGCTCTTCCAATGTCCCACAGGCGCTCAATCATCACAGATGTCTGTTGAGCCTAATTGCATTTTCCAAAACACACCCCAACGTATGTTGTCCCTAACAAACCCAGAAGAACCACTTCAAAGCATCACAATGTATACCTGGATTAATCGTATATATTCTTCATTCGACATGTTAAAGATCAATCAAAGTACTACCTACGACATTACTCAGACAACCAAGAGTACTAGCATGTGAAGCATAGAACAGATGCTCCACCTCCATCCAAGTACACACTAACAATATTGACAATTTATGATGTGCAACAAGTGGGGGCAATTATAGAGTTTCTCAATTGCATATTAAAGTGTCTCGGCGCTTTCCCGATTAAGTCCTCTGAGTCACTCGTAACCATTTTAGCAATCTTCACTCTTAGCATCTCCATACCCGAAACTATCTACACTGCACCCAAATTATCAATTTCAATATTTGCATACAATTGTTACTCAATCTCATCCAATTCCATTGACCACCTCAAAACTTAGTCAATTATGACCTTGAAACAAATTGTCGGCTGCTATGGAATCTAGTGACTCTATAGACATTGTCACATCTACTACATTTTGAATATCTTTAAGCTCTCCCTAAAGCTCTACCTATTGACATTATCCATATCTTTTTCTACAATCGATCTCTCACTCCTATTCTAAAATAGAGCATATTTATCAAAGGTAACATCTGCACTGAACATATAAACCTAAGTGAATCTTTCTCAATGTACCACAACCTATATTCCTTTACCCCATGTGCATAGCCTAGAAATACCTCCTTTCCCCTAGCTATAGCGCCATCACTCACATGAGCATAAGCAAGGCAACCGAATACTTTTCGCTCGATATAATCAACCGGCTTACCTACCATGTTTGGTAAGGACTTTTCCAATTATTTGATGGTGATGGTGATTTATTCATTAACCAACATCGATATTCATTGCGTCAGCCCACAAAACTTCACTCAATCCAGCATTGGAGAGTAAATTTTGAGAGCTCTCTCCAATGTAATTTTGTTCATCAGTTTTGTGACACCATTTAGTCATGGTGTATTGGAATTCCACTATGCCTTTTTCTACACAAAATTGGCCAAGCTCATCCGAACAAAATTCCACCCATTTATCTGTTCTCAGGCACATGATCTTCCATCCTATTTGCTTTTCAATCATCTCCTTCCATGATTTGAACCAACTAAGCTCCTTGTTCTTGTGATGATAAATCTATGCTTTCCTCGAAACATCATCAACAAAAAATAGCACATACCTGGCACCATCCTAGGATGGAACTTGAGAAGGTCCCAGAAGTTTGAGTATATGCAACCTAAAATCTCCGAGGTCTGGTGAATTGTCGTATTGAACTTCATTGTCCATTGAATACTCATGTCACAATGCTCACGTAAGTTCAGCTTCTTGATTTGGTGACCACCCAATAGACCCCTTTGACTTAGAAAAGTCATCTCTCTCACTCATGTATTTGAGTCTCATGTGCAATTTAGCATGTAATAGAACAGTCGAGCAGCAGCCAAAAAAACAAAACAGAGGTATTGGTCGATTGAGATTATGTATTAAGGGCAAAAAGGAAAAAAAAAAACCTGGTGTTAGGTTTGACGTACTGTAATTGTTGTAGAGACAATCAATTTAAAGACTATAAACTATATAGGCTACAATTGTAGGAAAAAATGTGCCCAAATCAAACATCAAACTTGAATTCCGAAGAGCTACGTAGGAACAACGAAAACCCAATCCACTGAAAACGCATGATGCTGTATAACATTTTCTAAATTGAGGGTTTTATCAATTATAGACTCAATCTGGCATTTATGTAGATGACAGGATGTGATATTCGCGAATCTGGGTGCAAAAAAGATGGCTAGTCCTTGTTCATAACTCATGACAGAATGAAGAAATTTGCTTACCTACGAGGAGAAACTTGATTGTCTTGCTTCCTTCAACACAATCATAGGAACCTCGTTGATTCACACACTTTTTTCCATGGCAACGATTGGGATCTTCGCATTCATCGACATCTGAACAAAGGATGACAATCAAAATTAGTAGAGCTTCGTCTCTTTATTGGGCGTTTACGATTTGCATGTAAAGCTACTTGAGCCTCCAAAGAGCTACTTCTATTTGTTAGTACAGTTTTTCGATTTTGCGTTTCCAATGATTGGTGTGATGAAATGTAAGAGGTTTTACCTTTGCATCCATGTTTAATATAGGGGTTACCGGTGAAGCCCCAGCGGCACGAACACTGCAAAAAGGGCATCACCTTGCGATATTGTAATGCCCCCACCTCGGGGTCATTAACGTGACGTCCCGTTCATTATTATCTTTCTTTACACACAAGCGGAAGCATATCTCAGGACAATCACATTTAAAACAACAGCGGGATTAAGACAAACAGCATCATGAGCAAACCTTGTATTTACAGGACACGCAAATCATATTTTACAAGCCAACTTAGCCGGATTTTAGCCATTTACACAACAATAACAAGTGGCTTGGGTGTCCTAAGTCCACTACTTCGGATTCACAGCTCCTAGCTTTCCCCAGACTCCAACATGGCTCAAACTTCCCCTGTCGCCGCCGTCCGTTTGACCATCCTATGGACCTGAGAGGGAAAAACGGGGGATGAGTCGGGGAGACTCAGCAAGTGAAAACATTAATATGAAGCGAGGATATATCAATCGCCGTTAACACAAGTCGGCTCTTACCGCACCCACATCGATGGCAGATCAATAGCAAAGTTCAAACAAGAGAACATCACGCACGGCTATAACATGTGCACTTTACCAGCCCACTCTCGGTTACCAACCAAGGCTCGATTCTATCTCATGTACTCTTTACCAATCAAGGCTCGGTTTTATCTCAAAACAACATCAAACATGAAACATGATCAAACCAAGGAAATGAACCAACTACGACCAACCAAACGACCGAGAAACGGTCCAAGCAAACCACGTCACAACGTATCTCAACATCCTTTCCCGGTATTAGAGAATTCACTTACACAACAATTAAACAAGAACTAGAGAAAACGAGGCGTGTGAAGGACACGCAAGTCTCGGCGACTCTCGGGCGATTCACGAACACTCGGGCCTTGGACATAGCTTTCTCACTTGATCGAACAACAAGAAAAATGATGAGTTGGTGAAGCTCTCTCTCTCTCTCTCTCTCTCTCTCTCTCTCGGCTTCTCTTTCTCTCTCTATTTCTCTCTCCCCTTGGCCGAATGGCCTTCTTTCTATTTATAGAGAGGCAAAACTTGGGGCCAAAGCTTGGATGAGGTAAGTGCACGTGTCATCATGGAGCATGAGGTAAGCGCACGTGTCATCATGGAGGGGCCCCAAAGTCTTGATTCATTAATGTAAGACATCATGAAGGGCCACCAAAGTCCAAGCAATCAATACAAGCCATTATGAGGGTGGCCTCCAAAGTCAAGAACAATAATGGCCAATTAATAAAGCTTGGAGGATAAGCTTTGACTCGGTCAAGGCCTTATCCTCTAGATTCCTCTACAAATTTTCCGAACCGTGGACTCCCTAGAACCTTCTGGATTTACTGAATTCTCACGCAAATTACTTGGGCCAATCGGGTCACATGAAATAGATCATTTGGCACAAAAACCACAACCCGCTTCATAAACATCTAACTTATTTACCGAGAGTTTTCTGCGATAAACACGTATAATAATCTCATTCAACCCGAAGTTCGGCGCGGATATGTTCTTAAATATCACCAAAAGACATCAAGTCGAGATTCCAACGTTTTTCATATAACAATTGATAAATCTTTGAAATCTGACAAAACCGAACAGCTTTGCACTGTTCACGAAATCGGACTTGAAAATATAGTAAATGACCTCCGAAAATTCTCAAATTTGAATATGCCATAAACAAGGCCTTAACAAACATTTCTTGTGAGAACACAAAATCGGAATCTCTCTGTAAACACCATTTTTAGTAGCTCAAAGGCAGACTAAAAATAGTTCACTGGAGTAGAATTCTTGTTTCTCAAATTAAGCTCTGTCCAGAATCCAAATCATCTCAGAAAATTCCCAAATTTATACACATTATAGAAAAGGAAGTCTCAACAACTTTTGTGAAGGAAACTTTTCCAAACTCGGCCCAGAAAAGCTTGTAGAAAATAAATACGGTGTGAACATCACCAAAATACCCATTCTGAGCAGTTTCACACGGTCCCGAAATCAGGCCATCGTACCACTCATATCAACTCCAAAAATTCTGAAATTAAAGTATGTAAAACTTCATGATGTTTGGAGAAACTTTCAAGAAGAAAGTGTTTGGAAATTCGGACCACAAAAGTCTCCCCAAAAATAACAAAACGAAGGGGTACAAAGGATCCGAAATAGGGTTTTCCAAAACAAGAGAAAACAATTTAGTTCCAATTGGAAAACCACCAAACTTAAACCATAGCCATTTCCCAGGGACTGAAATTAAGGAGATTACAATTTACCTGCAGCTTCCCAGGCCCAAAAATCGGGATGTGACAGATATCCTGTGACATTCCGAAATTTGCCTATTTGGGATTTATGAAATAAATGGTTTTATGAACGTACTTGTAGTTAGTTCTTGCCGGAACTGAACATTCCTGAGATACTAACCATTAGGAAAATGCTAATTAGGAATTTAAATTCGTACGACTAGAGAAATTCAATCGTGTATTGACTTTCGACCATAGAATTGTCGAGGTGATATTTTGAGCCAATGTAGGCCAATCTTAGGATAGTTATGGGCCGATTCGTCACTATCATACGAGTGGATCACGGGTGATTCCGTATGACCACGAGGTGAGGTGGCGAATGATCCAGAACCTATACCGAGCGATCGTGCTCGATGGGACTAGCGATCGATCCTCGCGATTACATGACAATCGAGATCGTCACGATCCGAATGAACTTGCACGTGACTTGATTTAGTATCAGTCACGGGTCGAATATGCGAATTTCCCCAGAAGCCGCCCGTTAGTTTGAAACACGCTCAAGTTACGTTATATAAAATCCAGTTATTAATTAGAGACTAATTTGGGCATTGGAAATTAGGAAGTCACGACAGTACAATTTGGACGACGTTGTTATTGGCATAGTCAGCCTCCGATTTGCCTGAATCCTTCAGAAAAATTGAATTTTGGCGAGAAATGGAAAATAACCATTCTACCCCTGGAAGTTTGTTAAGGCCAATGTAATTGGGGAAGGGCATTTTGGTCATTTCGCCTTAGCCTTAGAAATAGAAAATTTTGGACAATTTTGCCCTTGAACTTTTTGAGAAATCCCCAAATTGCCCTTAGATATTTTTGAAAAGACTCGATCCGGACCGTTGATCTCAAGATAAGATCGAATCTAGGTCGTTGATTTGGATTGTGAGAGAGGGGCATGATGGTCTTTTGGCACCTCAATTATTGGCTTTGGACTATTTAGTCCAAATCTCTCTCTCTCCTCACTCTCTCACCTCTCTCGGCTCACTCTCCCTCTCTCCCTCCCGACCGAACACCCTTAGCCTCCCACCGGTCACCAGCCCAGCCGCCTAGGCCGGCCGTCGCCGCTGCCTGCCTGTCCAGCTGGATCGGTTGCACACCGGAGTTGCCGTACGCCGGAACAGCCGCTCACCTAGCCCAGCCGCCCACCCCACCGATTCTCTCTCCCCTGTTCTGCCTCACCGAGTCACCATCACCCTCGTCCTGTCCTGTTCTGTTCAGCCGCCGCCAGCCACCGCCGCTCGCCATCGCCGCCGTCGAGCCGTTCGCCACCGCCGCACACCGCCGTGAGGCCACCGGCCTGCCGCCCCATTCCACTCTAGCCGAGCTAGCCTAGAGTTCGTCTAAGTCGCCCCCTAAACCCTATTTAGGATGTCGGGTATCGATAGATGCGATTAGGGGTTAAATCGGGTTAATTAGTGTCGGTTTAGGGGTTATTTAGGGCAGTTTAGGGGTTATGATGGTAGAATGAATTGGGAATTCGAGTTGGCTAAATTGTGGGTGAAATAGTGATGTGTTGGGGCTGATTTGATGCCGAATTGAATGCTTGAAATTGGGACTCGTAATGATGACCATATGACTTGATTTGAGGACTAAATGGTGTTGGGTTGGCGGGCTGTGTTGTGGCTGAATTGTGATGGTAATTAGGGCTGGAAATGAACTTGGAAATGTTGAATTTGTGGCTGTGATTGTGGGCCCGTTGGTGGCCTTGAATGCTCGTTGGTGTGTGAATTATTTGATTGAAATGCAAGTTGTTGTGTGCACGCATGGGCTGAATTGAGTGGATCGTCATTTGGCAATGTTTGGGTTAAGTTAAGCATGTGAAATGCGTGAGATTGATGTGTCCATGGGCCGAGTGTAATCGGCTAGTAATTGGGCTTGTTGGTGTGTAAAGTGTGCGGGTGAATGAACGAGAAAGAATGTGAAACGTCGAGCATGAGGTTACGAGAATCCCTGAGGCGATACTATTACGCGGGGAATTGTACCGTCCTGAGGCGGTACTATTACACGGGACGATGTCCGGTATTACCGGAAGACTGTCAACCTGAGGTGGTACCATTACGTGGGTTGTACAGTAGGTGGTAGGTGTTGAGCCTGAGGCGGTACCATTACGCGGGCCGAGAAGTGTTGTAAATATGGACAACCTGAGGCGGCACCATTACGCGGGTTGTGCAATGGATGACGGATGTTGAGCCTGAGGCGGTACCATTACGCGGGCAAGATACATAGCTTGAGGCGGTACCATTACGCAGGCTAGAAGTGTTGTGGATATGAGATGGTCGCAGTGAACCTGAAGCGGTACCATTACGCGGGTCACTGGCCAGTCGAGCAGGATAGTGTGATGAGATGGGCACGATCGAGCGAAATGTGGAAATGAGGTGTTATGTGTTCGATGTGGGTGTTTTGAGTATGAAACGTATTTGAAATACGCATGTAATTGGAACCTTATGATTGAGACTAACCTGCAGATGGCGTGTATTAATGCCAGGTAAGTGCAAATGGTGTGCTTGATATGTAATCGATGCGTGTTAGTGTGTTTGATTGTCTGGAGATACGTGTTAGCCTAGGTGGGGTTTAGGGTGTGTGCTTGCTGAGATGTGATCTTATGATTGTTTCAACCAACAATTTTCAGAGCCCCCGCCTGAGCCATGAGCCTTCCGCCGTTCCCGCCGCAGCGTTTTAGGATTCCTATGCACACCGACCATGACGTTGTAGAATACCCTAAAGACTAGAATATGACCTAGGTTAAGCATACTTCAGTAGTATGGATATATATAGGACTTCCTCTCTGACAGGCTCATATGTATACTGCCTGGATGTATCGGGATAGCATGGACGAATTTGGCCCCGTCCGAGGATTTGATGTGCCCTTTGATGGAGTTGGCGATTGGGATCCGTCGGCCATGCCCCCTCCCGACGGTGAGATGACTAGTTTGGAGACTAGGCTTACTTAGTCAGGGCACCAGCACGTCCCTGCGGCACTAGAGCCGACAGTAGCGGAACCAGATCCTGAGCCAGAAGAATCCCAAGCAGGATATGATCCAATGGATGTGGATCCAGAGGTAATACCTGAGGAAGAACCCGGAGAGAACGAGCCCGAGGGTGAGCCTGAAGAGGCACCGGAGGATGAGCTAGTAGAGGAGCCCGAAGAGGAGTTTGTTGGCGAGGAAAGGATTGAAGTTCAGGTAGAGTCGGGAGATGGGGATAACCCGATCGAGATTGAGGCTGATTCGGAGTCGTCGGATGAGCACGTGCCTGATGAGGTTTTAGATGAGGATGATGAGGAGAGTGAATCAGAGTGGATGCCATCCAGAGGGCGTAGGGGCTAGATTAGGGGTAGAGTATACATTTTGACGTGTATCATTTTTGGGAGATGGGATACCTAGTGTAACGACCCGGTCCGACGAAGGCGGGGAGTGGTCGCTGGGGCCAGAGGGCCTGGACAAGGAGCGGCTCCTGGCAGGCTTCTAGGATGGCAAGGGGGGGCATGTCTCTTGTCCCACATTGCTTAGGGGGGGAGTCCTGGGCTAGTTTATAAGGCTTGGGTTCTCTACTCTGTGTAACGCGTTTCACATGGGCTTGCTTCCGCTGCGCATGATGAGAACAAAGCCTTGAGGGGAAGGGGCCAGAGAGCGCCCCAAAGAAGACAATATTGGGCTTGGGGGAGGAAGGGCCAGAGAGCGCCTCTACCCAAGACAACACGTTTTAAAGCCGTGAGGGTCAGTGGGCCCAAAGCGGACAATATTACACAGTGTAAACCCCGGGTCCTTACAAATGGTATCAGAGCGGACTCCCGACCGCGTGTGGGGCCACAGCGAGGACGCTGTGCTCGAAGGAGGGGAGAATGTAACGACCCGGTCCGACGAGGGCGGGGAGTGGTCGCCGGGGCCAGAGGGCCTGGACAAGGAGCGGCTCCTGGCAGGCTTCTAGGATGGCAAGGGGGGGCATGTCTCTTGTCCCACATCACTTAGGGGGGGAGTCCTGGGCTAGTTTATAAGGCTTGGGTTCTCTACTCTGTGTAACGCGTTTCACATGGGCTTGCTTCCGCTGCGCATGATGAGAACAAAGCCTTGAGGGGAAGGGCCAGAGAGCGCCCCAAAGAGGACAATATTGGGCTTGGGGGAGGAAGGGCCATATAGCGTCTCTACCCAAGACAACGCGTTTTAGAGCCGTGAGGGTCAGTGGGCCCAAAGCGGACAATATTACACAGTGTAGACCCCGGGTCCTTACACCTAGTAGGCTGCTGATCTTTTTGAATGTCGGTGGATTGCAATTTAGTAGTTCGATGTGCTTTTTGGCTATGTGGATTGTAAAAGGTGGTTGTGGTATAAGTTTGTTTTGTAAATGGATATTGTACATATCGAGGTATAGTATTATGTTTGGTGATTTGGCAATTTATTCCTCCCTGCTACCCCATGATTTTATTATCCGGGATTATATGTTTGCTTCCGCCGCGATTAACTCTGATGGGATCGTTTGGGTCGGCGACGTTTCCTAGGACGTCGCACTAGTTAGACCGAAGAGATGGATGTCGCGAGCTCGTTGGGGTTCGGGGCGTGACATCGTAGTCGATTTGGTATTAGAGCAAGGACAGCTCGATATAAGTTGGTCGAAGCCTGGAGTGATAAGGAGTGGAAACCCCTGGGTAGCTGTAGTTGGCAAGGGAGATCTTAGTGAGCTATAGGTGTGTCTAGCGCTCCGCGTATCTCCAGACTGTTTGTTGTGATTCCTGAGTGAATTGGGTGTTTTAATGATTGAAGTGCAGGTGCGTCTGGACCTGAGGTATGTATACGAACCTCCTTGATTGTGATTTGGTGTTGTGATGGTGGATTGTCTGCTAAGTGAATTATTGTGTTAATTCACTGCCTAGGACTAGACTGGTTTAGTTGGCCTAGGTCTCTAATTCATGTATGGAATTATAGCAGGTAGAAGAGTGATAGAAATTGGGAAAATGAGCAGCGAAGGAAGAGGTGTAGGAAGAGGAATAGGAAGAGGTCCAAGAAGAGGTGCAGGAAGAGGAGCACGGGGTCGAGGTGGTGCTCAAGCTAGAGCTGTAGAAGACCCCAAAGCTGATGCTAGACCTGTAGAGGACCTCGGAGTTGGTGCTAGTGTTGCAATAGATCCCCGAGTTGATGGGATTTTAAGAGCACTTGAGGAAGTTAGGACCTTAATGGGCAGGCAGACTCAGGAACGAGATGCCACTATTGCCTAAGCAGTTGAGGCCGTTGCAGCTATTGCCATTAATGGCAACAATGGAAATTAAGGACAGGGGCAGGTGAACGTGAATAGACAAATGCATCAACTAGTGGAACAATTTTTGAAGTTGAGCCCCCTAAGTTTGATGGTAGAGGTGACCTTGAGACTGCCTCGCTTTGGGTAGAGGAGTTGGAAAAAGCTTTCGATGTACTGGGGTGTAAAGATGAGGAGAAGGTGACGTTAGCAGTATATCAATTGCAAGGAAATGCAAATGATTGGTGGAAAGCCACCAGAGATAGGGTATTCCCGGTAGGTGCCGCCCAGACTTGGGCGATATTTGTGAAAGCCTTTAATGGCAAATACTTTTCTGAGAGCGCTCGGGAACAGAAGTTGGTGGAGTTCATGAGGCTTTGTTAGGGGCAGAGAACCGTGGATCAGTATGAGGCTGAGTTCACTCGGTTAGCTAAGTTTGCCTCGAGGATGGTGGAGGACCCATTAGATAGAGCTCGCAGGTTTCGAGATGGTTTGAAACTAGACCTTTGCAGCCAAATGATTTCGTTGAATTTGAGGGATTATAATGAAATCTATGATCAGGCTCAAGCAATTGAGCGTGACTTGGCGGATAGGGCTGCCGCTTCTGGGTCGAGATTTGCCTAGGGTAGGGACAACCGTCAATTAGGGAAGAGGCTAATGACGGGTAATCGACGTTTTGTCCCTCCTGCTAGAAGGAATATAGGGAAACTGACCCGTTTTTAGAACGATCCATGTTGGGTATGTGGAGAAAGACATGGGAGTGGACCGTGTCCGAGCAAGGGTGGAGCCTATTTTGGATGTGGCAGGTTCGGTCATCAGATAAGGTATTGCCTCAATCTTAGGCAGAATAGACCGCCTACGTTGCTGCCACCTCGGAACAGGAATTAAATTGGAGCTGCCCCACCGGCTAATCTGAATAGGCCACCGGCCCAAGGACGGGTGTACGCCATGGCCAGAAGAGAGGTTGAGAACGCGCCGGGGGTAGTCACAGGTATGGTTTCTCTGTGCGATCATGCTGCTTACGCTTTATTTGACCCTGGGACGTTACATTCATTTATATTGGAGCAGTTTGTTAAATTGATTGGTATAGAACCGCAATTGCTTGATGTTTTGTTGTGTGTTACCACCCCATTGAATGATAAGATTTTAGTCTCGTTGGGGTGCCCGGATTGCAAGATTATAATTAGTGATAGGGAAGAGAGAATTGATTTAGCGGTTCTAGCGATATATGACTTTGATGTGATAGTAGGCATGGATTGGCTAGTTAAGCAGAGGGCGGTAATGGATTGTAGTAGCAGGATGATCCAATTTAATCCAGTTGGACGCCCTAGATTCGAATTTGTAGGAAATCAAGGTGAAACCTCGATTCACTGGATTTCGTCGCTAGAAATGACTAAGTTGTTGGACGAAGGATGTGAAGGATTTCTAGCGGCTGTGGTTGATTTGATGGCTGAGCAACCGAGGCTAGATGACATAGCCGTGATGCGTAATTATCCCGATGTCTTTCCTCAGGAATTGCCGGGATTGCCACCAGAAAGAGAAGTAGAGTTTGTAATCGAGTTGGCACCTGGGACTGAGTCAATCTCGAAGGCACCTTATAGAATGTCGTTGTCGGAGTTGAAGGAATTAAAGGCGCAAATGCAGGAGTTATTGGACAAAGGATTTATTCGTCCAAGTGCGTCTCCATGGGGAGCGCCAGTTTTATTTGTAAGGAAGAAAGATGGGTCGTTGAGGTTGTGCATCGATTATCGGCAGTTGAACCAAGTGACGATTAAGAATAAGTATCCTCTGCCAAGGATAGATGATTTATTTGATCAATTGCAAGGGGCTTCGGTATTTTCTAAAATTGGTTTGAGAATAGGATATCATTAATTGAGGATTAGAAATGAGGATATACCAAAAACAGCATGCAGGACGAGATACGGGCATTATGAGTTTACAGTAATGCCGTTTGGGTTGACGAATGCCCCTGCTGCATTTATGGACTTAATGAACCGAGTGTTCAAGGAGTTTTTAGACCAATTTGTCATAGTTTTCATAGATGACATATTGGTGTACTCGAAGAGCCTAGAGGAGCATGAGTTTCATTTGAGTAAGGTTTTGCAGACCTTAAGGGAACACGCACTGTATGCTAAATTTAGCAAGTGCGAATTTTGGCTCAATCGAGTAGCATTTCTTGGACATGTGATCTCGGGGGATGGAATTTCAGTAGATCCGGCAAAGATTGAAGCCGTGATAAAGTGGCCGAGACCGATGATGGTAACCGAGGTTCGGAGTTTTCTAGGTTTGGCAGGATACTATAGACGTTTTGTGGAAGGGTTTTCGGCAATAGCAACACCGCTGACACATTTGTTGAGAAAGGAAACAAGGTTTGAATGAACCGACAAATGTGAAAGGAGTTTTCAGGAATTAAAGCATAGATTGATGACGGCACCATAGATTGACGACGGCACCAGTGTTGACTATTCCATCTGGACCCGGAGGATACGAGATTTATAGTGATGCGTTGTTGAAAGGATTGGGGTGTGCACTCATACAAAATGGACGAGTAGTGGCCTATGCGTCAAGACAGTTAAGACCGCATGAGTTGAATTATCTGACGCATGACTTGGAATTAGCCGCAATATTGTTCGCCCTTAAGATTTGGCGACATTATTTATGCGGAGAGCAATTTTAGATTTATACTGACCATCGGAGCCTCAAGTATTTATTTTCTCAAAAGGAGTTAAATATGAGGTAGCGTCGTTGGATGGAATTGCTGAAGGATTACGACTGTGATATTCTATATCACCCCGGAAAGGCAAATTGGGTAGCAAATGCATTGAGTAGGAAGTCAAGCATCGCGCACTTGATGGTCAAGGAGTGGACTTTGTTGGAAAAGGTAAGAGACTCGGAATTTAAGTTTGAAGTAAGTCAAGTCTCGAGCCTGTTAGTCATGCTAAGGATTGAACCGAAAATTCAATCAAAGATTAAGGCCCTACAGTCTACGGACCAAGAGACTCAGAAGATTTTGGAGATGAATACTACTAAGAGAAAACCGGATTTCCAAGTATCCGAGGATGGGATCAGATCTTGAAGTGCCGAGGACGATTGTGTGTGCCCGATGATGCGGAACTTAAGGAGGAAATTTTATCGGAAGCGTATTATAGTAATTATAGCATCCACCCCGGTAGTACAAAAACGTATCAAAATTTAAGACAGTACTATTGGTGGAATGGCATGAAGGTAGACACAGCCAGGCATGTGGCTAAATGTCTGACGTGCTAACAAGTGAAAGCGCAACATTGTAAGCCCGGAGGATTGTTTCGACCCTTGGAAATCCCAGAATGGAAATGAGAACATATAACTATGGATTTTGTAATGGGATTACCAAGGAGCCAAAAGGGCCATGATTCTATTTGGGTTATTGTTGATCGATTGGCGAAATCAACGCACTTTTTGGTCGTGCGAAAGGACTTTGCCTTGGATAGGTATGCTGATTTGTATGTGCAACAGATCGTTCGTTTGCATGGGGTACCAGTGACCATTACATCAGATCGTGATCCCAGGTTTACCGCCAATTTTTGAAAAAGTCTGCAGACGGCATTAGGGTCAAAGTTACAATTTAGTACAGCCTATCATCTGCAAACGGATGGCCAGTCTGAGAGGACAATTCAGACTTTAGAAGATATGCTTCGGGCATGCGTATTGGATTTTCAAGGCAAGTGAGAAGAGCAATTGCCCTTGGCAGAATTCGCGTATAACAATAGTTTTCAGCAGAGTATCGGGATAGCGCCGTTTGAAGCGTTGTATGGTAGAGCATGTAGAACGCCTGTGTGTTGGGACGAAGTGGGAGAAAGAAGTATAACCGGGCCCGAATTAGTTCAACAGTCGATGGAGGCAGTTAAGATTATACACGAAAGGCTGAAGACAGCGCAAAGCCGTCAAAAGAGCTATGCAGATAGAAGGCGAAGACCTTTGGAATTCCAAGCAGGGGATCACGTATTCCTTAAAGTATCGCCCACGAGAGGATTGTCCCGATTTGGTAAGAAAGGAAAGTTGAGTCCGAGGTACGTGGGACCCTTTAAGGTGTTGGAAAGGATTGGAGAATTAGCGTATCGCCTTGCATTACTGTCAAATCTATTGCAGGTGCATAATGTGTTCCACGTATCGATGCTGAGAAAATATGAACCGGACCCAACTTACGTGTTGAATTATGAGGAAATAGAAGTTAACGATAAGGTGTCGCACATCGAAAGACCAATAAGGATCGAAGATCGGAAAGAAAGAGTTCTAAGGAACAAGATGATCCCGATGGTCAAGGTCGTGCGGGAACATCACGGGACAGAAGGTGCGACATGGGAAAGTGAGGAGCTAATGCAACGTCAACACCCCCAATTATTTTGAGTAGTAGGTTGAGTTGTAAATTTCGAGGACGAAATTTTTGTAAGGGGGGAGAGTTGTAACATTCCGAAATTTGCCCATTTGGGATTTATGAAATGAATGGTTTTATGAACGTATTTGTAGTTAGTTCTCGCCCGGAACTGATCATTCCTGGGATACTAAACATTAGGGAAAGGCTAATTAGGGATTTAAATTTGTACGACTAGAGAAATTCAATCGTGAACCGACTTTCGACCATAGAATTGTTGAGGTGACATTTTGAGCCAATGTAGGCCGATCTTAGGATAGTCATGGGCCGATTCGTCACTGTCATACGAGTGGATCACGAGTGATTCCGTATGACCACAAGGAGAGGTGGCGAACGATCCAGAACTTATACCGAATGGTCGTGCCCGACGGAACTAGCGATTGACCCTCACGATTACATGACAACCGAGGTCGTTACGATCCGAATGAACTTGCACGTGACTTGATTTAGTATCAGTCATGGGTCGAATATGCGAATTTCCCTAGAAGCCGCACGTTAGTTTGAGACATGCTCAAGTTACGTTATATAAAATCCAGTTATTAATTAGAAACCAATTTGGGCATTGGAAATTAGGAAGTCACGACAGGACAATTTGGACGACGTTGTTATTGGCGTAATCAGCTTCCGATTTGCTCGAATCCTTCAGAAAAATTAAATTTTGGCGAGAAATGAAAAATGACCATTCTACCCTTGGAAGTTTGTTAAGGCCAATGTAAATGGGGAAGGGCATTTTGGTCATTTCGCCCTAGCCTTAGAAATATAAATTTTTGGACAATTTTAACCTTAGACTTTTTTAGAAATCCCCAAATTGCCCTTGGATATTTTGGAAAAGATTCAATCCGGACCGTTGATCTCAAGATAAGATCGAATCTAGGCCGTTGATTTGGATTGTGAGATAGAGGCATGATGGTCTTTTGGCACCTCAATTATTGGCTTTGGACTATTTAGTCCAAATCTCTCTCTCTCTCTCTCTCTCCTCACTCTCTCACCTCTCTCGGTTCACTCTCCCTCTCTCCCTCCCGACCGAACTCCCTCAGCCTCCCACCGGTCACCAGCCCAGCCGCCTAGGCCGGCCATCGCCGCCGCCCGCCCGTCCAGCTGGATTGGCCGCACGCCGGAGCTGCTGTATGCCGGAACAGCCGTTCACCTAGCCCAGCCACCCACCCCACCGATTCTCTCTCCCCTGTTCTGCCTCACCGAGTCACCATCACCCTCGTCCTGTCCTGTTCCGTTCAGCAGCCGCCAGCCACCGCCACTCGCCGTCGAGCCGTTTGCCGCCGTCGCACGCCATTGTGAGGCCACCGGCTTGCCACCCCATTCCATTCTAGCCGAGCTAGCCTAGAGTTCGTGTAAGTCGCCCTCTAAACCCTATTTAGGATGTCGGGTATCGATAGACGCGATTAGAGGTTAAATCGGGTTAATTAGTGTCGGTTTAGGGGTTATTTGGGGCTGTTTAGGGGTTATATTAATAGACTGAATTGAGAATTCGAGTAGGCTGAATTGTGGGTGAAATAGTGATGTGTTGGGGCTGATTTGATGCTGAATTGAATGCTGCAAATTGGGACTCGTAATGATGAGCATATGACTTGATTTGAGGACTAAATGGTGTCGGGTTGGCGGGCCGTGTTGTGGCTGAATTGTGGTGGTAATTAGGGCTGGAAATGAACTTGGAAATGTTGAATTTGTGGCTGTGTATGTGGCTGTGATTGTGGGCCCATTGGTGGCCTTGAATGCTCGTTGGTGTGTGAATTATTTGATTGAAATGCAAGTTGTTGTGTGCACGCATGGGCTGAATTGAATGGATCGTCATTTGGAAATGTTTGGGTTAAGTTAAGCATGTGAAATGCGTGAGATTGATGCGTTCATGGGCCGAGTGTAATCGGCTAGTAATTGGGCTTGTTGGTGTGTAAAGTGTGCGGGTGAATGAACGAGAAAGAATGTGAAACGTCGAGCATGAGGTTACAAGAATCCCTGAGGCGGTACTATTACGCGGGGAATTGTGCCGTCCTGAGGTGGTACTATTACGCGGGACGATGCCCGGTATTATCGGAAGACTATCAACCTGAGGCGGTACCATTACGCGGGTTGTACAGTAGGTGATAGGTATTGATCCTGAGGCGGTACCATTACGCGGGCAAGATACATGGCCTGAGGCGGTACCATTACGCGGGCCGAGAAGTGTTGTAAATATGGCCAACCTGAGGCGGTACCATTACGCGGGTTGTGCACTAGGTGACGGATGTTGAGCCTGAGGCGGTACCATCACGCGGGCAAGATACATAGCCTGAGGCGGTACCATTACGCGGGCTAGAAGTGTTGTGGATATGAGATGATCGCAGTGAACTTGAGGCGATACCATTACGCGGGTCACTGGTGAGTCGAGCGGGATAGTGTGATGAGATGGGCACAATCGAGCGAAATGTGGAAATGAGGTGTTATGTGTTCTATGTGGGTGTTTTGAGTATGAAACGTATTTGAAATACACATGTGATTGGAAATCTTATGATTGAGACTAACCTGCAGATGACGTGTATTAATGCCAGGTAAGTGCAAATGGTGTGCTTGATATGTAATCGATGCGTGTTAGTGTGTTTGATTATCTGGAGATATGTGTTAGTCTAGGGTGGGTTTAGGGTGTGTGCTTGCTGAGATGTGATCTCATGGTTGTTTCAACCAACAATTTTCAGAGCCCCCGCCTGAGCCATGAACCTTCCGCCGCTCCCGCCGCAGTGTTTTGGGATTCCTATGCATACCGACCATGACGTTGTAGAATACCCTGTATACGAGAATATGACCTGGGTTAAGCACACTTCAGTAGTATGGATAGATATAGGACTTCCTCTATGGCAGGCTCATACGTATACTGCCTGGATGTTTTGGGATGGGATGGACGAATTTGGCCCCATCCGAGGATTTGATGTGTCCTTTGATGGAGTTGGAGATTGGGATCCGTCGGCCATACCCCCTCCCGACGGTGAGATGACTAATTTGGAAACTAGTCTTGCTCAGTCAGGGCACCAGCACGTCCCTGCGACACCAGAGCCGACAGTAGCGGAACCAGATCCAGAGCCAGAAGAATCACAGGCAAGATATGATCCAATGGATGTGGATCTAGAGGTAATACCTGAGGAAGAACCCGGAGAGGACGAGCTCGAGGGTGAGCCTGAGGAGGCGCCGGAGGATGAGCCAGTAGAGGAGCCAGAGGAGGATCCCGAAGAGGAGTCTATTGGCGAGGAAAGGATTGAAGTTCAGGTAGAGTTGGGAGATGAGGATAACCCAATCGAGATTGAGGCTGATTCGGGGTCGTCAGATGAGCACGTGCCTGATGAGGTTTCAGATGAGGATGATGAGGAGAGTGAATCAGAGTGGACGCCATCCAAAGGGCGTAGGGGCTAGATTGGGGGTAGAGTATACATTTTGACATGTATCATTTTTGGGAGATCGGATACCTAGTAGGTTGCTGATCTCGGTGGATTGCAATTTAGTAGTTCGATGTGCTTTTTGGCTATGTGGATTGTAAAAGGCGGTTGTGGTATAAGTTTGTTTTGTAAATGGATATTGTACATATCGAGATATAGTGTTATGTTTGGTGGTTTGACAATTTATTCCTCCCTGCTACCCCATGATTTTATTGTCCGGGATTATATGTTTGCTTCCGCCGCGATTAACTTCGATGGGATCATTTGGGTTGGCGACGTTTCCTGGGACGTCGCACTAATTCGACCGAAGAGAGGGATGTCGCCAGCTCGTTGGGGTTTGGGGCGTGACATATCGTAAATTGAAGCTGACTGTGCTACAGTTATAGGAATCGTCGGAGATGAAGCCAAATCTGTAAATTTCTAGCGCAGCTTGGGAGGAATTAGCTATCCCCCATTCTAGTACCGCTGGGAAATGCCGACTCGCCATCAACTTATCGAAGTCCGTAGTTGAAGGTGCGAACTGCAACCTATCTCCCAAGAAGGCATGCTCGCATTTATTCTCTGCTGGTTTCTTGTCCACCCGGAAAGTGACGTTGAAAGCCTGAAGATCCGAGGTAATTGTGGTGTGGCGGCATCCATCGCGGCCTGAACAATTCATTTTACTAAAGATGTGTTGTTTTTTGCATTTGGACTGGCACCCTATGATAGCAGACGTTGTGTCATCCAATAGAGCACATATGTTGCTGCTCGACTCAGAGAAGATGAACTGGCTTCCTTTCAAGCTCACAGGCGCAAAGCTTCTATTGCCCCCACAGCTCACATTCGATGAGAAGATTATAGGAAGACTGACGCTGATCATGCCATTCGTTCCACCTTGGAAATCGGGTAGCGAAATGTTGAGCACCCTCAAGTTGGTCTTGTTCAGTATGGGGGTGGTGCCGTCACTGCTGTCCTGGCTGGCAATCTCGTACCACTCACTGAGGAAACACTCGGTTCCAATCCCGAAGGGGAAGGGAATGGCAACGCCATCACATGTTTGGGGGCAATTACCCTTCACCAGGGGAACTGCTAGCGATGCTTGCTTCTCAAGCAAAAGTGATACTAGAAGCAGAAGAATCAGAAACATTCTTGCTCCTGCTTCTTTTGTCCGGAAATCGTGGACCTGTTCGAGGAATGAACGGAGGGCACAGTTACTTATACGCCACTTTTGCCTGTAGTCGAGGACCCTAGCATGTCCGAGGATACTTCTTTGAGCAGAATTGTCAAAGCTTCAGATCCTTCCTGGAGTAGAAAATTCTCCACTGAAGTTGTCATCTATTTTGGCGGCCAAGCGAGAATGATGTCTCGATCGGGTTTGCTTTGATGGCAATGGCGAATGTCATTTTTCAATCTCACGGCTGAATTTGATAAAGAAACTCATCAGATAATCACAAGATAATAAAATGATGAGACTCGGAGATATGTTCTTTTGTTCCCCGTTGAAATGTCTCCTTTGAGAAAGGCTATCAGTCTCATTTTCAGATTATTTTCAGATTAAAGGACTTTGAAGAGTCGTTCTTTGTTCTGGAGTCACATTAGGACAGGGCTAGTAAGGTGCCGAGAAATGGGGGAATTTCGGAAATATCTGTGCGTGTCCTCGGTGTGTGTCCCACTGTATTATTCTCTAGCTGCCCATGACAGGACAGTGAAACCGAAGCAATATACTGGTTTCATACCGGACAAGTAACTTTACATACAATAGCAACGCATCAGTAAATATAATTTAAAAAAAAGGTCACGTTAGCATTTTCTTTCTCACTAAATTTTCAAGTTCTTTTTTTGATGTGTAGTGCTTGGTGAACGCCACACGGGCGGAGCGTTTGGCCGTAATAATAAAATGCCACATCAGAATGTTTTAGTAGCTAAATTGGAAGAGTTAATAGAGAGAGAATTCATTGCACTAATTTGGTAAGTCTTAGAACTTAATTGGTGGATTATGTTGATTTATGCCCATTAGCGAGCACACAGGGAGCTTTTGGCCGTAACAATCAATTGTGTGGCGCTCTCATGAATTCTATCTCAAAGAAACTGCAAGCATTTTGGAATCGTGACAAAGTCTTCTCCTAAGAATTTGTCTTTTTTTTTTCGCAAGATTGATAAAGATTGTTTTGTGAAAAATTGAATGGGCTATATACTCTAAGTTATTGGCATAACTGGAGATGGGAAACATTTAGAACATTGTAACTCGATTGTGATTGTAATCTCTATTTTATCCCCATGGTCTATCTTGGAACCCTATGTTACTCTCCAATGGAGTCGGTGACACCGACCAAACCACTTAAATATGGTGTCCAATTAATTTTCTTGTTCTATCTATTAAACTTTTCGATTGCTTGGTTTCACAATAATTGGTATAAAAGATAGGTTAGGCTGACTTGAAGTAGATTGATGGCGACGGAAGAAGGAAATGTGAAAATCAACAAGTTTGATGGGAAGGATTTCAGTTTTTGAAAATGCCTATTCTGGACAGGAAGAGAATGGCGACGTTCCCGCATAGTTCCACACGGTTACACCTTGCAAGTCCCGGTGCAGCTCCGGATGCTTGTTCCGTGGGGGAAACCGGAAGCAAAAGAATTTGAAACACCGAGCTCGACATGATTTTCATGTCTCGTATCTGCATGGACGTGAAACTATGGAGAAAGGAGGATATTGACCGAGACCCTAAGTAGTGTTATTTACGTGGAAGAAGGGATAGATATTCTTGTATTGAAGGCATTGTCTTATTACAGCTCTGTCACGTCCTAGTATCTCTGAGGGTGCTTCCTTGAGGATAGTAATATCAACGCTTGAAAGGTAGACGACACCAATTAAAGCAGCAGCTGAGTGTGACTTCTCCCATTGTTAGGGCCATAACTTTGTCCTCGTCTTTCTCATGAGAAAGATTTGGAGAGTTATCAAGATGGATGACCTTTTGTCATGGATCCCGTTAAGCACGTTAGGACCGAGTGACAAAGAAAGATTGAATTCGATAGCTTTTAACCCTTGAAAACGGAGTTATATCCGTCTAATAGTTTCTAATCTGCCAGCACAAACGCAAAATTGAGACGATTATCATGAGTGGACCAACTTTTGGTGACCCTGCTCTTGTATTCCCACTTGTTTTTTCTTTTCTCCTTTTCGAAAAAGAAAACCATTTTCCACAACAAGAATCTCTTTTAAAATGGCAAAATCTTCCAACACATTTATACTAAGACGGCCAAGACATTTTCTCTTGACGAAAGAAATGGGCTTTGGCATCTTTTCAATCTACAAAGGAGAAAGCAAAAGTCACTTTTCCTAAAGCAAAAGTGGTTTCCTTTATAACTTGTTCATGCGATGTGCGTGTGTCACGGTCTTCTCCTATTATTGAAGCAGGAGTAATTTTTATTGTTCTTAGTCCAATGCTTTTCATGCTCAAGCAATCAATAAAAGCACTCGGGAATTTTTTCTTTTGGGCCCCCAAAACAGGTAAAAAGATGTACGTGAATCATGTGGGAAGTCTTTTGCTTCCCCATTGAAAGAGATTGCGCCCCATGCACTTGTATTGAAGATGACTAAATATGATTATTGCTTTAAACTAGTCTTGCTAATTTGCTATTGCTCTGGATCATGCTGTAAGAAGTATGCTGAACTCTTGGCACTGTTTTATTTCTTATTTTCAGTAAAAATATATATAAGAAACTATTTATTGTACCGACGAGGGGAGAGAGACTATATAGCTGATTTTTTTCAAAAAAAAAAAACAATTAGGTCCAAAGAATTTTAAGACCAAAATCCAAAAAATGTTCAGTCACAAAAAGTAGTGCATTGTGATCATGAGTAGTCTTCCCCAGAATAAGGACATTATCAATGGGGTATCGCATGTGAAAATCTAGTCAGCGTTGGTATCTGGGATTTTTTTTTTCGTTGGTCTAACTTCATACATAGGAAGAGAATTTGAAACACCGAGTTCGATATGATTTTCGCGTTTCATATGTACACGGACCTTGATTTATGTAGAAAGGGGATAGGGGCCGAGTCCCGTAATACTGTTATTTAAGTGGAAGAAGGGAAGAATTTTTCACATGCTGTACTCTTAGATGTATCTTTCGATCATGCACCTGTTCATAATTTGAGATATGTTGAAGCTTAATGACTTTAATAAAGTTGACTCGATCATGTTTTTGAAACTGAAATTAGATCGCAGCTCTTTTCGACATTGAAAACTAACCGACGCATCGAACTGGCCAAAGGTTGACACAAGCAGGACGCTTGTTCCCAGGAGTGCAAGTGCATGCAACTCTAATAATGTATTCCTCACAATAAGCTTTAACATTTTCTTGATACATGAACTGGAAAGAACATTCCATCTTGTTGAATAGTCAAAACAGCAAGATCCCCCGATTTGTTGACTAGTCTACAAGGTTTCTTCCTTCGTCCTCCCTCAGCAAAGGGATTGGGTTCTGTCCCGTTAAGAGTTCAACAAGGATCCCTGCAAAACTGTACACGTCTCTTCTCGTCTGTAAATTAACTTGTTTGGAAGTACTCACGGGCCTGTCCTTGTGGGTGATAATGCCAGAAAGAGCTCCCTTCACCGTTGTTTCACGATGTGTGAATGGCTGCAAATCCGAAGATGTTGCTAAATCCAAGTCCACACGATAAAACTCCCTCGATCATAGAAATGTCGAAGCTCGAGGACGTCAAGTCCCATCTACATGGAACCAATTTGCACGTAAACTAACGTAGACCGGCATGGTGGGATCCAACGGATGACTTGCTGATAGTGGCCCTAGGGTCTTCAATAACGTTATCCCCTGAGAACTTGTATGAGAACAGTTCATTGACTTAAAGCCTCCCACAGTGGTCCTTTGCTAGCTATTGCGCCGAAGATGACTTTCCTTGACCCACAAGCTTCAAGTTGGTGGGCCACCACTAAACTTGGCTAGGTAGGTTAGTGGTCTCGAGCCCACCTATCGTCCACGAGATCAACAGTTATCGCTATGCCATGATCGAGCCTTTAACAAACTTGTGCTCATGGGCACTGCTTAGCTTGTGTGAACAGAATTATGGACTCTTGACACGTCAGGCTAGTTATGTTGACAAGCTTGTTTTTAGGGTCTCAAGTGGTGTTGAGTAGCTGTAATTTAAATATGATATTTTGTCGCGGATACTTAGCTACTCAACCCTTTCATTCTTATGATCTCTGTTCCGTAAACTTCCAAGTTAACACAAAATCTTTCACCATTTGATATGATAAGAGTTTAGGAATTGGAAATGAAGATGCAGCTCGCGGATGGCCTCCTGTGGAAAAATCCACACAAAAAATATCACAACAATGGACAAGTACAAAGAATGGAGTAGTGTGCCATTTGCGCCTAGTAGAACACGCAGCAAATCAATGCCATTTCTGGGATTTTTATCGAGTGAAACAATACAATTTTCGATGGGAAAAGTACTAAAAAAGTCATAAACCTATTGCATTGGTATAAATTCAGTTCTAAACTTTTCAATTTGATTAATTTAGTTTTAAACATTTTCATATTGATAGCAATTTAGTCCATCTTGCCAATTTATGCCAGAAATCGCTAACGTGGATGCCGGCTATACTATGTGGCATGGCCAGCACTGATGTAGAAATTTTAAATAATTTTTTAATAATTTTTTCATTTTTTTTTATTACCTTCCCTTTTAGCCTATGG
Organism: Syzygium oleosum; assembly: GCF_021117445.2. Taxonomy (NCBI): domain Eukaryota; kingdom Viridiplantae; phylum Streptophyta; class Magnoliopsida; order Myrtales; family Myrtaceae; genus Syzygium; species Syzygium oleosum. The sequence goes on along the minus strand of NW_026607520.1, from coordinate 2,355,449 downwards.
CCAGCAACCGGCCACAGGCAAGAGCGTTATGGCCCTTGCTCAGGCTGTGAGGGTACAACCCTTGTGAGAGCTGGCGAGGGTGACCCTTGCCTAGGCCACGAGGGTCGAACCCTCGCAGGTCCTCACCTGTGGCTGGTCACCGGCATACTGGCCCTCACTTGTATAACCCAAGGAGCGCATCTACGGAAACTTATGTTGTTGAAAATCCGTAGTTTAAGTCCCCGATTTTGTGCTCAGACATAAAACTAAATTATGATCTTCAAGAATTCTGTTGTGATAAACAACATGACTTGCGTTGCCTAAGGGCAATTAATCAAACATTGGCGGGACTGTTTACTATCATGGCAAAATCAATGGAATTATGAAAAAAGAGCATCAAACATCTCCGATATTAAAAGGAGTAGTAAATATCGTTAGAAAAATTACCAAAAAAAAGTCCTAAACCTATTGTAAAGATGCCAATTCAGTCATAAACCTTTCAATTTGGCCAATTTAATCATAAACCTTTTGCCAATTTGCTAATTTAGTATTTCTGGCCAATTTTAGCTGGAAATTGCCGACGTAAACACTGGCCATGTCACGGACGGTTGGCCAGTACTGCCGTTGATAATTTTTGCCGTGCCTCATGGGATAGTTGGCGTCCACATCGGCGATAACCAGTCAAAATTGGCCGAAGTGACTAAATTGATAGATTGTAAAAAGGTTTTAAACTAAATTGACTAAATTGAAAGGTTTAGGACTGAATTAGCATCCGTGCAATAGGTTTATGACTTATTTAGTAATCATCCCAAATATCGATTATATACGAGTTGGTCCATGCACGATTGATTTCCGTTGTTATTGTTTTGCTATTGATATAAGTAGTTTGTTTTTTTGGTCATGATTGATATATGTAGTTCGGGTGGTGAGTTTGATACATCATGTGGTGAGGATTTAAATGATACCTTGATCTAACCAACCGGAGCATCGGCAGCCGGCAACAATCCCTCTATACCATCAGCAATTCAGTGTGATCTTCAAGGATCTCAAGATGGACTAAAGTCATAGCATCATGCTGGAGCTAGATGATTGCAACTTGCATAGTATTTCCAAATTGGCACATACACGGGTAACATAATGTCTAGCTAATTACAGGACCTAAATATACTTGGGATTGGTATGACTTCACAGTTTTTTGATCCCGAACACACAGAATAAGTTCATTACCAATAAATTACTAACCAAAATCCTCCTATCGGTAAACTAACAAGTTTTCCTCCCTTTTCTCTTTTCTTTTTCTTTTGCTCTAAAGGGGAAAACCAATTTCCATTACAAACAGAGCAATATGACTCACAAGAGTAAGAGGCAAAACGGATCATCACCACGTCTCACTAGGTAAGAATGGCTGCACATCCGAACATGAAATGACATCAGGGTCGATGTTTGACTTGCTAGATTTAAAAGCAGTAGTATAAGATTCAATCGCCTCACGGTCCTCTTGATTTTGCTGAATACTCGAAGGGTTTTGGAGCTTCCTTATCCCCTCCAACTCCAATGCCACTTCTTTCATTGTAGGCCTGTTCCTCCCATTCAAGTTCAAGCATCTTTTCGCAAGGTTAGCAACTAATGCAATCTCTTCCTTCTTACCTTCTTTCAAAACTTGAGCATCGACAATGTCGAACAAGCGATTCCCCTCCAAGATTGGCTTTTGTCCTGTTAATAGTTCAACAAGGACAACTCCAAAGCTGTACACATCACTTTTGTCTATAAATTGACTGGATTGGAAATACTCGGGATCTAGGTAGCCGAAAGTCCCCTGCACCAACGTGGTCACATGAGTTTGATTGAGGGAAATAGACTTGGAAGTACCGAAATCTGCCACTTTTGCCCAATATTTCTCATCCAAGAGGATATTGGTGGACTTGATGTCTCGATGATAAATGGGAATAGAGGCTGCTGAATGCAAGTAGAATAAGGCTCCTGCAATTTCAGTTGCAATTCGTAGGCGTGTGTCCCATGATACACGAAACTCTTCATTTGGGTCATGCAGATATTGGTATAAAGTCCCGTTTGGTATAAACTCATATACTAAAAGCGGGACTTCCATTTCCAAGCAACACCCTAATAACTTAACCACATTCCTATGGTTGATTTGTGAGAAAATGAGGACTTCATTTATGAACTGTTCAACTTTGCCCTCGTATATCGCTTTCGATTTCTTAATCACAACTATTTTTCCATCTGTCAACATTCCCTTGTAAACAGTACCTTGTGCACCTTGCCCGAGTATCCTATCCTCGTTGAAATTGTCAGTGGCCTTCTCTAGATCCTTGGAGTTGAACAATTTGTTTTTCTCGACATTGCCTTCGGCTGAAGATAGCTCACTTTCCAACAAAAGACCACCATTGCGTTTGAAGTACTTCTCTTTGAGCTTTATTTCTTTTCTCTTCTTGATGTATTTGTACAACCCCCATAAGACAAGACACAAAAATAGTGCCCCAAGGCCAGCTCCAACCCCTGCATTACAAAAATTTGATGGGAAAAAGTCCAAAAAAGGTACCCTTATTGTCAAGTATCTATATGGTCTTATCATCAAGAATAGTAGTGAATTTGATTAAAAGGAAATCATATAAGAGGGATTAACCTGCGCTCCTTTCATGTGGATTTATCTTAACGACCTTGAATAATTAATTTGTCTCCTGTTTAAGTTCCATCAGGTGATATTTTCATACATACATTTGGACTGTACAACTGATCTCCATTACAAGGAATTTAGAAAACCATTGATGAAAGTGAAAGAATGCCTACCAGTATTCATCTTGACTATTATTGTAATAATTCCAATTCAAATATGACAAAAATAAGTAGGACCCTTGGTTATCTTTTGATAGATCTGAAGCGGCGACATTAGAAAAGTTCTAAGTGTGGTCTTACCTATCAAATAGTATTAGGGTACGAAGAAAGTTTCGAGGTTGTTTTGATAGATACTATTGATCGAAACTTATCTATAATCATCACCAAGCAAATGGACAATCCTGCCAGAATGAAGGGTAAGGAAAAATTTATTTCCGTTTATGCTGTTCTTTTTTCTAACAATAATCAAGAGCACGAACCGGTCTAAAATTCTAGGTTAAAAGATCTACTTACCAATAAGAATGAATTTAGCTGTATTTCTACCATTGACGCAATCATATGAGCCCCGTTTGTTCACGCAAGTCCCGGAGCACATATTTGGATCTTCACATTCATTAATATCTGATAACAAATGATAAAATAGATATATTAGCAGCAAAACCCATCTCGTTGAGTAAAATTAGCGAGACTACTGGGTCACCTTTCCTCATAAATTATTAATTCCATGGCTAAAGTATAATGCTTGTAACCAAAAGGACTGTCATGTTGCCCTCTATTTCCAGTAAATTTTTATCAATACAATCCGTTCAATTTTGTTTGAAAGTGCATTCACTTTGTGCAATCTTGGGCAAAAAAGAAAAAGGCAGAAAATCATGTATGTGATCATTAAACAGCGTGAATGAAATCTTTTCAGAGAAAAATCTGGATATGAACGAGCCACTTCGCTGTATGGTGCCCTTAAATACGGAATGGGATAGCATGAAGTATATTACCTCGGCATCCTCCACTAAGATAGGGGTTGCCACCATACCCCCGTCTGCAGTAGCACTGCAATAGCATTTTACTGCTGTCGACGCTGTCTATCTCACAGGCGAAAGGACTAGTATAGCTAAAGTTGTATTTTGCATCGTCATCTTGCCGGATAAGGTCAAGTGCATAGTTGGTATTGTTCGCAATCCCCCATACCAGCACCACTGGAACCGTATCGCTCAATCTCAAATCATATACACCTGTAAAATCAGACCTCAACAAAGCGTACTTGCACCCCTGATGTCCACCTTCTTCTTTGAAATCCACGCTAAAGCCCTGAAGGTTCAAAGGGAGCTTAGTCTGGCAGCATCCGTCCCTCCCAGAACAAGCACTGTACTTGCTAATGTTGAAGTTGGTTCCAGCAGATTTCGACCAGCAACCGACAACAGCTGATTCTGTACTATTAACTGTCGCCAGGGTGTTGCAACCGACCAATGTAAAGACGTTCCTTGTCTGGGAGAAGACAAATGGACCTCCTTCAAAGCTCACCGGAACACCAAATCCACCGCCACCGCAGCTTGGATTTGAGGAAATTACAGGAAGACTAACATTAATCATGCCATCCACGTCTGCATCGGGGAGTGAAATGTTGAGAACTCGCAATCCAATCTTCTTTAGAATGGGAACCGCGTTGTTTTGTTCGCAGACGATCTGGTAACAATCGTCCAAGAAACACCTCCTATTCCAAAGGGGAAGGGAACGGTGACGTCCCCGCACGTTTCAGTACAGTTAGGCTTTGCAAGTCTAGGTGCAGCTCCTGATGCTTGTAACATGAGGGAAACCAGAAGCAAAAGAATTCGAAACACTGAGATTGACATGATTTTCAAGTTTCGTAAGTGCACGGACCTAAATTTATGGAGAAAGCAGATATAGGCGGAGTCCCTTTATATTGTTTTTTAAGAGGAAGAAGGGACAAAATTTTCATGTACTGTGTACGCATAATTTTATTCCAGCTGTTACTTCCTAGTATCTTCGAGATGTTTCCTTTAGGGAAAAAATTGCATTACAAGTCCTAAATATCCAAAATCTTATAGGAATGCAATCAAATCCTAAACCTTTCAATTGGGTAAATCAACTCCTAAACTTTTAGGAAAAAGGGCAAAAGAATACTACAAGTGCCATAACTTGTGTACGACGCTCACTTTAGTGCCATAACTTTTTTTTGGATCACTTTAATGCTAAAATTTTTGAAAAACGATCACTTAAGTGCTAAATTTTTTGAAAAACGATAACTTAAGTGCCAACTCCGGTGCCGTACACAATTTTTCGCCGGAAATCTGACGTGGCATTTTTTTATTAATTTCTGAAGCTGACGTGGCTCGCCGGAGTCTCGCCGGAGATTGGCACTTAAGTGATCGTTTTTCAAAAATTTTAGCACTTAAATGTTCATTTTTAAAAAATTTAAGCACTTAAGTGATCGTTTTTCAAAAATTTTAGCACTAAAGTGATACAAAAAAAAGTTATGACACTTAAGTGATCGTTTTTCCTCCGACTTGGCACCAAAGTGATTCGAAAAAAAGTTATGGCACTAAAGTGAGCGCCGTACACAAGTTATGGCACTTATAGTGTCCTTTTGCCTAGGAAAAAGTGTAATCGAATCCTAAACTTTTCAATTGATTAAATTAAGTCCTCTAACTTTATTGAGAATTGCTATTAAATCCTAAAATTATGTTTTTTTGTCATAATCCTATAATTATGTTGAAAAGTGCAATTTATTTACTTTTTGAGTGATACAAGATAATTTTAGATATTGTTCGTTGAAAAGATTTAATTGCACTTTTGAAGAAGGTTTGGAACTTAATTGAATCAATTGAGAAATTTAGTACTTGATTGTATTCTATATACAAGATTTTGGACTTCTTTGTCCACCTTTCTTTGAGGACAGAAATGTCAAAGCTTGATAAGTAGAGAACACTAATTTAAGCAGCCAAGTGTGACTTTTCCATTTGTTTGGTAGAGTTTTATTTTGGTCAGATTTTGGTAGATAATTTAGTCATCATTTTTTTCATGGGAAACAATAAGAGCATTATCAAGATGGATGACTTTTCAGGATCTTTTGTCGTAGTTCTCATTAAAAACATTAAAATTGAGCCAATTCTACTCGATAATATTTAACACTTGGAAGCAAAGTTATATCCATTAAGAAAATTTGGGTGAGAATATTATTAGTTTAACAATTTTTGCTCTATCAAGATGAACACAAAAAACAAATCGCTATCCCAAATGAACATACTTTTGATGACCCCGCTCTCATGTTCCAACTTTTTTGTCTCTCCTTTTGGAAAAAGAAAACCACTTTCCACAACAAATGTATGCTATGACAGGACAGCCACGATTTTTTGCTCTTGACGACTGAAATGGGTGTTGGCATCTTTTCAACCTAGGTAAGTGAAAGCAAAGCTCACTTTCATTAAAGCAAAAGTGGTTTCCTTCTGATTTCTTTAGTCGTAGTGCGATCTTCGAGTGTCGTAAACTCTCTCATTATTGAAGCAAAAATCAATTTCGTTGCTCTCGAGTGCGGTACGACGTGTAACGGGTCCCAATGCTTTATTTGCGCAAGCCATCGATAACAACACTTGGGAATATTGTTGGCTCCCAGAAAAAAAGTGAAAGATAGTACGTGAATCATGGGGCACGTTTTTCGCTTCCATAATGGAAGAGATTGCGTCCCCATGCACTGGGATGTCTGGCTCCAAATGGTCTAATCAATCCTGGACTAAACATGATCATGCTATGAAAGTATTCTGAATTCTTGGCACTGTTTTATTTCTTCGCTGAAAATTAATATAGCAAACTATCCATGGTACCAACAAGGGGAGAAAGAGACTAGAGAGCCTGTTTTTCGAAAAAAAAAATTAGACCTAGTTTAATATTTCTACCCAAAGATATATTTGGACCAATATCCAAAGAATGTTCAGTCACCAAAATTTGTGCACTGCGAACATGACTGGTCTTTTGATCAAGGAATGAAGTTAGAAGCGGCATACTTTTTATGTTCGTACAGATGAAGTTCCAAATTTATTACCTTAGCTTTACATTGCTAGACCCTGAACTTCATTAAGAGTGCTTTCATACACTCATCCTCCTAATTTTCTATGAGTACTAACCTTGTGCCACATACTCAATCACTGTTTAAGGTACAATAACTTGTTACCATTTGACTTTGACGATTTCATTAGAAATTGTAAAGTTTGGTTTACACTATGCTTGACTATTAGCAATTGGTCTAGCACCTATTCCTTTGGCAATGCTGCTAACTAAACCTCTCAATAGTCCCTTAGTGAATGGATTAGCCAAGTTATTATTTGTTAGAACATAAATTACTAAAATAATTTCTTCAGTAAATGATTGTCGAGCATACCTAGGCTGTAAACTAATATGTATAGATTTTCAATTATATATTTTATTGTAAACCTTAAACATTTGTTGCCTCACTATTGCATTGTAAAGATATTATTGTCATTTGTTGTTGTCACAACTCTATATCTAATAGCAAATTACGCAACCATTCAACCTCTTTATCAGCCACCAATAGTACTATCAATTCATATTTTATCATTGAATGAGCTATACGTGTTTGCTTCTTTGATGCCCAAGATACTGCATCATTTGCAAGCTTGAAAACCCATATAGATGACGACTTGTTATCAATTGTGCTAGTTGTTGAACTAGGGAAAATTACCGAAATAGTCCTAAACCTATTGCAAAAGTGCCAATTTAGTCATAAACCTTTTTTTTTGTGCCAATTCAATCCTACACCATTTGTAATTGTGCCAATTCAGTCTATTCGGTTAATGTTGATGTAACAATTTTTTTAAATATTATTTTTATTATTTTATTAATTTTTCCTTTTTTTTTCTTTTCTTTCCCTTTCTTCTTTTTTTCTCCCTTCATCTTCAACCTCTAGCCTATTGTCGGACCGGCGACCGGCCAGAGGCTAGGCCCGGCGAGTTTGACCCCACTAACCGCTGGTGAGGCCAACCTTGCTAGCGGTCGGCGAGGCTCGTCCTCGCCTAGCAACAGCGTAACGACGAGGTCAAGCAAGGCCAACCTCACTAGTTGGTGAGGACGAGCCCTCGCTAGCGACGACAAGGACGAATTGGCGAGGTGGGCCTTGGCCAATGTCACACCCCGAATCCCCATCGAGCTCGCGACATCCCTCTTGCTCGGTCGGATTAGTGCGACGTCCCAGGAAAAGTCACCGACCCAAACGATCACGCCAGATTTAATCGCGGCGGAAACAATAATATAAACTCGGAAAATAAAATTGTGGAGTACCAGGGAGAAATAAATTGCCAAACCATCAAACAAAATACTATACCTCGATATATATATATATACAATATTCATTTACAATTCAAACTTATACCACAACCGCCATTTACAATCCACCAAGCAAAATATGCACACCGAACTACTAAACTACAAATCACCGACATCATAAAAAGATCAGTAGCCTGGGTAAGCACTACACCAAAAATGAAACACTTCCAAACTCTTCCTCCACTCCAAAAACTAACCCTTATGCCCCCTGGATGGCGTCCACTCTGACTCGCTCTCCTTAGAATCCTCATATGAAACCTCATCAGGCACGTGCTCATCTGAAGACTCCGAGTCGGCCTCAATCTCGATCGGGTTATCCTCATCTCCCGACTCTATCTGAATCTTAATCCTTTTATCGTCATCAAACTCCTCTTCTGGCTCGTCCTCTGGCTCATCCTTTACTGGCTTATCCTCTATGGGATCCTCCTCATACTCCTCCTCCGGCTCCACACTCGGGTCCACGTCCATCGGGTCATACCCGGCCTGCGACTCCTTCGGCTTTGGATCCGGCACCGCTACTATCGTCTCAGGCGCTGCAGGGACATGCTGGTGCCCTGACTGAGCTAGACTAGTCTCCAAACTAGTCATCTTACCGTCGGGAGGGGGTATAGCCGACGGATCCCAATCGCCTACTCCATCAAATGGGACATCAAATCCACAAATGGGGCCAAACTCGTCCATCCCATCCCGAAACGTCCAGGCAGTGTAAGTATGAGCCTGCCAAAGAGGTAGCTCTATATCTACCCATACTACTGAAGTATGCTTAACTTAGGTAAAATTATCGTCTACAGGGTACTCTCCAACATCATGGTTGGTGTGCATAGGAATCCCAAAATGCTGCGGCGGTAGCAGCGGAAGGTTCATGGCTCAGGCAAGGGCTTTGACATTGTTGGTTGAAACAACCATGAGATACTTCTCAATAAGTTCACAACCTAAGCCCCACCTAGGCTACCACGTATTCCAGACAAGTCCAGACACCAAATCAAACAACACACAAACAACACCCACACAATCACACTTACCTGGGCTCTCGGTACACGCAACCTGCACGTTAGTCTTAAATTCACATTTACAAACCGCATGCACTTTCCAACCCAATCTCATGCTCGAAAGCACATGTCAAACACACCACATTTCCGAACTCCGCAATTCACACTCATTCATGCACCACCACATCATTTTCTTTTGACTTACCACATTGTACCATCTCATACTTAATCACTTTCCTCAGCCCGCGTAAACACGCTTCAGGCATACTGATCGCGACCCGCGTAAACACGCCTCGGGTCCGATCCCATTCTCACTTTCTTTCCTCAGCCCGCGTAAACACGCATCAGGCCTACTGACCGCGACCCGAGCATAACACGCCTCGGCCCAATCCCACAGTCGTATCATGACCTGTGTAAACACGCCTTAGGCCGATTTAATTCCCCGCGTAAACACGCCTCAGAGATTTAGTGATCACACGAACATACCAACACACCGTATTTTGTCTGTACCCCGCGTAAACACGCCTCAGGGCCTTTTAGTGATCACACGCACATCGCATGCCTCAAATCTCACATGTGCACACACTCGGGCATTAATTTAAATGCACACAATGCACCCAATCTCACCAATTCAATTCAGCCCACATATACACATACAACCATCACAATTCATGTCATTTTCTCCGCAATTCACGGCACCACACGACAATTTCATGCAAATACTCGCCGAATCAAATCACCCAATTTACGCATCCAACAGAAAATTACAGCACATAAACCAACACATTCCAGCCCTCAATTGGCCTATAAATTTCCACCAAAACAATCCCAATTTTTCCCCTAAGGCCTCTTATCCAAATTAGCCCCTAAAACCACACTAACTCGTGTCTAAACAGGTCTGATAATACCCGATAAACTAGGCAAGGGTTAGATTGTAACTTACTTAGAATTTCCAAGCAAGATCAACCTATCTGAGGTTGATTAGGCGACTGGAACGCGGCGACGACGACGGTGATCGGCGGCGGCGGCTAGGCTTGGCCGGCTAGTCCATGGCCACGAGAGAGAGAGAGAGAGAGAGAGAGAGAGAGAGAGAGAGAGAGAGAGAGAGAGTGAGCCGAGAGGGAGGGAGGCGAAACGGCAGTGGCGTGAGGGCGGTGAGGCCACGGATTGGTGGCGGGACGGCGGTGGCACGGCGGACGGTGGCCGGACGGCGGTGGCACGGCCAAGAAGGAGAGGCGGCGAGCGTACGGTGAGGGGGAGGAGAATGGCCGAGAGAGGGAGAGAGAATGAGAGATGAGAGAGAGAAAATGGGTTTAAATAATGCACCCAATAATTGAATTCCCTTTATGGCCAAAATGACCATCTTGCTTCTCTCTCTACTTTTCAATCAACGGCCAAGATTTGTTCTTATGCTGAGATCGATGGCCGACATCGAATCTTTTCCAAAAATATCCAAGGGTAATTTGGGAATTTCACAAAATTCCAAGGGCAAAATTGTTCAAAATTTGTCATTTCTAAAGTTAGGGCAAAATGACCAAAATGCCCTTTCCCATTTACACTTCGTCTTAACAAACTCCTAGGGGTAAACGGTCATTTTCCATCCTTCGTCAAAATTCTATTTTTCTAAAGGATTCGAACAATTCCAAGGCTGAACATTCCAATAACAACATCGTCCAAATGTCCTGTCGTGACTTCCTAATTTCCAATGCCCAAATTGGTCTCTAATTAATAACTGAATTTTATATAACGTAACTTAAGCGTGTCTCAGACTAACGGGCGGTTTTTGGGGAAATTCGCATATTTGACCTGTGACTAATACTAAATCAAGTCACATGCAAGTTCATTCGGATCGTGATGACCTCGGTTGTCATATAATCGCGAGGATCGATCGCTAGTTCCGACGGGCACGATCGTTCGGTATAGGTTCTGGATCGTTTGCCAACTCACCTCGTGGTCAAACGGAATCACCCGTGATCCACTCGTATAACGGTGACGAATCGGCCCATAACTATCCTAAGATCGGCCTACATTGGCTCAAAATGTCACCTCGACAATTCTATGATCGAAAGTCGGTTCACAATTGAATTTCTTTAGTCGCACGAATTTAAATCCCTAATTAGCATTTCCCTAACGGTTAATATCCTAGGAATAATCAGTTCCGGGCGAGATCTAACTACAAGTATATTCATAAAACCATTCATTTCATAAATCCCAAATGGACAAATTTCAGAATGTCACAACTCTTCCCTTCTTACAAAAATTTCATCATCGAAATTTACAATCCAACCCATTACACAAATAAATGGGGGTATTGACGTTGTATCAGTTCCTCACTTTCCCAAGTCACACCTTCTATCCCGTGATGTTTCCACACGACCTTGACCATCGAGATTGTCTTGTTCCTCAAAACTCGTTCTTTCCGATCTTCAATCCTGATTAGCCTTTCGACGTACGACACCCTGTTGTCAACTTCTATTTCTTCATAATTTAACACATGAGTTGGGTTTGGTTCATACTTTCTTAACATCGATACGTGGAACACATTATGTACTTGTGACAGATTTGGTGGTAACGCAAGGCGATAAGCTAAATCTCCAATCCTCTCTAACACCTCAAAGGGTCCCACGTACCTCAGACTCAACTTCCCTTTCTTACCAAATCGGGATAATCGTATCATGGGCGATACCTTAAGAAATACGTGATCCCCTACTTGAAATTCCAAAGGTCTTCGCCTTCTGTCTGCATAACTCTTTTGACGGCTTTGAGCTGTTTTGCAGCCTTTCGCGTATGATCTTAACCACCTCAACCGACTGTTGAACTAATTCTGGCCCGGTTATTCTTCTTTCTCCAACTTCGTCCCAACACACGGGCGTTCTACATGCTCTACCATACAGCGCTTCAAACGGCGCCATCCCGATATTCTGCTGAAAACTATTGTTACACGCGAATTTTACCAAGGGCAATTGCTCTTCTCACTTGCCCTGAAAATCTAATACGCATTCCTGAAGCATATCCTCTAAAGTCTGAATCGTCCTCTCAGACTAGCCATCCGTTTGCGGATGATAGGCTGTACTAAACTGCAGCTTTGACCCTAATGCCATTTGCAGACTTTTCCAAAAATTGGTGATAAACCTGGGATCACGGTCCGACGTAATCGTCACTGGTACCCCGTGCAAACGAACGATCTGTTGCACATACAAATCAGCATATCGGTCCAATTGAAAATCCTTGCGCACTGCCAAGAAATGTGCTGACTTGGTCAATCTATCGACAATTACCCAAATGGAATCGTGGCCTCTTTGGCTCCTTGGCAATCCCATCACAAAATTCATAGTTATATGCTCCCATTTCCGCTCTGAGATCTCCAAAGGTCGCAACAATCCTCCAGGCTTACAGTGTAGCGCTTTCACTTGTTGGCATGTCAGGCACTTAGCCACGTGCTTCGCTATATCTACCTTTATATCATTCCACCAATAATACTGCCTCAGATTCTGATACATTTTCGTACTCCCCGGATGGATACTATAACTACTACGATGTGCTTCCGATAAAATCTCCTCCTTAAGTTCTGCATCGTCAGGCACGTATAATCGTCCTCGGAACTTCAAGATCCCATCTCAGATACTTGGAAGTCCGGTTTCCTCTTAGTAGCATCCATCTCCATAATCTTTTGAATCTCTTGCTCCATAGACTGCAAAGCCTTAATCTTAATTTGAATCTCTGGTTTAATCTTAACATGGCTAGCAAACTTGAGACTCGACTTACTTTAAATCTAAATTTCGAATCTCGTACTTTTTCTAACAAGGTCCATTCCTTGACCATCAAATGCACGAATGCTTGACTTTCGACTCAATGCATCGGCTACCCGGTTAGTCTTTCCGAGGCGATATAAAATAACACAATCATAATCCTTCAACAATTCCATCTAACGACGCTGCCTCATATTTAACTCCTTTTGAGAAAATAAATACTTGAGGCTCTGATGGTCAGTATAAATCTGAAATTTCTCCCCGCATAAATAGTGTCGCCAAATCTTTAGGGCGAATACTATTGCGGCTAATTCCAAATCATGCGTCGGGTAGTTCAACTCATGTGGTCTTAACTGTCTTGATGCATAGGCCACTACTCGTCCATTTTGCATGAGTACACATCCCAGTCCTTTCAATGACGCATCACTATAAATTTCATATCCTCCGGGTCTTGATGGAATAATCAACACCGGTGCCGTCATCAATCTATGCTTTAATTCTTGAAAACTCCTTTCACATTTGTCGGTCCATTCAAACCTTGTTTTCTTTTTCAACAAATATGTCAACGGTATTGCCATTGCTGAAAACCCTTCCACAAAACGTCTATAGTATCCTGCCAAACCTAGAAAACTCCGAACCTCGATTAACTTCGTTGGTCTCGGCCACTTCATTATAGCCCCAATCTTAGTTGGATCTACTGAGATTCCTTCCCTAGAGATCACGTGTCTAAGAAATGCTACTCGATTGAGCTAGAACTCGCACTTCCTAAACTTAGCATACAGTGCGTTCTCTCTTAAAGTCTGCAAAACTTTACTCAGATGAAACTCATGCTTCTCCAGGCTCTTCGAGTACACCAATATATCGTCTATGAAGACTATCACAAATTGATCTAAAAACTCCTTGAACACTCGGTTCATTAAGTCCATAAATGCAGCAGGGGCATTTGTCAATCCAAACGGCATTACTGTAAACTCATAATGCCCATATCTCGTCCTGAATGCCGTTTTCGGTATATCCTTCTTCCTAATCCTCAATTGATGGTATCCCGTCCTTAAATCAATCTTAGAAAATACCGAAGCCCCTTGCAACTGATCAAACAAATCATCAATCCTCGACAGGGGGCATTTATTCTTCACCGTCACTTGATGCAACTGCCGATAATCGATACATAATCTCAGTGAACCATCCTTCTTCCTCACAAACAAGACCGGCGCTCCCCATGGAGACGCACTTGGACGAATGAATCCTCTGTCGACTAACTCTTGCATTTGCACCTTTAACTCCTTTAACTCCGACAACGACATTCTATAAGGTGCCTTCGAGATTGGCTCAGTCCCAAGGGCCAACTCGATTACAAATTCTACTTCTCTTTCTGGTGGTAATCCCGGCAATTCCTAAGGAAAAACATCGGGATAATCGCGCACCACGGCTATGTCCTCTAGCTTCGGCTCCTCAGCCGTCGAATCCATCACAGCCGCTAAAAATCCTTCGCACCCTTCGTCGAACAACTTAGTCATTTCTAGCGACGAAATCCATGGGATCGAGGTTCCTCCTCGATTTCCCACAAATTCAAATCTAGGATGTCCAACAGGGATAAAATTGGATCACCCTGCTGCTACAATCCATTACCGCCCTCTGTACCAGCTAACCAATGCCTACTATCACATCAAAATCATACATGGCTAGAATCGCTAAATCAATTCTCTCTTCCCTATCACCAATCACAATCTTGCAATCCGGGCACCGCAACGAGACTAAAATCTTATCGTTCAATGGGGTGGTAACACACAACAAAACATCAAGCAATCGCGGCTCCATACCAGTCAATCTAACAAACTGTTCAGACACGAACGAATGTGACGCCCCCGGATCGAATAAAGCATATGTAGCATGATCACAGAGAGAGACCGTACCTGTGACCACGCCTGGCGCATTCTCAGCATCCCATTTAGCTATCGTATATACTCGTTCTTGAGCCGGTAGCCTATTTTGGTTCGTGGGTAAATGCGGCCTAACTTGATTTCCAACTCGGGGCGGTGGCGACAGCACATATGGCCTAGTTGTCTGTTATTGGGACAGTTCCTCACTTGGTGGTCCACTCCGCCACATTTATAGCATATAATGCTCTTACTCGGACAAGGTCCAGTCCGATGTCTTCCACCACACAACTGACACACCGCACCCTGATAACGATTCGACTTTCCGGTATTCCTCCTAACGGAAGGAATAAAAAGCTGATTGTCCCTAGCGAAAACGTACCTCGACCCAGAAGCGGCGGCTCTATCCATTCAGTCACGCTCAATTGCTTGAGCCTGCTCATCGATCTCATTATAATCCCTTAATTTCAGAGAAATCATCTTGCTGCGAAGGTCCGGCTTCAAACCATCTCGAAACCTCCGAGCTCTATCCAATGGGTCCTCCACCATCCTTGGGGCAAACTTAGCTAACCGAGTGAACTCAGCCTCATACTGATCCACTGTTCTCTGCCCCTGACGAAGCGTCATGAACTCTGCCAACTTCTCTTCCCGGGCACTCTTAGAAAAATATTTACCATTAAAGGTTTCCACAAACATCGCCTAAGTCTGGGCAGTACCAGTCGGAAACACCCTTCTTCTGATGGCTTTCCACTAATCACTTGCGTTTCCTTGCAATTGATACACTGCTAACGTTACTTTCTCCTCGTCTGTACACCCCAATACCTCGAAAGCTTTTTCTAACTCCTCTACCCAAAGCGATGCAGCCTCCGGATCACCTCTACCATCAAACTTATGGGGCTTTAACTTCAAAAACTGCTCCACTAGTTGATGCATTTGCCAATTCACATTTACTTGCCCCTAATTTCCATTGTTGCCATTGATGGCAACGGCTGCGGTGGCCTTTACCGCTTAGGCAATAGTGGTATCTCGCTCTTGAGTCTGCCTACCCATCAAAGTCCCAATTTTCTCGAGTACTCTTAAAATTCCATCCACTCTGGGCTCTACTGCAGCTTTAGCATCAACTCCGAGGTTCTGTACAGCTCTAGCTTGAGCACCAGCTCGACCTCTTACTCCTCTTGATGCACCCCTTTTTGCACCTCTTCATGTTCCTCTTCCTACACCTCTTCCTTCGCTGCTCATTGTCCCAATTTCTACCACTCTCCTATCTACTATAATTCCATACAGGAATTAGAGACTTAGGCCAACTAAACCAGTCTAGTCCTAGGCAGTGAATTGCAACATTAATTCACCTAGCAGACAATCCACAATCACAACACAAAATCACAATCAACAAGTTTCGTGTACATACCTCAGGTCCAGACGCACCTGCACTGCAATCGTTAGAGCACTCAATTCCCTCAACAATCACAACAAACTATTTGAAATACGCGTAGCACTAGACACACCAATGGCTCACTAAGGTCTCCCTAGCCAACTACAGCTACCTAGGGATCTCCACTCCTTATCACTCCAGGGTTCGACCGACTTAGATCGAGCTATCCTTGCTCTGATACTAATTCGGACGGGGATGTCAAGCCCTGAATCCCCATCGAGCTCGCGACATCCCTCTTGCTTGGTCGGATTAGTGCGACGTCTCAAGAAAAGTCGCCGACCCAAACGATCACGTCAGAGTTAATCGCGGCGGAAACAATAATATAAACCCGGACAATAAAATTGTTGAGTACCAGGGAGAAATAAATTGCCAAACCACCAAACAAAATACTATACCTTGATATATATACAATATCCATTTACAATTCAAACTTATACCACAACCTCCATTTACAATCCACCAAGCAAAATATGCACACCGACCTACTAAATTGCAAATCACCGACATCACAAAAAGATCAGTACCCTGGGTAAGCACTACACCAAAAATGGAACACTTCCAAACTCTTCCTCCACTCCAAAAACTAACCCCTACGCCCCCTACATGGCGTCCACTCTGACTTGCTCTCCTCAGAATCCTCATATGAAACCTCATCAGGCACGTGCTCATCCGAAGACTCCGAGTCGGCCTCAATCTTGATCGGGTTATCCTCATCTCTCGACTCTATCTGAACCTCAATCCTCTCCTCGTCATCAGACTCCTCTTCTAGTTCCTCCTCTGGCCCCTCTACTGGCTCGTCCTTTGGCTCATCCTCCACTGGCTCATCATCTATGGGATCCTCCTCATACTCCTCCTCCGGCTCCACACTCGAGTCTACGTCCATCGTGTCGCACCCGGCCTGCAACTTCTCCGGCTTTGGATCCGGCACCGCTACTGTCGTCTTAGGTGCTGCAGGGACAGGCTGGTGCCCTGACTGAGCAAGACTAGTCTCCAAACTAGTCATCTCACCGTCGGGAGGGGGTATAGTCGACGGATCCCAATCGCCTACTCCATCAAATGGGACATCAAATCCACGGATGGGGCCAAACTCGTCCATCCCCTCCCGAAACATCCAGGCAGTGTAAGTATGAGCCTGCCAAAGAGGTAGCCCTATATCTACCCATACTACTCAAGTATGCTTAACCCAGTTAAATTATCGTCTACAGGGTACTCTACAACATTATGGTCGGTGAGCATAGGAATCCCAAAATGCTACGGCGGTAATGGCGGAAGGTTCATGGCTTAGGCGGGGGTTCTGACATTGTTGGTTGAAACAACCATGAGACACTGCCAAGAAATGTGCTGACTTGGTCAATCTATCGACAATTACCTAAATGAAATTGCGACCTCTTTGGCTCCATGGCAATCCCATCGCAAAATCCATAGTGATATGCTCTCATTTCCACTCTGGGATCTGCAAAGGTCGCAACAATCCTCCAGACTTACAGTGTTGCGCTTTCGCTTGCTGGCACGTCAGGCACTTAGCCACGTGCTTTGCTATATCTACCTTCATACCATTTCACCAATAATATTGCCTTAGATTCTGATACATTTTCGTACTCTCCGGATGGACACTGTAACTATTACGATGCGCTTTCGATAAAATTTCCTCCTTAAGTTCCACATCATCAGGCACGCATAATTGTCCTCGGAACTTCAAGATCCCATCCTCGGATAATTGGAAGTCCGGTTTCCTCTTAGTAGCATCCATCTCCATAATCTTCTGAATCTCTTGCTCCGTAAGCTGCAAAGCCTGAATCTTAATTTGAATCTCTGGTTCAATCTTAACATGGCTAGCAAACTTGATACTCGACTTACTTCAAATCTAAATTTCGAGTCTCGTACTTTTTCTAACAAGGTCCCTTCCATGGCCATCAAATGCATGATCCTTGACTTTTGACTCAATGCATCGGCTACCCGGTTAGCTTTTCCGGGGTGATATAAAATATCACAATCGAAATCCTTCAGCAATTCCATCCAACGACGCTGCCTCATATTCAACTCCTTTTGAGAAAATAAATACTTGAGACTCTGATGGTCGGTATAAATCTGAAATTTCTCTCCGCATAAATAGTGTCGCCAAATCTTGAGGGCGAATACTATTGCGGCTAATTCCAAATCATGCGTCGGGTAGTTCAACACATGCGGTCTTAACTGTCTTGATGCATAGGCCACTACTCGTCCATTTTGCATGAGTACACATCCTAGTCCCTTCAATGACACATCACTATAAATTTCATATCCTTTGGGTCCTGATGGAATAGTTAACATCGGTGCCGTCGTCAATCCATGCTTTAATTCCTGAAAACTCCTTTCACATTTGTCGGTCCATTCAAACCTTGTTTCCTTTTTCAACAAATGTGTCAACGGTGTTGCTATTGCTGAAAACCCTTTCACAAAACGTCTATAGTATCCTGCCAAACCTAGAAAACTCCGAACCTCGGTTATCGTTGTAGGTCTCGGCCACTTCATTACAGCCTCAATCTTAGTTGGATCTACTGAGATTCCTTCCCCAGAGATCACAAATCCAAGAAATGCTACTCGATTGAGCTAGAACTCGCACTTCCTAAACTTAGCAAACAGTGCGTTCTCTCTTAAAGTCTGCAAAACTTTACTCAGATGAAACTGATGCTCCTCCAGGCTCTTCGAGTACACCAATATATCGTCTATGAAGACTATCACAAATTGATCTAAAAACTCCTTGAACACTCGGTTCATTATGTCCATAAATGCAGCAGGGGCATTTGTCAATCCAAACGGCATTACTGTAAACTCATAATGCCCATATCTCGTCCTGAATGCCGTTTTCGGTATATCCTTCTTCCTAATCCTCAATTGATGGTATCCCGTCCTTAAATCAATCTTAGAAAATACCGAAGCCCCTTGCAACTGATCAAACAAATCATCAATCCTCGGCAGGGGGCATTTATTCTTGACCGTCACTTGATGCAACTGCCGATAATCAATACATAATCTCAGTGAACCATCCTTCTTCCTCACAAACAAGACCGGCGCTCCCCATGGAGACGCACTTGGACGAATGAATCCTCTGTCCACTAACTCTTGCATTTGCACCTTTAACTCCTTTAACTCCGACAACGACATTCTATAAGGTGCCTTCGAGATTGGCTCAATCCCAAGGGCCAACTCGATTACAAATTCTACTTCTCTTTCTGGTGGTAATCCCGGCAATTCCTAAGGAAAAATATCGGGATAATCGCGCACCACGGCTATGTCCTCTAGCTTCGGCTCCTCAGCCGTCGAATCCATCACAGCCGCTAAAAATCCTTCGCACCCTTCGTCGAACAACTTAGTCATTTCTAGCGACGAAATCCATGGGATCGAGGTTCCTCCTCGATTTCCCACAAATTCAAATCTAGGATATCCAACGGGGATAAAATTGGATCACCCTGCTGCTACAATCCATTACCGCCCTCTGTACCAGCTAATCAATGCCTACTATCACATCAAAATCATACATGGCTAGAATCGCTAAATCAATTCTCTATTCCCTATCACCAATCACAATCTTGCAATCCGGGCACCGCAACGAGACTAAAATCTTATCGTTCAATGGGGTGGTAACACACAACAAAACATCAAGCAATCGCGGCTCCATACCAGTCAATCTAACAAACTGTTCAGACACGAACGAATATGACGCCCCCAGATCGAATAAAGCATATGCAGCATGATCACAGAGAGAGACCGTACCTGTGACCACGCCTGGCGCATTCTCAGCATCCCTTTTAGCTATCGTATATACTCGTCCTTGAGCCGGTAGCCTATTTTGGTTCGTGGGTAAATGCGGCCTAACTTGATTTACAACTCGGGGCGGTGGCGACAGCACATATGGCCTAGTTGTCTGTTATTGGGACAGTTCCTCACTTGGCGGCCCACTCCGCCACATTTATAGCATATAATGCTCTTACTCGGACAAGGTCCAGTCCGATGTCTTCCACCACACAACTGACACACCGCACCCTGATAACGATTCGACTTTCCGGTATTCCTCCTAACGGAAGGAATAAAAAGCTGATTGTCCCTAGCGAAAACGTACCTCGACCCAGAAGCGGCGGCTCTATCCATTCAGTCACGCTCAATTGCTTGAGCCTGCTCATCGATCTCATTATAATCCCTTAATTTCAGAGAAATCATCTTGCTGCGAAGGTCCGGCTTCAAACCATCTCGAAACCTCCGAGCTCTATCCAATGGGTCCTCCACCATCCTTGGGGCAAACTTAGCTAACCGAGTGAACTCAGCCTCATACTGATCCACTGTTCTCTGCCCCTGACGAAGCGTCATGAACTCTGCCAACTTCTCTTCCCGGGGCCAACTTCTCTTCCCGGGTACTCTCAGAAAAATATTTACGATTAAAGGTTTCCACAAATATCGCCCAAGTCTGGGCAGTACCAGCCGGAAACACCCTTCTTCTGATGGCTTTCCACTAATCACTTGCGTTTCCTTGCAATTGATACACTGCTAACGTTACTTTCTCCTCGTCTGTACACTCCAATACCTCGAAAGCTTTTTCTAACTCCTCTACCCAAAGCGATGCAGCCTCCGGATCACCTCTACCATCAAACTTATGGGGCTTTAACTTCAAAAACTGCTCCACTAGTTGATGCATTTGCCAATTCACATTTACTTGCCCCTAATTTCCATTGTTGCCATTGATGGCAACGGCTGCGGTGGCCTTTACCGCTTAGGCAATAGTGGTATCTCGCTCTTGAGTCTGCCTACCCATCAAAGTCCCAATTTTCTCGAGTACTCTTAAAATTCCATCCACTCTGGGCTCTACTGCAGCTTTAGCATCAACTCCGAGGTTCTGTACAGCTCTAGCTTGAGCACCAGCTCGACCTCTTACTCCTCTTGATGCACCCCTTTTTGCACCTCTTCATGTTCCTCTTCCTACACCTCTTCCTTCGCTGCTCATTGTCCCAATTTCTACCACTCTCCTATCTACTATAATTCCATACAGGAATTAGAGACTTAGGCCAACTAAACCAGTCTAGTCCTAGGCAGTGAATTGCAACATTAATTCACCTAGCAGACAATCCACAATCACAACACAAAATCACAATCAACAAGTTTCGTGTACATACCTCAGGTCCAGACGCACCTGCACTGCAATCGTTAGAGCACTCAATTCCCTCAACAATCACAACAAACTATTTGGAATACGCGTAGCACTAGACACACCAATGGCTCACTAAGGTCTCCCTAGCCAACTACAGCTACCTAGGGATCTCCACTCCTTATCACTCCAGGGTTCGACCGACTTAGATCGAGCTATCCTTGCTCTGATACTAATTCGGACGGGGATGTCAAGCCCTGAATCCCCATCGAGCTCGCGACATCCCTCTTGCTTGGTCGGATTAGTGCGACGTCTCAAGAAAAGTCGCCGACCCAAACGATCACGTCAGAGTTAATCGCGGCGGAAACAATAATATAAACCCGGACAATAAAATTGTGGAGTACCAGGGAGAAATAAATTGCCAAACCACCAAACAAAATACTATACCTTGATATATATACAATATTCATTTACAATTCAAACTTATACCACAACTCCCATTTACAATCCACCAAGCAAAATATGCACACCGACCTACTAAATTGCAAATCACCGACATCACAAAAAGATCAGTAGCCTGGGTAAGCACTTCCGACCCGCGTGAAACGCATCAGGTCCGACCCGCGTAAACACATGAGGTCCATCAATATCCAACACTTCCTTGCCCGCGTAAACGCATCAGGCCTAGTGTCTCTAGCCCGCGTAAACGCATCAGGCGCAACTCCGATCTCCATATACGGACCACACCCGCGTAAACGCATCAGGTTGGCCGTCTTCCGGCAATCCGGGCATCGTCCCGCGTAAACGCATCAGGATGGGTTCAATACCCCGCGTAAACGCATCAGGACTTTATGTGATCACACATACACATCCACCAGTTATTATCTGAACCCCGCGTAAACGCATCAGGGCGATTTAGGTGATCACATGCTCATGCCATTCGTGCACGTTCACATAATGCACATGTTATGCCAATGCTCAATATGTACACTCATGGCCATAACAATCACACTCGGCAATTCACAAACAAATCACATATTAGCCGTACAAGGCCCAACTAAATCCTCAATGGACAGCCACTAATCAGTCCGAGAGAGGAAAAACCGAGAATATACAAAATCGGGTCCAAACTGGGCAGTTGCACAGTGACAGAAATCCGTTTGAAATAAATAGTAAATCAATTCTAAAAATTCTGAAATTCGGATATGTTGTATAAAACATCTTGATAAACATTTTCCGTGAGAACTCGAAACCCAGTTCTAACCGTAAACACCTCGTTTTGACACTCAAATCCGGACAGAATCCGGTTCGCTCGGACAGCCCCTCAGACTATCAAAATACAACTCATTCAGTACCCAAATCACTTTGGAAAGCTCTGAAATTTTTATATGTCATAGAAACGTATGTTCTTAACAATATTTGTGCAGAAAGTTTGTTGAAAAGAGGTCTGGAAAAATTTATAGAAAATCGGAAAGACCAGAAGGTCGGGTGAACAGTAAATCGGGCAGACTCAATTCGGTCCAAAAGTGGACTTACGAATGGCACTAAATGATCTCCAAAAATTTCAGATTTAATATATATCAAACTTCAAGATGCTATGAACAACTTTTAGGAAGAACACTTCCTCAAATTCGGCCCACACAAGTCACACCAAAAATAGCAAAATCCAGCGACGCAGCAGCAACCTTACCGGAAATCAACCAACATGCACCACCAAGCAAACCAAGCACAACCAGCCACTAAACCAATTATCCACAGCCCTTAAACCATCCCTAAATCATCATATTAGGCCATTAAAATCACCACAACATCAGCCCTAATCAGCCCACACTAATTAACCCTTAAAATACCCTAATAACCCCTAAAACTTGTCTAAAGTGCACATAAGCCTAAATAAGGGTTAGGGTTTCCACTCACTAGGTTTAAGGCTTCAAATGTGGGCCGGACAAGGAGAGAAATGGGCTGAACAGCAGCGGCGAGCGGCGGCGAGCGGCGGCTCCCTCGGCGGCGCTCGGCGGCGGCGGTGCTCCGGCTAAGCTGGGCGGCGAAGGGGGATGATGGTGGCAGTGATGAGCAGCTGGTATGGTCGGCTGGAATGGGAAGCAGCAAAAGCCAACCTGGTACACACGCATGTACCAATTCTCATTCCACTATTCCTTCCATTCTCATTTCCTCTTTCTCATTCCTCGCTGGTGACCCGCGTTGAAGTACACGCCTTAGGTACACTGCGACCATTGATCACCACACTTTCGGCCCGCGTACCCGTACACGCCTCAGGCCTCTCGATCGCGCCCCGAGCATCACACACCTCGGTCCAATCCCACATTCCCACTCGATCGCGCCCCAAGCATCACACGCCTCGGTCCGATCCTACATTCACACTTTCCTCAGCCCTCGCCAAATGCGACAGCCCTACATGATCGAAACCCGAGCTTATAATGCCTCGGTCCGATCCCGGTCTCACCCGAGCTGATCGTGCCCCGGACCGATTCTCAACCATGCTTTTTCAAGCCTCAGCCTGTGCCAAATGCAACAGACCTACGTGATCGCTGCCTGAGCTTATGATACTCGGCCCGATCCCAATACTCGCAATTCCACACCTTCACATAAATTCCACAATCACATGCCACACCACATTTCTTTCTTACTCATGCGCATGCTCGACACACATATACCACACCCAACTGGCCCATCACACGTGGCCCGTGCACGCATCAATTAACACGTAAAACATGCTTACTCAGCATTCGACATGGCTAATTTCAACAATTAATTCAATCTGGCCCACACGTGCACCAAGCAGACATATGTCCACTATATAAACACACAAATAAGCCCTCAATTAAATCAACCCCATCCAGAATAATTCAAACATGCCTAAAACACATAAATTGCCAATTTCCTCCAACCAAATGGCGTCGGATCAATTCCGATCCTTCATGACACTTTCTCGCCACTAAATGCCGGTTCTAAAAACCCAACTTGTGTCCCAAACAAATCATCACAGCCCATGAACAGTAAATCACAGCTTGTGAACAGTAATTCGCAGCTTATAAACACACATATAACCATCACAATCGCGAGTAATTTCAGTCACAAAGACCCTCACAATTCAGCCACGATATCACATAACAATCCGACACATATACACCACAAATCAAGCCATAAACACATTATTCCGAACCACAAATTCCAGCATGTATACTTCTCGTAGGTAGCCCTTATTTACTCTCTAAATAACCCCCAAACCATCATAATTCCAGCCATAATTTCACCCAAGATGAACTCGATAAATTCGTCCATGAAACAAACCCCAAAATTTGCCGAACACTAGTCCATTAATACCGAAATCATTATTTTTCTTCCACCAAACGACGCCAAATCGATTTCGGTCCTTCACGGGACTTTTTCACCATAATTTCTTGGTTCTAAAAATCCAACTTGCGTCCCGATCGGCCCATCACGGCCCCATGAACAGTAGATCACAGCCACTGTTATTTTCTAATTTCCAATAATTAATGCCCGAATTAAATCCCAAGGCCCGCCATAAAATTTCCACTACCAATTCATATAATTCCGCACCTAACTTTATACAGATTTCGCCCAAAATTGCCCGTCGATACCTGAAGTCCTAAATTGGGTTTAGAACGCGACTTACCCGCGTTCTAGACTATCGCGGCTAGAACGGAAAGCGGTGGCACTTAAACGGACACGGCGGGGACGGCGGCGAAGCTCGGCAATGGCGATCGGCTTGCGGCGGCGGCCCGGTTCTTGATTTGGGCTCACGGCCACTTGGGGGAAAGAGAGAAACGGTGGCTGGTGGTGGTGGTTTGGGGCTGGTACGGCGGCTAGAGGGCGGTCCGGCTTGCGCGGCGGCGTGGGGCTTGCTTGGCCGTGGGTCTTGCCTCACGTGAGAGAGAGAAAGGGAGAGAAAGAGAGAGAGAGAGAGAGAGAGAGTGTGTGTGTGTGTGTCTACGGTTGGGGGGATGCTCACGGCAGAAAGGGGAAGAGAAATGGAGGAGAGAGAAGGAATGGGTCAAAGATAATATGTCCAATTTGACCACTTTTTGGCAATTTACCAAAATGCCCCTTTCTCACATTTTTTATCCGACGGTCCCAATTCGATCTTATCTTGATCTGACTGCCGAGATCGATTCTTGCACAAAAATATCCAAGGGCATACTTGTAATTTCCAAAATATCCAAGGGTAAAATTGTCCAATCAAAATTTGAGGGAAAAAATTACCAAAATGCCCTTTACCCTTAAAGCTTGTCCTTTAATAAATCCTAGGGACATTTTGGTCACTTTCTCCGTTTCTTATCCAAATCGCATTTTTCCGAAGGATTTGAGCGCACCAAAAATTGACACGTGTCACGTGCAACGTCGTCCTAGTGTTCCGTCGTGACTTCCTAATTTTCCGGTGTCTAATTTGGGCAAAAATTCAATAATTAAATTCTATTAAACGCAACTCGAGTGTTTCTCGAGCTAACGGGCGGCTTGCTGGGGAAATTCGCGAAATCGACTCATGACTGATACTAAATCGAGTCACGTGCAAGTCCGTTCGGTGCGTGACGACTTCGGTTATCATTAAAATCGCGAAGATCAATCACTTGATCCGAGGGGTACGATCGTTCGGTATAATTTCAGAATCATTCGTCAAGTCGTTTCGTGGTCCAACGGAATCACTCACGATCAACTACTAGGATAGTGGCGAACTGACCCCTAACTATCCTTGGATCGGCCAACAGTGGCTCAAAATATCACTTCCGCGATTTAATGGTCGAAATCCATTCACGATCGAATTTCCTTTAGTCGCGCGAATTTAATTTCCCCTATTAGCCTTTCCCTAATGGTTAGCATTCCCAGGAATGATCAGTTCCAAGCGAGAACTGACTACAAGTACATTCATAAAATCCAGTATTTCATAAATCCCAAATGGACTAATTTTTTTTTTGGGATGTCACAACATGGGCTAATTGAAAATATAAGAATTGGCTTAAATGCTCGAGTGCTCGTGTGACCACTAAATAAAAGAAGAAGACCATCGTGTTAGCGGCGATGCCTCGGTAAACTAGCGCCGGGATGCCTTAATTGAGCTAGGATGCTTGGGTTGAGCCCGGATGCCTCGGTAAACTAGTGCCGGGATGCCCTAGTTGAGCTAGGATGCCTTGGTTGAGCCTGGATGCCTTGGGTGAGCTATCCCCGGGATGCCTCGGTTGAGCCGGGATGCCTTGGATGAAGCTAGATGCCTCGGTTGAGCCGGGATGCCTTGGTTGAGCCAGGATGACGGTAATGAATTCTTTATGTATGTTGATATGTGTATTGATAAGTCGAGTTTATGTGACCGGATAAAGGTAAGCTTTCATGTGAACATAGCAAGGGCAAAGTCAAAGTCTTTGCTATTGATGTGCCATCGACATAAGGCGAGGAAACTATTTATATGCGTTAGTACAATGGCGAGGCATCATCCTGCACAAGTATTAGTGAATTTACGCATTGAGTCTCCCCAACTCATTTCCCGTTGTTTTCCCTTTTTCAGGTTCATACGGTGGAGATTGGCATAGAAGAGCTAGGAGTAACCCTAGCCTTTGCTTGTGATATAGTTTGTACGTGGAACGAAACGTAGAAAAGGGCTTGTAAAAATATGTTTAAGAAAAATGGTAAAAGTATGTTATGCATGTTTTCCCTGATTTCCAACTATTATATAAGGTTTGCTCTTGATGCTTGTCGAAATCCCACTGTTTGTTCTGATTGTGATTGTCCCGAGTTACGCTTCCACTTGTGATTAAAGAAAGACAATAATGAATGGAACGTCACAAAGTGAGCCTTGGGTTACGGTCTTGGCCGAGACGTGACCGAGGTGTGGTAAGGGCGGTACAAAATAAGTTTGGGGACTTGGTTATACTAGTTGAATCATTAGTACCCTTTCGGTACCATTCATCCTATTCATTTCAGAAAATATTTATTAGACAATTTGGATTGATTTTAGGAACTATCTTCTAACATGTGAGGTGATCAAACGAGTGCATAATCATTAAATTAATGATCAATAGTCAAGATAGATATGTGACCTAGGGTTTTAACTCTAACTGAGGCGACGACGTTCAACACATGACAATTTATGCAACTACATACTAATTAGAGATAACATGCATAATGATAATACATTAGTAGTAAAAATAACATGTAAAATCCTACTGTATAGCCCTATAGGCTTATCCGATTAGGACTTAATTATTAATCAAATAATACACATAATTTAGAAAAAATATTCAAAAATACTAATTTCTAAACTATTTCCTAATTTTAAAAGAAATAAATAAAAAAAGAAATTTTTATATATTTTTAATCAAAGATAATAAATATTAATATAATATTAAACCAAGTCAGGTTGGCGAATTCGGATTGGTACAAAATCGACCCGGGTCAACGGACCCGACCCATGTGCGTTGATCCAAGTCGGGTCTCCGGATTCGAACCAGGTTGAGGGGGGTCAGCCCGAGTTGTTGACCTGGGTTCTGAATCAGATTGGGCCCGGTTAGGGCCGGTCCGGTGGAAAATGACAAAGCAGGACCGGTTTAACTCGAACCGATCCTGTTTGCCCTACAAACCAGTCCAACCGGGTTTGGAGGCCAGTTTAAGCCTGTTCTCGCGCGTTCAGGCATGTGAGAATGGTGGTCGGGCAAGATATGACGATTTGCCGGCCATCTCGCTTGACCATAGGCCTCGGCCTCCTCAGGTGGCCGATCTAAGGAGGCCCCTACCTAGCCGGCCGCCGGCTGAGCCCCGACCAAGGCTCTTTGAGCCCAAACGACGGTCGGGGCTTGGTCAACCAACCTAGGCAAAAGGTTGGCCTCGTTTAGCCTCCGGTGACCACCACAAGGCCAACCTAGGCCAACTACTCCACTGGCAGACCCCAACAACGCTGGCTGAGGGTCAAAATAAAATGAATTCAATCATGCAT
Source organism: Syzygium oleosum (assembly GCF_021117445.2). Lineage (NCBI taxonomy): Eukaryota > Viridiplantae > Streptophyta > Magnoliopsida > Myrtales > Myrtaceae > Syzygium > Syzygium oleosum. The sequence continues at coordinate 2,327,357 of NW_026607520.1, read as the reverse complement.
TTCATCGAACACCTGACGTACATAGCCTAAATAGAGGAACTCCGACCTATCTCAAGGCCCTAGCCTGCTCCGGCGGCCACGACTCACCTCCGACAGCGAGTCTGGATCGGGGGAAGGATCGGTATGGGTCAAGATTCATGCAAAATGACCGGCACGAGTCCTAGCCAACTTGCACAGAAAAGCAAGGGAAAACAATGTCCAACAGGGGCCGAGAAGGACTTACCGGTGGGGGCTACTTCTGGGGGGCTTGCCGGTCGATCTACGAGTGATAGCAAGGTTGGCTAGCTTCCCTTCTCGATCTAGGCTTACAAAAGATCCAACCTTTCTCTCTCAATCCCTCCCTTTTTCTTCTTCTTTGTTCTTGCTCTATTTTCTCTCTCTGTGCTCTATTTTTCTCTTTTTGGCCGACCCCTTCTCTCCTCTTCTCTAGTCTTTTATGGTCGACAACCACTTGCTTCCGCTCCATTTACTCGCCCTGCCGTGGTCTACACTAACCTACTCCGCGTCCTTGACTTTGGTGGCCATTCTAGGCCGATGCAGGGGGTAAGTTTTGCTCCTTTGCCTCTTGGTGTCCATGGCAATGGGGAGGGGAAGAGGAGAGAGGGAGAGGGGCCAGGCTGAGTGGGGAGGGAGATGGTTGGGCCATGGGAAGGAGGAAAGGAGAGAGTCGTGGCTGTCGGTTGTGCGAGGGAGAGAGTGAGAGAGAGAATTGGGCTGCGCGCGGGCGAAGGGATAAGGACGAGGGCGGTCAGCTCGGGTCAGCCCTGGCCTAGCCCGATCTAATTATATATATAATTAATTTTTAATTTTTTTAAGAAAATATTTTCTAATAGATAGTAATGCAAATGTGCCTAATGTCTATATGCAATGTAATTAAAAAAAATTTGGTTTTAGGAATTAAGGATATTAACCCTAAAATTTGTGTAATTTAATTTGGCAATTAAAAATAGGTGTCAATAATGACTTTTCAGGATCTTTGTTGTGGACCCCGTTAAGCACAATAGAACTGAGGTATTTATTCCTTTCATTACCCATTTAAGTTGTTCCCTGTAAGCGTCAGATCTTTTTCAATTTTTCTAGGCCAAAATCGGATGAATTCTTCCTCTTCTGCACTACATTATAAATTTGTGCCACGACTTTGCTTATTGCCACATATTTTCACATTTCATTGCCAATCTTTTTGTTTAGTATGAATTAGCTCGGTCATTTACACTTTCTGATTTAACATGAACATGGTGTTTCTTTAAATTATGCATACTAATCTTACTTTAGCATTTTTCAAGTTATTTAAGAAATCAATCTAAGTTGAACCTCGTTTAGAACTAGAGGCTAGTTTCTCAGTATCGTGCGTCTATGATTTGTAAAAAGCTTTTAATTTCGTTAGTTAGATGTAGTTTAGAAGCCTCGACCTTACTTAGACTTCTGGCAGGGGAAGGGAATGACAGTCGTTCCGCACGATTCAGCGCAATTGCCAGGCGAGGTTTGACTAGTGATGCTTGTATACGGAAGGAACCTAGAGGATTCGAAACACCAATTTTGCCATTACTTACAACCTATGAGCTCTGTCCTATCTGACCATAAGAAAGGAAGAAAGTTCAGGGCATGGGTGTGATTTTCTTCAGTCCTGCTAGAGCATTGAAACATAAATCTTGATAAGTAGAGGCCTCTTTAATTTAAGCAGCCAAGTGCGACCCTAATATTGAGAAAGTCCTCCGTTGAGACAAAAACAAACATAATTGCTTGGACAGCGAGATCTCCAATGCTTCTGGGATTTTGCCTATTCAAAATTGATGGAAATGGGTTGCAACTTCACCGGAGTACATCTGCATGGAGGTGATAACTTTGGTTTATGGTTTCATCTCTCTTCCCGGACCACTCTCATGGAAACTTTGATCATGCACCTGCCCATTATTTGAAGTGAACATTTTGTGCGATTAGAATTGTAACAAGTTATTTTCATTGACTCTACTTTTTTTCTGAGTGAATTAAGATAATCATGATGCATTTTCTCAATTTCTAGTCCTTTTTATTATGTTTTCATGATTTTGCCCTCTCAAAATCTCCATTTTTCAGTATCTTCAAAACTTGTAACTTACAACTTTAGCCATATCAATTCTAATGCCATGAACGAAAATTGAAATTTGAAGAGCAGTCGGTATAAAAAGCAATGTTCGCATATAGAAAGATTGAGTCATCAAGCACTTGACTGTTCACTCTGTGAATATATTTTGCTTTCGAAAACATTAGGTAGAGGAGCCAGACATAAATGAAGTTTCACTTGAAACAATATATCTGATTTGATCAAGATCTAGATGGAAGCATATTTCTTTTGCATACTTGTCAATAAAAAATAGACCAATTATCAGGAGGCCAGGGCAGCAATGGCCACTAGTTAGCGATGGCCATTGCTCGCCACCCCAGGTTCGTCCCTACGTGCACATGTCCATTGTAAGTCGCGAACAAGGAAGTCTATCATAAACAAATGAACCTCGTGCTTATGAGATGCTCCAACTAGCTTCGTTGACCAAGGCAAATCAAAAGTAGGATAGTGACTTAAGTATGAAATTGTTCATACCTGTTACTTGGTAATATATGAATCAAACATGCGTTGTCCAACCCATACATATAAACCAAAACCTGGAGAAAGTATTCCGTGGATCTCAGTTCATGGACCCAATATGCAATCATAGTTGTTGATCAAGTGTGACTCACAGATGGGGCCACATGGTTAGCAACTATGATGGATCGGGTCCATGTAGACCCGAATTTGAGCAAAAATTCGCCCAAAACCTGTGGAAAACAGGTTAACTTATCCCCTTCTATATTGAAACCGATTTGTACCTAAACAAACTTGGGAAGACTAGCATGGTGAGAACTAATGGATGAGTTGTTGATAGTGGCCCCTGTGATCTTCAAGACCTTTATCAATAGAGAACTTATATTTAGAACATGGCATAGACTTGGTCTCTCGAAGTGATAGAATAGAGAGACTATCATTCCTTAGCTATTAATTCTGACTTTCCTTAGCCCACAAGCTTCTTGGTGGTGGTGACCCACCAGTAAGCTTGGCTGGGTTGATGGTCTCGTGCTCGCCTATTGTCCTCAAGATCACAAGTTCTTGCTATGTCATGATCGAACCTCTGACAAACTTGTGCTCATGGGCATTGCTACATTATGTGGAGAGAATTATAGATTGTTGACACGCCGGGGATGCCATTTTGATAAGCCCGTCTCGTGAATCTCATGTGGCACTGAATAGCCATAGCTCCTACCTAATATTTAACAGTGGATGAACAAACATCAGTCGCTTGGCTAATCAGTCCTCTATGTTCTTATCATCACTATTCCGAACTTCCGAGTTGACACAAATTCTTTCAACACCTAATAGTTGAAGAGTTTGCGAATTGGAAATGGAGAAATATCTCTAGGAAGGACAAGTACATTTTGATTTAACGAAAATTAGGGATGGAGCAGCATGCCATTTGGGGCTAGTACAACGCACAGCAAAGCAATGGCATGCCCGGGCTTTTTATCGACGATTCGTATTTCCATAAGAGATTTCAATTCCTTTTCTTTGTTGTTTCTGGTTCAATGTCCAGGGAATAGAAGGCGAATGGATGTGGGCTACGAGCTACGAGCTGTGTGACAATTTATAAAACTTTCCTTTTCAAATAAGGGTTCCAAACTCATGAAAAATAAAGGATTTACAGAGAAAAAACAAATCCTTAGAGTTAAAAAAAAAGTTATAGGAAAACAGAAGCGAATATTGGTCATGATCCCTCTTTCTCACTTGTAGTTTTGGAATCCTAACAGTTCTCGAGTGTGGTACATCGTCTAACAAGTCCAATGTTTTTCTTACTCATGCTATCAACAGAAGCACTTGGAATATTTTTGGCCCCCAGAAAAAAACTAGAAGATGTACGTGAATCATGTGGCATGTTTCTTGCTTCCATAATGAAAGAGATTGCGTCCGTGCACTTGGATTGAAGAAAACTAAATATGATTTTTGCTTTAAAATAGTCTAATTAATTCGCTAATAATGCTTTGGATCATACCGTGAAAAGTATTCCGAACTCTTGGCACTTTTTTATATTTTTATTTTCAGCGACGCGGGGAGAGATAGACTAGAGAGCCTATTTCTTGAAAAAAAAAATTGGATCTAGTTTAATATTTATACCCAAGGAAATTTTTTGACCAGTAGCCAAAGAATGTTGGGTCACAAAAAGTTGCACATTGTGATCATGGGTAATCTTCACCACAAGGAAGGACATTATCTAATCAGCCATATCGTCTAGGGTTGTTTTTTCTTTTTGCTGGTGTAACTTCATATATAGGAAAAGAATTTGAAACACCGAGTTTCACATGATTTGCACGTTTCCTATGTGCATGGACCTAGACCTATGGAGATGGGGGATATGAGCTGAAACCAGTGGAAGAAGGGAAGAATTTTCGGCTAAACCAGCTCTGTCACTTCCTAGTATGTTCTGAGGATTCTTACTTGAGGATGGAAATATCAAAGCTTGATAAGTAGAGGACATCAATTTAAGCAGCCAAGTGTGACTTTTCCCATTGTTCGGGAGACAATTTTGTCATCATCTTTTACCAAGATGGATGACTTTTTAGGACCCTTGTCTTGGACCCGGTTAAGCACATTAGAAATGAGCTTACTGACTTAAATGTTCCTTATACATGTCAAATTTTTTAATTTTTCCTAGACCAAATTCGTATGAATTCTTCCTCTTCCACATTAGATTGAATATTGTTCGACGTACCCGCTAAATGCCACAAAATGCCACGATTTATTGCCAATCTTTTTGTTTAGTATTTATTAGCTTGATTGCTTACAGTTTCCAATTCAACATGAATATGGTCTTTCTTCATGCATTGTTTAAGTTATTTAAGAAATCAATTTCAGTTAAATCCCGTTTAGTGCCAGAGTTTGGTTTCTTAGCATTGTGTGCTTATATAATTTCTTAGCGAAATTATTAGATCAATATGAAGGTAAGAAAATTGACCATCATTAAAATTGGGGAAAGAATCTTTGGCCTCGACCTTTACCATGTTTCACAATGTGTGGATGGTTGCACATATCTGTGTCTCCAGAGGGGAGTGAAATGTTGAGCACTTGTAATCCAACCTTACTTAAGTATAGCCTATAGGGACCGTGTTCTTTTTGCTGGCACAGCATCTCCTATTCCAAAGGGGAAGGGAATGACATTGTTTTCGCATGAGGATCCTAGGATCAAAAGGATCCGCAGACTGGGCCCCCGGTTAGTTACAAATATGAGTGTCAGTCAAGTTTTCAGACCAACGAGAGAATGTGCATGCAGAAATTCGTATCAATCAGAATTTAATTATTCTTTTCTTTTTTTTTTTTTTTTATGAAGAGAATCAATCAGATTTTAGGTAAAAGAGACGAGACATGAGAAGTTGTTGGCCCATCATTCTCCAGCAAAATTTTGTCTGATTTATTGGAGAAAATATCTCTAGACAGCAAAGCAATTTAAAAAGTTGCTCTCAATCAGATCAAGACCAGTCAAGCAATTCTTGTACTCTTGGCATGTGCAGTGAGAGTTTCCAAAGCTGACGAATTCATTTTATCTTTTCATATATAAAAGCCGTAACTAGGAAAGTTATTGTATTACAGTAATTCTAGCTGATGTCTTTCTATAAACCATCAGGCTACCTTGTACTTTAAATACATGTAAGAAATAATAGTACAATATATCTTGTCCAATTCTTCATGATCGATGTACTAAAAATGAGATAAATTCTTTGATGTAATTTGTGGCCGCACATTTGACACGGTTCTTATTGTGACAAGTGCTACACTTCCTATTTCTTTTCCCCCAGTAGATATTTCTATGCAAAATGATATTTGTAATTTGTTTTACAAGCCAATGCAATTCGTGATTTTCCTAATTTTGTTGGCTGGGATTGTCCCTTCTGAGATTTCAGAAATTTTATGAGTCACCAAAGTATCTTATATTATATAGCTCATGTTCAATTAACGAGATACACAAGTTCTCATGCTCGCTTATTGTCCACGAGATCACAAGTTCTCCCTTCTTGTCAGGAAATGTAGACCTATTAGAGGAATGAACAGAACGCACGGTTACTTGTACGCCTTCTTCTTCCGTTGTCGTCGACCCTACCATATCCAAGGATGCGTCCGAGAGCAGAATTGTCAAAGCTTTAGATCCTTCCTGGAGTAGAATATTTTCCACTGAAGTGGTCGCCTATTTTAGCAGCCAAAATGACAAGGATGCATCAATCAGGTTGGCTTTGATGGCAATCGCGACGTATTGTTTTTCAGTCTCAGTTGAAGATATGAGAAATAAATTAATTGAAAAAGGAAAGCACAAGATATTAACCTGATGAGATTTGAACATTTTTTCTTTTGTTCCTCATCGAAGTGTCTCCTTTCAGAAGGCTCTCAAGTGATTTTCCGCTTGGAGGACTTTGAAGACTCGTTTTTTCTATTGGACCCACTGTTGACACCTAAATTTTGGTGACATGTTTAGTAGTCATACACTGCATAAAAAAAGTTAAGGGTCAATCGTGTTTGGAAAGCTAGAGCTCCCTTCATCCTGTAAAGTCCAGATTTGCAGTAAAAACAATGTGTTTGGTAGCAGGATTATGCCGCAAGCTGGCGAAATCTACTGAACCAACCCATTCATGTCAGTTGCAGGGATCTTGCGCCTCTCCTTTGGCTGTGCTAGTGTGTGACATTCTGAAATTTGCCCATTTCACTACAAAAAAACAAGAGTTTTCCAATGAATTTTCCAATGAAAAATTTGGCAAAATTCGTTGGAAAACGAATTTCCAACGAAATTACCAACGAAATTACCAACGAAAAAAAATTCGTTGGTAATTCGTCGTCGCAAATTTTTGCAACAAAAAATTTAAATTTTCGTTGGTAATTTGCAACGAAATTTTGTCGTTGGAAAATTCGTTGGAAAATTCGTGGCAAAATTAGTTGAAAAATTAGTTGGAAAATTCGTTGGAAAGTTCGTTGGAAGTTCGTTGGAAAATTCGTTGGTAATTATTCGTTGCAAAAATCGTGTCAAAATTCGTTGGTAATTATTCGTGGTAAAACGAATTTCCGACGAAAAAAAATTCGTCGGTAATTCGGCGTTGGAAATTTTTGCGACAAAAAATTTTAATTTTTCGTTGGTAATTTCCGACGCAAAAAAATTCGTTGCAAAATTCGTAGATAAATTCGTGGCTAAATTTGTTGGAAAATTCGTTGCTAATTCTTCGTTGGAAACGTCGTGGCAATATTCGTTGGTAATTTCCAACGAAATTAGCGACGAAAATTTTTTTTGAATTTTCGTTGGTAATTTGCGACGAAAATTAATTTGTCGCTAAATTCGTGGCATAGTTCGTTGCAAAATTCGTCGCTAATAATTCGTTGGAAAAATTCGGTGCTAATTATTCATTGCAAAAATCGTTGGAAATCCGCGAATTTTTCCAACAAAAAATTGCAATTTTCGTTGGTAATTTCCAACGAAAATAAAATTCGTTGGAAATCGCAAAATTTTCCGACAAAAATTACAATTTTCGTTAGTAATTTCCGACGAAAACTAAATTCGTCGGAAAATTCGTTGCAAAATTTGGCGGTAATTATTCGTTGGAAAATTTGTCGCAAACTATTCGTTGGAAAATTCGTGGGAAATTTCCCACGAATTTTCCAACGAAATTCAAATTTTCAGATTTTTTCAATTTCCCACGAATTTTCCTACGAAATTGAAAAACCCGGTATTTTGCCACGAACAAAAAAATTCGTTGGAAATTTTTTTTCGCAAAATTTTGCGACGAAAATTAATTCGTGACTACTTATTCGTTGCAAAATTCGTGACTAAATTAGTTGCAAAATTCATTGGAAAATTTGTCGCAAAATATTTGTTGCAAATATCGTGGGAAATCTCGAATTTTGCAGCAAAAAAATTTCAAATTTTGTTGGTAAATTGCGACGAAAAAAAAATTGGTGGCTAAATTCGTGAGAAAATTCGTTGCAAAATTTGTCGCTAAAAATTCGCGAATTTTGCAACGAATTTAAACATAATCTAATATTTTATTTTTCGAATTTTAAACCCAATTAAAAGAAAAATTAATTTCTAAAATTTATATTTAACATTGAGCACTTAATAACGTCAAAATATTATAATAATATGAAAATGAAATACATTCATCAACGTTTTCCACAAGAATGACATAAATATTTTTCTTTATAGTACACATAATGAGAATAAATAATCTTGCACAATAAATAATGACGACAAAAATGAATAAAAAAAAACTATCCTACTTTTAGCGACAATCCCCATCATATAAATACTAAACAAAACTACTAAAGATACGGTCCATGTGTGATGCTCACTTCCTGCTCCAGTTTTAACAAATGCCAATTGAAATGTCGTTGCAACCTCTCATTTGCATAACTTATGCAGAAATTGCCGCGTCAGCCTCTCTCTGCATATGCTGTACTTCCGAGGTTCTACCTGCACCAAAGTGTTATCTTAGCCATAATTTTCTGGAATAGATAACCAAAAAATAAGAGTAGGCTTCATTAAATTTGCAAATTCACACTGCATCTTCAAATTCCAATACCAAGTTAATCACCATAAAATTTCGTCATACTCACCGAGGCATATCTTACGGATGCAACTAAAAAATGGGCAAGAAGAGAAGTTACAAATATCAAATTCAAAATCCAATAAAATCCCAAAAACTACAAAATGAATAGTCAAGAAAGTATACTATTAGATCAAAGTGCAGCATAAGTATGGCAACCAAAGGTTTTTCATCATCTGGAGCACTTCGTAGATACAAAAGCAGAACATGCATTGCATTGACCATCTCTTCATTGGCCAACTTACCCAAGAAAGATACAACATCCTTCCTCCTATTATTTCAAACAAGAATACTAAGTATCATGCCAAAACAATGTAGAATAGCTTAGGTTCAATCTGCTACTATAGGTTCTTGACATGTTTAAGTTACTTCCTCAAAACCAAAACCACACTCTCCAACATAACCAGGGGAGACCAAGGTACTAAAGATACATAGATATATTATAAAAGGACATCCAGGTATTTCATACCTTGTAATCCCAATCCCTTTACTGTGAACCCATAACTTAGAGAGTCCTGAAGAGGCTATCACCATAATATAACCATACACAAGAAAATGAGACGACAAAGTCCTCAAAGGGGAAAAGAAGCATCTACAGCCTCACCTTCCACATCACCAAGAAACATGTATGACAGTTCACACAAAGAACAAGATATAAAGCATCTTTTTTTAAAAAGCAGCTCAACTTCTCTAGTCACCCTAGGTAGTACTTAACATTGTGGCAATCTCTGCATGACACCGTGTCGTATTAGAGTTGATCTATTCAAGCCACACATGGATATTTATTATTCAATATGTTTCAATACACAAATAATTATTTAACTTTCTAGATGTGGGAACTAAGGCCATTTTCCGGGACAGTGAAAATAGTTTCATTACTGGACCTTTTTCTTTATGGATCTCTCAGCAATAAAGACTAACAAAGTGAAGAGATGATGATTGAAGGAACCAGTCATTCTTTTGACAATAAATACAGGAATTTAGATGCAAAATACTAAATAATACACTTCACATAATCAGCCCAAACAAATTGTTTCATATCTGCTCAATTTTATTTCTGCCCAAACCCAATGGCTTCAAGTTGTTGTACCTAATTCAAAATCCAAACTTGGTGAAAGATTGCAGAATGGCTTTTTTACTAGAATAAGCTAGCACCATTAAATTTATGTTGGCATCTCTTAATTGCTTGATTAACTGGCTGCCTAGCTGAGTTGGGACGTAAGGCACCCAGAATCACAATACTGACCTCAACAGATCCTTTGAGTATGCCGCATATGCAATGACAATCTTCAGCAAGTGCAAGCAAAAAGAAAGTACCTCTCATTGCGGTTAAGTCGAGCACCAAAGTAGAAGGCCACAGAGAGCAACCAACAGTCATTATGCACAGCCACCAAAGACAGCCAGTTCGTGCATTTCATTCCATCTCTAGAAAAGGAGCTTTAACATTTGGAGTCTGTAATCACAACTGAAATACCCATTAAGATATCAAAGCAAAAAATAAAGAATTTCCTTTCAGATCATGAATAAAAAGAACCAACAATAACCTAAAGCACACTTAGCCCGTTTCTTATCAACCCACCACAGCCACTTCCCCAATCAAATTGACCACAGTTTCATAGAAAAATCACCTATCAGCAGTTACCCATTTCCCACATACCTCATCCCACTTCTCCAAAATTGCAGCACAAGCTAAAGTCAAAACCTTTTTCTCTAAAAGGCACAATCTTGCATTTGCCCTTTAATTCGAAGGAAAAACAACAACGAACAAGAAACCCAAAGTACATGGAGCCTCACCTGGATCGCAGAGCGAGTAGAATTCATCCACATCTGAAACAAATTCACCCCAACACAAACAACGGCGTCAAGCCAGAAACAAAGAACTAAAAAGAAACACTGCCGGCGCGCACATTCGAACTCGGACCCGGGAAAAAAAGAGAAAAAACGCATGCATGTGAAGATCCAAAGAGGGAGGCGACGGCCCAACGATCGGTACCGTAGGTGAGGGCGCGGACGACGGCAGTGCGTCGGGCGCTGTAGCCCTTAAAGATCTCTTCTACAGTGCGAGGACTAGAGAGGAACCACGTCCGGCGAGAAGCGGCGCCGATTTTGTGGAAAGACGAGAGGAGGACGAGCCGAGGTAGCGAGCTCAAGAGGTGACGACCACGTCGGGGGCCTTGTCGCGGTGCTTCGTGGTGAGCGCCGCTGATCTCGCCCCGACCACCACGCAATCAACCAGTCCCCCGCCGGCGGCCCTCGGCTGGGAGATCCCGAGGCACTCGGCGACGAAGCACCGGATCCCGGCCTCGCCCATGGCCGCCGCTCGCCCTCGCCGTAGCCCAGATCTGGGCGACGGCAAGGTGGAGCAGCCATGGGCGAGGCCGCTCGACCTCGTCCAGATCTGCACGAGGTCGAGCGGCAGCCGACCTCGTCCAGATCTGGGGCGAGGGAGGGCTTGTGGGCGCGGAACGGGTGTATGGCGACGGAGGAGGAGGGGCGACGGCGAGGTCGAGCAGCCATGGGCGGGGCCGCTCGACCTCGCCCAGATCTGCATGAGGTCGAGCGGCGGCCGACCTCATCCAAATCTGGGGCGAGTGAGGGCTTGTGGGCGCGGAACGAGCGTATGGCGACGGAGGAGGAGGCAACGGCGGCGGTGGCGGTGACGGAGGCCATCATGGTTAGCGGAGGGGAGGAGGGAGCGACGGAGAGGTGTTTGGCAGAAGAGGGGGGATATGAGGAATAGCAGAGAGAGAGAGAGAAAGAAAAATTGGGGTTAGGGTAGGGAGATTTGCCACGAAAGGGCGGGGAGCAAAATTGGCGACGAAGTCTTCTGTTCGTCGCTAATTTTAGCGATGAATTAGTCGCCAAAATTATATAGGGCCTGTTTGGTTCGGCTTTGGGGGAATGCATTTGGCAAAATGCAAATACCTTTGAGTTAAAGGGGTTTTTCGAAATGCAAGTAGTGTTTGGTAACGTGTCTTTTAAAATCACATTTGAAAACAACTTTGGTCTAAATACCGTTTGGTAAAATCTTAATTTTGTAAAGGACTTTTGCTAATATTTAAAAAAAAAAAATTTGGCCTGAACCAGCCACCGCCGACGACTGTCCGGCAGGCCAAAACGGCCGCCGGCCAACCTCCAGCAGCCAGATCTGGCCGCCGGCCAGCCTCGCCTGAGGTCGGCCGACCTCCGGCGACCACCGCCTGGGGGTCGCCTGACCCCGGGACCGCCGCCCGGGTCGCCGACCTCACGCGGCGCTCGGGTCGCGCGACCCGAGATCCGGGTCGCGACCCGAGCGCCGCCTGAGCCGGCGACCCTGAGCGGTGGTTGCCGGGGTCTGGCGACCTCGACGCATCAGCACCCGGGGTCGCCCGATCTCGGGACCGCCGCCCGGGTGCCCGACTCAGCGGTGCTCGGGTCGCGCGACCCAAGTGCCGCTGAGGCCGAGCGACCCGGCGGTGGTCGCCGGGTCGGGCGACCTCGCGCGATCGCCACTGGGTCGGCCGACCTCCGCGACCACCGCCGGGGTCGCCCGACCCGGCGACCGCCGCTCGAGTCGGGCGCCCAGGCGCGCGGTCGCCGGGTCGGGCGACCCCAGGCGGTGGTCGCCGGAGGTCGGCCCGACCCCCGAGCGGCGGCCGCCGGACCTCTCAGCGGCCTCCGGTGTGGTTCCTTGGGCGCGATGAACAGTGACGGATGAATAGTGCCAATTGCATTCCGAAAATGCAATTTCCCAAGGGACCTCATGAGGTGCATTCAGCCAAAGGCCCTTAGGGAGCTTTGGAGATGCAATTGCATTTCCTCAAAGCTTGCAAAAAAAATTGCCAAACAAGTTTGCATTTGCCCAAGGGCCTTTAGAGCCCCAAAGCAGCATTTGAATGCTGAACCAAACAGGCCCATAGTGTATGAGGAATAGCAGAGAGAGAGAGACAGAGAAAAAAAATTAGGGTGATGGCGGGCAGATTTGAGAGAGGGCGGGAAGCAAAATCAGCGACGAACATTATCTTTTGTGGCTAATTAGTGACGAAAAAAAATTCGTAGCTAATTAGCCACGAATTTGGTGACGAATTTGACCTCACACATTTTAAAAAATTAAAAAAATTTGCCACGAATTATTTTTCGTGGTTAATCCCGTCGCTAAATTCGAAGCAAATTAGCCACGGAAAAAAATTCGTCGCAAATTTTTTTTATTTTTTAAATTGGTAATGTCGAATTCGTGGCTAAATCCGTTGCAAATTAGCCACGAATAATTTTTCGCCACAAATTAGCGACGAATTTTTTTTCGTGCCTAATTTCGTCGCATATTAGCGACGAATATTTTTTCGTTGCTAATTTTCGTGGCGAAATACTTGTTTTTTTGTAGTGAAACAGTGAAGGTAGTTTTATATTTGTCCTTTTCATTGATTTGTATTTGCCAAAATCCTGATTTCATATCAAATTTATAAAATAATTTTGAATTGTGTAATCTATTCAATGTCTTTTTTATTAGAAATTGGATATCTTATCCATTTCAGAGCTGTATTTAAAGATTTATAGTTGATTACCGATATTGAAACTCCTCTTTCTAATTTAGCATTTTTGTTTACATAGAAAACAAAGCAACTCCAAGGTGATTGGCCCTTTTTAATGAGATTTTTATCAAGAAGTTTTTGGATTTCATTTTGACAAAAATTCATGACTTCCTGATTCACTTAGGAAGGTATTGCCTTGGTCGGGATTTCTTTTTCAAAAAATTAAGATTCATAAGGTAAATCAACTATATGATATTTTTTAAACCAAAAAGCATTAGGAAGTGTCGAACATATAGAACTTTTTATGCAAATTTCAAGATTAGCAATTATTTTCTTAATAGTAGAATCAGAAAAATTTTGCTCAATTCTTTTATGTTCAAGGTCTTCTTTTAAATATTGAAGGTGGTTTTCTTATTTTGGATAATACAATTTATTTCAGAAATGGATTGTTCCCGAAGTGTACTTAAGTTCTTGGTTTGTGGTTTGCTTATAATATTAAAATTATTTTCCTTTTTTAAAAATTTGGTCTCGATACCATCATTAGTAATTTTAAATGGTTGTATAAGTCCTATAAAAGGAGTCCCTATAAGTCTGTAAAGTGATAATTTTAAAAGGTTGTATAAGTCCTATAAAAGGAATGAAGTTTTATAAGAAGTATTATCTTTTGTTGTTTCAGCTTCTGGAATCTTATAATTAATATGTAATTTTGCGATGAACTTTTTTGTTCGTCGCTAATTAACCACGGAAAATAATTCATCGCAAATTTTTTTTTATTTTCTAAAATATTAATGTCAAATTCGTTGCTAATTAGCCACGGAAAATAATTCGTAGCAAATTTTTTTTATTTTCTAAATTGTTAATATCAAATTTGTCGCTAAATCCGTCGCTAATTAGCCACGGATTTTTTTTCGTCACAAATTTTCTAAATTGGTAAAGTCAAATTCATCGATAAATCCGTCGCTAATTACCACGAAAAATAATTCGTCGCAAAATTTTTTTATTTTTTAAATTGGTAATATCGAATTCTTCGCAAATCCTTCGCAAATTAGCCACCAATAATATTTCGTAACAAATTAGCCACAAAAAAAAATTTGTCGCAATCTTTTTTTATTTTTTAAATTGGTAATTGTTTGCCGGCTTTTTTTTAAAATTCGTGGCAAATTTGCCACGAATTTTCTAACGAATTTCGAACATATTAGAAAAAAATGCATTTTTTTTAAATTCATTGCAAAATTCGTGGTAAATTTGCCACGAATTTTGCAAAGAAAATCCAACATAGTAGAAAAATGCCTTTTTTTGAAATTCGTTGGAAAATTCGTGGCAAATTTGCTGCGAATTTTGCAACGAATTTCGAATATATTACAAAAAATGCCTTTTTTTGAAATTCGTCGCTAATTTCCGATAAAAATTTCCAACGAACAATTTTTCGTCACAAATTTCCAACGAATTTAGTTTTTGTTGCAAAAGTCGTCGCTAATTTCTGACGAAAAATTTTTCGTCGCAAATTTTCGTCGCAAAATCCTAGTTTTTTTGTAGTGTTTGGGATTTATGAAATGAATGGTTTTATGAACGTACTTGTAGTTAGAGCTTGCCCAGAACTGATCATTCTTGAGATACTAACTGTTAGGGAAAGGCTAATTAGGGATTTAAATTCGTGCGACTAAAGAAATTCGATCGTGAACTGACTTTCGATCATAGAATTGTCGATGTGACATTTTGAGCCAATGTAGGCCGATCTTAGGATAGTTATGGGCCGATTCATCACTGTCATATGAGTGGATCACGAGTGATTCTGTTTGACCATGAGGTGAGTTGGCGAACGATCCAGAACCTATACCGAACGATCGTGCCCGACGGGACTAGCCATCGATCTTCGCAATTACATGACAACTGAGGTCGTCACGATCCGAATAAACTTGCACGTGACTTGATTTAGTATCAGTCACGGGTCGAATATGCGAATTTCCCAAAAGCCGCCCGTTAGTTTGAGACACGCTCAAGTTACGCTACTTAAAATTCAGTTATTAATTAGAGACCAATTTAGGCATTGGAAAATTAAAAAGTCACGACAGGACAATTTGAACGACGTTATTGGCTTAGTCAGCCTCCGATTTGCCCGGATCCTTCAGAAAAATCGAATTTCGGCGAGAGATGGAAAATGATCGTTTTACCCCTGAGAGTTTATTAAGGCCAAGTGTAATTGGGGAAGGGCATTTTGGTCATTTCATCCTTAGTTTAGAAATGACAATTTTTGGACAAAATTGCCCTTGGATTTTTATGAAATTCCCAAATTGCCCTTGGATATTTTTGGAAAAGATTAGATCGTGACCGTCGATCTCGGGATAAGAACGAATCTCGGCCGTTGATTGAAAGATAGAGAGGGGCAAGATGGTCATTTCACCAAAAGGGGCTCAAATTATTGGTTTTAAGACCAAAATTCTCTCTCTCTCCTCATTCTATCCCTCTCACCCTCACGTCAACTCTATCTCTCTCTCCCTCTCCCCCATCGAACGCCACCCTTTCCCCTTGCCGCGCCGCCACCCTCCGCCCATCGCCGCCGCTCCCGCCACCAAGCCGAACCCCTCGGCCCTCACGTTGCCGTCCCCCTTCCTCTCGGTTCACTCTCTCTCTCTCGTGGCTAAGAGTGACCGGCCAAAGCCGAGCCGCTGCCGCCGTCGTCGATCGTCGCCGCCGCACGGTCGCCGCCGTAGCCGCCGCGTTCCGGCCGCTTTGTCGTCCTTGGATAGGTCGATCTTGCATAGGATTTCCAAGTAAGTCGCAATCTAACCCTCGCCTAGTATATCGGGTATTATCAGACCCGTTTAGACGCGGTTTGGTGTAGTTTAGGGGTTGATTTGATTAGCGGGCCTTAGGGATGAAATTGGGAGGTTTTGGTGGAAATTTAGAGGCCAAAAATGGGCTGTGATTGGCTGGTTTGTGAGTTGTGATTTTCTGTTTGGTGCGTAAATTGGGTGTTTTGAATCGGCGATTAATTGCGTGAACTTGCCGTGTAGTGCCGGGATTGTTGTGATGTGATTTTGTGGTGAAAAATGGCTTGTTGTGTGATAGTTATGTGTACAATATATGGTTGAATTGAAATGATTGATTTGGGCGCATTTGAGTGCACGTGTTTAATGCCTGAGTGTGTGCACGTGTGAGATTTGAGGCGTGCGATATGCGTGTGATCACTAAAAGGCCCTGAGGCGTGTTTACGCGGGGTACAGATAAAATATGGCATGTGAGTATGTTCGTGTGATCACTAAATCCCTGAGGCGTGTTTACGCAGGGAATTGAACCAGCCTGAGGCGTGTTTACGTGGGTCGTGATACGACTGTGGGATTGGGCCGAGGCGTGTTAAGCTCGGGTCGCGATCACGTAGGCCTGTCGCATTTGGCGCGGGCTGAGGAAAGAAAGTGAGAAAGGGGATCGGGCCGAGGCGTGTTAAGCTCGGGTCGCGATCATGTAGGCCTGTCGCATTTGGCATGGGCTGAGGAAAGAAAGTGAGAAAGGGGATCGGGCCGAGGCGTGTTAAGCTCGGGTTGCGATCATGTAGGCCTGTCGCATTTGGCGCAGGCTGAGGAAAGAAAGTGAGAATGGGATCGAACCTGAGGCATGTTTACGCGGGTCGCAATCATGTAGGCCTGATGCGTATTTACGCGAGCTGAGGAAAGTGATTGAGCATGAGATGGTACGATGTGGCAAGTGAAAGTGAGATCGGACCTGAGGCGTGTTTACGCGGGTCGCGATGGCAAGTTTAATGAAAATGATGTGGTGGTGCGTGAACGAGTGCGAAGTGCGGAGTTCGGGATTGTTGTGTGATCGACATGTGCTTGTGGGCATGAGGATGGTCTGGAATGTATATGTGGTTTGAATGTAGTGATTGTGCAATTTAAGATTAACGTGCAGGTTGCGTGTACTGAGAGCCAGGTAAGTACGAATGTGTGGATGTTGTTTGTGTGTTGTTGATTTGGTGTCTGGACTTGTCTAGAAATACGTGGTAGCCTAGGTGGGGCTTAGGTTGTGAACTTATTGACAAGTGTCTCATGGTTATTTCAACCAAACTATTTCAAAGCACCTGCCTGAGCCATGAACCTTCCGCCACTACCGCCACAACGTCTTGGGATTCCTATACACACCGATCATGATGTTGTAGAATACCCGATAGACGAGAATATGACCTGGGTTAAGCATACTTCAGTGGTATGGGTAGATATAGGGCTACCTCTTTGGCAGGCTCACACTTACACGGCCTAGATGTTTCGCGATGGGATGGACGAGTTTGGCCCCGTCTGTGGGTTCGATGTCCCGCTCGACGGAGTAGGTGATTGGGACCCGTCGGCCATACCCCCTCCCGACAGCGAGATGACTAGCCTGGAGACTAGTCTCGCACAGTTAGGACATCAGCATGCACCTGCGGCGCCTGAACCTACTGTGACAGAACCAGATCCAGAGCCAGAAGAATCCCAAGCAAGGTATGATCCAATGGATGTGAATCTAGGTGTAATACCTAAGGAAGAACCAGGAGAAGACGTGCCCGAGGTAGAGCTTGAGGAGGCATCGGAGGATGAGCCAGTAGAGGAGCCAGAGGAGGAGACCGAAGAGGAGCCTGTTGGCGAGGAGAGGATTGAGGTTCAGATAAAGTCGGGAGATGAGGATAAGCCAATTGAGATTGAGGCCGACTCGGAGTCTTCGGATGAGCATGTGCCTGATGAGGATCCAGATGAGGATGATGAGGAGAGTGAGTCGGAGTGGACGCCATCTAGAGGGCGTAGGGGCTAGATTGGGGGTAGAGTAAACCCTTTTGACGTGTACTATTTTTGGAAGGTAGGGTTTACCCAGGTTGCTGATCTTTTTGTGTTGTGGGTGGTTTGTAGTTTAGTAGTTTGGTGTGCGTATTTTGCTTGGTGGAATGTAGATGGATATTGTATATATATCGAGGTATAGTTTTATGTTTGGTGATTTGACGATTTATTTTTCCCTGGTTCTCCAAAATTTTATTGTCAGGGATTATATGTTTGCTTCCGCTGCGATTAACTCTGATGGGATCGTTTGGGTGGGCGACGTTTCCTAGGACGTCGCACTAATTCGACCGAAGAGAGGGATGTCGCGAGCTCATTAGGGTTCGGGGCATGACATAGTATGTCTTCTTCTTAGCTAAGCTGGTGTCTTGAGGGCGGTAATGAGTGCGAAACAGCTGCATATTAACACAAGAATGGAAAAGGAGTTAGAAAAGGAGCGTAGGATGGCGATGCTGTGCAAAAGAACGGGGAAAATGTGGACTGAAAAGTTCGTACCTAATGTGTTTGAAGAAATTCCTGAGGAGAAATGGAGAGCTTCTAATCGGATTTTGCTGGGGAAAATCTACTCGAGGCCTACTGTGAACTTGCAGGCCTCTTATCCACAATGAAGAAGGCATGGAAAACAGAACATGTGGTGTGCGAACCACTACAATCGAGTATCTTATCGTTCACATTCAAAACAGAAGCGGATTTGGAAGTGCTCGAAGCTAGCCCATGGTGCTTCTCCGGCAACTTGCTTATCCTACATAAACTTCAACCTAAGTTACCTATACATCGACATGTCTTTACCCACTGTGAAATTTGGGTGCAAGTGCATGGACTACCGGTACTTTGCATCACGGAAAAAACTATGATGGAGGTGGTAGGAAAGATAGGCAAGGTGGTGGAGCTGAGAATTGATAACAAAGAGGAAAGCCCATGCAAGGTGGGTAGAGCGCGAGTGCTTTTAGAACTAGCCAGTCCTTTATGGCTAGGAGCTATTGTAAATTTTGATGATGGTGATCAAGTGTGGGTAGATTTTAAGTATGAACAGCTTCCCTACTACTGCTATTCTTGCGGAAGGATAGGTCATTACGCCACAAACTGCGAGGAAATTCCCTATAAAGAACCAAGACCAGGGGAAGAGGGATGCGGGAATTTCGGTTATTGGTTGAAAGCGGAAGCACGGGAAAATAGCCCGTTTTGGAAGTTATACAATGAGGAAGTAGATAAACTAGAGGAGGAGGAAACAGCCCTAGAAACACCAATATTGGATGTAAACAGGGAGATCCCGACCCCTACTGAAGACTATGGTATGCAAAGGGTAAACCCTATGGATTGTCAACTGTCGAAATTCTCCAAAGCAAAAGGAAAAGGGATAATTGAGGAGTTGACAACAGAAAAAGGTGAAAGTGCTAAAGATACCCAGCCTCTACTATCATAATCACTAGGGTTGGTAGCTTATTCAAGAGATACATCCACCTCATATAAGAAGGGTCGGAAAGGCCGTATTCCCTCAGCAACCAAGAAAATCAAGAAGGCGAAACAGCTGAATCTACAGAGGATAGACGCGAAGGCTATAGATGAGACACTTCTCCTTGATGCTCCCATTCAGGTTGATGTGGGAACCCAAGAATGGGCTTTGGTGGCTAGCCCTAATAAGCCACCGAGGGATAGATGAAAGTATTGAGCTAGAACTACCGGGGCCTGGGCTCTACCTCGACATTCCAGCACCTCCGAGCCTTAGTGGCTCTTGATAGGCCCAATTTGGTGTTCCTCATGGAAACCAAGAATAATAGAACAGAATTGGATAGGTTGAAACGCCAACTCCAGTTCAGCAAAGCAGTTATTATTGATCCTATTGGCACAGCAGGGGGTTTGGCTCTTATGTGGGAAGAGGAGATATCAGTGGAACTACAGGACTACTCGAAGGAATTGATTGACATAACATGTAGGGACCCCACTTATGGAATCCAAATAAGAATATCATTTCTTCATGCATCTACTGAGTTTCCAGAACGATTACAATTATGGCATAAGTTATGGGCTATTCATTGCAATAACACTCTTCCATGGATTTGTATGGGTGCTTTTAATGATGTCCGTTATTACTGGGAAAAGGCTAGTGGACAAGGGACTGAGAATCATAGAATGGTGGCCTTTCGGGAAATGATGGACGATTGTTCTTTAATGGATATGGAAAGCAAGGGATGCGCATATACATGGTCAAACAATAGAGAAGGGGATGCATTGGTGAGAGAACGACTGGATAGGGCAGTTTGCAACCTAGAATGGCGAGTAGAATTCCCAAGTGCAGAGGCCTATGCTTTACTAGCCATAGGTTCTGATCATAGTCCATTACTTATAACACTGCACCCAAATAACAACAAGAGGAAAAAGGAGTTTCGGTTTGAGGCTTTTTGGGTAGAAGACCTGGAATGTAAGGAGGTGATTAGAATGGCTTGGCATGATAGGTCCTGCCCCCATGGAGACCTAGGGGGAAATCGAGGAAGGTGGCTAGTGCATTGGGGACTTGGAGTAAAAGAAAATTTTCCAATGCTTGCAAGCAAGTTGAGTGCTTAATGAAGAGACTAACCGAGATAACAAATAACCCTAGCGGGTCTGGCTTTAGGGAGGAATCGCAGCAACTCAAAGAACACATAAAGAGTTTATGGAGGCAAGAAGAGATGTACTGGAGCATGAGATCCCGGGTAAATTGGCTAAAGTGGGGGGGACAAAAATACCAAATATTTTCATGCCACAATGATACAAAGAAGAATACCTAACCGAATATCAATGCTGAAAATAGAAGAAAATCAGTGGTGCCATGACCCTGAAGTCTTAAAGCAGCACATTGGGCAATTCTACCGCTCCTTATACACAACTGTGGGGCCCAGAAACTACCAACCGGTGCTTGATCAATGTCCCAACCTTATCCATGATGAGATGAACATGGCCTTAATGAAAAAGGTGACAAAAGAGGAAGTGCAAGAAGCAGTGTTTCAAATGGGAGCAACTAAGGCACCTAGTTCGGATGGTGTTTCAAATGGGAGCAACTAAGGCACCTAGTCCGGATGGTCTGAACAGGCATTTCTATCATCAATACTGGTCTGAAATCCAGCAAGATGTAGTCGACATGGTGGATGGCTTCTTCACTATAGGCACTTTCGACCCCTCCCTTAACTTGACCCAAATTGTATTAATTCCAAAAATAGCCAGCCCGGAGTATATTTCACAATTCAGGCCAATAAGCTTGTGCAACTTCAGTTACAAGATTATTGCAAAAGTTATGGCCAATCGTCTCAAACCATGGCTCCCTGAGATTATTGCGATAGAACAAAGTGCTTTTGTGGGTGGCAGACAAATGCAGGATAATATCCTGATCATCCAGGAGATGCTACACCAACTCCGAATCCGAAAGAGAGAAAAGAAAGTCCAGGCGATTCTCAAACTTGATATGCAAAAGGCTTATGATAGAGTCGAATGGGACTTCCTATGTGATTGCATGAGGACAATGGGATTCTGCGAAGAATGGGTACAACAGGTAAAACAATGTATCTCTATGGTGACTTTCAGCGTGAAAATGAATGGAGAACCACTCCAACAATTTCAGCCATCCTGAGGGATAAGACAGGGAGACCCACTTTCACCATATCTCTTTATCATAATGGCTAATGTATTATCTTCACTTATGAATAGGGCAATTTCAAATGGCAGCCTGCGAGGAATCAAACTAAATAGATGGTGCCCTACAATCTCCCATCTACTTTTCGCGGATGATGCAATCTTCTTCCTTGATGGCACAATTAAAGAATGCCAAAGCCTGTCCAATATTTTAAACCAATACTGCTATGCTTCGGGGCAGGCAATAAATCTAAACAAATCGGGCATCTTCTTTGGGCCAAACTGTCCGCTGCTATTAAAGGAGAAGATGGCGGATGAGCTACATGTCACGCCCCGAACCCCAACGAGCTCGCGGCATCCCCTGCTCCGGTCGAAATGATGCGACGTCCCAGGAACGTCGCCGACCCAACCCAAACATCAGAGCCACATGCGGAAGCGAATAACAAAACCCCGGACAAATAATGATGACAACGGGGTAGAACAACGTAACAATCCAAAGCAACCACATATTCATACAACACCAAATATACAAACATCATATTACGTACATAAATACGACTAACATCCTCGGTCACCGTTTAAACAAAAGTTCAGGGGTTTGGTTATCTTAACTTCACTATCGGATAACCCAAGTTATACAACCCCTAAAACAACCTAGGGAAAAACCTAAGGGTCGCCCTCCTCCGCCCGTTCAATCTCCGGCTTGAATCTCCGGAACTCACCTGCGGCCTCCACTGGGCACCAACGGTAGCTCCCTGGACTTCCAAAAAGAAAAGGCGCACTTCCTGGGTTTAGGGCCGGGTGCAAAGTGGCGGTTATACAACCGTGAGACGAATCTCAATAAGTGTACAACCCCAAACCCCACGTACCGCCAGACGAAAACACACATAACACACAACGATCGGCCAAACTAACAATCACATGCGACCCTACCTGGAATCCATCACGCACGTTCCTGCACGTTAGACAATAACATAGCCAACACATCACAGTAAGGAATCACAGACGCGCGCGTGCCTCAGTTATAAGATAGAAACCACTTGGGCACATCCCATACCGTGCCTAGCAGTTTCTACCCCATAATTAAGCATCACATCGCGAGATACAAACACACTCGCACGCTACTCACACCATGCGTCACTTTCCGCAATCCTCTCGCTTGTCTTGCCAAATCCCACTCATTCTCAACCTTTCCACCACTACCGCGCCCGCGTAAAACGCATCAGGCCAACGGTCTTCTGACCTCGTCAGGCATCGTCACCCCGTCGGGCCGCGCATCGTCACCTCGTCAGGGACGGCATCGTCCCGCGTAAACGTACACGCCTCAGGACGGAATCCTACACACACTTTCCTTCTACCGCGCCCGCGTAAAACGCATCAGGCCAACGGTCTTCTGACCACGTCAGGCATCGACACCCCGTCGGGCCGGGCATCGTCACCTCGTCAGGGACGGCATCGTCCCGCGTAAACGTACACGCCTCAGGACGGATCCTTTCCAACCAATCCTACACATCCGAACCTTCGTTCCACTCAAACCACACTTACACATGGCCAGCAACACTCACGGTCATACACAACCTCACGCCTTACACACAATCCACCACGTATGGTCAAACATACACACCTCACACACATTTCACGATTACTCATTCTCGTCACACGAACACGCACACATAACCATACACTCTTGGCACACAAATTCATTGCACAATCACACTCCCATACTCACACACCTCACGGCCACACACACGAGGCACACGGCCAAGCCACATTCAGTCTGAAACACACACCAAACCAGCCAACCATCACGAGCCACACAACCACATACAAAGTGCCATTCAAGGCATAATTCTACCAATCAATCGCACAATTCAATCACAATCAATCCACAACACCTCAGCCATCATCGAACCTCCTAAACCTCGCAAATTTCCTTGCCAACTCAGTCTCCGATTCAGCCCACAACAACCACATACAATCAGCCTTCAATTTAGTCCTAAAATAGCCACATAAACTACCCGAACTAAACCCTAAACATGCCCTACGATACCCGAACTCCTAAATGACATTTGGGAAAAACACTTACCCAAAAAGGCGAGACAAAACGGGGCTGGAACGGGCCAGGACAGCGGCAGCAGCGGGAGCAGCGTCGCCGGCGACGTACGGACGGCGTGAACAGTACTTTCGTACGGACGGGGTTGGGACGGTGGTCCGGCGAGATGCCGGTGACAGTGCCTGCGGCCCGTACGGTCCTAGCTGGGCGTGAATGGTGATCCGTACGGACTCGGTGAATAGTACCCGTACGGAGACACTGTACGGACGGTGCTGGGCGGCGACGTATAGACGTGCTGGATGGCCGGGTGTCGACGGAACGGCGATCGGAGCTCCGGCGAAGCTCCGGCGGTACTGTTTGTAAAATAGAAAAATGAGAAAAGAGGGAAAAAGGAGAGAGAGGGCTGATTCTGGACTATACCCGGGGCTGTGGTGGCTGCACAGAGGTGGAAAATGGTTGCTGGTGATGCTGGCTCGGCGGGGGTAGCACCGGCTGGTACTGTTCCGGCGTGAACAGTACCCGAACTTGCAGAACCGTACACGCCAGAACCAGAAACGGAAGAAAAGGGAGAAGAATTTGGGGAAGCTCTCGGCAGAACAGAAAAATGAGAGAGAGAGAGAGAAGACTATCTGGTCAAATGGGTCAAAGTTGGGTTTAAGTGGAGTCCAAGTGTCATTATCTAAGCCCATTGGACACCTTTGCCCTTGATCCAATGGACAAGATTTGATCAAATTCAATAATTTAGGGGTGAAATGGTCTTTTGTCCCTAACCATGGTTGACCAGACCTGGTTTAACCCTAACTCACCTTGGTTAGCCCCAAAATTTTGACCAATTTTCGGAATTAAATAAAATGGTCATAGGGGCATTTTCGTAATTTTCCGATCCCGAACCGAAATTTCAATTTTCGCACATACGCGTTCCATATGTGCGTGGCCAACATAATATGGCGTCGGAATCGCGAAATTCATCGCGCAAGCCCTCGAAAATCCACGTCAAAGTCTCGGGAATAAAATAATATTATTTTTTCAATTTTTGTCGAAATTCCAATTTTTGGCCAAAACCACTCTGAATGTGCGTGGCCACCCCAAAATGACCTTGGCCGTGAAAAATAACCTCAAACGGCCTCCGAATCCAGCCTCGGTGCCCACAGGGGCAAAACCGTAATTTTTCCGGCTCCGGACCGAAATCCATTTTTTTGCAGAAATGGGTGGCCCCAAGGTTGGCCAAGCCAAAAACGTCATCGGCCGCTCAAAATTGTCACTTTCAAAATTCTCGATTCCCGGGCCCGAATTCCAAGAAATGACTAAAATCGAACAATCGCGACTTTAGCTTATCTCTTGCTAACAGGTGGCTCATTGGGATTACGCGCTCTCGACCCGTGACCGACACTAAGTCAAATCACGTTTAAGTTTACTCCACCCGGGACGACCTCGGTTGTCATATAATTGCGAGGGTCTGTCGCTAGTTCCCTTCGGACACGATCAATCAAGTAGACCGGTCTCGGTTGGCTCAAAACATTCCCTCGTCAATCCATATGGTCGAAGATCGAACCCAGGTTGAGTTCTTTGGTCGTGCGAACTCAATCCCGTAACGGCCCTACCCCTAAGGTTAGCATCCCGAGAATGCGCATTTCCGGGTGAGATCTCACTATAAGTGCATTGATCAAATTCATTTCCTAAATCCCGGGAAAAGGATCGAAAATTCAGACTGTTACACTACAAGTCCCTATTATTGACAAAACAGGTAAATACTGGGGACAATCAAAGAAACATATGTTTGCTTGGGTCTTAGCGCATGTCAACTCGAAGCTGGAGGGTTGGAAAGAGAAACTGATTTTTAAAGTGGGAAAGGAGATCCTCATCAAGACAGTGGACTAGGCACTTCCACAGTATGCGATGTCCATTTTCAAAATTCCGGTTTCAATTTGCAGATCAATTGAGAGAAGAATTGCCTGTTTCTGGTGGAAACAAAATGTTAAGCGTAAAGGAATCCACTGGAGGAAATGGGAGTCACTGAAAACAAGGAAAGATGAGGGAGGACTAGGATTCAGGGACTTAGTGGAGTTCAATAAGGCGATGCTAGGGAGACAAGCATGGAGACTAATACAAGCACCTCAAAACCTATGGAGCCAAGTTATGAAGGGAATATATTATCCACAGGGTGAATTCTAGCATGCTGGAAGGGGCAACCGCCCTTCATGGGGGTGGCAAAGCATATTAACTGGGAGAGAGGTAATTGAATCGGATGTGAGATGGAGAGTGGGAGATGGCAAAAGTATCCAAATCAGGGAGGACCTTTGGCTACCTAGTGGCCGCATCGGTGGCCCGACGAATCAATATGACCCTAAATACATAGAGGAACTAATTGAACCAGTGACTCAGTACTGGAACCTAGTGAAGCTATATGAACTTTTTGAGCAAAGGATAGTCCAGGAGATCCTCGCCATCCCGCTAAGCATCAATTCACATAGGGACAGTCAAGTGTGGACAGGTAACAGCACGAGCTTATATTCGGTCAAAAGTGGCTACAACAGAATGTGCTCCCAGTCAAAAAAAATTAACGCCAACCTGGCATCAACATCATATCAGCCTCCTAAGAACCTATGGACTCGCATATGGTAGATTTAGCACTACTCGAAAATTCGCTTCTTCCTATGGAGTGTATGCAACAACGCTCTCCCAACGAAGGAAAACCTTTACAAGAGAAGACTCGTACCCGATCCATTTGTGTCCGATGTGTAAGAACGCTCCTGAAACGCTCGAACATCTCCTCCTTCTGTGTGACTGGACAAGGGAAATATGGTTAGATTCAAACATTAAGCTGAAGACATCAACGGAAGCAGTCACTCGAATGGATAAATGGCTCGCAGAGAACTTACCTTCCCAAGTAGGGTCAAAATCGGGTGGAATTCTGGCCGGAGTGCTCTGGCTCATCTAGAAAGAACGGAACGCGAAGGTTTTCCGGAACAGTAAACCACGATCACGGGGAGTAATAACTGAAGCAATTAGCGACCTCAATCTATATGAACACTGGAACCAAAAGAAGGGGAAACAGAGGGAAAGTGAAGAGAGAGGCTTACCAATTGAGGGATGGTCACCACCTCCGTCGGGCTTGTGGAAATTGAACGTCGATGGATCATGGTGTAGTGAATCGCGGCAAGGAGTGGTGGCTGGAATCTGCAGAGACCATCTCGGGCGGCTGATGGGAGGCTTCACGAAGAAAATCGTCGCTCCATCCGCCCTCGCCGCCGAAACCCTAGCCTTGAGGCAAGGCCTGCTCTTCATGAAAAGTCAGAGGGAAGCTTCGCCCAGCGTACTGATGGAACGAAGCACTCAAGTGAAGATTGAGTCAGACTATACATTGCTTGAGAGATACATCACGGGTCGGGCTGAAGCTCCATGGGCCATCCAAACATTAATCAAAGATTGCACAAACCTCTTGGGCTGCTTAGAGGGTGTCTCAGTAACTTCTTGTTTGAGAGAAGAAAACCGGGCTGCGGATTGGATAGCGAAAGCCCACCAGAACGATTCATTTCCTATGAACTGGCTGTCTACTATCCCCATTTCTCTATTTTCGTTGTTATGTAATGACATGAGACCATGCTATGGTAAACTTACTTTTTAGTAATGAAGATGTATTTATCGACCAAAAAAAAAATATCCCGACTCTTAAATTTCATTTCTCATAAGCATTAGACCCACATGCATTTTAATTGAGCGAATGTGAAACAAATTCAATGAAGGAGCGTACATGCAAAATTGAAATAGCAAGAAATCATGAAGGACCAGGAGGAGTCGTCAGAAACCAGAATATGTGCGGAGCAAGAAAGAACAAAAGAAATATACTCTAGGAATGTCCAGCGATATACTTGCTAAGGCATGTAAATCTCGGGAGAGAGCACATATCCACGGTTGAGTGCAGAGTATATTTGGCCAAATATTTGCATGATTCTGGGCAAAAGCTGAATCTTCGGGAGCGAACTAATCAACCAGCAAATTTCAGCTAGTCTAGAGAAGGAAATCGTGGAGATATTTTCTCATTTGAAAGCGCAGTAGGTGGGGGCTAAAATAAGAAAGAAAGTAAAATAACAAAAGGAAGTAAAAGACAAACAGCTTAATGCTTTGCCGAGAATTATTCAGCTAAATATGAAAGGAAAACAAGAGGGGATCAATTTGACTGATTATGCAAGAAAGTGGGAATTCTGGCCAGCCATTCTTGCATTGACAGATATTCAAATCTCGGTGATTGAGGAGCCGAATTTCCTGTCAATCTTGAGCTCGTAAGGATCAAGAGCCGTGAATTGTGCAATGAAATCAGGTAAATAAGAAGGCATGAAATTGATAAAATGGAAGGAATCAAAGCGTTCGAGGCTGAATAGCATACATAAAAAGAAAAAATCAAGCTAGCCATGAAATTGTGCACAAACTTGATCGTGAATCATGGCGATGAGAAAAGGAAACTCAGAAAGTTGCCCATAGAAAGAGATGCTCAGAGCCATTATAAAAGCAGCGGAGAGGAACACAGAAAGGGGGGAGTTTTTCACATCATTGCCTCACCATACTAAGTTTGCCCGTGAAGTGCCTGCACAATACTACTGCGCTCAGCAGCTCATTCTGCTCTCTAACAATATCACTATTCCTATTGAATTGCTGCCCTCATACAGTCCTTGTTTGTTCCACACGTTGTGCTTTGCTTCACTCCACTTCGGCCACTCTCCATTCTCTGGCGAGTTTCCGACAGTGTGTGCAAAGCGCAGCCTCTGTTGTTTTCCCTTGGTGATAGTTGGACAGATATCCGTTAGTTCCACCCAAGTCTGACAATTCCCCAAGAGTCGTGACTCACACCTCCAAACGTGCTGCCCTTGCCATCGCCAAGAATCCCCACCGCTGCTGCTGCATTGTTGCTACTTGCTATTGTACTGCTGCTTGATGTTGCTGCTGCTACACTGCTGTTCATCGCAGCAGTTCGTCACTGCTGTTTATTGCTGTTTGCTACTGCTGCGTCCCTGCTGCTGCTGCTTGTTGCTGTTCTTTGCTCACTGCTGTTCATCGCAGCAGTTCGTCACTGCTGTTTATTGCTGTTTGCTACTGCTGCGTCCCTGCTGCTGCTGCTTGTTGCTGTTCTTTGCTCACTGTTGCTTGCTGCTGCCGCCGTTCATCGTCGTTGCTTTCTACCGTTTGCTGTGTTGCTGCTGTTCGTCACTGTTTGCTGCTGTTCGCTGCTGCCGCCGCTTGCTGCTGTTGCTGCTTGCCACCGCTCGCTGCTGTCGCTGATCATCGTTGCTGCTCGTCGACGTCTGCTGCATTGCTGCTGTTCGTCGTTGTTTGTGGTTGTTTGCTTCTGCTGCGTCCTTGCTGCTGCTGCTCGTTGTCGTTCGCTGTTGCCGCTGCTCGGTGCCGTTCGATTGTCGTTGTTGTGCTGTTCTTCATCGCTGACATTCGCTATTCACTGCTCGCTGTTACATCACTGTTATTGCTGTTGCGATCCCCCTCACTTTAGATCGACTTCTCGTGGATAACTATAACTAAGGTGAGGATAATGTTAGTTTAAATTTGTGGATACTTAATACATGATTTTATCTAGTAATATATTTTCTTTGCATTAACCAAGATATATTAGGGTGTTTGGACCTTTAGACACTAAGGTCAAATCCTTACTATTATCTGGACATGAATCATTGATCTGTAAAAACATTTTTTGAAATAAAGAGAAAATGTACCGAAAGGGCGATAGATTAATCTAGCGTAACCAAGTCCCCGAATCCCTTGAATCTCTTGTTTGTAAAAGTAAAATGTACTCCCGCATTTTACTTGGGTGTCTAATTGACCTATAACCGATTAGTGGCGGCTCCGAAAGGTAAGATAAATGTCATGATTAAATCGGGTACCAAGTTGCAGTCGGATGGGCTTGGGAGAGTCCGCACTAAAAGCGAGCGATTGCCTCATGAGAGGAACCTTTGTTCCCGTTCAGTAAATCCGTTAGCCATCTCCTGGTGGTTCACCTCCAGGAAGGTCGCGACAACTTGGCGACTCCACCGGGGACTTGAATTAAAATTCATAGTGGACTTAGGCCTGAATTTCTCTTTTCGAAAAAAATGTTTTTGCTTGGCAGTGCGGAGATCAGGTACGCCACTAACGTTAGGTGTTAAATGGTTTTGCAGATGAGAGATATAAGGGGTGAAGTGTATGCTAACACTTGTTTTGCAAGGAGGTGTTGTGAACTAATGCTTTAATTTATTGTTGAAGTGGTGTGTGCATCATATAAATTGTTGTGCCTATTTTACATACTTTAGCACTACACATTTGCACACACGTTCCGTGACCAGACCTGGGTCACATACTAGGAAAACAATTAGGATGGTGTTAAGAGGATCCGGCCACATCTGCAGACACGCAGATTAAGAGCCGTCCTCTTTAACCCCACTTTTTCTAGGTGTCGAAAGTGTTCGTCTTTACTCGCAGACCCGCGATAATAACGACAACATTTTGACTAAGCCGGTATCAAGAGGACTCGATTTAGTCAACAAACACGTCTGACTAGTCAGTATGTCCTCCTGGACTATAGTTTCAAGTCTTTTAGTATACCCCACCTATAGGCGTTGAACCTCACATGTACATACACATGTCTTTGTGTTTTACTATCCTTCGTTATCAATGTAAGTGTTCTATACTCATTATCCCTTTTATTTATTACATCGTGTTTCCCAAACGTTTTGTCTCGATCAGTTATATGCCCTCCATGATCAAGTACAAACATTTTCAAATCAAGGGGGCATTTGTTTTGATTGGTACTGAATACCTCTTCAAAGGTACTTTCTCTTATAATGAAATCACTGCAAAAGACCACATCCTCGTTTGATCCGAGGATAAGTCGAGTGCTTTGTTTTCATTACCAGAGACAGTCTCACTGAAGACCCAAATTCCCTTTTCTTTATCATTGCACTGATTTTCTTTTTTTTTTTTTTAAGGAAAATGACATTCAAGAAAAAGATGACCAAGAAACGGGTACCCAAATGGAAGGATGACGACAAGATGGCACAGTTCCAACGTCGAGTAGGCGAGTTGAGAATTGTATTGCTACAACTATTGGATTGCCTAGACAACTTTGCTGCGACTCCACCTCTGCCTCCTGAGTCGCACTTTGTAGGATGCGATTGTCGCGAGAATCGACTAACCTGTTCGATGCACTCCAGAACAAAATTTCCAGGATCGTACGTTAAATCACCAACAAATGATGAACGAATCTACAAAACGTTGGTCCGAATACAATCACAAGGAAAGTATTCTTGTTCCACAGCGTTAATGCCGATTGTCTTCTCAAAGTAGAAACGGAATCCTAATGCCTCGAGAGAGAGAGTTCTGAATTTTCTCTTGTATCTTGTTCATCCGCCGAAGAAGTTATCTTAACTTCCATTAAGAAACTCTCCTCGCACCTCTTCAAAAGGTGTCTCTCAGACACACCTCTTATTAGAGCAAATGGTGTCCCTTGGACACACACATCATGGGCGGACCGACGAAATATAACATCTCCCACTCGCACATGATGGGCTTGATGATGCTCTATCAAGAACATAAGGGCATTCAACATTCATCTACCTTAGAAACAATTCATACTGGCAAGAAAGCCGTGCGACCAGTGAGTACACCTGCACTTGAGAGCTCTAATTATGCACCTGTTAGGGACAACATAATGGCTACAACCCCAAAAATAAATAAACAATTGATGTCTCACAGTGCCCCAGACATATTTTGTTACATGAGTCCAAGTATACCTATCCCTTAAAGGCTATACTTGACTTTTCTCAAAAAACACCATGTATTTACAATTATTTCCGAAAGCCATTTAAGGCGAAATAATTGGTCGACCAGTAAACACATGTGATAGATGTAAAACAACAATAGTCTTCCTTCGCACTCATGTCTCTCTCCATTTCAGAACAACTGCTTTCCTAGACACGTCCCATAAAGCCATATCTATTCATGACCGCCGGTAACATGCTAAAGTAGCAACATTGATCTTCTACTTCAAGAACATAGTCAGAAGTAATATAGGGCACAAAGTAAGGTAAATTATAAATTACCTTAAGAACTCACACGATGAATAAATAGGGATAATTGTACTCATCTCCCTTATTGGTCAAATAAAGCACATGTAGTATGAATTACATGCTATAGTGGATTTCTCTTTCTATAAGAGCGTATGTCATTTATTAATCATATCCACTATACGAATCTTAGCCTAAACATAGTCACATGCTTCTTACGTACTCATGTTTAGCCCGAGTGCTATATCAGCTCGCTTTCCACAGCGCCCAATTTAGTACTCGCATCCGGCTACCTTCAGGCATACATGATTGTGGGACTATCATGTTCGGTCTTATTATATACAAATAACAGACCTCATCTTGATTCCGATCAAGGCGACATTAAATCGTTTTATGTACTAAACTGCTCTTCCAGCATTTATAGTACATATCGTCTCATCTCAACCCTCTTACTATAGCGTTTGAGGCGATTGCTCGTGTGAGTGAGCCAATCATTGCCTGGTGACATACCTTTCAACAATATATGTGTGTTTGTGCTAGTCTTATAACATTGTACTAATTGATAAAACATCAATTCATTACCAAATAAGTACAATACATATACACACATAATCCAGTGATCCTCAACAATATTACATATCATAATCACATTCTACGTAATCCTAGAGACATCCTGTGAGTCAAAAACACGTCTCTTGGAACAGCCTTCGTAAATGGATCAGCAACCATTCTGTTGGTTGAAATATATTGCAGGACTACTTCCTTCTGCGCTATTATATCTCTGATGAAGTTATTCTTTATGTCAATGTGCTTCGTCCTACCATGATACTTGGGATCTTTCACATAGGCAATGGCTGCTTGACTATCGCAATATACTGTCACTGGTCTTGGGACATCAGTGACAATGGCTAAATTTTCCAAGAAACGTTTTAGCCATACTCCTTCTTGCACTGCTGCAGAACATGCAATAAATTCTGCCTCCATCGTAGATAAAGCTATGCATGTCTGTTTCTTGCTATTCCAAGAAATTGCCCCATCATTAAGCAAGAACGCATATCCAGACGTCGATTTACGCTCATCTAGGTCTCCTCCCCAATCAGCATCAGAGTATCCTAATAAGCGTAGATCACTCCCTTGATAGCAAAGTCGATAGTCCATAGTGCCTTTCAAGTATCTCAAGATCCTCTTAACTGCTTTCCAGTGTGCTGGACCAGGATTTGATTGTTATCGGCTTACTAACCCCACAGCATGACATATGTCGAGTCGAGTACACATCATAGCATACATCAAACTTCCGACAGCACTAGCGTAAGGAACAGTTACCATTTCTTTCTTTTCTTCTAGAGTCTTAGGACACATTTTAGTACTCAGGCCTTCGCCTTGCATGACAGGGGTATCAATGGGATTACAATGCTGCATATTGAAGCGTTCAAGAATCTTCATTATATAAGACTCTTGTGACATAGCAAGGAGTTTCTTTGATCGATCTCTTTCAATCTTAACTCCCAATATATATGCAGCTTCTCCCATGTCCTTCATTTCAAAATTAGAAGACAACCATTCTTTTATGGTTATTACCAAACCCTTGTCATTCCCAGCCAACTGAATATCGTCCACATAAAGAGATAAAATCATAAATTTATCCTCGGACCGTTTGATATACACACAGTGATCCTCTTCGATCATCGTGAACCCAAAAGAAATTATGGCTCGATGAAAACGAAAATACCACTGTCTAGACGATTGCTTAAGACCATAAATTGAGCGATGAAGTTTGCAAACTTTACGCTCTTGACCTTCAGCAATGAAACCTATCGGTTGCTTCATATAGATTTCTTCATCTAGTTCTCCATTGAGAAATGCTGTCTTTACATCCATTTGATGTAATTCTAGGTCCAAATGTGCAACAATGGCTAGGATAAGGCGTATGGAGGCAAACCTTACAACTGGTGAAAAAGTTTTCTCATAGTCTACACCCTCTTGTTGAGTATAGCCTTTTGCCACAAGGCGAGCCTTATACTTTTCAATGGATCCATCCGCCCTTCGCTTAATCTTGAAAATCCATTTATTTCCAATAGCCTTGCGATCGAGTGGTAGATCAACCAAGTCCCAGACGTGGTTTGTCCTCATAGACTCCATTTCGTCTTCCAAAGCTTTTCTCCATTCTTCCTTGTCAGGGGATGAGAGAGCCTCTTGAACTGTCTTAGGCTCCGCATCGTCTTGTGGAGCAATCATAAAAGCTTCCCCTTCAATCTCAAAACGACGACGGGGAATACTTTTACGACTACTTTTACGCAATTGAACTTCTTGTGAATTCAGTTCGTCAGGCGATGCAACACTCCCACTAGGTCTTGTATGTTGAGGTAAATCTGTATTTCTCTCAATAACATTAGTGGGTGTGTTATCGGGATCTTCCATCTCATGTAATTGGAAGTCCTTATCGATCTCACCTCTACTAGGAAAATCGTTCTCCAAGAACGTGACATCTCGTGACTCCATTTCAGTCACACTTCCATCAGCTTGTTCACCTATGAACATGTACCCTTTGGAGTATTCGGAGTATCTAATAAAGATACACTTCTTCCCTCTAGGGCCTAATTTGCCATATTTATGAGAAGAATCGTGAACATATGCTGCACATCCCCAAGGTCGTAGATTACTTAAGTCCGGTTTCCTACCAGTCCACAATTCATAGGGGGTGGAAGCAACTGACTTAGAGGGCACACGATTAAGTATATAGGCAGCAGTCAATAACGCATCTCCCCAATATGAGACAGGGAGATTTGCCTGCGCCATCATAGACCTAACCATTTCCAAAAGGGTTCTATTCCTTCTTTCTGCAACCCCATTTTGTTACGGAGTACCAGGAATAGTTAATTGTCTTACAATTCCCTTTTCATCACAAAGAGCTTTGAATTACTCAGATAGATACTCACGTCCGCGATCGATTCTCAATGCCTTTATTGTTTTGTTCAACTGATTCTCTACCAAAGCTATAAACCGCCTAAAGCAATCCAATGCTTCGGACTTATGGAAGATCAGAAAAACATAACCGAAACGCGTGAAGTCATCTATAAAAGTGATGAAATATGAGGCTCCATGCCTTGCCCTCACATTTAAAGGACCACAAATGTCAGAATGTATAAGTTGCAACAGAAGTTCAGCTCTGGTTGCTTTACCAAATGGTTTTCTAGTTATTTTTCCCGCTAAACAATGTTCACATACGGATAGTTCTACATTAGCGAGTGACCCCAAAAGGCCTTCTCTTGCTAATCGTTTCATTCTTTGTAACCCGATGTGACCCAGTCTCGCATGCCAAGTACTTGCATCAATCTCCACATTACTAGAAGATGCAATTAAAGAAAAACAACCATCAACATTAACTTTGTACACATCATAGTTAATGTCTAATACCCTAAAACCATTCAATACATAACCAGAACCGTAATAAACTGTTCCAAACAAAATGTCAACACAATCACCATGAAAATTAAAAACATAACCTAAGCTAAGAAGAACAACTACAGAGACCAAGTTTCGCCGAATATCTGGAGCATAGAAGACATCATGTAGGAATAGGTTTCGACCATCACGAAATGTTAATTTACATGTGCCGATACCCTTCACTTCAACTCTTGAGTTATTTCCAACATATATCCATCTTCTTCCAGGCTGTATCCGACGATACTCCACAAATGCTTCTCGATCTCTAGCTACGTGGTCTGTTGCTCCTGAGTCTACAGTCCACATTGGATGAGATTCAGCAAGCATTACAGTGCTAGAAACGAAAGCATTACTCAAAGTAATAGAATAATGTGGTACCTTTTTCGGCCCAGTGCATTCACAAGCGAAGTGGCCCAATTTGCCACAATTGTAGCACATCATCTTGGCCTTGTCCTTCTTCCCGCCACGCTTCTTGCGTTGGAAGGTCTTAGCTCTCTTGGGTGCTTGATCAGTCTCTTTCCCTTTGTTGTTGAATTTGTGGTTCCTTTTGCGCTTAAAGCCCGAAGCTTTGCCCGAACCTGATTCAGCAACATAAGCATGGGTAGAGGATTTTGCAGCCTCTAGGCGCTCATCTTCTAATTCCAAATGGCGCGCAATATCGTCAAAAGTGACGATATTCTCATTGTGCGTCATATTGATTTTCATATGTTCCCAGCTGTCAGGAAGAGACCTTATAACAGCCTGAACTTGCTGTTCGTCAGTTAAGGTATGACCTGCCGACTTTAGCTCACGTATCATGTTTGACATTTCCCGAAGATGCTGCCTCATTGATAGATTTGAGCGCTTCCGGTATGTGTCAAATTTGATGGTGAGCCTCCTCAACTTAGTGGCAGACGTACCTCCAAACTTATCTTTCAAGGCAACCCACATAGCTTGAGCTTTGTCATAACTTTCAAACTCACACATGAGATCATCTTGCATACAGCTCAGCAACGTGATGCGAGCAATGCTATTTTTCTTTTTCCAAGCTTGATAAGCTTCTTGATCTCTTTTATGTTGAGCAGAAGTACCATGCTCAGGTTCATCCATGGTGTGGTTGAGGGTTTCCAAAACCTCTTGCTCCTCAAGGATATATTGAACTTTTCGGTGCCAAATGTCATAATTGTCACCGTTCAGTTTCTCACCCTTATTGAGGTCAGCCACAATGGTCTTGGATGCCGAAGCCATAATCACTATCTACTATACATTGACATAATAAACACAGAATCAATACTAGCACATTTTCCACATAAACACACATTTTAATTTGCAGCAAAAACAAACTAAATTAATGATAATTCAACAAAAAAGACACCAAAACGAAAGTTCACGATGTTCCCAATCAGCTTTGGCGTACAATTGTTCTACTATCATTAACTTATTTAATTTGTACAAATTTTAAGTTCTAGGTGAGAATTTCTTCTAATTCTACCAACCTACGAACTCCCACTAGACTAGATAATTCACACAAAAATATCTAAAACAATGATCACATCCTTTCTAGTAATCATATAGCATGGCATGATGTAAATCAACAAATAGAACATTCATGCAACAAATATAATCAACAGTGGAATTCATGACGTAAGGATCTCCAGCCATTGTTTTAATATGCTCAAAATTAGGAAATTGCAAGCATGTCAAACCAAATAAACATGCCATCAATGAACCATTGCTCTACATAATCTTTATGTGGTCATTTACATGTAAGCCAGCTTCTGTATTTCCAAAACCATAGGGAAATACAAGTAAAATGCAATAATACCCCAAAAATACACGTATTTAGGGTTCCGTATGCATTTTCAAACCTTTTAAAGCTTCAAACATATAAAATAACTACATCACAATGTAGAGAATTTCAATACGAACACAACGGTACCAACCACAGCCCGAACGGACATTCCACGTGCCCACACGCGCCACCTAAGTGCGCTGCGCGTGTGGCACACGCGCCTGCCCTATTCGGGCTTCTGAACCGGTCCGACCGGTCTGACCGTCGACCGGTCCAACCGGTTGACCGGTCAAGGGTCGGGTCAACTGTCGGGTCGGGTCGCGGGTCGGGTCACGGGTCGGGTCGGGTCGCCGGTTGCCGACGGTCGACCGGCCTGCCGGCCGGCGGCGAGATGACGTCATCATGACGTCAGCATGTCGGTTACCGACAGTTTTGCTGACGTCATCGATGACGTCAGCACGCGCCGCTTGGCCGACGCGCCCGTGCTGTCCACGCGCTGGCAGGGCCAGCGCCTTGGGCACGTGGCTCCCACGCGCCGCGGCTTCTGGCCGCGCGTGTGGGTGCGTCCGGCGTCTTCTGGCGGCGCTCGACCCACCGTTCTGCTCGTCTCGGCGAGTTCTTCAATTTTACAAATTAAAAAATTATTTTCTCAATAAAAAAGTTTTCGAAAAACATCCGAAACGAACGGTCACCCGTAACGTTCAAACCCGTTCTTCGTCTCAATTCATGTTCGTCGACTCATCTTGCAATTACCGAGCAATGAATATGTAGACAGTATGAAGTTCATCATCATGATCTCCATATCAAACAGCAAGCGTAAAAAAATCAACAGGAAAACAAGGCAGAGATCATAACCGAGGCTCTGATACCAATGTAGGATGCGATTGTCGCGAGAATCGACTAACCTGTTCGATGCACTCCAGAACAAAATTTCCAGGATCGTACGTTAAATCACCAACAAATGATGAACGAATATACTACACGTTGGTCCGAATACAATCACAAGGAAAGTATTCTTGTTCCACAGCGTTAATGCCGATTGTCTTCTCAAAGTAGAAACGGAATCCTAATGTCTCGAGAGAGAGAGTTCTGAATTTTCTCTTGTATCTTGTTCATCCGCCGAAGAAGTTATCTTAACTTCCATGAAGAAACTCTCCTCGCACCTCTTCAAAAGGTGTCTCTCAGACACACCTCTTATTAGAGCAAATGGTGTCCCTTGAACATACACATCATGGGCGGACCGACGAAATATAACACACTTAATAAACTGAACAAAGCCCACTGATGTCAACTCAAGTAGTAAAGTTGTAACAAGTGCTAGTTCGTCTCGGAAGCCAAATGCCTCGCTCCGGAAGAGGTATGAAGAGGGTGATCCAGAAGTCGGTACATTGGAGCAACCAAGCGGCAAGTATGACTACCATGTGCTGTACTCTAGACCGCCGAGTGCTGATATTGACATCAAGGACATTATACCCACCGGATGGGATGATTTGCTAGATGATGAAGCTGCCTAAACGATAGGCAATGTCGTTTACCATTGGAACAAGATGATAGGATGAGTTCGAATAGCCTAGAGAGGGGGCATTTTTAATTATTCGCACACTCGTCTGCGTAGGAGTCTTTCTTATTTTTCAGTTTTTTTATTGCTTTTCAGGATGTGATTGCTTTCTAGTACTTTCCTTTTTCAATAATGTAGTTCAATCCTTTAGTTCAATAAAATTGCAGTTCATAAAAATGTTCATGTTTTGAGGGCATGTTGAAGTATACCAAATAAGCCCTATGATGAAATCTCTCTGAAGGTTGGGCTTTTGCATAATCCCTCCAAAATTTGTGAAAATCAAAATTTTTGGCATGCATAACACCTCGCATTAAAAAAAAAAAAGAAAACCTGTTGATACTTTGAAATAAAGGGGCTTGACAGATTCCGATGATCTAGCGGAGGAATAAACCCTTGAGTTTTTACAGACCGAGTTGCAACTTGATATTGCCATTCATTATCTCACCTTCACAAAACTTCCTTGGAACATTCTTGCATTCAAGATTCAAGGGAAGATTGACAACACATCATCAGTTCCTAACATATGCTCTTGCATTTAATGCAGATGATAGAAATGCATTAGTTTGGCAGAGGCTAAATCACCTTCAAACGTGTCCTTGAGGAAATGGTGGTATTCGCTCTAATTTAAGCTCGAATTGCTTTGAAAATAGACTTAATTCTTTTTCTGTTTTTTTAATAGAATTTGCAAAGATGGAAAAGATCAATGTGGGCAAATCTCATATTGATAAAGGATTGTCTCCTAATTGGGCGTGAAGCTATCTCTAAGAGTGAAAAGGAGTGTTCTCTCTTAAAAGTCCCTACGCGCCAGTGACAGTCGACAAGGTGGGGGCAAGCTGCTAGCAAATGTGGAGATGTAACAGAACGGAGACTAAAAAGGATCACCCAACTTTTGAAAATTAGCGTATCCCAAGATCAATCATGGAAATGACACCCCATTTTTTTTTCACAGGTGACAAGCTAAGGGGCATGTACGATCGAAGTCCTACAAGTGCCGATTGGTTCGAGGATGCCTTTTTGTGTAAATTGAGTAACAACTTGTTTTGTTCGGGGGCAAAGAACGGACTTGAATGGGTGACTAGTCAAAGATCTAGAGTCCCAAATCTTTGTAGAGAACCTCTCTGAGCTCTCCTTTCAAAGAGGGACAAGGCACAACACCCAATAGTTTTGACCTAACACTTGGTCTTTTGCATATATGCTTGTGTCTTTGTGGTAATCAAGTCTTTCATGATACAATGGCTTGTCTATCCAAAAATTGCAAGGTCACTTGTGATGAACCGGTGAGTTGATGGAATGTTCAAACTTTCTCAAATGAGGTTTTGCATGATGTTTTTTCTATCTAAGTCACCAATCTCCTTTGAAATTTGTCTAGTCAGACGATTTAATGAATGACATGTGGTGCTGAGAATGCTAAATTAGGCGTGTTAGGATGATGAAAGGCAAGCTCTATCCTACACACGGACCTACGTATCTTGGACTCAACTTTTCTTTCTTGCCAAATCGGAAGGTTCCTTGCATTGGCGACACCTTAAGGAAGACATGATCGCCCACTTGAAATTCCAAAGGTCTGTGTCTCCGATCCACATAACTCTTCTGATGACTCTGAGTGGTCTAAGCTTGTCTCGGATAATCTTAACTACCTCGATTGACTGTTGAACCAACTCTGGACCCATTATACTCCTTTCACCAACCTCATCCCGACAAACTGGAGTTCTGCAAGATCTGCTATACAACGCCTTAAAAGGTGCCATTATGATACTTTGCTAATAGCTGTTATTGTAGGCAAACTCGATGAGGTGTAACTGTTCTTCTCAACCTCCTTTAAAGTCTACTACACAAGCTCGTGATATGTCCTCGAGCATCTGAATCGTTCTTTCAGACTGACTATCTGTCTACGGATGATAGGCCGTGCTATATTGTAGCTTTGTCCCCATAGCCGTCTAAAGATTTTTCCAAAAGGTTGCGATAAACTTAGGATTTCTGTCTGACGTAATTGTAATTGGCACTCCATGAAGCTGGACTATTTGTCGCATATATAGCTCGGCGTACCTATCCATTGCGAAATCTTTTTCCACTACCAGAAAATATGTTGACTTAGTCAATCTATCGATGATAACTCAAATTGAATCGTGGCCTCTCTGGCTCCTTGGTAATCCCATGACAAAATCCATAGTAATGTGTTCCCATTTCCATTCGGGAATTTCCAATGGTCGCAATAATCCACTAGGCTTACAATGTTGCACCTTCACTTGTTGGCACGTTAAACATTTGGCAACCTGCTTAGCTACATCCACTTTCATTCCATTCCACCAATAGTGCTGACGTAAGTTTTGATACATTTTCATATTGCCCGGATGAATGCTATAGTTGCTACGGTGAGCTTCTGCTAATATTTCCTCTTTAAGATCCGCGTCATTGGGCACGCACAAACATCCACGAAACTTTAAGATTTCATCCTCGGACACTTGAAAGTCGGTTTTCCTCTTAGCTGTATCCATACTCAAAATCTTTTGAATCTCATGGTCCGTAGATTGTAATACTTTAATCCTCACCTGAATCTTCGGTTCAATACTCAAGGTAGCTAACAGACTCGAGAGGCGACTTACCTCAAAATTGAATTCCGCCCCTTCGAGTAGGGTCCACTCTTTAAAAATCATTTGCGCAATGCTTAACTTCCGAATAAGTGCATCCGCCACTTTATTGGCTTTTCTGGGGTGGTGCAGAATATCGCAATCATAATCCTTCAGAAGCTCCATCCAACGACATTGTCTCATGTTCAATTTCTTTTGGGAAAATAAGTACTTTAGGCTCTGATAGTCTGTGTAGATTTGAAAGCTTTCTCCACATAAATAATGCCTCCAAATCTTTAGCGCGAAGATGATAGCCGCAAGTTCCAAATCGTGCGTTGGGTAATTTAGCTCGGAGGCCTCAATTGTCGTGATGTGTATGCAACCACTCTTCCATGCTGTATTAACATGCATCATAATCCCTTTAGCGATGCATCACTGTAGATTTCATATTCTCCGGGACTTGACGATATTGTCAACACGGGTGCGGTAGTCAACTTGTGCTGAAGCTCCTGAAAACTCCTCTCACATTTATATGTCCATTCAAACCTTGTTTCCTTCTTTAGTAGACGCGTCAAAGGAGTAGCTATCGCGAAGAACCTTTCCACGAATCTTTGATAATACCCTGCCAAGCCTAAGAAACTCAAAACCTTTGTCACTGTCGTCAGTCTCGACCAATTCGTAATTGCCTCAATCTTTGTTGGGTCCACTGAAATTCCATTTCCAGAAACCACATGTCCAAGAAATGCTACCCGATTTAGCCAAAACTCTCACTTACTAAACTTGGCATAGAGTGCGTGTTCTCTTAGGATCTGTAGAACCATCCTTAGATGTTGCTCATGCTACTTAGGGCTTTTCGAATATAGCCAAATGTCGTTGATGAAAACGATGATGAACTGATCCAGAAATTCCTTAAAAACCCGATTCATTAAATCCATAAAGGCAGTTGGGGCATTAGTCAGTCCAAATGGCATCACTGTAACTCGTAATGTCCATATCTCGTCCGATAGGCCGTTTTCGGTATATCCTCCTTCTTAATCCTTAGTTGATGGTAGCCCGTTCTTAAGTCTATTTTGGA
Organism: Syzygium oleosum; assembly: GCF_021117445.2. Classification (NCBI taxonomy): domain Eukaryota; kingdom Viridiplantae; phylum Streptophyta; class Magnoliopsida; order Myrtales; family Myrtaceae; genus Syzygium; species Syzygium oleosum. Next base: position 2,285,297 of record NW_026607520.1, on the reverse strand, counting down.
GAATACTGAAGCCCCTTGCAGTTGATTGAACAAGTCATCTATTTTTGGTAACGGATACTTGTTCTTGACGATCACTTGATTCAACTGCCGATAGTCAATGCACCCATGCAATGAACCAATTTTTTTTTTACAACCAACACTAGTGCTCCCCACAGTGACGCACTCAAGCGAACAAATCCCTTATTCAACAACTCTTGCATCTGCACCTCTAACTCTAATTCTGACAAAACCATCCTATAGGGCGCTCTAGAGATTGGCTCTGTCCCATGGCCAACTCAATTACAACTCTCACTTCTCTCTTAGGTGGTAATCCCATTAATTCCTGAGCAAAGACATCGAGAAGATTACACGCCTCGGCTATGTCCTCTAGCCTTGATTCCTTACCTAGCTAGTCAATCATGGTTAACGAATAACCTTGGCAACCCTCATCCAATAAGTTAATCACAAGATAACTATCTCTCCACACCTTAAAGACAGAGCCCAAACCATCAAATTTCAATCCAACGGTCTCTCAAAACAAATCACCCTGGTTCTTTACAAAATCCGAAATTTCCAAGCGATAACTCATTCATCAAAATCTTGTCAAAAGATATCATCAGTAATTTCGAAATCCATAAACTGATTACGTATATTCACCATGAGCAATTATACGTCTTACATGACCATTCAATCTATAACTTCAAAAATTGCTTGTAATACACCAAATATTATCACACGTCGCATTTAGACCTTTAAGACAAATCCTTCGCTTCCTTCCCAGCTATAGCGCACACCCTTCATTGTGCCTGCTGTGACACCCCCACCTCGGGGTCATTAACGTGACGTCCCATTTATTATTATCTTTCTTTACACAAGCGGAAGCATAATTTCGGGACAATCACGTTTAGAACAACAGCGGAAATTTAGACAAGCAGCATCATGAATAAACCTTATGTTTACAGGGCATGCAAACATGTTTTAACAAGCCCTTAGCAAATAACACATATTTCACACGCACTATGAATAGCAAAACTTGACTTGGGTTATCCTATACCCACTATGGCTTCTCGCTCCTCGCTTATTCACCTCTACCCCGGTCCCGTCCGCCTGGCCATCTCACATCCCACCTGTGACTTTATCCCGGAGCCAGCCCGCACGCACCGCCAAAGCACCGTTGAACCCCCATAGGGATCCAACCTATTCTCCGTCCACATAGCGATACCACGCCACGTATGGATGAGGTACCAGGTCCGTTAGGCCCACATCGAACATCGCAAGCGTCGTGATTCGGCAGTAGGCGCGGTCTTCTCTGTCATCCATCACGGTGAGCACTTCGGCTCTCTACTCCACGGGATTGCCAACACGAGCTGGGGGAGATGCCATCCTACGGACCTGAAAAAGGGAAACAACGGGGAATGAGTCGGGGAGACTCAGCAAGTGAAAACACTAATATCAAGCGAGGATATATCGATCGCCGTTAACATAAGTCGGCCCTTACCACACCCGCACCGATGGCAGATCAATAGCAAAGTTCAAACAAGAGAACATCATGCACGGCCACATCATGTACACTTTACCAACCAAGGCTCGGTTCTATCTCCAAACAACATCAAACATGAAACATGATCAAACTAAGAAAATGAACCAACTACGACCAACCAAACAACCGAGAAACGGTCCAAGCAAACCACGTCACAACGCATCTCAACATCCTTTCCCGATATTAAGGAATTCACTTACCCAATGATTTCAAACAAGAACTAGAGAAACGGGTTACGTGTGAAGAACACAAGAACTTTAATGACTCTCGAGCGATTCTTGGCGTGTTGCTTGAGCATGTGGAAGGTGGGTTGTCGACTTTGAGCTCCCTAGTTGCCGAACAACAAGAAGAGGCACGGGCTAGTTGGTGAGCTTTTTATGTGGCCGCACAACAAGGAAGATGAGGGCTAGGTGGTGAGGCTCTCGTTCTCTCTTTCACTTGGTGTGAAAACAAGAAGCAAGGAACCAAGAAACAAGACGGTGATGGCTTGAGAGTGGCATGAGAATGGAGGATGGCGTGAGAGAGGAGGAGGGGGGGTAGGGGAACTTCACGTGAGGCTTTTCTTTCTCTTCCTCTTTACATATAGCAAGCCAAGGTCAAGAGAGACAAAAATGTCATTTTCACAAGGGTCCCTAAAGTCTTATGGCCATTAATGTGTGTCATGATGGAGGGGTCCCTAAAGTCAAAAATCATTCAAGGCTTGTCATGATGATGTGCCCCAAAGTCTAACTTCAATTAATACAAGCCATTAATGATCCTTATCTCTTCCTCTCTTTCAACTCTCTTGGCCGACTCTCTTCTTGGCCAACTCCCCTCTCTCTCTCTCTTTATTAATAGAAGACTTTTCTTGGTCACTACTCAAGACCATTAATGCATGTCATCATGGAGGGCCACCAAAGTCTACCTTAATTAATAAGGGTCATCATGAAGATGACCTAAAAGTCTAAACCAATTAATGAAACTTGGAGGATAAGCTTTGATTTGGTCAAGGCTTCTAGGTTCTTCTAACAATTTCCAGACCGTGGACTCCCTAGAGTCTTCTGGATTTACTAAATTCTCACGCAAATGACTCGGCCCAATCGGGTCACGCGAAATAGACCAATTGGCACAAAAACCACAACCCGCGCCATACTTAATCACAAGATTTTCTTAGGGTTTTCCATGATAAGCACACATAATAATCTCGATCAACCCAAGGTTCGGCGTAGGAATGTCCTCAAATATCACCAAAAGACATCAAGTTGAGATTCCAACGTTCTCATATAGAAATTGATAAATCTTTGAAATCTGACAAAACCGGACAGCTTTGCACTGTTCACGAAATCGGACTTGAAAATATAGTAAATGGACTCCGAAAATTCTCAAATTTGAATATGTCATAAACAAGGCCTTAACAAACATTTCTCGTGAAGAACACAGATTCGGAATCTTTCTGTAAACACCATTTTTAGTAGCTCAAAGACAGACTAAAAATAGTTTATTGGAACAGAATTCTTGTTTCTCAAAGTAAGCTCTGTCCCGAATCCAAATCATCTCGAAAAATTCCCAAATTTATATACGTTAGAGAAAAAGAAGTTATCAACAACTTTTGTGAAGGAAACGTTTCCAAAATCGGCACAGAAAAGCTTGTAGAAAATAAAGAAAGGGTGAACATCACCGAAATATCAATTCTGGGGCAGTTTTACACGGTCCGAAAATCAGGCCATCGTACCACTCATATCAACTCCAAAAAAATTCTGAAATTAAAGTATGTAAAACTTTAAGATGTTTGGAGAAACTTTCAAGAAGAAAGTGTTTGGAAATTCGGATCACAAAAGTCTCCGCAAAAATAACAAAATGAAGGGGTACAAAGGATCCGAAATTAGGCTTTCCAAAACAAGAGTAAAAAATTTAGTTCCGATTGGAAAACTACCAAACTTAAACCATAGCCATTTCCTAGGAACTGAAATTGAGGATGTTACACCTGCAGTCGGTCCTGGTTATTCTGCAAGGCGGCTTCCACTTGATGTCTTACCCGTGGTTGCTTTTGTTGCATTGGCGGCCTAGCTTGTCATTTTGGGCAGTTTCTCACTTGGTGACCATGTTAGTCACTTCCAAAACACGCTCCAGGTCCACCTGGGCAAGGGCTATTCCCGTGCCTCCTTTCACAAGACCGACATGCAACGTTAGAGTAGTAGCTCAGCTTTCTAAAGTTCTTTCTCACTGGAGGGACAAATCGCCTATTCCCAGTCATAGGCTTATTTCCAAAGTTTCTATTGTCCTTAGCCGGCGCGTACTGCGATCTAGAAGTGGCAGTCCTTTCTGTCATGTCCCGCTCAACCATTTGAGCCCTCTTGTAGAGCTCATTATAGTCCCTTAGATTCAGGAGTATCAACTGACTACAGAGATTTGGTTTCAGTCCATCTTGGAACCTCCTCGCCCTGTCCATAGGTTCTTCCACCATTCTTGGTGCGAATTTAGACAATCTTGCAAATTCCGCCTCGTACTGATCCAGAGTCATCTGGTTTTGACAAAGTTGTAAAAACTCTGCCATTTTCTGTTCTTGTGCAGTCTCAGAGAAGTATTTCCCATTGAAGGTCTCAACGAAGGCAGTCCAATTTGGGATCGTGCTTATAGGAAAAACCTTACCTCGGGTGGCCTTCACCAATCATTTGTTACACCCTGAAGTTGATACACCACTAGGGTCACCTTTTCTTCCTCCGTGTACTCCAGCAGTGTAGAGGCTTTCTCCAATTCTTGAACCCAGATAGTAGCAGTCTCGGGATCTCCCTTCCCGTTGAACTTGGACGGTTTCAGCTTTAAGAACTGCTCCATCAGTTGGTGCATAAGGCGATTCCATTCCCATGATTACCATTATTCCTATTATTTCCGTTATTCCCATTATTTCCATTAGCCCTATTGATAGCGGCAACAACGGCCTCAGTATTAGTAGTAATAGTAGCAACTTGTTCTTGAGTCTGCCTACCCATCAAGTTTCCAATCTCTGCAAGTACCCTCAAAATCTCATCCACTCTGTGATCCACGACAGCTCTAGCTCGTGAACCCTATCGGCCCCTTGTCCCCCTTCCTCGGCTGCTCATTCTCACAGGGTTCTCTCACCAGACACCTAAACTGCTATAATTTCATCCAGGAATTCGAGACCTAAGCCATATCTACTCAAGTCTAGTAGTTCTAGGCAGTAAATCACGACAATGAGCATAGGACAAGCAGCCACCAAAACAAGCATCAAGAGCATATAACTAGTAGGATTCTCAATCTTACCGTACTCTTTGCAGTGCCTGCAATCACGAACATCACCAAGCAAGCATCTAGCAATCACAAGCACATATTCATAGGGCATGCATTAAGCATTCTAAACTTGTGATCAAACAGGTTTCCCTAAGTGACTACCCCAAAGTCATCGTCCTTATCACTCCAAGTCTCGACCAACTTGGATCGAGCTAACCATGCTTTGATTCCAATTCAACGAGGATGTCACGGCCCGAACCCCATCGAGCACGCAACATCCTTCCGAGGTCATCAAGTATGCGACATCCCATGACTTGTCGCCGACCCAATCGAAACACTAGTGATTAAACGCACGCGGAAGCGAATACGAATACTCCATACAACATTCAAATAAACGGGATAGTAAGGAAAATACTTCCCATAAAAACCGGCAAGTCATTATAAGCTCACAAAGATAACTCAAGGAGGTTTACACAATTACAAGCCTCACACGAAGCCACTTCCTAACTAGGCCACGGATACAAAAGGGAGGTTGACTTAAACTCCTCTACAACAAGGCATCCAAAAGGATGATACATCCAATGTCCAACATCACCCCGGAACTCCGAACTGCACATGACGACTACTCGTCATTCCAAGCCTGAAAATGTTTAAAAAATGGGAGATGAGATAAATCTCAATAAGTAATTACCTAAGCCTTGCTTAGTCTAACGCGTACCTCCGAACAATCCTAATCATGCAATACCGACATCCAACATGTCATAACAATCACAGGCACCCTTATCTCGCCTCGGCACATATGTAAGCCCTGCACGTTAGAATCCCGCCACAACATGGCCAATTGCTCATCAAGCTTGTACAACGCAATTCAAGGCATAATCATGCATAACACGGTTAATAATCTAGATGTGCTCATCAATTAACTCAGGCAAAGCATTCCCCAATGCAAATTGCACTCCTTAAGTCTAGATTATTAATGACACCTCGGGCCACTAAACTCCCGCCGGTCTTTTGGCGTAACCAGGCATCGTCCCGCTATGTCGGCGACGGCAATGTTAGGGATCGAACACCCCCCGGCAAGTCGGGTACCCAACGGCATTCCACTTAGGAGCATCGATCCGGCCTCCACCGCGATCGGCATCGTCTGGGATCGAACACCCCCCCGGCAACCCCAGGAACAAGATGGCATCCGAACTCCCGCCGGGCATCGTCTAGAACTCCGGCCTGGACTGAACGTGTCGTGACCATGTACACACCTCAGCAATCATTACCAATTCTTATCTTTGTAAATTAGCTCAATGTCAACTAAATCCGTCAAAATGCCATGATAACACCGAATAATTCTCAAGAGAGAAAAACCGAGAATGTACAAAACCGGGTCCAAATCGGTCAGTTGCGTAGTGACCGAAATCCATTTGAAATAAATAGTAAATCAACTCCAAAAATTCTGAAATTTGGATATGTTGTACAAAACATCTTGGTAAACATTTTTCATGAAGGATACAAAATCCAGTTCTAACTTTAAATGCCTCGTTTTGATACTCAAATCCGGACAGAACCCGATTCGCTCGGACAGCCCCTCACACCATCAAAATACAACTCATTCAGTACCCAAATCACTTTGAAAAGCTCTGACATTTTTATATGTCATAGAAAAAAATGTTTTTAACAATTTTTGTGAAGGAAGTTTGTTGAAACGAGGACTGCAAAAATTTGTAGAAAATCGGAAAGACCAAAAGGTCGGGTGAACAGTAACTCCGGCAGTTTTGAGACTGTCCGAAAATGGACTTTCGAATGACCCCAAATGATCTCCAAAAATTATAGATTTAATATATGTCATACTTCAAGATGTTATAAACAACTTTCATGAATAACACTTTCACAAATTCGGCCCACAACAGTCAAAGAGAAAATAGCAAAGTCCAGCTACGCAGCAGCAACCCTATCGGAAATCAACCAACAAGCACCACCAACCAAGTATAACTAGCCACTAAACCAACTATCCACAGCCCTTAAACCATCCCTAACGTGTCCATTAGTAACCCATTATCCTAACTAAGGCTTAGGGAACACTTACTCTTAGCCTAAGCAAGAAAACCGAGCAACGGGAGCAATAGAGAGCCTTAGCACGGCAACGGCTACTTCGGTGAAGCAACAGTGAGGGTGGACGACAGGTGGCAGCTCAAGTGGTCGGTGATGGTGTCAGGGTGATCGTGGGTGGTGGTGATGACGAGAGGGAAAAGGGGTTGGTCAAGCCGTGAGCAGCAGCAAGAAACCGAAGCAGTGAAGCAGAAACATCAGCCCAAGAAAGAAATAGAAGCAGCAGCGAAGTAGAACCAGTGGAGCAGAAACAGAACACACGAAGAGCAGCAACTGCCAAGAAGGAAAAGAAAAGAAGAAGAAGAAGAAGAGAGAGAGGAGTGGGTGAGAGTCAAAGGCATGGGCAGCGGCAGCGTGAAGCGAAGAATGCGCAGCAAGTCGGCAACAATATGGGTTCAAGGCGAAACAGGCGATCACGTGAGGGAAGGAAGAAGTCAGCGGAAAAGCAGTCAACAAGTGGGGGCAGCGTGGGAGGTCAGCGGGAAAGAAGGAGAGGAGAGAGAGAGAGAGAGGAGAGAGAGAGGAGCGAGGGGGAGGTCCAACATTAGCCACAAAATATTTTGCCCAATTTTTCTTTTTCCAAATTTCTGATCAACCCGATAATTGGCCACGTTTAACAAGACGACGTCCGACAAATTAGTCATGGAAATCTTGAAACTTCGATATCCAGTTCGGATTCTAATTAATGGCAAAATTCAATCGAATGCGACTTTAGTGTATCTCGAACTAACGGACAACTTTTAGGAATTACGCATATCAACTCGTGGCCAATTCGATATCGAGCCACATCTAAGTTTACTCGAGCCATGGCGACTTCGGTTGTCATGTAATTGTGAGGGTCAATCACTAGTTCCGAATGACGCGATCGTTCGAATTAGGTTTAGGATCAATCGAAATTCATACAATGGCCAAGCAGAATCACTCGCGATCCAATTGCATGACATTTGCGAATCATTCCATAACCATCTTTAGATCGGCCTTTAACGGCCCAAAATATTTCCTTGCCAATCCTTATGGTTGAAGTGTCAATCCATGGCCAAGTTCTTATGTCCACGTACTTGATTCCTAGCTAGCCATTCCCTAACGGTTAGTCTACTCGAGAGTAATCAATTTCGAGCGAGATTTCACTGAAAGCGCATTGAAGAAATATTCATTTCATAAATCCCAAAAATTGGTTCAAATTTAGAATGTCACGGCATTTCTTTCTCTATCATACACACTTTTATCCATTGCGTAACCCAGTTGAGCTTGTAAATTCATTTCTCAAACCTGTTTGGTGTGATCATCCCCCACATTGGGGCGAGGAAAATGAGTTGCTACATTGAGACAGCATGATTCGGAGCATGGACTGTAGATAAAAACCCTGAGAGTTCAAAAGAACTGAATTGTTGACAGCACATTTAGCTGGGTCCTTTGGAGCACCGTAAGAAATGTGTTGAAAAAGAGTCAAAAAAAGAAGTAGAAGAAGAAGAATGAAAGAAAAGAAAAGGAAAGAAGAAAGAAAAAAAAGAGTGAAAGAAAAAAATATTGAAGTCCAATTGTTAAGACTGAAGGCCAAGTTTGCAAAAATCATCCTCATGAAAAGGTTGCGATTTTGTGAAGATTAGTGTTGGACTCTCATGAAAGAGAAGATTGGTAATGATGCCGAGATGATCACCAACTTCAAACCCCTTCCATGAAAATCTTTGAGCCTAACGAATCCTCTCGTTTCTCAAACCATAAACCTAGCCTACATTATGCCCCTTTAAAGTCTCTTTAGATTTTAGGCTGCGCATGGCAACCATTCCGTGCCCGAGAACAGATTCTGGTCAGAAATGATTCTTTTTTATTCTGTGTCCGGGAACTGATTCTGAACATTTAAAGGCATTTGATAATTGTCCAAAATTCTGTGCCCGGGAACAAAAATGCGTTTGGTAATGGCATAAAATTTCTTTTTATTAATAATATTTTAATAACATTTTAAATATTTTAATATTTCTTTCTTTTCTTTTTTCTTCTCCTCCTTCTTGGCCATGGTCGGTAAAATATTTTTTAATTAATAATACTTTTATTAAAAATAATTTTTTTATTTTTTTGGTCATGGCCGGTAAAAAATTTTCTTATAAAATTTGTTTTATTAATAATTTTTTTTAAAAATATTTTACTAAAAAATATTTTTATTGAAAATATTTTTTTTATTTTTTTTTCTCCATGGCTCGGGCGCTGACCATGGCCGAGAAAATATTTTTTTATAAAAAATATTTTATTGAAATTATTTTTTTTATTTTTTTTGCCATGGCCTGGTCGCTGGCCATGGCTGGTAAAATAATTTTTTTATTAAAATATTTTAAATAAAAAATATTTTTATTGAAATTATTTTTTTTATTTTTTTTTGCCATGGCCTGGTCGCTGGCCCTGGCTGGTAAAATATTTTTTTATAAATAATTTTTTTAATAATAATAATTTTTATTAAAATATTTTAAATAAAAAATATTTTTATTGAAAATATATTTTTTATTTTTTTTGCCATGGCCTGGTCGCTGGCCATGGCTGGTACAATATTTTTTTATAAATAATTTTTTTATTAAAATATTTTAAATAAAAAATATTTTTATTGAAAATATATTTGTATTTTTTTTGCCATGGCCTGGTCGCTGGCCATGGCTGGTACAATATTTTTTTATAAATAATTTTTTTATTAAAATATTTTAAATAAATAATTTTTTTATTAAAATATTTTAAATAAAAAATATTTTTATTGAAAATATATTTTTTATTTTTTTCGCCATGGCCAGTAAATTTTTTTATTAATAATATATTTTTTATTTTTGTTGCCATGGCCGGTAAAATTTTTTTATTAATAATATTTTAATCTCGCCAAATACGGCGAGGGTGGCCCTCACGCCGGACATTAGAAGCTATATTAAAAACCAAGAAAAAGAAGAAGAAAAAAAAATTGATTCTCATTTTTGTTTCCAGAATCAAGAAGCTACTTTTTTTTTATTCTTGATTCTGCTCCAAAACTGATTCTGGGCACAAATTTGCAAGAATTTGTGCCCAGAATCAAAAAATTAAACAAACGGATTTCTATTCCCAAACTGATTCTAGGAACAAAAGAACAGAATCAAACACTATTTGGCAAGTTGCCATGCGCAGCCTAAGGCACTTAAATTAACATAGGGGTTTCAAATGTTAAAAGTTTCGCTCGAGGAAGTGCGGGCAAGATTGTTTCTATCTCTTTTGCAGGGTTCTTGACTTATAAACCCGACGGAGACGATGATTGAAAAACAATTCTTTCAAAGCCATGAAATGACTTATCCTTTTGCTAAGCCATTGGCCAAGCCTACATTACAATTCTATCAAAAGACCCCTCAGATTGATAAGGTTGTACCACTTGCGAGAAAACCCGGAACCTTTGTCGACGTGACAATGGTAACATCAAGCAATTATTCTCTTTTTCCCGTATCAATGGTCGGGACATGACAGCCTTCTAAGTAAGTGTGAGTCAAAAGTCCTTTCAGACTGAAAATCTCTCGTTTGGCATTTTGAGCAAATCCATTTCGTGAATAAATATCGTCCTGATGATGACTTTTTCTATGGAAATTTGGTGATGTAATCACAGTGAAATTGTTATGCATAAATCCCAGCCGATGAGTTTAATGAGTTTTTCCAGAGATATGTGTTCATAGATAAATTGGGGGTAAGTACAGTGCAAGTACCATAACTTTTGTACGGAGGACACTTAAGTGCCATAACCTTTTTTTGGCTCACTTGAGTGCCATAACTTAAAAAAAAAAAGATCACTTAAGTGCCACTTACGAGCTGGTCGTGAGAGCCTAAAAACGCAGCTTTTCCGGTCGAACAGTGACCTTCCCGGCGAGGCGAGCACCACCAGCTTGAAGAGGAGGTGTCGATGAATCATTCCATGGCTTCCGTTCATCTCGAAATTTCCATTTTAGACTCCGTTGACAATGGTAAAAATGCTTCGTAGTCACACAATTTATCGAGCCGATTTGTGTGACTACGAAGCATTTTTACCTTCGTCAACGGAGGCTAAAACGGAAATTTAAAGACGAGCGGAGGCTATGGAATGATTCACCAACACCTCCTCTTCAAGCTGATGGTGCTCGCCTCGCCGGGAAGGTCACCGTTCGACCGGAAAAGCCGCGGTTTCAGGCCCTCACTACTAGCTTGTCATAGAGGTTGGTCGTGAGGGCCCGAAACTGCGGCTTTTCCAGCCAAACGGTAACCTTCCCGGCGAGGCGAGCACCACCGGCTTGAAGATGGGGTGTCGATGAATCATTTCATGGCCTCCGTTCATCTCGAAATTTTCGTTTTAGTCTCCGTTGACGAAGGTAAAAATGCTTCGTAGTTACACAAATCGGCTCGATAAATGTGTGACTACGAAGCATTTTTACCTTCGTCAACGGTGGCTAAACCAGAAATTTTGAGATGAACGGAGACCATGGAATAATTCACCGACACCTCCTCTTCAAGCTGGTGGTGCTCGCCTCACCAGGAAGGTCACCGTTTGGCTGGAAAAGCCGCGGTTTCGGGCCCTCATGACCAATCCCTCTAACAAGCTAGTCGTGAGGGCTTGAAACCGTAACTTTTTCGATCGAACGATGACCTTTCCGGCGAGGCGAGCACCACCAGCTTGAAGAGGGGGTGTCGGTGAATCATTCCATGGCCTCCGTTTGTCTCGAAATTTCCGTTTTAGCCTCCATTGACGAAGGTAAAAATGTTTCGTAGTCACACATTTATTGAGCCGATTTGTATGACTACGAAGCATTTTTACCTTCGTCAACGGAGGCTAAAACGGAAATTTCGAGACGAACGGAGGCCATGGAATGATTCACCGACACCCCCCTCTTCAAGCTGGTGGTGCTCGCCTCGTTGGGAAGGTCACCGTTCGGCCAGAAAAGCCGCGGTTTTGGGCCCTCACAACCAGCTTGTAAGTGGCACTTAAGTGATCTTTTTTTTGGAAGTTATGGCACTCAAGTGAGCCAAAAAAAAGTTATGGCACTTAAGTATCCTCCGTACAAAGGTTATGGCACTTGCGTTGTACTTACCCCGATAAATTGTGTTTGCCTCATGTATATATTTTCTCTAACAATATCCAATAGAGAGACCAAAGCTATCCGGTGAGTACTTTGTTTACCTCGGAATCATTTAAGCAAATTTCAATACATGATGAGGATTCCAGGTATATGTTATCAAGACAACCCATACTACCTGAGGTGAGTTCCAGGTACACTTCCAGTATCCGAGGCGAGTTCCGGATATTTCAAAACTTTTCCAGACTATTTGAAGTGAGTTCCAGATGTCTATCTACCCTACCTGAAGTGAGTTCCAGGTTTCCTTCTCGACAACCTGAAGTGAGTTCTAGGTACCCTGAAAAAAATCTGAGGCGAGTTCTGGATACTTCAAAACTTTTCCAAACTATCTGAAGTGAGTTCTAGATGTCTGTCTACCCTACCTGAGGTGAGTTCCAGGTTTCCTTCTCGACAACCTAATGTGAGTTCCAGGTACCGTTAAAAAAAATCCAAGGCGAGTTTCAGATACTTCAAAACTTTTCCAGACTATCTGAAGTGAGTTCTAGATGTTTGTCTACCCAACCTGAAGTGAGTTCCAGGTATTCTTCTCGACAACCTGAGGTGAGTATCAGGTATCCTTCTTGACAACTTGAGGTAAGTCCCAGTTGTCTAGTCTATATCTGAGGTGATTTCCAAATGTCTATATAAGGAATCATTCTCGACAACCTGAGGTGAGTTCCAAAAGTCCATTTATCCTACTTGAAGTTTGTTCCAGGTATCTTTTAAGACTATCTAAGGTGAGTTCCAGATGTCTTTTCATATACATGAGGATGGTTCTAGGTATCCCTTCAAAAATTCGAGGTGTGCTCCGGATATTTTAAAACTGTTTTAGACTATCGAAAATTAATTCCATATGTCTATCCATGATCATCTGAGGTGAGTTCCGGATATTTTAAAATCTTTTTCGGATATCTAAAGTGAGTTCTAGATATTACGACATCTCTAAACTCTTGGATTAAATCCCAGATGTTTGTTACCCAATCCTTTTCAATTGTCTAAGGTGTGTTTTGGATATTTCGTCAAGAAATACCTGACGTGACTTCCAGGTATTTATTAAATCTCTTCGAATATCTGACATGAATTACGGATGTTTGAACCTTTATACCTGATGTGACTTCCAAGTATTTATTGGTTAAGTCTTTTTCAAGTACCTGATGTGAGGTCCAAGTACTCGAAGATCTTTGAACCTTCCAAATACCTGATATGAGTTCCAAGTGTTCATTTGTTAAGTCTTTTTGTTGACACCTAAATTTTGACTAACCATTTAGTGATTAATTGCACAGAAAATTAGGGATTAAATTTTAGTCCCTAACAAAAATATTAAAGTTAAATTACATAGCATTTAGTTTTAAGAACATTTATTAAGTAGTTGCATTTGCATCATACTGGTGGCAGATGGGCTTAACAAAATTTAATTGAAATGGAGTTAATGGACTCAAGTACAGAGGTTCTGAACCCAATCGAATTAATTGGATCAAGCCCGTGTGAATTAAAAATTCGGCCCAACTCGTTATTGACATGTGTGTTGCGCGTGTGGCACATTGGATTAGGAAATATTGAGAAAATATCATGAAAATCTTTGGGTCAAGAAACAATTGGAAAGCAAAGCGTTATCAGAGCAAGAATTAAGGAAAGAGGATTCACTCAAGCTGGTGGATACAAACTTGCGGACAAAGGGATTAAAGAAAGGAAAGAAAGGATTGGTAAGAAGATGTGGCTTCTGGAGAAATAACAAAAGAAGGAAAAGAATAAAAATATATATATTTCAATGCATCCACAATTGGAAGCTGCATCATGTTCTTTTCTTGGGGGCTTTATGTTGTTTTACATATAAATAGGGGGGCTTCGTTCACAACATTCACGGCCACAATATAGAGAGAGAGAGAGAGAGAATTGTCTCCATTGGCGAGAGCTTTTCATGAAAAAGACACACAAGACAGAGAGGGACAGAGAGAATTTTCTTCACCTTCTTCTTCGTGCTTCATCGAGAACGGCAACAAAGAAGCTATGACCTTGCCGCTTCCTGACGTTGGCGTTGTTGATCCGCGACGCTTTGCTGCTGTGGTGCTTTGAGGCTGTTCCTTCGCTCACCCCTGCATCACCCGACTGAGACGGCATTAATCTGTGAAAACATTGCTGCTGCCACGTCTAGCTCCACCACGTCCCTGCTGTCTGCACGAGCCCGCTGCGCCCCCGCTGCCTTCACGAGCCGAGGAGCTGTCATGGACCCCTTTTTGCTCGAAACGACATGATCGCTGCCTTTCCGAGTCAGCGATCTTCCCGTGTTTCTATTTTGCAGGCAAGCCAAAGTTGTCCTGTAGATTATCAAACCGAGCTTACACTACCATCAACTCCACCGTTGGTGTCGTTGGTGGAATCCTGAGCTTGCTGTCGTTACCACCTCTGTGACATTCTGAATTTCGACCCACTTTCGGGATTTATGAAATGATATTATCATCAATGCACTTTCTGTTATATCTCACTCGGAATTGGCCATTCTTGGGAATACTAACCGTTAGGGAATGGCTAGTTAGGATTTTGATACGCACGACCCAAGAACTCGAACCTGGATCGATACTTCGACCATAAGAATTGACGAGGGGATATTTAGGACCATTTTAGGCAGATCCAAGAATGATTAAGGAACAATTTAACAATGTTATACAATTGAGTCACGGGTGATGCCGTTTAATCACTGTATGCATTCCAAACGTTCCAAAATCAATTTCTAACGATCGTGTCGTTCGGAACTAGTGATTGACCCTCGTAATTACATGACAACCGAAGTCACCATGGCTCGAGTAAACTTAAACGTGGATTGATATCAAATCAACCACGGGTCGACACGCGTAAACCCTAAAAGCCGCCCGTTAGTTTGAGATACACGAAAGTTGCGTTTGAGCGATTTTGACCACGAATTGGAATCCGAACTTGGGTATCGAACTTTCAAGGATATCAAAATTATTATATTGGACGACGCCGCATTAAGCTCGCTTTATTATCGGTTTGCTCAGAAATTCGCGAAAACGGGAAATTAGGCTCGGAAATTAGAAAAGACGATTTTACCCCTGTGTGTTCTAGAATTTATTTGTTGAGTGGAAGGACTTATTGGTATTTTTACCCTAGTGACCGAAAATCTTCATGGACAACTTTGCCCTTGCCTTTTTGGTTAATTACAAAAATGCCCTTCTAGAAGACTTTTGTCAAGATGCATTTCTAGCCCTTGGATCAATACTTGGGCATCAAGGACTCATCCTAGCCCTCCATTTTGGTGAGATATGTTCAGCTCACACACTCTCTCTCCTCACTTTTCCCTTGCTCTCTCTCTCTCTTCATTTTTCTCTCTCTCTTCCTCTCTCTTGGCCGAGACACTCCCCACCACCGTCCACCACCCATCAGCCCCTCACGCCACCACCTTGGACCACCGTGGACCACCGTGAGCCGCCCGCAAGCCGCCGTTCACACCCGGAGCAGCCGCCGTTCGCCGGATCGCCGTTTGGGCCGCCGCCGTTCGCCGGAGCTCTTGGCTTGGCCGGGACTGGTGCTGCTGGGTTTGGCTTGATTCTTAGCTTATATTAGTGGTAAGTAACTCCCTAAACCTTGATTAGGTTAGTAGGTTACCAATGGATAGTGTTTAGGGGTTGTTAGGGTAATTTAGGGGTTAATTTAGGGGTTATGGCATAAGCTGAATTGAGAAATTGTTGGTGGATGGATTTGATAATTATGTGGCTGATTTGAATGTTAAGATAGGTAGATTATGTTATTTGAGCTTGATCATATGTTTAATGTTGCTAATTGTGCTTAATTTGGCTAATTATGGTTGTTTAGTGATTGTTTTAATTAAATTCGTGGGTTAGTCTTGTGGCTGCAATAATCATGTGGTAGTGGCTGAATTGGATGACTTGGACTTTGATCATATGGCCCCCATTGGTTCTAGAATGGTTAAGGTTAATTTTAGGGCTTAATTATCATGATTATGTGCTAATTTTGATCCTACGGTTTAGATTAAATTAAGATGTGATAAAAGTTAATCATATGGCTTATTAGAGATTTGAGATTGATCGGGTGACTTTGATTGGCAATCGCATGGCTAATTAGTCGATTGTGTGTCGATTAAAGGTTTAATGACGATCGTGTGGTGGATTAGTTGTTTAAAATTGATCGCATGGTTAATTGGTTTGATCGTATGGTTAATTTATTTAATCATGGCTGATTAGTTGACTATGTCTTGATCGTGTAGTTTGGTGATGATTTCGTGGCATAGAACGAAGATCGTGTGGTTAATTATGGCTATTGTTGGCTTGGCATGGCGTATCGTGATCATATATCGATGTTTGATGCGAAAACGAGTGCGATTCATGGCATATTTATTCGTAGTACATTGCACGTCATAAACACTTGCATTGGCTAATTAAGGAAGATTAAAATTGGCAATGCGTGGTTATTTACGTGTGTGACCATGATGAGTTCCGTCTAAGACGAGTTCTAGACGATGCCCGGCGGAAGTTCGGATGCTGTCTGGTACCCGACTTGTCGGGGGGGGTTCGATCCCAGACATTGCCGATCGCGGTGGAGGCCGGATCGATGCTCCTAAATGGGATGCCGTCCGGTACCCGACTTGTCGAGGGGGGTTCGATCCCGGACGTTGCCACGCCCAAAGTAGTGGGGTGATGCCTGGCTATGCCGGAAGACCGGCGGGAGTTCGGTGTGACCTATGGTGGGTCGTTAATAATCTGGACAACTTCGAGTGTTATGTGCATATGGTATGCTTGAGCTTTATTATAGGATAAAATCGTGAGGCACGGTATGGGACGGGCCGAAGTGATTTCATCTTATAATCGAGACTCGTGTGAATGATTGATTATGTCTGGATTATTATTATTGATGTTATGCATATTGATAGTTGCCATGGTTGTGATACAAATTGAGACTTGCATAGTATGTGGTACCATTGTCCGTTGGATAGGAACTTAACCTTTTGGTTAGAATGGCATGATTAGGGTGCCGGAGGTACGTATTGCCCTAGTCGAGGCTTAGGCAGTTTACTTATTGAGATTTATCTCATTCCCCGTTGTTAAACATTTTCAGACCCTCGACCTTGATTATGACTGAGCCTCCGCTTCGTTTCGTGGTACCAACGGAGATGGAGCATTGGGTGACTGAGTACCCAGTAGGAGAGGGTAGGGAGTATCGGAAGTATGAGAGCACGGTTTGGGTCGACGATGGGGAGCAGTGACTTGACAGCTCATAAGTACATGGCTTGGTTTCTGAGAGACGGAGCTCAGAATATTGGTCCTCTCGAGGGGTTTGATGTTCCCCATGACGATGGTTTAGGATTATGGGATCTTATGGAGATTGATCCCCCTGACGGAACTGTAGTTAATCCGGAGCCAGAACCGATGGTGACAGAGCCTCCGGCGTGGGTCGAGTGGCCGAACCCGAATGGGAGTCCTTGCCGTCCGGTTCTTATAGTGAGGCATCCGACCCGGCTTCGCCAGGAGCACCGCCAGGATATTGTGGAGGTTTTTGATAGGGTTAGAGATCCCTATCTTTTTGGGAGCTCCTCTTTTGAATAGAGTAGTGGAGCAGATCGACCACCCTATCCCTTTTTGAGTATGCGTGGTCTGGGTTTGTGGCCTTTAGGAAGGCTTGTATATTCTATCGATGTATGTGATGTTAAGTTTATAAAATAGTTCGTTGGTTTGTTTAAATTCTCTCTCTGTTATCCCGTTTGAATGTTCGTTGAATGGAGTGTTCGTTTGGCTTCCGCGTATTTTCTCTTATTTCGATGGTAACGGGTCGGCGACGAATCCTGGGAGTCGCATTCTTAACGACCGCGGCGGGATGTTACGTGTTCGTAGGGTACGGGGCGTGACATCCCCGTTTAAGTGGTATCAGAGCAAGGTTAGCTCGATCCATGTTTGGTCGAGACCTGGAGTGATAAGGAGCGATGATTTTGGGGTAGCTGGTTAGAGAGACTTGCCTTGATCACAAGTTTGTGACGCTTTGTGCGTGCTTTGAGAATATGTGCTTGTGATTGGTAGGCTTGAATTAACATCATACTGTTATCTGCTTATGAGTGCTGAGTGGTTTAGTGCTATTACTAACGTTACAGGCGCTCTAAGGTAAGATCTATACTCTTGCTAAGTGTGTACTTATGATGCTTATTTGGGGTGATTGCTTGCTTACAATTGCTTGCTGTAGTTCGTTGCCTAGAACTGCTTAAGCCGAGTAGTTGATTTAAGTCTTTGATTCCATGGTGGAATTATAGCAGGCTTAGGTGTTTGGAGTGATTTCTGTGAGGATGAACACCCGGGGTAGAGGAACCAGTGGTGCATCGAGTTCGCGAGCTAGAACGGCAGAGGATCCTAGAGTTGATGGGGTTTTAAGGGCTCTAGAGGCGATTGGACAGTTAATAGGCTTGCAGACCCAAGAACGAACTGCTGCTGCTGCTGCTGAGGCTGCTGCCGCCGCACAGAATAATCCGGGGAATGGAAATGGAAATGAGAATCGCCAAATGCACAAGTTGGTGGAGCAGTTCTTGAAACTTAAGCCATCAAAGTTCGACGGGAAAGGTGATCCCGAGGTTGCCACTCGCTGGGTTGAGGAATTGGAAAAGGCCTTTGCACTTCTGGGGTGCACGGAGGAGGAAAAGGTGACTTTGGCTGTGTATCAACTTCAAGATAATGCTAATGATTGGTGGAAGGCCACTCGAGAAAGAATTTTCCCAGTGGGCACTGTGCCGAATTGGACCGGCTTCGTCGATGCCTTTAATGGAAAGTACTTTTCTGAGAGTGCTCAAGAACAGAAGATGGCAGAATTCTTACGGCTTCGCCAGAATCAGATGACTGTGGATCAGTACGAGGCGGAATTTGCTAGGTTATCGAAGTTTGCACCGAGGATGGTCGAGAATCCTTTGGATAAGGCAAGAAGGTTTCGAGATGGTTTAAAGCCGGAACTTCGCAGCCGACTGATACCCCTGAACCTTAGGGATTACAACGAGCTTTATGAGCGGGCTCAGATGATTGAGAGAGATATGACCGAGAGGAATGCCGCATCTGGATCGCGGTTTATACCGGCTAGGGATAATCGTAACTTTGGAAAGAAACCTATGAATGGGAATAAACGATTTGTCCCTCCTGTTAAAAAGAATATCGTAAAGCCGACCTACTATTCTGGAACTCCGTGTCGATTTTGCGGAAGAAGGCATGGGAATGGCCCTTGCCCTGGCAGGAATGGAACTTGCTTTGGATGTGGCCAGCATGGTCACCAAGTGAAGGATTGCCCGAATCGACAAGTTAGGTCGCCATTTCAACCACAACAACCTCGGATGGGGAATCAGGCTAGAACCGCTCCCGGAATAATCGAATCGACCCCCAAAGACAAGGAAGAGTTTATGCTATGGCTCGCAAAGAGGCGGAGGATGCGCCCGGCGTGGTCACGTGTACGGTCTCTTTATGTGATCATGCTGCTTATGCCTTGTTTGATCCAGGAGCATCGCATTCATTTGTGTCGAACAATTTGTTAGATTGATCGGGATTGAACCGAAACCGTTAGAAGTAATGTTGCATGTTACTACTCCTCTAAAGGATAAAGTGCTAATCTCAGTAGGATGCTCGAACTGTAAGATAGTCATTGGTGGTAGAGAGGAATTAATTGATTTGGTGGTGTTGGCTATGTTTGATTTTGACGTCATTATTGGTATGGATTGGCTAGTAAAACAAAGGGCCGTGATGGACTGTAGTAGAAGGGTGATCCAATTTAATCCTGTTGGTCATCCTCGATATGAATTTGTCGGAAACCGAGGAGGAACCTCGATTCCTTGGATTTCGTCGCTTGAGGTGACTAAGCTGTTGGATGAAGGATGCCAAGGTTACCTAGCGGCTGTATTTGACTCATTGGCTGAGGAGTCAAGGCTAGAGGACATAGCCGAGGTGTGTAACTTTCCCGATGTCTTTCCTAAAGAATTGCCGGGATTACCACCTGAAAGGGAAGTGGAGTTTGTAATTGAGTTGGCCCCTGGGACGGAGCCAATCTCTAGAGCACCCTACAGAATGGCCTTATCAGAATTGAAGGAGTTAAAAGTTCAGATGCAAGAGCTGCTAGACAAGGGATTCATTCGTCCAAGTGCGTCACCGTGGGGAGCACCGGTGTTGTTCGTCAGAAAGAAAGATGGTTCGTTGCGTTTGTGCATCGACTATCGGCAGTTGAATCAAGTGACCATCAAGAACAAGTATCCATTACCAAGAATAGATGACTTGTTTGATCAACTGCAAGGGGCTTCGGTATTTTCCAAGATAGACTTAAGAACGGGCTACCATCAGTTAAGGATTAAAAAGGAGGATATACCGAAGACGGCATTTCGTACAAGATATGGACATTACGAGTTTACGGTTATGCCGTTCGGATTGACTAATGCCCCAGCTGCTTTTATGGATTTGATGAATCGGGTATTCAAGGAATTCTTGGATTTATTCGTTATAGTGTTCATCGACGACATATTGATATACTCGAAAAGTCCCGAGGAGCATGAGCAACATTTAAGAATGGTTCTACGGACCTTAAGAGAACACGCACTTTACGCTAAGTTTAGTAAGTGTGAGTTCTGGCTGAATCGTGTAGCATTTCTTGGACATGTGATCTCTGGGGATGGAATCTCAGTGGATCCAACTAAGATTGAGGCAGTTATGAATTGGCCGAGACCTACGACAAGTGACAGAAGTTCGGAGTTTTCTAGGACTAGCTGGCTATTATAGAAGATTCGTGGAAAGGTTCTCCGCGATAGCCACTCCTTTGACTCGCTTACTAAAGAAGGAAACAAAGTTCGAATGGACGGATAAGTGCGAGAGAAGTTTCCAAGAGCTTAAGCATAAGTTGACTACCGCACCGATTGATAATACCCTCGTGTCCGGAGGATACGAGATTTATAGTGATGCGTCGCGAAGGGATTAGGATGTGTTTTAATGCAACATGGAAGAGTCGTTGCATACGCATCGCGACAGTTGAGACCTCACGAGATGAACTACCCGACACATGATTTAGAACTTGCGGCCATCATCTTTGCACTTAAAATTTGGAGGCATTATTTATGTGGAGAAAGGTTTCAAATCTACACGGATCATCAGAGTTTGAAATATTTGTTTTCTCAGAAAGAATTGAATATGAGACAACGCCGATGGATGGAACTTCTAAACGATTACGACTGTGACATCTTATACCACCCGGGAAAGGCTAACAAAGTAGCGGATGCACTTAGTCGGAAATCGAGCATCGCGCATTTGATGATTAAAGAGTGGACTTTACTCGAGGGAGTACGGGATTCTGAATTTAAGTTTGAGGTGGGTCACCTCTCAAGCTTGTTAGCCACTTTAAGGATTGAACCAGAAATTCAGGCTAAAATTAAGGCATTACAATCTACGGACCCCGATATTCAAAAGATTCTGCAAATGGACGAAACTAAGAGAAAGGTTGACTTTCAAGTATCCGAGGACGGAATCTTGAAGTTTCGTGGACGTTTGTGTGTGCCCGATGACGTAGAGCTTAAGGAAGAAATCTTGGCAGAAGCTCACCGTAGCAACTATAGCATTCATCCGGGTAGCACAAAAATGTATCAAAATTTGCGTCAGCACTACTGGTGGAACGGAATGAAAGTGGAGGTAGCCAAGCATGTGGCCCGGTGTTTGACGTGCCAACAAGTAAAGGCGCAGCATTGTAAGCCCGGTGGACAGCTGCAACCTTTGGAAATTCCAGAGTGGAAATGGGAGCATGTTACCATGGACTTCGTTATGGGATTACCAAGGAGCCAGAGAGGTCACGATTCCATTTGGGTTATCGTCGACAGATTGACTAAGTCGGCACATTTTCTGGCAGTGCGAAAGGATTTCGCAATGGATAAGTATGCCGAGCTGTATATGCGACAGATAGTTCGTCTTCATGGAGTACCAGTAACTATTACGTCGGACAGAGACCCTAAGTTTACCGCAACCTTTTGGAAGAGTCTTCAGACGGCTATGGGAACGAAGTTACAGTATAGTACAGCATATCATCCGCAAACAGATGGTCAGTCTGAAAGGACGATTCAGACACTCGAGGACATGTTACGAGCTTGTGTGATAGATTTTAAAGGCGGATGGGAAGAACAGTTACATTTAGTTGAATTCGCCTACAATAATAGTTATCAGCAAAGCATCAGAATGGCACCATTTGAAGCGTTATATGGCAGAGCATGCAGAACACCAGTTTGTTGGGATGAAGTTGGTGAAAGGAGAATTACGGGTCCAGAATTGGTAGAACAGTCAGTCGAGGCAGTTAAGGTCATTCGGGAAAGACTGAAAACTGCTCAAAGTCGTCAGAAAAATTATGCAGATAAACGGCGTAGACCTTTGGAGTTTCAAGAAGGAGATCATGTTTTCCTCAAGGTATCACCAATGCGAGGAACATCTCGGTTTGGTAAGAAAGGGAAGTTAAGCCCGAGGTACGTAGGTCCGTTTGAAATATTGGAAAGAATTGGAATTTTAGCCTATCGACTTGCTTTACCGCCGAATTTATCTCAGATTCATAATGTATTCCACGTGTCCATGCTAAGAAAGTATGAACCAGATCCGACCCACGTGCTGAATTATGAAGAAATAGACGTGGATGACAAGGTGTCGTATGTGGAAAAGCCTATTCGGATAGAAGACAGAAAAGAACAAGTTCTACGGAATAAGACAATCCCGTTGGTCAAAGTAGTCTGGCAACATCATGGAACGGAAGGAGCCACGTGGGAAAGTGAAGAAATCATGAGGCGTCAGCACCCCCATTTGTTTGAATAGTTTGGGTTTGGTTGTAAATTTCGAGGACGAAATTTTTGTAAGGGGGGAAGAATTGTGACATTCTGAATTTCGACCCATTTTCGGGATTTATGAAATGATATTATCATCAATGCACTTTCTGTTATATCTCACTCGGAATTGGCCATTCTTGGGAATACTAACCGTTAGGGAATGGCTAGTTAGGATTTTGATACGCACGACCCAAGAACTCGAACCTGGATCGATACTTCGACCATAAGAATTGACGAGGGGATATTTAGGACCATTTTAGGCAGATCCAAGAATGATTAAGGAACAATTTAACAATGTTATACAATTGAGTCACGGGTGATGCCGTTTAATCACTGTATGCATTCCAAACGTTCCAAAATCAATTTCTAACGATCGTGTCGTTCGGAACTAGTGATTGACCCTCGTAATTACATGACAACCGAAGTCACCATGGCTCGAGTAAACTTAAACGTGGATTGATATCAAATCAACCACGGGTCGACACGCGTAAACCCTAAAAGCCGCCCGTTAGTTTGAGATACACGAAAGTTGCGTTTGAGCGATTTTGACCACGAATTGGAATCCGAACTTGGGTATCGAACTTTCAAGGATATCAAAATTATTATATTGGACGACGCCGCATTAAGCTCGCTTTATTATCGGTTTGCTCAGAAATTCGCGAAAACGGGAAATTAGGCTCGGAAATTAGAAAAGACGATTTTACCCCTGTGTGTTCTAGAATTTATTTGTTGAGTGGAAGGACTTATTGGTATTTTTACCCTAGTGACCGAAAATCTTCATGGACAACTTTGCCCTTGCCTTTTTGGTTAATTACAAAAATGCCCTTCTAGAAGACTTTTGTCAAGATGCATTTCTAGCCCTTGGATCAATACTTGGGCATCAAGGACTCATCCTAGCCCTCCATTTTGGTGAGATATGTTCAGCTCACACACTCTCTCTCCTCACTTTTCCCTTGCTCTCTCTCTCTCTTCATTTTTCTCTCTCTCTTCCTCTCTCTTGGCCGAGACACTCCCCACCACCGTCCACCACCCATCAGCCCCTCACGCCACCACCTTGGACCACCGTGGACCACCGTGAGCCGCCCGCAAGCCGCCGTTCACACCCGGAGCAGCCGCCGTTCGCCGGATCGCCGTTTGGGCCGCCGCCGTTCGCCGGAGCTCTTGGCTTGGCCGGGACTGGTGCTGCTGGGTTTGGCTTGATTCTTAGCTTATATTAGTGGTAAGTAACTCCCTAAACCTTGATTAGGTTAGTAGGTTACCAATGGATAGTGTTTAGGGGTTGTTAGGGTAATTTAGGGGTTAATTTAGGGGTTATGGCATAAGCTGAATTGAGAAATTGTTGGTGGATGGATTTGATAATTATGTGGCTGATTTGAATGTTAAGATAGGTAGATTATGTTATTTGAGCTTGATCATATGTTTAATGTTGCTAATTGTGCTTAATTTGGCTAATTATGGTTGTTTAGTGATTGTTTTAATTAAATTCGTGGGTTAGTCTTGTGGCTGCAATAATCATGTGGTAGTGGCTGAATTGGATGACTTGGACTTTGATCATATGGCCCCCATTGGTTCTAGAATGGTTAAGGTTAATTTTAGGGCTTAATTATCATGATTATGTGCTAATTTTGATCCTACGGTTTAGATTAAATTAAGATGTGATAAAAGTTAATCATATGGCTTATTAGAGATTTGAGATTGATCGGGTGACTTTGATTGGCAATCGCATGGCTAATTAGTCGATTGTGTGTCGATTAAAGGTTTAATGACGATCGTGTGGTGGATTAGTTGTTTAAAATTGATCGCATGGTTAATTGGTTTGATCGTATGGTTAATTTATTTAATCATGGCTGATTAGTTGACTATGTCTTGATCGTATAGTTTGGTGATGATTTCGTGGCATAGAACGAAGATCGTGTGGTTAATTATGGCTATTGTTGGCTTGGCATGGCGTATCGTGATCATATATCGATGTTTGATGCGAAAACGAGTGCGATTCATGGCATATTTATTCGTAGTACATTGCACGTCATAAACACTTGCATTGGCTAATTAAGGAAGATTAAAATTGGCAATGCGTGGTTATTTACGTGTGTGACCATGATGAGTTCCGTCTAAGACGAGTTCTAGACGATGCCCGGCGGAAGTTCGGATGCTGTCTGGTACCCGACTTGTCGGGGGGGGGTTCGATCCCAAACATTGCCGATCGCGGTGGAGGCCGGATCGATGCTCCTAAATGGGATGCCGTCCGGTACCCGACTTGTCGGGGGGGGTTCGATCCCGGACGTTGCCACGCCCAAAGTAGTGGGGTGATGCCTGGCTATGCCTGGAAGACCGGCGGGAGTTCGGTGTGACCTATGGTGGGTCGTTAATAATCTGGACAACTTCGAGTGTTATGTGCATATGGTATGCTTGAGCTTTATTATAGGATAAAATCGTGAGGCACGGTATGGGACGGGCCGAAGTGATTTCATCTTATAATCGAGACTCGTGTGAATGATTGATTATGTCTGGATTATTATTATTGATGTTATGCATATTGATAGTTGCCATGGTTGTGATACAAATTGAGACTTGCATAGTATGTGGTACCATTGTCCGTTGGATAGGAACTTAACCTTTTGGTTAGAATGGCATGATTAGGGTGCCGGAGGTACGTATTGCCCTAGTCGAGGCTTAGGCAGTTTACTTATTGAGATTTATCTCATTCCCCGTTGTTAAACATTTTCAGACCCTCGACCTTGATTATGACTGAGCCTCCGCTTCGTTTCGGGGTACCAACGGAGATGGAGCATTGGGTGACTGAGTACCCAGTAGGAGAGGGTAGGGAGTATTGGAAGTATGAGAGCACGGTTTGGGTCGACGATGGGGAGCAGTACTTGACAGCTCATAAGTACATGGCTTGGTTTCTGAGAGACGGAGCTCAGAATATTGGTCCTCTCGAGGGGTTTGATGTTCCCCATGACGATGGTTTAGGATTATGGGATCTTATGGAGATTGATCCCCCTGACGGAACTGTAGTTAATCCGGAGCCAGAACCGATGGTGACAGAGCCTCCAGCGTGGGTCGAGTGGCCAGAACCTGAATGGGAGTCCTTGCCGTCCGGTTCTTATAGTGAGGCATCTGACCCGGCTTCGCCAGGAGCACCGCCAGGATGTTGTGGAGGTTTTTGATAGGGTTAGAGATCCCTATCTTTTTGGGAGCTCCTCTTTTGAATAGAGTAGTGGAGCAGATCGACCACCCTATCCCTTTTTGAGTATGCGTGGTCTGGGTTTGTGGCCTTTAGGAAGGCTTGTATATTCTATCGATGTATGTGATGTTAAGTTTATAAAATAGTTCGTTGGTTTGTTTAAATTCTCTCTCTGTTATCCCGTTTGAATGTTCGTTGAATGGAGTGTTCGTTTGGCTTCCGCGTATTTTCTCTTATTTCGATGGTAACGGGTCGGCGACGAATCCTGGGAGTCGCATTCTTAACGACCGCGGCGGGATGTTACGTGTTCGTAGGGTACGGGGCGTGACAACCTCCACTGAAAAGTCCACACTGCAAGTTACTCCTGCCCTGGCTGAGAACCACCGAACCAGCAAGCTTTGCTGAGCGAGTCCCGTCCGCGATCCGCAATCCGGATCCGTCATCCGTTGGTCCAAGATTCGTGTCTAACGAATCCAGTATGGAAACGCATCGGGGTGACACCGTGAACTAGGTGAGAATTTGGGTTAATTCAATTTCCATATATTTTGTCGAATTATTTGGAATGTTTTGATGTTGATTGAAGCTCCGAACATATTATTCATATCCGTGAAATTCTTGAATAGCCTTTAAATTAGGAATTATTTCCTAATTTCACAGCGTGCATATGATCGACTGTCCGATTTCATGCCCGATATATGACTCGCGATCGTACGGAAAATCGTCAATCCGATCTCCCGCCCGAGATATGATTCGCGATTGCGTGAAAAATTGGCCAATCCAATCCTCATGCCTGGGATACGATTTGTCAATCTATTATTTCTAAATTTAAATGGATGTCGGTAATATTTTGTGATATGGTGTCGTTTGATTTTTTAAAAAATAAAGAAAATCTAAAAATATGTTAGTTAGGACTTCAATTAGAAGTTTTGCATGTTTAGGAGTGTATCTAGAAGATAGGATAATTATTTAATTTAAATTAGGACTTGAGACAATTTATTTCCTAGTTTAAATTAGGTATTATTCTAATCCTAATAGATTATTTAGGTTATTTTTAGATTCCGAATTTCCATGAAAATCCCAAAAAAGAATGAGTTACTTTAGGATAGATTAGGATAGATTGCATTCTTAATTTGAGTAACTTTTAATTTCGAATTTCAATAAAAAATATAAAAAAGGAAGTTGGTAGATTGCATGTTAATTTAGGCATTTTTTTAATTCCGAATTTCATTGGAAAAATACCAAAAATAAATCATTTGCCCGTCATTAGAAATATATCATATTGTCGCATGTCATATAGTTTGCATATTAGGCTGTATTAATCCAATGTTAATTTTTGCACGTCATTACATATAGGTTAGCTTTCATTTAAATAAGTGAAAATCCAAAAAATATTGAGTGAATTGCTTGTTAATTAGAAATCATATTGTGATTGTTGATGTGATTTTCTAGCTAACAATGCATATGCTTACGTTGCTTCGACGTAAGTAATTTTCCCAATCTTGCAATTTATTTAATGTTTTGATTATTAGGTGTTACTTTGGTGATTTGCGCACCCGTATGATCACTTCACATGCTAGTAACTAAGTTAAAATGAATTCAAACTGTTTGCCAAAACATTTTTTTGAAAAGAAAAGGTACCGAAACGGCATTAGACTAGATCTAGCGCAACCAAGTCCCCGAGCTTAGAATCTCTAGTTCGTAGGAATAAAACATATCTCCCTATATTTTATGTAGATTTCTAATCGACCTATCGTAAATAGATTAGTGGCGACTCCAAGCATGAAAATATTTGCACGTTAAGAACTTAAATCCGAAGTTGCGAATTGGTAGGGCTTGGGAGGGTCCGAGTTAAGCTTAGTCATAATAATCCATTAGCCTGAGAAATTTTAGGTCGCGACAGCTTGGCGACTCCGCTGGGGACTTGAGTTAAAACTCTTAGTGGACTTAGGCCGATTTTTCTCTTTTTGAAAAAAACATATTTTTGTTTGGCAGCGAGGATTCCAGGTACGTCCCTAACATTTAAGGTGTTAAATGTTTTTGCAGAATGGGAGTTATAAGGGGTGGAGTGTTTGTTAACCACTTTTTTGCAGGGAGGTGTTGAGATCGGATGTTTTAATTTTGATATTGAAGTGCTGTTTGCATATGATCTGTTGTGCATGCCTATGCATTTTCACTACACTCTAGCACACACAACCTGTCGCCGGACCCGGGCCGCATAGGATCACCTAGGATGGTATTGAGATGGATACCACTCCGATCGTCCGCCCGCGGTACAAGTTGCCCATCTCAATCTCGAAATTTCTTTCTTAATGTCAAGGGATTACCACCCCGGTCCGCATGCCCGCGACATGGGTCGGCTCTTTGATGATGCCGGAGTTACTAGAACCCGACTTAGTCCGCATGCCCGCTGCTAGTCCGATCATCCTCGTGGCTCCACTTTGTTAAACCTTCTAGAGTAGAAATCGAGCCACGTAGCATCCATATGTCTATGTGATTGCCACCCAGTTATTGGTAAAGTAAGTCCTTTGAACTTTTTCTTCGCACTTTATTTGCTTTATCGTATTTTTTTGTCGGTCCATGACATTAGGCTGATAGTAAGTCTTGGTCAATATACAATGGGAAATTCTGACATTCAACTTATCCTCCCTCCCAAGAAGGAACTCAACGCGTAGTGGGACAAGTTAGATCGAGCTAGTCGTGAGTTCGTGGAATCAATAATTGACCGACTTCTCCCTCTGTTGCGTATCAACATTCATGGCGGCCTCATTCAAGCACTTGCCCATTGTTGGTGTCCAGAGACAACTACTTTCGTCTTCGGTAAGCATGAGCTCACTCCAACCTTGGAAGAATATAGCATTGCCATTGGAAAAACTTTGGAATCAGAATTAATTAGTCCACCTATCGGAATAAATCCTGTCTTGATTTTATCTGATTTTTTGAGAATCAAGGAAGAAAAGATAAGAAAAATTTTGAAAGGTCACCGCAATACTTGCCCGTTTTCATTTCTTGATGAATGTTTTCAAAATGGCACTTCATTTCAAATGAGAAGGATTTTCCTATTAGCTTTCTTTGGATTTATACTTTTCCCTCACTGTAAGAATGCTATTAATCCTTTGATTGCTAAGTTAGTGGGGCAAGTGTGTGGGGGAATGAACTTTGTTAATGCCCTCTTGGCAGAAACTTTTCTTTTCCTTTCTCGATTTAAAGAAAATGGTGACAAAATCTTTCATGCTTCTCTTGAGCTTTTGCAAATTTGATTCTTATCTCACTTAAAAGGGTTTGGTGGTTTAATGATTATACGTAAAGTTAGCAACTCTGATCACCCTATCATGAGATTTGAGAATAAACAAAAACATGCACTGGATTATCATTACTCCAATTGGTTGGCTTTCTTTAAAAATCCAAAGTCTAAATGTTTCCTATGGCATGCTAAATGGTTCCAAGTTCGTGAGGCCAGACTCACATGTGGACGTGTTGGCCCAATCCCTTTACTGGGATTCACTGGGGCAATGGAATATTACCCGACTAGGGTGACTCGCCAGTATCAAGTGGTGCAAAAGCTTCCCCCAGCTTTGAAGCAAGCTGATTCAATTCGAGTCGACTTCACTGACGGAGACCTCGACCATGAGGATAGCATTTCTTTAATCAAGTCGTTGTGGGATATGTGCCATCCACAAATGCTCATATGACCCGAAAAAGAATTAGAGGGTAAAGAAAGAAAGTATTATGCTACGGCTGAATACATTCGACGACACAAGATTCCAGATAATTTACTCCCGAAGATACCAATGGTGCCTGAGAAGATCACCAACCGTGCTGAGAAAAGATGTCTCAAGAGAAAAGCTGAGAAGTTACAAGAGCAAGTTGCACACTTGGCCGAGGAGAATAAGCGATTACGTTTGGAAATCACATCCCAATTGTATATTGATCAAGCCAAATGAAGTGACTTGTGTCTTTTAAGATATTTTTCTTTCTAGATTCGTTGTTTAGGAAGTTGGGTCATTATATTTGTTTAAGGGATTTCAAGTTGTTACTTTCATAGTTTTTGTTCAAGAATCCATTATGAATAAAGTTTTTTTTTTTATAAATCAAAGCGAATAGACCAATGTCATGGATTGGCGTGTGATTCTTCTTGACACTTATGTATGCCTATTTTATCTGTGAAATTAGGTAATTACAGATCGATCACGATCTCCTATTCGTACGCAGTCAAGAACTAGAATGGCTAATCAAACTGACTTACGAGATCATGTCGTTGGCATTGAGGACCAAATGAAGCAATTCCTTGCCACAATGCAACAGATGTCCGCTGAGATCAAAGCCCTTCGGCTGACTCCCATTCCTGCATCCCCTGAGGCATCAGCCCCAAAGCATAAAGGTAGAAAGAATGCCGATAGTGAGGAAGATGGCAATCTTCCCGATTTAGTAGATGACCCCGTCCAGATTATCGTCAACTAGGACAAACCTGATGAACGGGTCAACAAACTTGAAGAGAGAGTGAAGCAGCTGGAAGGTTCACAGGATTCACCTTCGATCAACCTATCTCTGTACACACAGATTAAAATCCCGAAGAAGTTCAAGATGCCGGATTTTGACAAGTACAATGGCACCTCCTGCCCAAAAGCCCACCTGCAGCTATATCACGTACAAATGACTCCGTACGTTGATAATGAACTCATGTTGATCCATGTATTTCAAGCAAGTTTGACGGGTCCTGCCTTGAACTGGTATCTCATGAAGAAGATAAATGGCCTCAAAACCTGGAAGGAAGTTAGTGAAGCATTCCTAAAGCAATACAGGTTCATAATGGACATCATTCCCACCCGCGAAGACCTCGAGCGTGCTCAGATGAAAAAGACTGAGTCGTTCAAGGATTATGCTATCAGATGGAGAAATATAGCTGCTCAAGTTATCCCAGAACCCATAGACAGTGAATTGAAGAGGATGTTCATTAAAACTCTTCCGTTCAAATACTGTAATCAGATGGTAGCCATTCCGGCTGATAACTTCAAGCAATTCATGTCCATAGGCGAACAGATTGAGATAGGGCTGAAAGATGGGTGGTTTGTAGAGCCGTTTTCTTCGACCAAAAGATTTAGCACAAGAAAGGAGAAAGAGCCGGCAGCTGAAGTCAATGTGACGTATACCCAGCCAAGTCGGAAGAATGTTAATGTCGCTCCAGCGATTCAAGTAGCAGAAACTCAACAACATAGCACGAGTCATCAACCTTCTCAGAGGAGGAACAATAAGAGGCAATTCACCCCCCTCCCCGGGTCATTGTCTCAAGTGCTGGCGGTCCTCCGAAAGAAAAGTTTGCTTACTACTGAGCCAAAGCGGCCCAACCCCGAGTAGTTCTATAACTACGATCCGTCCAAGAAATGTGATTATCATATGGGTGAAGTGGGGCATTCAACTGATGACTGTATCACTCTCAAGCATCAGATCCAGAACTTGCTTGATACAAGGGCATTTTCCTTTCAACCCGCTAAGCCGAATGTTCAGAGCAACCCGCTCCCTGATCACGCGGGCAATGTGAATGTCATATTTAGTTTCGATGCTGGTCAAATCAAGAATGTCAAGGTATACACCACCGATGTCTACGGTGAGTTAGTGAAAGCCGGTTATTACCCGAGTAATGAGGTCCTTCCCTTGGCTATCATGAGAGAAAGAATCTCAAGAATGGTAGAAGCTAGGATGATCGTTTATGCTGGCTACACTGGCAACATTTCCACTATCTCCGAAGTGGTTATTAATTGGGACGAGGAGTTTGCTACATTGAACACTGGGAAAGACAAGCTCGATCCTTTGCTTGAAGACATGCCTCCGCTCGAAGACGCGACCGATGATGAAGAGATCGTAGTAAGCATGCCCATAGCCGATGAAGGGATGGTGATCGAGATACCTCAACCGTACGAGTACTGTGATAATAAAGCAGTCCCTTGGTCCTACAGTCTCGATGTCGACTTAGTTACTAGATCTGGACGTAGCTATGGCTAAGCTAATGCCCAACCTGCAAAACCTATTACTGATGAAGAAGCCAAGGAGTTTCGAGCCGTGATCAAGGCTAGTGAATACAACATAGTTGAGCAACTGTGCAAGATGCCTGCGCAAATCTCTCTGCTTGAACTCCTCCAAACGTCTGTCAAACATCAAAAGGCCCTGATGAAGGTGTTAAGTGAAGTCCACGTGCCCGAGATGATTGATCATGACAAATTGGAGGAATTTGTGGGTTCCATACTCCTCAAAGAAGTTATAGCCTTTTCGGATGAAGAGTTCCCTCTAGAAGGGAGAGGACATACCAAAGCACTTTACATTTCTGTCAAATACAAGGCCTCGCATGTAGCTCGGGTACTCATTGACAACGGATCAGCCTTGAACATCTGTCCTCTGGCGACTTTACACTACCTCAAGATAGATCCTTCTAGGATAAATTTTGCGAAGACTTCCGTACGAGCCTTTGACGGAACGAAGAAAGAAGTGATGGAAGAAATCCACCTTGACATACAGATAGGACCAACAATGTTCAACATCCTATTTCAAGTTATGGACATTCCTACTGCATTCAATTTTCTGTTGGGACATCCATGGATTCATACTGCTGGAGTTGTGCCATCTAGTTTACATCAGAAGGTGAAGTTCGTTGTGGAGAGAAAGTTAGTCACAGTCCACGGTGAAGAAGAGCACCCAATTTACCACGCAACGGCTATCCCTTATGTTGAGCCGAATTGCAAAATAGAATCGAGCTATCAATCGCTTAAGCTCGTATCAACCATACATGCATCTAGAGGATCATCACCACCCGTTCCTGAGGTGTCAAATGCTACAGTAACGGTCGAAAGAGTAATGGTGTCCCATGGCTTTACTCCGGGTGAAGTCCTTGGCAAGAATGGTCAAGGTATCCGCCAACCGGTAGAGGTCTCTCGGAGGCCCCACACTACTCGGTTGGGGTACCAGGGGTCAAACGTGCCAAATAATGGGGGACGTGGTCGAGGTCGAGGAGACGGGCAGAATAGACAGCGATCCGAAGAAGAGCCGAATGGTGAAGAACGTGGGCGTGGAATTACCCAAAATAACGGAGAGCTTGGGCGTGGTAGGTTGCTTTCACACAACCGCACCACATTCCCAGGTCCTGCAAGAATGATGCATGAAGAGAATGAGGTGATCGACACTTTAGGGCAACCGAGCGGCAAGTTCGATTATTATGTGAAATACTCGGCGTCCCCGAGCTTCTATGTTGACCCCTGTGACATTGTCCCAGATGGATGGGGAGGTATGGATAATCCAACACCTCTAATGACAGAAAATCATGATGATGCAATGGAGGAAATCACTGCCCTGTTTGATAATTTCTTTATTGGAGCCATCGAGGAAGGACTGTTGGAGGGAATGGGCACTGGCTCGCAAGAGGGCAATCTTGTGGCACGTGAGGGTATGGGAACGGTCCAATCTCATGAATTATGTGCAGCCGAGCTTAATCCCAATGACACCGACAAACTCGACGATTCCTCAGATATTCAGCGCGATCTAGAGCGGCATGAAAGGCCCAAAGTCCTCACATCAGACCAAACTGTCATCGTTAACCTAAGTGATTCCGGAGAACTCAGAGAGGTGAAGATAGGGGCAACCCTTCCCAAAGGTGAAGTGAAACGCCTAGTCCAATTGCTAAAGGATTACTAGGATATCTTTACCTGGTCGTACGTCGATATGCCGGGTTTAGACTCTTCAATTATGGAGCATGGCCTGCCTACTAATCCTGGCATGCCGCCCAAAAAACAGAGGCTACAGAGAACCAAGCCTGAGCTTTCGAAGAAAATAGAGGAGGAGGTCATGAAGCTCTCGAAAGTGGGATTCATCGAAGTCACCTAATACCCCAGCTGGATGGCCAACATCGTGCCGATCATGAAGAAGGATGGCCGAGTTCGGATTTGCATCGATTATCGCGACCTGAACAAGACCAGCCCTAAAGATGACTTTCCATTACCGCACACAGACGTTCTGGTAGACAGTACTGCTGGATTCAAGCTATTTTCCTTCATGGATGGTTTCTCGGGTTTTAATCAGATAAGAATGAAAGATGGCGATAAGGAAAAAACGGCGTTCATTACCCCTTGGGGGACATTCCACTACAAGGTCATGCCCTTCGGCCTTAAAAATGCTAGGGCAACATATCAACGGGCAATGGTGACGCTTTTCCATGACATGACGCATAAGGAGATCGAGATCTATGTCGATGACATGATTGCCAAGTCTCGACCCGGAGAGAGTCATGTTAATACCCTGAAGAAGTTGTTCGATAGACTCCGTGAGTTTAAACTCCGTCTCAACCCAGCGAAGTGCATATTCGGAGCAACTTCGGGCAAATTGCTTGGGTTTATAATAAGCAGTAAGGGCATTGAAGTCGATCCCTCCAAAGTGAAGGCTATACGTGAGCTACAACCCCCATCGACCGTGAAAGGAGTGCGGAGCCTCCTGGGTAGATTGAACTACATAGTCCGTTTTATTTCCCAGCTCTCCGAAACTGCTAAGCCATTCTTCAAACTTCTAAAGAAGAATGCTCAAGTGGAATGGGACGATGATTGTCGGGAAGCGTTTAACGAACTAAAGCGGTACCTGATGAAACCACCAGTGCTAGTCCCACCAATGCCAGGCCAGCCTTTGATCCTTTACCTCACGATTCATAGCGAGTCTCTAGGTGCGATGCTAGCCCAGAAAAATCCTAAAGATGTAAAAGAGCGAGCCATTTATTACTTAAGTAAGAAGTTTACCGTCTCAGAGTTGAATTATCCTGAAGCCAAGAAGACTTGCGCTGCACTAGTATGGGTGCTCCATAGGCTGCGACAATACACACTGCATCACCAAACTTTGCTTGTGACTAAGAATGATCCCATCAAGTATTTACTTGATCAACCGGCTTTGGTAGGGAAGTTAGCCAAATGGCAGATTTTAATTTCAGAGTTTGATGTCCAGACGATGCCACAAAAGTCAGTTAAAGGCCGGGTAATTACTGATGTGTTAGCCGAAAATCCTGGAATCTCAGATGATGATAGATATTCTCCGGAAGATCGCATTTTGGTAATAAAGGAAGATACATGGACCATGTTTTTCGATGGAGCTGTAAACTTGGCTGGTTCTGGCACTATGGCAGTTTTAATATCCCCAGATGGGCAACATTATCCTGTAGCAGCAAAGCTAGTGTTCCCATGTACCAACAACATAGCTGAGTATGAAGCTTGCATTCTCGGACTCCAAGCAGCAGTGGAAATGGGGATAACTAAGTTGAAAGTGTTTGGTGATTCCGCTCTGATTATTCTCCAAACTATAGGAGAGTGGAAGACGAGAGACACCAAACTAGTGCCGTACCATGAATACCTCGAAGAAATCATAGAGGAATTCGAAGACATCTCCTTTGAGTACTTGTCGAGGTCCCATAATCAGTTTGCTGATGCGCTAACTACGTTATCATCCATGCTGCAAGTGACTGGTGGAATAGAGGTAGAACCCTTGAAGATCGAAGTCCTAACAAAACCGGCCTACTGTATGGTTGTGACCGGAGAACCTGACGAAAAGCCATGGTATTACGATATCATGAGTTACATCCAAAGACAAGAATTTCCTGGGGGAAGCACTCCGGCCGACAGGAAATACATAATGAAAATGGCTTCAAAATTCTTTGTCAGTGGTGAAAAGCTATACAAAAGATCCTATAATTCAATCCTGCTAAGGTGTGTAGATGCAGCTGAAGCTACTAGAATCATGTAAGAAGTACACGAAGGGATATGTGGTCCACACATGAATGACCACATGTTAGCTAAGAAGATCATGAGGTTGGGTTATTATTGGCTCAGTCTTGAAAGTGACTGCATCCAACATGTTCGAAGATGCCATCGCTGTCAAGTTCACGGGGATAAAATAAATGTTCCCCCGACGGAATTACATCAGTTGTCCGAGCCATGGCCCTTTTCAATGTGGGGCATCGATGTGATTGGCCCAATTAATCCTAAGGCATCGAATGGACATCGATTTATCTTAGTTGCGATTGATTATTTCTCCAAGTGGATTGAGGCGGCATCTTATGCAAATGTCATTGCAAGGAATATTGTGAGATTCATCAGGCGAGACATAGTCGCTCATTATGGTGTCCCTGAGGCTATTGTCACCGATAATGGGACAAATTTGAACAACAAGTTCGTAGATCAGTTGTTCAATGAGTTTAAGATCCAGCACCTAAATTCATCTCCCTATCGTCCACAGATGAATGGAGCAGTTGAAGCCGCTAACAAGAACATCAAGAAGATCCTGGCCAAAACGGCTGAAAACTATCGTGACTGGCATGAAATATTGTCATTTGCACTAATGGCATATCGAACTTCTATCCAAACCTCTGTTGGGGCAACCCCTTTTTCCTTGGTGTATGGCATGGAAGCAGTCCTGCCCATCGAAGTAGAGATCCTTTCCCTACGAGTCTTATCTCAGGTGGAGTTGTCCAAGGCGAAATGGACGCGACAAAGGCATGAGCAGTTGAACCTAATTGATGAGAAGCGATTGAAAGCCATTTGCCACGGTCAAACCTATCAGTAGAGGATAGCTAGATTCTTCAACCAAAAAGTGCATCCAAGACACTTCGAGGTAAATGATCTAGTCCTAAGGAAGGTACTGCCACTCTTTCCTGTTCCTGGGGGTAAATTTGCCCCAAACTACATCGGTCTATATGTGGTTAAAAAGGTGCTTTCCGGAGGTGTCTTGATTCTCGCAGAAATAGATGGTCGTGAGTTCTCCACTCCTGTTAATTCTAATGTTATGAAGATGTATTACCCCTGATAAAATTCAACATTTTGCAGTAAAAGTTTTCAAGTGTTTGGTTTTATATTCTGAATTGCAAACATTTCACTGATGAATAAATGGTTTCAATCAATTTCAAGTTAAGATGTGTGCATTGGCTTTAAATTCTGCACGGTTATTTTGTCGGTCTGCATCATCGACTTCAAAAGGGAAATCTATTTGGACAATCTGATAACTCATGTAGAATGAATTGAATGTATTAAATGATGTACATCGAGATGATGAAAGGCAAGCCCTATCTTATATACAGTCCCATGCACTAATGCCCAATGAGTTGAGTGGAAAAATTCCATGTCTGCAAGGTAAAGAGTTATCTCGCAAAAGATACGGCGACCGAAATGACAAGAGGCATTTCATTTCTCTACCTTAAACACTACAAGTTGTCCATTGTTTCACCACTTTGAGCCTAAATGCTTGGAGAAATCCTTTCAAATTACCCCTGTCAAGAATCAACCCACATCGAGGCAAACTGGAGGTAAGTCAGCATTATAAGGTGAAAAATGAATAGAGATTGTCTTGCTCTCACTTGCATCAATCTTCGAGTGTTGCTTTTTCAAATGAATTCACACGAAGTTCAAGTGCCTTAGGATGACAAAGAGCATTTCTTTCTCTATCCTATATACGCTTTATCCTTTGCTAAGCCCAATTGAGCCTGCAAATTCATTTCTTAAACCCAGTTGGTGATCATCCCCCACACTGGGGCAGGGTAAAAGCCATCACTGTTGAAGCAGTATATCCGGAGCGTCAATAAGAGACAGAAATCCTTGAGAGTCCAAATGGCGAGTCATTCAGTCAGAGTATAGTTGGCCAATGTTTACATTGTAAACAACATATGTCAAGTGTCAAAAAAAAAGAAGGGCAAGAAAAAGCAGTGTGCCTGATACCTAATGAAAAAATAGGTGTGTTAAAATCATCTCCAGTGGGATAGTCATAGTCCTACAAATTTAGAGAAGTGGTGAATTCAAGCCCAATGAAGCATTTGCTGAAATGACAATGCCCGAGGATGAAGAAGAAGACCGGTGGCAATGCCAAGATGATCACCAACTCTCACCCTTATACACAGTTTTGAGCCTGATATATCCTTTCGTTTCTCAACCCGTGAACCTAGCCTGCGTTACATCCCTTACAAAGTCTCTTTAGATTATGGCACTTGAACTAACCTAGGATTCATATGTTTATAAGCTTAGCTCGAAGAAGTGCGAGCAAGTCCATTTCTATCTCATTTTGCAGGGTTCTTGACTTGTAAATCCAGAGACAATTGCGGAGTATTTTCTTTCAATAGCCTCGACTCGAAGAGTCCCTTTTTGCTAAGCCATTGACCAAGCCCACGTTACGGTCCCAGCAAAGACCTCTCAGATTGGTAAGGTCGTACCGCTTGCGAGAATACTTGGACCCTTGTCCACATGATGGTGAGATAGAGCGATTCTCATAAATTAGCCTTTTTCGATGAGAATGAGTGAAAGCCCTTTTGGACTGAAAGTCCCTCATTTGACATTTTCAAGACACCCACTTGTGAGTTCGGATTGTCTTATCATGATTCTCCCCAGTGAAGTTTGGTAATTCCGATTCGACAAAATCGTCATGCATGAAAACCAGTTAAATTTATAATGAGTATATGTGTTCTTGATTGCCCATGAATACATATTACATGTTACCTAAAACCATGTCTAGCTGGACATACGCCCTCAAGAGTCGGAGATATCACCAGGTAAGTATATCTCTATCCCTTGGATGCCTGTGACTATGCAGATATCCCTAACCTGTTCTAGCAATTGTCAGGTTCCATATTTGATCATTTTGTTGCAATCTCTAGATGCATCTGACGATATCTAGGCATCTATTGATCAAGCCTTTTTAGGTACTTCTGATGATATCCAGGTACTTTGTTAAGGAATCTCCAAGCATTCGGGCTAGCCCCTCTGTTCGCCAAATCGTTAAATACCTCTGACGATATCCAGGGATTTATCGATCAAGTCCTTTCAAATATCTCAAATGATAACTAGATATTTCGTTAGGCACACCTTTCAAACAATTTGGAAAGTTCCTTCTTGAACACCTCTGACGATATCTAGGTGTTTAGCAATTGACTTTTTCCGAATACCTCTGACGATATCCAGGTATTTCGTTAAAAGTAGGAATATATTCCAATTTATCGAATCACTTTTCAGGTACCTTAGATGATAACTAGGCACCTTGTTAAGTCCCCTTTTCTAGCAAATTGAAGAAAGCCCCGCATTAGGCACCTCTGATGATATCTAGGTTCCTAATGAATAATTTTCTCGAGTACCTCTGATGATATCCAAGTATTTCGACAAAAGGTGGGATAAATTCCATTTCGCTAAACTATCACTGGATGCCTCGAACGATATCCAGGTGTTCAGCGGAAAGTCCATTTCGAGTATCTCAGACGATATCCAGATATTCGAAGTAGTCTTCCATTCTTTGATACCTCAGATGATATCCAGGTCACCGAAGTCCATCAGCGTTCATCAGGCAATACCTTTGGGACTAAGCCCAAACATTTGCCAAACAACCTACAGAATTAGAGTCATGCCTCGAATTACGCTACCACTCTTGTCAGGTAAGTAACTCCAGGTATGTTTTAGTCAAGTCAACATGCATCATGACATACTGCATTTTAGAATGGGACTCATAATCCCAACAAAAAATGTCATTCATTGCATTTGCATGGTCAAAATTTAGACATCATTTAGTCTTTGAATGCGACCTCTACGAGCTCACCTTCAAAGAGGGGCAGCTGTTGACACCTAAATTTTGACTAACCATTTAGTGATTAATTGCACAAAAAATTAGGGATTAAATTTTAGTCCCTAACAAAAATATTAAAGTTAAATTACATAGCATTTAGTTTTAAGAACAATTATTAAGTAGTTGCATTTGCATCAGACTGGTGGCAGATGGGCTTAACAAAATTTAATTGAAATGGAATTAATGGACTCAAGTACAGAGGTTCTGAACCCAATCGAATTAATTGGATCAAGCCCGTGTGAATTAAAAATTCGGCCCAACTCGTTATTGACATGTGCGTTGCGCGTGTGGCACATTGGATTAGGAAATATTGAGAAAATATCATGAAAATCTTTGGGTCAAGAAACAATTGGAAAGCAAAGCATTATCAGAGCAAGAATTAAGGAAAGAGGATTCACTCAAGCTGGTGGATACAAACTTGCGGACAAAGGGATTAAAGAAAGGAAAGAAAGGATTGGTAAGAAGATGTGGGTTCTGGAGAAATAACAAAAGAAGGAAAAGAATAAAAATATATATATTTCAATGCATCCACAATTGGAAGCTGCATCATGTTCTTTTCTTGGGGGCTCTATGTTGTTTTACATATAAATAGGGGGGCTTCGTTCACAACATTCACGGCCACAATATAGAGAGAGAGAGAGAGAGAGAATTGTCTCCATTGGCGAGAGCTTTTCATGAAAAAGACACACAAGACAGAGAGGGACAAAGAGAATTTTCTTCACCTTCTTCTTCGTGCTTCATCGAGAACCGCAACAAAGAAGCTATGACCTTGCCGCTTCCTGACGTTGGCGTTGTTGATCCGCGACGCTTTGTTGATGTGGTGCTTTGAGGCTGTTCCTTCGCTCACCCCTGCATCACCTCACTGAGACGGCATTAATCTGTGAAAACGTTGCTGCTGCCACGTCTAGCTCCACCACGTCCTTGCTGTCTGCACGAGCCCGCTGCGCCCCCGCTGCCTTCACGAGCCGAGGAGCTGTCGTGGACCCCTTTTTGCTCGAAACGACAAGATCGCTGCCTTTCCGAGTCAACGATCTTCCCGTGTTCTATTTTGCAGGCAAGCCAAAGTTGTCCTGTAGATTATCAAGCCGAGCTTACACTACCATCAACTCCACCGTTGTCCTTGGTGGAATCCTGAGCTTGCTGTCATTACCACCTCCACTGAAAAGTCCACACTGCAAGTTACTCCTGCCCTGGCTGAGAACCACCGAACCAGCAAGCTTTGCTGAGCGAGTCCCGTCCGTGATCCGCAATCCGGATCCGTCATCCGTTGGTCCAAGATTCGTGTCTAACGAATCCAGTATGGAAACGCATCGGGGTGACACCGTGAACTAGGTGAGAATTTGGGTTAATTCAATTTCCATATATTTTGTCGAATTATTTGGAATGTTTTGATGTTGATTGAAGCTCCGAACATATTATTCATATCCGTGAAATTCTTGAATAGCCTTTAAATTAGGAATTATTTCCTAATTTCACAGCGTGCATATGATCGACTGTCCGATTTCATGCCCGATATATGACTCGCGATCGTACGAAAAATCGTCAATCCGATCTCCCGCCCGAGATATGATTCGCGATTGCGTGAAAAATTGGCCAATCCAATCCTCATGCCTAGATACGATTTGTCAATCTATTGTTTCTAAATTTAAATGGATGTCGGTAATATTTTGTGATATGGTGTCGTTTGATTTTTTAAAAAATAAAGAAAATCTAAAAATATGTTAGTTAGGACTTCAATTAGAAGTTTTGCATGTTTAGGAGTGTATCTAGAAGATAGGATAATTATTTAATTTAAATTAGGACTTGAGACAATTTATTTCCTAGTTTAAATTAGGTATTATTCTAATCCTAATAGATTATTTAGGTTATTTTTAGATTCCGAATTTCCATGAAAATCCCAAAAAAAGAATGAGTTACTTTAGGATAGATTAGGATAGATTGCATTCTTAATTTGAGTAACTTTTAATTTCGAATTTTAATAAAAAAATATAAAAAAGGAAGTTAGATTGCATGTTAATTAAGGCATTTTTTTAATTCCGAATTTCATTGGAAAAATACCAAAAATAAATCATTTGCCCGTCATTAGAAATATGTCATATTGTAGCATGTCATATAGTTTGCATGTTAGGCTATATTAATCGCATGTTAATTTTTGCATGTCATTACATATAGGTTAGCTTTCATTTAAATAAGTGAAAATCCAAAAAATATTGAGTGAACTACTTGTTAATTAGAAATCATATTATGATTATTGATATGATTTTCTAGCTAACAATACAGATGATTACGTTGCTTCGAGGTAAGTAATTCTCCCAATCTTGCAATTTATTTAATGTTTTGATTATTGGGTGTTACTTTGGTGGTTTGCGCACCCGTATGATCACCTCATATGCTAGTGACTAAGTTAAAATGAATTCAAACTGTCTGCCAAAATATTTTTTTGAAAAGAAAAGGTACCGAAAGGGCGTTAGACTAGATCTAGCGTAACCAAGTCCCCGAGCTTAGAATCTTTGGTTCGTAGGAATAAAACATATATCTCTATGTTTTATTTAGGTTTCTAATCAACCTATCGCAAATAGATTAGTGGCGACTCCAAGCATGAAAATATTTGCACGTTAAGAACTTAAATCCTAAATTGCGAATTGGTAGGGCTTGGGAGGGTCCGAGTTAAGCTTAGTCTTAATAATCCATTAGCCTGAGAAATTTTAGGTCGCGACACTTTTCAAGTATCAAACATGAGTTCCAAGTACTTGAAGATCTTTGAACCTTCCAAATACCTGATGTGAGTTCCAGGTGTTCATTTGTTAAGTCTTTTCAAGTATCTAACAAGAGTTCCAGGTACTTGAAGATCTTTGAACCTTCCAAATGTCTTATATGAGTTACAGGTGTTTATTTGTTAAGTCTTTTCAAAGTATCTAGTGTGAGTTCAAGGCACTCGATGACTTTTCAGAAATTCGATCCCTGCTGACAAGAACCCATCAAACAATTCATCAAATCCTCAAATGAGGACATCCAATCCAAGATATTTCAAACACTCGAGGGCCATCCGGGTGTTTGTTTCTTAAGATCGTAGAAGACCTAAGGGCTATCCAGGTATTTGTCATGGTTCCCAACAAATCATTCCATACCTGAATACACTTTCCCGAACCTCTAGGTAAGCAGCAGCAGGTACGTATTTCATCTTTGCATTGGCATCATTCTCATCACATTTTTCAAATGTCTGAAGAGGATTCAAGATAATTGTCAAGACTCTCAAAAATTGTTTTGTACCCAAGTGTGCTTTCCCGGATCTCCATGTAAGTGACAACAGGTATGTATTCTACCTATTTATATTGGCATCAACATTTACATGGCATATGAAAATAGGAGGCAAAAGGACACTCTAAGTGCCATAAGTTGTGCATGGAGATCACTTTGGTACCATAACTTTTTTTCAGATCACTTTGGTGCCAAATCGGAGGAAAAGAGATCACTTTAGTGACTCCGGCCAAAATTCCGGCAAAAAAAAGAGTCACGTTAGATTTCCGGTGAGCCATGTCAGCATCGGAAATTAATAAAAAAAGAGCCACGTCAGATTTCCGGCGGCCATGTCAGCATTGGTACTAAAGTGATCGTTTTTCAAAAAAGTTGGCACCAAAGTGATCCGAAAAAAAGTTATGACACCAAAGTGATCTCCGTACACAACTTATGGCACTTATAGTGTTCTTTTGCCGAAAATAAGACTAGATTCTTTAGAGTCCATTCTAAAAGATTATTGCATAGTCTAAATCATTATCATTTACTTCAAATTCTTTATTGCATAACATTGCATTTTGAAAATGGGATCAGATTCTTTGAAGCCCATTCCCCACTTCAAAAGATTGTTGCATTGCATTTGCATGATTTAAATTTAGGTGTCATTTATCTTTGAAGGAAAACTCTATGAGCTCCCCTTCAAAGAGGGGTAGCTGTTGATACCTAAATTTTGGTGACATGTTTAGTCATACACTGCATAAAAAAAATTAAGGGTCAATCCCAACTCTTAAATTTCACTTCTCATAAGCATTACACCCACATGCATTTTAATTGAGCGAATGTGAAACAAATTCAATGAAGGAGCGTACGTGCCAAATTTAAATAGCAAGAAATCATGAAGGGCCAGGAGGAGTCGTCAGAAACCGGAATATGTACGGAGCAAGAAAGAACAAAAGAAATATACTCTAGGAATGTCCAGCGATATACTTGCTAAGGCATGTAAATCTCGGGAGAGAGCACATATCCACGGTTGAGTGCAGAGTATATTTGGCCAAATATTGGCATGATTCTGGGCAAAAGCTTAATCTTCGGGAGCGAACTAATCAACCAGCAAATTTCAGCTAGTCTAGAGAAGGAAATCGTGGGGATATTTGCTCATTTGAGAGCGCAGCAAGTGGGGGCTAAAATAAGAAAGAAAGTAAAATAAAAAAAGGAAGTAAAAGACAAACAGCTTAATGCTTTGCCGAGAATCATTCAGCTAAATATGAAAGGAAAACAAGAGGGGATCAATTTGATTGCTTATGCAAGAAAGTGGGAATTCTGGCCAGCCATTCTTGATTTGACAGATATTCAACTCTCGGTGATTGAGGAGCCGAATTTCCTGTCAATCTTGAGCTCTTAAGGATCAAGAGCCGTGAATTGTGCAAAGAAATCAGGTAAATAAGAAGGCAGGAAATTGATAAAATGGAAGGAATCAAAGCGTTTGAGGCTGAATAGCATACATAAAAAGAAAAAATTAAGCTGGCCATGAAATTGTGCGCAAACTTGATCGTGAATCATGGCGATGAGAAAAGGAAACTCAGAAAGTTGCCCATAGAAAGAGATGCTCAAAGCCATTATAAAAGCAGGGGAGAGGAATGCAGAAAGGGCGGAGTTTTTCACATCATTGCCTCACCATACTAAGTTTGCCCGTGAAGTGCCTGCACAATACTGCTGCGCTCAGCAGCTTATTCTGCTCTCTAATAATATCACTATTCCTATTGAATTTTTCATATTTGGTTTTAAAAAA
Organism: Syzygium oleosum; assembly: GCF_021117445.2. NCBI lineage: Eukaryota > Viridiplantae > Streptophyta > Magnoliopsida > Myrtales > Myrtaceae > Syzygium > Syzygium oleosum. The sequence continues at coordinate 2,240,732 of NW_026607520.1, read as the reverse complement.
AAAGTCAAAAAGTCAAAAAGTATGTACAGTGGACGCTCGGCACTTCTTTTTAACCGAGAACTTGCGCATAGCAGGGAAGAGAAGAGGAGAAGAAAGAAAAAGAGAGAAAGGGAAAGAAAACGAAGAAGAAGAAAGAGGAAAGGCTCACGTCACCGGAGCCTCGCCAGCTCGGATCAACTTCGTATTGCAACGCCCAGTAAGCATTCGCGTCCCTCGTTCATCCGATCGGAGAAGTTTTCAAAGTTAGGGTTTAAATTCGGAATTTTGGGAAATTCAAGCCGCGAAGTCCGATTTTTGAGTCATTAAGTTGCGAATGTTTATAGAATTGGTAGTTTAGGATGTTGTGAAGCCGTGGGATTTTATGGATCTTGATTTGGACTTGCGGTTTGCCTAATATGAATTTTTTAAGTTGGCCGCGCAAGGTGAACAGTGCGTGACCAGCAGATTTTAGGCTGATTTTCGTCGGTTTTTGGCTCGATTTTGGGACGGCCAAGTTGGGGTTCTTGTAGTGCTATGAGTGGGCTTTCTATTGACTATAAGCTCGCTTGAAACGGAGTTCGGTGGAGGAATTTATGGTGCGATCAAGTTTCGCGTTCAAACTCCACGTTGCGAACGGTTTGGATAATTGCTTTGGAGAAGCAATTTGTGGGCGCCTTTGAGTTGTCTTGTTAGCGTTTAAGCATCGTTTAGCCGTTTCGTAATTGTCGTAGTATTTTACTTGATTTTGACGTCGATTCTCGTTTAATTGTTAGGATTACGAGATCGTCGGTTCGAGTGAGCGTGATTGTTTGATTTTTGGGGATTCCAGGTGAGTGGTGCTATCTCTTCTTTGAGTTTGTAAACTCATATTTCGAAAGCGATATGAATCAGATATGTTATGAGTTAAATAGCATTGTTATTGCATAAAAGCTCGGATCGGGCATTTACTACCCTGTTGATTATTTGAAAATGGCATGATAAAGCATTTATGGAAATGGTTTATATCGATTATCGTGAAATGATTTGAGAATCGTTTTGGAAATGTATTGTGAAAGGATACATATGTATATTTCGTTACGAACTAGTTTGTGAAATGACTTTGGAAATGATTCAAGAAATGTCAAAATGTATTTCTGGAGGTTGAGCTGTGTTGTGAGAAAGTTATTTGTTTGGATTGTGAAACGTATTCTGGATTGGATTTCTGATATTGGATGATGATTGTTTGATGCTCAATATAGCTGTAAATCCATTGAGGGGTTTTAGGGGTATGCATATCGAGTTTAGGATATCCTTATGGGCCGAGCCACCGGCTTTGTAGGTGGAGACCTTGCCAAGGGGGAATCTTAGTAGCCTTGTCACAAGGCTTTATGTCGTGACCATGGTTAAATATTGAGCAATAGATTGATCGATGGAATTGACCATTGATGTGTGATGTGATTTGAGATTGGCCAATGGAATGGACCATCGGCATGTGCTTTTGATGAGATTCATTAATGGAATAGACCATTGATGTGTGATTTGAGATTAGTCAATGGAATTGACCATTGACGTGGTTTTTAATAGAGATTGATCAATGGACTTGACCGTTGATGTTTATGATGATTTAAAATGAGTATTTTCTAAATTTTATAAAGCTTTGATGAAATGAAATAACTCTTATGTGACTCGATATGTATTTTATATCTTGAGTTTGACTTCTAGAATTTTTGATATGGCTTTATCTATATATGCATAGTGGTTGCTCGATCTGCTTAGAAGAGATACGCACTGCTTACTGAGCTGTGGTTGCTCACTCCTTTCTTTCCCCAATCTTTTCAGGTTCTTTGGTTAGTAGCCAATAAAGCGAGAGCGATATCATGGGGAGTTTTGGGTGGTTTGAGGCTGCGTTCTTCGGATAAAAGGACAGCCGTGTCATCCCCTATCCTGGTAGGTTTCGGGGTGTGACATCAAGTGGTATCAGAGCCGACTCCCGACCGCATGTGGAGCCACAGTGAGGACGCTGTGCTCGAAGGAGGGGAGAATGTAACGACCCGGTCCGACGAGGGCGGGGAGTGGTCGCCGGGGTCCGAGGACCTGGACAAGGAGCGGCTTCTGGCAGGCTTCTAGATAGGCAAGGGGGGCATGTCTCTTGTCCCACATCGCCTAGAGAGGGAGCCTTGGGCTTGCTTATAAAGGCTTGGAAAACCTTAACTTGCAAGAGGCCTTTTCTGGAGGTAGTATGGACTGCCCTCGGAGGAACAAAACCGTGAGGACTTAGTGTCCAAAGCGGACAATATCTTGCGAGTGGGACCCAGGTCGTTACAGAATTGCTGCCCTCATACAGTCCTTGTTTGTTCCACACGTTGAGCTTTGCTTCACTCCACTTCGGCCACTCTCCATTCTCTGGCGAGTTTCCGACAGTGTGTGCAAAGCACAGCCTCTGTTGTTTTCCCTTGGTGATAGTTGGACAGATCTCCGTTAGTTCCACCCAAGTCTGACAATTCCCCAAGAGTCGTGACTCACACCTCCAAACGTGCTGCCCCTGCGATCGCCAAGGATCCCCATCGCTGCTGCTGCATTGTTGCTACTTGCTATTGTACTGCTGCTTGATGTTGCTGCTGTTCATCGCAGCAGTTCGTCACTGCTGTTTATTGCTGTTTGCTACTGCTGCGTCCCTGCTGCCGCTGCTCGTTGCCGTTCTTTGCTCACTGTCGCTTGCTGCTGCCGCCGTTCATCATCGCTGCTTTCTACAGTTTGCTGTGTTGCTGCCGTTCGTCACTGTTTGATGCTGTTCGCTGCTGCTGCATCTAAACTGCCGCCGCTCACCGTTCGCTGCTGTCGCTGATCATCGTTGCTGCTTGTTGACGTCTGCTGCATTGCTGCTGTTCGTGGTTGTTTGTGGTTGTTTGCTTCTGCTGCTACTACTCGTTGTCGTTCGCTGTTGCCGCTACTCGGTGCCGTTCGATTGTTGTTGTTGTGCTGTTCTTCATTGCTGACACTCACTATTCGCTGCTTGCTGTTACATCACTGTTATTGCTGTTGCGATCCCCCTCACTTTAGATCGACTTCTCGTGGATAACTATAACTAAGGTGAGGATAATGTTAGTTTAAATTTGTGGATACTTAATACATGATTTTATCTAGTTATATATTTTATTTGCATTAACCAAGATATATTAGGGCGTTTGGACCTTTAGACACTAAGGTCAAATCCTTAATATTATCTGGACATGATTCATTGATTTGCAAAAAAAAAATTTGAAATAAAGAGAACATGTACCGAAAGGGCGTTAGATTAATCGGCAAAAGGACACTATAAGTGCCATAACTTGTGTACGGAGATCACTTTGGTGTCATAACTTTTTTTCGGATCACTTTGGTGCCAAGTCAGAGGAAAAACGATCACTTAAGTGCCATAAGTTTTTTTTGGATCACTTCAGTGCTAAAATTTTTGAAAAACGATCACTTAAGTGCTAAAATTTTTTTAAAATGATCACTTAAGTGCCAATCTCCAGCGAGCCACGTCAGCTTTAGAAATTAATAAAAAAAATGCCACGTCGGATTTCCGGCAAAAAATTGTGTACGGCATCGGAGTTGGTACTTAAGTGATCGTTTTTCAAAAATTTTAGCACTTAAGTGATCGTTTTTCAAAAATTTTAGCACTAAAGTGATCCAAAAAAAACTTATGGGACCAAAGTGAGCGCCGTACACAAGTTATGGCACTTATAGTGTTCTTTTGCCTAGATTAATCTAGCATAACCAAGTCCCCGAATCCCTTGAATCTCTGGTTCGTAAAAGTAAAATGTACTCTCACATTTTACTTGAGTGTATAATTGACCCATAACTGATTAGTGGTGGCTCCGAAAGGTAAGATAAATGTCATGATTAACTGAAGTACCAAGTTGCAATCGGATGGGCTTGGGAGAGTCCGCACTAAACTCGAGCGATCGCCTCATGAGAGGAACCTTCATTCCCATTCAGTAAATCCGTTAGCCATCTCCTAGTGGTTCACCTCCGGGAAGGTCGCGACACTCACATCACGACAACGCTTGAAAGGTACTGAGAAATGGGAACTTAGCTTTCTGAGTTAGAAAAATCGAAAAGTTCTCGAACAGCACAGTTGATCTTTGACCCGCACCTGAGGCATTGAGGCCATTCCAGTCGTGGCATTAGCGGAAAGTGAAAAGTAAATTGCTTTTTAGAGCCAAATTCTTTGACCGAGAGAAGCAGAAGAAGACTTGTTTTTACTTGGTTCCATGCAGATTTCAACATCGAGATAACCATAATTTAGCTGCAGAAATATTGTGGAGCTTGTTATTACATTCGACATGCAGTTTTACCCGTTTTCATATAAATTTAATTCAAGCTTTTTGCAAACCAAGTTTAACCAAAACTGGAGACAAAACGGATTCTCATCGTTTTTGGTGATATATAATATGAAGGGTAGTTATTCGACGGTGTTACAAGAACCGAAAGAATAAATTTATGCATATCTAGTACATGTTTAATGGATTTTGGGAGATTTGTAAGATTTCAGCGTTTTGAGTTGGTGAGTTCGGTTTCTTGAGTTCTTTTGAGTTCAAACTGTTGAGTGTTAAGGCGGCCATCAAGTACGACATACACAACCGATGGAGTTTCTTTTTTTTATCACAAAACCTGAATTTTCTCTCCATATATGGTTAATATAAACATGAGATCTATGCTAAGAGCACACTTCCACTTTAATGAAGCTTCTAATGCTCTCAAGAAGAGGAAGGAAGCCATGACTATCCTAAGAATGTAGAAACTTCAGAATCACTGGAAGTTCTCTAACTATCAAACTGGCATTTACAATTCCACCCTAAATAAATGAATATTTATAATTTGAAAGAATAGTCCTCTGCACGAGGATCCCTATGCATTAATGCCATGCTAACGAAACACTCATTGCCACAAAAGACGTGATGATATTTCATTTGAATATTGTTAACATTATGTCTCTAAGGATGCTTCCTCGAGGATAGAAATATCAGAGCTTGAAAAGTAAACCACACCAATTTAAGCAGGTAAGTGAGACTTTTCCCATATTGGGTAGATAATTTTGTCATCATCTTTCTTGTGAAAAAGACCGGGAGCATTACCAAGATGGGTGACTTTTCAAGACCCTTTATCATGGACCCCGTTAATTACATTAGAACTGAGATATTTATTCATTTCCTTACTGACTTGAATTGTTCCTTGTACACATTGGATCCTTTTAATTTTTGCTAGACCAAAAATCATGTGAATTCTTCTCTTACGCATTGGATTAAATATTTGTTCCACATCTTTGCTTATTGCCAAAAAATTTCACATTCATTGCCAATCTTCTTTTTTCTCGTATTGATTAGCTTGGTCACTTATAATTTCAGATTTAACATTAATATGATATTTTATTTCTGGATTAATCTTAGTTTAGCATTGTTTATGTTATTTAAGAAATTAATTAAACCTCGTTTAGTGCTAGAGTTTTAGGTTCTAAGCATCGTGTGTTTATAGTTTGTTAAAAGCTTTTAATTTTGTTAGTTAGATGTAGTTTAGCTGTAATTCTAATGTTTTAATTTGAACTTTGTGCCATGTCCTTTTGTATTAGTATATGTAATTAATTTCAATTGAATAATTTTGGTGAAAATGTGACTAGAAGCCTAGAAAGTTTAATTAATAATCTTTTTCTGACTTAAGAATGGCAATGATGAAGCTTTCTAATGTCATTTTCTTTCGAATGATTTTTTGAAAATGTTTTCTTAGAGTTTGTAGAAAGTCAAAAAGAGAAAAGAAAAGTTCGATATGGAGGACATATGTCTTAGTATATCTAATTACTTTCAATTGAATCATTTTGGTAAAAATGTGGCTAGGAAATGTTATTATTTACCCTTTTCCTACTTAAGTATAGCAATGTTGAAGCTTCTAAGGTTATTCAAAAAAATGTTTTTGAATTTTCCTTTTAGAGTTTGTGGAAAGTAAGGAAAGAGAAAAGAAAAGTTCGATAGTGGGACATGTGTCCAAAATAAAGACGAGCACAAGTCAAAGTCGTCATTGACTTTTCCAAGAGCCTTCTTTGTGCTGGCCAACATTTAACATGGTCAGTTTGATTGGTCATCTTAGAAGATTTCCACACAATTGCATATTTAGGACTGATTTATTGTATAGCAGAAATGAAAATTAAAGACTTGCTCGAGATACATCTTTTGAGCATCTGCGTGTAACAAGCCGACTGAATGGTGAAGGCTGGTGCAACAAAGATGCTTGTTCGTATGAGTATTCGCGTGACTGAAGTAATTTCTGCAATGATAAAATTGACAACAAGTATATATGGATCTCAAAATGAAGTAAAATTGTTGCATCATGCTCAAGCTAGATGATTGCAATTTGCAAAGTATTTCCCCATTGGCACATACACCGTACGATCATGCCTAGCTAATTACAATATAAATAAATTTGGAATAGGTGACATTACAGTTTAATAATCCCAGACATCGAGAATAAGTTCATAAACAATAAATAACTAACGAAGTTCTCGTATTAGTAAATGAACGAGTTTTCCTCCCTTTTTTCTTTCGGTCTGAACACCAATTTCCATGACAAACATAGCAATATGAGTCATCAGTGTAAGAGGCAAAACAGATCTTCACCATGTCCCACTAGGTAAGAGTGGCTGCACATCCGACAATGTAATGACATCCATAACCATGTTTGACTTGCTAGATGGAAAAGCAACATCATAAGATTCAGTTGCCTCATGGTCCTCTTGATTTTGCTGAATACCCGAAGGATTCTGGAGCTTCCTTATCCTCTCCAACTCCATTGCCACTTCTTTCATTGTAGGCCGGTTCCTCCCATTCAAGTATAAGCACCTTTTCGCAAGGTTAGCAACTGATGCAATATCTTCCTTCTTACCTTCTTTCAAAACTTGAGCATCCACAATGTCGAACAAGCAATTTTGCTCCATCGAAATTATGAAATAGGTTGCGAGGCTTCTTCCTTCTTGTTCCCTTAGCGACGAGATTGGCTTTTGGCCCGTTAAGAGTTCAACAAGGACAACTCCAAAGCTGTATACATCACTTTTGTCTGTGAATTGACTTGATTGGAAATACTCGGGATCTAGGTAGCCGAAAGTCCCCTGCACCAATGTGGTTACATGAGTTTGATCGAGGGAAACGGACTTGGAAGTACCAAAATCTGCCACTTTTGCCCGATATTTCTCATCCAAGAGGATATTGGTGGACTTGATGTCTCGATGATAAATGGGAATAGAGGCTGCTGAATGCAAGTAGAATAAGGCTCCTGCAATTTCAGTTGCAACTCGTAAGCGCGTGTCCCATGATACACGAAACTCTTCCTTTAGGTCATGTAGATATTGATATAGAGTCCCGTTTGGTATAAACTCATATACTAAAAGCGGGACTTCTGTCTCCAAGCAGCACCCCAATAACTTAACCACATTCCTATGGTTGATTTGTGAGAGAATGAGGACTTCATTTATGAACTGTTCGACTTTGCCCTCATTTATTGCTTTCGATTTCTTAATCGCAACTATTTTTCCATCTGTTAACATTCCCTTGTAAACAGTACCTTGTCCACCTTGCCCGAGTATCCTATCCTTGTTGAAATTGTCAGTGGCCTTCTCTAGATCCTTGGAGTTGAACAATTTGTTTTTCTCGACATTGCCTTCGGCTGAAGATAGCTCACTTTCCAACAAAAGACCACCATTGCGTTTGAAGTACTTCTCTTTGAGCTTTATTTCTTTTCTCTTCTTGATGTATTTGTACAACCCCCATAAGACAAGACACAAAAATAGTGCCCCAAGGCCAGCTCCAACCCCTGCATTACAAAAATTTGAGGGGAAAAAGTCCAAAAAAGGTACCCTTATTGTCAAGTATCTATATGGTCTTATAATCAAGAATAGTAGTGAATTTGATTAAAAGGAAATCATATAAGAGTGATTAACCTAAGCTCCTTTCATGTGGATTTATCTTAACGACCTTGAATAATTAATTTGTCTCCTGTTGAAGTTCCATCAGGTGATATTTTCATACATACATCTGGACTGGACAACTGATCTCCATTACAAGGAATTTTGAAAACCATTGATGAAAGTGAAAGAATGCCTACCAGTATTCATCTTGATTATTATTGTAATAATTCCAATTCAAATATGACAAGAATAAGTAGGACCCTTGGTTATCTTTTGATAAATCTGAAGCGGCGACATTAGAAAAGTTCTAAGTGTGGTCTTAGCTATCAAATAGTATTAGGGTGCGAAGAAAGTTTCGAGGTTGTTTTGATAGATACTATTGATCGAAACTTATCTATAATCATCACCAAGCAAATGGACAACCCTGCCAGAATGAAGGGTAAGGTAAAATTTATTTCCGTTTATGCTGTTCTTTTTTCTAACAATAATCAAGAGCATTAACCGGTCTAAAATTCTAGGTTAAAAGATCTACTTACCAATAAGAATGAATTTAGCTGTCTTTCTACCATTGACGCAATCATATGAGCCCTGTTTGTTCACGCAAGTCCCGGAGCACATATTTGGATCTTCACATTCATTAATATCTGATAACAAATGATAAAATAAATATATTAGCAACAAAACCCATCTCTTTGAGTAAAATTAGCGAGACTACTAGGTCGCCTTTTCTCGTAAATTATTAATTCCATGGCTAAAATATAATGCTTGTGACGAAAGGACTGTCATGTTCCCCTCTATATCCAGTAAATTTTTCTCAATATAATTTGTTCAATTTTGTTTGAAAGTGCATTCACTTTGTGCAATCTTGGGCCAAAAAAAAAAAAGGCAGAAAATCATGTATGTGATCATTAAACAGCGTGAATGAATTCTTTTCAGAGAAAAATCTGGAAATGAACAAGCCACTTCGCTGTATGGTGCCATTAAATACGGAATGGGATAGCATGAAGTATGTTACCTTGGCATCCTCCAATAACATAAGGGTTGCCACCATACCCCCGTCCGCAGTAGCACCATGTAAATAGCATTTCACTGCTGTCGACGCTGTCTCTGGTACAGGCGAAAGGAGTATCATAGCTTGAGTTGTATATTGCGTCGTAATCTTGCCGGATAAGGTCAAGTGCATAGTTGGTATTGTTCGCAATCCCCCATACCAGCACCACTGGAACCGTATCACTCGATCTCAAATCATATACACCTGTAAAATCAGACCTCAAGAAAGCGTAGTTGCACCCCTGATGTCCACCTTCTTCTTTGAAATCCACGCTAAAACCCTGAAGGTTCAAGGGGAGCTTAGTCTGGCAGCATCCGTCCCTCCCGGAACAAGCACTATACTTGCTAATGTTGAAGTTGGTTCCAGCACATTTCGACCGGCAACCGACAACAGCTGATTCTGTACTATTCACTGTTGCCATGGTGTTGCAACCAACCAATGTAAAGAAGTTCCTTGACCGGGAGAAGACAAATTGACTTCCTTTTAAGCTTACCGCTGCACCACGTCCGTCACCCCCACAGCTTGCATTTGAGTAAATTACAGGAAGACTAATGTTAATCATGCCAGGCAAGTCTACCTCAGGGAGGGAAATGTTGAGAACTCGCACTCCAATCTTATTTAGTGTGGGAGTCGTGTTTTGCTGGCAGTCGATCTTGTACCAGTCATCCAAGAAACACCCGGCTCCCATTCCGAAGGGGAAGGGAATGGTGACCTTCCCGCATGTTTCGTTACAGCCACGTCCTGGAGGTCCAGGTGCAGCTCCTGATGGTCGTACCGTGAGGGAAATCAGAAGAAAATATATTAACCGCGAAAGCCATCTCATTTAGTAAAATTACCAAAACTAGTAGGTCTCATTTCCTCATAAATAGTTAATTCCATGGCTAAAATGTTGTGCTTGTAACGAAAGGACTGTCCTGTTCCCCTTTATTTCCAGTATATTATCATCAATATAATTCGTTCAATCTTGCTTGAAAGGGCATTCACTTTGTGTAATCTTGGGCAGGAAAAACTAACAAAAAGAAGGCAAAAAAGCATGGACCTAATACCCTAAAAAACTCCATCTTTAGGTCCAATCTCAATTCTACCCTGAAATTTTTTTTGTCTCAAAAAAGGCCCAAACTTTAAGTGTAATTCCAATTCTACCCTAATATTTTTTTGTCTCATAAAAAATCACAAGTTTTTACTTGAATCCCAAATTTGCCTCCGTTAATCTTCTGTCCAAAATTTTTCTTGACAACCGAGATATGGAAAACTCCCATGCGCAAACTATTTGAGAGTCCCAAGCCAAGTGTCTCGAGCGTAAACTCTCTGATCGTGAGAGATGGAAGAATCTCGAGCACAAGAGATTGAAGACCGAGAGCAAAATCAAAGATCCCTAAGCTAGATGGAAGGAAAACTCTCTCAAAAGTAAGAGCAATTGAAGAAAGCCAACTCTAATTGCTCTAGTTTTTACCCAAATTTCATATCCAATAAGATGTGGTTTGGGCTGACATGGAAATTTATCTCCAAAAGATGTCTTCTCGGATATGAAATTTGGGAAAATACTAGAGCAATGATGTGAAAATGCCACACCGCTGAAGGCGATTTTGGACGAAGGATTAAGCGATGTAGGTATGGGACTCAAGTAAAAGTTTCTGTTTTTTTATTAGACCAAAATATTCAAGGTAGAAATGGGACATGACCTAAAGTTTGCGGTTTTTTACAAGATAGAAAGAAGTTTACGGTAGATTTGAAACTGACCAAAAGTTGAGGGTTTTTTTATGAGACGAAAAATAGTTTAGAATAGGAATGAGATGGGAGTAAAGTTGGAGTTTTTTAATGGTATTAAGCCGAAAAGCATGTATACAGTCATTAAACAGTGTGAATGCGTTCTTCTCGGCGAAAAATCTGGGAATGAACAAACCACTTCGCTGTATGGTGCCCTTAAATACGGAATGTGATGGTAGGAAGTATGTTACCTTTGCATCCTTCAATAAGATATGGGTTACCACCATACTCCCGTGTGCAATAGCACTGCACAAATAGCATTAATTCACCTTCGCTACACACGGAAGGATAATCAGTTTCTGACTGCTCGATAAGCTTACGTCCATATTCAGTATTGCTCGCAATCCCCCATTCCAGCACCACCGGAACAGTCTTATTCAGTCTCAAATCATATGAACCTGTAAAGTCAGACCTCAAGAAAGCGTACTTGCACCCCTGACGTTCACCTTCTTCTTTGAAATCCACACTAAAGCCCTGAAGGTTAAGGGGGAGCGTAGTCTGGCAGCAGCCATCCCTCCCGGAACAAGCACTATTCCAGCTAATGCTAGTGTTGGTTCCATCACATTTCGACCTGCAACCGACAACATCTGATTCTGTACTACTCATCGTTGCCAGGGTGTTGCAACCGACGAATGTAAAGACATTCTTTGTCCGGGAGAAGACAAATGGACCTCCTTCAAATCTCACTGGCACACCAAATCTATCGCCCCCGCAGCTTGGACTTGAGGAAATTACAGGAAGTCTAATGTTAATCATGCCATCCACGTCTCCATTGGGGAGTGAAATGTTGAGAACTCGCAATCCAATCTTCTTTAGAATGGGAACGGCGCTGTTTTGTTGGCAGACGATCTGGTACCAGTCGTCCAAGAAACACCCGGCTCCTATTCCGAAGGGGAAGGGAATTGTGACGTCCCCGCACTTTTCAGCACAGTTAGGCTTTGCAAGTCCAGGTGCAGCTCCTGATGCTTGTAACGTGAGGGAAACCAGAAGCAAAAGAATTTGAAACACTGAGATCGACATGATTTTCAAGTTTCGTAAGTGCATGGACCTAAATTTATGGAGAAAGCAGATATGGACGGAGTACCTTCATATTGTTATTTAAGAGGAAGAGGGGACAAAATTTTCATATACTGTGTACGCATAATTTTATTCCAGCTGTTACTTCCCAGTATCTTTGAGATGTTTCCTTTAGGGAAAAAAATTGCATTACAAGTCCTAAATGTCCAAAATCTTATATGAATGCAATCCAAATCTTAAACATTTCAATTGATTAGATCAAATTCTAAAATTTTAGGAAAAAGTGCAATCAAGTTTTGAAATTTTTAATTGATTAAATTAAATCCTCTACCTTTATTAAGAAATACTATTAAATCCTAAAATTATATTTTTTTGTCATAATCCTATAATTATGTTGAAAAGTGCAATTTATAAACACTTTTTGAGTGATACGAGATAATTTCAGATATTGTTCATCAAAAAGATTTAATTCACTTGTGCAAAAGATTTGAGATTTAATTGATTTAATTGAAAATTTTAAAACTTGATTGTATTTCATATACGAGATTTTGGACTTCTTGTCCACCTTTCCTTGAGCACAGAAATGTCAAAGCTCGATAAGTGGAGAGCACTAATTTAAGCAGCCAAATGTAACTTTTCCATTTGTTTGGTAGATTTTTTTTGGGGTCAGATTTTGGTAGATAATTTAATCATTATTTTTTCATGAGAAACATTCGAAACATTATCAAGATGGCTTGATAATTTTTAACACTTGGAAGCAAAGTTATATCTATTCAATAATTTGTTTATTGGTAAGAATATTAGTTTAATAATTTTTTCTCTATCAAGATGAACACAAAAATCAAATCGTCATCCCAAATGAACTAACTTTTGATGAGCCGTTCTCATGTTCCGACTTTTTTGTCTCTCCTTTTTTTAAAAGAAAACCACTTTACCACAACAAATTTGTCCTATGACAGGACAGCCATCAATAATTGAAGCAAAAGTGGTTTCTTTCTGATTTCTTTAATCGGAGTGCGATATTCGAGTGACGTGATCTCTCACATTATTGAAGCGAAAATCAGAATTGTTCTCGAGTGCGGTACGTCGTGTAACAGGTCCAATGCTTTATTTGCGCAAGCTAGGGATGAGCATGATGGATCGCTCGAATCGGGACCGGATCAGACCGGATCAGATCAGCCGGTTTAGTCCGATTCTCGAAAGTATTGATCCGATTCCCAATTCTTAAAAGTGAAATCGGTTTCCGAGCTGTCCGATTCTCGGTTCTAGGGTGGGAACCAGACCAGATCAGATCAGACCGGACCGATAAATATATATATTTACTTTTTAAATTTTTTGAAGAAAAAAAGAAAGTCTAATCTATTCCCTCTTGCCTTTACCAATTTTTTTAAGGATTTGTTCCATTGGAAAATGGAATTGGTTCCATTGGAACGTGATTAGTTCCATTTGAAAATAGAAAAATAAATACATTTATTTATTTAAAATAAAAAGCTTAATTTAAAAGTACACGATCGGTTCCATTGGAACCGGACCGGACCATCGGTCCGGTCCAGTCCACGGTCCTAAAACTAGCTGGTCTGGTCCTCGATGCTAGAAAATGGGAACCGGTCCTCTTGATCTGATTTTCGATTTTTGGATGGAATCGGACCGAACTGGGAACCGCTTACCCCTAGCGTAAGCCATCGATAAAAGCACTTGGGAATATTGTTGGCCCCCTAGAAAAAAGTGGAAGATGCGTGGATGGTGGGGCACGTTTTTTGCTTCCGTGATGGAAGAGAGTGCGTCCCATGCACTGGGATTGAAGAAAACTGAAAGATGTTTTCGCTTTTAGTAGTCTTATCAATTCACTAGTCTGAGCATGCTATATTAATTTGTGCACTGTGAACATGAGTAGTCTTTCGCTCAAGGAAGGACATTATCAAACGAGGTATCTTGAGTCCATATCTAATCAGCGTTATTATCTATGATTTTTTTTTCCCGCTAGTTTAACTTCGTACATAGGAAAAGAACTTGAAACAAGAAGTTCGACATGATTTTCACTTTTGCATGTGCATGGACCAAACCCAGGAGAAAGGGGAAATGGGCTGAGTCCCTTAATTATTGTTGTCTAAGTGGAAGTGCAGGCTCAGATGTATTCTTTGATGATGCACTTGTTCATAATTTGAGATATGCTTGAGCTTGATTGCTTCAATAAAATTGACTTCATCGTGTTTCTGAAAGTGAAATCAAATCACAGCTATTTTTTGTTGAGAAAAATATGTGAGTAGTACTTTATAGTTCTTTGACACTTTGATGAGCGATAGCAATTACTATCCTTAAGATATTATTTGGCCTCACTATTATTGCTACCGTGTCTAAGCATATATACATCTAGGATATAAACCAAAATCATAGAGAAACGAGTTTAAAAATTACTCAATTTTCCTCTTAGAATTTTTAACTTGAATGTGTTGTTAAACTTGTGTGAGAAAAGAAAAGAAGAAAGAATTATGAAGAAAAGAATATTGTGAAAAAGAGAAAATTGTTATGAATAATGTGTGATTTGATTATAGATAGTCAAACAACACATCTTTAGGGAATAGGTACTTTATCGGTATCCATCACCACTTTTGATGATCAATCATCACTTTTTCTTCGTGTCAATATTCACTTCTTTCTATATCCAATTCAATCTCTTCTCTTAATTATTTATAGATAACAAATTATTTCAATATTTTCAACACTAAAAACTAACCAGTGAGTCCAAATGGCTAAAGGTTGATACAAGTTGGATGCATGTTCCCAAGAGTACAAGTGCAACCTTAATGTAATCCTTACAATAAAGTATTCATGGATCCTAAGCCGCGATAATCCCCTCATGATACATGAACCGAAAAGAAAAAATCTATCTTGTTGACTTGTCAAAACAGCAAGTTCCCCTGATTTGTTGACTAGGCCACGAGGTTTCTTCGTTCATCCCCCCTCAACGAAGAGATTGGCTTCTGTCCTGTTAAAGAGCTCAACAAGGACCCCTGCAAAGCTGTGCACGTCGCTTTCGTCTGTAAATTGATTTATTTGGAAGTACTCACTGGTCTGTGCATTTATAGCTAGAGGTTCCTGTGGGCGATAATAACGAAAGAGCTGCTTCACCATGTTTCAAGATGGGTTGAGTGGATGCAGATCTGCAAACGTAGCTAAATTGTAGTCCACAAAATAAGACTTGCTATATTATAGAGATATCAAAGTTTTGAGGACGTCAAGTCCTCATTGACTTATCTATAGAGCACAACTATACATATGTTTTATTTGATTTGGAAGTCGTCTCTCTCTGCCCTTTTATCAAGAGCCTTCCGTGTGCCAGCCAAGATGTAACCCGGTTCGTTTGATTTGTCTTTTTAGAAGATTTCCACACCGATAGCATAGTTATGGTTTAGTAGGAAAGAAAATTAAAGTCTTATTATTAAGGAAAAATAACACAAATAATCCATAATTATTAGTTCAATATGCAATCTCATCCTTGAATATTTAATTTATTCAATGTGATTTTTAAACTATTTCTAAATGTTCAATCTAGTTCCTCAACTTTCTATAACAAAATCAGATTAGTCCATCGGTACTATTCACAATTTTTCATAATTACACTATTGCCCAGATTTTAAGAAAAATTCAATTTATCTCCTAAATCAGCAAAAAATGCTATCTTTTTATTACCTTTTTACCTTTGGGTGTATAGAAATATTACTATAGTGCTATTTACGTATATTTTAACTTACAATCTCGTGACAGTAAAAAAATTACCTCATTTAGAGTTATATCGAATTCATATTCTTATTATTTAAGAAATAAAGTGTTTTCATGAGAATTTAGTGACAATATGAATTATCTATATACTTCGCGTACTTCTATTATTCTAAATCGTGTTCCTAATTTTTTAAATAGATATAATTTTCAAGGTTTTGTATTTTGTGTTTTCTTAATTAAATTTAGTTAAATCTGTAAATTAGGAAATTAAAATAGCATGAATATTAACCCAATACAACCCTAAATGAGGTTCCACTTTTACTATCATAGAGATCATTAGCTAAAATATACTCACATGGAACTACTGTAATATTTACAAAGAACAAAAGGTAAAAAAGTAACAAAGATAACCATATTTTGTTGTTGATTTAGGAAATAGATTGAAATGAAAAGATATCATACAATCTAGGCTATAGTGTAATTATGAAAACTTTTGACTTTTTGTGGAAAGTTGAGGGACATGGATTGAACAAATAAAAAGTTTAAGGACTAGATTAAACATTTAGGAATAGATCAAGGACAACATTAAATGGCTTAAAAGTTCAAAATGACATTGCACAATGGGACAAAGTTCAGGGACTATTTGCGTCATTTTCCATCATTACAATGATCTTTATATTGTTATTAGTATAATACTGGCTTGAATTCTTAGTTATTGCCACACAAAAAAAACACATAAAATTAGATAGAGCAGTGCTAGGTAGTCGCATCACATGATATAAATAATGGGAAATGTGTCAGAAAAGTCCTTAACCTATTACATTTGTACCAATTTAGTCATAAACCTTTTAATATAGTGGCTAAATTTGATCGGATATTGCTGATATAACATCGACATAGTGCCAATTCAGCTCTCGCCCATGTAACATGGTCAGTTTGATTGGCCGGCTAATTTTGACTAGATATTCCGGCTAATTTTTATATTAGCAGAAAGTAGTTTTTTCTTAAATGCTCTAACTAGCTTCATTAACCAAGGTGAATCAAAAGTTGTAGGTAACTCAAATATGAAATTGTTTATACTTGGTACTTGGTAATCTATGAATCAAACGGGTGATGCCCAACCGTACACATAAACCAAAACTTGGAGATCTTCCTGGATCCCCGTCCATTGGTCTAATATGCAATCACAGCCGGTGAGAAAGTGTGACTCTCGTATGGTTTCTACATGCTTAGCGGCTATGATGGATGGGGTCCATGTAGGACTAGATCCAAACAACAATTCTGCCCAAAACCTGTGGAAAACAGGTTAACTTAATTTTCCATCTATATGAAACCGACTTGCACGTAAACAAACTTGGAAAGACCGATCAGGCATGGTGTGAAACCGACTTGCACGTAAACAAACTTGGAAAGACCGATCAGGCATGGTGCGAATCAATGGATAACTTGGAAAGATGGACCATTGGCTCCGGTGATAGCACAGAGAGACTATTGTTCCTTAGCTAATTACTGTGCTGAAGATGACTTTCCTTAGCCCACAAGCTTCTTGCGGATGTCCACTTCCTCATTGACTTGACTTCTCCAAAGAGCACCACAATACATTTTATTAGATTTGGAAGTCGTTTGTCTTTCTCTACTCTTTTTTTACAAGAGCCTTCTTTGTGCTGTCCATGACGTAACATGGTCAGTTTGATTGGTCATTTGGGAAGATTTCCACACCAATTGCATAGTTTGGACTGAATTGTTTTTTAGCAGAAAAGAAAACCAAAGACTTTGGCCGTTTCTTTTTAAGGATCTTTATATTGTTAGTAGTCTGTTAGTGGTGAGTTCTCAGCCACAAAGCAATCACATATACAAAATAGATGGAGAATTGATGGAGGATGTATCGCATGATATAAATGACTGTATAATCAAACTAGATTAGCGGAAAGTAATTTTTTTTTCTCTGAAATCACTTTACCTTGATGATCAAAGTAGATTTTTAATAGGTAATTTTTCTGTTCCTTCCTGACGTCATAACGAGGAAGTCTTCCCTTAAGACAAGTATAAACGTAATTGCTTGGACAGCGAGATCTCCTTTGCTTCTGGGATTTGCCAATAAACATTTTGCAATTGATTATAACTGTGACAAGTTTTCCTCATTGACTCCTATTTTCTTTGATTGAATTAAGATAATCGCGATCCATCATTTCTTGTACTTTTATTATGTTTCCTCGATTTTGCCCACTCAAAATCTTCATTTTTCTGAGTCTTCGGAACTTGTAACTTGCAACTTCAGCCATATGAAAGCTAATGCCATGAAAGTGAAATTTAAGCAGCAGTTAGTATAAAAATCAATGTTTGCATACAGGAATAGGAGTCATCAATGTAGACCAATTTGCACGAAAACAAACTTGGAAAGACCGGCGTGGTGGGAACCAATGGAAGACTTGGTGATAGTGGCCCCTGTGGTCTTCAAGACCGTTTCTCTCCTAAGAATCTTATATCAAAACAGGCCATTGACTTATTAGTCTTAGTCTCTAACAGTGACAGAATAGAGAGAGACGATCCTTCCTTTGCCAGCTATTGCGTTGAAGATGACTTTCCTCTGTCCACAAGCTTCACGGTGGTGGGCCACCACTGACCTTTGGTTGGGTCGGTGGTCTCATGCCCACCTATTGTCCACAAGATCAAAAGTTATCGCTATTCCATGATCGAGTTTCTAACAAACTTGTGCTCATGGGTACTGTTACATTATATGGAGAGAATTATGGACTGTTCACACGACGGTGAGGCTATGTTGGCAAGCTCGATTCTAGGGTCTCGGGTGGTACAGAATAGCTATAACTCAAATCTAATATTTTGTAATAAATGTGGGACTTCTATGATGAAATCTAAAAGATAATAAACAATTGTTACTTGTCTAATCAACCTCTGCGTTCTTACAATCATTGTTCCGAATTTCCGAGTTAACACAAACACTTTCACCACTTGATAGATTAAGAGATAATGAGTTGGAACAAGAGAGATATCTCGCAAATGGCCTCTCTTGAAAAATCCACATAAAAAATATCATGATAAAGAACAAGTACATTTAACGAAAAAGAGGAATGGAGTAGCATGCCACTTGGTCCTAATACAATGTGAGGGTGAGCACCAATCCCGGGTACACCCTGGAAATGGATTGAACTGGTCCTTACCAATTGGTTTTGGTCTGGTTCTTATGGAACTGATTCGGTTCCTGATTGTAACCGGCTAGCTATTACCTATCCGATTCCCGATTCAAAGTATGGAATCAAAAGGAACCAGAGAACCGGATCAAGAAAACGTTAATTCTCTCTTTTTACTCTTGCATTGCATTTCGCGGCTGCTTCATCATGCCTAGACTACAAAGTTATAAAAATCATTGGCTAAATAAAGAAAATAGATATGGCATAAAACAAGGGAAGTTGCTAAGAAATTAGAAGAATATGCCAAAAAGATGTTTATTTGTGAGAGACCTGAAATTGATGGGTGGGACTCATATTTTCATGATCTGTTTAGTGAATAAAACAGTGTTTATTAATGATTGAGTAAGGAAGAATTGAGATCATGTTGGTCACCAGTCATCATTAGCTTTTAACTATGTAGGTGAATATTTTAAAGAGTGACCAAAAAACAAAAAAAGGAAATTGGCCGGTTCCTGTGTAGACCCGAGAACCCAAATCGTAAGTTTAGTTCTAGGGTCTACAGGATAGGGTCTAGGTTCCAAAAATTGAGAACCGGTCTTAACAAGGTAGGTTTCAGATTTTAGGTCTGGAACCTACTCACCTTGAAACCGCTCACACCTAGTACATTGTGCAACAAATCAACTGAATTTGATCAAGTTGTAGCTTTGGATGCGATTATTAAATAAATATAGAATCTAAACATTGAGATCAAGAAAGGAAAAATACTATAGGGTGAAAAAGATATTTACAAATAGAATTAGATTAACTGAATAGAAAAGTCCTTACTTAAATTACAGAGTTTGAGATGAAAATACAAGAAATATACAACTTAAGGAGAGTATCTAAGAGAAACTTATCTTGTGGACAAGTAGTGTCCGGGAAAATTTGAACTACGAAACGATCCATAGTTTAACTCCATGATTTTATTATAAAATAAAAACTCTATATTTTGTGCTTGATTTATAATTCAATGTCGAAAACATAAAACTAATTTAAGATGCTTAAGAACTTTGTATCAATGAACAACATGACTTTCGTTCCTTGAGAGTAAATTAATCAAACACTGGCGGAATTACTTTTTCTGATCAAAGCTAGTATTTTACTATAATGGCAAGATCAATGGAAGTATGAAGAAGAATAAGATCAAAAAAGGGAATTTAAGACATTACATACCATTCGGGATGAAATTCTTGTCTTTGTTTTGCTAATCCCTGTTCATGATCTTGTTGTGCAGATTATATAGAACGAATGCGCAGATCCAAATCTTACTAGTTGCCCTTCAGAGTGTGTCAAATCGGCTTGGCTTGTGGGTGTGGTGGAAAGACAGAAAAATTCATTCTTAGTGGTACTCGAATATTTTGCTAAGTTATAGATTGCTTTCCAAACCTTAGCGAGCATGTGATCACCGTAAAAAGAAGGACATATCACTATTAAGTGGTTATTAGATATAGCTTTTCTGTAGCTGCTTCAGCTGAGAATATATGTGTCACAATTTTAATAAGGTGCTTGACAAACATATTATGCTTGTAGCACCTTCATAGCTGTAGCAACTTACAACATCTTTTAAAATTGAACTCAATCATGCCATAAAACATGAAAAGTACTGTTTATTTTAATAGCTTACAATCACATGACATTGAAGCGCTCGACAATAGTCTACCAACTTGCTTAGCAAGTTAATTTTGTAAATCAAGGATATGGGTGCTACTAGTATAAGAAGGGAAGAAAGTTAAGGATATGGGTGTTTTCTTCGGTCCTGTCACATCCTAGACAATAGAGGCCTCTTTTGTTTAAGCATCCAAGTGCGACCCTAATAATGAGAAAGTCTTCCGTTGAGACAAAGACAAACATAATTGCTTGGACAGCGAGATCTCCTTTGCTTCTAGGATTTGACAATTCAAAATTGATGGAAATGGGTTGGAAATTCACCGGGGTACATCTGCATCAAGATGATGAAACTGTTCCATGGATTCATCTCTTCCTGTGACCCCTATGATAGAAATTTTGATCATCCAACTGCCCATAATTTGAATAACCATTTTTGTGTGAATGAAATTGTAACAAGGTTTTCTCATAGAATCCTGCTTTCTTCGATTGAATTAAGATAATTGCGATGCTTTTTCTCATAGAGTCCTTTTTATTATGTTTCCTTTATTTTGCCCTCTTAGAATTTCCATTCTTCAGTGTCTTCGAAACTTGTAGTCTGCAACTTCAGCGATATCAATGCTCATGCCATGAACGAAAATGAAATTTGAGCAGCAGTCGGTATAAAAGCAATGTTTGCATACAGAAACACGAGTCATCAACGTTCACTCTGTAAATGTATTATGCTTTTGAAACATTAGGGGAGAAGAGCCACACATAAATGTAGTTACGCTTGGAAGAATATATCAGATTTGATCACGATATAGATCGAAACATATTTCTTTTGCATTCTTGTCAATAAAAATTGGATCAAGTATCAAGAGGCCAAGACAGCAACGGCCATTGAGTATCAAGAGGCCAAGACAACGACGGCCACTGCCTGCCCCCTTAGGTTCGTTCCTATGTTTACATGTCCATCATATTCAGAAGTCTCAAACAAACAAAATAATTCATTGGCACCCAAATTATGTACGAGGGACGTTCATTTAAAAGAGTAGAGGTGTCACCAACAAGTACTCGACATTCAAGTAATTTCCTTCTTTTTAATGACGAGGAAGTCTATTTTAAATAAACAAATCTCGCATTTATGAGAAGCTCCAACTAGCTTCATTGATCAAGGCGAATCAAAGGTTGGATGGTGACTTAATTATGAAATTATTCATACCTGGTACTAGGTATATATATGCATTAAACGTTCTATGCCCAACCCATACACATAAATCAAAACCTGGAGAAACTATTGTGTGGATCCCAATTCATGGACCTATCTGCCGCAGTCAATCAAGTACTTATGAATGGGGTTAGTGACTGTGATGGATCGGGTCCACATAGACTGGATCAAAGCAAGAATTTTGCCCAAAACCTGTGGAAAATAGGTTAACTTATCCCATCAATATGGGAACAGAATTGTACGTTAACAAACTTAACTTGGAAAGACCGGCATGGTGGGAACTAATGGATGACTTGTTGATAGTGGCCCTCACGGTCTTCAAGGTAGTTATTAGCAGAGAACTTTTATTAAAACAGGCTATTAACTTGATCGCCATCAATGATATAATGAAGAGACGATTGTTCCTTAGCTATTAATTCTGCTGAAGATGATTTTCCACAAAATCACAAGTTCTCATGCTCACCTATTGTCCACAAAATCACAAGTTCTTGCTATGTCATGATCAAAATAATGACAAACTTGTGTTCATGGGGTACTATTACATTATGTGGAGAGAATTATAGATTAATCACACGCCAGTGGAGCTATGTTGATAAGCTTGTCTCCAGGATCTCATGTGGTGCCAAGTAGATGTAACTCAAACCTAATATTTAGTAATAGATGCGAGACTCCCGTATAAAGTACAGAGAATAATAAACATTGGTCGCTTGTCTAACCAATCCTCTCATTCTTATAATCATTGTTGAGAACTTCGGATTTAACACAGTTTCTTTCAACACCTAACAGTTGAAGAGTCTACAAATTGGAAATGGAGAAACATCTAGCAAATGGCCTCTTTCGAAAACTCCACATTAAAAAAGTATTACAACGAAGGACAAGAACATAATAGGAATGGAGTAGCATGCCATTTGGACCTAGTACAAGGCCCAGCAAAATAAATGGCATGCCCGGGCATTTGATCGACTGAAACAATCAAACTCTCGTTTTTCGTATTTCAAGTCGACATTGTGAAGCAGTGGGTGGGCCACGCTTTGCCAGTTCCTTTAAAATTTGAGACTTATGAAGGGGGCCCTGGCTGCAAGAGAGGCCCAATTAGGTGGACAGTGAACTTTGGGAAGAAGATTTGGGGTTTTTCGAGTAGTAAACTGCGAGTTGGATGACCCTTTATAAAACTTTCCATTTAAGATAAGGGTTCCAAACTTACGAAAAATTAAGGATTCAACGAGAAAAAAAACAAATCCCAGGGTAAAAAAAAAAGCTAAGATAAAATGAAGCCATTATTGGTCATGATACCCCTTTCTAAACATTGGGATTATGAAAGGATAAATATAATAAAGTAAAGGAATAAACTTTAAAAAGATCACGTTTATTGATGTTTTTCAGCAAACAGGTTTAATGAGAATGTGAAAATATAATCAACTGAATAGAAAAGTTATTACTTAAATAATTTGGCATGTGTGAAGTTTAAGTCGAAAATGTTCAAGAAATAGACAACCCAATGAGAGTATCTACCGGGGCAAGCAGTGTCCATGAAAATTCGAACTACGAAAAATCAATGATAAATCTTAGTTTGAGTGGTGAAACAAGTGAGACCCATACTACAATAGTTGGCATTTTTAAGCATTCGATAGGAAATTGCTACATCAATTAGTAAAAAAATTTAGCGCGATTGCCTAGTACAAGTAGCATTAATTTCACTTAGAATACCACTTGATCCAACATAAAAAAGAGAGGACTGCTGGATATACTTAGGACTTGTTGACTAACTTGATTTAATAAGTGATGAGACATTAGTGGCAATTTAAATTATTGGACCTATTTGAGCACCCAACACTACTCTGTGACATCATTTGGTAGACAAATTTAGAGACTAGTACATTTAACACTAGTTAAAAGCAGAAAAGAATTATAATGTCATCGCAGTTTGGATTCATTTTTCTTATTGCCCTGATAAAATACGATTCGGTTAACTTGAATTTCATTTATTTTAAAAGTGACATGGTATCTTTTTCACTGGATGCTCAAGGAAGCCCCATCGGTTATGTTTTAGGTGACACGGTGCGTGAGGAACAGAAACTTGCGGCCTTCACCTGTTTCTTCCCTAAAACTCACACCCAGTTCCTAAAGGTTTGAAGGGATCCCTAGCTATTGGCAACACCATCCCTTCCCGGAACAGTTGCTGTACGTAATACCAGCGTCGGTTTTGTCATTGTTACAATTGGACTATCAGCTTATCATGGCCAATTCCGATTCCCCGCTCCTCATCAGAGCGAGCACACCACACTCAACCGCGACGAAGTAATTCTTTGTCCAGGAGAAGTAGAGTGGGCTCCCTTTTATTAAAAAATCGCGGTTGTATTGTCAATTTACTTATGTCAGGAAAATTTTAGAAGAGTTGGCAATTTAGTGCTGAATTAGAATAACGACAAATTCTTCACAGTAGTGATTAGTTATTTACCACAATGGAAAAATTTCAAGAAGTCGGGAATTTACCGCTACTTTAATATGTTGATGGAATCCTGATAGTTGATAATTGTTTACCACACTAGTAAACTCTAAGAGTAGTTGGCAATTTTCTTTTTTATTGGAATGTTGATAATTTTCTAATAGTGTTGGTAATATATTACCGATTCTTGACAAGCCAATTACCAATCATACTCATTTCCAACATGATTGGAAATTTACGGTAACTATGAAATTCATCCCATACGGAATTTTTCCATTTTTTTAGCCGGCGGACCGTAGAATTTTCTATTTTACCTGAAACTCAAATCGTATCACACTTTTCACAACACGGGATAAAGGTTGACGCAACTAGGGAGCTTATTCCCAAAATTATGCGTGCAACTGTAATATAAGCCTCACAGTAACTGGGTTAAAGACGAGTATTCAAGGATCCTCCAGATGCAATAAGCCACTTCATCATAGATTAGGAGGATGATTTTGCAGCTCGTTCTTTTTGGCATATAAACAGCATTACAGTACTTACGTCAAACTCGGACACCGAGCCAGAGAAATCTTGAAAAAGGTACTGCTTAAACACTCTTTTGATCCCAACACCAGCAACAAGGAAACGACTTTAAAAAGCTGTCTATAATTGACTAGTCGAAGGGCCAGTTCCCTTTATTTGTTAAGGCTAAGAGATACGGGTAAAGAGAAATGGTGCAGTTTATCATTGGCCTCTGCATGTATAGCTAGAAATTGTTGCGGATATGATGCCAGAAATTGCTGCCTTCACCGTGATTCACAATGTGCGCGTGGCTGCACATCTGAAAATGTAGTTACGCCTATGTCCATGAAAGATTTGCCAGATGTGAAAATAGAGTCACGAGATTCAGCGGCCTCGATCTTTTCTTGATTTTGTTGGAAGCTCGAAGAGCTTCGGAGCTTCCTTATTCCCTCCAACTCCATTGCCACTACTTTCATTGTTGGCCGCTTCCTCCCAATCGAGCTCAAGCACCTTCTTGCGAGGTTAGCAACTGCGGTAATCTCTTCTTTCTTGCCTTCCTCCATAACTCGAGGATCAGCAATGTCAAACAAACAATTCTGCCTCATTGAATTAATAAAATAGTCCGCGAGGCTCCTTCCTTCTTCCCTAAGCCGACAAATTGGCATTTGCCCCGTGAGGAGTTCAATGAGGACCACTCCTAGGCTACACACATCGCTTTTGTCAGTAAAATGACCTGTTCTGAAGTACTCTGGATCCAAGTATCCAAAAGTCCCCCGCACCAATGTGGTTACGTGAGTCTCGTCGAGGGATACAGACTTGGAAATACCGAAATCTGCGACTTTAGCACGATGTTTCTCATCCAAGAGGATATTGGTGGTCTTGATGTCGCGATGATAGATGGGTATAGAAGCCGCCAAGTGCAAGTAAAATAAGGCTCCTGCGATTTCAGTTGCAATTCGTTGGCATGTGTCCCATGATACGAGAAGGTCTTCATTTGGGTTATGCAAATACTTGTAAAGAGTCCCGTTTGGTATGAACTCATAAACTAAAAGTGGGATTTCTGTTTCCAAGCAGCACCCCATTAGCTCGACCACATTCCTGTGATCGATTTGCGAGAGAATGATGACCTCATTGATGAACTCCTCAACCTTTTCCTTGTCCATCATTTTCAATTTCTTAATGGAAACTATCTTTCCATTAGTCAGCATTCCCTTGTAAACAACACCTTGTCCACCTTGGCCGAGTATCCTATCTTGGTTGAAACGGTCAAGTGGCCTTCTCTAAATCCTCGAAACAGAATAATTTGCTCTTCGCAACGTTGCCTTCAGGTGATGAAGATAGATGTTGTTGCAACAAGAGTCCCCACTGCGTTTTGAAGTACTTCTCTTTTTGCTGAATTACTCTTCTTTTCTTGATGATTTTGTATATACACCGAGAGAGAAGGAACACTTGCACTAATCCTCCAACGCCCGCTCCGAGGCCTGCAGTCCGGAAATTTAGCAAAGGACAGAGTCATAAAAAGCACCTGCTGTTAAAAATGTATAATGTTGTGCAAAACTATGCATCTAGGAAAAGAGTAATTTGGAAGCAGGAAATCTATTATTCTCACATTGATTCATGGATATTCTTTCGCAATTTCTTCCCATCATAGGAAGCCACCAACTATATGTGGGAGAATTTGGATTACGAAATGAGGTTGTATTAAAGAAAGCTTTTTAGCAAAATTGAATGCAATAAAGTTTACTAGATGTCGTGTAAACCATCTAATGAAATTGATGATTAATTTTTAATGGTATCGCATAGTAATCTCACTCTTACTAAACTTATCTCACCATCGGTTCCAAAAAAACTTCATCATATAGATTAACAAAAGTTCTATTTCCGAGGAAAAATAATCATCTTATGCAAATAACATAGCTTGGGATTATGAAAGGATAAATATAATAAAGTAAAGGAATAAACTATAAAAAGATCACGTTTATTGATGTTTTTCAGCAAACAGGTTTAATGAGCACGTGAAAATATAATCATCTGAATAGAAAAGTTCTTCCTCAAATAATCTGGCATTATGAATTTTAAGTTGAAAATATTCAAGAAATAGGAAACCCAAGGAGAGTATCTACGGGGACAAGCAGTGTCCAGGAAAATTCGAACTACAAAAAATCAATAATAAATCTTAGTTAAGTGGTGAAACAAGCGAGACCCATACAACAATATTTGGCATTTTTAAGCACTCGATAGGAAATTGCTACATCAATTAGTAAAACATTCTAGCACGATTTCCTAGTACAAGTAGCATTACTTTCACTAAGAATACCTCTAGATCCAACATAAAAAAGAAAAGACTGCTGGATATACTTAGGACTTGTTGACTAACTTGATTTAGTAAGTGATGCGACATTAGTGGCTATTTAAACTATTGGACCTATTGAAGCACCCAACACTACTCGGTGACATCATTTGGTAGACAAATTTAGAGACCGGTACACTTAACTCTAGTTAAGAGCGAAAAAGAATTATAATGCCATCACAGTTTGGATTCATTTTTCTTATTTTCTTAACAAAATACGATTCAGTTAACTTGAATTTCGTATAGTTTTTAAAACATTTGGATAAGTGACATGGTATATTTTTCACCGAATGCTCAAGGCAGCCCTCTAGTTATGTTTTAGGTGACATGGTGTCCACTGCCCAGTCCAGTGCCACTGGGACATGATTCAATGATCCCAGCGACTCTTTTACCCTTCTCAAGTTTGGTCTCCCTTTCATTGATGGTGCGTGAGGAACGGAAACTTGCATCCTTCACCTGTTTCTTCCCTGAAACTCACACCCAGTTCTTGAAGGTTTGAACGGATCCTTAGATGCTGGCAACACCTTCGTTCCCAGAACAGTTGCTGTACGTAACACCAGCGTTGGTTCTGTCGCTGTTACAATTGGACTCGCAGCCTATCATGGTCGATTCCGATTCCTGGCTCCTCATCAGAGCGAGCACGCCACACCCGACCGCGACGAAGTAATTCTTTGTCCAGGAGAAGTAGAGTGGGCTCCCTTTTATTAAAAGCATCATGGTGGTATTGTCAATTTACTTACGTCACTGGTAAAATTTCAGAAGATTTGGTAATTTAGTACTGAATTAGAATGATGATAAATTCTTCACGGCAGTGATAAGTTATTTACCACAATGGACAAATTTCAAGAAGTTGGTAATTTACTACTACTTTGATATGTTGGTAGAATCCTGCTAATTGATAATTGTTTACGACACTAGTAAAATTTCAGAGTAGTTGGAAATTTTCTACTTTATTGAAATGTTGATAATTTTCTAATAGTATTGGTAATTTATTATCGGTTCTTGACAAGCAAGTTACCAATCATATTCTTTTACCAACATGATTGGAAATTTACAGTAACTTTGAAATTCATCCCATACAAAATTTTTCCTTTTTTTTAGCGGACGGACCGTAGAATTTTGTATGTTTATCTGAAACTGAAATTGCATCTCACTTTTCTCAGTACGGGATAAAGATTGATGCAATTAGAAAGCTTGTTTCCAAGATTACACGCGCAACTCTAATATAATCCTCACAGTAACCGGATTAAAGAAAAATATTCAAGGATCCTCGAGATGCAATAAGCCACTTCATGATATATTAGCAGGATGATTTTGCAACTCTTTCTAATTGGCATATAAACAGCATTATAGTACTTGTTGCGGAACAACACCAAGAGATGCATAAATCAAAAAACTCAAATAGCAAGGATGAAAGCAAAATCGAACCACATGAAACACAAGATATACATGGAAACCCAAAACAGAAAAAACCACGGGAGAAGAGAGGGGTTTCACTATCTTCAACAACGAGTACAATCGAAAAGCTCAAAAACCATTTGGTGAGCCACAAGATCTAATCATCAAATAAGAAGATAGAAAGAACAAAGAAGGGAGAGAATGTGAAGGCTAGGGTTAGAGATGCGTTACGCAAGACATCTCTTTTATAGTCCCCCTTCAAAAAAACCCCTAAAATAAATGTGCATGGTCCAAAATACCATTGTCATCAATTTGAAAGTCAAAACGCAACAAATCTCTACCTTGACTTCAAATCTCCGGAAGAGCGATATATCAAATGCCACAAGACATCTCTCCCTCACCACCAAAAGTGACCACACAAGGCCACCCCTAAATAGCGGAATTGACAACGTACACCCCTAAGTCTATGTGAGCGTACTTGGTGTAGGAAATAAGGGATGAAACACCACCAACTCCGCTTAGGCAACTCAAATGGTGAAAACGTCAATCAAGTCCAAACAATGCTTGAACTTTGTCAAAGGAACTGATTTGGTCAACATATCTACCGAGTTATCCGCCGTGGGTACTTTCTTCACTGTAATCGTACCCTTAGCAACCTCATCACGCACAAAGTGATATCGGATGTCGACATGTTTCATTCTCTCATGATACATTGCATTTTTGGTCAACTGGATCGCACTTTGGTTATTGCAAAAGATAGCGGGGCTCCCTCCTGCTTCACTCCAAGTTCTGTAACTAAAAGCTTCAACCAAAGAGCTTCCTTTGCCGCTTCCATTGCTGCCATATATTCTGCTTCGATGGTAGACAAGGCAACTGTGTCTTGCAAGGTTGCTCTCCAACTAACTGCGAAACCACCAAGCATATAAACATAACCTGTGAAAGATCTCTTTTTGTCGAGATCGCCTACATAGTCAGAATCAACAAAACCAATAACCGAATGTCCTATATCACAACTTCAATCAAAAACCAAACCCACATCTAATGTGCCTCGGATGTACCGAAGTATCCATTCCACAACTTACCAATGAGCTTTACCCGGATGTGCCATATACCTGCTCACAACACTAACAACTTGGGAAATATCTGGACGAGTGTAAATCATAGCATACATGAGACTACCCCAGCACTAGAATATGGAACTCGAGACATCTCATCTTCCTCTTTACTGGTTTTAGGCGACAAAGAAGCCGAAAGCCTAAAATGGGATGCCGAAGGAGTACTTACCGGTTCGGCATTCTTCATGCCAAAGCGCTCAAGCACTTTCTCAATATACCTCTTATGCGAAAGGTATAACTTCCCAACATGTTTGTCTCTGCAAATCTCCATACCTAGAATCTTCTTTGCAGCTCCAAGATCCTTCATCTCAAACTCCCTGCTCAGTTGCCTCTTCAACCGTTGTATCTCTAACATATTTTTTGCTGCAATAAGCATATCATCCCCATACAGCAGCAAATAAATAAAAGAACCGTCATGTAATCTCCTATAGTACACACAACTGTCATGTGCACTGCATGAGTGGCCATGACTTAACATAAAGCTATCAAACCTCTTACACCATTGCCGTGGAGATTGCTTGAGACCATACAAAGAGCGTTTCAACCTGCAAACGTGATATTTTTTACCCTCAACAACAAAATCCTCGGGTTGAGACATATATATTGTCTCCTCAAGCTTGCCATGCAGAAAAGCAATCTTGATATTAAGTTGCTCAAGTTCTAGATCATAAAGAGCCACCAATGCGAGCAACACATGGGTGGAACTATGTTTCACAACTAGAGAGAACACTTCATTGAAGTCAATCCCCTCCTTCTGACTAAAATCCTTCGCTACCAAATGTGCCTTGAATCTTTCATCTTCAACCCCTAGAATTCCATCCTTTCTTTTGAAGATCCACTTTCATCCAACAGCTCTTTTGCCCTTAGGCAATTTCATAAAATCCCAAGTTTGATTCTTATGAAGAGACTCAATTTCTTCATTCATCACAACAAGCCACTTCTCAGATTTAGAATAAATAGTAGCTTCAGGGAATGTAGAAGGTTCTTCAATATTAAGTTCTTCAACAACTGTAAGAGCATAGGCTACCAAATTAGCAAAGCCATATCTTTGGGGAGGCTTAATTTGTCGTTTAGCTCTCCCTGCAGACAAGGTCTAAGGTTGCTCAACTTCTTCAACATCATCTTTGACCGAATCTGAGTCTTGTTGCTCACTGTTACTTTCCAGCTGAATAGGAACATCTTCAAATGTTCTCCGTGGATGCTCCACGATAAGCTCCACCACTTTCCCAATATTTTTCTCCTGAATACCTATAGACTCAATAACAACCTTTCTCTGATCAAGCATGGAATTTTCATCAAAAGTAACTAAACTTTGGTGACTGAGGATCAGAACACCATAACCTATATCTCTTAACCTCGTCTGCATAACCAACAAAAATACATTTCTTGGCTCTAGGTGCGTGCTAGGCTTGAATGGGCTGATGTGGTTGATTTTGGATGCTTCTAGACGATTTTATTTTATTTTACTTTATTTTTTTTGGGTCTGGCTCCGAGTTCGAGTTCTATAAATGGCCAATACCCTTCTCCCCAGTTCATGCTCACCATATGTTTGATAATATGCCCAAGCCAGCCTGTGCACATGTTTTGCCGATTTCCTTTGTCCTTGAGTGCGTATAGGCAGGTTCCACATGTTATAAATCTCTTGTTGCTTGTTGAGCGTCGCTTGTATCGTTGGACCAAATCTGAACAATCATTTTCTTGTCTTTCCACTCCTTATTTTGCATCGTGTCTTTGTGGTCCTCGCCGGTGAGGAAACCTTTGGAGTCTAAGGTATTATGTATCGGTTTGCCTCCTCAGTTCGTGGTCTGCATATATTTTCTATTCCGTGGTCATAAATGTGAGGCGTCAGTGACCGGCGGCGACAAACGACGTTGGTTTTGGGGTGAATAATGACTGGTGAAATTCTTTGATGATTGCGGTGACGGTGGCCAATGATGGCTCGGGATGGTCAACAATGGTGTCTTTCGATGATGATGGTGTCACGATTCTAGCCGGAGCAGATTCGATGTGGGCGCCGGTCGGGGAGGTCGATTTTGGTGCGGTGTGGAGGTTATCGGTGAGCACTAAGAAGAAGATGTTCTCAGTGAGGAGTCTCGGGGAAGAAGTCTGGATGAAGACGTCCTGGGGAGAGGAAGACCAGAAAGGGGAGGGGGAAAAGACCACGTAAGGAATAAAACAAAAAGAAGAGGAAAGCAAGTGAAAAGTCAAAGAGAAGTGTTCAAAAGGGGAAGTGGGAAAGACCACGTGATGAAAAGAAAAAAGATAAAGAAAAGAGAAAAAATAAAAATAAAAAAATTAGAAAAGAGAGAAAAAAAATAAAAATAGAGCACCTCGGGTCGGGCAAGTTGGGTCGCAGGCATTAGGGTTCTTTGTGAGTCAAGGTGGTGGCTGGAACCCGGGTCGAGAAAGCACGTCAAAACTGGGTAGGGTGTATTAGGTTTTGGATTTTTTAAGTTCAGAATTAGAATAGTTTTTTTTTAGGTCTTGGGCCATTTTGCATATGGGCCGAATTTGTAGATTGGGCTAGATTATCATTTAGGCTTTATTTCGTAGTGGGCTGGGCTTGTGTGTTTTTTTATTTATTTGGATTTTGGAGTATTCTGAATTAGGCCTTCGTGGAGCCCACCTTGCGGTGGACCCGGGCCAGCACGCCCGGGTTGGCTCCGACCCGAGTCAGATGTGGAGATCCGACCCGGGTCCCTCTTTATATTATATTATAGTTATATTATTTTAATATTTTAATATTAAAAAATTAAAAAAATTTGAAAAATCAGAAAATTTTATTTGGACTTTGGAATTGGTTTTTCTTGCCCTATTGTGTGATTAGTGTCATGTTTGATTGCATATTGCTTTGTTCACATACTTCGAATTGCGCGTTTGATTTAACCTCGCACGTAGTTGATTGGTCATGTTAGGTTCTTGTGTTGATTGTCGCTTCCCCTAGCTTGGTTAGGAATCAAATTTTGAGACTCATGATTAGTGTGAACACGTTAGGTGGTAATTGAACAAGGTTAGGTACCGAAAGGGCATTAATTGGTTAATTAGTGCAATCAAGTCCTCGTACCCATTGAATCTCTGATTCGTAGAAGTGAAGCATTTCTCCCGTGCTTCACTTGGGTGTCTAATCGACCCACCAAAAATTGATTAGTGGCGACTCCTAAATGAAATTGATTTGTATGTTAACAACTTAAATTTAAGTCGCGAATTGGTATGGGCTTGGGAGAGCTCGAGCTGGGTTTAACTTAGTAATCTATTAACCAAACCCCTAGGCGGAGGGGCTGGTTCGGGGAGGTCGTGATAGCTTGGCCACTCCACTGGGGAATTCTTAGTGGACTTAAGCCGTTTATCTTGTTCAAATACATCCTTAACGTAAATGTTCTTGCCATTGATCCCTTATTTTGCAGGTTTGGGATTTGAGAAATGAATGTTTATTTATTTTTATTTATTATTTTTTTATGGATGCTTGAAGCGTTGTTTGCTTATAAACCGTTGTGCATGCTTTAAATGTTTTAGCACTACATTATTGCACATACAACCATTTTGCCGGTCCTAGGCTGCACTATGAATGTTTAGGATGGTATTGAGTTGGATATGACTTCGACGGCGAGGCCGCGTAGTAGAGGTTGCCCAACTCAATCCCGAAAACTTCTTTTTTTGTGTCAAGAATGCTTACCTTTGCCCACGACGCTGCATCGCATCGGGGTATCATTCTTGACCGAGCCGGAGTTGCGAGGACTTGGCTTAGTGCACGAGGCCACAACTGGTCATCCCATCCTTGTAGCTCCAATTTGTTGAGCCATCTAGAGTAGAACATTTCATGCGCATGTCTATGTGGTTGTCATGATTATTTGGTAAAGTAAGCTCCATACCCTTTACTTTTGCAATTTACTTATCTTTATACTTTGGCTGGTCCGTGGCAATTAGGTTGATCAAGTCTTGGTCTATATGCAATGGGAAGATCCGACATTCGATTCATTCCTACTCCGAAGGCCGAGCCTATGTGGAGAACAAACTTGGTTGCCTTTTGCCTCTCATTGATATTGACATCCAAAGTGGAGTCATGCAAGCAATAGCTCATTTCTGGTGTCCCCAAACATCCACGTTCATATTCGATAAGCATGATTTAACTCCGACTTTGGAAGAATATAGCATTACCATAGGAAAACCTTTGGATTTGGAATTAATCAATCCACCCCTTGGGATAGAGTCGGAATCAATTTTGTCTAACTTTCTTAGGGTGAATAAGAACCAAATAGGAAGAGTGCTAAAAGATAATTGTCATGCATGCCCACTCTCTTTCCTAGGTCAGTGTTTTGCGAATGCCGCGCCCCTTTTGAGAGGAAAGATCTTTCTTCTAGCTTTCTTTGGGTTCATAATATTTCCCTTTCGTATGAATGCTATCAATCCTTCCATTGCGTGGGTGGTCAGACAAATATGTGATGGAATTAGCTTTGTCAACACTATTTTGGCTGAAACATTTTTGTTGCTCACCCGATTTAAAGAAAATGAAGAAAATGTTTTCCGTGCTCCCACCGAACTTTTACAAATCTGGTTTTTTTCCCATATAGGTAGGTTCGGTATTCGCATGAACATCAGTGACATTAGTGAGACTAATCACCCTATTGAGGCATTTAGGAATCATCAGGATCGAACCCCAAACCTTTCTTTCTCAGAATGGGTGAATTTGTTGAAGAATCCAAAAACTAAGGTATTCCTATCGCAGGCTAAATGGTTCCGACTTCGCGAGGCATGTCTCTCTCATGGCGATACTGAACCGATCCCGTTGTTGGGAATTACTGGCATCACCTCCTACTACCCACTCCGAGTGGCCCGCCAATATCGGGTTGTCCAAGATTTACCGCCTCCTCTTAAGTCGGATTCATTGCCGTGTTGAACAAGCCTGGCTCGCCTACCGTGCTCGAAAGCTGAATTGGCCCGAAGACGAGCTCGAAGGGAAAGAAAAGGCATCCTATGGCACGACCCGATACATCCGTCGGCATAAGATCCCGACTGAGTTCCTCCCAAAGATCCCATATGTGACAGAGAAGGCGACTCGCCAAGCGGAAATCAACTATCTCAAGAGGAGGGCGGAGAAAGCTAAAGGAAGTCTAAAGAGTGTTGCTAAAGAGAATAGGCAATTACGTCGAGTATTGGCTTCCCATTCGCATATAGATCAGGAGGAGTAAAATGGGTCAAGTTTGTTGTTTCAGATCTAGTCACTCCTTTTCTAAGTTCATTTGTCTTAGGATTTTATTTCCATTTCTTTTCTTTTCTTTGTTTTATTAGCTTGATGTTTAGGGTTTTTGAGTTTCTAGTTCGTCTTTCGAGTTTAGGAGTGTTATTCAATTAAGAACTAATTAACGGATCAATGAAAACGGCTAGGCCATTGTCATGGACCGGTCTTCTATATGAATCATGCACTTATGTATGCTCGCTTATTTATGATTCAGGTGATCAAATTATCTATATTTGAACTCGTTCAATACGCAAAAAGAGGAATAAAAAAACCAAGAGGCCAAAGAGTGACTCCTTCCGACGATCACTGTATCCACACCGAATCTAACGGCCCACTAACACTCCTTTCCTCCACTAAGTCAAAACTATGGCTTCGAGGCAATCGCCGATTCAAACATGATCAAGGGCCGAACAAATGAATATTGAGGAGCAAAACGCCCATTTCGCCGCTCTCGACGACAAGATCAATGATCTTGCAGCTCAGCTCACTCAATTCGCCAATGATATGAGGGCCGCATTGGCAGCACCAAACGTTGGTCAAGTCGCACCTCAAATTGTTCCCGAGCCCGTAGAAGGACCCGCGAGAAGGAATGTTTCTAAGGAGGCATTGGGTTCTACACCTGTAATGGTCGAACTAGACCCCATTTCGGAAGTCGTCACCGCCCGTTTGGAGGAAGAACACAACAAAAGGTTCGCGAAGATAGAAGAGAAACTCCGTGCGCTACAAGGATACGAAGAGCACATGATCGAGGATTTGTCTCGATATGCACATACGAGCTTTCCCGAGAAGTTCAAGATTCCCGATTTCACTAAGTATGATGGGACTGGAGACCCAAAGATCCACTTGAAGTACTATTTGAACAGGATAGTGAGGTATGCCCAAAATGTCCCATTAATGGTTCAGACTTTCCAAGAGAGTCTAACGGGGCCTGTATTGCAATGGTATGTGTTGTCGGAGCCCAAAAAGTTAGAGAAGTTGGAGGAGTTAGCTAAGGTGTTCGTCCTGCAATATAAGTACAATACCAAGATAGCCCCCACGCGCGAAGTGTTGACTCGAACTGAAAAGAGAAGAAGTGAGCCCTTCAGAGCCTTCACTCAAAGATGGCATACTCTTGCCGCTCAAGTCCGTCCTCCGCTCGTTGAAAAAGAGCTATTAGATCTCTTCCTCAAGGCCTTACCTAATGATTTCTATTTGAAGTTAGTAGGTTCTGGATGCCTGACCTTCTCTCAGTTGGTAGACGTCAGAGAAAGGGTAAAGGGAGCCATGCATGATGGTAGATTGAACAAAGGGACTAATCGAAAGATCCTGAATAGAAAAGAAAAGGAGGTAGAGATCGCGTATGTACAAGCACCGGTCGTGACAAGGCCCCCTGCCTCATCCTCTCAAGGCCCGCCTGTGTTCCGAGAGAGAGCATAACAGAGTTATGAATTCAAAAAGAAGGCACCAAGGCAATTCACTCCTCTGCCCAGACCTCTATCCAAGCTGTTGCCTATGCTATTGAGAAGGGGAATGATAGCCAAAGAAGTACCTCGGGATAATCCTCCAAAATTCCCTGGGTTCGACTTATCGAAGTCTTGCGAGTTCCATTGAGGCGAGAAGGGTCATGATGTAGATAACTGCTTCACTCTCAAGAACAAAGTTTAGAATTTACTCGATAAGGACATTTTATCCTTTAAGGATCCTCCCCCTAATATTCAACAAAATCCATTGCCTAATCATGCTGAGAATGTCAACGTAGTTACAGAAGAAGGCAACGAGAGTAAGCAAACCTTTAAGGTGGATGTTCATAGACTGTATAAGTTACTAGTGTTAGCTGGACACTTTAAAGATGGGGAGGATATTTCGATGGAAGAAAAATTGAAATGTATCACTTGGATGGTGGACATGGGAGTAATCTATAGTATGAAGGAAGATAGTATGACGTCCATGACGACTGTTATTGACTCATTTTGTGAGAAGGAGTCGGAGGAGACGCCTGTTGAGCTTACAGAAACTAACGAGCCAATTATGATGGCGTGTCGGAGAGCCTAATTGTGACCGACAGTGAAGGAGAGAATTTGTATGAAGATCTTGAGCATCAAGCTAACAATGTCGATTGCAACCATGGGTTTATAAAGCTCGCTCACGAGAATGGGGAAGTGGTTGACACACTAGATCAACCTAGCGGTAAATTCGACTATCTTGTGAAGTATGCATCGCCACCAAGCTTCTTCGTTGATCCCAAAGATGTTGTTCCCGATGGATGGGGAGGTATGGACGATTCACTTGAGCTCGAGGAGGAAATGGTCAATGTGATCACCCCCGTGGTCATCAACCTATCAGTTAAAGAAAATCTATCAAATCCCGATGAACGAGATGTTGAACATGTAGTCATTGATCTTATGTCCGACGAGTTTGCTACTCTAGAAATTGAGGATTATGCCGTGGAACCAATGGCAATTGAACTCCCGCCCGAGGGCGAGGAAGACATAATAGTGGAAATGGCCCCTAGTTATGATGCTAAGGCGGTCCCTTGGAGTTACAAGGCGAATGAAATCTATGCTGTCACTCGCTCTGGTCAATGCTATGATCCCATCAAGGTAGTTGAGAAAAGAGTTGTTTCAAATGAAGAGGCCGAACAGTTTTTAGAAATTATTAAGATTAGCGAATTTGATGTTGTCAATCAGCTGAGGAAGATGCCAGCCCAGATATCACTCCTGGATCTTTCTAAATCCTCCGAGAAATATAAAAATGCACTACTCAAGGTTCTAAATGAAGTACACGTTCCCGAAACTATCAATGACACCCAATTGGAGGAGTTTGTTTGGTCTATCTTGCTGAAAGATTAGATTTCTTTTGCCGATAAAGATTTTCATCCAGAAGGTCGCAATCATACTAAGGCGCTACTTATTTCGGTTAAGTGTCGTGATAAGATGGTGGCAAGAGTACTAATTGACAATGGATCTGCATTAAACATTTACCCACTTGCCACCCTTCGTCGTCTTGGAGTGAATACACACCGCTCGAGCCGTACCCTCGAGCCTACACCAAAAGGTCAAATTCATCGTGGATGGGAAGCTGGTAACTGTTCATGGAGAAACTGATTTTAAGGTCTTTCATGACACTGCGATCCTATACATAGAACCCGAGAACAAGGCTGAATCAAGTTACCAAACTTTGGAGTTAGTCTCGATGGTCTATGTGACTGTTGGAACCATCGTGCGAGACCTAGAAATGGCTAAACCCTCAATCATGTCGAGTAAGGTGTTGCTCGAAAATGGTCATGTCCCCAGAACCGGCCTGGAACTGCAGGGCCAAGGTATCAAAGAACCCCTTCAAGTCTCCAAGTGGCGCAAAAGGACAGGCCTAGGTTATCATGGAGGCGATTCTGGTGGCCGAGATAACCATGAAGGACGAGGCAGTTTCAAAGCCGTGGTGGTCTTGGAGGCCATACTAATTATGGTGGCCAAGGAAGCAATAAAGACCGTGGTGACTACGGAGGCCTAGCTAATCATGGAAGTTGCGGGGGTCGGAGGAGTTTATTTGGGTTAGGAGAAGGTCGGAAGGGCTTACTTCTTTCGGAATTGAAAGAGACATTCCCGGGTCCACCCAAGCTGCTGTAGGAAGAGGAGGCCGTTCTTGGCCTAGTTGATTTATTCGAGGGAGAGTTTTCCTGAGCTATCGTGGAAAATGAAGAGGCCGAGCCCTCCACTGCCACCGCCAACCCTTCTGAGTAGGGATGCCGCTTTTCTTTCCTGTTTCGCCTTGTTTAAGTTTATATTCACCCCTTCCATGAGAAGTCTGTTTAGATCTAGGGGATGTTTCTCTTTGTAATCAAAGTCTTGGATTGCGAGCCGTCGGTCCAAGACCTCGAGTCGTGTAAACGGCCTCATCTTGTTAATGAAATCATGATCATGTTTTATTAAGGACGTGTGGAAGTACCCAAACTAGACTGATGATGATGCTTTGAGGCTTGGACTTCTACACGCTTCCTAGTTTCCAAAATCATTTGTGGTTAGGAACGTCCAAGGATACGAGGACGGATCCTGCATTTTCAAAAACTCCGTCAAAATGATTTCAAAATGCATGCATATCATTAGTTGCAATAACATTTGCCAATTTGATCACTAACCTTCTCTGTGACATCTCAGGCATAACATTTCACATGATCATGATAGGCGTATATGGGCAAAAGAACACTACAAGTGCCATAACTTGTGTACGGCGCTCACTTTAGTGCCATAACTTTTTTTTGGATCACTTTAGTGCTAAAATTTTTGAAAAACGATCACTTAAGTGCTAAAATTTTTGAAAAACGATCACTTAAGTGCCAACTCCGGTGCCGTACACAATTTTTCGCCGGAAATCTGACGTGGCATTTTTTTTATTAATTTCGTGGCTCGCCGGAGTCTTGCCGGAGATTGGCACTTAAGTGATCGTTTTTCAAAAATTTTAGCACTTAAATGTTCGTTTTTCAAAAATTTTAGCACTTAAGTGATCGTTTTTCAAAAATTTTAGCACTAAAGTGATCCAAAAAAAAGTTATGACACTTAAGTGATCATTTTTCCTCCGACTTGGCACCAAAGTGATCCGAAAAAAAGTTATGGCACCAAAGTGAGCGCCGTACACAAGTTATGGCACTTATAGTGTCCTTTTGCCGGCGTATATGTGAGTCGGATTTGCTTGATGAAAATTTCTCTGGGATCGATAATGACAAGGATGATTATGATCGGAAAAGCATCGAACAAGATTGGACTCAACACGAATAGTCTAAGCCGTTGACTGCAGAGCCTACAATCACAATAAATCTGGGCGATTCGGAGAATGATAGAGAAATCAAGATTGGAGCTAGCCTTTCTGAAATCAAAACTAGAAGGATAGTCGACCTTTTAAAAGAATATCAAGATGTGTTCGCATGGTCATATGCGGATACGCCAGGGTTAGATAGGGAAATTGTAGAGTATACTCTCCCCACTGATCCGAGTATCCCGCCTAAGAAACAAAGGCTCAGAAGAACAAAGCCCGAATTATTCAAGAAAATCGAAGAAGAAGTCATGAAGTTGTTGAAAGTGGGCTTCATAGAAGTGTCGCACTATTCTGATTGGATCGCCAACGTAGTCCCTGTTATGAAGAAGGATGGTTGGGTCAGGGTTTGTATTGACTACCGCAATCTGAATCGAGTAAGTCCAAAAGATGACTTCCCACTATCTCACATCAATGTGTTGGTCGACAGCATCGCGGGATTTGAGTTATTCTCTTTTATGGATGGGTTTTCTGGTTACAATCAAATTCAGATGAAAGAAGAAGATAAAAGTAATACCTCTTTCATTACCCCTTGGGGGACCTTTTGTTACAAGGTAATGCCTTTCGGCTTGAAGAATGCCGGGGCAATGTACCAAAGAGCAATGGTCACCCTATTCCACGATATGATGCATAAGGAGGTGGAGGTCTACGTAGACGATATGATTGCCAAATCCAAACATGGAGAGGACCACATCGAGGTGTTGCGAAAGTTATTTGACCGACTTCGAAGGTTCAAGCTAAGACTTAACCCCGTCAAATGTGTGTTTGGAGCAAAGTCTGGGAAAACTATTGGGGTTCATGGTCAGTAGTCGAGGCATTGAAATTGACCCATCGAAGGTTAAGGCCATTTGTGATTTGAAGCCCCCTTCAACTATCAAAGGGGTTCGGAGTTTGCTAGGGAGACTGAACTATGTGGCGAGATTTATTTCTCAATTGTCTGAGACGGCTAAACCTTTTTTCAAGCTCCTAAAGAAGAACGCCAAAGTTAAGTGGGATATTGATTGTCAAGAGGCATTTGAGAAAATAAAACAATATCTTTCTCATCCGCCAGTCCTAGTGCCACCTGTCCGGAGAATGCCATTAATACTCTACTTGACTATTCATTATGAGTCGTTAGGAGCCTTGCTAGCTCAGAAGAGACCAAGCGATGACAAAGAATGTGCGATATACTATCTCAGTAAGAAGTTTACTTCATCCGAAATAAATTACCCTAGAGTTGAGAAAACGTGTGTGGCTTTGGTGTGGGTGTTACACCGCTTACATCAATACACACTTCATCATCAGATTCTGCTTGTAACTGAGAATGATCCCATCAAATACCTGCTGGAAAAACCTTCATTGGTCAGAAAGTTAGCAAAATGGCAGCTTCTGGCGTTCGAATTCGATGTCCACAGCATAGCACAAAAGTTCGTCAAGGGAAGAGTCATAGCTAACATGTTGGCAGAAAACGTCGAAAGGTCGGAAGACCATCATCAGTCAGATCCCATAGAAGAGCGCATTTCAGAAATAGTGGGTGATAAGTGGACTATGTACTTCGACAGTGCAGTTAACCTGGCTGGTTCTGGGACTGGGGCAGTTCTTATCTCCCCGACGGGTCAATATCACCCTGTAGCCACCAAGTTGGTATTCCCTTGTACCAACAATATCTCAGAATACGAAACTTGCATACTTGGATTGCAATTGGCCGTTGACATGAAAGTTAGAAAAATGCAAGTCTACGGCGATTCCACCCTCATCATTCTTCAAACAGAGGGCCAATGGCGAACTCATGACTCCAAATTGATTCCTTACCACGAATTCCTTGAGGAGTTAATAAAGAAATTTGAGGAGATTTCTTTTGAGTATTTACCTCGATCGCATAATCAGTTCGCCGACGCCCTAGCCACTTTATCATCAATGCTATAAGTCATGGAAGGGTTAGACATCGAACCACTACAAATCGAAATACTGACACGTCCGGCTTACTATTCGGCGATCGCAGATGAACTTAATGAGAAGCCGTGGTATCACGACATCATGAGCTATCTTCAAAGGGGTGAATACCCTCATGAGAGTGAACTAGCGGATCAGAAATACATAAGAAAGCTAGTATCGAAATTCTTCATCAGTGGCAATGCTCTTTACAAGAGGTCCTTTGACTCAATTTTGTTGAAATGCGTCGATGCCAAAGAAGCTAATCAGTTGACGAGGGAAATTCATGAAGGAGAATGCGGTCCGCACATGAACGGTCATCTTTTGGCCAGAAAAATCATGAGACTGGGTTACTCCTGGATGGCTATGGAGGCTAACTGTATTCGGCATGTCCGTTATTGCCATCGGTGCCAAATCTCTGCAGATAAAATCAATGTACCGCCAAATGAATTGTGTCAAATGTCCGAGTCGTGGCCCTTCTCAATGTGGGCCATCGATATGATTGGGCCAATTAATCCTAAGGCTTCCAATGGACATCGCTTCATCTTAGTAGCCATCGATTACTTCACCAAGTGGATCGAGGCAAAGTCATATACCAATGTCACCGCTAAGAATGTAGCCAAGTTTATTCGTCGTGACATCATCGCTTGCTCCCAGAGGCGATCATTACTGATAACGGTTCAAGTCTAAACAACAAGGTAGTAGATGGCTTACTTGACGAGTTTCATATTCGTCACTTGAACTCCTCACCTTACCGTCCACAAATGAATGGAGCTGTGGAGGCAGCCAATAAGAACATAAAGAAGATCTTGTCAAAAACTGCTGACAACTATCGAGATTGGCATGAACGGCTCCCTTATGCATTGATGGCATACCGAACTTCGATCCGCACTTCGATAGGGGCGACTCCTTTCTCGCTCGTTTATGGTATGGAAGCGGTCTTACCCGTGGAAGTCGAAATCCCTTCATTAAGGATTCTCTCACAAGATGAGCTCTCTGAGGAAGAGTGGACTCAACAGAGATGGGATCAATTGAACATGATCGATGAGAAGAGGCTAAAGGCTTTATGCCATGGTCAATGCTACCAAAAACGAGTCGCAAAGTCCTTCAATCGTAAAGTCCGGCCTCGACATTTTGAAGCCGGAGATCTCGTGCTAAGGAAAGTGCTATCCCTCACACCGGAATTAGGTGGAAAGTTCACTCCAAATTTTGATGGCCCGTATGTTGTTAGAAAGGTTCTGCCTGGGGGTGCTTTAATTCTTGTAGAAATGGATGGCCAAGAGCTGCCAAAGCCTGTAAATGCCGATTCGGTGAAAAAGTATTTTTCTTGAATGAAATCCAAGGCCCGAGAGCCATTTTCGATGCAATCCGAATCACTGTAAGATATTCACATAATGCATACATGCACACATGTTTACTTTGTAGGTCCCAAACGATCCGCAAGTTGATCTACGAATGACTGAACCGTCTTAGCAAGCATCCAACAAGCCAAATGCGAAGGAGGGGGTTACCAAGTCATTAGGCCGCAGGTGAGTACCCTTTTTCTTAATGCCGAAAGAAGGTCGAATAGAAAATTTGCTTTCAACAACAAAAGAAAAAGAAAAAAGAAAAAAGGTTTTCGGCAGGTTTGAGAAAAATAAGCATAAAAGTAGAAATTCTGAAAATAAACTTTTCACAAAAATTTTGAATATCATCCTTGTCCCGAGTTGTCTTGATGCTTGGTGGAACATTCATTTTGAATCAAAATTCCCTATGGAGATTAATTAACTCAGGTGATCTTGGCAAAACAAGAGGAAATATGTTAATCATGCCAAGTGAGAAAAACTTAGAATGAGGAAAGGCAAGCCATTCCCAAACATGTCCAGTAAAAACTTTGAGAGTTGAGCGGAAAAGAAAACTCGTGTTGTTTAAGGACAAGAGATTCATTCTCAAATGGTACATGGATCAAAGTGAAAAGAGGCATTTCTTTCATATGTCCCAAACACTACGGGTTATCATTTGTTTAACCCCCTTGAGCCCCACACACTTGTGGAGAATTTTTTCAAATGACCCTTGTCAAGAGCCACCCTACATTGGGGCAATATCGGAGGTAAGTCGGCATCAGGAGGTGAGAAAAATGGATAGAAATTTTCTTGCTTTCACTTGCATCAATCTTTGGGTGTCTTTATTGCAAATGAACTCTCGCGATAATTTAAGCGTTCTAGGGTGATGAAGAGCATTTTTTTTCTCTATCCTATACACTCTTTACCCGTTGCATAGCTCACTTGAGCCCGTGAATTAGTTTTTCTAAACCCAGTTGGTGATCATCCTCTACACTGGGGCAAGGCAAAGGTTACCACTATTTGTCACGCCCCGTACCCCACGACGCGCGAGCATCCCACCACAGATCGAATTTGTTGTGACATTCCAGGAAGTGTCGCCGACCCAACACCCAACAATCAGAGTTCAAAACACATACGGAAACACGTATATAAATATATATACACCCAAACAATAAATAGATAACCAAGAATAGCACAGTATAGAAATCCATCATCTTAAAAACATGTACAATTCATTACTCTCAAAATAGATACAATATCCATTGTCGGGGAGTACAACACAAACCCAAAAAAAAACTAGTCAACTGCTAGGATGGGGCTTAAGTCAAAAAGTTACAGCCCGACCTAACTAACTAGAGCTAAGGCTAAACTAGGGAACCCAGTCCGGGTCTGAGTCAGAGGACTCAAAGGATGAAGAACTGTCAGGCATCTCCTCTTCTGAACCCATGGCCTCCGGCTCAGCATCCTCCGGCTCAAACGGTTGCCCCAACTCCTCGTCCAACTCTGCTCCATTGTTTGGCTCCATCGGCTCAAGATCCATATCCCAATCCTCGGGCTCCATGTCCATCGGTTCATGCTCATCCATCTCATACTCAACAGGTCCACCATCCGAACTCGCACTCTCCTCGTCTGAGGTGCCGGGATCCATCACCTGCTCATCAGGGCACTGCGGGTCTACCTCACCCTGCTCGTTAAACGAGATATCAAAAGTACGGAGGGGCCCGGTCTCTTCCCCATTGTACATCCTATAACACCAGGCCACGTACTCGTGAGTCTCAGATACTAACTGTCACACCCCAAACTCAACAAGAATAAGGGCATGACACGGCCATCCTTTAACAAAAGGACGCAGCCTAAACATAACCAAAACTCACATGATATCAAAATATATGCAACCACATATATACATGATATAAAGTTTATTTGGTTACAATATCAGAGTTAACTACAATTCACCAAAAAAAGCTAAGTACATTAAGCTCCACATTCATGTGTAACTCGTACCAAAAAGTCCCAACTATCAAAATGTTCTCCCCGACACCGGGACTCTCACGTCTACTAGCGTCTCGGTGAAGAACCTGAAAAACAAGTTAGATGAGAGGAATGAGCTACCACGGCTCAGTGAGTAATACATTTCTTCTAAGTAGATCGAGCACCTACTATACACACAGTTGTAAGACCAAACGAAAACTCAAATAACCCAACATATAACCAACTCCAGGTTCAAAATACGTTATATACTACTTTAAACATCACATTTTCACAATAGGAAAGCTCATTCCAATTAATAATATCAAAGAAGAAACCAATGGTCAAATCCATTGGCCAATCTCGTCGAAAAGCACACGCCAATGGTCCATTCCATTGGCCAATCTCAT
Organism: Syzygium oleosum; assembly: GCF_021117445.2. NCBI lineage: Eukaryota > Viridiplantae > Streptophyta > Magnoliopsida > Myrtales > Myrtaceae > Syzygium > Syzygium oleosum. Next base: position 2,195,841 of record NW_026607520.1, on the reverse strand, counting down.
GCTCAGAAATCTAAGTATGATCACGGATAACGCCCCGTGAAAGGCGACCAAGATTCCCCCCTTGGCAAGGTCTCCACCTACTATAAGCCGGTGGCTCGGCCCACAAGGATATCCTAGACTAGTATGCGCATACCCACAACCCCTCATTTGGGTTCACAGAGACACTGAGCATCAAAATCCACAACAATATCATCCACCAATCTACAAAACCCATTCCAGAAATCATTTCATAAACCATTTCATAAACCAAAATAAAACCCTTCATAAGCCACATTCAAATGCAAGAACTCCTCATGAGTCTTTCTCAAAAGGTTTCGCAAACCTATTTGTATTCAGTAAATTCAAACCGAAATCAAAAGATAATCTTTCATTTTAAATACACAAAATGGCAGTAAATGCTCGATCCAATTTTATGCAATCAAAATGCCATTTCTTATATGGTAACATGTCTAATACATAACATTTTCTAAACATGAGTTTACAAATTCAAAGAAGAAATAGTATCACTCACCTTGAAAAGCTGAAAAACTAACCTACGGCGGTTTCTCGAGCCGACGCACTCAAATACCTAACAATAAGCCGAAAAACGGTATCAAAACCGAGTAAAATGATACTTCAACTACGATTCGGCTCAACTAAGCTTAGACGCTAATATAACGACTAAAAGACGCCCCCAAATCACTCGTCCAAAGCGATTATCCAAATTCGTCCACGACGCGGAAATTTGAGCGCGAAACTTAATTGCGCCATAACTTTCTCCACTTAACTCCGTTCTAAGCGAACTTATAGTCAAGGGAAAGCTTATTCAAAGTACTACAGGAACCCCAACTTGGCAGCTCCAAAATCGAGCTGAAAACCGACGAAAATCGGCCTAAAAACCACTGTTCGCGCACTGTTCACTGCGCGCACTCAACTTCAAAAATTCATATCCAGCAAACCGTAAGTCCAAATCAGGTTCCGTAAAATCCCACGGCTCCGCAACACTGTAAACTACCAATTCTGTAAAAATACGCGGCTGAAGGACTCAAAAATCAGACTTCGCCACTCGAATATCCCAAAATTCCGAATTTAAACCCTAAATCGGAAAACTTCTCCGATCAAACGAACGAGGGGCGCGAGTACTTACCGAGCGTTGCGATTCGAAGTCGAATCGGCTAGGTGAGGTCCACGCGGCGTAAAACCCTCCCTTTCTTCTTCTTCTTCTCTTCCTCTCCTTTCTCTTCTTTTCCTCTCTGTTTTTCTGTTTCTGTTCGTGCTGCCCTTGGCTTCTTAAAGAAGAGCCGAACATCACTATTCCTTCTTTTGACTTGTTGACCGTTTTTTTTTTTTTTTTTCAGAACCCATATTTTACACTAACTCCCCAACATCTACCCAAACTAAAGTATAGTATCTAATGTACATATTCCCGTTCCCTACGGGATGTACGGACATGGTCTTCTTGATGAAATGTGGAATCCCAAAACGGATTGGCACCTCTGCCATCCTCACTGCCGGGGTTCTAAAATGTCAGTTTACAACAACCGTGAGACGAATCTCAGCAAGTAACAACCCTAAGACCTAAACTAGGCTAACATGCACCTCCTGACAGGCGAATAAAACACACAAAACAGTGTACCCAAAACATCATAGGAATTGACCTAGGCCCATGGCCCAGATCACCCATTCAATGACCCTACAGGTTAGACAATTCATAATATTGTTCACGGCACATACGCGCACACAATGGTCACGCGTACATCATACGCACGCTCATGCTCATGAATAGTCTCAGGCAATGCACTCAAGCATGCATCTTGTTTAAGCCGACCCGAAGGCCACGACCCGAAGGTCAATAAGTATCTCGACCCGAAGGCCCGACTCGAAGGCCAATAAGTATCTCGACCCGAAGGCCCGACCTGAAGGCCAATAAGTAGTATGATCAAACAGGCATACTCGCACACTTTTCAGCCTCATGCTTATTCTCAGCAAGCAAATGCGTGGCCATGCCATATGAGCACTCAATTACAATCACGACACCTTATCACACGCCAAAATAATGGCCAATCGTACACCGCATTAATCGGTCTCAAAACCATACGGCATGGCATATATAAACTAGCACAGAAAAACACCAATCAACCACAAATCATTCAATCCCCGCCAGGCCCAATTAAATCTCAATTTAGCCGAATTAGTCCAAATTCGGATCCAATGGGGACAGCCACATTAGGGCACTAATCTTCCTCCTAATCAGCTCATTAATGCCCAATTATGTCCCACAATCAACCATTAGCCAATCAGCCCATAATTAAGCCTAATGCCGGTCTAATTAACCTCAAAATTCACCTAAACCTATTTAGAGAGACAAATTAGTCCTAATTAGGGTTTAGAAATTTATACTCGCCTAATCCAAATCGGGTCGACGGGAACGAGCGGCCAATCGCCGATGGATGGCAAGATCGGAGGTGGCGTTCCGACTGTACGGACAACGATGTATGGACGGCGGCGTACGGACGGCAGTCTCAGCCAAAAATAGGGGAAGGACGGTGATGGTGATGCTGCCGGTCGGTGGTGGTTGGCGGTGCTCGACGGCGAACGGCGGCTATACAGACGACGGCGCGGCGGCTTGCACGACTGCGGACGGCGACGGCGCTAGGCGGCTCCGACGGTGTTGATCGACCAAGGGAAACCGGCTGAGGAGGGGGACGAACGGGGAGGAAATGGCCAGAGGAGAGAGAGAGTGGGTGGTCAAATGGGTCAAAGTTGGACTAGTGGGTGCCAAGTGTTACAATCCTAGCCCACTTGGCCATTTTGCCCTTGATCCAATGGCTTAAATTAATCCTCATCCAATAATTTAGGGGCATTTTGGTCCTTTGTCCTCAATTATTGGGCTGACCCAATTCTTTAATAATTTCCTTAATTTTAGCCCAAAATTCGGAATAATAAAAATAGGGCATAGGGGCATTTTGGTAATTTTCCGGTCCCGGGTCGAAATTCCATTTTTTGACCGTACACACTCCAATTATGCGTGGCCACCCTAAAATGGTATCGGCCTCGAAAAATAAGCTCATATGGCCTCGAAAATCGACGTCGGAGTCTAGAGGGGCAAAATCGTAATTTTTCCAATTTCGGCGGAAATTCTAATTTTCGACTGTACCATCTCCAAATGTATGTGGCCACTCCAAAACGACATTGGCTACGAAAAATAGTCGCATAAGATCTCGAAAATCGACGCCCAAGTCCGAGTCAATTTTCCGCGATCAAAATCGTTCAATTTCAAATTTTAAAGTCTCTGACTAACGGGCGGCTGTTTAGGGGTTACGCATATCGACCTAGGGATACTCAAGTCGTGATGGCTTCGATTACCAGGAAAACGCGAGAATTTATCACTAGTGCCAAAAGGTCGCGATCGGTCGGGTTAAGTTCGGGATTTGTTTGCCACGTGTACTTTCGGTCGTGCGGAATCACCCGCGATCCGATCGTACATCGTTGGCCAAATCATATCCGTCACTTTCCTAGGATCGGCCCACAGTGGCCCAAAATATTTTCTCGCCGTTTCTCAGAATCGGTGCCCAATTCGCGATCGGGTTCCTGGTCCACATACCGTTTTCTAATTAGCCATTCCCTTTTGGTTAGTATCCCGAGAGTGATCAATTCCGGGCGAGACTTTTCAAAATGAAATGATAAACAATATTCACTTTATTGATCTCGGAAATGGGTCGAAATTCGGGATGTTACAACTCTTCCCCCCTTACAAAAATTTCGTCCTCGAAATTTGCAATCTACACTTACTCCTCAAACAATTGGGGGTGTTGACGTCGCATGGCCTCTTCACTTTCCCACGTGGCACCTTCCGTTCCATGGTGCTCCCATACGACTTTGACCATTGGGATCGTCTTGTTCCTCAGCACGCGATCTTTCCTGTCTTCGATTCGCACCGGCTTTTCCACGTATGACACTCTGTCATCCACGTCTATTTCTTCGTACCTTAGAACGTGGGTCAAGTCTGGTTCATACTTTCTCAACATTGACACGTGGAAAACATTGTGTACTTGGGATAAGTTAGGTGGCAAGGCTAATCGGTACGCCATATCAACAATCTTTTCCAGAATTTCAAACGGTTCGACAAACCTCGGACTCAACTTTCCCTTCTTATCGAATTGGGATAACCTTTTCATTGGCAACACCTTGAGGAATACATGATCTCCGACTTGGAATTCCAAAGGTCGTCGTCTCCGATCGGCGTAACTTTTCTGGTGACTTTGTGTTGTCTTCAGCCTTTCTCGAATGATTTCGACAGCTTCCACTATCTGCTGTACCAACTCTGGGCCAGTAATACTTCACTCACCTACTTCATCCCAGCACACTAACGTCCTACACGCCCTACCATACAAGACCTCAAACGGTGCCATCTGGATACTCTGCTGGTAGCTGTTGTTATACGCAAATTCAACCAAGTGCAGCTGTTCTTCCCATTTCTCTTGAAAATCCAACACGCAGGCTCTCGACATATCCTCAAGCGTCTGGATTGTCCTTTCCAATTGACCATCTGTCTGCGGATGGTAGGCCATACTAAATTGTACCTTCGTTCCCAAGGCTGTCTGTAAACTCTTCCAAAAATTAGCCGTAAACCTCGGGTCACGATCCGAAGTGATCGTCACTGGTACACCATGCAGACGAACAATCTGTTGCACATATAGTTCGGCGTACCTTTCCAACTTGAAGTCTTTTCGCACTGCCAGAAAGTGCACTGACTTAGTAAGTCGATCCACTATCACCCATATCGAATCGTGTCCTCTCTGACTTCTCGGTAGCCCTGTCACGAAATCCATAGTGATGTGTTCCCACTTCCATTCTGGGATTTCTAATGGTCGCAGCAGTCCTTCAGGCTTGCAGTGTTGTCCCATCACTTGTTGGCACGTCAAACATTTAGCCGCATGTTTGGCCACATCTTTCTTTATTCCATTCCACCAATAATGCTGCCGCAGATTCTGATACATTTCCGTGCTGTCAGGGTGGATACTGTAATTGCTACGGTGAGCTTCTCTTAGAATTTCCTCCTTATGCTCGGTATCATCGGGCACATACCATCGCCCCTGAAATTTCAAAATCCCATCATCCGACAATTGAAAATCTGACTTCCTCGTAATAGCATCCATTTCCATAATCTTTTGAATTTCTTGATCCGTAGACTGTAGTGCCTTAATCTTGGCCTAAATCTCCGGCTCGATTCTCAGTGTAGCCAACAGATTTGACACATGGCTCAACTCAAACTTAAATTCTGAATCTCTGAGCCTTTCCAGCAAACTCCATTCTTTGATCATCATGTGCACCATACTCGACTTGGGACTTAGTGCATCCGCTACTCGATTCGCTTTCCCAGGATGGTACATGATGTCGCAGTCATAGTCTTTCAGAAGTTCCATCCACCTGCGTTGCCTCATATTCAACTCCTTCTGCGAAAATAAATACTTGAGGCTCTGGTGATCCGTATAAATCTGGAACTTTTCCCCGCACAAATAGTGCCTCCAGATCTTGAGTGCAAACACAATCGCAGCCAGCTCTAAGTCGTGCGTCGGGTAGTTCAGTTCATGTGGCATCAATTGGCGCGACGCATACGCGACTACTTTTCCGTGTTGCATTAATACACAACCGAGTCCTCTTAGCGAAGCATCCCTGCAAACATCAAATCTTCCGGGTCCAAACGGAATAGTCAACACTGGGGATGTTGTCAGCTTAAGCTTTAGCTCCTGAAAACTCCGTTCACACTTGTCATCCCACTCAAACTTGACTTCCTTCTTAAGCAATCGTGTTAGTGGCATGGCTATCGATGAAAATCCTTCCACGAAAAGTCGATAATAGCCAGCCAATCCCAAGAAACTCCTAATTTCCGTCACGGACGTTGGTCTAGGCCACTTAAGTACTGCCTCGATCTTAGCCGGATCCATGGAGATTCCGTCTCCCGAAACTATGTGTCCAAGGAATGCTACTTTACCAAGCCAAAATTCACACTTACTGAATTTGGCGTAAAGTGCGTGCTCCCTCAAGGTCCGTAGTACCTCAATCAAATGTACTTCGTGTTCCTCCGGGCTCTCCGAATATACCAGTATATCGTCAATGAACACTATGACGAACTGGTCTAGGAATTCCTTAAATACCCTATTCATCAGGTCCATGAAAGCTACAGGAGCATTCGTTAAACCGAAGGGCATCACTGTAAACTCGTAATGCCCGTATCTCGACCTAAAGGCGGTCTTGGGTATGTCCTCCTTCCGGATTCTCAACTGGTGATACCCAGTCCTTAAGTCGATCTTGGAGAACACCGAAGCTCCCTGTAACTGATCGAACAGGTCGTCGATCCTTGGCAGTGGATATTTGTTCTTCGTCGTTACTTGGTTCAACTACCGGTAATCTATACATAGTCTCAGAGTCCCGTCCTTTTTCCTCACAAATAGGACCGGCGCTCCCCACGGGGACGCACTAAGACGAATGAACCCCTTATCCAGTAATTCCTATATCTGGACCTTCAACTCTTTCAACTCTGACAGGGACATCCGATATGGAGCCTTAGAGATTGGCTCAGTACCTAGGGCCAACTCTATTACAAATTCCACTTCCCATTCCAGCGGTAAACCCGGCAATTCCTGAGGAAAAACCTCGGGGAAATTGCACACTACGGGTATCTCTTCCAACTTAGGTTCCGCCACTGTCGGATCCATTACATTCACCAGATATCTCTCGCAACCTTCATCGAGTAACTTAGTCATCTCAAGAGAGGAAATCCAAGGTGTAAAATATGTCTTGAATTTTATGTTCTCGGTCCGGTTCAACACCTGACCCGACATATTTTTGTGCGACCCGAAAATTAAGATTTAGTTCGCGATGCGGAGAGTTGGGCCGATAGGTTTTCTCATTGTTATACAGAGAGAATTTTGTTTTCGGAGAGTTTTGTGAGCACTATTTATACCGCGGCTAGGTTTTCTCATTGTTATACAGAGAGAATTTTGTTTTCGGAGAGTTTTGTGAGCCGTGAGCTTTTGTCGTTGTTTCGACTTCTGAAAACTGTACTCTCTTTGATTATAGTGGAATTTTGTCTTGCCTCGCCCGTGGACGTAGATCACGTTGTGATCGAACCACGTAAATCCTCGTGTTCTGTGTTTGCTTTTCCGCGTTTGCTACAACACAAGGAATCGAGGCTCCTCCTCGGTTTCCCTGGAATTCAAATCTAGGATGTCCAATCGGGTTAAATTGGATCATCCTATTGCCGCAATCCATAACGGCTTTCTGCTTCATCAGCCAATCCATACCAATGATCACATCGAAATCATACATGGCCAATACAGCTAAATCAATTCTTTCTTCTCTATTCCCAATCACAATTTTACAATCAAGACACCCCAACGATACTAACATCCTATCATGCAGTGGGGTCGACACACAGAGCATATTCTCAAGCAATACAAGTTGAATACCAACCAATCTAACGAACTGCTCTGAAATAAATGAATGGGTCGCCCCGGAATCAAATAACGCATATGCAGCATGATCACAGAGAGAAATGGTACCTGTGACCACGCCCGGCGCATCCTCTGCATCCTTACGCGCCATTGCATAGACCCTGCCTTGTGCGGGAGGTCTTCCTTGAATAGCCGATGGGGAATTCTCGGTTTAATTCTCAACTCGGGGTGGTTGTTGCATCGGGGGTCCTAAAGGACGCTGTTGGGGACAGCTTCTAACCTGATGATCCAAGCTCCCACATCTGAAACAAGCTCTAGGTCTATTCAATTGTTGGTTAGGCTTCCCGATAGTCCTCCTAGGCGGTGGGACAAATCGCCTATTACCCGTCATCGATCTCTTACCAAAGCGACGATTATCTCTATTCTGAGCAAACCGCGATCCAGATGCGGCTGCTCTTTTCATTTGATCCCGTTCCATCGTTTGAGCTCATTCATACAATTCTCTGTAATCTCGAAAGTTCAGTAGGAGCATCTGAGTACGAAGATCCGGTTTCAAACCATCCCGGAATCTTCGAGCCTTGTCCAGTGGATTTTCCACCATTCTAGGAGCAAACTTCGATAGTCTCGCAAATTCTACCTCATACTAGACTACTGTCATTGATTCCTGACGAAGTCTCATGAACTCCGCCATTTTCTTCTCCTGGCACTCTCCGAAAAGTACTGACCAAAAAAACTCTCAACAAATGCAGTCCAGGTCTGGTTTACACCCTCGGAAAACACCCTATCCTTGATGGCCTTCCACCAGTCATTAGCATTGTCCTACAATTGGTAGGTTGCCAGAGCAATCTTCTCGGTTTCAGTGCATCCCAGTAAATCAAACGCCTTCTTTAACTCTTCCACCCAAAGTGGGGCGATTTCGGGGTCACCTCAGCCAGTAAACTTGGGCGGTTTCAACTTAAGAAATTGCTCTACCGGCTGGTGCATCTGTCTATTCGCCACCACTGGTTGAGCTTGTTCCTGCTGGGCTTGATTCCCATTGAGAACAGCAGCTGCTGCGGCCCCAGCAGCCTCGACAATCGCGGCGGCCCTTTCATGAGTCTGCCTACCCATAAACGTTCCCATCTCGTGTAGAGTCTGAATGACGTCCTCCAGTTTGCGGTCTCGGGCCTCTTGGTCTCCTTAACTCGACTAACCTTGGGGTTCCTTTCCCCTTCTTCTATTCATCTTTTCACTTTTCGACACTCAACTACCTGCTATAATTCCACTCAGGAATTAGAGACATAAACCAACTATACCGGTCTAAGTCCTAGGCAGGTATCTAACACCATAACAACCAAACACCCAGCATGCAGCCTAATATAACAGCACAGGATCTCACCCAAGGGATTCGTACACTTACCTCGGGTCCTGCCGCACCTGCATCATACGAGTCAATTCCAACCAAGCAATGCAAATACAAACAGTCAGGAGGTACATTTAGCACACGAGGTCACCCTATTGGCTACCCATGGTCATCGCTCCTTATCACTCCAGATTTCGACCTGATTGGACCAAGCTAACCTTGCTCTGATACCAATTCCGAACGGGGAATGTCACGCCCCGTACCCCACGACGCGCAAGTATCCCACCACAGATCGAATTTGTTGTGACGTCCCAGAAAGCGTCGCCGACCCAACACCTAACAATCAGAGTTCAAAACACATACGGAAACACGTATATAAATAAATATACACCCAGACAATAAATAGATAACCAAGAATAGCACAGTATAGAAATCCATCATCTTAAAAAAATGTACAATTCATTACTCTCAAAATAGATACAATATCCATTGTCGGGGAGTACAACACAAACCCAAAAAAAAACTAGTCAACTGCCACTCACATAAAAAAGGATCGGTGGTCAGGGTTAGGAATACTAGGCTGGGATGGGGCTTAAGTCAAAAAGTTATAGCCCGACCTAACTAACTAGAGCTAAGGCTAAACTAGGGAACCCAGGCCGAGTCTGAGTCAGAGGACTCAGAGGATGAAGAACTGTCAGGCATCTCCTCCTCTGAACCCATGGCCTCCGGCTCAGCATCCTCCTGCTCGAACGGTTGCCCCAACTCCTCGTCCAACTCTGCTCTATCGTCTGGCTCTATCGGCTCAAGATCCATATCCCAGTCCTCGGGCTCCATGTCCATCGGTTCGTGCTTATCCATCTCATACTCAACAGGTCCACCATCCGAACTCGCACTCTCCTCGTCTGAGGTGCCGGGATCCATCACCTGCCCATCAGGGCACTGCGGGTCTACCTCACCCTGCCCATTAAAAGGGATATCAAAAGTCCGGAAGGGCCCGGTCTCTTCCCCATTGTACGTCCTATAACACCAGGCCACGTACTCGTGGGTCTCAGATACTAACTCCCCAACATCTACCCAAACTAAAGTATAGTATCTAATGTACATATTCCCATTCCCTACGGGATGTACGGACATGGTCTTCTTGATGAAATGTGGAATCCCAAAACGGATTGGCACCTGTGCCATCCTCACTGCCAGGGTTCTGAAATGTCGGTTTACAACAACCGTGAGACGAATCTCAGCAAGTAACAACCCCTAGACCTAAATTAGGCTAACATGCACCTCCTGACAGGCGAATAAAACACACAAAACAGTGTACCCAAAACATCATAGGAATTGACCTAGGCCCATGGCCCAGATCACCCATTCAATGACCCTGCAGGACAATTCATAATATTGTTCACGGCACATACGTGCACACAATGGTCACGCGTACATCATACGCACGCTCATGCTCATGAATAGTCTCAGGCAATGCACTCCAGCATGCATCTTGTTTAAGCCGACCCGAAGGCCACGACCCGAAGGTCAATAAGTATCTCGACCCGAAGGCCAATAAGTATCTCGACCCGAAGGCCCGACCCGAAGGCCAATAAGTAGTATGATCAAACAGGCATACTCGCACACTTTTCAGCCTCATGCTTATTCTCAGCAAGCAAATGCGTGGCCATGCCATATGAGCACTCAATTACAATCACGGCACCTTATCACACGCCAAAATAATGGCCAATAGCACACCGCATTAATCGATCTCAAAACCATATGGCATGGCATATATAAACTAGCACAGAAAAACACCAATCAACCACAAATCATTCAATCCCAGCCAGGCCCAATTAAATCTCAATTTAGCCGAATTAGTCCAAATTCGGATCCAATGGGGACAGCCACAAAACAGCCACATTAGGGCACTAATCCTCCTCCTAATCAGCTCATTAATGCCCAATTATGTCCCACAATCAACCATTAGCCAATCAACCCATAGTTAAGCCTAATACCTCTCTAATTAACCTCAAAATTCACCTAAACCTATTTAGAGAGACAAATTAGTCCTAATTAGGGTTTAGGAATTTATACTCACCTAATCCAAATCGGGTCGACGGGAACGAGCGATCAATTGCCGATGGACGGCAAGATCGGCGGCGGCGTTCCGACTGTACGGACGGCGGTGTACGGACGGCGGTCTCGACCAAAAACAGGGGAAGGACGGTGATGGTGATGCTGCCGATCGGTGGTGGTTGGCAGTGCTCGGCGGCGGACGGCGGCTGTACGGACGACAACGCGGCGGCTTGCACGGCGGCGGCGCTAGGCGGCTCCGGCGGTGTTGATCGGCCAAGGGAAACCGGCTAAGGAGGGGGACGAACGGGGAGGAAATGGCCAGAGGAGAGAGAGAGTGGGTGGTCAAATGGGTCAAGGTTGGACTAGTGAGTGCCAAGTGTCACAATCCTAGCCCACTTGGCCATTTTGCCCTTGATCCAATGGCTTAAATTAATCCTCATCCAATAATTTAGGGGCATTTTGGTCCTTTGTCCTCAATTATTGGGCTGACCCAATTCTTTAATAATGTCCTTAAATTTTAGCCCAAAATCCGAAATAAAAAAAATAGGGCACAGGGGCATTTTGGTAATTTTTTGGTCCCGGGTCGAAATTCCATTTTTCGACCGTACATACTCTAATTATGCGTGGCCACCCTAAAATGGTATCGGCGTCGAAAAATAAGCTCATATGGCCTCAAAAATTGACGTCAGAATCCAGAGGAGCAAAATCGTAATTTTTCCAATTTCGGCCGAAATTCTAATTTGGGGCTGTACCAGCCCCAAATGTATGTGGCCACTCCAAAACGATATTGGCCATGAAAAATAGTCGTATACGATCTCGAAAATCGACGCCCAAGTCCGAGTCAATTTTCCGTGATCAAAATCGCTCAATTTCAAATTTTAAAGTCTCTGACTAACGGGCGGCTGTTTAGGGGTAACGCGTATCGACCTAGGGATACTCAAGTCGTGACGGCTTCGATTACCGGGAAAACGCGAGAATTTATCACTAGTGCCGGAGGTTGCGATCAGTCGGGTTAAGTTCGGGATTTGTTTGCCACGTGTACTTTTGATCGTGCGAAATTACCAGCGATCCGATCGTACATCGTTGGCCAAATCATATCCGTCACTTTCCTAGAATCGGCCCACAGTGGCCCAAAATATTTTCTCGCCGTTTCTCGGAATCGGTGCCCAATTCGCGATCGGGTTCCTGGTCCACGTACTGTTTTCTAATTAGCCATTCCCTTTTGGTTAGTATCCCGAGAGTGATCAATTCCGGGCGAGACTTTTCAAAATGAAATGATAAACAATATTCCCTTTATTGATCCCGAAAATAGGTCGAAATTCGGGATGTTACACTATTCGAGCATGATGACCCGGAGCATCAACAAAGGATGAAGACCTTGAGAGCCTAATAACATTGTTTGTCTAAACTTGTCGAGGCTAGTTCCTTAGCAAAAAAAAAATGAAATGACAAAAGCTAGGGGGCATGAAAAAGTAGTGTTCTTGGTAAAAGCAGGGCCGATGCCCATAAAAAATCGAAAGAATGAATGATGATGAACTAGGGGGCAAAAAAAAAGAAGAAGCTATGTGTCTGGTAAAAGCAAGACTGATGCCCATATTTGAAAAAATATATATAAATAGGAAGTACAAACATCGGGAAGCTCTATGCCAAAATCGCAAAAACATCCCCGATGAAGTAGTAGTCATCCTACAAGTCTCAAAAAGTCAAGTATCGGACTCTCAAGGCCAATGGAGCATCTGTGAAGACAATCCCCAATAGCGAAAAAGACTAGTGACAATGCTGAGATGATCACTAGCACTTTCACCCCTCTATATACATTTTTTAGCCTGACGAACCCTTTCTCAACCCCTGAGCCTAGCCTACGTTACGTCCCTTTCAAAGTCTCTTCAGATTAGGGCACTTTGATTAACGTAAGAAATCATATGTTTATAAGAATCGCTCGAAGAAGTGCGAGCAAGAATATTTCTTTCTCATTTTGCAAGTTCTTGACTCGTACACCCAGAGATAATTGCAGAATATTTCTTTCGTAGCCTCGACTTGGATAGTCCCCTTTGTTAGACCATTAACCAAGCCGACGGTACGGTCCCTTAAAAGACCTCTTAGATTGGTCAATATATACTTATTGCGAATGATTCTCAAAACCTTCGACAATGGTCATGTGAGGTATATTGAGTGATCAAACCATTTCCTACATTAATGGATGGGATCAAACAGCCTTCTTGAGGATATGTGAAAAATCCTTTCCGACTAAAGAGCTCTTGTTTGGCATACTTAACAAGCCCTCTTCATGGACCAAGGTCCTTTTTGACAAAGATTTTCTTTCTAAGGGAATTTGATGATTAATGATGTTCTCCAAGTTTGATGGCAATTTTGTGATATTGAACGATGCCGAATGTTTGCTAGGCAAGCAAAATCAGTTTGAATTGCTCGTACAATCAACACTCTCTCAGTAATGATGTTCTTCGCTATCAGGGAGTTTGTTAAGACATATTTTGTGCGGTGACCGCTTCAGTAGCTTACGAATCGACAAAGTATGGTGAGCTTTAATAGCCCGAAATCATTGCAATACAACAAATTCCCCCGGTGAAATCGACATGCATCAAGCTTCAACAGTTGCTTGAAACAATTCTTTTACATGGAACATTACTATGGCCCGTAATGTCCCTTTTGACCTGTTCATTGTGGAGATCCTCCGCATTTCAATAAGAAATATTGTTCCTTCTGGGTTTTATCCCCTTGGCTATTCATAGGGTTTTAGTCCCTAAGCAAAATCCTTGACATTCATAGGGTTTTAGTACCTAGGCATTCCTTCAAGGTTCTATTCCATTTGCCGTTCTTAGGGTTTTAGCCCCTAGGCGGAATCTTCAACGTTCATAGGGTTTTAGTCCCTAGGCGTTCCTTCGAGGTATTATTCCTATTGCCGTTCATAGAATCTCAGTCCCTAGGAGTAGTCTTTGACGTTCGTAGGGTTTTAGTCCCTAGGCGTACTTTCTGGGTTTTAGTCCATTCGCTGTTCATAGGGTTTTAGTTCCTAAGTAGAATTTTCAACGTTAATAGGGTTTTAGCCCCTAGGCCTTTTTTTTATGCTGCTGTTCCTATTGCCGTTCATAGGGTTTTAGCCCTTAAGCGAGATCTTAGTTGTTCACAGGGCTTTAGTCCCTAAGCCAAACCTTCGACGTTCATAAGGTTTGAGCCCTTAGGCGTTCCTTCAAGCTGTTGTTCCTATTGCCGTTTGTAGAGTTTTAGCCTTTAGGTGGGATTTTAGCTGTTCACAGGGTTTTAATCCCTAAGCGTTATTTCGATAAAAAAAATATAAAAAAAAATCAATCACCCCTCATGCCTTAACCATTGCATCGACATATGCCCTCTGCCAATTGAATTTAGGTGTCTTTTATCTTTGAATGGAACTTCTTCGAACTTCCCTTCAAAGAGGGGCAGCTGTTGACACCTAAATTTTGCTTAGGTCATTTAGGGTCTAATTACATAGAAAATTGGGGATTAATTTTTAACCCCTAAATCAAAAATATTTTCATGGCATACAGACATTAGGTGCATTTACATTAATACGGCATATTAGAACATATTTTCATTGTTTACTTAAAAAAATTTAATTTAAAAAAAATTAATTAAAAAATTATTATAAAAAATTAAAAAACAAAAAAACAAAAAAAAGAAGGACCAGCGTTATTCAACGCTGGTCCACTGCCCTTTTCCTCTTTGACCCATTCTGCGCTGTCCTTCACGATCGGGAGAAGGCTAGAACGAAGTAAAATGCAGATGCAGGTGCAGAAGCGACAAGGAGCAAGCGGACAACAGGAAGCGACAAAGCATAAGAAAGGGGGCATATCGAGGGCGGCACAGCGCTTCCGACCTGCATGGAGAAGATTTGCAGCCGTTTTAGCTAAAAACGGACCTGATTTGGTCCTAGGGAGAGGATCGGCCGCTGGCGCATGAGAAATAGGGCAGGGCGTGCTGATCCATGGCTCCCTCGAGCTCGAAATGGAAGGGGCGTAGAGCAGAGGTGTGCGTCCCTAGGGGAAGCAGAGGGAAGGGGATCATCCTCCTTCTCTCGGCATTAAAAGGAGGAGATCTAACCGAGAGGAAGGTAGAGCGAGAAAAGAGCGGGAGACCGAGAGATCTGAGGAAAGAGGGAGAGAGAGAGACGGACGTGAGAAATTAGGCCGGTTCCGGCGTCGTTGCCTCGTCGCGACTCACCCCGGTCCCTGGCCGATGACCCCCGACCAACGCCCTTGAGTACAAGACTTCCCGCTCCCAAATCCCTGCATTTCTGGTGAGTTTCTTTCTTGGTTCGAACTTCCCTTGCCCCGAGGATCTCGGCATAGAGACACTAACGCGGCCGGGCATAGCTCGACTCGTCTCGAGCCCGCCCTCTAGCCGCCGTCTCCAAGCCGGGTAGGGACCTTCGCGACCAAACGGTTGCTCCACAAACCTTTTGTGGCTTCGCCCTGTTTTGGTCGAACCAAGAAATCGAGCACCGTTCTTTTTGCTCGTCCACATGCGTGCTAGGCTTGAATGGGCTGATGTGGTTGATTTTGGATGCTTCTAGACGATTTTATTTTATTTTACTCTATTTTTTTTTGGGTCTGGCTCCGAGTTTGAGTTCTATAAATGGCCAATACCCTTCTCCCCAGTTCATGCTCACCATATGTTTGATAATATGCCCAAGCCAGCCTGTGCACATGTTTTGCCGATTTCCTTTGTCCTTGAGTGCGTATAGGCAGGTTCCACATGTTATAAATCTCTTGTTGCTTGTTGAGCGTCGCTTGTATCGTTGGACCAAATCTGAACAATCATTTTCTTGTCTTTCCACTCCTTGTTTTGCATATTTTCCATCGTGTCTTTGTGGTCCTCGCCGGTGAGGAAACCTTTGGAGTCTAAGGTATTATGTATCGGTTTGCCTCCTCAGTTCGTGGTCTGCATATATTTTCTATTCCGTGGTCATAAATGTGAGGCGTCAGTGACCGGCGGCGACAAATGACGTTGGTTTTGGGGTGGATAATGACTGGTGAAATTCTTTGGTGATTGCGGTGACGGTGCCCGACGATAGCTCGGGATGGTCGACAATGGTGTCTTTCGGTGATGGTGGTGTTGCGATTCTAGCCGTAGCATATTCGATGTGGGCGCCGGTTGGGGAGGTCGATTTTGGTGCGGTGTGGAGGTTGTCGGTGAGTCACTGAGAAGAAGATGTTCTCAGTGAGGAGTCTCGGGGAAGAAGTCTGGATGAAGACGTCCTGGGGAGAGGAAGAGCAGAAAGGGGAGGGGGGAAAGACCACGTAAGGAATAAAACAAAAAGAAGAGGAAAGCAAGTGAAAAGTCAAAGAGAAGTGTTCAGAAGGGGAAGAGGGAAAGACCACGTAAGGAAAAGAAAAAGATAAAGAAAAGAGAAAAAATAAAAATAAAAAATTAGAAAAGAGAGAAAAAAATAAAAATAGAACACCTCGGGTCGGGTGAGTTGGGTCGCAGGCATTAGGGTTCTCTGCGAGTCAAGGTGGCGGCTGGAACCCGGGTTGAGAAAGCACGTCGAAACCGGGTAGGGTGTATTAGGTTTTGGGTTTTTTTAGTTCAGAATTAGAATGGTTTTTTTAGGTCTTGGGCCATTTTGCGGATGGGCCGAATTTGCAGATTGGGCTAGAGTATCGTTCAGACTTTTTTTCGTAGTGGGCTGGGCTTGTGTGTTTTTTTATTTATTTGGATTTTGGAGTATTCCGAATTAGGCCTTCGCAGAGCCCACCTTGCGGTGGACCCGGGCCGGCGCACCCAGGTTGGCTCCGACCCAGGTCAGATGTGGAGATCCAACCCGGATCCCTCTTTATATTATATTATATTATTTTAAAATTTTAATATTAAAAAAATTAAAAATTTTCAAAAAATCAGAAAATTTTATTTGGACTTTGGAATTGATTTTTATTGCCCTATTGTGTGATTAGTGTCATGTTTGATTGCATATTGCTCGGTTTACATACTTCGAATTGCGCGTTTGATTTAACCTCGCACGTAGTTGATTGGGCATATTAGGTTCTTGTGTTGATTGTCGCTTCCCCTAGCTTGGTTAGGAATCGAATTTTGAGACTCACAATTAGTGTGAACATGTTAGACGGTAATTAAACAAGGTTAGGCACCGAAAGGGCACTAATTGGTCAATTAGTGTAATCAAGTCTCCGTACTCATTGAATCCCTGGTTCGTAGAAGTTAAGCATTTCTCCCGTGCTTCACTTGGGTGTCTAATTGATCCACCAAAAATTGATTAGTGGCGACTCCTAATTGAAATTGATTTGTATGTTATCAACTTAAACTTGAGTCACGAATTGGCCATGTTCGAGGTTTTGATGTTCCGTTTGACGGAGTGGGAGACTGGGACCCGTCGACGATACCCCCTCCCGATGGTGAGATGACTAGCTTAGAGACTAGTCTCGCCCAGTCAGGACATTAGCATGTACCTGCAGTGCCCGAGCCTATAGTAGCGAAGCCTAATCCGGAACCAGAAGAGTCGCAGGCTGGTTACGACCCGATGGATGTGGACTTGGGTGTAGAGCCAGAGGAGGAACCTGTAGAAGAGCAGCCCGAAGAAGAGTATGAGGAGGCACCGGAGGAGCAACCAGAAGCAGAGTCAGAGGAGGAACCAGGAGAGGAACCGGAGGAAAATTCAGATGAGGAGTTTGAATAAGAGGAACGGATTGAGGTTCCGTTAGAGTCGGGGGATGAGGATAACCCGATCGAGATTGAGGTAGACTCCGAGTCTTCTGAGGTGCAAGTACCTCAGGGGGATTCAGATTCGGATTCTGGGGAGATCGAATCGGAGTGGACACCGTCTGCAGGGCGTAAGGGCTAGATTAGGGATAGATGAACCTTTTTGAAGTGTCCCATTTTTTGAGCTAGTATAGACCCAGACTACTAACCCTTTTGAAGCTGACGGTGTGATCTGTAGAAGCCAGTTTGTGTGTGTATTATAGGTTTGATGTAAATTTGGTGAATGCATGAGGTGATTAGTTGTGTATTGGATGAGAATGGACATTGTAAATATATCGATGTGTAATATAATGTTTGGTGGCTTGGTGATTTATTTCTCCCTAATGCCCCATATTTTTACTATCAGGGTTTACGTTTTTATTTCCGCCGCGTTCAAACTCTGACGCGATCATTTGGATCAGCGACGTTTCCTGGGACGTCGCACTAATTCGATCGAAGAGGGATGTCACAAGCTCGATGGGGTTCGGGACGTGACATCCCTGTTCGATTTGGTATCAGAGCAAGGACATCACGATCTAAGTTGGTCGGAGCCTGGAGTAATAAGGAGTGGACACCCTGGGGTAGTCATTTAGGGAGACCTTAACAAGTCATAGGTGTTATATGAGCTATGCGTGCCTCCAGACTGTTTGTGGTAATTGTTGTGTGAATTGAGTGCTCTAATAGTTGAAGTGCAGGTGCATCTGGACCTGAGGTAAGTACACGAACCTTATTGATTGTGATCTCGTGTTGTGGTGGTTGATTGCCTGCTAAGTGGATTATTGTCGTAATTCACAGCCTAGGACTAGACTAGTATAGTTGGCATATGTCTCTAATTCCTGTGTGGAATTATAGCAGGTGGGTGAGTGATAGAAATTGTGAGAATAAGCAACCAAGGGAGAGGTACAGGAAGAGGAGTAAGGGGTCGAGGTAGTGCTCGAGCTAGAGCTATAGAGGACCCCAGAGTTGATGTTAGAGTTTTAGAAGACTCCAGAGTTGATGGAATTTCAAGGGTACTTGAGGAAGTGGGGACTTTGATTGGTAGGCAGACTTAGGAGCGAGCTGCCACTATTGCCCAAGCTGTTGAGGCCGCTGCAGCTGTTGCCATTAATGGCAACAATGGAAATCAAGGACAGGGGCAGGTGAATGTGAATAGGCAGATGCATCAGCTAGTGGAGTAGTTTTTGGAAATAAAGCTCCCTAAGTTTGATGGTAGAGGCGATCTTGAGGTTGCATCGCTTTGGGTAGAGGAATTAGAAAAAGCTTTTGAGGTGTTGGAGTGCACCGAGGAAGAGAAAGTGACCTTGGCGGTGTAGAAGCTCCAAGGTAACGCAAGTGATTGGTGGAAAGCCACCAGAAGAAGGGTGTTCCCTATTGGTGCCGCCCAGACTTGGGCGATGTTTGTAGAAGTCTTCAATAGTAAGTACTTTTCTAGAGAGTGCCCGAGAACAGAAGTTGGCTGAGTTAATGAGGCTTCGTCAAGGACAGAGAAGAGTGGATCGGTATGAGGCTAAATTCACTCGGTTAGCTAAGTTTGCCTCAAGGATGGTGGAGGACCCATTGGATAGAGCTCGAAGGTTCCGAGATGGTTTGAAGCCGGACCTTCGCAGCCAAATGATATCATTGAATTTAAGGGATTATAACGAGATTTATGAGCAGGCTCAAGCGATTGAGCGTGACTTAGCGGATAGAGCCTCTGCTTCTAGATCGAGATATGCTTTGGCTAGGGACAATCGTAATCTCGGGAAGAGACCGATGTCGGGGAATCAGCGTTTTATTCCTTCCGTTAAGAGGAACATTAGAAAGCCGAACCGTTTTCAGGGCACGGTGTGTCAGTCGTGTGGTGGAAGACATGGGATTGAACATTGTCCGAGTAGGAGTATTATATGCTATAGATATGGCGGAGTGGGCCACCAAGTGAGAAACTATCCCAATAATAGACCAACTAGGTCGTCGGTGCTATTGCAACCGCCCCGAATTGGAAATCAAGTTGGACCGTCCTCACCAACGAACCAAAATAGACTACCGGCTCAAGGACAAGTGTATTTGATGGCTAGAAGGGAAGCTGAGAATGCGCTAAGCGTGGTCACAGGTATGGTCTCTCTCTGTGATCATACTGCATATGCTTTATTCGATCCGAGGGCATAACATTCGTTTGTGTCAGAGCAGTTTGTTAAATTGACTGGTATGGAGCCGCAATTGCTTGATGTTGTGTTGTGTGTTACCACCCCATTGAATGATAAGGTGCTAGTCTCGTTAGGATACCCGGATTGCAAGATTGTGATTGGTGATAGGGAGGAAATGATAGATCTAGCGGTGTTAGTTATGTTTGACTTCGATGTGATTATGGGTATGGATTGATTAGTTAAGCAGAGGGCTATTATGGATTGTAGTAGTAAGATGATCCAATTTAATCCAGTTGGACATCTTATATTCGAATTTGTGGGAAATCGAGGAGCAACCTCGATTCCCTAGATTTCGTCACTAGAAGTGACTAAGTTGTTAGATGAAAGGTGCAAAGGGTTTTTAGCGGCAGTGATTGATTCCACGATTGATGAACCAAGGTTAGAGGATATAGCCGTAATGTGCGACTTTCCCGATGTCTTTCCTTAGGAATTACCAGGATTGCCACCTAAAAGAGAAGTGGAGTTTGTGATCAAGTTGGCCCCTTGGACTGAACCAATCTCGAAGGTACCTTCTAGAATGTCGTTGTCGAAGTTAAAGGAGTCAAAGGTGCAAATGCAAGAATTATTGGATAGAGGATTCATTCGTCCAAGTGCATCCCCATGGGGAGCGCCAGTCTTGTTTATAAGAAAGAAGGATGGGTCACTAAGGTTATGCATAGATTATAGGTAGTTAAATCAAGTGACGATTAAGAATAAATATCCTCTGCCAAGGATAGATGATTTGTTTGATCAATTACAAGGGGCTTCGGTATTTTCTAAAATTGATCTGAAGACGGGATATCATTAGTTGAGGATTAGGAAGGAGGATATACCGAAGACGGCATTTAGGACGAGGTATAGACATTATGAATTTACAGTAATGCCGTTCGGATTAACAAATGCCTCTGCTGCCTTTATAGACTTAATGAATCGGGTGTTTAAGGAATTTTTAGACCAATTTGTCATAGTCTTCATAGACGATATATTGGTGTACTCGAAGAGCTTGGAGGAGCATGAGTTTCATTTGAGTAAAGTTTTGCAGACTTTAAGAGAACACGCATTGTATGCTAAATTTAGTAAATGCGAGTTCTGGCTCAATCGAGTAGCATTTCTTGGACACGTGATCTCTGGAGAAGGAATTTCAGTAGATCCCACAAAGATTGAGGCGGTAATGAAGTGGCCGAGATCAATGACGGTAACAGAGATTCGAAACTTTTTGGGTTTGGCAGGATATTACCGACGTTTCGTAGAAGGGTTTTCGGCAATAGCAATACCGTTGACACATTTGTTGAAAAAAAAAACAAGGTTTGAATGGACCGACAAATGTGAAAGGAGTTTTCAGGAATTAAAGCATAGATTGACAACGGCACCGGTGTTGACTATTCCATTAGGACCCAGAGGATACGAAATTTATAGTGATGCATCGTTAAAAGGACTGGGGTGTGTACTCATGCAAAATGGACGGGTAGTAGCTTACGCATCAAGACTGTTAAGATCGCATGAGTTGAACTACCCGACGCATGATTTGGAATTAGCTGCAATAGTATTCGCCCTTAAGATTTGGCGACATTATCTATGCGGAGAGAAATTTCAGATATATACCGACCATCAGAGTTCGAAGTATTTGTTTTCTCAAAATGAGTTAAATATGAGACAGCGTCATTGGATGGAATTATTGAAAGACATGATTGTGATATTTTATATCACTCCGGAAAGGCTAACCGGGTAGCGGATGCATTGAGCCGGAAGTCAAGTATCGTACACTTAATGGTCAAGGCACGGACCTTGTTGGAAAAAGTGCGAGACTTGGAATTTAGATTTGAAGTAAGTCAAGTCTCGAGTTTGTTAGCCACGCTAAGGATTAAACCAGAAATCCAGACTAAGATTAAGGCTTTACAATCTACGGACCAAGAAATTCAGAAGATTGTAGAGATGGATGCTACTAAGAGAAAATCGGACTTTCAAGTATTCGAGGATGGGATCTTGAAGTTTTGTAGACGATTGTGTGTGCTCAACGATGCGGAACTTAAGGAGGAAATTTTGTCGAAAGCGCATCGTAGTAATTACAGTATCCATCCAGGGAGTACAAAAATGTATTAGAATTTGAGACAGTATTATTGGTGGAATGGCATCAAGGTGGACATAGCCAGGCATGTGGCTAAGTATTTGACGTGCCAGCAAGTGAAAGTGCAACATTGTAAGCCCAGAGGATTGTTGTGACATTTAGAAATCCCAGAATGGAAATGGGAACATATAATTATGGACTTTATAATGGAATTACCAACTAGCCAAAGAGGCCATGATTCCATTTGGGTGATTGTTGATAAATTGACAAAGTCAACGCACTTCTTGGCAGTGCAAAAGGATTTCGCATTCGATCGATATGCTGAATTGTATGTGCAACAGATCGTTCATTTGCACAAGGTACTAGTGACGATTGCTTCAGACCATGATCTTAGGTTTACCGCCAACTTTTGGAAAAGTCTGCAGACGGCATTGGGATCAAAGCTACAGTTTAGTACAGCTTATTATCCGCAAAGGGATGGCCAGTTTGAGAGGACAATTCAGACTCTAGAGGATATGCTTCGGGCGTGTGTGTTGGATTTTCAAGGCAAATGAGAGAACAATTGAAATAGGATAATTCCTTACCAAAAAAAAACATAGTTTTCAGCAGAATATTGGGATGGCGCCATTTGAAACGCTATATGGTAGAGCCTATAGAACGCCGGTATGTTGGGACGAAGTTGGAGAAAGGAGTATAACTAGACCAAAATTAGTCCAACAGTTGGTTGAGGCAGTTAAGATCATTCGCGAAAGGCTGAAAAAAGCTCAAAGCCATCAAAAGAGTTATGCAGACAGAAGGCGAAGACCTTTGGAATTTCAAGTAGGGGATCACGTATTCCTTAAGGTATCGCCCATGAGAGGATTATCCCGATTTGGCAAGAAAGGGAAGTTGAGTCCAAGGTATGTGGGACATTTTGAAGTGTTAGAAAGAATTGGAGACTTAGCTTATCGCCTTGCGTTACCACCAAATTTGTCGCAAGTGCATAATGTATTTCATGTATCGATGCTGAGAAAGTATGAACTGGACCCAACTCATGTGCTGAACTATGAAGAGATAGAAGTTGACAACAGGGTGTCGTATGTCGAAAGGCCGATAAGGATTGAAGATCAGAAAGAATGAGTTTTAAGGAACAAGACGATCTTGATGGTCAAGGTTGTGTGGGAACATCACGAGACAGAAGGCGCGACTTGGGAAAGTGAAGAGCTAATGCAACGTCAATACCCCCGTTTGTTTGAGTAGTTAGATTGGATTATAAACTTCGAGGACGAAATTTTTGTAAGGGAGGAAGAGTTATGACATTCTGAAATTTGACCCACTTGGGATTTTTGAAATGAATGATTTTATGGATGTACTTGGTTAGATCTCATCCGGAATTGATCACTCCTGGGATACTAACCGTTAAGGAAAGGCTAATTAGGGATTTAAATTCGCGCGACCAAAGAAACTCGATCGTGAACTGACTTTCGACCATAGAAATTGTCGAGGTGACATTTTGAGTCAATGTAGGCCGATCCAAGGATAGTTAGGGATCGATTCGCCGCTGTCATACGAGTGGATCATGGGTGATTCCGTTTGACCACAAGATGAATCGACAGATGACCCTGAACCTATACCAAACGATCGTGCCCGTCGGAACTAGCGATCGATCATCGCGATTACATGACAACCGAGGTCGTCACGATCCGAGTGAACTTAAACGTGGCTTGATTTAGTATCGGTCACGGGTTGAATATGCGAATTTCCCCAAAAGCTGCCCGTTAGTCTGAGATACGCTCAAGTTACGTTATTTAAAATTTAGTCATTAATTAGAGATCGAGTTGGGCCTTGGAAATTTTGAAAGTCACGACAGGATAATTGGACGACGTTGTTATTGGCGTGATCAGCCTTAGAATTGTCCGGATCCTTCAAAAAAATTGAATTTCGGCAAGAAATGGAAAATGACCGTTTTACCCTTGGGACTTTGTTAAGGCCAAGTGTAAATGGAGAAGAGCATTTTGGTCTTTTCATCCCTGCTTTAGAAATGACAATTTTTGGACAATTTTACCCCTGGATTTTTGTGAAATTTCCATTTTACCCTCGGATATTTTTGGAAAAGATTTGATCTCGACCGTTGATCTCAAGATAAGATCGAACCTCGGCCGTCGGATGAAAAGTAGAAAGGAGGGTAAGATGGTCATTTTGCCGAAAGGGGGTCCAATTATTGGTGATTTAAGCCATTTTTCTCTCTCTTCCCCTCATTCTCTCTCTCCTCTCTCGGCACACACTCTCTCTCTCCCTCCCCTACCAGCTGATCGCCCCCTTCTCCCCTTGGCCGCACGGCCGCTACTCCAGCCACCATCCGCCCGTCGCCGCCCGTCCGGCCACCGAGCCGCACCATCACCCCCTCACCCCACCGCTGTTTCCCCTTATCCCTCTGGGCGATCTTTCTCTCCTCCTCCTCTCGTGGCCGAGACTAGCCGGCCAAGCAAGCCGCCGCCGCTGTCGCCGATCGCCGCCGTTCAACCAGACCGCCGTAGCCGCCGCGTCCCAGCCGCCTTGTCGCCCTTGGATAGGTTGTGCTTGCTTGGAAAATTCAAGTAAGTTACAATCTAAACCCTATTTAGGATATCGGGTATTAACGGACTCGTTTAGATACGGTTTAGTGTAGTTTTAGGAGCTGTTTTGGATTAGGGGCCTTAGGGATGAATTTGTGGCATTTTGGTGGAAATTTAGAGGCCAATTAAGGGCTGTGATTGGTTAGTTTGAGTGCTGGAAAATTCTGTTTGGCGCGTAGATTGGATGATTTGATTTGACAATTAATTGCATGGAATTTATCGTGTAGTGCCGGGATTGTTGTGCTATGATTTTTGTGGTGAAAATGGCATGTTGTATCATGGTTGTATGTTTGTTGTGGGCTAAATTGTGACGGTTGGATTTGATGCATTGGAGTGTGTTTGATTAATGCCTGAGTGTGTGCACGTGTGAGATTTGAGGCGTGCGATGTGCGTGTGATCATTAAAAAGCCCTGAGGTGTGTTTACGGGGGGTGCAAATAACATGCGGTGTGTTGGCATGTTTGCGTGATCACTTAATCCCTGAGGCGTGTTTACGCGGGGAATTGAACCGGCCTGAGGCGTGCTTACGCGGGTCGTGATACAAATGTGAGCCTGAGGCATGTTTACGCGGGCTATGGAAAGTGATTGAGAATGAGATGTGTGATGTGGCAAGTGAAAGTGAGATCGGGCTTGAGGCGTGTTTTCGCGGGTCGCGATAAGAATGTGTAGCCTGAGGCGTGTTTACGCGAGCTGTGGAAAGTGATTGAGAATGAGATTGTGACGTGGCAAGTGAAAGTGAGATCGGGCCTAAGGCGTGTTTACGCGGGCTGTGGTAAGTGATTGAGAATGAGATGTGTGATGTGGCAAGAAAGAATGAGATCGGACCTGAGGCGTGTTTATACGGGTCGTTGGCAAGTTAAATGAAAATGGTGTGGTGGTGCATGAATGAGTGTGAAATGCGGAGTTCGGAAATGTCATGTGTTCGACGTTTGTTTTGGGCATGAGAATAGTTTGGGAAAGTGCATGTGGTTTGAAATTCGTAATTTTGAGACTAATGTGCAGGTTGAGCCCAGGTAAGTGCAATTGTGTGTATGTTATGTGTGTATTGAATGATATTGTGTTTGGACTTGTCTAGAGGTACGTGGTAGCTTAAGTGGGGTTTAGGCTGTCAACTTATTGAGATTCGTCTCATGGTTGTTTGACCAAACCATTTCAGAACCCCCGCCCGAACCATGAATCTCCCACCACCACCGCCCCAGCGTTTTGGTATACCGATACACACCGAGCATTCAGTTGTAGAGTATCCGGTAGAGGAAAATATGGCTTGGATCAAACATACGACCGTAGTCTGGATAGACATAGGGTAACCCCTCTAGCAAGCCGCCCACACTTATACCGCATGGTGTTTCCAAGACAATTTAGATGAGTTTGGCCATGTTCGAGGTTTTGATGTTCCGTTTAACGGAGTGGGAAACTGGGACCCGTCGGCGATACCCCCTCCCGACGGTGAGATGACTAGCTTAGAGACTAGTCTTGCCCAGTCAGGACATCAGCATGTACCTGCAGTGCCCGAGCCTACAGTAGCGGAGCCTGATCCGGAACCAGAAGAGTCGCAGGCTAGGTATGACCCAATAGATGTGGACTTGGGTGTAGAGCCAGAGGAGAAACCTGTAGAAGAGCAGCCCGAAGAAGAGTATGAGGAAGCACTGGAGGAGAAACCAGAAGCAGAGTCAGAGGAGGAACCAGGAGAGGAACCGGAGGAAAATTCATAGGAGGAGTTTGAATAAGAGGAACGGATTGAGGTTCCGTTAGAGTCGAGGGATGAGGATAACCCGATCGAGATTGAAGTAGACTCCGAGTCTTCTGAGGTGCAAGTACCTCAGGGGGATTCAGATTCGGATTCTGAGGATACCGAACCGGAGTGGACGCCGTCTGCAGGGCGTAGGGCCTAGATTAGGGGTAGATGAACCTTTTTGAAGTGTCCCATTTTTGGAGCTAATATAGACCCAGACTACTAACCCTTTTGAAGCTAACGGTGTGATCTGTAGAAGCCAGTTTATGTATGTATTATAGGTTTGATGTAAATTTGGTGAATGCATGAGGTGACTAGTTGTTGTGTTTTGGATGAGAATCGACATTGTAAATATATCAAGGTGTAATATAATGTTTGGTGGCTTAGTGATTTATTTCTTCCTAGTACTCCATGTTTTTACCGTCAGGGTTTACGTTCTTGTTTCCGCTGCGTTCAAACTCTGACGCGATCGTTTAGATCGGCAACGTTTCCTGGGACATCGCACTAATTCGACCGAAGAGGGATGTCGCGAGCTCAATGGGGTTCGGAGCGTGACATGAAATCGCTCGAGTCACTTGATCTTTCGAACAATCACCTTTCAAGAACAATCCTACAGAGCTTTTCTGCATTCACATCACTGAGCAAACTAAACTTGTCTCACAACAACTTCACGGGCCCAATTCCAAGAGGAAATCAAATCCAGACCCTTGATGATCCTTCCATTTATGCCGACAATCCTCTACTTTGTGGTGATCCTCTATAAAAGAAATGCCCCGGTGCGGAGGCCCCTCAAGCGCCAGAAGAAGATGTCGATGAAGAAGGTAAGATTGAAAAGGTGATGTTCTACCTCGTCATAATGTTCGGGTTTGCAACCGGGTTTTGGGGAGTCGTTGGCGGTTTGGTGTACAAGAAGAATTGGAGACGCGCCTACTTCGGCTATGTGGATAGTAAAGCAGACATGGTGTACGTGATTGTCGCAGTGAAGGTAGCCGAGTTGAGGAGGAGAATGAGAAGAGGGTAACAGGCCTATTCTCCACATTAATTCAGTCCAATGTTTTATTGATCTCGTGAAGTTCTTGCTTTCTTGTTCAAGCAAAATCGTCTTAGTAGTTGGCTTGTTCCTCCTTATGAGTAGTATCCAATTTTTTTGTGTTCTTTAGTTTCAAGCTTGTCGGAGCAAGCCGTCAACGGAACGGCATGGGGAGTGCAAATCATGTCATTTGGTAATTTAGTGTTGCTCAGCAATTTATCAGTACTTTGTGTTATTATAATCATGATGCTATGCTTGTCAATGATGTGAAACTATGTTAGCAAATTCCACTTTCGTCCTGTTTACGCTTTTGCTGCTAATGGCATAGGGCCATCCAATGTTCAACAGATTCCTTTCCTAAGATTATGTTCCTATCTCAATTTCGAGACATCATAACAAAATTTGCATGTGATCTAAATCAAAATAAAGGATTCGTGTAAAGTTTAGAAACAATTCTCCACAAGGTGAGTACATCTCATTATTTAAGAGGAATCAAGGGTCTAGTCGTGAAAAATTTCCGGTAGTTGATAGATTTTTTAAGTTGATGGTAGCTTCAAATACAATTGTAAAAAAAGTATAATCAGTGACTTGCTTGTCATGTGATCTATTAGTAAATAATCATAATTATCATGGACCAACGTCTAAATGAATTTAAAATTACTTTCTTTTAGATTTTAGAAGTATGGTTAGTAAATTATCATCATTATAATGAATTTATCAACATCCAAATAATTAGCAGCTTCCAAATTTTACAGTGTGGTTAATAGACTACTCACCCTACAATGGACTTACCAACATCTTAGTACATTAATAAATTACCAGAGTTTAGGAATTTATTCTTGGTGGTTTACTAAGCACACTTGTAAAATTTGAAAAAAAATGATAACTTACGAATTTATTCGGATACTAGTAAATTCGTTATGGTGCCCTAGCTTATTAACCATACTTGTAATATTTCAAAAATAATTGTTAACTAGCTAATTTATTGGGTTGTTGGTAAATTCTATAGAGGATTGGATATATACTAACCAACTTGTAACATTTTAAAGAAGTTAATGATTTACTAATTTATTGCAATATTGTCAATTCCATCATAGTTAGTAGTTTACTAAACTACGCAGGTAAAATTTGAAATTAATTGGTAACTTACTAACATTCTAATAATTTAGTGACTCATCCAGTGCGGCTTGTAAGGAGGTTTGGTTGGGCTTCACATTCTGACTGGCTTCCTCAATAGAGCGATTGGGATGTGGGTAAACTTTTTTCTGAGATAGTTAGAGAAATGATTGCCTCATTGTTCCGTCGATAAGTCTCTACTCCGGTAAGAAAACTGTTGGAAGCGTGTGTCGGGAGAATCGACTAACCTGTTCGATGAACTACGAACAAAATTTCCAAGATTGTACGTTGAATCACCAGCAAATGATGAACTAATCTACTTCACATTGGTCCGAATACAATCACAGGGAAAGTATTCTTATTCCACAGCGTTAATGCCGATTGTCTTCTCAAAGTAAACACGGAATCCTTATGCGTCGAGTGAGAGAGAGAGAGAGTTCTGAATAATCTCTTGTAAATTGTTCATCTTCTGAGGAAGTTATCTTAACTTTCCTTAAGAAAATCTTCTCGCACCTCTTCAAAAGGTGTCTCTCAGACACACTTCTTATTAGAGCAAATGGTGTCCCTTGGACACACACATCATGGATGGACCGGCGAAATATAACATCTCCCACTCGCACATGATGGGCTTGATGATGCTCTATTAAAAACATAAGGCATTTAACATTCAGCTACCTTAGAAATAATTTATACTGGCCAGAAAGCCGTGCAACCAGTGAGTACACCTACACTTGGGAGCTCTAATTATGCACCTGTTAGGGATAACATAATGGCTACAAATCAAAAAAATAAATAAACAGTTGATGTCTCACAGTGTCTCAGACATATTTTGTTACATCAGTCCAAGTATACCTATCCCTTAAAGGCTATACTTAACTTTTCTCAAGAACACCATGTATTTACAATTATTTCCGAAGCCATTGAAGGTGAAATAATTGGTCGACCGGTAAATACATGTGATAGATGTAAAACAACAATAGTCTTCCTTCGCCCTCATGTCTCTCTCCATTTTCGAACAACTGCTTTCCTAGACATGTCCCATAAAGTCATATCTATTCATGACTGTTGGTAACATTCTAAAGTAGCAACATTGATCTTTTACTTTGAGAACATAGTCAGAAGTAACATAGGGCACAAAGTAAGGTAAATTATAAATTATCTTAAGGACTCACACGATAAATAAATAGGG
This sequence comes from Syzygium oleosum, assembly GCF_021117445.2. Lineage (NCBI taxonomy): Eukaryota > Viridiplantae > Streptophyta > Magnoliopsida > Myrtales > Myrtaceae > Syzygium > Syzygium oleosum. Next base: position 2,166,371 of record NW_026607520.1, on the reverse strand, counting down.
ATAATTGTACTCATCTCCCTTATTGGTCAAATAAAGCACATGTAGTATGAATTACATGCTATTGTGGATTTCTCTTTCTAGAAGAGCGTATGTCATTTATTAATCATATCCACTATACAAATCTTAGCCTAAACACAGTCACATGCTTCTCACGTACTCATATTTAGCCTAAGTGCTATATCAGCTCGCTTTCCACAGCGTCCAATTTAGTACTCGCATTCGGCTACCTTCAGGCATACATGATTGTAGGACTATCATGTTCGGTCTTATCACATACGAATAACACACCTCATCTTGATTCCGATCAAGGCGACATTAAATTGTTTTATGTACTAAACTGCTCTTCCAGCATTTCTAGTACATATCGTCCCATTTCAACCCGCTTACTATAGCGTTTGAGGTGATTACTCGTGTGAGTGAGCCGATCATTGCCTGGTGACATACCTTTCAACAATATATGTGTGTTTGTGCTAGTCTGATAACATTGTACTAATTGATAAAACATAAATTCATTAACAAACAAGTATAATACATATACACACATATTCTAGTGATGCTCAACGATATTACATATCATAATCACATTCTACGTAATCCTAGAGACATCATGTGGGTCAAGAACACGTCTCTTGGAACAGCCTTCGTAAATGGATCAGCAACCATTCTGTTGGCTGAAATATATTGCAGGACTACTTCCTTCTGCGCTATTATATCTCTGATGAAGTTATTCTTTATGTTAATGTGCTTTGTTTTACCATGGTACTTGGGATATTTCACATAGGCAATGGCTGCTTGACTATCGCAATATACTGTCACTGGTCTTGGGACATTAGTGACAATGGCTAAATTTTCTAAGAAATGTTTTAGCTATACTGCTTCTTGCACTACAGCAAAATATGCAATAAATTCTGCCTCCATCATAGATAAAGCTATGCATATCTGTTTCTTGCTATTCCAAGAAATTGCCCCATCATTAAGCAAGAAGGCAAATCCAGACGTCGATTTACGCTCATCTAGGTCTCCTCCCCAATCAGCATCAGAGTATCCTAATAAGCGTAGATCACTCCCTTGATAGCAAAGTCGATAGTCGATAGTGCCTTTCAAGTATCTCAAGATCCTCTTAACTGCTTTCCAGTGTGCTGGACCAGGATTTGATTGATATCGGCTCACTAACCCTACAACATGACATATGTCGGGTCGAGTACACATCATAGCATACATCAAACTTCCGATAACACTAACGTAAGGAACAGTTACCATTTCTTTCTTTTCTTCTGGAGTCTTAGGACACATCTTAGTACTCAGGCCTTCGCCTTGCATGACATGGGTATCAATGGGATTACAGTGCTGCATATTGAAGCGTTCAAGAATCTTCATTATATAAAACTCTTGTGACATAGCAAGGAGTTTCTTTGATCGATCTCTTTCAATCTTAACTCCCAATATATATGCAGCTTCTCCCATGTCCTTCATTTCAAAATTAGAAGACAACCATTCTTTTACGGTTATAACCAAACCCTTGTCATTCCCAGCCAACAGAATATCGTCCACATAAAGAGATAAAATCATAAATTTATCATCGGACCGTTTGATATACACATAGTGATCCTCTTTGATCATCGTGAAACCAAAAGAAGTTATGGCTCGAAGAAAACGAAAATACCACTGTCTATACGATTGCTTAAGGCCATAAATTGAGCGATGAAGTTTGCAAACTTTACGCTCTTGATCTTCAGCAATGAAACCTATCAGTTGTTTCATTTAGATTTCTTCATCTAGTTCTCCATTGAGAAATGCTGTCTTTACATCCATTTGATGTAATTCTAGGTCCAAATGTGCAACAATGGCTAGGATAAGGCGTATGGAGGCAAATCTTACAACTGGTGAAAAAGTTTTCTTATAGTCTATACCCTCTTGTTGAGTATAGCCTTTCGCCACAAGGCGAGCCTTATACTTTTCAATGGATCCATCCGACGTTCGCTTAAACTTGAAAACCCATTTGTTTCCAATAGCCTTGCGATCAGGTGGTAGATCAACCAAGTCCCAGACGTGGTTTGTCCTCATAGACTCAATTTCGTCTTCCAAAGCTTTTCTCCATTCTTTCTTGTCAGGAGATGAGAGAGCCTCTTGAACTGTTTTAGGTTCCGCATCATCTTGTGGAGCAATCATAAATGCTCCCCCTTCAATCTCAAATCGACGACAGGAAATACTTTTACGATTACTTTTACGCAACTGAACTTCTTGAGAATTTAGTTCGTCAGGCGACGCTACACTCCCACTAGGTCTTGTATGTTGAGGTAAATTTGTATTTCCCTCAATAACATTAGTGAGTGTATTATCGGGATCTTTCATCTCATGTAATTGGAAGTCCTTATCGATCTCACCTCTACTAGGAAAATCGTTCTCCAAGAACATGACATCTTGAGACTCCATTTCAGTCACACTTCCATCAGCTTGTTCACCTATGAACACGTATCCTTTGGAGTGTTCAAAGTATCTAATAAAGATACACTTCTTCCCTCTAAGGCTTAATTTGCCATATTTATGGGAAGAATCATGAACATATGTTGCACACCCCCAAGGTCGTAGATTACTTAAGTTTGATTTTCTACCAGTCCACAATTCATAAGGGGTGGAAGCAACTGACTTAGAGGGCACACGATTAAGTATATAGGCAGCAGTCAATAACGCATCTCCCCAATATGAGACAGGTAGATTTGCCTGCACCATTATAGACCTAACCATTTCCAATAGGGTTTTATTCCTTCTTTCTGCAACCCCATTTTGTTGCGGAGTACCAAGAATAGTCAATTGTCTTACAATTCCCTTTTCATCACAAAGAGCCTTGAATTGCTCAGATAGATACTCACGTCCGCGATCGGTTCTCAATGCCTTTATTATTTTGTTCAACTGATTTTCTACCAAAGCTATAAACCGCCTAAAGCAATCCAATGCTTCGGACTTATGGAAGATCAGAAAAATATAACTGAAACGCGTGAAGTCATCTATAAAAGTGATGAAATATGAGGCTTCATGCCTCGCCCTCACATTTAAAGGACCACAAATGTCAGAATGTATAAGTTGCAATGGAAGTTCAGCTCTGGTTCCTTTACCAAATGGTTTTCTAGTTATTTTTCCCGCTAGACAATGTTCACATACGGATAGTTCAACATTAGCGAGTGACCCCAAAAGGCCTTCTCTTGCTAATCGTTTCATTCTTTGTAACCCAATGTGACCCAGTTTAGCATGCTAAGTACTTGCATCAATCTCCACATTACTAGAAGATGCAATTAAAGAAAAACAACCATTAACATTAACTTTGTACATATCATAGTCAATGTCTAACACCATAAAACCATTCAATACATAACCAGAATCGTAATAAACTGTTCCAAATAAAATATCAGCACAATCACCATGAAAATTAAATACATAACCTAAGCTAAGAAGAACAACTACAGAGACCAAGTTTTGCCAAATATCTGGAGCATAGAGGACATCATGTAGGAATAGGTTTCGACCACCATGAAAGGTTAATTTACATGTGCCGATACCCTTCACTTCAACTCTTGAGTTATTTCCAACATATATCCATCTTCTTCCAGGCTGTATTCGACGATACTTCACAAATGCTCCTCGATCTCTAGCTACGTGGTCTGTTGCTCCTGAGTCTATAGTCCACATTGGATGAGATTCAGCAAGCATTACAGTGCTAGAAACAAAAGCATTACTCAAAGTAATGGAGTAATATGGTACCTTTTTCGGCTCAATGCATTCATGAGCGAAGTGGCCCAAGTTGCCACAATTGTAGCACATCATCTTGGCCTTGTTCTTCTTCCCGCCGCGCTTTTTACGTCGGAAGGTCTTGGCTCTCTTGGGTGCCTGATCAGTCTCTTTTCCTTTGTTATTGAATTTATGGTTTCTCTTGCACTTAAAGCCTGAAGCTTTGCCCGAACCTGATTCACCAACATAAGCATGGGCAGAGGATTTTGCAGCCTCTAGGCGCTCATCTTCTAATTTCAAATGTCGTGCAATATCGTCAAAAGTGACGATATTCTCATTGTGCGTCATATTGATTTTCATATGTTTCCAACTGTCAGGAAGAGATCTTATAACAGCCTGAACTTGCTATTCGTCAGTTAAGGTATGACCTGCCGACTTCATCTCACGTATCATGTTTGACATCTCCCGAAGATGCTGCCTCATTGATAGATTTGAACTCTTCCGGTATGTGTCAAATTTAATGGTGAGCCTCCTCAACTTAATGGCAGACGTACCCCCAAACTTATCTTTCAAGGCAACCCACATTGCTTGAACTTTGTCATAACTTTCAAACTCACACATGAGATCATCTTGCATACAACTCAGCAACGTGATGTGAGCAATGCTATTTTTCTTTTTCCAAGCTTGAAAAGCGTCTTGATCTCTTTTATGTTGAGTAGAAGTTCCATGCTCAGGTTCATCCATGGTGTGGTTAAGGGTTTTCAAAACATCTTGCTCCTCAAGGATATATTGAACTTTTCGATGCCAAATGTCATAATTGTCACCGTTCAACTTCTCACCCTTATTGAGGTCAGCCACAATGATCTTGGATGCCGAAGCCATTATCACTATCTTCTACACATTGACATAATAAACGCAGAATCAATACTAGCATATTTTCCACATAAACACACATATTTTAATTTGCAGCAAAAATAAACTAAATTAATGATAATTCAACAAAAAGACACCAAAACGAAAGTTGAAGATGTTCCCAATCAATTTCGGTGTACGATTGTTCTACTATCATTAACTTGTTTAATTTGTGCAAATTTTAAGTTCTAGGTGAGAATTTCTTCTAATTCTACCAACCTACGAACTCTCACTAGACTAGATGATTCACAAAAATATTTAAAACAATGATCACATCCTTTCTAGCAATCATATAGCATGGCATGATGTAAATCAACAAATAGAACATTCAAGCAACAAATATAATCAACAGCTGAATTCATGATGTAAGGATCTCCAGCCATTGTTTTAATATGCTCAAAATTAGAAAATTGCAAGCACGTCAAACCATATAAACATGCCATCAATGAACCATGCTCTACATAATCTTTATGTAGTCATTTACATGTTAGTCAGCTTCTGTATTTCCAAAACCATAGGGAAATACAAGTAAAATGCAATAATACCCCAAAAATACACGTATTTAGGGTTCCGTACGCATTTTCATACCTTTAAAAGCTTCAAACATATAAAATAAATATACCAAAATGTAGAGAATTTCAATACGAACACAATGGTACCAAGCACAGCCCGATCGGACCTCGCACGCGCCCACACGCGCCGCCTAAGTGCGTGGCGCGTGTGGCGCACGCGCCTGCCCAATACGGGCTTCTAAGCCGGTCCAATCGGTCCGGCTAGTTCGACTGTTGACCGGTCCAACCGATTAGACCGTTGACCGGTCTGACCGGTTGACTGGTCACGGGTCGGGCCTGGTCACCGTCCGGGTCGGGTCGACTTTCGGGTCGGGTCGGTTTCTGGGTCAGGTCATGTCGCCGGTCGCCGGAGGTCTGTCGGTCGGCAAGATGACGTCATCAATGACATCAGCGTGTCGTCAACGACAGTCGCTGCTAATATCATCAATGACGTCAGCACATGCCGATTGGTGACGCGCGCATGCCTTCACGCGCTGACAGTGCCAGCGCTTTGGGCACGTGGCTCCCACTCACCGCGGCTTCTGGCCGCACTTGTGGGCGCGTCTGGCGTCTTCTGGCGGCGCTCAACCCATCGTTCTGCTCGTCTCGACGGGTTCTTCAATTATATATAATAAAAAATAATTTTTACCGTAAAGAATTTTTCGAAAATCATCTGAACAGAACGGTCACCCGTAACGTTCAAACCCGTTCTTCGTTTCAATTCATGTTCGACGATTCATCTTGCAATTCCCGAGCAATGAACATGCAGACAATATGAAGGTCATCATCATGATCTCCATATCAAACAGCAAGCAAAAAAATTCGATGGAAAAACAAGGCATAGATCATAATCGAGGCTCTGATACCAATGTTGGAAGAGTGTGTCGGGAGAGTCGACTAACCTTTTCGATGCACTATGAACAAAATTTTCAGGATCGTACGTTGAACCACTAGCAAACGATGAACGAATCTACTTCACGTTGATCCGAATACAATCACAGGGAAAGTATTCTTGTTCCATAGCGTTAATGCCGATTGTCTTCTCAAAGTAGACACGGAATCCTTATGCGTCGAGTGAGAGAGAGAGAGTTCTGAATAATCTCTTGTAAATTGTTCATCTTCTAAGGAAGTTATTTTAACTTCCCTTAAGAAAATCTCCTCGCACCTCTTCAAAAGGTATCTCTCAGACACACTTCTTATTAGAGCAAATGGTGTCCCTTGGACACACACATCATGGGCGGACCGGCGAAATATAACAAAAAACGCCCATAAAGTCTTCACATTTCCTTTTAAGCTCTGGAGGCATAATAGAACAGCTGTCGCCTTTGCACAATTCACCCAACAAGTTGCTGACCCTTGAAAGAATCGGTGGGTGACTTGCCATCATTGAGGAACCACCACAAGAAAGGTCGAGGAACTCAAGCCACTTAGCCTTCACTGCTTTATTAGTAACTTCGTGAGCAAATGATGCTTCGGGAGTCAAGTTAGGGGAACCGACAGCTACACGAGTTAAAACTTTTGTAGCTCGTCCTAGTATGGATCTAGCTTTAGAATAAGAACCTGGAGAACCCTCAGCCTTGACTTGATACGATGGTTGAGCCGAATCAGGAACTTGATTTGGAGACGATGTTGGAATCGGTGGAAGAGTTTCTGCAGAACCTAATGAAATCGAGTACATCTGCATTCAGCAAGGCATGCAAAGTATAATCAGAAATAGTAAAGTGGATACCGAAAGCGACATCCAAGCAACATACACACGGGAGAAATGGAAATGCTATGTGCCAACCTTTTTATTTTGTGGCTCTTCATCGCTCTCGTCTGAACTATCATCCTCAGTGTCGCTTTCATCAACATCCATCTTTACCTGCAGCACCAAGCACCAACCGCTCAGCCTCAGTGGTAGGGCACCGACATCAATCAACTCTTTAGTTGACGATACACAATCTGTTTGTTGTTTGTTTTTCTTATTCTTGTCGATTCAAAGAGCATTGACAGAGTCAACACCCTTTCCGACCAGCTTGTTATCAGCATCATAGTAAGAGAACTCTCAGAACTTATCGACCCGTAATCAATAATTTTGTATCGTAGCCATCTGCCTTCCACCATGGATGGAACTTGATTTATTCATATAAACTTCATCACACCCCCCATTGACGGTAACACCCATTTTCCCTTCATAAAAAGAAAACCCACCCTAAAACCAAAAGAAAAGAACAATAAACAAAGAAGCACAAGTGAAAGACAGAGAAGAGAGGAAAAGATACAGCATAACTCTAGGTCTGACATTGTAACCCAATTGTACATCACGCAATGTAAAGACAAACACAATAAACCTGCTGGGTCTGCTTTGTTAGAGCTGTCGCATGTGGCCTCTTAGCGGAAGCATCCATAGCGTTCTTCATAGGTGGGCCCTGTAAAATACGAAATAAGAAGAGGAAGAAGGAAAAAAAGAACAAGTTTAAGAAGGCATCCAATTGCAAAAGGCCACACTACAATAAATTGTACTTGCACAATACAAAGAAGCTTGCAAGCACCTAGCAGAAAACAAACTGATGCAGACTCCATTAGAAAAAAACAGTGGCAACCATCGCTAATCGAACTCAATTGCTTTTGCAGATATTTATCACGAGACAATTATCAACAAAAGCGAACATGTAAGACTAAAATCGTGTGTCCAAAAGGATATCAGAAAGGTACAGCAAAAAATGAACACAAGAAAATATCCACCGCAAACAACTGATTGGATACATCAGGTGCAATATAAGCCAATACAAAATCAAATCTGTAGATCAATGCAATCTGTTGCACATCTACACATATGCATGCAAAAACCAACTGCAGTGACAGATGCAATATTGGTCAGCATCTACGGAATCACTAAAATATGAGATATCACATTAGCAAACTGACATTCAAGGTCATTGCCCAAACCAAAATTTCGGAACTAAGCCACTCACATCATCATCCGGACGGCTGTCTAACTCATTTTCAACGACTTTTCTAAGAAAAAACTTTGCGGATACATTCTCTCTTGATTCGTTTTTTGATGCACTATTAACTGGTTTTTCAACACTGTTCTTGGCAACAACTTCCTGCATCAAGCACAAAATTAAGTTATTTGCACACGAATGCCCTCAAATACACAACCATGGTAAGATTGAGAAAGGACAGAGACCAGACCTCTTCCTCTAATTCACTATCCGAGGAACCTCGAAGACCAGCCGTCAGTTCAAATGCAGATTACATCAACCTCACTCCAATCAAAATCATAACACATGTTTTAGACATCCAGCAATCTACTGTAACATCAAGTAAGACATTCTCCATCGCATAAACCGCCAGGATCAAGTTCCGAGTAACAATGAGAGAATCTATACATAGCAATTTGTCACGCCCCGAACCGCAAGCACGCTAACATCCCGCCAATGGTCGTGAAATGGCAATGTCCCAGGATGCGTTGCCGACCCAATCGAACTGACTTATGATTAAACGCATGCGGAAGCGAACTTCAATCACCCAACTACAATCAATAAACGGGATAGTAAGAAAAACACACCTCAATTTAAACGACATTATCAGCAATACATCGGGTTAATATATTACAAGTCCACCACACGGATCTTCCCGATTACAACCACAAAAGGCAAAGGGTTAACTTAGCTCTTCTATCTACGAGGACAATCTCAACAAGTGTTCCTCCTCAAAACAGTCGGTTCCAATAGAACGCGACGCGTACTCATACCTGAGCACCTGAAAAATGGTTAACAACAACGAGTGAGATAAATCTCAGCGAGTTAACGACCTAAGCCCCGACTATGAGATCAATCCATCTCGAATGCACCTAAAACATGTAGCGATACATCGACGGCAGATCAATAGCAAAGCTACCCTTGCTTTGCCTTAACTATACACACGAGCAGGCTACTCAACTCAGCATAAACATACGTGCCATTAAACAATTGCAGACATTCTTACCTTGCCTTGGCACACATGCCCTGCACGTTATAAACCATCATATACAATCATAATGGAACAAGCATATAATGTAATCAAAATACGCAACAACTTTTCCATGCACAATGCATCAACACATGTCCCGATTATAAGGTAAAACCGCTTCAGCCCGTCCCATACCGTGTCTCACAATTTCATCCCATAATCAAGCGTAATGCCACCACAATCTTTCACGCGTATTCCGATTACTACAGCCACACCTGGGGCACGGCACAACCTGTGATATTCACATCAAGTTGGCAGTCTTCCGGTATAAGCGGGCATCGTCTCGCCCCATCGGGCACGGCATTGTGTCACCCGACCACAATGTCGACATATCCCATAAATGGGTTCATTCTAACTCCGATTCCCGAATGACTACGTCTCCCCTACTACTAGCAACGGCTTCCAATTACCAAATTGGGGACACCCGTTAGGACCACGGCCAAACCCTAGGTTGGCCGGTCATCCGGTAGAACCGAGTACAAAGGAACCTTTAGGTGATCATGCACACATAGCAACCACTCAAGTTCCATCATTATCCTTTTCAAAAGCCAATACAGACATGATCTATGCTAATACAATAAAATGTTACAGTAAAAAATGCACTAAAATAATCACATGTGATTATACACATATCAATAAATTCTCAAACTCGGCATGCTTCTATATTTAAGTATCCACAACATATTTCTCACATAAAACTTAACAAATAAATCCGACACCTCAGGGTTTATTAATTGAACTCCCACAATTCTATATTTAATAATAATCAATCAATTCAATTCAACATACAAACCAATATATAAGGCAAAATGCCAACTTAGGCATCACAATTTAAGCACAAAATAACCACAATTTAATTTCGGAATTTCCACAAAAACATTAATAAAAATATTAATATTTTAAATTCCGAAAATTAATAAAATATTAATATTTAAATTTCGAAAATTCATTTAATTAATAATTAAATTTTTATTATAAAAATAATCCGATAGCTTATCGTCAAATCCTCGATAGCCTATCGCATAATTGGCGATAACTTATCAATAAAATTTTGATAGCTTATTGCATAATTGACGATAGCTTATCAATAAAACCTCGATGGCCTATCGCGTTTTCTCGATAACTTATCGAGTCCACTTATCACTTATCGCAATAGCTTATCAAATAATCCTTAATTAATTACTACTAAACATAATTAATTTAAACTAACTCATCCTAATCAAGTTTAACATATTAATCAAGGGATTAGGGCGATAACTCACCCGGAAACGATTCTGACTATACGGACGCGACGGCGGCGGCGAGGGCTACGCGTGACACGGTCCGAAAATGACACGGAATGACGACGGTGGATGGGTCTCGGCTGAACAGCATCTGTGAGCGGCTAGTTTAGCTCACGGTGAGGCGATCCAGCGGTGGAAACAGCTTGGACGAGCGACATACGGCTCCGGGCGGTCACGGCGAGCTGCTGGCTATTCTGTGGTGGTAGAAAATGGGCTTAGCGGGCTTCATTGGGCCCACTTGAGCTTGTCTTGGGCCCAAATGGCCGAACCACATTGGGCTTGAGGCCAAATGTGCCTTTGTCCGGCCCACTTCCTCGTGGGCTCCAAATTCTCAAGCCGTTAATCCTTTTCCGAGAATTTCAAGCAAATCGGTAAATCGGATAATTAACAAGGCGACGTCCAATAGTTTAGTCTTGAAATCCTCGAAAAATCAACACCCAATTTCGAACTCTAATTTATGGTCAAAATCGATCGATTGCGACTTTAGTATATCTCAAACTAACGGGCGGCTTTTGGGAGTTACACGTATTCGACCCGTGGTTGACTTAATATCAATCCACGTTTAAGTTTTCTTGAACCATGGATGATCTCGGTTGTCAAGTAATTGCGGAGGGTCAATCGCTAATTCCGACATACACTGTCACGCCCCGAACCCCATCGAGCTCGCGACATCCCTCTTCGGTCGAATTAGTGCGACATCCTAGGAAACGTCGCCGACCCAAATGATCACGTCAGAGTTTGAACATGGCAGAAACAAGAGCATAAACCCTGACGGTAAAATCATGGGGTACTAGAGAGAAATAAATCACCAAACCACCAAACATTATATTACACATCGATATATTTACAATATCCATTCTCATCCAATACACAACAACTAGTCACTTCACGTACTCAGCCAATTTACATCAAACCTATAATACACACACGAACTAGCTTCTACGGATCACGCCATCAGCTTCAAACGGGTTAGTAGTCTGGGTCATACTATCTCCAAAAATGGGACACTTCCAAAAGGTTGGTCTACCCCTAATCTAGCCCCTACGCCCTGCAGACGGCGTCCACTCCGATTCGGTCTCCCTAGAATCCGAATCTAAATCCCCCTGAGGCACATGTTCCTCTGAAGACTCTGAGTCTGCCTCAATCTCGATCGGGTTATCTTCGTCCCTCGACTCTAATGGGACCTCAATCCATTCCTGTAACGCCCCCACCTCGAGGTTATTCATGTGACGTCCCATTCATTGTTATCTTTCTTTACACACAAGCGGAAGCATAATTTGGGGACAATCACATTAAGAACAGCGGGATTAAGACAAACAGCATCATGAGCAAACCTTATGTTTACAGTGCACGCAAACATATTTTAACAAGCCCTTTGGGCCATGGCAAACAACACATATTTTTAAAGCCAACTTTGAATAGCAAAACTTGACTTGGGTTATCCTATACCCACTACGGCTTCTCGCTTCTCGCTTCTTCATCTCCACCCCGGTCCCGTCCGCCTGGCCATCTCATATCCCGCCCGTGGCTTTATCCCGGAGCCGGCCCGCCCGCACTGCCAAAGCACCGTTGAACCCACATAGGGATCCAACTCATTTTCCGTTCGCATAGCGATACCACGCCACGTACGGATAAGGCACCAAGTCCGTTAGGTCCTCATCGAACATCACAAGCCTTGTGATTCGGCGGTAGGCGCGGCCTTCTCTAGCATCCATCACGGTGAGCATTTCAGCTCTCTGCTCCATGGGATTGCCAACGCAGGTTGGGGGAGATGCCATCCTACGGACCTGAAAAGAAAAAACGGGGGATGAGTCGGGGAGACTCAGCAAGTGAAAACACTAATATCAAGCGAGGATATATCGATCGCCGTTAACATAAGTCGGCCCTTACCATACCCGCATCGATAGTAGATCGATAGCAAAGTTCAAACAAGAGAACATCACGCATGGCCACATCATGTACACTTTACCAACCAAGGCTCGGTTCTATCTCAAAACAACATCAAACATGAAACATGATCAAACCAAGGAAATGAACCAACTACAACCAACGAAACGACCGAGAAACGGTCCAAGCAAACCACGTCACAACGCATCTCAACATCCTTTCCCGGTACTAGGGAATTCACTTACACAACGATTAACAAAACTAGAGAACGAGTTTCGAGACGGGTGAGCTCGGGAAATTTCGGGCTTGAACACGAACACTTGGGCCTTGGACGTGGCTTCATCACTTGATCAAACCACAAGAGAGACACGGGCTAGCCGGTGAGCTTTTTCTCTCTTTCTTTCTCTTTCTTTCTTGGTCATGAATACGAAACAAGAATTAAGAAAGAAGATTGACCAGAGCTCTTGGGGCGTGAAAGGGGAGAGAGAGGCGTGAGAAAGAGAAAGGGCTTCACTTGAGGCTTCTTTCTCTCTCTTTCTCTCTTCCTATTTATAGGGCAAATGGCTTGGGGTTCAATGAGGTAAGCGCACGTGTCATCGGGTGCATGAGGTAAGCGATGACCTCATTAGGTCATGATGACGGTGCCTCCAAAGTCCAACTTCCATTAATGCGAGTCATGATGAAGGGCCCTAAAGTCTTGATTCATTAATGTAAGAAATCATGAAGGGGGTCCCTAAAGTCTTATGGCCATTAATTAGGCTTCTTGAACAAGCTTCATTCTTGGCCATTCATTTCCAAGCTTGGGCTTCAAGTTTTGACTTTTCTAGAATCATCCAATTCCAAGCTTACTTCTCTCTCTCAGTTTCCCCCTGGGCCGACCTCCAATCAAAGCACAACATATCTCATTTGAAAGATCATAACGTGTAAATTAAATCACCAGAAGATATCAAGTCCAAATTCCAACGTTCTCATATAGAAAATGCTCAATCTTTGAAATCTGACAAAACCGGACAGCTTTGCACTGTTCACTAAATCGAACTTGAAAACATAGTAAATGGACTCCGAAAATTATAAAATTTGAATATGTCATAAACAAGATCCTAAAAAAAATTTCTCATGCAGAACACAAATTCGGAATATTTCTGTAAACACCATTTTTAGTAGCTCAAAGACAGACTAAAAACAGTTCGCTGGAACAGAATTCTTGTTTCTCAAAGTAAGCTCTGTCCAGTATCCAAACCATCTCGAAAAATTCCCAAATTTATATGCGTTATATAAAAGGAAGTTCTCAACAACTTTTGTGAAGGAAACTTTTCCAAAATCATCCCAGAAAAGCTTGTAGAAAATCGATAAGGTGTGAACATCACTGAAATACCCATTCTGGGCAGTTTTACACGGTCCGAAAATCAAGCCATCGTACCACTCATCTCAGCTCCAAAAATTCTGAAATTAAATTTTGTAAAACTTCAAGATGTTTGGAGAAACTTTCAAGAATAAAGTGTTTGGAAATTCGGATCACAAAAGTCTCCCCAAAAATAACAAAACGAAGGGGTACAAGAGATCCGAACTGGGTTTTCCAAAACAAGAGTAAAAATTTAGTTCCGATTGAAAAACCACCAAACTTAAACCATAGCCATTTCCCAGGGACTGAAATTGAGGATGTTACAGTTCCTCTGATTCCAACTCCTCCTTCTCCAAATTCTCCTCCGGTTCATCTCATGGTTCCTCCTCTAACTCCTCTTCTGGTTCCTCCTCCGGTGCCTCCTCATACTCTTCTTCGGGCTGCTCTCCTGCAGGTTCCTCCTCTAGCTCTACACCCAAGTCCACATCCATCGGGTCGTACCCGGCCTGTGACTCCTCCGGCTTTGGATTCGGCTCCGCTACTGTAGGTTTGGGTGCCGCAGGTGCATGCCGATGCCCTGACTATGGAGGCTAGTCTCTAAGCTAGTCATCTCACCGTCGGGAGGGGGTATGGCCGACGAGTCCCAGTCTCCCACTCCGTTAAATGGAATATCAAAACCTCAAACAGGGCCAAACTCATCCAATCCGTCCCGGAAACACCAAGCGGTATAAGTGTAGGCTTGCCAGAGGGGTTGCCCTATATCTACCCAGACTACGGTCGTATGTTTGATCCAAGCCATGTTATCGTCTACTAGATACTCTACCACTAAATGCTCGGTATGCATCGGTATACCAAAACGCTGGGGCGGTGGTGGCGGGAGATTCATGGTTCAGGCCGGGGTTATGAAATGGTTTGGTTAAACAACCATGAGACGAATCTCAATAAGTTGACAGCCTAAACCCCACTTAAGCTACCACGTACCTCCAGACACGTCCAAACACATAATCATTCAATACACACATAACATACACACAATTGCACTTACCTGGGCTCAACCTGCACTTTAGTCTCAAAATCATGAATTTCACACCACATGCACTTTCCACACTATTCTCATGCCCAAGAACAAATGTCAAACACATGACATTTCCGAACTCCGCATTTCACACTCAATCATGCACCGTCACATCATTTTCATTAAACTTGCCAACGACCCACGTAAACACACCTCAGGTCCGATCTTACATTCACTTGCTACATCACACACCTCATCCACATTCTCTTTCCACAGCCCCCATAAACACGCCTCAGGCTACACATTCCTATCGCGACCCACGTAAACACGCCTCAGGCCCGATCACATTCTCACTTGCCACATCGTACATCTCATTCTCATTCTCTTTCCACATTCCACATAAACATGTCTTAGGCTTCACAGTCGTATCACGACCCGCGTAAACACGCCTCAGGCCGGTTCAATTCCCCATGGAAACACGCCTCAGGGATTAAGTGATCACGCAAACATGCCAACACGCCGTATTTTATCTATACCCCGCGTAAACACACCTCAGGGCTTTTTAGTGATCACACACACATCGCACGCCTCAAATCTCACATGTACACATACTCGGGCATTAATCATACGCACTCAAATGCATCAATTCTGACCATCACAATTCAGCCCACAACAAACATACAACCATCATATAATACGTCATTTTTCATCACGAAAACCAGGGCACAACAATCACGGCACTACACGACAATTTCACGCAATTAATTGCCGAATCAAACTATCCATTCTACGCACCAAAGAGAATTTTCCACCATTTAAACCAACCAACCACAGCTCTTATTTGGCCTCTAATTTTCCACCAAAACACCTCAATTTCGTCCCTAAGGCCCCGCATCCAAGACAGTCCCTAAACTACACTAAACCGCGTCTAAACGAGTCCGTTAATACTTGATATCCTAAATAGGGTTTAGATTGTAACTTACTTGAAATTTCCAAGCAAGAACAACCTATCCAAGGGCAACAAGGTGGCCGGGACACGGCGGCGGCGACTTGCTTGGCCGGCTAGTCTCGGCCACGGGAGGAGAGGGAGAGAGAGAGATCACCGGGAGGAAGAGGCTGAGACGGCGGTGGCGTGAGGGTGGTGAGGGCGCAGCTCGTTGGCCGGACGGGCGGCAACGGGGCGAACGATGGCTGGGGACGGCGGCGGCGTGGCAAGGGGAAGAGGGAAGGGCGGTCGGTTAGTGAGGTGAGGGAGAGAGAGATTGCCATGAGAGAGGGAGAGAGAAAATGGGTTTTAAAACCAATAATTGTCCCCCTTTTTTGGCAAAATGACCATCCTACCCTCCTCTCTACTTTTCATCCAATAGCCGAGATTCGTTCTTATCTTGAGATCAACGGCCGAGATCAAATCTTTTTCAAAAATATCCAAGGGTAAAATGGGAATTTCACAAAAAGTCCAAGGGCAAAATTGTCATTTCTAAAGTTAGTGTGAAATGACCAAAATGCCCTTCTCCCATTATACTTGTCCTTAACAAAGTCTCAAGGGTAAAACAGTCATTTTCCATTTCTTGCCGAAATTCGATTTTTCTGAAGGATCCAGACAATTCTAAGGCTAATCACGCCAATAACAACGCCATCCAGACGTCCTGTCGTGACTTTCAAAATTTTCGATGCCCAACTTGATCTTTAATTAATGACTAAATTTTAAATAACGTAACTTGAGCGTATCTCAGACTAACGGGTGGCTTTCGGGAAATTCGCATATTCGACCCATGACCGATACTGAATCAAGCCACGTTTAAGTTTACTCGGATCGTGACGACCTCGGTTGTCATGTAATCGCGAGGATCGATCGCTAGTTCTGATGGGCACGATCGTTTGGTATAGGTTTAGGGTCATTCGTCAATTCATCTTGTGGTCAAACGGAATCACCTATGATCCACTCGTATGACAGCGGCGAATCGATCCCTAACTATCCTTGGATCGGCCTACATTGGCTCAAAATGTCACCTCGACAATTTCTATGGTTGAAAGACAATTCACGATCGAGTTTCTTTGGTCGCGCGAATTTAAATCCCTAATTAGCCTTTACCTAACGGTTAGTATCCCATGAGTGATCAATTCCAGGCGAGATCTAACTACAAGTACGTCCATAAAATCATTCATTTCATAAATCTTAAGTGGGTCAAATTTCAGAATATCACATACACGATCGTTAGGAATTGGTTTAAGATCGTTCGCAATCCATACAGTGGTCAAGCGGAATCACCTGCGCTCCGATTGTATACTATTGACGCAACATTCTATAACCATTCCTTGATCGGTCTATGATGGCTCAAAATTGTCTCTCATCAATCCTTATGGTCGAATTGTCAATCCATGGTCGAGTTCTCTGGTCGCAAGTACTTAATTCCTTAATAGTCTTTCTCTAATGGTTAGTCTTTCATGAGTGATCAATTCAGAGCGAGATTTAACTAATCGTGCATCGATGAATAATCACTTCATTATATCCCGAATAGGGTTGAAATTTGAGAATGTCACGCAATTTGTCAAATGTAATGGAGACGAATTACCCCAATTAAGCATGTTACTAATATCAAGAAATGAATGGCAAAGCCTGGAAAGCCCGGAATAGGCTTCACAATGTCGTTCCTGTCTTGATGCATGCTACGACAAAATCTTTGCCTTTTACCAAGACCAATATTACCATGTCCACTATTGGCAATGAGGACCCAGAAAACTGACTTATATAGCAGACCCATCAGAAGCTTCAAACGGATGCCTACAACGAACCCCGACAGGGCCGGCCGGTGAGACCCTTGCCCAGCCCTTTCCAGGCATTGCCGGTGGCCGGTGACTGGCAACCGATGAATAAGAAAGAAAGAAGAAAAAAGGAAAAAGAAAAAAATGAAAAATTTTAGAAAAAGGTAAAGGACGAAAATGCCCTTGACCATCCAGAAAGTCGGGCTCTTCTTTGAAACTGATATAATCACTTCATGCCCTTATTTGAAACAAGATTCACTTCATGCCCTTATTTGAGAAATGAGGGCACTCCAGACTTTTATTTGAAATAAGGTCCATTTCAAGCCTTTATTTGAGAAAATGTTCAGACTTTTATTTGGAATTTTCTCAAAAAGAAATTTCAGCTATTAAAGTAAGGGTGTTGGCAAAAACGTATATTCTGATGATGAGCATTTAACAGAAAAATTACCAAAAAAGTAGGGTTTGGCAAAAACCCTAGTTGTTAAATAGAAGTTTGTACGGGAATTCATGGAGTTCTTTAGGAAAATTTCGAGATTGAAATTCTCGTTAGAACATGCTTTGCTTTATAATAGAATATTTCAAATAATTTTGAGATTTTCGAGATCGAAATCCCTGTTAGTGGGGAGTACAAGACTCTTCGTTGATCAATGAATTAAAGGCAATGATGGGCTCACTAATTTTAGCTTATAAAAATGGTTTTGATGAAGTGCCAAGTTGAGTGGATCATATTCTACCCCAAATAAAAATTTGACGTATTATTTAATAAATTAATTTTGTAAATCCATCTTAATATACTGCATCTTTTTTATGGCCAGCGATCTTCGTATACTCAGCAAAAATTAATGTTGACAAAAGTTCACTTCGACATGAAGAGATTATTGCACACGCTTTCAAAAAGAATTAATAACAAGTACTAGAGTAAGAAAAATACGCATGAGATACAAAGAATGAAGAAAAATAAAATAGGCAAAGAGAATGACAAGAAAAGGCAAAATAATAGCAAACGGGTGGGGATGAAAAATAAACATTTCCCGTAGGTAAATTCATTATCTTTTCTTTCCTCCGACTTAGCGATTGCATTTGATAAGCACAATTAATTTCCCTTTTTTTTTCTTTTGGCCGTACACAATTCATTACCTCCAACAATGTAAATTCATGGATCGAAATTATGTGGAGCAAACAAATAAATTGTACTCTTTCAAGGCAATAGGACGATCCTTTTATTTTGCCGGTGATGTAATTACAAATTACATCCACAAAAAAAAAGTACATGCTTTTTGTTCTCTCGCGCCACCATATTCTTCTGGAAGAGAATACGAATTTTTGGTTTGATCGAGGATGTATTTCTTTTGAGGAAAATCGATAATGCAAAAAATTTCGATGGTTTTTGTCGCTTAAGAAAAATGTCTGACAAAAACCGTTTTCCTTCTCAATAATAGTGTTTGGAAATAGATTATTGTTATTAATGAAACATTTTTTATTAATTCATTCTCGTATTGGATATAAAAGATTAAAGTTATGAAAATCTTTTCAAAATTTTGAATTTTCCGAAAGCAAACGTAGCCCGAATCTCACTCGTATGTGCAAATTATCTTGTTTGTGTATGTCGAGTGAAAACCACGCACAAGTACCATATTTTGACACTCGTCCAATTTTAATTACTCATTACCACATCTAATCAAACTCTCACAATCTAAAACACTAAACTTGTCACCACTGTGCTTTCCATACCATAGTTGTCGCTGCCGCTCTTTTCCGATCAGGCCGCTGCCGTTGACCCCTCCACACAGTCGACACCACCGTGTCGCACGACCCTTCTTGGGTTTTTCTCTATGCCCGTCCACGGTCAAGTTCTCAGCAAGCTCAACACTCCTCCATGCCGGTTGACATCTCGACGAACTTGATTGCCATGGGCCAGTAGAGCCTCCACATCTAGAGGCTCGAAAAACTATGTCATCCAAATTTGGCTTGTGTATAATCGATACCAGAGGCACGACCTCGCGGGCCGTAAAACAAAGAGTTGGATTGCATTTAATTGAAAAATTCTTGACTCAAGGTGTATTTGCTCAAAGCAAATGGTGATTGGTAGGTTGTTGGTGTATTTTTTGCAAACTAGCTTTGAATTTAGAAAAAATTAAAAAAGAAAAAGAGAGGGAAAAAGAGAGGGTGAAGCAATTGAACAGATTTGGTGAAGCAAATCGCTCCATCTCTCCATTGTCTCCATGGTGGAATCATGAATTTTTATGTTTCTCCAACATTACTCTTATGCTCCCTTCTTCGTAGACACTAGACATAGGCCCATCGTTCTGCTTTCCCGAATTTTTATTTCGTTATCGTTTTTCCTTAACAAAGTTACTTATGATTCTCATGATAAAAAGCATGCACTTTTGTAGATATAGAATATACCAGCAGCATTTCAAGAAAGGAATAAAAGATCACGAGTTGAAGATGCTCGTG
Organism: Syzygium oleosum; assembly: GCF_021117445.2. NCBI lineage: Eukaryota > Viridiplantae > Streptophyta > Magnoliopsida > Myrtales > Myrtaceae > Syzygium > Syzygium oleosum. Next base: position 2,146,439 of record NW_026607520.1, on the reverse strand, counting down.
CATTCAAGCTGAATCGAGTTTCCCGAAGTCGAGGAACAATCGGGGGATCCGAACCTGACAAAGACGGTCCCAAACCATTTTTTAAGTAAGCTCCTTACATTACGAGGCCAACCATTGCGGTGGTGTTGGCTTTTGATGTATCACTATTCTAAGACGATGCAATTGTGACCTGCCTCTATTGGATAGGACCTCGCGAGTTGGGACAAGCATAAGTCCTCGTTTAATTTTGCTCTTTAGGTGTTTGTACTGTGTTGATCACATGCTTTATAATAGTTGGGTAATCTGCAAAGTCATGTGTAACGTTTAATTGTTTGCAATTGAGGTAATTCAACATAGCAGGCCAAATTTTCTAAAAAAAAATTCTGGAATCGTACACTTCAAATAGAAAAATTACAATTATATGCAGTTAAGACATACGATTTCTTAGTTTAATTAGTGGATTATTAGTCTACTTCTATCGTGTTATGTAATTGGTCAGACTGTAAGGGTATTAACTAGTTAACTAACTAGTGAACTAATTAGTGACCGTGTTGACTAGTATGTCATGAATAGATATGATCGTATAATTTATGTAATTGATTATAATATTATATAGTTAACATAAAACAATAATAAAATAGTAATTCTCGTTTTAATTGAATAATTGTTGGGTCTAATTTCATTACTACATACATAAAATGCAATCCAAGTCCACTAGCTAATTCCCCCACAAATCGATCCGGTTTAATTATAATACTTTCTTTGTGAATAATGGGCCTAATTCCAAAAAAAAAACACTAACTTTACCTCGAGTGTCAATTTTGGCCTAAACTTTTTTTTATCTCATAAAAAAGAACCAACTTTCACTTAATTCCCAAATCTGGCCTGAACAATTTAAAATTTTCACATTACGAGGGCCAGATTTGGGACTTGAGTAAAAGTTGATTCTTTTTATTGAGACAAAAAAAGATTCCGATCAGAATTGTCACTCAAAATAAAATCGGTGTTTTTTTTTTAAAAATTAGTTCGTGAATATTGTGGTGTGGCAAAATGTTTTTAACATACTCTTGTCAGAGACCTTGTGCATTTTTCGCCTCGCCGTTCGCTGCCATTGTTGTACCAGTTAAATGAAATCATGAAGCGCCTCGCAGACTCAATTTTCGCGTCTCCTCTGGCATTTGCCCTGAGAAAAACGCTCTGATATGAAGGAGTGAAATGTGTCTCGATCAACCCCCGGTTCATCGGCGGCCAAATTTCTCGCCGGACAGCGAGCGCGGTACTTCCGTATGCTATTTCCACGCCCGAGAAAGGTACATTCTTCATCCGAAAATTTCGGGTCCATAATTTAGTAAACCCATGCACAGATTCGAATTTTTCGCACGAAAGGCACGCGAAAACACACGTACTATATGATCCATCGGTCTCAAACTCAAAGACATATGCGAACACATTGTTGATCCCACAGATCACGTGCATTTGGATCAAATTTGATAATTTTTTGGACCAAAAAAAATGCCCCTTTCTCAGGTGCGAAAGCCCGTAAAGGTCGCTTAATTTGGCCGTCGACAACACATTTCACGATCTGAGACAAAATCCACTTCAGGGTGTTTTCAAAAATTTCCCCTTTAATCCGAGTCAAAAGAACAGAAAATCCACCACTCTAGGAGCCCTTTGATTTCTCTATCTTGTAATTGCCAAAAACATGAGAAACAGACCGATCGGACCGAACAAAACTGTATGCATCCGCTAAAATGAGCGCGATAAATATGGCCCCGCAAGCTTCGCTGCTCTTCCCTTCGTGAGTCGTACAAGATGACACCAAAAGTTGCAACTACATATATATATATATATATATCGACTCCTATGCACCAACCCCCGTTCATTGTTCAACCAAACAAAAATAGACAACTTGGAAATCCTCTGCATGGAGAATTGCCACTCAAAATTGGCCAAGATAGAGAAATGGAGAGATGGCCTTTACAATTCATTCCAGGTCTTCAAAGGAGCTTCTGAAACCGATCGGGTGGTCAACTTAGAGACCAGCAGCTACGTTTTGCCTGTCAAGTTCTGGACATGCTGCAACTTCTCTATAGTTCTCCAAGAATTTCGCTTTGTTCTCTCCCACGACAACGTAGACAATGTGCTTTCGCCAATGTTCGCAAGTTAGCTCATGCATGCTTGTCCATTTTCTCACTGCTCTCTGTCAATGGAGGAATCAAAGAGGATATTCTGAATGGCAAATGGAGATGTACTCCACAAATTGTGAGTGTCGCCATCTGAGACCTCCCAAAGGGCTTCAATCAATCAGTCACCAGTGCCTTCATCCAAATCGGAGAAATAGCCAAGCTCAAAGTTCAGGTCAGTTTCACCCTGATCAGTGGAATGTCTTGGGTGAATGTGAGGTTGCACTTGAGAAGACGACAAGTACGGCAAATGACTGGACACAGAAGTTGTGGATTTTACGGAGATATAATGATTCTTGCGGTTTCGACAGAGGCGAAGCTTTGCTCAAAATTTTCAGTGAATAGCATAAGATCAACAACTGTGTTCTCCAAAATTGTCCATTGGGAAGAACTGCACATCCAAGCTCATTTTTTTCAGAAAGGTTTTCGATCATGAACACCGGAGGCATGAGACTTGGATTCATTGTATGCGTATCAACAATTGCTAAGCTGATACATTGCTGAATAACACTAGATCGCTGAGATACAAGGTCTTTGTAGCTGAAAGGTAATCCGGTTGGTCCATCCAGGGGAGTAGATGAGGCATGGGTGAGGACGATAATGGCATTATGCCATATTACTGAACCAAGAGAATTAGTGATGGACCGCAGAAGTGGCAGATCAATAAGATCACTCACTGGGCAATCCAGACGGTCGACATACATAACAACATCAGGCGGAAAGCTTTTAGTGAACTTCTTTATAGACATCAATATTCTCTGGTTGAGAGATTGATCGGTACCAGAAGATCGAAGACCTGGTGTATCAATAAACCTAAATTTGACACCATCCTTAATTCCGAGAACCTCTTTCACAGTAAAAGTTGCGGGCTCAAATGCATTGACCACGGCTTTCTTTTCTCCCAAAACGGTATTAATGGTCGCACTCTTTCCCACACCTGTTTTTCCGATGACCAGGATGTTCAATGACAAGTCCATACTACCACCCTCAGCTTCAAGCTGCACTGCCAACTTTTTGGCTGATTGGAGGCAAAATGCTTGACTAGAGTGGCCGCCTATGGTTAGGGCAAGACGATACAATGCCTGTGTAGCTATGGAATTTTCAGGAGAATAGCCTAGTCTATGGACAAGTCTTAAGAGGTTTACCTTTAACAGATGCACATCCTCAAGGCACTTCTTTTCCTCTTTGCTAAGATTCTCCTCTGATTCAGCACAAGAAGGTGCTTTGAGAAGATCTCCCAAGATGTCCAAATCAACTAACAAATTCTGTCCCCCATAAACATAGGAACCATCTTCTTTGCTTGATTCAGAGACAATATGGCCATCATACGTTGCTGGATAAACTTGAGAATTCGCTGGATTCGAGAGAAAACAGGATGCGAATTCATCTTCTAGATCACTCATTACCAGTTGAGCGGTTTCAGAGCTACCATATATCAAACTGTCAACCCCTTCATCGTCAAGCAAGTTCTTTTCACCTCCTCTTGTTTTATATAACGCTTCATCCTCCACATCTCTTCCTTCTAACTCTGGTTCATGATCTGAAGGGGAAACCGCAAACACAGAGTTAAGGAGATTCCTAGGATCGCGCAATGCCTCATCCGATGAACTCATTTCACTAGCCTCCTCACTTGCATTGGTACCGTTCTTGTAATAAGTATAGTCTAAGTGCTTAACTTCCCCCGCAACTTTAGGGCACTCCAAAAGTATCTGCAAATGAGGTGTCACATCATTCATTCGGTCTTCAAGAGTGAGACCTGTATCATAAATAGCAACTTTCCCCACCACAGGTTCTTCAACTGCACATGTAAAGCTTGGCTTCACAATTTTGCACCAACTGAAATCTAATTCCTCGAAATTCAGTTGCATTGCCTCGGAAGCCGTATTTGTTTCACATTTTTCGGCAAAATCAGTATCACTCAATTTTCCATTCTTCAGCTCCCAAACCCTCTCATCATTTGATCGATGGCTATCTGCACCCTCAGTTCTTCTACCTTCACTACTTAGATGTTCGAAATTCGCTAGCATTTGGGAGCTCTGCTCCATGAAACTTCCTTCCTCACCCTTCAGATGCATAACTCGTGCATGCCCCATAGAAGCAAGGTCACCTTTCTCACTTGTATACTCACCAGAAGGGCTATGCATCTCAATCCCATCCCCAACGAACAAACTTGTCTCATCCTCATCTCTCTCCTCTTCATACACCATCACCCTAATCCTAGGTGCACCCCCCACCATCTCAGACTCGTCGAAACCCGGAACTCGCACAGCTCTCACGATCTCCTCATCCCCGATTTCTTCAATGGCCATCAAGCCCTCTTCATCCTCAAAATCTATGGACAACCTTGCAATAGGCATAACTTGGTCAACAATGGGGTCATAGTCATACTCTGCCACAGTCTCTGCCACAGAAGAGTACTCATCAACGTCACTACACGTCTCCTCCCCAAAGCTGTTCTCAAATTTGTTCGCATCCGGGTATGCCACAAAGGGCCTAAAGATTCGATCTTTCGCGATGCCCCCACCTCCTTCCAATGTTTCCTCATCTGGGTCCGCAACGAACGGCCTCTCCGACGCCGTTTCGAAGTCATCCCCGCTAGCGAACAAGCGCTCACAGTCGGAGCCGCCTCTCTCACTGCTTTCGTCGCTGCAACTACTAGTGCCATACTGAACGTCGATTCGCGGAGCTTTTGACTGGAAATCAGAGCCGCCGCCGCCGCCGCCGCCGCCGTCGTCGTCATCGTCGAGAGTAGGAGGAGCTCGTATAAGAAGCGAACCTGTGGAAGACGAGGAGCCGGAAAGAGAGGCGCTTCGTGCTGCGGAAGTAAGGACATTCTTGGCATCCATTGCTTTCAATTCTTGCTTCTTTCCAACAGCGTAACCCCAGAGACTCATGGGCCTAGAAAGACAAGAAAACAGAGAGTCGTGGTGGCGTTTCTTGTGGGTTCTTGTTCTTGGTAGAATGAATCCACGGGGTAGGTTTTGCTCGATGCATTTTTATATTCGTCGATGCCTTTCATGTTCGTCTTTTTAACAGCGTGTGCTCTGTCCCGTGTTGGACTCCCGACAGTTTTCCGAGGTTGTCTTTTTCAGGGAGCCCTTCACCGGAAGCCGATTAGTTGAAATCAGGGGGAATCGTACCCATCAAATTTCGCATATTCATAAGATCAACGGCAGTAATTAATCCGATTTATCATGGAACGGATGCAAATTTTTTTCCTTGCCCTATTTACTTGTCCGTTCACAAATTCTCCATGTACTAAGATTTCAATAAAATATTTTATTAAAATTTGGCTCAAACGGCTTTAGAGATAATGGATATATATGATTCCCCAATCAAAGATACATTAGGCCGTATGTGTAAAAAAAAAATATACACTTAACATTATATGCTATATTTTTGCATATGATGGACAACTGAAGCATTAGTTTCTAAAATCTCTTATCTATGTAGAATTTGTACATTTTATTTTTACAATAAGAGAAACATAACCTAGTGACGTTATTTAAGCAAAAAGAAAGGCACTCGACTGTAAATACTATAGGAATTTTTAGGTGAACATTGTAAAGATAGGAAAGAGAGAAAGAAATATAATATTTGAGAATTGATAAATGAGAAAAGTGTGTATCAAGTATACGAAAGATATAAATGGTGAACTTTCAATTCTTATAACGTGCTTTAATTACGTACACAACATTTAAGCTCTTTGATTTATACATTAAAAACAAGTCTAGCCTCTCTTTTCGGAAAAGAACACAACTACTCCCTGATTAACTTTAATCACACACGAGGAAATAGTACTTGAATATCGTATTTTAGCTATTATTTGTCAAAAAAATTGTCTTTTTTTGAAACGGACATGCTTAAATCATTTTCGCCTAGTTTGTTTTCGGTATGGAGTTCCTTTTACAATAGTTGGTTCAAGAAAAGATAATAGAAGATTGGTTGAGATAAATTATTTAAGTAAAGATGCTAATGACAAAGATATCATGACAATAAGGAATAAAGAATATGGGGAAAAGTGTCAAAAAAGTCTTAAACCTTTTGCATTGATGTCAATTTAATCCTAAACCTTTTTTTGGTGCCAATTCAGTCATAAACCTTTTGCATTAGTGTCAATTTAATCCTAAACCTTTTTTTTATGCCAATTTAGTCCTAAACCTTTTGCATTTGTGCCAATTCAGTCTTAAACCTTTTATATTGATGTCAATTCATTCATTCGACACATGAATAGCTATTAGCGGGAAGGACTGAATTAGCACCAATGCAAAAGGCTTAGGACTGAATTGGCACCAAAAAAAGGTTTAGGACTAAATTGACACCAATGCCAAAGGTTTATGACTTTTTTGACACTTTTATCAAGAATCTGCGTTAACTTAAATGGATGTAAAGTTTCACCTTTTCATAAGTTGATATATTTTATGATTTGTACTAGAAAGCTATATTTATGCAAAATTTATTTGGTACTTGACAGGATTCAAGCAGAAGTCAAAGATTCCCATCCTAACTTATGCCAATGCACTAGTAGTTGATCTTTTAAGTATTCATATTCCTATTATTTATACTAGATACATCCAATGTGCATAGTATATTGGATTTTTATAGCAATGAATATACATATATGTTGCAGGTAGATTCTAATGGGTACATATTCTTCCGCCTACACCAGATCAAGTTTAAAACTAATTATGGTAATAGAAGAACATATTGAACAACAGTAGTAATAAAATGATGATCCAAATTCTAAAAGTTTAATGCTACCGGTATGAAAATTGGTGAAAAGATCCATAAATACAGCTAGTTTTAGGGTGACCTCGGTTTAGTCCAAATATGATTATTCGGTTACACAGATCGTGGTCTAGTTCGATTTCTACTAGGGGTGATCGATTTCTACTAGGGGTGATCGGTTCCCACCTTAAAATTAGGAATCGGACCACCAGTTCTCAAGTGGGTCCATGAACCGGACGGAATAATTTTTTTTTTAGTTCCCTACATATTCACAAGTTTCACTACCAAAGGCTAACACTACAAAAAAACAAGGATTTTGCCACAGAATTTAGCGATGGAAAATTTTTCGTCGCTAATTTGCAACGAAATTTGCGACGAAAAATAAATCCGTCGCAAATTAGCGACGGAAAGTTTTCGTCGCTAATTTATGACGGAATTTGCCACGAAATAAAAATTCGTCGCAAATTAGCAACAGAAAATAAATCCGTCGCAAAAATAGCGACAGAATTTGCGACGGAAAATTAGTCATCGCAAATTAGCGACGGAATTTGCGACGGAAAATAAATCCATCGAAAATTCCGTCGCAAATTTGCTACGGAAAATTAGTCGTCGCAAATTTGCGACGGAATTTCTGACGGATTTATTTTCCGTCGCTAATTAGCGACGGAATTTGCGACGGAAAATAGATCCGTCGTAAATTTGCGATGGATTTTGCGACGGATTCGTCGCAAATTCGTTTAGCGACAAATTTTGCCAAATTTTTCGTCGCAAAATTCGTCGTTAAAACCTTGTTTTTTTGTAGTGTTCTAAAACTAAACCTAAGTTCTTCTAAGTCTAATCACGATAATTACCATGTCTCAATCTCTCGTGATAAGGACGAGGACTACATAAGGAATATACTCCATCACAAGACAAACTAAATATTGCCTAATGAAATCAATCTAATGCAAACTAACAATTGTTAATTGAAATTCAAACTAAATTGGTTGTTGTCACAAGTTCAAATTCAAAAGAGATTGGACAATTTGCTACACGTCCAATTCAAGAGAGATTAGATATTACAAATTCAAATTAGATAAGAAGATCTATTATAAACTCAAGATATTAGATAATCTCTTAAAATGTTTTCGTCCCAAATAAGCATTTTTAGATTCGATAGGTGCAAATCTTATCTTATTTTTTTTCAAGACTTAGATATAGATAACACATATATCTATTTAGTTGAATATGGCGGTTTCCTCCGCATGTAGCTCTTATGTATGCGTAAATATATGGGTAAATAAATTATAGCAATTTTCAAATAGATCGGAATCGGGTGGATGTATGAAATGTAAAATCAATGTATCTATATGGGGATATCTATAGGAGATCATATAAAAGAGATATTCTTATTTAGATCTAACCAATTTGATCTAACCAATTAGATGAATTACTCCTAAAGGGTTACATCCAAATGATGAGTGAATAGAGGGCATGCATTCTATTAGAGAAATATTTAGAAGATTCCCTATATTTCCTTTAATTGATTGTAATTGATATTTTCCCTTTTAGATAGTCATCCTATAAAATCGATAAATAGGTTCGTGTACTCTTCATTTGACAATGATATATATATATTGCTCTTAATTTTTTTTATCACAATCTTGACTTGGTATCAGAGCCCTATTGTTATTTGAGAAAGCGTCAATCGAGTCTGTTTGTAACAATGACATCCACATCAATCATGTTTCTCTACAGTATTCGTAATGCTAGTCACATCGGCCCATTTCGCAACAACCTCCCGTAGTTGTTTGACATTCCTCCGCTGCTCTAATGAAAAAAAAAACATCACCAGACTTGCCGCCCTTAGACGAATTAGATCATGACATTTACTAATTCGTCAAATATGAGTAATGTGTCATTGTATGTAAAAGTGTAGAAGCATATCTACTCAAGGTTCCGACGGAATTAGCGACGGATTCGAAAAATTGGTCGGTATAAACATTTCCGTCGCTAATTCCGTTGCAAATTAGCAACGGATTTGAAAAAATGGGCGCCATATGCCGTGAAGATCACTTCCGTCGCAAATTAGCGAAAGAAAATAAATCCGTCGCAAATTTGCGACGGAAAAATAAATCCGTCGCAAATTTGCGACGGATTGGAAAATACGCTTTATTTTTGGAATCCGTCGCAAATTTGCGACGGAAAATCAATCCGTCGCAAATAAATCCGTTGCAAATTTTCAACGGAAAAAAAATCCGTCGCAAATTTACGACGGATTTTGCGACGAATTTAACTAAAAAAAAGAAAAATTCCTGCCTCCTATCCCCCCTTCTCTCTCTTCCTTTTTCTTTTTCTTGTCTTCTTCCTCTTCTTCTTCTTCTTCTCTTCTTCCTCTTTGCGCACACGTCCGCTGCTCCGCCTACAACTCACCGACGGGACCCCCACCGCCGCGCGCCGCCGCCGCTCGTCTGGTTGCCGCGTCACCATTCGGCCGTCAAGCTCCACCCGGCTGCTGCGCCACCGCCGTTGCCCCTCGACCGCGACTCGCCCCGAGCCAACCGCGAGTGCGACCTTCCGCCCAGACCAGTAGCCGCCGCTTGTCGCCCCGTCGCCGTGCACCATCCGCCTTGCGCCGGCTCTCGTCCGGCCACCCGTCGCCGTCGCTGTCGCCGTCCTGGCCATGGAGATTCTTTTCCTGGGTTTTGGCGAAATTGACCCTTTTCGCGTAATGTCTGTTCAGGTTAGATGAGTAGTCTTGTTTAGATAGTTTTGTGTACTAGACGTGAAAAACGAGGAAACAAAGTCCCCTGATGATCCAAATGGCTTTGAATTTTTCATATTAGTCTTGGCTTTCTTTACTGGGGTCTGGTTCATTGTGCTTTTTGAGTTACATTTTGTCACTAAACGCTATGGGTGACCAGGCTAATGCAAGTTCTGGTCATCTGTTGGTTTAATGCGAGGACAACCGTTCCAAAGAGATCGATTCCGTGTAAGGGACCTCTGATTGTATTCTTGTTTCTGGATTTCATGACCACACCGGAGAATGATATCATCCATATGGGAAGGTTTAGAATAGTGGATTCCGTTATTCAATCATATTGTCGGTGCCGACCACTTTCTTTACATTGCTCGGGACGTATTTCTGATGCTCCGATTCCACGAATGTCGCTAGCGATCTGCACAGATGTCTGACAAGTATCTTTGCATTTATGGGTTGCTGATGAATGTTTGGTCTAGCCAATCATTGAAAATTTAGCTGAATTTTGGGATATGAATGGTTTATTAACCTCATTCTTTTGTTTGGTGGAAGGTTCTTCTTTAGGAGTGCCTTTGGCAGTGGAGATTGTCCCTGTTTGCCAGAGAGGATTTTGGGGAAAAGTGCCAAAAAAGTCTTAAACCTTTTGCATAAGTGCCAATTTAGTCATAAACCTTTTTTTGGTGCCAATTCAGTCCTAAACCTTTTGCATTTGTGCCAATTTAGTCATAACCTTTTTTTGGTGCCAATTAAGTCATAAACCTTTTTAATTAATGCCAATTTAGTCATAAACCTTTTGTTTTTGTGTCAATTTGGTCCTTCCGGCCAATGTTGACCGGAATTTGCCGACGTGGATGCCGGCCGGCCGACCGGCAGCCTGTCACCGGCGCCGACGTGGACAACTTTAATAATATTTTAATATTTTTTTTGAATTTTTATTTTTTTCCTTTTTTTTTGTGGTCTTTCCCTCCTTCCTCTGGCCAGTCGCCGGTCTGGCAACCGGCCAGAGGCCGGCGAGCTCGACCTCGCCGGCCACTGGCGAGGGCGGCCTCGCCCGGCGAGGGCGAGCCTCGCCTTGGTCGGGCGAGGCTCGACCTCGCCAGATCCGGCGAGGTCGGGCCTCGCCCGACCATGGCGAGGCTCGCCCTCGCCGCGGCCTCCGGCGAGGGCTCGAGCCTCGCCATGGTCGGGCGAGGCTCGACCAGGGTCGAGGCCCGACCTCGCCGGATCTGGCGAGGTCGCTAGGCAAGGCTCAACCTCGCCGGATCCGGCGAGGTCGGGCCTCGCCTGACCATGGCGAGGCTCGAGCTCTCGCCGGAGGCCGCGGCGAGGGCAAGCCTCGCCATGGTCGGTCAAGACCCGACCTCGCCGGATCTGACGAGGTCGAGCCTCGCCCGACCAAGGCGAGGCTCGACCTCGCCCTCGCCCTCGCCGGGCGAGGCCGCCCTCGACAGTGGCCGGCGAGGTCGAGTTCGCCTGCCTCTGGCCTCCGGCGACCGGCCAGAGGAAGGGGGAGAGACAAAAAAAAAGTGGAAAAAAAAAGAAAAAAAAGGAAAAAAAATAATAATTCAAAAAAATATTAAAATATTATTAAAGTTGTCCACGTCGCGCGCCACGTCGGCGCCGGTGACCGGCCGCCGGCCGGCCGGCGTCCACGTCGTCAATTTCGGTTAAAATTGACCGGAATGACTAAATTGACACAAAAACAAAAGGTTTATGACTAAATTGACACCAATTTAAAAGGTTTAGAACTTAATTGACACAAAAAAAGGTTTAGGACTAAATTGGCACCAATGCAAAAGGTTTAGGATTGAATTGGCACCAAAAAAAGGTTTAGGACTAAATTGGCACTAATACAAAAGGTTTAGGACTTCTTTGGCACTTTTCCCGAGGATTTTGGCTATTCAGCAAATGACAGGAAACAGAAAGGGACTAGATATTGATGATTTTGAGAAGCTTCTCTGTGAAATACCCAATGGTACTTCTGGATTTCGACAGCCTGAGGATACTGGACTTGAAAGGGTGTCTTTGGGCGATTCGATGTCTCCTATCTTGGTTGAGTCTAGTAAAGGGCCTCACGGTGAGAATTTTCCAAACAATGGCGGTTTGCCCGGGAGAAAAGCATCAGCTGATCAAGTTGACAAGAACCCTCAAGTGAATGAAATAAGACTGCCTGATGAACAATCTGTTGCTTTTGCATTTGCAGATTTGAATTTAGAGAATGGTTTGGCTGGGGAAGCTGTGTGTATTCCTTCAGCTAATGGTATGCCTATGCATAGTAATGCCTTTTTATTGGAAAGCCAATATTGCAACAACTTAAAGATTCATAATCTAGCTGCACATTCACAATAGAACACTGTCTATCCTTTTCAGACAAGAATTAGTGCTCCCTCTGGTTTTGATGACTTCTCTGGGACCCAAATTGGCCAAGGGTGTCTGGATTTGAGTAAATTTGATGCTCAAGGTCTAAAAAAGTGGCAAGTTAGTGGTTTTCAGTCGGTTGGTAACTCCAATGCTTCATCAACGGCAGCAACTAATGGGGTCCATTTGCAGCAACTAAATCCGTTCCGGACCAACGTCTGTGGCAAAAGTCAAAATTTGGAATGGCAAATTAGTGACGAATTTCACCACAGATCAGTTGGTCGCAAATTAATGACCAAAAAATAATTCATCAAAAATTTGCGACGAATTTTGCCACGAATACATTTCGTCGCAATTTTTAGACCAAAAAAAAAAACATTTCGTCACAATTTAGAGACCAAAAAAAAAAATGGCACATTAGCGACGATTACAATTCGTGGCTAATTTGCGACGAATTTTGTCACGAATTTTGCGACGGACAATTAGCGACGAATACAGTTCGTGGCTAATTTGCGACGAATTTTTTTTCGTCGCGAATTAGCGACGAAAATTGATATTTTCCGTCGCTAAATTTTGCGACGCCGAATTAGCGACGGATTTTTTTCCGTCGCAAAATTCGTCGCAAATTCATTTAGCGACGAATTTTGCCAAATTTTTCGTCGCAAAATTCGTCGCTAAAACCTTGTTTTTTTGTAGTGTAAGAGATTATCTAGTAACTTTAGCATGGCTTTTATGCCATCATGTGTTCACGAGTAATACTAGAGGCACTAAAACTCGTGTACTCGATAAGATCTTTAAATAATGTGGCAAATGATAAATGGTTATAATTGACCCATTTAAATACCTAATGAAAATATGTCGCATCATTTAGCAAATCCATTTAATAAATGAATCTTTGTATCTCCTACATTATTCACAAGTTGATAGTGAATTGAAGTGCTATGTCAATTGTCAACCCTTAAGTAAACGAAACCATAGGATAAGATGTCATTGTAATTAAAAGTTTAGTCGCTCAACCCAATTCTGTCATATATCACTTATGCAACATATTTAAGGAATGTGGACCCAACACTAGAGAAAATAAAGAAAAATATAGGATGATTTTGCGAATCAATCTAGAGTAATAAGATAGGTGCAATTTCGTCTGTAAAAATGTAAAGCTAGATTGCAAACTTGTGAGTCACAAGTTGTGATTTTAGAAGTAGAGTGGGCAAAGTGATAAATACTGGCAGAGATTTATTCTTTCCAAAGTATGCTAACCATAATCTAAGTTCTACAATCATCCAAAAGACCTCAATGGAAAACCTTAACCCTAACCATCCTAATTAACTTGTCTTCAGCCGCCACATTCTTGGGTTATCGTAGTCGTTATTGGGTGTGTTTTTAATTATAATAATAATAATTAATATATTTATTTTTTCGGGTGAATGGGTCGACACTTACAACTAGGAACCGGACCGATACTCACCGGTTTTAATTTTTAGGAATTGGGAACCATCCAAAACCGGCATGTTCAGGGGGTTCTTGATTTGAGCCATTCATTTTGCTCACCTCTAGTTCCTACTCAATAGTTGGGAACCAGACCGCACAGTAGCAATTCCAAAAAATTCGAAATCGAGAACCAAAGCAATTTCTAGAGTTGGGCCGGTCCGGTTCCCAAATCTATCCAGGACCCATGCTCACCCCTAGTTCTACCAATTTCTGATGGGCCATCTACTCGAGAGGACTAGCAAGGGGTTTATGGATCCAAGGGGTCAGTCAGGCTTATTCTGAATTGCCCATCATAAAAAAGAAGAGGATCTCCTACTTTAAGGGATCTCAAGTGCATTTTTCTTTCCGCTTAATTACTTATTTGGTTAATATCATGTACGTGGACAAATATGTAAATACATAATTTTATTTTATCCCCTCACATGTTTCAATAGTAAAATTTAAATATATTTTTATTATATGACAACTTTTCTAAAAAGATTTCATATCTTAAAATGTTTTTTCTCGTTTTCGTTTCACATGCATTTATACGAGTTCTTTATATTGTGTATTTCTATTATTAATTTCTTTCAATTATTCAATACTTCAAATATTTCGTTATAAAATGATTTTGCTTAAGACTCTATTGATAGAATGCTACTTTTTATCTTTTGTTTACTCTAAATCTTGTGGGGCACATACTTTTTATCCAAAAAGTCATAAATTTATTGTACTTTTTCCAAGTTGGTCATAAACTTTTCAATTTTGCCAATTGAATTTTAAAACTTGTAATGTTTTGCCAATTGAGTCCATCCGGCCAAAATCTTGTCAATTTTGACCGAAAATCGCTGACGTGGAAGCCTGCCGTCTTACGTGGCGCGGTCGGCGCTGACGTAAACAATTTTTATTAATATTTTAATATTTTCCGAATTTTTACAATAATTGGATTGAAGAAAATATATTACAAGATTGGTTGAGATAAATTATTTAATCAAAGATGCTAATGACAAAGATACCATGACAATAAGGAACAAAGAATCTGTGTTATCTTAAATGGATGTAAAGTTATAAGTTCATACATTTTATGAGATTTATACCATAATGTTATTTTTGGGTAAAATTTATTTGGTACTTGACATGATTCAAGCAGAAGTCGGAGATTCTCATCCTAACTCATGCCATGTCACTAGGAGTTCATCTTTTGAGGATTGTTTGGGGAGTAGAGTTAATAATGCAGTGTACAATTAAGGGCATTATCACCGACATTTCTCTCTAGAGATTTAATCTATGCCACTGCATTGTCGACACTTTAATTTTGACTACCATTACATAAGAAAATTAGGTATCCACCCGGCTCTAAACAAAAACATAATTAGCTTAGTTCATATTTATATTACCATGGACCCTCGCATGCAAGATCGCAAGGGCTTCTTGAAGATGTGATAGAGAAAATCTGACCAGATAATGGCAGTTCAAAATGGGTTGTTATCTCTTCAAAAGGAACGTGTGGACTTCTCTATAAATAGAGAATTCTCACTCAACGGAAAGAGAGAGAGAGAAACTAGAGAAGTGAGCGAAGTCTCTGTCCATCGCTTGGTGGACTGATCTGGTGTCCCACCCACAGCCCTTGTCGTCCTCGGTCAGTTTTGTGCAAGATGAGTGCAATTTTATTAAACTTTACATGATTTTTTTAGCTTTATTACATAGTTCTGTAAATGCACTGTCTGACACCCGAATTTTTCCGACTGATAAAGTTAGAAGATTTGAGATTTGAGGTCCCGAAGTCTCGTTTCTTGACAAAAAAATTACTGGCCAAGTGTCCAGGCATCTTTCGATTCTAATCTTTTTTCTAGACATTAGATTTAGGGACATGTAAATTAGAGACCTCGGATACCATTAAATGAGTTTCAACCTATGAAGCGGATGGATCATTTAGAGTACCATGGCACTGTAGGATTTGACTCAGAGCCACTTGGCGCGACCTTTCAAAACCCGGTTTTTCTAGAAATGAAAATTCCATCTTGGTCCCATGCATCTTCTTCTTGTTTTCCTCTCTTGTATGGTTCCTCTCATTGCTTGCACCTATGATTCAGTCCAAAGCCTCCCATATAAAATGCCCTAACATAGCCGGACTCGAAGCTCCTCCTCCGGGTATGAACTTGCAATGTTGATCCTAACTTAGACAGGTTAGATGCTGGGAATACTGTTATATTTCGTCGGTCCACCCATGATGTGTGTGTCCAAGGGACACAATTTGCTTTAATAAGAAGTGTGTCTGAGAGACACCTTTTGAAGAGGTGCGAGAAGAGTTTTTTAAGGGAAGTTAAGATAACTTCCTCAGAAGATGAACCAAATAATTAAGAACTCTCTCTCTCTCTCGACGTATAAGGATTCCGTATCTATTCTTAGAAGACAATCGGCATTAACGCTGTGGAACAAGAATACTTTCCCTGTGATTGTATTCGGACCAACGTGAAGTAGATTCGTTCATCGTTTGCTGGTGATTCAACGTGCGATCCTAGAAATTTTGTTTGGAGTGCATCGAACAGATTAGTCGATTCTCCCTACACACGCTTCCAACATTGGTATCAGAGCCCAGGTTATGATCTCTGCTTTGTTTTCTCGTTGATTTTTTACGCTTGCTGTTTGATATGGAGATCATGATGATGAACTTCATACTGTCTGCATGTTCATTGCTCGGGAATTGCAAGATGAATCGACGAACATGAATTGAAACG
The DNA here is from genome assembly GCF_021117445.2 of Syzygium oleosum. Lineage (NCBI taxonomy): Eukaryota > Viridiplantae > Streptophyta > Magnoliopsida > Myrtales > Myrtaceae > Syzygium > Syzygium oleosum. The sequence continues at coordinate 2,130,243 of NW_026607520.1, read as the reverse complement.
AAGAACGGGTTTGAACGTTACGGGCGACCGTTCTGTTCGGATGATTTTCGAAAACTTTTTTATGGTGAAAATAATTTTTTATTATATAAAATTGAAGAACTCGTCGAGACGAGCAGAACGGTGGGTCGAACGCCGCCGGAAACCACCGGACGAGCTGCCACGAGTTGCCAGAAGCCGCGACGCGTGGGAGCCATGCGCCCAACGCGCTGGCACTGCCAGCGCGTTGATGGCACGCGCGCGTCGGCCAAACGGCACGTGCTGACGTCATCGATGACGTCAGCAAAACTGTCGATAACCGACATGCTGATGTCATCTAGCCGGCCGACCGACCTCCAGCGACCGACCCGACCCGGCGACCCGACCTGAGACCCGACCCGGAGAACCGACCCGTGACCGGTCAACGGTCAACTGGTCGGACCAGTGAACTGTCAACCGGTCGAACCGGGCAACAGTCAAACCGGTTGGACCGGTCGGACCGGCTCAGAAGCCAGTATAGGGCAGGCGCGTGCGCCACACACGCCGCGCAATTAGGCGGCGCATGTAGGCGCGTGGGAGGTCCGATCGGGCTGTGGTTGGTACCGTTGTGTTCGTATTGAAATTCTCTACATTGTGGTATATTTATTTTATGTGTTTGAAGCTTTTAAAGGTATGAAAATGCATACGGAACCCTAAATACGTGTATTTTTGGGGTATTATTGCATTTTACTTGTATTTCCCTATGTTTTTGGAAATACAGAAGCTGGCTTACATGTAAATGACCACATAAAGATTATGTAGAGCATGGTTCATTGATGGCATGTTTATATGGTTTGACGTGCTTACAATTTCCTAATTTTGAGCATATTAAAATAATGGCTGGAGATCCTTACGTCATGAATTCCGTTGTTGATTATATTTGTTGCATGAACGTTCTATTTGTTGATTTACATCATGCCATGCTATATGATTGCTAGAAAGGATGTGATCAATGTTTTAAATATTTTTGTGAATTATCTAGTCTAGTGGGAGTTCGTAGGTTGGTAGAATTAGAAGAAATTCTCACCTAGAACTTAAAATTTGCACAAATTAAACAAGTTAATGATAGTAGAACAATCGTACGCCGAAGCTGATTGGGAACATTGTGAACTTTCGTTTTGGTGTCTTTTGTTGAATTATCATTAATTTAGTTTGTCTTTGCTGCAAATTAAAATATGTGTGTTTATGTGGAAAATGTACTAGTATTGATTCTGCGTTTATTATGTCAATGTGTATTAGATAGTGATTATGGCTTCGGCATCCAAGACCATTGTGGCTGACCTCAATAAGGGTGAGAAGCTGAACGGTGACAATTATGACATTTGGCACCGAAAAGTTTAATATATCCTTGAGGAGCAAGAGGTTTTGGAAACCCTCAACCACACCATGGATGAACCTGAGCATGGAACTTCTGCTCAACATAAAAGAGATCAAGAAGCTTATCAAGCTTGGAAAAAGAAAAATAGCATTGCTCGCATCACGTTGCTGAGCTGTATGCAAGATGATCTTATGTGTGAGTTTGAAAGTTATGACAAAGCTCAAGCAATGTGGGTTACCTTGAAAGATAAGTTTGGGGGTACGTCTGCCACTAAGTTGAGGAGGCTCACCATCAAATTTGACACATACCGGAAGCGCTCAAATCTATCGATGAGGCAGCATTTTCGGGAGATGTTAAACATGATACGTGAGCTGAAGTCGGCAGGTCATACCTTAACTGACGAATAGTAAGTTCAGGCTGTTATAAGGTCTCTTCCTGACAGCTGGGAACATATGAAAATCAATATGACGCATAATGAGAATATCGTCACTTTTGACGATATTGCGCGTCATTTGGAATTAGAAGATGAGCGCCTAGAAGCTGCAAAATCCTCTACCCATGCTTATGTTGCTGAATCAGGTTCGGGCAAAGCTTCGGGCTTTAAGCGCAAGAGGAACCATAAATTTAACAACAAAGGAAAAGAGACTGATCAGGCACCCAAGAGAGCCAAGACCTTCCGACGCAAGAAGCGCGGCGGGAAGAAGGACAAGGCCAAGATGATGTGCTACATTTGTGGTAAATTGGGCTACTTCGCTCTTGAATGCACTGAGCCGAAAAAGGTACCACATTACTCCATTACTTTGAGTAATGCTTTTGTTTCTAGCACTGTAATGCTTGCTGAATCTCATCCAATGTGGACTGTAGACTCAGGAGCAACAGACCACGTAGCTAGAGACCGAGGAGCATTTATGGAATATCGTCGAATACAGCCCGGAAGAAGATGGATATATGTTGGAAATAACTCGAGAGTTGAAGTGAAGGGTATCGGCACATATAAATTAACCTTTCGTGGTGGTCGAAACCTATTCCTACTTGATGTCGTCTATGCTCCAGATATTCGGCGAAACTTGGTCTCTGTAGTTGTTCTTCTTAGCTTAGGTTATGTATTTAATTTTCATGGTTATTGTGTTGACATTTTGTTTGGAACAGTTTATTATGGTTCTGGTTATGTATTGAATGGTTTTATGGTGTTAGACATTGACTATGATGTATACAAAGTTAATGTTAACGGTTGTTTTTCTTTAATTGCATCTTCTAGTAATGTGGAGATTGATGCAAATACTTGGCATGCTAGACTGGGTCACATTGGGTTACAAAGAAAGAAACGATTAGCAAGAGAAGGCCTTTTGGGGTCACTCGCTAATGTAGAACTATCCGTATGTGAACATTGTTTAGCGGGAAAAACAACTAGAAAATCATTTGGTAAAGGAACCAGAGCTGAACTTCCATTGCAACTTATACATTCTGACATTTGTGGTCCATTAAATGTGAGGGTAAGGCATGGAGCCTCATATTTCATCACTTTTATAGATGACTTTACGCGTTTCGATTATGTTTTTCTGATCTCCCATAAGTCCGAAGCATTGGATTGCTTTAGGCGGTTTATAGCTTTGGTAGAGAATCAGTTGAACAAAACAATAAAGGTATTGAAAACCGATCGCGGACGTGAGTATATATCTGAGCAATTCAAGGCTCTTTGTGATGAAAAGGGAATTGTAAGACAATTGACTATTCCTGGTACTCCGCAACAAAATGGGGTTGCAGAAAGAAGAATAGAACCCTTTTGAAAATGGTTAGGTCTATGATGGCGCAGGCAAACCTCCCTGTCTCATATTAGGCAGATGCGTTATTGACTGCTGCCTATATACTTAATCGTGTGCCCTCTAAGTCAGTTGCTTCCACCCCCTATGAATTGTGGACCGGTAGGAAACCAGACTTAAGTAATCTACAACCTTAGGGATGTGCAGCATATGTTCACGATTCTTCCCATAAATATGGCCAATTAGGCTCTAGAGGGAAGAAGTGTATCTTTATTAGATACTCCGAACACTCCAAAGGATACGTGTTCATAGGTGAAAAAGCTGATGCAAGTGTGACTGAAATGGAGTCACGAGATGTCACGTTCTTGGAGAACGATTTTCCTAGTAGAGGTGAGATCGATAAGGACTTCCAATTACATGAGATAAAAGATCCCGATAACACACCCACTAATGTTATTGAGGGAAATACAGATTTACCTCAACATATAAGACCTAGTGGGAGTGTAGTGTCGCCTGGTAATCTGAATTCTCAAGAAGTTCAGTTGCGTAAAAGTAATCGTAAAAGTATTCCCCGTCGTCGATTTGAGATTGAAGGGGAAGCATTTATGATTGCTCCACAAGATGATGCATAGCCTAAAACAATTCAAGAGGCTCTCTCATCTCCGGACAAGGAAGAATGGAGAAAAGCTTTGGAAGACGAAATTGAGTCTATGAGGACAAACCACGTCTGGGACTTGGTTGATCTGCCACCCAATCACAAGGCTATTGGAAACAAATGGATTTTCAAGATTAAGTGAAGGGCGGATGGATCCATTGAAAAGTATAAGGCTCGCCTTGTGGCAAAAGTCTATACTCAACAAGATGGTGTAGACTATGAGGAAACTTTTTCACCAGTTGTAAGGTTTGCCTCCATACGTCTTATCCTAGCCATTGTTGCACATTTGGACCTAGAATTACATCAAATGGATGTAAAGACAGCATTTCTCAATGGAAAACTAGATGAAAAAATCTATATGAAACAACCGATAGGTTTCATTGCTGAAGGTCAAGAGCGTAAAGTTTGCAAACTTCATCGCTCAATTTATGGCCTTAAGCAATCGTCTAGACAGTGGTATTTTCGTTTTCATCGAGCCATAACTTCTTTTGGGTTCACGATGATCGAAGAGGATCACTGTGTACATATCAAACGGTCCGAGGATAAATTTATGATTTTATCTCTTTATGTGGATGATATTCTGTTGGCTGGGAATGACAAGGGTTTGGTTATAACCATAAAAGAATGGTTGTCTTTTAATTTTGAAATGAAGGACATGGGGGCAGCTACATATATATTGTGAGTTAAGATTGAAAGAGATCGATCAAAGAAACTCCTTGCTATGTCACAAGAGTCTTATATAATGAAGATTCTTGAACGCTTCAATATGCAGCACTGTAATCCCATTGATACCCCTGTCATGCAAGGCGAAGGCCTGAGTACTAAAATGTGTCCTAAGACTCTAGAAGAAAAGAAAGAAATGGTAACTGTTCCTTACGCTAGTGCTGTCGGAAGTTTGATGTATGCTATGATGTGTACTCGACCCAACATATGTCATGCTGTGGGATTAGTAAGCCGATATCAATCAAATCCTGGTCCAATACACTGGAAAGCAGTTAAGAGGATCCTGAGATACTTGAAAGGCACTATGGACTATCGACTTTGCTATCAAGAGAGTGATCTACGCTTATTAGGATACTCTGATGCTGATTGGGGAGGAGACCTAGATGAGCGTAAATCGACGTCTGGATATGCGTTCTTGCTTAATGATGGGGCAATTTCTTGGAGTAGCAAGAAACAGACATGCATAGCTTTATCTATGATGGAGGCAGAATTTATTGCATGTTCTACTGCAGTGCAAGAAGCAGTATGGCTAAAACGTTTCTTGGAAAATTTAGCCATTGTCACTGATATCTCAAGACCAATGATAGTATATTGCGATAGTCAAGCAGCCACTGCTTATGTGAAAGATCCCAAGTACCATGGTAGGACGAAGCACATTGACATAAAGAATAACTTCATCAGAGATATAATAGCGCAGAAGGAAGTAGTCCTGCAATATATTTCAACCAACAGGATGGTTGATGATCCATTTACGAATAATGTTCCTAGAGACGTGTTCTTGACCCACAAGATGTCTCTAGGATTACGTAGAATGTGATTGTAATATGTAATATTGTTGAGGATCACTGGATTATGCGTGCATATGTTTTGTACTTGTTTGTTAATGAATTGATGTTTTATCAATTAGTACAATGTTATGAGACTAGCGCAAACATACATATATTGTTGAAAGGTATGTCACCAGGCAATAATTGGCTCACTTGCACGAGCAATCACCTCAAACGCTATAGTAAGCGGGATTGAGATGAGACGATATGTACTATAAATGCTGAAAGAGCAGTTTAGTACATAAAATGATTTAATGTTGCCTTGATTGGAATCAAGATGAGGTCTGTTATTCGTATGTGATAAGATCGAACATGATAGTCCCACAATCATGTATGCCTGAAGGTAGCCGGATGCGAGTACTAAATTGGGTGCTGTGGAAAGCGAGCTAATATAGCACTCGGGCTAAACATGAGTACGTGAGAAGCATGTGACTATGTTTAGGCTAAGATTCATATAGTGGATATGATTAATAAATGACATATGCTCTTATAGAAAGAGAAATCCACTATAGCATGTAATTCATACTATATGTGCTTTATTTGACCAATAAGAAAGATGAGTACAATAATCCCTATCTATTCATTGTGTGAGTCCTTAAGGTAATTTATAATTTACCTTACTTTGTGCCCTATGTTACTTCTGACTATGTTCTGAAAGTAGAAGATCAATGTTGCTACTTTAGCATGTTACCGGCGGTCATGAATAGATATGGCTTTATGGGACGTGTCTAGGAAAGCAATTGTTCCGAAATGGAGAGAGACATGAGTGCGAAGGAAGACTATTGTTGTTTTACATCTATCACATGTGTTTACTGGTCGACCAATTATTTCGCCTTCAATGGCTTTCGGAAATAATTGTAAATGCATGGTGTTCTTAAGAAAAGTCAAGTATAGCCTTTAAGGGATAGGTATATTTGGACTGATGTAACAAAATATGTCTGGGGCACCGTGAGACATCAATTGTTTATTTATTTTTTGGGGTTGTAGCCATTATGTTGTCTCTAACAGGTGCATAATTAGAGCTCCCAAATGCAGGTGTACTCGCTGGTCGCACGGCTTTCTTGCCAGTATGAATTGTTTCTAAAGTAGATGAATGTTGAATGCCTTATGTTCTTAATAGAGCATCATCAAGCCTATCATGTACGAGTGGGAGATGTTATATTTCGTCGGTCCGCCCATAATGTGTGTGTCCAAGGGACACCATTTGCTTTAATAAGAAGTGTGTCTGAGAGACACCTTTTGAAGAGGTGCGAGAAGAGTTTCTTAAGGAAAGTTAAGATAACTTCCTCAGAAGATGAACCAAATAATTAAGAACTCTCTCTCTCTCTCTCGACATATAAGGATTCCGTATCTATTCTTAGAAGACAATCGGCATTAACGCTGTGGAACAAAAATACTTTCCCTGTGATTGTATTCAGACCAACATGAAGTAGATTCGTTCATCGTTTGCTGGTGATTCAACGTGCGATCCTGGAAATTTTGTTTGGAGTGCATCGAATATGTTAGTGAATTCTCCCTACACATGCTTCCAACAAATACCAAAGAAGATACAGAAAGCGAAACTGCCCCTTGCGACTGAGTAGCTGTGTAATTGGGCATCTCCAACTCCAAGTTCATCTTGGCTGCAAATTCATTTAGAATAGACTTACAAGGCAATTTTTTGCAAGTCTATTTGTAAATGAATATGCAGCCAAGATGAATTTGGATGCCCAATTACAGTCGCAAGGGGTAGTTTCAGTTTTTGTAATCTTCCAGAGAGGTTGGTCGAAGCAAAAAGGAGGCTGAACAATCTGCACGTGCTGCCATTCACTCCATAGTCTCCATGTATGGTATGCCATTTTCCATACTTGATTTTCAAGATATGCATGTTTCTATCCATTCAACTGACAGAGGATGTAAGGCAGTTGATAGCGAGTCTTCTTTCGAAGAAGATCGAGTCAAGTTCAAACTCTGTGCTGCATATTGTGAGACCAAGGAGCCATGTCCGGTTCGAGCCATGCTCAGACGTAATGAACAGAAGCTGTAGCATCCTCTACAGTTTCGTTGATCTCCTAGTTCTTTAGAGTACCGAACAAACAGCCTGTTAATAAAAATTCTGCTATCCAATCTTGATATGAGCGATTCTTACAGACAAGTATGCATTACATGCATTTGGACTAGCCATAAATGGAGACAGCAAACGTTAACACTTAGCCCAGCGGCTGCTCGAAGTCACTACAAAAAGAGTCCAAAAGGGCGGTTGTTGATGTTATTGAGAAGCTTTCTATCGGAAAGAAGTAAAAGATATTCCAACGATCAGGGAGGAAAAAGTGTCTTTTGAGACGCAAAATATCATTGGTGTGCACACTAATTAAAACTTATGTACCACATATAAGAAACAAAGGAACAAAGTTCAAAAAGACAAATAGCCATCTTATACTATGACAAGAACTCGGCATTTTAAAGTTTAAATGGTCAATAATAAGAGGATCTTAAAAGTACAGAGTGGAACCTACCGAGGTTCAACAGGCTTGTTCTTACTTCGCTTTTGACCAGAATTTGTAGCAGCAACAGGCTGCGTGTTCGCCAAATTACACGCTGGAGAGTAAAAAATGCCGACAGATGAAGAGTTTCATGTTCATACAATGCTTTCGATTCATAATTTCTTATGTTTTACTCCTTGCAGCACTACTACTGCCTCTTCCATCTCTTAAAAATTCACGAGCCTTGATTACTGAAGCAAAGAGAACTAATGATCAATGCCCATATAAGCAAACCAATCTCTTCTCTCCAATTTAAAGAGCTCAATGAGGTGGGATTGGTCATTTTCTTCGAGCATAAAAGCCGGTGCAGCAGATTTCCCAGTTTCAGGAGACTCGTGTACTGGTCGGTGGAACATTTGTAGCTGTTAGAAGCGAGTGTCGGGTCAATCGACTAACCTGTTCAATGCACTACGAACAAAATTTCCAGGATTGTACGTTGAATCACCAGCAAACGATGAACAAATCTACTTCACGTTAGTCCAAATACAATCACAGGGAAAGTATTCTTGTTCCACAGCGTTAATGCCGATTGTCTTCTCAAAGTAGATACAGAATCCTTATACGTCGAGAGAAAGAATGAGTTCTAATTATCTCTTGTATATTATTCATCTTTTGAGGAAGTTATCTTAACTTCACTTAAGAAACTCTCCTCGTACATCTTCAAAATGTGTCTCTCAGACACACTTCTTATTAAAGCAAATGGTGTCCCTTGGACACACACATCATGGGCGGACCGACGAAATATAACATCTCCCACTCGCACATGATGGGCTTGATGATGCTCTATCAAGAACATAAGGCATTCAACATTCATCTACCTTAGAAACAATTCATACTGGCAAGAAAGCCGTGCGACAAGTGAGTACACCTGCACTTGGGAGCTCTAATTATGCACCCATTAGGGACAACATAATGGCTACAACCCCAAAAAATAAAGAAACAATTGATGTCTCACAGTGCCCCATACATATTTTGTTACATCAGTCCAAATATACCTATCCCTTAAAGGCTATACTTGACTTTTCTCAAGAACACCATGTATTTACAATTATTTCCAAAGCCATTGAATGGTGAAATAATTGGTCGACCGGTAAACACATGTGATAGATGTAAAACAACAATAGTCTTCCTTCGCACTCATGTCTCTCTTCATTTCAGAACAACTGCTTTCCTAGACACGTCCCATAAAGCCATATCTATTCATAATCGCCGATAACATGCTAAAGTAGCAACATTGATCTTCTACTTTCAGAACATAGTCAGAAGTAACATAGGGCACAAAGTAAGGTAAATTATAAATTACCTTAAGGACTCACACAATGAATAGATAGGGATTATTGTACTCATCTTTCTTATTGGTCAAATAAAGCACATATAGTATGAATTACATGCTATAGTGGATTTCTCTTTCTATAAGAGCATATGTCATTTATTAATCATATCCACTATACAAATCTTAGCCTAAACATAGTCACATGCTTCTCACGTACTCATATTTAGCCCGAGTGCTATATCAGCTCGCTTTCCACAGCGCCCAATTTAGTACTCGCATCCGGCTACCTTCAGGCATACATGATTGTGGGACTATCATGTTCGATCTTATCACATACGAATAACAGACCTCATCTTGATTCCAATCAAGGCGACATTAAATCGTTTTATGTACTAAACTGCTCTTCCAGCATTTATAGTACATATCGTCTCATCTCAATCCCGCTTACTATAGCGTTTGAGGTGATTGCTCATGTAAGTGAGCCAATTATTGCCTGGTGACATACCTTTCAACAATATATGTGTGTTTGCGCTAGTCTCATAACATTGTACTAATTGATAAAACATCAATTCATTAACAAGCAACTACAATACATATACACACATAATCCAGTGATCCTCAACAATATTACATTTCATAATCACATTCTACGTAATCCTAGAGACATCCTGTGGGTCAAGAACACGTCTCTTGGAACAGCCTTCGTAAATGGATCAGCAACTATCCTGTTGGTTGAAATATATTGCAGGACTACTTCCTTCTGCGCTATTATATCTCTGATGAAGTTATTCTTTATGTCAATGTGCTTTGTCCTACCATGGTACTTGGGATCTTTCACATAGGCAATGGCTGCTTGGCTATCGCAATATATTGTCACTAGTCTTGGGACATCAGTGACAATGGCTAAATTTTTCAAGAAACGTTTTAGCCATGCTGCTTCTTGCACTGCAGCAGAACATGCAATAAATTTTGTCTCCATCGTAGATAAAGCTATGAATGTCTATTTCTTGCTATTCCAAAAAATTGCCCCATCATTAAGCAAGAACGCATATCCAGATATCGATTTACGCTCACCTAGGTCTCCTCCCCAATCAGCATCAGAGTATCCTAATAAGCGTAGATCACTCCCTTGATAGCAAAGTCGATAGTCCATAGTGCCTTTCAAGTATCTCACGATCCTCTTAACTGTTTTCCAGTGTGTTGGACCAGGATTTGATTGATATTGGCTCACTAACCCCACAGCATGACATATGTCGAGTCGAGTACACATCATAGCATACATCAAACTTCCGACAGCACTAGCATAAGGAACAGTTACCATTTCTTTCTTTTCTTCTGGAGTCTTGGGCACATCTTAGTACTCAGGCCTTCGCCTTGCATGACAAGGGTATCAATGGGATTACAGTGCTGCATATTGAAGCGTTCAAGAATCTTCATTATATAAGACTCTTGTGACATAGCAAAGAGTTTCTTTGATCGATATCTTTCAATCTTAACTCCCAATATATATGCAGCTTCTCCCATATCCTTCATTTCAAAATTAGAAGACAACCATTCTTTTATGGTTATTACCAAACCCTTGTCATTCCCAGCCAACAGAATATCGTCCACATAAAGAGATAAAATCATAAATTTATCCTCAGACCGTTTGATATATACACAGTGATCCTCTTCGATCATCGTGAATCCAAAAGAAGTTATGGCTTGATGAAAACGAAAATACCATTGTCTAGACGATTGCTTAAGGCCATAAATTGAGCAATGAAATTTGCAAACTTTACGCTCTTGACCTTCAGCAATGAAACCTATCGGTTGCTTCATATAGATTTTTTCATCTAGTTTTCCATTGAGAAATGCTGTCTTTACATCCATTTGATATAATTCTAGGTCCAAATGTGTAACAATGGCTAGGATAAGGCATATGGAGGCAATCCTTACAACTGGTGAAAAAGTTTCATCATAGTCTATACCCTCTTGTTAAGTATAGCCTTTCGCCACAAGGCGAGCCTTATATTTTTCAATGGATCCATCCGCCCTTCGCTTAATCTTGAAAATCCATTTGTTTCCAATAGCCTTGGGATCAGGTGGTAGATTAACCAAGTCCCAGACGTGGTTTGTCCTCATAGACTCAATTTTGTCTTCCAAAGCTTTTCTCCATTCTTTCTTGTCAGGAGATGAGAGAGCCTCTTGAACTGTTTTAGGCTCCGCATCGTCTTGTGGAGCAATCATAAATGCTTCCCCTTCAATCTCAAATCGACGACGGGAAATACTTTTACGATTACTTTTATGCAACTGAACTTCTTGAGAATTCAGTTCACTAGGCGACGCTACACTCCCACTAGGTCTTGTATGTTGAGGTAATCTGTATTTCCCTCAATAACATTAGTGGGTGTGTTATCGGGATCTTTCATCTCATGTAATTGGAAGTCCTTATCGATCTCACCTCTACAAGGAAAATCGTTCTCCAAGAACGTGACATCTCGTGACTTCATTTCAGTCACACTTCTATCAACTTGTTCACCTATGAACACGTACCCTTTGGAGTATTCAGAGTATCTAATAAAGATACACTTCTTCCCTCTAGGGCCTAATTTGCCATATTTATGGGAAGAATCATGAATATATTCTGCATACCCCCAAGGTCGTAGATTACTTAAGTCTAGTTTTCTACCGGTCCACAATTCATAAGGGGTGGAAGCAACTGACTTAGAGGGCACACGATTAAGTATATAGGCAGCAGTCAATAACACATCTCCCCAATATGAGACAGGTAAATTTGCCTGCACCATCATAAACCTAACCATTTTCAATATGGTTCTATTCCTTCTTTCTGCAACCCCATTTTGTTGCGAAGTACCAGGAATAGTCAATTGTCTTACAATTCCCTGTTTATCACAAAGAGCCTTGAATTGCTCTGATAGATACTCACGTCCGCGATCGGTTCTTAATGCCTTTATTGTTTTGTTCAACTGATTCTCTACCAAAGCTATAAATCGCCTAAAGCAATCCAATGCTTCGGACTCATGGGAGATCATAAAAACATAACCGAAATGCGTGAAGTCATCTATAAAAGTGATGAAATATGAGGCTCCATGCCTCGCCCTCACATTTAAAGGATCACAAATGTCAGAATGTATAAGTTGCAATGGAAGTTCAGCTCTGGTTCCTTTACCAAAGGGTTTTCTAGTTATTTTTTCCACTAGACAATGTTCACATACGGATAGTTCAACATTAGCGAGTGACCCCAAAAGGCCTTCTCTTGCTAATCGTTTCATTCTTTGTAACCCAATGTGACCCAGTCTAGCATGCCAAGTACTTGCATCAATCTCCACATTACTAGAAGATGCAATTAAAGAAAAACAATCATCAACATTAACTTTGTACACATCATAGTCAATGTCTAACATCATAAAACCATTCAATATATAACCACAACTGTAGTAAACTGTTCTAAACAAAATATCAATAAAATCACCATGAAAATTAAATACATAACCTAAGCCAAGAAGAACAACTACAGAGACCAAGTTTCGCCGAATATCTGGAGCATAGAGGACATCATGTAGGAATAGGCTTCGACCACCACGAAAGGTTAATTTACATGTGCCAATACCCTTCACTTCAACTCTTGAGTTATTTCCAACATATATCCATCTTTTTCTAGGCTGTATCCGACGATACTCCACAAATGCTCCTCGGTCTCTAGCTACGTAGTCTGTTGCTCCTGAGTCTACAGTCCACATTGGATGAGATTTAGCAAGCATTACAGTGCTAGAAACAAAAGCATTACTCAAAGTAATGGAGTAATGTGGTACCTTTTTCGGCTCAGTGCATTCACAAGCGAAGTGGCCTAATTTACCACAATTGTAGCACATCATCTTGGCCTTGTCCTTCTTCCCGCCACGCTTCTTGCGTCGGAAAGTCTTGGCTCTCTTGGGTGCCTGATCAGTCTCTTTTCCTTTGTTGTTGAATTTATGATTTCTCTTGCGCTTAAAGCCCGAAGCTTTACCCGAACCTGATTCAGCAACATAAGCATGGGTAGAGGATTTTGCAGCCTCTAGGCGCTCATCTTCTAATTCCAAATGACGCGCAATATCGTCAAAAGTGACGATATTCTCATTGTGCATCATATTGATTTTCATATGTTCCCAGCTATTAGGAAAAAACCTTATAACAACCTGAACTTGCTGTTCGTCAGCTAAGGTATGACCTACCGACTTCAACTCACATATCATGTTTGACATCTCCCGAAGATGCTGCCTCATCGATAGATTTGAGAGCTTCCGGTATATGTCAAATTTGATGGTGAGCCTCCTCAACTTAGTGGCAGACGTACCCCCAAACTTATCTTTCAAGGCAACCCACATTGCTTGAGCTTTGTCATAACTTTCAAACTCACACATGAGATCATCTTGCATACAACTTAACAACGTGATGCGAGCAATGCTATTTTTGTTTTTCCAAGCTTGAAAAGCTTCTCGATCTCTTTTGTGTTGAGTAGAAGTTCCATGCTCAGGTTCATCCATGGTGTGGTTGAGGGTTTCCAAAACCTTTTGCTCCTCAAGGATATATTGAACTTTTCGGTGCCAAATATCATAATTGTCACCGTTCAGCTTCTCACCCTTATTGAGGTCAGCCACAATGGTCTTGGATGCCGAAGCCATAATCACTATCTAATACACATTGACATAATAAACGCAGAATCAATACTAGCACATTTTCCACATAAACACACATATTATAATTTGCAACAAAGACAAACTAAATTAATGATAATTCAATAAAAGACACCAAAACGAAAGTTCACGATGTTCTCAATCAGTTTCAACATATGATTGTTCTACTATCATTAACTTGTTTAATTTGTGTGAATTTTAAGTTCTAGGTGAGAATTTCTTCTAATTCTACCAACCTACGAACTCCCACTAGAAAAGATAATTCACAAAAAATATTTAACATAATGGTCATATCCTTTCTAGCAATCATATAGCATGGCATGATGTAAATCAACAAATAGAACATTCATGCAACAAATATAATCAACAGCAGAATTCATGACGTAATGAAAAAATAAGGATCTCCAGCCATTGTTCGAGTATGCTCAGAACTAGGGAATTGCAAGCACGTTAAACCTTATAAACATGCCATCAATGAATCATGCTCTACATAATCTTTATGTGGTCATTTACATGTAAGCCAGCTTCTGTATTTCCAAAATCATAGGGAAATACAAGTAAAATGCAATAATACCCTAAAAATACACGTATTTTAGGGTTCCGTATGCATTTTCATACCTTTAAAAGCTTTAAACATATAAAATAACTATACCACAATGTAGAGAATTTGAATACGAATACAACTGTACCAACCACGCTCCAATCAGAGCTCCCACGCACCCACACATGCCGTCTAAGTGCGTGGCGAGTGTGGCGCACGCGCCTGCCCTATACGGGCTTCTGAGCCGGTCCGACCGGTCTAACCGGTCCGACCGGTCCAACCCGTTCGACCGTTGACCGGTCCGATCGGTTGACCGTTGACCGGTCACGGGTCGGGTCGCCTGGTCGGGTCACCGGCAGGATCGGGTTGCGAGTCGGGTCAGGTCGCCGGAGGTTGGTTGGCCGGCAAGATGACGTCATCAATAACGTCTGCGTGTCGTTACCAACAGTTTTGCTAATGTCATCGATGACGTCAGCATGCGTCGTTTGGCCGACGCGCACGTGCTATTCACACGCTGGCAGTGCCAGCGCTTTGGGCATGTGGCTTCCACGCGCCGCGTCTTCTGGCCGCGCGTGTGGGTGCGTCTAGCGTCTTCCGATGGCGTTCGACCCACCGTTCTGCTCGTCTCGACGAGTTCTTCAATTCTGTATAATAAAAAATGATTTTCACCGTAAAAAGTTTTTCGAAAATCATCCAAACAGAACGATCGCCCGTAACCTTCAAACCCATTCTTCGTTTCAATTCATGTTCGACGATTCATCTTGCAATTCCCGAGCAACGAACATGCAGACAATATGAAGTTCATCATCATGATCTCCATATCAAACAGCAAGCGGAAAAAATCAACGGGAAAACAAGGCAGAGATCATAACCGATGCTCTGATACCAATGTTGGAAGCGATTGTCGGGTCAATCGACTAACCTATTCGATGCACTACGAACAAAATTTCCATGATTGTACGTTGAATCACCAGCAAACGATGAACGAATCTACTTCACATTGGTCCGAATACAATCACAGGGAAAGTATTCTTGTTCCACAGCGTTAATGCCGATTGTCTTCTCAAAGTAGATATGGAATTCTTATACGTGGAGAGAGAGAGAGAGTTCTAATTATCTCTTGTATATTGTTCATCTTCTGAGGAAGTTATCTTAACTTCCCTTAAGAAACTCTCCTTGCACCTCTTCAAAATGTGTCTCTCAGACACACTTCTTATTGGAGCAAATGGTGTCCCTTGGACACACACATCATGGTCGGACCGACGAAAAATAACAGTAGCAAACTATGAATTGGCCAATATCTGCAAAGAATATATCGGGCTAGTACGCAGTCTTTGTGTTCGGTTTTGTAATCAGTAAGTCATCCATTGCATACACTAAAGAAGTAATATATGTGTAGGGCATAGATCAGTTCATGCACTGAATGGTCGCGTTATTTCGATTCGCGCCGATGGTATGCTAGCATTGGACCCTATATTCGTGGCCGGACCATATTTCAATTCAATAATAGCGTGACAAGTTAATTTCACCTTTCTTTCCATAGGAAAAAGGATCCACAGAAATCGATCCGCTGAAAATTCACCGTCGCAATGCATGCCATGCATTCAATTTTATACGGTATATACATTGAACAAGTCTACACGATCGGATGGTGCACAGACATGAAAATTATATTCCTCTTCTAAGTATCTACTTTGCTCGATCAATTTACATTTCGATATTTTGATCTATACTACTTAATCGTGTAGTCCAACTTTGCCATCACATTCATTTTGATAATAGCGAAAGATGCGCGCTGCCGTTTTTACAAACATCGATTTTGTTAACAATTTTATTACCAAACGTAATTTGGTGGAATAACTCCGACTGATTTTTTTTAATAGTGTCGATGGGCGGATCTTGATTGACTTTTCACTTAATCGAAAAATCGCGGCTCACCCACAGCGACATTTTTCATTCAGGAAAAGCATATTCTTTCATGATATGTAAGTTGACATGTAGACTCACATAAATTATCCTAGTATTGCACCGCAGGCTGACCAGTTTTAATAAGGGATAAGTATATTAGAAGTCCTAAAACTTGTCACGAAAGTGCAATTGAATCCTAAAAATTTCAAAAAATGCAATCAATAGAAGGACTTTAGACCAATTTGACAAGTTTTAGGACTTAATTGCACTTTTTGAAAGTTTTATGACTCAATTGCATTTCGTGACAAGTTTCATAACTTACTTGCGCTTTTTGAAAGTTTTAGAACTCAATAGCACTTTCATGACAAATTTTGAGACTTTCGATGTAATTTTAAATTTTATAAAAGAGATTTTTTTGTCGGCCTCTTCTCTCTCTCATTCACGTCTGCACCTCGGGCTTGTGCCCTCGCCTCTTGCAGGGCGTGGGCGTCAAAACCCACATCTTAAACTACGCGGCCCCACCCCTACCCCCTGCGAAGGTGGGGAGTCCCCTTCTCAAGTGAGAAGGGTGGCCACTGGGGTAAACCCCCGGTGGTTTTATAAAATAGATTTACCTCGTGAGTATAGTCACCATTTTGATCTTTGTCCTCGACCCGCATAATTTGGGCCCGAGGCCCAACAAAAGAAGCCCATTGGGCTCGATCTTCTTCGCCACTTCCAAATCTGTCGTCCCTTTTTCTTCACAAACTCCAAATACCCAAAATCCTCCGCCGCTCGCGGCTGAGAATTTTCCTCCGTCGCCAATGGCGGCCGTCCTCATCCGCTGCGCCGTCCTCTCCCTCCCTCCTCGCCCCGCGAGAGCCACCGCGTCTCCGCCGCAGCCTCGTCTCACCGCCGCCGCCTCCGCCGCCGCTCGCAAACCCTTGAAGCTCGCGAAGCGAAGGAACCACCTCCGCCCCAAGATCCTCAGGACCCTCGCTAAACCCTACGCCCCTCCCATCCGAGCTCCCGAGGAACCCCCGTCGGACGCCGTCGTTCCGGCCCCGTCCCCCGAAACCCTAACCGGCCTCTTCGAAGCGGAGTCTCCGGCGGAAGAAGCTTCTCCGGTCTCGGAGAGCGTGGGCGTCGGTCCCGAGCACGACGGCGTCGCCGGGAAGTTCTCGGCCAGGTCTGTGATAAAGTTCGGCGCTTATTTGGTTGTGGTTTTTCTGTTCCAGACGATTTGTGCTGTTTGGGTGTTCGGTAGCAATGGCTCCGATTCTGCTGGTGAAAGTGAGGAGAGGACTTTGGTGAATGGGGAGGGGAGGGCGGTGTCGGGAAAGTTCTCGTCGAGGACGAGGAATGTGGTTTATTTGGATGAGTCTGACTTGGAGAAGAGGATCGAGGAGATAAGGTCGATGGCTAGGGAGGTGCGGAGGCGCGAGAAAAGGGGACCGAAGAGGGATGATACCGGGGATGGTGAGAGCGGCGACGGCGACGATGATGATGATGGTGAGGCGATTGCCGAGAGCAGGATGGCCATGATCGAGAAGGAGATTGGTTCTCGGTTGGATAAGCTGCAAAAGAAGTTGGGCCCTGTTCGGAAATCACCAGGTCTAAGTAAAAAAGTGCCGCTCGAGGGAGCTAGTAGCTTGATGTTCAAGAAAAAGTTAAAGTTTAGAAGCCCTTTGGTGGAGAAACCCAGCGCTAATCCGAAGGGGTTTCAGGGGTTACAAGACAATGGTAAAACAAAGAAGAAAAGCAGTAGTGAAGTCAATGGGGAAGGGCAAAATGGAGGTCTTAATCACGGTGTTACGGAATCATCAAGCGGAGAAAAGTGGGAGGAATTGGTTGATGGTAAGGGGCATGGCGGTCTTTCCAACGATATTAAACGAGAAGATGATGAAACCATGGTTTTCAAAGAGATGCAGGATGATTTGCATAATGATGGGGTAGGCGAAGGGCAATCTTTTACTCAAGTGGATGAAGAAGTTGGAGATACTCGAAGCAGAACTGGTAAGGTAAACTCTTTTCAGTTGATATAAGATTTGCGTTCAAGATGCTTGCTCGATGTGGAAGCCATGTGCTATAATAGGTAGTTTGCCATAATCACATGTGAATCCTGACTTTCTGAAATCGGGAGTTTAGAAGATGGAGTATCATAAGTTTGAATGATCAACGTAATATACCAGTCTGTTCCATATAATTGAAAGTTATTTATACATTTTTTAGGCATTGTCGAGGAGGCTAGTGGGAAAAGGAATTCAATTGGAGGAGCAAACTTGAGAACAACTGGAAATTCCAGATTGCAGAGTTCTCGAAGCTTTGGGGATGAAAAGCAGCAGGAGGTTACAAAAAGATCCGCTGGGCGAGATGTAAAAAGTATCAATGGCACTTTGAAGTGTGAAGAAATTAAAGCCACATCAATGAGCAAGAGAGTCAAGGATAAGCAATCGGATAAAATTCAAGAATTTTGGTGGTTGAAGCTTCCTTGCGTATTTGTATCTTCTTAACATTCGCCCACATTTGTCATTGACTTAGCTATTGTAGTGGCCACTTAGGGACTTGCAGCTGTTGACTTGTATAGCTAGGTGATTGCTTGCTAATCTTGCAGTCATAGCATGCCGAAGAGTTGCTGACTATCCTAGCTTACCCGTTTGATGCCAGCCCTTTTGCTTCCTGTTTTTCATTAATCTTACCATCATTCCGCGCTCATTTCGACTCACCACTGATTTTCTCCCTCTCTCAAACAGATTGACCTACCTTTTAGGTTGCACAGCACTATAGATATTTCCATGAAGAATTTCAATAACGTGAATCACTGTTTAATTTTATTATACATTCAGCTCTTTTTTGTGATGCTTCTCCTGAATGATATCTGCTATGGGAAGAAATTGATATGAGAACGTTGTCATTTTTAGTCAGATCTGTTTATATCGGGCTAAGTAGTTTTAGCTTGTTTACTGCCCCCTAATAGAGTATAAACAAAGATATACCTTACTTTTGCCTTCCGACATCATCTTAACTCACAAGTACTTAGCTTTTATTACGTTTTAATGCTGTCGGTTTTCTATACCAAAATTTTGTCAGGGTTTCCATTTGCACTCCTGACATGCAATTCATTCAATTTAAATTGTGGTGTAGAAGAATATTCATTTAGGACTTGAAACATACTTTTCTCGGAGTATTATTAATCATAAATGAATCGACATTTAAGAAATAATGGCTTTATGGAAGTTGAAGGTAAATTTACATTGCAAAACATTCCTTCTGGTACTGGTGCTCTTTATATGACATTTATTTGCCGGTCATGATGCGGTTTACTATTCTTGAAGAACACAACAGCAAAACCTTTTTTTGGCGTTTTAACTTCTAGCACTCCCCAACTAATGTTAGTATAATTTCAGGCTATTCTTATGCGTAGAGGCTCTGATTTGGAAGAACCAGGTGGATTCTTTACCTTAAAGACTGCTCCAGAAGACAGTGATGCTTCTTCCTTCACAGTTGCTTTCGAGGACCGTGTTGATGCAAACAATTTCTGCTTTTTGCTGGAGTCCTTCTTCGAGGAGCTGGGTGATTTCAGTGCTGACATCGTACCTCTATTGAGAAAAGTAAGAATCTCAACTTTCCTGAAAAGTACTGATGCTTTTATATACGTGATTGGCGAGAATTTCTAGCTTCAATACAACTATATGAGGTTCAGAATAAGTTCGTGGAGAGATTGAATCCCTCTAATGTCATATTAATTCTCTTATGTCGGTATTGTTGAACTGAGCTAGCTATCCTTCTGAATGACAAAAAGTCAATGCTACCGTTCCAGGGTGTGTTGAGTATTAAAATTGATCTTTGTAAACTTGAGGATTGGAATTTTGAACATCTGCAGGAACTTCAAGAGGCCATGAAAGAAAAGACCATGCAAATGGTGGTTGTAAGGAAGGGGCAGCTTAAGCTTTATGCTGGACAGCCATTTTCTGATGTTGAGCTAGCCTTCCAGTCTTTGGTTGAAGAAAGCCTGTCAGAGTGAATTTAAGTACATAGACAATTGGACACAGATATTTTCCCAATCCACCATTGAACGTTTCTGAACCATAGCTTCCCATTCCGAGTTTTTTGTCTCTTCTGCTGATTGTGAATTTGCTAGATGGCCGAGCGCTCCTTCGCCAATGATCTTTCCTTCAGCTGGTCGTGCTTTTGAATTTTGGAAATCCAAAGGGTCCAAGCACAGGGCAAGCCTCGTCTGGGGCAACTTGATTTTGAATATTCAAAAGCACGTATCAACGAAGGAGAGATTATTGGGCAAGGAGATCTCAGCCATCTTGCAAATTCACTCCTGTTCAGCAATGCTCAATGATGGATTGAGAAAATCGCTGTGTCCAATTTGCATTTGGCGAGGTGGCTTACAGCATCGGCATGATATGGTTTCGTAGGTATGGCCTGGTTCTAGTCACTAGATATTTTCAGTTTTGGGTTTCGCGTGTACACCGGTTGAAATTCAACAAATTCAGCTGAGCAGCAATTCTTTGTCAAGTCTAATCTATTGATGATGTTTCGGATTTAAAAGTTGCTCAAATTGTCCAAAAAAAAGTAAAGTTTCTAAAACTTAAGACTGCTGGAATAATCACGGAGTTTGGACATTGACCGGGCGTCACGGTCGCGACCGGCATGAGTGGCCTGGTCACGGCCATGACCAGTTACAGCCATGTGGGCCTGGACGAGGTCATCGGATAAAAGAGAGAGAGAGAGAACTATCAGTACCATGAGGGAGCTAGCCGGGAATGGCAACAGGGATGCATCCAGCGACACAAGTTAGCGCTGAAGGAATGATAAAATGCGTCGAAGTCGGAAATTGCAGCTTCTACGGTGTGGGTAGTGGCTCCGACAATCCTGCTTCCTTCTTTCCTTTAGCATTGTCCTGTTGACAGAATGCACGTACGCACATAAAGCTTCATTGTTTTCCTCCATGTTCACCTATCCTTCCTAAGCAAATCCAGTAATGGAGCCACCCATTTAGAGTAGATTTTGATAAAACTTATGCTTAGTCTAAGAAAAATTGCGGCTCACTGACTTTACTTGCATCGGCCGATCCTGGATAGCTGCCTCCTCCTGCTCATCACTGACTTTACTCTCATCGGCCGATCCCAGATAGCGGCCTCCACCTTCCGCTCATCCATCTTTACAGTATTTGCCGACCATATGACCGAGGAACTTGCTCTCTTTCGCCTCATTTATTTTTCTTCGTACATGGAATGCCCAATCACTTGAGACATAAGCAACCGCAAATGCAACAATTCACTATAGACCACGATATCTAAGTACACTACCGGAAACTTGTCGAGATGATGAGCGAATGTGTCATTTGTCAAGTTACAGAATGTGGCGGGAACATTGGTTAAACCGAAAGGCATTGCAAGAAATTCGCACGAACCATGCCAAGCGACCATCATCGTAGTCTTTCGACTCCTCCTGTTCTGCGATTCTCACTTGCCAAATAACCTGAACACGAGTCCAGCTTCGAAAGTACACAGGTGGAGCCAGATACTTGTTCGTTATTGTCACCTTGTTCAAGCCCCCTGTAATTAACACGTAGATGCAGCGATCCGTCTTGCTTTCGCGTCCAATGAAAGGGGAGCTCCATAATTTTTGGACGGGCCTAAGTAAGAAGAGCCTTTAGCTATAAGGTCCAGCCTGGATCGACTGAATCGAACCGTGTTCATCTAGGTCGAAAGATATTTTAGTACTAGTTTAAGATAATATAATTTGATTCTTTAGAACTAATAAGGTGGGAGATTTTCCAATTAGTGCTTGCTAGTAAAGTATCTGGATAGATACGTGTGTGTGTGTGTGTTTCGGGGGGGAGTTGTCCAAAAAGTCCTAAACATATTATATTTTTACCTATTCAGTCTTAAACCTTTTCACTTCTTGCCAATTGAGTCTTAAATCTTTTCACTTCTTACTAATTGAATCCATTTGGCTAATTTTAGCCGGAAATTGCTAACGTTAGCATTAACTGGCCTTCGTGGTGCTGACATAGATAATTTTTAATGATATTTCAATATTTTTCAAATTTTTATATTATTTTTTCTATTTATTTCCCTTTTCTTTTCTTTCTTTTTTTTCCTCCTTTCTTCCTAGAAAAAGGAAAAAAAAAACAGGAAAAAGAATAGAAAAGAAAAATAAAAATAAAATATTATTAAAATATTATTAAAATTATCCACTTCAGCGCCACGTAGGCTTGTTAGCATCCACGTCAGCGAATCCTGACCAAAATTAGTCAAATAGACTCAATTGACAAGAAAAGAAAAAGTTTAGAACTCAATTAGCAAAATTGAAAGGTTTAAGATTGAATTGACAAAAGCACAATATGTTTAGGACTTTTTTGACAATTTTTCCGTGTATATTTATAATTGGGTTTTTGAGCATTAATGATGTGGCAGGTTTTGTGCATTAGTGTTTGCCATTTAAATATATATTATTATTGCTGACCAAAAATATATATATTATTATCTTCTTCTTCTATATATGAGTGGACTTTTTTAGCATTAATGATGTGGGAGGTTTTTGCGTATTCATGTTTGCCATTAGGATATATTCTTATCGTTATCATAATTATTATATAAAATGTGAATTTTTGTAATTAATGTAGGCTATGAGATTTATTACCTTTCAAGTTGCACCTTTCATGCTAACCACTATCCCGGATCTAGTTCATGTATCTTGATGGTAGTCAAATATCTTCAAGGTTCTTTAATATTTAATAAACATTTGGTTAACCAATGGCAATGAAATTGCTAAATAAAAAACCTTAGATTTCACGCCACAACAGCGATGGAAAGAACATCTAGTAATTACTAAGCGAAATCAAAAACATTGATGGCTGTTTTGATGAAGGCCAGCACCACGACCTTAAGGTTGGGCTGAGGAGGCTGATCGTGAGGCTCGGGACACTGAGGAATAGCCGCCGACCACTAGAACAACTACTGGAAGCACCGAACAGCAAAACTGGCGTGATAGCCGGTGATGGAACCGAGGAGGAGATCGAGCCGGTTTGTGGCCTTCCGATGATGCTCTGGCGTGGATGAAGTTGCGACCGGCTAGGGGGGACGCCAAGGGATGTCCGCAAGGTGGTGGCTTGTCGGAGGAAGGCCAGCGACCAGCCGGTTTGGGTGGTAGAGGCTCCAGTTGAGAGATAAAGTGAGATGAGAGTGTTTAGCAATTTAAAGTAGTCAAATTAACCTATATAAATGAGAAAACATTTTAAATAAAATTAAGAGAATTTTTTTAAATTGGTTAACATAGTTATAAATATCACATTTCTTTACTAATGTCTAAAATAACGAGTAATAAAATTAACTCTAAGAGAATGAGAAAGTCATTATTTTATAATTACATGAAAAATTAATCCTAATATGCACAAGATGTGATGTAGTAAAATTTTAGAAAAAGTTTACTCATATATCTATACATTATTGGAAGAAAAATTAACTTTGTCGCTTGCAATATTATACACTATAGAGAGCAAAATTACTTTAGCTATATTGAATACAATATGTAGTAAAATATAATACTAGAGCTAATATTAGTGAAAGGATAACAATTACTCAAAACAAGATGACCAAAATGATAGAGTCAAATTAAATATAAAATAATGGTGGTAAATTCATCTTTTGTAGAAGATGACAAATAAAATGCTTGGCGAGTGTAAATTGAATATGTTATGTAAGACAAATGAATCCATAACATTCAATTACAAGATATATAACATAATAAAGTGATATTTTATTTATGATTTTACGATTATTGTCATTGCTCTAACTCTAAAAATCATATTTTTTTATAAGTTGAATGTTCAAGAGTAGCGAAACAGATTCGATAAAATTAAAAATTTAAGTGTAAAAAACCCATACGAAGCACATGGGCAATTATGCTAGTCCCTTTTTATATATATATTAAAAATATAGATATAAAACAAAGATATAAGCAAAAAAATAAAAAGAATAAATTTAATTAGTAATACACAAATCCCTCCGATAATCTTTTTTCCTTCGGCCATACATATGTGATCAAAGGAAGTGGCTACAGCCATAGAAACTCTCTGCGCGGCAGCTGAGAATTCTGGGTAATCCTATTTTTAGGCTTCATTAAACTGTGCTCTGATGTGTTGATTTCATGACAGTGAAAATGGTAGATTGGTTCGCTGACTTTCCCATCTTCTTCGGGTCGTTTTTGTTGTGTCCTTTTGTGTCCCTTTCCTCTCCTTTTCGATCTGTATTATAATGATTGCTTTTGGCGCTGGATTGCTTCGTTGCCTTTCTCCTTGTGTTGTGCGTTCTGGGCATTGGGGAGACTTCCATGTTTTTCTTCTTTCAGACAATCCCAGATATGATACTGTGAAAAGATGCGTCTGCTTTGAAAATGTGCCCTTTAGTCTAAGCCGTCGAGGGTTTTTAGTTTCAGGGATGGAAGGACTTTGAGCACAGAGAGCAAAATGTATTTCATCTCAGGACCTACTGCATTTTGGTCAATTGCTATCCTCTTTTCTGCATAGCCTGCAGAAAGTATCTGCTTGTATGGCGCGCTCAGGCTTTGGAAAGGGCCTTGCTAGCAATTTGGAATGATCCCAGATGGATGTCGCAATGGGAAAAAATCACGAACTTCGCAGTAATAACTTCTGTTTTGAAACATGTTGCAGCTTGCGGAGAAGGCTAACGACGCCTTCGAGTGCTGATAGGGAGGTAAAGAATCAAAATGCAGCAGAGGAGGTCTTCGACGGGCCGGCCAAGTGGAACGGACGGTTCAGATTTCTCCTACCGCGTGACTGTTGACTCCCGTGAGCTCCCGTCCATCCATATTTGCTGTCTGCTTTTCATTTGGTTATTCTCGTGCCTATCATTTAGTAATTTTTTGTTTTTCCGAATGCGTGTTCCTTTGTTTTTGCGTCCCTGCCATTTTTAAGTTCAATCATAAATAGAATGCAATTTGTTTTAGCGCACACTTTCAGATGCTTCTTGCCTCTTCAACTGCTCTCGTGACCTCTCGTTCCTTTTCTATGAACTTCTGCAAATTATATGCATCTAATTCGGCAAAACAATCTACGTATGAAATTGATGACAGCCACATACTATCATGAAAATAAGAAATCATTTTCATTGTGTTAATACAGTAGTAAAGTATTTACAGCAAATTAGGTACAAATTCTCTATTTTGGCATCGAATATGAATCTAGTTTATATCTGTTGGACTCATTTATTGACCACCTAGAAATATGAAAGGGAGTTCGATCATTCCTAATTCCATCTATGACACAAACGTCAAAATATATTTATATAGGGAAAATAGATAATAGCAATATATTAGATTTATAAACAAAATATTAATTCACTAGTTGTACCTCATTTTGCCCATGTTTTTAATCAATAGACAAGTTCGAATCTTAGTGGGTAAGAATTTAAATCCTTAGTTCCTTTTCTGACTATAGTTAAAGTAAAAACATGACTGCAAGTATAGTAGAAAGATGTTATGTTGTAAGCTTTTATTTGAATTTTGATGTATATGCTCATGACGGATTGAATGTTGTTTTTATTAGATCATTGTGGTAACTCCTACTAACATATCTGACTTTTCTCCAATTTTCATTCGTGAAGAAATTTTTTGAATATGTACTTTGCCATCGGAAATTGGAATGTGGCTACACACCTTAGTCTCTTTGTTGCAGGCTGTTATCCAATTAATTAGGGCAGTGCGTCTAGTTCTATCAATTTCAAAGGGGAATGTCCCTAGTCCACTCGCTATGTCATCTCTCGCCACAGCCTTTCTATCAATAATTGTTGGAGAATTAGGTAGTTCTCCTCTCTACTTCTTTTGAAGATGCAACATACCTTAGCTTCAAATGCTGACAAATAATCCTTCTGTGCTTTTTAAAGGTAGAAGACGAAGTCGAGTAAATTTCTTAAGATTTTACATAGTTGCAGCAGCTGCAGTGATACGTTTATCTATCGCCTGTCTTGTCAAGGATGATATAAAATTGGAGGTAAGGCATTTTCTCCTTTCACAGCTCCAATAAATTATCAACAAATTCTTCCTCTTGCTTTTCTCTTTGCCTCACTTCTTTTAAACCTTCCAGTTGATTTCCACGGAGAAGAGAAAAAGCCAGCTGTAAGCTCTTAACATCAAACTTATAAGAGAGAAACGGTCCTTGAAAGAAAAATAGAATAGCAGAAGAGTAGACAGGGGAAACCAATGAAATTTAGAACAGAAAATTGGTAAAGTTTGGTTAAGAACTCGTGAGGGACGAAGAAAAGTACCTTATGGTTGCTTTATAGTTTCTGTTAGATGGTGCATTTTTTTGGAGATACACAGAGACGGACCGAAGTGGTGGCTGGCGGTCGCCCCACCCCCCCACCCACCCCATAACTCTGGATATGCTTCAAAGTTTAGCTTGTGAATTTTATTGTATGCATATTTTACAAGAAAGAGTTTAAGCATAAGTCTCTCTCTCTCTCTCTCTCTCTCAACCTAAATCTTGTGTCCATCATCAAGGGGACTTGAAGAAAACTTTGTTAAAGAAAATTGATTTGATAACGAGCTCCTTAACTAATTTAGCTTTTTGATGGAAACAGATCCATGTGTAGTTTGAATGTAGGAAGATGACATTATTGGTGAGAAGAAGATTTTGTGCTCAAATGAGGGTTAATGTCATTGACAAACTTGTGGACCTTGTGTACCATCTACAGAGTTCATTTTCCCGACTTGTTACATACTTTGAGATCACTTTTCCTCACAACAAAAAGAAACTGAAATTCGTTTCAGATCATTTTAGTTATAGCTTGTAGAAATGATAATCTTCTATCTGCGCGCACGAGAAAAGCTATTAGGACTAGGCGTTCTTTGATACTACCAGCAAAACTCTCGTAGTTGTGTTAGATATATTGTATGAATTGTATACATTGCTTTTTTCTTTGCATTGTCTTGGTTTCCACCCATAGTAATCTTGCAATTTGGTTAAGCCAAAAAATGGAAGTTGAATGGTGCATTTGTTCAATTTATGTCTTTACTCATGATTCTAGGTCCCGTAGATACAATTAATGGATGGCTGTAGTCTTCGTTCTCATGGCTCCATCCCCATGTAGGACATCCTTAATGTCCTTTCTTGAAGCTGCAAGTGTTCTTCTAGGTGAGCTGCGTTTTCCTTTGCCTCTTCATCTAGTCCAAGTTGGTGAATATATGGTATTGTACTCACTAAATGTTTGTTTCAAATTTCGCAGGCCTGCTGGTCCAGATGTTTGCTGTCAAAACAACGGTATCACTCATTAGCAACATGTCTCCACCCAAGAGAAGTTCATAAGGGTGTGATGTCAATTTGCTATCGATTTGGGCTAAACAAGCAAGTTCGGCTTTCCTTGTGTGTGCCAAGTAGCATGTCGTCTATGTGTATGGCTCATAAGGCATTACAAACAGCATGAGGCCAGGACTTTGCTTTGTGAGTAAGCTGTACAATAGACTTGTTGATGCTCTTCATTTGAAGATTCTTGGTTTACACTGCTCGACTCTCTGTACCAATTTGGTGACCCTCGGATGTCAATTAGAGAAATTAGTTTTCTTTGAAGCAATTTTGGCAAACACAGGACATAAATTCACATGGAGGAAACAAATTTCAATACTAGTTGACAATTGCGAAGAGGGGATTGTAGAAAAACAACCGAAACTGACTCTTAACTACATGATGTTCAAGTACAAAGCGCCCTAGTTATAGATGGGAATGTGAAATTGGGTAATTGCTGAATTCATATGCATATTAAAATGTTAGTGTTCCAGCATTTGTTTTGCCAAAGTCTATCTATGTTTGTATTCTTTCTGTTGAGTAATGGAAATTTGGGTCAGGAGCTTAGCTATATTCCATCTATGTTTGCTTACAATTCTCCCCCATGGTCTGTGAATGTGATTAGATTGTTTGAAAGATGTAGCGCCTCTTGCGGAGTTCTATTGGCAGTAGAGAGAGCAGGAATGTAGTAGTAGAAGTTACAGGGGGTAAAAAACAAGCTTTCTAAGTTTGATCCGACATCATCTGACCTTTTTAGACGCACGCCCTATAATCATTTACCCATTTCCAACGTTGATAAATCTAACATGTTTCGACAAGCGGGTTCGTCGAAGAACTTAGATAGAGACCAATTGCAACATGGCGGGTTTTGTATATTCATCATTATAAAACCAAAATGAAAGAGAGAGGTGACAATATTGCAACTACCTAAATTTTTAAACAATGTTTAATTGAGTACCTAAATTATTTTTTCGTTCAATTCACAAATGATAACCATTCTGATTCAGAAATCAATTTCTAGCAAGAAATAGATTTTTCTATTTCTATTCCATGAACGAGTTTCTAAGCTAAATTATGCGTTTGATAACGACACAAAATTTCTATTTCTGAAATAGAAATTCGTTTGATAACGACACAAAATTTCTCCTTCCCGAGCGGTCGGCGAGTGAGAAGCGACGGGCGGCGGCGGGAGGCGGGCGGCAGCAGGAGGTTGCTGGCATTGGGCGGCAGAGGAGGACGGTGGCCGGTGGCGGAGGAGGACGGCAGCTGGCGGCGAAGGATGACGACAGGAGGTGACCGACGGCAGAGGACGACGACGTGAGTCAGCTGGCGGGTGGGTGGCGGCGGGAGGTGGGCGATGTAGGGCGGCGACGGGAGGTGGGTGGCGGCGAGAGGTGGCTAGTGTTAGGTGGGCGGCGAGAGGTGGGCGGCGGAAGAAGGCAGACGGCAGGCTGCGGGAGACGGTAGATGGCGACAAACGACGATCGGCAGGCGATAGAGGACGACGAACGTCGGCGGCGGGAGGCGACCGGCGGTGATGGGGAGCGGTGGGTGGGTGGGCAGCTGGCTATTAGTGAAGGCAAATGATGAGAAGATTTTTCATTTCTTATTTCTGTTCCAGAAATAGAAAAGTAAAAAAATTTTATTTCTGATTTCTATTCTAAACCTATTTCTGGAGTATAAAGTTGTTCTAGAAATAGAAACATGCAATTGCGTTACCAAACGGATTTATGTTCCAAATCTATTACTGTAATAGAAAAATAAAAAAATAAAAAAATATAATGATTATCGTGCGTGCTCTAAGTACCTCGACTTTTAAGTTATAGCAAGATTTGGCCCAATATAGTGTCCCTGGCGAAACTTCAGATCATTGGTCGACATGGAGATGCATGCTGTTAAGTTGCGGTTAAATTCATATATCTGCTGCCCCCCTTCTTTACAGATTTTTTGGGTTGTATTTCTCTCTCCGTAGAAAATCAATCTATTATCGCGGCGGCCGCTCAAGCAGCCGCTGCACTTTTGACCTTCACCACCACCACCACCCATTGATGTGATCTGTGTTTGCCGCCGCCGCCGCCGCCACGACACGACCATGAAACCACCAAGAACGACCCACATGACCACCATCAGACACAGATGCGAGCACCACCCGAAAACTCCACAACCAACGCAACCACCATCTCCTTGCGGTATCTGCTTCTCAAATCGGATGTCACACCTCATATATAAGGTTCTAGGACCTCTTTTAACGGCAATAGAGAGGGAGAGAGAGTCATCAATGGCGGAGAAGAAGAAAAGGAAAATAGAAAATATATTGGTTGAGCAACATAATACATGCCTCTGTTGGTGAAAAAATTGGTTTGATATTGTGGGAACTGTAGTTGTTTATGTTGTGTGTGTGAAGTCTTTGCTTTTCATAT
Source organism: Syzygium oleosum (assembly GCF_021117445.2). Taxonomy (NCBI): domain Eukaryota; kingdom Viridiplantae; phylum Streptophyta; class Magnoliopsida; order Myrtales; family Myrtaceae; genus Syzygium; species Syzygium oleosum. The sequence goes on along the minus strand of NW_026607520.1, from coordinate 2,100,309 downwards.
GTCAAAATCTTACTATATGGAAATTTCAAGTCTAAATGTATCCGATTTTTCGGAAATTGAGTAGGGTAGGAACGGTAGGATCGCACCGTTTGATTTTATCAAACTGGATTATGCGAACACACGGCCCTCGGTATAGCGTCTTAGCAACAAATGGATATACGTCTAAATAGTCTAGTGATGATTTAAGAAGAGTTGGAGCTGGAATGGTGGTCGGGTTTACTAAAAAACTTTTGGGGTAACACAAAAAATTTAGGAAAATATCGATCACCTCTATTGCCAATTTAGTTCATCGCACTTCCTCGTCGGACCCAACTCCGCTTTGGTGTGGTTGCGGAAGTTTGCGAGGTTAGCTAGTCTTTGAGCTCGGCTTGCCAGATCCAGCATCGATTGAATGAGCAGGGAATACGGCCATTTGATAACATAATCGAGCGCCGAAGATTGAAAAATCCAATACTCAGTGAAATTAAGCTTGTTTTACCATCGACTTAAGAAAATTAAATTTCGTAAAAGGAAAAATTCACTTGATACGGCAAGAACTAACCGATAACTGCTATGAGATGGAGTTCGAGGAAGCGACAACACAAGGAAGAAGAGGGCTTGTTGTTAGCACTTAGCAGCGAGGTTGGGGGATCAGTATGAAGACAGCTTTGAGGATGTTGGAACCGTAAGCATTTGAGAATTCTCATATTTTTTTCATTTTTTGAGATGCTTGTGTGCTGCATGATGTGTAGTTGAGCTTGAGACCACTTCTAGATGAGGCATGCGATTGTAGTGAATTCTTTGAATCATGTTATTGATGGGGATTTCGGAACATTCAGAACATGTTTCTCGATTCTTTTCAGGTTTGGTGTTTGGTCCTTTATCATGTGTTTTTTTTTTTTTTTGGGTGAAACACAGAAAACTTATTTTGGATAAGAAATGGTCCAAACCAACTTGACCCATTTAACCCGTTTATAACCCATTTATCTCAAGGCAAATTTCCCGACCCATACTTGACTCGACTCATACCTAACCCATACCTGACTCGATCCATTTAACTAAATCTAGGAAAGCTTATTTCTGATAATTATTTTAAAAAAAATCGTATTACTAAAACATTTTAATGCAATACAAATCTAGTGAACAATTTATATTTATTTTTTTAAAAAATTGAAGGTCCGTTTGTTTCACGGAAAATATGACATTTCTATAAAATGTTTTCAAGAAAATGAAAATATTTTTAAAATATTTTTTTTATTTTTATTTTTTAAAATCATATTTTAATTCTTTTTCTTTTTTTCTTTTCCTTTCTCCTTTTCTTTTTTTTATTTTTTCTTCTTCCCCACCGGAGGCCGGCAAAGCTCGAGCTTGCCGACCTCTAGCGAGCCTCGGGCCTCGCCGATCTGGAGATACTTGAGCTCGCCGATCGGACGACACCAGCTGGCCTCGACGTCGCCCGATCGGCGAGCTCGTCCCACAAGCGGAGGAAGAAAAAAGAAGAAAAGAAAAAGAAAATTAATATAAAAAAATTAAAATTAAAAATCATAAAGTTTAAGAAAATGAAAATAACATGTTTATTATTCACTTAAGCTTGTTGGGTAACCCATTTGTGACCCATTTAATACCCATTAAATTAATAGGCCCATCCATTAATGACCCATTTAAGTCTACTCTTAAACTAAAGCCAACCCATTAATAACCCACAATCATTATATAAAGGTTAATAAATGGGTTCTTGACCCTTTTACAACCTCTACTTGTACCGCACACTAAATAATCTCGCAGTTATGCCATAGGGCCTTCGGTCTGGTGATGCGGGGATTCAAGGTGGTAGGTGCGCGTGCTAGGATGGAATCCTAGGAAGAGCAAGAAAAATAGTATGGCAGGCAGTTATCTACCAGTTGTTTTGGTTGTATCCAAATGTCTTGTCGGTGATTTCATGTGTTAGAAAGATAATACCTTTAATCCGGTGCTTATTCCAAATTACATTTGTGCAGCATCGATGTATCCACGGGACTGTGGAAATTTGGCAATTTCCGCAGGAGTTTATCGGGTGATTGGTTCCATTCTTGCTGTGGTAGAAGCAGCGAAATGCAATGTCCGTGCGCAATGTTGGACATTGTTGCGGGACTTTTTCAAACTATACCCGACAGTGTCTTTTTCAGGACAATCATGTTTGAGATACTTGTCCATGACACCACAAGCCGCTTACTAAATGACATGGCACCATCTAGTTTCCTCAGTTTCATATAATGCTCTCAAGGTATGCTGATTGTTGGAATTATTCTATTTCATTTGTGACATGCATTCTTTAATCTAGGGTTAATACCACGAAAAACTCTAAATTAGTACTTATGTCATAAATTTACTCCAAACTAATTTTTTTACCACAAAAAACCCTAAATTGGTACACATTTGACAAATTTATCCCAGATCAATTTTTTGACCACAAAAACCCAAATTTGTACGTTTGTGACAAATTTACTCTACGTTAGTTTCCATTAAATTGGATTAATACAACGACAAACCACAAGCCGATACACCTGTAACAAACGGAGGGTAAAACCTTAAATTGGTACACCCGTTAACTGCCAAGTATTATCCAACTCAGCAATTTGATAGTAAAATTTAACGGAAACTAACGTAAAACAAATTTGTTATAAGTGTACCGGTTTAGGATTTTCGATGGGTTTGAGATTTTTTGTGATATTAACCATTTAATCTAATGTTGCTTCATTTTTCAAATGGCAAGTTTCGTAGCAGAAAACAAGCCTGGAGATGGTAAGCATTATCTTCAAAACTTTGAAAGTCTATCAAATGATAAATGGAGGTTACACAATTTACACGAAAGACACGACCTCGCTGAAAGAGTGATGGTAACGCTTATGTGGGAAATGGATCGGGGTACCAAAGATTTACATCAGCTAGTTCATAAAGATACAATCAGGGTGGGATTAATGCTTATGTCCATTGTTGATTGCCCGCAGAAATGTGATCATGCCAAAATAAACAAAGAAAAATCTCCGATGAGAACTTGGAGTTAATGTGCGAACGGCAACTTGAGACCGCGATATGGCCTGCAGATGATAACAAAACCGAGAAGATTGGCTGATTAGTTGCTCTGTTTGAATCTAAGACCCGCATCCTTTTGTTCCTAGTTTCATTGCTACCTTTCCTAGTTTAGGTTTCTCCTTGCCGCAGGACAAAACTGATTTCATTCTCCATCTGTTAATCTTCAAATTTTTCGCCTGTAAAGTTGTATATATTGGAACCAACATCAATTTAGCTTAGCAAAGGACTGTTGAGGTTTGGAGTTCTCTCCGTGGCTTCTCTATTTCTTTGGCAAATATTCGGTCAATGGATCATTCTTTTCATTAAAGTCGACATGTACAGTGCAGTGGCTGGCGTAAAATTCGATTTTAATTTCTGCATTATATACATCAATGGATATCGAGGCCTGTTCAAGTGTATGAGTTACATTGTTGCGTTCGATCCCCTGAAATCTGAAAGGGATCGATTATTAGCTTCCCGATGATATTATGCCTCTTAGAAACTGTCGATTAGGGGAGCAAGCTTCAGACATTACACTTGACACTAGATTGGACCATGCAACTATTTCAAGCAGTCGGCATTCACTATAAAGAAATCATTGACATACTCCAGTTGTGATACGTATGCTGTCAAACCTAATCAGTTCACATAAGCCGATGGATATGTTGCAACTTTTTTTTGTCTTCTTGTTTTCATAGCACCTCTCTTTTACTCCGAATCAGTACCGGAAATTGGTAGCAATTTGGTGGAAAGGTCATTACAGAAACTAGAAGTAGCGCCGGCGAATTTGGTGCCGTTCTGGTTCCGAAAGGCAAGATGGACAGGTCGAGATAGGCACATGTTATTGGAGCGTTGCACGAAAAATGAAGGGTTTCCTTCCTAGGATTCCCGTGTTGCCTGCGGTACAAGAGTGCAGAACCCAACACAAAGCATCAGAGAAAGCATCGGAGACTTTTTTCTTGAAGAACGTTTAGGCGTCTTGACAGAGTTCAGAAATTGTGTTCCCGCAAAGTCCTAAATCATGAAATGATCGTCAATGACAACCCGAGTGATTTGGGTGGGGCACCAGAAAAGCTCTCTGCGCCACTTCCAAGAAAAATTATAACAGCAAAAGTCATAAAAAATTATAAACTATGCCAACTGTGACACATTTACTTTAAAGCAAATTCCAAACGTGTACCAATGTGACATATTTACCATCTGTCAAAGTTCTGTTAATGAGAACTGTTAAAAATCTGTTTATATACATGCCAGTGTTGACGTGGCTACCACATGGCTTAAGTGGAACAAAAAAATCATCTAACATAACCTTGATAGAGTGTAAATGTATCACATGGTACAAATTTGGGATTTTTTATATCACAAAAAAAAGTTTATGGCAAATTTGTCACAATGGATACAAAAAATTTCAAAGTAAATATGTCACAATGAATATAATTTGGCTAAACCTGCAAAAATAGTAAAGTGGGTGCATGAAGAACATGATAACAAGATAAATAGGTTTGTTTGGTTCAGCATTTGTAAAGCCCTTTAGGGCCTCAAAACTCTTTGGACAATTGCAAATACCGTTTGGCAAAATTTTTGGGGTGCGGGGAGATACAATTGCATCTCTAAAGCTCTCCAAAGGCTTTTAGCCCAAGGTAGGCTCGGAAGTATTTTGGAATGTTGTGTTTCCGCAATGCAAATATACTTTTTTTCTTCCAACTTTGCCCTTGCTCAACTTTCATAATTCCGAAAATGTCCTTGAAAACCCTAACTTTGCCTTAGCCATTGATGAGCAACTGGCGTGCAGCCGGCGTGCCCCCGACAAGTAGTTGCCCCCTCACTGGCGGTGGTTGAGTTCCACCGGCTAATAACTTGAGATTTTTTATAGAAAAATTTAGAAAAAATCATGTACAAAGTATATTTTTTACGAAATGGCATTTATGTTAAAATTGCTTTTCAATATGTTTTTAAAATACACTTTACCAAATATTACTTGTATTTCGAAAAACCCATTTAACTCAAAAGTCTTTGCATTTTCCAAATACATTTCTCCAAAGTCAAACCAAACATATTTAATGTACCCTCTTAGAGCTTTAAGCTGACAACCGATGGCTCTATTAGACTTTCTCCAAAGAAATGCCGATTAAAGAAATGATTTACTAGGGCAACACTATCAACCGATGACTCTGTTAGGCGGAGGCTGCCCTCGTCGGCGTCGAGCAAGGGCCGCCCTCGCTGGCGTCGGGCGAGGGCGAGGGTTGCCCTCGCTGGATCTGGCAAGGGTCGCCCTCGCCCAACGCCAGCGAGGGCGACCCTCGTCGGCGTCGGGTGAGAGCGACCCTCACCCGCCCAGCCTAGGCGAGGGTGACCCTCGCTCTGCCAGGCGAGGGCAGCCCTCGTCCAACGCCGGCGAGGGCAGCCTCCGCCGGCGAGGGCAACCTCCGCCTGAGGTCGGCAGAAGGAAGACAGATAAAAAACATAAAAGGAAAAGGAAAAGAAAAAAAACAGAAAAAGGAAAAGAAAAAAATTAAAAAGAAAAAGACAAAACTGACCTTATTCCGATCGCCGAAACAGTAATGTGCTCGCCGTCCGGTGAGCATTTAACCGGCCGGTGAACCCAGACCCTTACTTGAGACTAGTTGGGCACTTCAGTCCTTATTTGAGACTGATTGAACACTTCATACCCTTATTTGATAATATGTTCACTTGGGGTCCTTAATTGGAATTTTCCCAAAGGTTTAAGGCTAAATTGGTCAAATTGTGCATAAAAAAATTGATCAAATTGAAAAATTTACGATTGAATAAACATCCGTACAATAAATTTATGATTTTTTTAGTAATTTTCCCACGATCATCACTTAGCTTTCGGTATCTCTGTGTATCTATACTTTTTTCCACTCTTTGGTGGGTAGAATATTCGTTACTCCAGACTTTATGTCCGTTTGATTTTCTTTTTTCACCCGGAAAGGGCTCTTAGGTGCCCAATCAATTTATGAGAAATCCAATTTTCTTTTTCTTTATTTGATTTTGACTTGCTATTGAATAAATATCTGGCAATGAATATTGTAGATAATATCCTAAAAATGACTACAAACCTCTATATATCTACATATTATTATATGCTGACTTACTCTAGAAACGAAAATAACATGAGACTATAGGTAATGATCTATTTCTTATGTACGGATCGTCCTTCTTACCAGGTCCTCGAAAAGCAATTGATTCTTTTTTTGGGAATTGAATTATTTCTATCTATTCAAATTATAGATTTATTAAGTGACCGCAAAAGTTAACTATACTTTAATATTAGACCGAAAAACAAGGAGGCAAAAGGACTAGTGAGGGATTTCTTTTGTTTGTTTTTTTTTTAGATTGATGAGGGATTTTGATAATATAAGAAATAGCAAATCTGATACATCCTGTAAGGGTTAATACCACAAAAATCCCAAACCGGTACACCTGTGACAAATTTATCCTCCGTTAGTTTCGATTAGATTTTATTGTCAAATTGCTAAGTTGGAGATACGCGGTAGTTGACAGGTGTGTCGATTTGGGGTTTTACCCCTCCTTTTGTAACAGATTTACCAATTTGTGATTTTTCGTGGTATTTATCCAATTTAACAGAAGGTAAATTTGTCATAAGTGTACCGATTTTGGGTTTTTGGTGGTCAAAATATTAGTTCGGGGTAAATTTATCACAGATGTACTAGTTTTGGATTTTTCGTTGTATTAACCCTTTTATGTAATCCATCTCATCTATTAATCTAATACCAAGTTTGCAACGGTTTGTCAATAGTTATAAACTTTTTTATACTGTATTCTCTGACCAATAATGTACGTGACTGATGAACTAATAAATAAAATAAAAGACCAACAAATATTTCATAACCAACGCAATTCTACCATAGATATTTTCGGACATATGCCGATACGATATAATCATATATTTTTTTATGTCATAGGATATTAAGTACTCGAAAAACAAAATTTCCTGAGCTTTTCTTCTTTTAAAAGAATCCGTGCAACGTAAGGGTTTGTAGAACTAGCACCATTATAAAGATTTCTCGATGATAATATAAGGATTTTCCAGACGAAATTGGTGGAAAGTAATATAGGACACGAACGAATGAGAGATGAGATGTCCACTCGTTTGAACCAAAAGTTCAATACAAATTCTTATGTTGATAACCACTCTTAAATTTAGGCTCCGTTCGTTTTATAAAAAATGTGATCTTTCTGGAAAATATTTTTCGGAAAGATATTTTCCAGGAAAATAATAATATTTTTCGGTGTTCGGCTGAGACCTGAAAATAAATTGAAAAATATTTTCCGTCGTTCGATATTTGATTTGATTTTCTAGGGAAAATTACCAAAAAATTCTATTTTTTAATTATATTTTTTCCTGCTCTTTCTTGTTTTTTCTTCTTCCTTGGCCGGTCACCGGCCGGCCATAGGCAAGCTTGAGCCTCGCCCCGCTTGCTAGATCTGGCGAGGCCCAAGCTAACCTTGCATGGCTCGTCGGATTTGGCGAGGGCTGAGCTTGCCCAACTGGCCTTGGGCGAGCTTAGCTCGGGCCTCACCAGATTCGGCGAGCTAGGCAAGGCACGAGCGTCACTTGAGGTCACCAAACATCGGCGAAGCAGAAAGCATTTTCCCCACTTTTGAAGGTGTTTTTTCCATTGGTGGAAAAATATTTTTCATGGCTAGTTTATTTTTCATGAAACAAACGCCAACAAATTCGGAAAACATTTTTCAGGAAGTTGCTTTCTAAAGAAATGAACATGGCCTTAAATGTAAAATTAGCCTAGCTTATCTCGAATTGGGCACGTGCTTGAGACGAAACTAGTTATTATTCTTAGTAAAAGATATAAAGCGAACCTTTTTCATTTGATGTCCACTCTTTAAATGACCAAAACAGCCATATTGTCACTCTCAACAAAGATAATTAGAGAAAAGTTAGATATCATTAATCAAAATACGATTTAAACGATGACTTTCGAAATTCCTATCCATATTCTTATAAGAAAAAAAAATCACCTACATATATCCGCAATTGGGCGTGTGGAAAGAAACTAGTTATATACAATATCGATTCCTAATCGAACTTAATTATGTACCTTAGTAATTAACCGAGTTAATAACGAATAAAAATAAATTAGTAATGAACGCTATCTATTGATAAAAACAATGGCTTGTTTTAATTAATTGATGAATTATATTTTGTCTATTACTTGTTGAGGAGCATAGTACTGATACTTATGACATTCTTTTGTAATTACAATTTTGAGTAAGAACATACTTATTTAATTCCTAAATAAATTTATCGGGATGGTCTTCTTATTCCATTCCTTCAACGTCTTCTTATAATCAAACATTACAAATCCTAACCATTAACTCCTTTTTCTTACAACAAAATATGAAATTGCCATTCCATTCATTTTCGTTTAATTCATTTGTTCCGTTTTCACCTTGTTGTACAGTATACATCGTTTTCATTATCGCTAATTCTGTAATCAAATACAATCTTACTTTCTTAGTTTCTAAAATCTCAATTTGCACTCGAAGTTACCTAAAACTCTAATGCCGCTGTACTCTCATAATGATACTGTACGACCCGCAAATTAGTGAAAAATTAGGGATATACTTTCATGTGAGCAAAAGGGAGAAGTATATGGCGTGTTAATCTCTATTCAAGTAAGTGAGAAAAATATTCCAATGCAGTTTAAGAGAGTTTGTGAAAATTTTCGTTTTATAAGCTTCATAGAACCTTTTATCGTTATACTTGATAAACTCGCGGTTAAAGCACCGATAAGTATAAAATTTTTAATTTTAGTAATTGCATTTATTATTAGCAAAAGCTCTTATATGTGCCCGAAGAAAAACCCTACTATTTCATGAACATTGCTCTTACAGAAAAAACGTTTTTAATTAGTAGAAACTAGAAAATTGCCCAAAAAGAAAATCATTAGTAGAAACTAGAAAGTGTATGCTTTTTTCACTCCCAGTTTAACTAAAACACTCTCCACTAAAGTGTTTTGACATTCGACCGAAACAAAAAAAAAAGGGCAAAAGTACACCACAAGTGCCATAACTTGTGTACGGCGATCACTTTGGTGCCATAACTTTTTTTCGGATCACTTTGGTGCCAAGTCGGAGGAAAAGAGATCACTTTGGTGCCAATTTGGCCGGAAATCCGACGTGGCATTTTTTATTCATTTTTTTACGCCAACGTGGCTCGCCGGAGGCTGAGTAAGCGTGTACAGTCAGCATTTTTTATTTTAAATAATTTTTTTAGCGTGTACAGTCAGCATTTTTAATTTTAAATAATTTTTTTCCTTTTTTTTTCTTTCTTTCTTTTCTTTTCTTTTCTTTTCTCCCCTCGCCGGCCGGTTGCCGGTGGCCGGCCGGCCACCGGCGAAGCCCGGGAAGGGCTGGGCGAGGGCGGCCTTGCCCATGGCCGGCGAGGGGCGGCCGACCCTCGCCGGCGACAGGCGAGGCCGGCCCTCGCCGGCGTCGAGCGAGGGATGCCCTCGTCGGCCCGGGCGAGGGTCGCCCGACGCCGATGAGGGTCGCCCTCGCCGAAGCCCTAGCCTGGGGCGGGCGAGGGTCGCCCTCGCTGAATCGGGCGTGGGCGACCCTCGCCCGACGCCGGCGAGGGTCGCCCTCGCCCGGATCCGGCGAGGCCGGCCTCGCTGTCGCCGGCGAGGGTCGGCCGCCCTCGCCGGCCATGGGCAAGGCGCCCTCGCCCGGCCCTTCCGGGCTTCGCCGGTGGCCGGCTGGCCACCGGCAACCGGCCGGCGGGGAGAAAAGAAAAAAAAGAAAAGAAAAGAAAAAAAAAAGGAAAAAAATATTTAAAATTAAAAATGCTGACTGTACATGCTAAAAAAATTTATTTAAAATAAAAAATGCTGACTGTACACGCTGACTTAGCCTCCGGCGAGCCACGTCAGCGTAAAAAATGAATAAAAAATGCCACGTCGGATTTCCGGCCAAATTGGCACCAAAGTGATCTCTTTTCCTCCGACTTGGCACCAAAGTGATCCGAAAAAAAGTTATGGCACCAAAGTGATCGCCGTACACAAGTTATGGCACTTGTGGTGTACTTTTGCCAAAAAAAAAGTGTTTTGACCATTCACCCATTATGGGTCCACCTTTCAGCATCTTAGGGTGCGTATGGTAACGTTTCTATTTCTGGGAACAATTTCTTTTCAGAAATAGTTTTTTCTATTTCTATTTCCTGGAAGAGTTTCTGAGCAAAATAATGCGTTTAGTAACGGCACAAAATTTCTATTTCTAGAACAGAAATGTGTTTGGTAACTGCACAAATTTCTATTCTTGGAATAGAAAAAGAACAGAAATGCGTTTGGTAACTGCACAAAATTTCTATTCCCAATTTTTTGCATTCAAATCTATATCTTTTATTTAACTATAAGTACAAGTTATAAGTGAAAAAAATCAATAAGCATGATGTATTGGTTTGTCTAATCCTTTTTAGGGGTTTAAAACCCATTTTAATCCCTAAACTAAGGAATCTTCAAAAATACCACTTGGGCACCTCAAAAATTTAAATTTCACTCAAAGTGGGTGGCCACAGGTATTCTAAGCCATTATGTGAATTTTTTTATATTTTTTTTGGGTAAAATTTATTAAAATTTTTTACTTTCCCTAAATCTGTTTCTTTTTATTTTTCCGAAATTTTTTTATGAAATTTTTTTAATTTTTTCAATTTCGGAATTTTGCAAATATTTAAGGGTTTTCTGAGTTTTTCTGATTTTTATGGATTTTCTGAGAATTTTTCTGATTTATATGAATTTTGGGAATTTTTTAATTTTCTAATTTTTTATGGGATTTTTCTGAAGTTTTTCTAATTTTTATGAATTTTCGGAATTTTTTAATTTATTCTAAGCCATTATGTGAATTTTTTATTTTTGTTTTTTTGGGGAAAAGTTTATTAAAACTTTTTACTTTCCCGAAATTTGCTCTTTTTATTTTCCAGAAAGCTTTTTATAAATTTTTTTAATTTTTTCAATTTCGGAATTTTGCAAATTTTTATGGGTTTTCTGATTTTTATGGATTTTCTGAGAATTTTTCTGATTTTTATGAATTTTTGGAATTTTTTAATTTTTTATAATTTAATTAATTTTTTATAATTTTTTTATTATTTCCGCCGAGAATGGACCGGACTGGTGCTTTGAGACGGTTTGCAGATGACAGAGGATGGAGGAGGAGCTGAGGTCGCGACTTGAGGACCGGACTTTTCTATTTCTATTTCTATTTCTATTTCTAGAAACAAAGAAGTAGAATTTTTCTACTTCTTATTTCTGCTCCAAATCTATTTCTTGGCCACTTTCTATTCCAGGAAATAGAAAAATAAAATGCATTACCAAACGAATTTCTGTTCTTTTTTTGTTCCAGGGAACAGAAAAACAGAAAAATAGAGAAACAGAAGAGTTACCAAACGCGCCCTTAAGCTTTTCATCGTGGTCTTTTTTTGGTTTTTTTTGTGGGTCCCACATTCCTTCCTCTTCGTCTCACCTTTCAGAATGTTTCTCTCTCTTGTAGAGAAAATGTCACCATAATTACATCCTTAAAAGCACAAAACTCAATCAAATAATGTTTTCTCGTGTAATTGGTGGCTGCACAACATATGGAAGCCTTCTTTGCTCAAAACCAACCCAATATAATATAAAGGAGGCATCCAACTGGACTTTGCACTGCCACCAATAGACTTTACCAATTAATATGCAAAAATGCATTTGACATGCCCATTGGTTTTCTACTTTATCAAGAATAAAAAATAAAATGGTAAAAAGTTTCAATAAACCTATTGAAATGAGAAGAAAATTGAAATTTATTGGATAAAAATCATTCATCCTTTATTGAGTCCGAACCATAACTAGACTAATATGATGGGGAGATATCAAAACGTGCATCTTGAAATCATTTTACCAAACAGATTGCACAAAAGAAAGAGGTCAATGTAAACCGGTCCGAAGAAATTTTTAATGAAAAGAATACTCAAAATCCACTTAAAAAATCAAATGGAACGATAAACCTTTTTTCACTTGGAAATTTTTTAGGATCAGACAAAACTCACTTTTCTCCTTCCACTCTTCCTCACAAAATTTCAAAAACTTCAACTAACGAAATCCCTAGAAGGAGAGAATCTCAAAAATGCTAAAAGGCCTCACTAAAGATCCTCAAAAGCATAAACTTTAATCAGATTTAATAATAAACATGGAATGAATCAATACCTATATTTCACATACATAAAAAAAAGATATGAAAGAAGAAAAAGAAGAAAAACACGTTCAGACTTCATTGACTTGAACCCATCATTAAGAAAATTACCACACTACTCAATATTAACCAACATTTTGAAATTAATCAATTTATCCAACACCCATCACGAAAGACGACGCAAAAACTATCTCAAACATCAAAGAAAAGAAAGTAAAAAGAGAGAGAAAGAGAGAAGGGCGAAGATGAAAGAAAGTGAGACTCGCAAGATGACCTTATGAAAAAAAAAAAGAACACTAAGGCTCCGTTCGTTTAGCGGAAAATATTCTCCCGGAAAATATTTTCCGAGTTTTCCGGTGTTCGGGGGACGGAAAACGTTTTCCATGGGAAAATATTTTCCTTCCCCCTCTTACAAAATAGCCTAAGTCTATGGAAAATGATTTCCGCTTCTTCAAAAGCGGAAATCATTTTCCGGAGCTTCTTCTTCTTCTTCTTTACTAAGGTCGCCGGCCGCCGCCGTCCCGATCGCCGGCCGCCGATCGCCGGCCGCCGCCGATCGTCGGCCGCCGATCGCCCCCGCCGCCGGTCGCCGCCGCCGCCGGTCCGCCGCCGGTCGCCGCGGCGCTGCGGCCAGCCACTGCCGCCGCGGTCGCCGCCCGCCGGTCTCCGGCCGCCGCCGATCGCCGCCGATCGCGGCCGCGGTCGCGCCGCCGCGAAAAATATTTTCCGAAACTTTTTCATATTGATCGCCGAACACCGGAAAATTATGTTCCGGGAAAACATTTTCCAGGAAAATGACTTCCGGAAAAATATTTTTCAAAAGGAGAATATTTTCCGTCAAACGAACGGAGCCTAAGAGAATGCCCTTTTTCAAGTTACTAAAGAAGAATGCCAAAGTGAAATAGGATGTAAAATGTCAACAAACCTTTGATGAGATCAAAGAATGTACGATATGTCGACCAAGGATGCTGAAAAGTGGGATCCATAAGGTCACGGCATTTTGTTAGGAGTGCTTTAGCTAAATTAGGAATGGAAAAAACGTAACTTTATTAGGAATTAGATAAATTATCCCTTTTTTTTATTCCAACATAATATAATATTTCATATTCCCAAAAAGTCAAGGAAAAAAAAAAAAGGCGTTCGTCCCTATATACACACCGACTGAGACTCTCCTCCTTCCACTTCCACTCTCCAATGCCGCCTCCTCCTCCGTAGAAATTCTCAGAACCCTGCATCGTCGAACCCCAGAAATGGATCCGCCCTACCCCAAGCCCCGATCCTACGGGCCCCACCCGAAGATGGCGGCCGATCCTCCCCTTCCTCTGCCGCCGCCGCCGCCGCAGCAGCAGCACTCCGACAACGACCGGAGCAGCGGCGAGCTCCGCGCCCTCGACTGCAACCTCTCCGCCCTGTGCGACCACGTCCAGATCGAGGGCTTCAACTCCGGCTCCTTCTCCGACATCGCCGTCCACGCCATGGGCTCCACCTACCACCTCCACCGCCTCATCCTCTCCCGCAGCTCCTACTTCAGGTGCGCGCGCGCCCGCTCCCGCGCCCCCCTTCCCCCCGAGTCGCGATCCGATTTCGTGAATTGATTTTGCGTTTCTGTCTTCCGGGCTGGTGCGGAAAATTGGTTCCGAGGATTTGCAACTTTGGCTATATCTCGTTCTGTCGTACTTCGATTTTGATTTCTCGTATGTTTAGCGGCGATCCTTCCTTAATTTGAGCGAACCCGAAACGTCGTCCATTCATCTCGTGTTATATAGATGAGACTCGTTGGTTGAGTTGCTTTGAGCCCCCATTCGTTTCATGCTATGCACTATCCATACATTTCGTGCTATGTAGCTGAGTACATTTTGGTCTTTTTAGCTTTTTGGCCATTTGTGATGCTTGTGGCTGTTCTTCTTTTCCCGCGGAGTTGATGTGAAAATTTGCGGTGCCGTCTAGTAATCAAGCTTTGTTTTTTTTTTTTAAAGGACTTAGCAGCCAATGGAGATGCATAGAATGAACAGAGAATGCAGGGATTGTTGTATATCTTATGCGGAGTAACCGAACCCAAACAGTCTTGTTTATAAGTTTTTATTGTAATCAGTGCTTGATTTGGTGGTCAGCTTTATCTTGGTTTACTCTTTTCAGGAACATGCTTCACGGTCCCTGGAAAGAAGCCGGCGCTCCGGTTGTTACCTTGCATGTTGACGACAAGAATGTTAACCCCGAGGCCATGGCAATGTCATTGGCTTATTTGTATGGGCACTATCCTAAGCTTAATGTTAATACTGCATTCCGTGTTCTTGCGGCCGCTTCCTTTCTTGATCTTCAGGTAATTGCTATTGGAGTGCAGCGCCTACTGTTCTCCTTTTTTTTTTTTTTTTCTATTGTAGATCTCATTTCATTTCTTACCTGTCCATATGCCATTGTAATTTACCTGGGCACCTACTGCTCTTTGTATGTCATGCACTTTGGTGTTCCAAATTTACACCAAGTGATCCAAAATTTTCAAATTTAAACATCATTTATTAAGACTCCTTTGATGCTATCTAATTGATCCTCATTTGCCTATTATCCAACTAATCTGTTTCGAGATTGTCATTATGAAGAAATTTGTAATTAATCTATTAACAAGTCAAGGCTAGTGTAAATTTTCAACACTCAAGGGGTTTCCATGTAATTAAAATTATCACCATATTTCAAGGGTTACTGTTACGGGCTTTCGGCTGTCTTCATATATTTCTGGGAATGTATGCTTCATTTATTTTTACATATATGCTTTTGTTGGGTTCACTTTGCATATTAGTGATAACATCATGATGCTCTGCAGGACCTATGTGCAATATGCACAGACTTCATTATATCTGAACTGTGGACCTCAAACTTCTTAGCCTATCAGGTATAAAAGACATGCTTTTGCTTCCCATTTAGGGAGGAGCGATAATTTTCTTGATAGATAGTTGACCCTATAAACATGTCGATCAGGTTTTTGCAGAGAGCCAGGATTATGGCATACATGGAGAGCGTGTCAGGAATGCTTGTTGGGGCTACCTTTGTCAAAGTGGTGCCATGGAATTGAAAGAGGTAAAAGGACGATTTGATGCAATGATCTGGCCAATAAAATGAGCAAGCTTCTAACAATACCTCGTTCCTCTTAAACAAAGAAAAAAAATTCTTGCACCTGAGATGTAGTCCAAAAAGTCTCCATTCAAATAAGAAATTGGAGTCATTTCTCTTTTCTCACTTATTCTTTTCTTTTTTGGGTCCATTCTACTAACTTCTCTCCCCCCCTCCCCCCTCCCCTCTCTCTCTCTCTCTCTCTCTCTCTCTCTCTCTCTCTCTCAAACTTTTACTCTGCCTCTTTTCTAAGTGCTTGACATTTGATTCTACTAACAGGGGCTAACTTTTCTGT
This sequence comes from Syzygium oleosum, assembly GCF_021117445.2. Lineage (NCBI taxonomy): Eukaryota > Viridiplantae > Streptophyta > Magnoliopsida > Myrtales > Myrtaceae > Syzygium > Syzygium oleosum. The sequence continues at coordinate 2,084,654 of NW_026607520.1, read as the reverse complement.
TCCAGTATGTTGATTTGAAATGCATCAATATAATATGCCGTGACTTAATTGAACATGAAGTCCTATTGTATGATAGAACTTACTAATGTTACCTCCTTGTCGGTAAAATTCGTATTTTATTTGGTTCTTTCTATCTTGAATATTTCCTTGGTCGCGATAGTTAACCTTCTTATTCCTATTTTTGGTTGTTTACACGCTGTTGTTTTTTCCTGGTTTGCATTAAGGTGCTTCCAAAATTGTCCCCTCAAACTCTACATGCGCTGTTAACCTCAGATGAACTCTGGGTGCCTAGCGAGGAGAAGCGGTAAGGAAACTAGGACTTTTGAGGTCCTTTTCTTTCTTGACGGCCTATATTTCTTGTTAATAAATGAAGTGGAATGGCACGCTGAAAACTCTTCTCCTTAAAGGTTTGAACTGGCGCTGTTTACACTGCTTGCAAAAGGTGCACTTCACAGGGCAGAGCTTTCTGAGCAGGGTAGTTCTGATTCTGAGGCTGGATTGCCTACTCTATCTGGTTCTTCCAAAGGGAAAGGAAAAAATTTGATGAATAGCTTCTCGCACTTGAAATCAGAATCTGAAGTAGGAGACTTAAGCTTGAAAGCTGGATCGGAGGGATGCGGTACTGCTCACAATCTTCTAGTTGAGCTTGCAGGAGTTGTCGAATGCGGAACAGAAGATTCTGATTCTAAACAACCAGCACAACAAACTGCATATGCTCAGTCAAATTTGGAGCCCATTTTCTCAAGTGGCTTGGAAGGCACCAAGACGTTGAAGTCGTCTGCAGATACTGATGTGAGTAACACCTCGTGTGCTTATGTGGCAGCATCTATAGGTGCAAGGACAAGTGGGTTAGTGAATGGTGGATTGACTATGGAGGGGCCATCTGAAGACAATTCGTTCTATCGCTTGGATAATAACTGGCTTACTAGGGACCAATCAAGGCATGGTTCTTCTATGATGAGCTCTTCCTGCTATGGGATCATGCCAAATGATTGGGGAAAATCTGGCATGCCTACTCTTTCATGGGGTGGCAGGGTTGTGGGAAGACAGCAGATTAAAAATTGTGCTGCAGAGAACTGTGGAGTTGGTGGGGAGGATTATGATACATTTGTCGATATATTTGAAGGTGGTTCTCTTTTATATAGCAACATGTCTTTTGAAGCTCTCATCAACGTGAGAAAGCAGCTAGAAGAACTTGGTTTTCCGTGCAAAGCTGTGAACGACAGTCTATGGTTGCAGGTTCTTTGCTCAGATCTCTTCCCTTCTTGTGTGTTGCTGCAGTTTGAAACTAAAAGTTGATGGTGAATTTTTTAGGTTTCATTTTAAGTTTCAGTAATTCCAGTATGCCATGTTTATTTGTTACTTAGCTTCATCCTGTGGTGTAACTTCTAGAAGTTCTTTAGTTATGTTAACTCGTGATAGATGCAAAGAATGAATATAACCTTTTTCCATGCACAATGTAAACATATTTTGAGGGGAAATTACGGCACTTCTCTGTAATGGTCGTATAATGCATAGACTCCCAAGGTTCTATCTAACTTCTGCTTGGAGACCCACTGGTGGGGTTGGCGAGTGACGAGGAAACTTCGACTAAAGCCTAATGCCTGGAAGGGTGGGCTCTGCCCAACATGCAAACCTTTAATGACACCCAGCATTTTTTTAATGTACTCAAGTTTCCCTTTACAGTTATTATCTTGATAGAGTTTGCACCAATGCTTTTTTAGATGAATGTGCAAATGTTGTGTCATGCACTTGTGGTGTCATGGAATACCTAGAATACATGCTTGATTGAAAATCAATCTTTCAATTATTAAGTGGCCCTTGCCATGCCAAATGGGCAAACCTTTAATCACACCCAGAATTTTTAAAATGTACTCGAACTTACCTTTACAGTTATTATTTTGATAAAATTTGTGGTAATACTCACCTAGATGAACATGCAAATGTTGGGTCATGCACTTCTACCGTCATACCTAGAATGCATGCTTAATTTTCAATTATTGATTTGGAAAGATGTTCTGGCGTGTCGAAGTGTGGGTGCAATGCTGAATACTAGAATAGAGCTTTGTGGGAGCAACTTTTGTTATCTTATATCAAAAGGTGTTGCCTTTTATTGGTGGCTTCCTTGGTTATTTGAGATGACTGATTAAATGGCTATTATCCAGATGCTTCTAAGCCAACGGGTACAAGAAATTGGTGCTGATACTTGCAAGAACTGCTGTCTTTTGAATATTTCTTGTGCCTGTAGACAGCCATTTGTATATTCTCATGGGGTATCTGCAACTGGGTACTGCATCCAAGAGCAAGATCAGAACAATTCAAATAACATAGGAAGTGTTTATGTTACTGAACCTATTCAAGGTGATGGTAATGGTTTATTTAGGCCAGTACGAGTACATGTCAGGGGACCTGTTGATGGGTTGGCTGGTATTGGACGTGGAAATACTTTTGTGCCAGCAGCTGCTTGGCCACCAACACGCTATGTCTTTTCTCGCGTGCCTTTTGGTGTTGGCAACAGAAATTGCACGCAAGCACTTGCTAATGACGATTCAGAAGCCAGAGGTGACCAGGGTGGCGATTTGTCGGGAGATGGGTTGACAGCTCTGGTTGGGCTAACCCAGGGAGGAAGTAATGCAGCTAATATCCATGGAGATCTAACCGCAAGAGGTTATGAGACAGATCTTCAGAGCAAACTATCTGGAACTTCTGTTGGGGGACCAAGTGGAAATGCTGTCCCTATGCAGATGCTTGATCATACCGGTGATGACGTTGGAATTCAATGGGATAGTACTAGTGGTTCCTCCATCTCTTTGGATATGAAGACCCCTCTTAGTCATTTTCCTCCTTTCCGTTTTGGGTAAGCTACTACTTTTTTATTGTACTAACTGTTTAAAAGACGGACCAGGAGAATTCTGAAGGCTTTCCTGTTATGGTTTCAGAATTTCTTTGGCTAGCTACTTTGCTGATACTATTATTTAAATCCACTTACCAATTTTCTATATATAATTTTACATGGAAAAGATCGGTTTTTTCTTTAGTCTGATGTTTCATCTTTTTTTGTCCTGTGAGACTGCAATTTATCTGGGCCAAGCTTAGGATTTAGTTTGTAGGGGAATTCATGTAACATATACTTATTTTCAAACAGTCACTGGTGGAAGTTGGTTTTTGCAGACTATTGTTTGGTTTTATCTTCTGTCAGTCCTGATTGCTTCATAATTTTCTGGAAGTATCTTTGTCTTTTCATTCCTGAAAAGAATGGTATATTGAAATTCTATCTCATCTATGGGTTGGGTCTGATTTTGTTGTGTAGGGTTGAATTTGTGGATGTTCACAGGCTCAGCGATGGCCAAGTCAAGCACTCAGCAGAAGTATTTTATGCGGGTTCATTATGGAAGGTAGATCATAGTCATCCGTTTCTAAGTTTACCAAATTTAGATGTCTTACTATGTTTTTTAAATGTTCTGATGCAAAATGGTATCTATGACAACTCTCGAATATATAGGTGAGTGTCCAAGCTTTTAATGATGAAGACCCTCAAGGGCGCAGAACACTTGGTATGTATTTCCTTTGTCAAGCCATACTTTTAAGTTCAAAATATTTAGAATCAGGCGTAAACCCGAAGACAATATGCTGAATCTACTGGTTCCCTATTGTAACAGGGTTATTTCTTCATCGACGGAAGGCTGAATGCCCTGATTCCCTTAGAAAGGTCAGTTTTTTCGTTGCTTCATTTGAGCATGAGAGCATTTACTTATGTTTCAAGGTGGATGGATGATTCTTTATATTAACTTGATGTGGGTTTCATGTGCATGTTACTCTTTAAAATTCATTTGAAAGGAATGGAAATTAATGAGAAGTTACAACTGACTGTTATACTGACTTCTCAATTCAAACTCATCCTTTACAACTTCTCTCTGGCAGTTTCATGTGTATGTAGACACTCGTGAAAAGGTTACTGCTCGGTATCAGGTAGGATTCTAATTCAAAAACTGTTATTTAAAAGGTCAAATATCATTTGAATTGATTACGTGGTCACTTTATAGCTTGTTAACTTCTGCATCGCTATGTCCTTGTAATTCAGCTGATCTGTCCATCGAAAAGAGAAGTCATGGTCTTTGGAAGTTTTAAACAGAGGGGCACTCTTTTGCCAAAAGCTCCAAAAGGATGGGGTTGGCGAACAGCTCTCTTATTTGATGAGCTCCCCGATCTCCTCCAAAATGGTGCCTTGCGGGTCGCTGCTGTCGTGCAGCTCGTGTGAAGAGACACAAGGTAGTTTACCCCGATCCTTTGTAGATAGCGATGGTTATAATAAGGCCCAGATGTATAGTTAAGGATGCAGAAATTTAGCCAGGTGGTACTCCCTGGCCTTGTATTACATGATAAAGTCCTGCCATCTTTGAGTTGAGCGGTATAATTCAGAGAATACACCCCTTGAAAACTTGTGGTAGGTTTTTGTGTATCCCTTGAAGATCTCGGGATTGTAATTAGCACAAGAGAAAATAAGAAAAAGGGAAAAAAAACATCTTCATGGCATAATCAGTCCTTAGAGATTAATTTGAATCTATGGGCTCCCTCATGCATAGATGTACAAATTAGCCTCTTAATTGTTTCCATGATGGAACTAATCTTTATTCTGTTGACTACATGAGTGGATTTAACATCAATATGAGCTTGACTGATCGAGTTCTAAGGGTCCATTTGTTCGTATCAGTTAGTACCTAAGAGATTGGTCTCTGCCGTTGTCTGAGCTGCCATCATGGCTAATAGCCACCGGCACTTCATTTTATAGTTGGTTGATTTATGATGACAACGAATAGTTTGTAGGCAGTTCATGTGGCTATCTATTGTCGCAGTTAGCCAAATTTCACGTCTACTAAAGTTATATCATGCTATATCATGCGCTTTTTCATTAAAGCCTGGTCATTCAAAAGAAGCCTCAGCTCCAGTCACTGCCAATGAACATATCACGTCTACTAAAGTTATATTTAGGGTACTCAAGACATGCACAATCCAATCCCAAAGTTTGGTTTGGTTTTCGGCACAGTGATGTTCAGATTCCTGTGTTCAGTATTCGACTCCTATCATCCTTTGTAAAGTTAATTATCACATCGAGGAAGAGCAGAGCATGAAGAGGGACAAGCAAAGGCCATTATTTTCAAATGCCAGCCGATTCCGCGCTACTCTAGCATGAATACAAATACAGAATTTACTTGTATGTGCAGATACTAGACCATACAGACCCCCAGTGTCTCAAACAAACATCCTGGAACATAAGGTGTTTTTCGTGCATTGCTCATGGCCATTGACAGTATTTGATACATTTGATGAATGTCTAAGCACCGTAAGATTCAAATTCAGAATGAATGGCCTCTGCATGAGGAATGCCATAATAGAGAAAGCAGGTGGAAATAAAAGGCCAAAAGGGAGTGTGAGTTGCAATCTTGGAAGAGTTGCGATAGATGGTCCTCTACAAATTCAACAACCCATTCATCAGAAACTGTTTCGAACCAGCAGATGGAACCAATGCACAATAACTTAATCTATACTCTCCATCTTAAAAATTTACAAGAGATCGGATATTACTTTTCGAGTTTTATTGTCACACTCATCACCAGTTGAACCAACTACGTGCCTTCCTTCAGCCTGAAGACAGCACCTCTCTGGGCTAGTAACACAATGAATGTCTTCTCCAATTGTAAGAGCTAACACACGAGCGATGACTTTGGTGGCTCTACCAACTGCACTAGAAGCACTCGTATAGGAATAATGAGCTTCGGGAGACAACTGATGTTTCGTGATGGATTCCAGGATTGAAAGTTCCAGCAAGAGTTGAAGGCGCTTCTGTGCAAGATCTACGTCAAATACTCGGCTGTGAAGCTCACCAAAAAGCTTCGTAAAGAGGCATAGTCATGCCATACTGATGAGTAAAATTCGCATTGCAATATTCCATGTACTTGGTGAAGAGGGAGAGTTTGTCTGGGAACGTACTGAAAAATCAGCTATTTTGGCTAGAGTTTTCGGCTCTGAAGCACCTCATTATAGGGGTGAGTGTCGTCCGAATGGGCGGTTCCCACCTTGGAACCGGGAACCGCCCGTTGGTTCCATAGACCCACCCAGGAACCGGACTAGACCGGTCCCACTAAGCTTCCCTGAACAAATCAGATAACTGATTTTGGTGGGTTGTGTAACTTGTGTTCACCACATTCTTGTTTCTGGGCCTGTCTCAGCATTGGCTCATTGTAAGGGGTTCCTTCGGTCATGATTTTACTACAACACTCATTAGATGATAAGGCAAAGTAACCCCTTAGAATGAGCCTAAGACCCTCAGGTTGCTGCACAACCAGACAACCTACTGCACACACCTGGCACCCGATCAAGCTGCTGCACACACCTACTGCACAACCTGCTGCAAGCCTCAAGAGGCTCTATATGGGCTTCTCTCGTCAATGGGAGTTGAGGCCGTGAGTCGATGCTCGAGACGAGAGACGGAGAGAACGAGGTGTGTCTGAGACGAGAGTAGAGAAGAAAGAAGAGACCGAGATGGGATGAATGACCGAGAGTAGAGTAGAGAGATTTAGGTATCAGGATTTTTCATTTTTTTAAAAAAATTAAAAATTAAGTAATTATATATATATATACACATTGTATGATGTGGATGTATCACTTTTCACCATTCTATGAATAGTTCTATACATTCCCTCTTTCAATGTACATGATCACCTCCTCCATTAATAGTATACATGAACACATACATTCATGTACATTGTACCTATATTATTCATGTACCCTCTAGCCTATAAATATAGGCTTTTGTAAACTTGTTGATGTGAGTAAAAAGGGTTAACATTTGCTCCCCACTTCTCTCTTATCTCTTCCTTTCTCTCATATTATACTTCAAGTTGATTTCTGAGTTGATTCCAAAGATTACCGTTTACTTTTACAACACGTTATTAGCACGAGCCGGTTAGAATCTTGGATATCACTCAAGGTAACATACCTTTACCTCTCAATTATTTAATATCTCTACAATTTCTTTTTAAGTATGTCAAATATTACCCAGAGAGAGTTTGCAATGTTAGATATTACCGGCAGTAATTATCTAACATAGGCTTTTTGATGTCAAGATACACTTAACATCATTAGATCTCAGTCAATCTATTCTCCCATAATCGAACTGTACTCCAGCCCAGAAGGCTAAGGCTCTTATCTTCATCCACCACCATTTACATGAAGATTTAAAGACTGAGTATCTGACTGAGGAGGACCCTGCACTTCTATGGCAATCCCTGAAAGATCGCTTTGATCATCAACAAGAAGCGGTCCTTCCTCATGCCAGGTTTGAATGGATCAACTTACGCTTTCAGGATTTTAAGTCCGTAGTAGAATATAATTCTACTATTCACCGAATTGTATCACAACTAAGACTCTGTGGCCAGCAGATCACAAAGACTGAAATGTTGGAAAAAACATTATCTACCTTTCATGCCAATAACCTTGTACTCTAGCAGCATTATAGGGCAAAGAATTACTCCAAGCATTCAGAGTTAATTTCTGCACTACTTGTAGCTAAAAAGCACAACCAGTTTTTGATGCAAAACCATAATTCTCGTCCTATTGGATCTGCACCTGTGCCTGAAGCACATATCGCACGTCATAATAACAAGAGCCACGGACGTTGGAAGGGCAAAGGGCGTAACTTGAAAAATCAGCCTTATAAGAACCGAAATAGAGGTTCACAAGGACCTAAGCATGGTCCACAAAGAAAAGAAGGTCCAGAAGTACCTAACCAAGTTGGTGCCAATGTTTGTCATAGATGTGGTTCTACAGGCCATTGGCCTCGCATTTGTCGCACCCCAAAGCACCTGGTTAACCTCTATAAAAGATAACAAGATGAGAGAAAAAGGGAAGCCAATGTTGCAACCAAGCCCTCAATAGAGAATAAAGAATCATCTCTTGACAATACATCTCTTGATATTGATCATTTTGGTGATTTAGATTAAGCAATATATATATATATATATATATATATATATATATTATATAAGTTTGTGTTTATTCACATGTATTCTCTTAGTTTTGAATAATATTCATGTTTAATATTATAATTTCATTTCTTATTCTTTTTATGTTAGTAATCAATGATGCTAAATAATTTATTTGAGGAGAACAATGATATTCTTTGTCTTGTAGACAGTGGTACTACACATACTATCCTCAAGCAGAGGAAGTTCTTTGAGAAATTGAAAAACTGTGAAGGGAATATTACCACTATTTCAGGCGATAGTAACATAATTACAGGCTTCGGAAGAGCTCGTGTAATACTACCAATGTGCACAGAAATTTTCATTAATGATGCTTTATTTTGCCTACAGTCTAAAAGGTTAGCTTTAAAGATATTCGTTCTAATGGGTTTCACGTTGAAACCGAGACCAAAGGTGCTAAAGAATATTTGTATCTAATCCAGATGAGTGGCTACAGAAAACAAATTATGGAAAAGTTACCATCATTCTCCTTCAGGTTATGCTATACTTATATACATATGAGTAATAAACATGTTGCGATGAACCTGAAGTTCACAAACCCGGAAGGTTTTCAATTATGGCATGACCGTTTGGGTCACCTAGGGTCAAATATGATACGCCGAATATTAACACATTTAGTTGGGCATTCATTAACAAATCGTGGGCTCCCTTCACCGACCGATTATGTATGCGATGCGTGCACTGAGGGTAAATTAATTGTACGGCCGTCTCATACAAAAGTAAGGGTGGAATCTCTTATATTTTTGCATAGAATTCAAGGAGATATATGTGGGCCTATCCACTCTGCATGTGGACCTTTCAGGTACTTCATGGTCCTGATTGATGCTTCAATGCGATGGACGTACGTTGACCTGCTGACAACACATAATATGGCCTTCGCAAAATTACTCACTCAGCTAATTAAATTACATGCACAATTCCCTGATTACCCGATCCAGAAGATCCGGTTAGATAATGGTGGTGAGTTTACGTCTAAGGCTTTTGATGACTATTGTATGGCCATTGGGATAGACGTGGAGCATCCTGTGCCATATACTCACACACAGAACGACCTAGCAGAATCTTTAATTAAACGCTTGTAAATGATTGCTAGACCATTGCTGTTGAGGGCCAAATTACCCTTTAATTAGTTTATGAGGACATGCGATATTGCACACTGCAACACTGATTAGAATTCGACCTACTGCATATCATGAATACTCCCCGATTCAACTTGTACGTGGATGTGAACCTGATGTTTCCCATCTGCGAATATTTGATTGTGCCGCATATGTTCCTATACCACCTCCAAAGCGTTCCAAAATGGGGCCTCAACGTCGACTTAGCATTTATGTGGGATATGAGTCTCCATCTATTATAAAATATTTGGAGCCTCATACGGGCGACCTGTTTACTGCCCGGTTCGCTGATTGTATATTTGATGAGTTACATTTCCCGACATTAGGGGGAGAAAGCCTGAAGCTTAAAGAATGCCGTGAAATTTCCTAGAAGGAAGATCAATTGAATTACCTTGATCCACGTACAAGCACGACTAAACTTGAAGTTCAGAAGATTATTAACTTGCGAAATTTAGTAAGTAAACTGCCAGATGCATTTACTGATCATAAAGGGGTGACTAAGTCCCATATTCCTGCAGAAAACGCACTACCTAGAGTGGAGATCCCTTTGGGACCAAAAATGTCTAATGAGCCTAGTCAACGCCGGAAGCGTGGACGACCCACAGGAGCTAAAGACATAAATCCGCGGAAAAGAAAAAACATTCAGTCACCCAATGCACCTTCTGTAGAGGAATGCAATCCTGGTGAAATTAGTGCAGCTGTCCCAAATAACAATCCCGGGAATACGGAACGTCCAAATCCTATTGATCTGGGAAACGAAGAGGATTTGGTTGATGTTAACATAGAAGTTGCAGTAAATTATATGAATAGGGGAGTAAGATATGATAGAATTACAATTGTCATCGACGACTCCTTTGCCTCCTCAGTAGCGCTCACTGTCTCAAAAGATAATCTGGATCTAGAACCAAAATCCATTCTTAAATGCTAGAAGCATTCAAATTGGAATAAATGGAAGGAGGCAATTAAGGCAGAACTAGACTCGCTTAATAAACGTTGTGTTTTTGGACCTATTATCCGAACACCCAAAGATGTTATCCCTGTTGGATATAAATGGGTGTTTGTAAGAAAATACAATGAAAAGAATGAGGTGGTAAGATATAAAGCGAGACTAGTTGCCCAAGGGTTTTCACAGAGACTCGGTATAGACTTTGATGTCACTTATTCTCCTGTAATGGACAACATTACGTTCCGTTATTTGATCAGTGTGGCAGTAAGTATGAATCTAGATATGCACTTAATGGATGTTGTGACTACATATTTATATGGGAAAGAAAGAAAATCACATGTACGGTATTAAATTGCAAATATCATTATATGGTCTTAAACAATCCGGTCACATGTGGTACAACCAGTTAAGTGATTACCTCCTGAAGCAGGGATATGTAAACAATATAATATGTCCTAGTGTATTCATAAAAAGGTCACCAAATAGCTTTGCCATCATATCTGTATATGTTGATGACCTAAATATAACTGGAACTCCAAAAGAGCTCGAAGAAACTCGTTCTTGCCGAAAGAAGGAATTTGAAATGAAAGACTTGGGTCAAACCAAGTATTGTCTTGACCTGCAGATTGAGCACCTCCCAAAAGGAGTTTTATTGTACTAGTCTAATTATACAAAAAAGGATATTGGAAACATTTCATATGGATAAATCTCATCCTCTAAGCGCACCAATGGTGGTCCGTTCACTTGAAGTGGAAAAAGATCCATTTAGACCTCAAGAGGAAAGAGAGGTTAGGTTAGGACCTGAAGTTCCTCATCTTAGCACCATAGGAGCACTGTTATATCTTGCAAATGGCACCAGGCCTGATATTGCATTTGCAGTAAATGTTCTAGCTAGACACAGTGCCAATCCAACTCAAAGACATTGGAATGGCGTTAAACATATCCTACGTTACCTCCAAGGAATCGTTGACCTTGGTTTATTTTACCAAAGAAACAGAGATTTAACATTGGTGGGATATTCAGATGCTGGCTATATGTCTGATCCTCATAATGCCAAGTCATAGACTGGTTATGTGTTCCTCTGTGGAGGCACGGCAGTTTTATGAAAGTCAGTAAAACAAAGTATGGTTTCTACTTCCTCAAATCATTCTAAGATTATTGCATTATTTGAAACTGCCAAAGAATGTGTTTGGTTAAGAACTTTGATACATCACATTCAAGATTCATGTGGCTTATCCTCAATTCATGATGCCCCCACTATACTTTATGAGGATAATGCGGCTTGCATTGCACAAATGCATGATGGATTTGTCAAAAGTGACGGAACTAAACATATTTCACCTAAGTTATTTTACCCGCATGAACTCCAAGAAAAATGTGAAATAGATATCCATCAAATTCGCTCTAGTGACAATCTTGCAGATTTGTTCACTAAATCCCTACCTACTTCCACATTTGAAAAACTTGTATATGGAATAGGAATGCGTCGACTTGGACGACTACTTCAATCAAGGGGAGCGAATTAACCATCCCTGAAGAATGGAACCCAGAAGGTTTATGACTGTACTCTTTTTTCCTTTGCCAAGTTTTTTTTTCCCACAGGGTTTTTACTTGCCAAAGGTTTTTAATGAGGCAGCCTACGTGCAATGACTATTAAAATGAGGGGGAGTATTATACGCACTGTACTCATTTTCCCTTCGCCAAGTTTTTGTCCCACTGGGTTTTTCTTGGCAAAGTTTTTTTTTTTTTTAATGAGGTAGTCTAAACAGCGTATAATAAAAGGTGAACATCCAATGGGGAGTGTTATAAATACATTGTATGATGCGGATGTATCACTTTTCACCATTCAATGAATAGTTCTATACATTCCCTCTTTCAATGTATATGATCACCTCCTCCATTAATAGTATACATGAACACATACATTCATGTACAATGTACCTATATTATTCATGTACCCTCTAGCCTATAAATATAGGCTTTTGTAAACTTGTTGATGTGAGTAACAAGGGTTAACATTTGCTCCTCACTTCTCTCTTATCTCTTCCTTTCTCTCATATTATACTTCAAGTTGATTTATGAGTTGATTCCAAATATCACCGTTTACTTTTACAACAATATATATATTCGATCTGGTCCGGTTGGGCAGGCGGACGGTTCCACATCTAGAACTGGGAACCGGACCGGTACCCACCGGTTCCAATTTTATTGGAATCGGGAACCGGACTGGTTCCCTTAGGAACCACCGATCCGGTCCGATTACGGGCGGTTCCCGGTTCTTTTACACACCCCTACCTCATTAGGCCTACTTGTTTCCCTAGGTATGTTCCTGATAGCTTGTTCCTAGCCTTGAACACTCGTTTCAATTTGATTATGTATATCATCTTTTTTTATTAAAAAAAAAAGTAACAGATTATATAATATGACACAAGATACACAATAAGAAAATCAAAACTAGCAACATAATAGATTAGCCATTGTATCAAGCCTCACTTGGCTAGCACATTGGAAAGTCAATGGACAAGTGGCCCTCTCTTATGGAGTAGTAGGGAAATGAAGAATCCCTATTGTATTTCCATCTCAGCAAACAAGGGGAATAATCTTATGGAAGAACTAACCCTGTTCAAACAGTCCAGGTTTTCCTTTCGACGACCAAAAAAATAAACCTTTCAAGTGTTTATCTCCGTTTCTTCTTCATTGTTAAAGAGACGGGTGGAGTAATTACTCTCTTCTTTGCAAAAGCACATGCTCTGCTTTCTAACTAGTCATCGATACCACTATCACCGCCTGGATCTGTAGCAGTTAGGCCAGACTCCTCAGCATCTTTCGCATTTTCTTTTTCCAGACTGCAAGTCAGCATACAATTTCCTTTCCACGGGATCATTCGAAGGTCCAGGTCTCATTTGACATGAAAACTTTGCACCAAGACCGAGTCTATAGGAAGATTTGAATTCGACTTAACAATGCAAACATCTAGGGAAATATTACATGGGAATATTAAGAAGATGGCCGATACTGACCTAGACGGTCAACCCTCGGATTCTGCCTGTATTTGCTCGTCCTTGGAAACTTTGGTCATATTATTGACCCATTGTTCAGCCTAAACATAAGCATGTTACCATCAGTGGCAGAAAATAGGAATCGAATGACAAACCTGAGCTTTATAACGAGTCAAAAGTAAAAAGAGACAACCAACAATCAAAACAAAACCAGAATTATTCACAAGATCTTCCCATTGACGCATTGATGATTCTTCGCAAAATTCTAATGGCCCATTGTAATAAAAAGGTAGAGAATGTTATCTTCTCGGGTCTAACATGGACACAATGAAGTGACCACGTTTGATGATTAATTTTGAACTCCATAATAGCTTTAGTACTGAAAAACCTCTCTAGCAATCACTAAATATTTCATGAACTAATCGCCATAGGAAATTAGGAATTCAACTATATAGTAAACCAAGACTCGCAATGATCTAGTATAGAATTAACAACACTCGAGTTTCATCAACCATGATATATCAAAAGAGCATTACCAGATTCAAAGCCATGTCCTATTTGATAATTTGAGGAACTCCAGATTTTTGTGTTGCTTCTCTGCTCATGATGCTGTCTTTGGCAGCCCGCAACAATGCAAACAAAGAGCTACATTATTCCTTTGGGGGCTCATCCTTCAAAGTCATGTCTCCCATCGCGTGATGATGTCCAGTGGGAATGCCGAAATTAAGACAATCACCAACTGTTGAACACACTCTGAACGCCATCTATTTTATATATACACAACATGTTTTGTCATTAGAAGACGAGATGGGAAGAGCTCTTCAAAACTTAGGCACCAAGAAGAGAGGAGAAATGAGGTGAGATAGCAATTTAAAAAAACAATTTTGTCTAGTGATAGAAAAAAAGGGTAGAGAATAATGCGGTCACTTATCTTAATTGCATTGAGTAATGTCGCGACCGTCCCGGAGCAAGGTCGGAAAAACTGGTTTAGCAGATCATCGAGCGGGAATGTGTGTCACCTCTCGTCGAAGGTTTGCTCAATCTCGCTCAACGTAGGTTCTCCCAAACCCTTACTGCACACGATTAGGAAAGTCATTCATAATGATCTAAAGACGAGATTATATCCTAGAAGTGAGTCACCACTAGCTTATTAGGGCCGGCTAGGAGGCAAGTAGAACTTGGAGGACGTTCTACTTCCTACGAACTAGAAATTCTAAGTATAATGATTTGATTACACTAATTAAGGTTCTATTCACTAAATGTTCATGCATAGTTGTTTGGATTGATTGAGATTATCGCTAAAATGTGAAGTAATCGTCGAACGAAACTAAAGGAAATCAAAAGTAGCAGAAACATGTACAGAAACAAAGTAATAAAAAATATAAGGGAAAGTACGAGAAAAAAAACCCGATACTAATTTGGCGAATAAGAGTACATAGCCTGTTATTGAGCCCAGGCATGATCCCCATCAACTAAAATTGAAACCTCATGTCACTTGAAAGCAATGAAAAAATGGCTAAAAACAAAGTGAGGAAAAGTAACCCGATACAAGTCGGGCAAAGAATACACACTGCCTTACGGACATGAACCCTATGAGCTAATTCTCAATATCAAAATCAGTGACCGGATTTTTTAACGCAAAAGAGAAAGAAAAGGATGACCCAAGACCCCTAAACTTCCGCTTCTTCCTTCAAATCATGCATATTGTACACTAGTCTGAAACTACTGTACGAATGATGTCTTTATAGTTTTGGTAGATTGCATAGCAACCTGCTTTAATTATTAACAATTTGATAAGTAACTTGCTTAAAATACCCCATCTGCATGTATTCATGATTGGAAAGTTAAATGAGCACCAAGATGGATAATTACACTGAACTTTGACAGAATTTTCTTATTTTTCTTTTAACCTGATCAAGTGTTGCAAACTGGGTGAAGAGAGAAATAGAGAAAAAATCGACATGTTTGGGGATCAGTAAGCTTTTTATTTTATTTTTCCCGAAATTCGATTTTGGTCTCCTACCTCCCCTGCAACCCTACCACCTGATCATGTGCTTAGTGGCTGCCAATTGACAAGTTAATTGTAAAAAAACTTTTTGAACCATGCACATGACACACATGTAGGCATCATCCAAATCATGTGTTGCAAATTCTCATCAATCGTTTTGTTTGTGATACTCAACTTTAAGTCGCATGAAGTTATGTACAGTAGGACCGTCAAAAATCAACCATTGTGAAAAATACGAACAGAAGATGTTTGGAAAACTCTAACAATGATGTTATTTATTACATGCCAAAGGATTGGGGTTTACACAGTTATCACCACAAACTCACCGGCATCATAGGGCAAAAGTCACCTATATCACAGAAGACCTTGCAGGAGTTGCAATTTTGACCACAATTTTCTCCCTACCAATTTCTATTGACTACTGTTTTTCCTTCAACGTACCTCATAATGCAATCAACACACTTCAATTCCAGGATGGCTTTTATAGAATATAGCAAAGACTACTTCTCTCAAGCGTTGAACAATACTATGACTGACTTTGTATTATACTGAGCTGATCAAGCACTACCGGTAGTTTAACTCTTTCATAACATCATGACCATACTATTGGACAAAATTCAAAGAATAAGCTACCGTAAGCTGGACAATTGCGTTTCTGCAGCTATACTCAGAGATGTTTATACTTAGACACTAGTTATGCAATGCTCCTCAATGCTACATATAAAGACGATGCAAAGAAATGAGACTCTAGCAGGATTAAACCATAATAACCAGAACTTCCCAGTAGCCATATCTCTAGCAATTTCTAAAGAATAAAGAGAAAATTCCAAGAATCTTCCCAAAGTGGTGCCAATTTCTCAAAGTTCCTCCCTAGAGTGGACTTTGTTTCAAAATACCCCTTTTCACAAGCAACTGTCGGGGTCGTGCGACCCCTGATATCACTTGGGGGGCACAGGCCAACAAGGAGACCTCAAATTGAATATGGGGAAAAATTTATAAAAAAAAATCCTTATTGATCGGCAAGCATATCAATTATTTCTCTATCCCTCTCTTCACCCAGTTTGCAACACTTCAATTTTCTTGATCAAGCATGCATTATCGTTATCATAATTCCTTTGGGAGGAAGGCAGGTTTCAAACAACCCCACTTGCTTTGTTACTGGCAAAACGACAGACAATGAATTGATATAAACCTTCCAGCCCATCACCATGGAACAATCAAGCACAAGCCCTATCGAACAAAGTGCATGGCATCCTTAAGTCAGTGATTGAATTTCACATATTTGCCTAGCATTGGCTTGAAGAGCATTTTGTTGATAGCAAAGACACAAGCATCACCTGAGTATGACTACTCAAAGATCCAAAGTAAATTACGATCCTTTTGACCCGCCTCTTAAATAACACTACTCTAGGTACTCAAAAGCAATACAAGAACAGCCACACAATCTCCACAACTCAACGAAGCAGAACATGCACAACACCAAGAGAGTGATACACACGGTGAGAAACTGAAAGAGCAGGACAGCCTCATAATCTCCACAACTCAAGCTGTTCGATTAGTACACACATTTCAGGGTTTGCAAGGGGAACAAGACAGTGGCTCTTCGGCTGCCCCCAGCCCATAGATTTAATTTACACCTTTTTACGAACGCAAAGACTAGTGGTACTGACAAACCTTGAATAACCTGCTGTATACTCCTCCACATTTACTTTTCAAATCTGTAACCAAGTAAGGTACAACGCAAGAGATTTAGAAAGTGTGACTTTTTTCACAGACCAATTACACTGTATCATTTTCTAACTTTTAATAGTTCTCCAAAAGCAATTACAACAGCAGCTGAACACTGTAGTTTGATGCTATGTACTCATAAATGGGTGTTAAAAAAAAAATATTCTCTTACTCCCATTTCATCAAATTTGTACGACAGTCGCAATACAGCAGACCCAGCTACAGTCAATTCATTCGCCATCAAAATCCTTTAGTTCCTCAAAGTCTCACAAAATCGCATACTAAATGACCAACCCCACAAGTGACAAACGCCCACAATGAACCCATCAATGAAGCACCTTTTTTTTCACCTGCAAAATCCATCACCTTCTCTAGAACAGACAAGGAAACAGCAAAAAGAGAAGACAACGCGATTCAATTCAATTACCTTCGAACCATTCTGGTAAGGGGTCCCCTAGAACCAGCGCTGGAGCTCGAGAACCACGCAAAGGCCCAGCTCGACGGCAAGTACAGACTTGCCGGCGCCGAGGAGCTTCTTGGTGAGGTCACCGGAGCCGGGAACGATCTCGAGGATGACGTCGGGTGGTATTTTACTTTTGGCTCTTCGACTTCAACTCTCTCTTTTTCTTATGGACCAAAACAAAAAAAATTCTATTTTTCTTAAAAGAAAGTCTCTCTTTTAAAAAAAGTTGTAACGCTCATATTTTAATTTTTTACTTTTTTTTGGTCATATGACTTTTTATACTTATTAGTAGAAAATTTGTGGTTTATTGAGATGTGTAAATTAGTAACGGGGTATAAAAATCAGAATTAGAATATTATAAAAGTAAAAGTTTGTCTAAACTTATTATTTTACCACCTACTTGTTGATTTGCTACCTCACTTGAAGTGGGTGATAACTTATTATCTAGGATTTCTGGTATATTCTCTTGATTTAATTTAATTATTTAAAGTTATCGGGATAAGACACCATCAATGCCAAAACCGTTGTACTAACATCTACTTTGACGTCGAATTTAGTTCAAAGATCATTTAAATGACATAACTTTAAAAAAAACGATTATTTAAGCGACTCCCATGACTTTTTTTTTTGGTCGAAGACTTCCATGACTTAGCTTGCTCGAAAGATGTAGGATTATTTTAACAATAGATGGCTCGCTGGAGTCACTTAATAGACTTTTTTTAAAATGGTTTTTGGCACTAAAAAGGGTTATTTATAAAGTTTAGTTACTAAATTGATTGTATATAGATATGGCACTGGACATTTTAATATCGCACGTTGCACATCATATCTTCCAAGCAACACCATTCATACAATTTTCTAAGAATTAGGGTAAAATCAGTCTCGGACATGCCCTCGCGTCAAGTCCATTTTCATAAGGATTGGAGCTACTTTGCTCGATCTCAAAATAGAGCAAAGTCATTGAAGAAGGGAGGTGAATAAAAATATTGCTCACTTCCTCCTCTTTATAGGAGGGGAAGCAAATATATAATTGTCATTTTAAATGAAATTATTTGCGGAGAGATAGAGAGAGATTGCTCCATGACTTTACTTTTTAAGTCTAACATAACAAAAAAAGAATGGTGGCAAAAATTAATATTTTCAATTTGTGATTTTCGCTTGCAAACACGACGGGGGTGTCAAATTTCTAATTTTTGAAAAGCATCGTGGCCAAAATTAGATAATTTCAATATTAACTTTTAAAATACGAAAAAAGTACCAAAAAATACGTATACCTATTACATTAGTGTCAATTCAATTTTAAATATTTTAATTGAGTCAATTTAATCCTAAACATTTTGCGTTTGCACCAATTGAGTCTATCCGGACAATTTAGGCCATAAATTACTAACGTGGACATTGGCTGTCCTACACAACAAGGCGGGTGCTGACGTGAAAACTTTAAATAATTTTTTAGAATTTTCTATTAAATTTTATTTTATTTTTCTTTTCTTTTTTTGCCTTTTTCCATCTAGGTTCACCGGATGGCAAGCCCGAGGTTGCCTTTGCCCGCACCTGCGCCCACCTCCAACTCTCACCCACATATGGGTGAGACTAGGCACCGGCAACCCCTCACCCAGTGGCTAGCGAGCTTTGGCGAACCTACCTGCCATAAAGGAAAACGAAAAGAAAACAAGGAAAAAGAAAAGAAAAGAAAAATTAATAAAGAAATCGAAAAATTATTAAAAATTTTCAGGTCAGTGTTAGTCGTGCCGTGTGAGATGGCTGGCGTCCATGTTAGCAATTTATGGCTTAAATTGACCGGATGGACTCAATTGATATAAATGTAAAAATTTTACGGAAAATTCCAAATAAGGACCTTAAGTGCCCTCATTTTTTCAAATAAGAATTTGAAGTGGTCATATTAGTCGCAAAGAAGGGCCTAACTTCGCTGGCTGAAGGACATTTTCGTCATTTACTTTTTTCTCTCTTTTTTCCTTTTTATATTTTTCTTTTCTTTTCTTTTTCTTTTTCCTCTTCCCTCCGCTGGCCATCGCCGGGCCTCGTTGATGGTTGGCGGAATCATATGAGACACCGACGAGAGTCGCCCTTGTCGGCATCAGGCGAGGGTTGCCCTCACTTGGGCAAGCTAAAGCTTCTCTCGCAGCGTAGGCAACTTTGGCCTAACCCTAGGCTGTCAAGACTAGGCGAGGGCAACCCTTGCCTGACTCCAGCGAGGTGCGATGATGGCCAGAGGGAAGAGGAAAAAAGAAAAAAGAAAATACAAAAAAAGTAAAAGGAAAAGTAAAAAAAATAAAAATATATATATATATATATACTTGAAATTTTTTTGACTATAATGCCCCATTGCTGGAATAGTCATATGTTGGCCTACTGGCCAGAAATCCTTATTTGAGAAAATGATGACACTTAAAGCCTTTATATGGAATTTTCCTAAAATTTTAGGATTAAATTGACATGATGAAAAAGATTTATGATAAAATTAATCAAATCGAAAAATTTATTATTGAATTGACATTAATATAATAGGTTTATTGCTTTTTTTGCACCTTTCCCTTTTAAATATAGCATCTGTATTTCAATTCGAGCCTTTCGCGTGTTTCGAAACCCTAGGTTTCGAGCTTTCGACCCTCTCGATTGGCTATGGCGAAACGCGGGCCTTCTTAGATGGGCGAGGGGTTCTTCTCGGGCTCCGACGGTTCTCGATGGGCGGGCTGACGATCAACCGGAAGCGCGGCGACGAGTTCTCGAGCTTGAGCAGCGGAGGGCGGCCGAAGCTCCACCGCTCGCCGGATTTCCACGCCTCGAAGAGGCCGCGGCGGTTCCCGCCGATGCAGCAATCCCCCGGCCGCGCCGTTCCTTCGAAGAGCGCCGTCTCCAGGATCTCCAGATACCCGGAAGCCACGAGCGAGCTGCGCCGCGAGGTCCATGCCCCGGTGAGGGCGAGCAAATTCGGGACGTCCGCGTCTGTGTCGGGTAGGATTTCTTTCGGTAACGAGGAATACGGTGGTAGCGATATCATGGGTAATAGGTTGACTAGCAAGTACAATAGGGCGAAGGCGAGCGCGTTGCGCGCGTTGAGATACTTGACAAGAGAGAAGGAAGTGATTGACTTGGTGGAGGAGGAACCTAGGGAGGTGATCGCGTCCCCGGATTCGAGTGTGGAGGAAATAGACGGCTTAGGAGATGGAAGAGAGAGGTCTGTTGTGTCGGGTAGTAGGCGAAAGGACGAAAATCGTGCCGCGGGATATGCGCAGGAATCCGTCGTGTCGGAGCTGAGTAATGGGAATGTGGGGATGGAGACTGCAGAGAAGATGCTGGACATGTTGTCCTTAAATCCCGACGATCTCGAGGTTCTGAGCAAGTCTGCCTACCAGAAGTTGCTTGAAGACGCGAGGAGGCGGGATGCTAAACTTGGTAATTTGGATTTCGAGATAAAATTACACGAGGAGAAAAGGTCCTTGCTTCAAGAGTTGCGTCCAGCCAAAAAATCCGATGAGGTAATTTCCTTCAATGATGTTTGTCCTTTTTTTGGTGATAGGTGAGTTATATTTTTGGTTTTGATATTAGAATGTACATGATACTTGGCAAGTTTAGGCTTAGATTACCTCTAGCTTCTTATGGTCTTCGTGTTTTGATTTCAGAGAGTACCTATTGAGCCTTTCATTCCTCTTACGGATGAGGAGGAGGCAGAGGTGCAGCGTGCACTTTCTGGCAACCGGTATGAGTAGAGACAGAATGTTTGCTCTAGATGGTTGGCAATATAGTTCATATGATAATGTCAAGATTGGCATGTGCAGGAGGAGGGTTCTTGTGAATCATGAGAACTCTGGCATTGAGATCACAGGAGAAACTTTGTTGTGCCTTAGACCTGGTGCCTGGTTAAATGATGAGGTAATTTCTCATTTACCTGCATTCTCTTTTTGATAGAATTTACAATTATACTCTATAAGAAGTAAAGCTTATTCTAGTCAAGGTTTGTGATGCTTTGGAAGAAGGTTGACCTTAAATTGTGTCATCAGACTTCACCCATTGATGACTGAATGCTTTGTTGGAATGTACCAAGCTCTTCATTTGTTCTTACATCCTTCCTTCACAGGTCATAAACTTGTATCTTGAGTTATTGAAGGAAAGGGAGAAAAGAAATCCACAGAAGTTCTTGAAGTGTCATTTTTTCAACACATTTTTCTACAAGAAGGTTCATTCCTGACCGTTACTATTTAATTCTGTCTGAACTAGCTAAGTTTCTTCTTTAGTCTTGGTCCTGATTTCTCCCCTTATCATCTCTCAGCTGTCATTGTGTGCTGTATGTACATCAATAGGGTTCGGCTTTAGGATTTTGTTGGGTTCTTAGTTAAGAGGTTTCTGGGGCAGAATTAAGTATATCAATGGATGTTTAAACTTTAGTTTTTCCCAAAAAATTATGTTGCGCCCAAAGGCCAAAAGACACTTGTTGTGTTGGTTCTAGAGAAACCCGCATTTTCTGCTATCCAATCATACAGTTTCTCCTTACGTTTCCGATAATGATTATTCGCATTTCCAGTCATCTTTATCATCATGGATTCGCAGATTGCTCTTCGCGTATAGAATTCTGGTTCATTGACTGGAAAAGCTTGTCAATGCTTTGGGTTTTATTGACAGATTTTTAATTTACATGTTGAGTTCCAGTTAACAAGTGGCAGGAGCGGGTATGACTATAACGCTGTCAGAAGGTGGACTACCCAGAAAAAGTTGGGTTATAGCCTAATCGACTGCGATAAAGTAAAACACTGCTGCACTTAACTAATGTCTTTTTTAAGCACTTTACTAATTTTTAGCTTTTGCCTTTTGTACTCTTGATGGATCATCGTTAATTTTCCCTTCTGTTTTAGATATTTGTGCCCATCCACCAAGAGATACATTGGTGTCTAGCCATCATTAACAAGAAAGATGAGAAATTTCAATATTTGGATTCTCTTGGAGGAAGGGATTCTCGAGTGCTGAGAGCGCTGGTATGCTTTGTGTCTATTGCGATTTGATTTTATTTTGAGCTGTTTGCATTATTTTGAAGAGAGAGCGACGGGGAGGAAAGAAGGGGTGAGAGAGATAGAGGAGAAAAGAGGGTTGGGGGGAAGGTGAGAGGTTGGGACAGGGAAAATGATGAAGAGCCCACTTTTTTTTGCCATGTTTTTGCCAATTGTAGCTTACAGTAATCTTAATTAATGCCTCAGGCCAGATACATTGTGGATGAAGTGAAGGAAAAGTGCGGAAAAGACATAGACGTAGGCTTGTGGGAGCAAGAATATGTCTCAGACTTGCCTGCACAGGAAAATGGGTGCGTACTCATTTTATTTCTTTATTCAGCCTATAAGTAAACTTTGTACTCCATTTGTTTTCCTCTAGCATCATTTTTTTGATTTTCATGTAGTTACTGTTAGGAGAAGTAACAGCATTGGGGATGTAGAACAGCAAAAAGAGCCAAAAGCAATGCTAGAATTGAGAAGTGTTGAAGTTGGAACAGAAAATGAAAAGTCACTTGAAAACCTATATATACTGTGGTTACATATGTAAGATGATCTCAACCCACCCTTAATTAACTGTAAGCAAACTCTATTCTCAACCGTTCAATGTCATTAAAAGTCACCTTACTAATACAAACCACTTATTAATCCTAATAACACATGGAAAGAGTAAATATAGAGGAACATTGCTTAAAGTACTAAAAATAATTTTGCTCTTGCTTCAAGAAAGTCTATAGATAACAAATTGTATATGTAATGGATGAATTAAAATGATGGCTGAGATAACCAACGTTTCTGGAAAGTGGAGGCAGAGGAGTGAGGACTTCCCGATTAATTGGTTTTTTTGATGTATTGTTAGCATTCCCATGTGGTGTATTGTTAGCTTCTGAACATTGTCTGAAATGCAAGGCATATATTCAAATATGTATAATTCATTTTTATTCAAGATTTTAGGAGTATAAACTAAAAGTCTCAGTCAGATTGAGTGTTCTGCAGATCTTATTATGAGCATTGAGTGTTGGAAATGACCTTTACAAGCCGAAAGACGACCTTAGGTAGTTTGTAATCTTTGATGAACTGGTTTCTCAGTTGCTTTTGCTTGCTTTGCTGAAATCTTTAATCTGGAGCAAATTGTTTAGGTTTCCTTTTCATTGTGTTGGAGGAGGACTTACTTTTACTAATTCACCTATCTTCTACAAACAGGTTTGACTGCGGAATGTTTATGATCAAGTATGCTGATTTCTATAGCAGAGGGTTTGGGCTTTGTTTCAACCAGGTGAGGGATGTAAAGTTGGGAATGGATAAGTTATACATCTATGAATGCATGCTTCTCCTTTGGGCATCTTGAGTCATTTTTCTGTCATGCACTGTTTATCTTTTGAGGATCTGTAATTTTGCTTATATATGCCTGTCAGTGTTCGCACAAACCTTAATGGAGGAGATAAGTCGTATGCTTATTATACTATTGTTTATGTACCTTATCGACAACTCCTTAGATCAGATAATGCCACCTATGCTTGAGGCAAGATCGTATAGGCTAGGCCATATGGGATGGATTGCTGGAGGTTCAAGTACAGACTAGCATATAAAGTGAGTGTAGCTGATAGATTTAAGTGTTATGGAGATGGAGCGAAATGAGTAGAAGGCTTTGATGGTGGAGGTTACCATCCTCACCGTTTTGTGTACTTTATTTAGTATTTAGGGCTTTAATTGAATGACTTGATATTTTATTTCCACTCATGGTTTTTATGTTCTTGAGAAGACGAATGGAGGCTTGGATTGGCTCCTCTTTTTACTCTCCTAGCTTACTTTCTGTTTCTAGTGGCCTCTAAAATACAACTTGGTGATTTTAACACATCATGGTCATATGGATACCGTTTATCCATATCTTCAGTGGTTCTCCTGCTTAGATATTTGAACGATACTTGAAGGAATTTTTTACCTTGTGTATTGTATTGAACTCTCCGTGTCACAGGATCATATGCCCTATTTTCGGCGGAGAACAGCAAAGGAGATTTTGAGACTAAGAGCTGATTGAATGGTGTTGCAAACGCATTCTTTCAGTGTAAACCATGCTTTAACAGCAATATTGACTGCATCAACTTCAAGGAATAGTATGTATGAAAAATTCCACCGGGCTTTTGCCCAGGGCTTTCGACACTGAAAGAGGGGAGGTTGTATATACATAGAATGGAGCACTGCTTCACGGACAATGAGTTGCAGCGTGCAAAGGAGGTCGATAGGCATCTCAGCTTTGAACTGCCCCTCGTTTCATCTTGTGATAATCCTCGGTTTTTTATTCTTCTTCTTCTTCCTCTCTTTTCTCGTTTGCCTGGTAAATGGGTATCATTTTGTGCTTGTTCTTGTCCTTTTTTTTGTTTTTTTTGTAGATTTGTATCCGTGGAAGAGTAGAAAGGTATCATTTTGAGTCGAGATTGAATTGGAAGGAAGAGCTGCTCATTATATAAAAGTTCCAGCTGTGATATACGTGCAGCCAAATTCGTCTTGCATTTAAATACGTCGTGACCATTGAAGATGTAAAAAGCATGTTTCAATGTAGTCTATGTTTCAGATTAGGTTATATACAAAAGATTTGCGAATTGCATTGCGTTTTCTAATGTTATAGAAACTGTTCAATTTAATAAAATACATAGAAGGACTAATATTTTGATATACACTATCGAGATTAGTAATGATACAAAGAAAAATTTCCTTCGGCCGAAGTAGGAAAGAAAATGATGGGCTTAATTCAGTCACATAAATTCGGCGTGTCACGAATAGGGCAATGGTTACAAATTCATATTTATTTTCAAATTTACGTAGTTCAGTTATGCGTGTTACTGAAAATTTGAAATGTGGGTCATAAATGGGTTCTTAGATAAAGGCCAAGAAAAGATGGGTTTTAGTGGATCTATTATAAATTCACTTTTAACCTAGTTAAGGTAAAGAAAACGTTCTTTGCTATGATCCAATCACCCGATGGAACCTGGTGAGCGGCTTCCTACCCAAATCCATCACGGCCTCTATCGACGCCCCGATCTCCTCATCCTCGAAGGCACTAAAAAAAATGAAGGGTCTATTTGGTTCGGCTTTTTGGGGAATGCATTTGGCAAAATGCAAATGCCTTTAAGCTAAAAGGGTTTTTCAAAATGCAAGTAGTATTTGATAATGTGTATTTTAAATTCACATTTGAAAGCAACTTTGGCCTAAATACTGTTTGGTAAAAATTATTTGTAAAAGACTTTTGTTGATATGAAAAAAAATAAAAAGGCTGGCCAACCGGCCACCACCGTCAGCCAGATCTGGTTGCCGGCCAACCGCCGACGGCCAGATCTAGTTGCCGCCCAGCCTCGCTTGACCTCAGGTGAGGCGACCTGAGGTCTCGCGACCTCAAGCCACCTCACCGGGGTCGCGCGACCTCGACGACCACCTCCTGGGGTCGTGCGACCCAGGCGACGCCTGAGGTCCGGCGACCCCAGGCGGTTTCGCTGGGGTTGCGCGACTTTGGCGGCCACCGCCTGGGGTGGCGCGACCTCAGGCGGTGGTCGCCTGGGGGTCGCGCGTCCCCGGCGACCGCCGCCTGGGGTAGCCGGACCTTAGACGTTGCTTGGGTCGCGTGACCTAGGCAACGTTTTTCTGGGTTGCACGACCCAGGCGACGCCTGAGGTCCGGCAACGGTCGCCGGGGTCACGCGACCCCTAGGCAGCGGTCGCCAGGGCACTAGCCCTCAAGCAGCGGTCGCCGGCCGCCGAACCAGCTACTTGAGAAGAGGATGAACAGTGACAATGAACAATACCCGAGTTGCATTCCAAAAATGCAACTTCCCAAGACTCCTCATGGACTCCATTTAGCCAAAGGCCCTTGGAAAGCTTTGGAGATGCAATTGCATCTCCTCAAAGCTTGCCAAAAAATTTGCCAAACAACTTTGTATTTGCTCAAGGGACTTTAGACTCTCAAAGCAGCATTTAAATGCTGAACCAAACGGGCCCAAAATCTCCAGCTCCAAGTCCACCACTGACCGCGATGTTGTAGCCGCACTCGACGATGGATTTGACGCCGACCAATTTCCTCCGAACAGCCAGTCCGATGGTTGCTGGATTCCGGGGACCGAACTAACGGGGCCTGTGATTTGGACGATGCGATCCCTCTACGCCCACGACCCATTCGACGGAACGACAAAGAGACCACAGAGATCAAACTCGAGCCCCTGAGGTATGTGAGGGTGGAGGTGGGGATCTGGTTTAGCCAAGTTCCATGAGGTCTTGAGACCAATGAGCAGAAAATCTGAGCACAACGCTCTCATCCTTGCTCAAGCACTAAACTTTGCCGTGGTCTGCGATCTGGGTCTCACTTGTTGGTGAAGTCCTAAGACACATTTTGTCTCTTCAACTTGTCACCTGGTTCCATTATGCTCCTCTCGTTTGATTTCTGGCATAATTTGTCTCAATCACCCCATAGCTTCATGCTAATTGAAACTAGAATGAGAAAAAAAGTGTCGGGCAAGTTGATGCAAATCACAATTTCTGAGGGACAAAATGTAACTAAATACAAAATTAAGGAGGTAATATGTTATCTAGTATCTATCAAATAGAAAGCTAACAGTTGTACTCTGGCCATCGTAGCTGGCGATGCTCGGAAGCGAATCACTTCACAAGAGCGAGAGCATTGCTCGTAACCCTGACAAGATTCACCATCCTTCGCCTCACTACCCCCATCCATAACCTAGCCCCCTAACTTGTCCACGCAAGTGTTCTTGTGACTCACCCACGGAGTTGCGCATTCTTCAGATTGAACAATTTAAGGAGAAAAAATTACTAAGAATCGGAGAAGGATCAGGATTAGATTTTGACATATAGAAAGCAAAGACTTCACAGTCACAATATAAACAACTACAATTCCTGGAATGTGATAAAATGTCAGGAAATATATTTCGTTTCGTCAGAGCATAACCTCTTAAGTTTCACTATATAAAACCTTTTTTTTCGCCAACAAAGGCCTGTAATATGTTGCTCATCCAATATATTTTCTATTTTTCCCTTTTTTCTCTCTTTCCTTTTTTTCTTGTTTCATCTTCTTCGTGCTTGTTCCGGGCATGACAACACCACAGCCGCTGTCCGCCTGATGCCGCCATTGTCGCCTTCATGCCTGGTAGCGCCTCCACGACCTCGTGCCTAGTGCCGTCACCGCTGTTGATGACTTACTTTCTCTCTCTATGGCCTTCAAAAGAGGTCCTAGAACCTCAGATGAGGTGCGACCTCCGATTTGAGCTGCAGACACCGCAAGGAGATGGTGGTTGCGCGGGATGTGGACTAATGATGTAAAGGAAAGGACGGGGGGGGGGGGGGGCGCGGTGTTGGCGGGTTCCATGTCGACTAATGATATCCGATATTTCAACAGGGACACTATATTGGGCCAAATCTAGCTATATCTTAAAAGTCGAGGTACTTGATTGAATGAAATAAAAATTTCGGTACTCTGTTGAACATTGCGTAAAAATTCAGGTGCTTGCAACATCGTCATTCGTCACCATTTTCTTTGATTTTGGTTTTATAATGATGAACATACAAAACCTGGTATGTTGCAATTGATCTCTATCTAAGTTCTTCGATGGACTTGCACCATATTGTGGGAGTAGAACTCTATAGTTAGGCTCCGTTTGTTTCGCGGAAATAAATAATTTAAAAAATATTTTCCTAAAAAAACGCTTGTATCGTTTACAAAAATGAATAAAAGAAAGATATTTTCGCCGTCAACGACAATGTTTAGACATAAATAGCTCTCGACGATAAAGACTTTTCTTATTAACTAATTATTTTACGCGATACAAACAATCATTTTTCAGAAGATATTTTCCAAGTCATTTATTTTCCGAGTAACGAACAAAACCACGCTACATTTCCTTCTCGAAACAAGTAAAGATATATCAACGGTTGGAAATGGGTACTGATTATAGGGCGCGTGCGTCTAAATAGGTCGGATGCCGGATCAAAACTCTTTTCTGTTTTTGGGCCAGCTCTTCAGAGCAAACTTAGAACGTTTGTTTTTGAACCCCCAGTAACTTCTACTATATTCCTGCTCTCTCTGCTGCCAGTAGAATTCCACAAGAGGCACAACGTCTTTCAAACAATCTATCCCATTCACGGAGACTACAGGGGAGAAATGTAAGCAAACATAGATGGAATATAGCTAAGCTCCAGACCCAAATTTCCATTACTCAACAGAAAGAATACCTGCATAGATAGACTAGGCAAAATAAATGGCGGGAACACTCGACATTTTAACATGCGTATGAATTCAGCAATTACCCAATTTCACAATCCCTTCTGTAACTAGGGCGCCTTGTACTTCAACATCATGTAGTTAAGAGTCAGTTTCGGTTGTTTTTCTACAATCCCCTCTTCACAAATGTCAAGTAGTATTGAAATCTGTTTCCTCCATATGAATTTATGTCCTATGTTTGCCAAAATTGCTTCAAAGAAAACTAATTTCTCTGATTGACAGTCGAGGATCACCAAATTGATACAGAGAGTCGAGCACTGTAAACCAAGAATCTTCAAGTGAAGATCATCAACAAGTCTATTGTACAGCTTACTCGCAAAGCAAAGTGCTGGCTTCTTGCTGTTTGTAATGCCTGTTAAGCCATACTCAGACGACGACATGCTACTTGGCACACACAAGGAAAGCCGAACTTGCTTGTTTAACCCAAATCATTAGCAAATTGGCATCACACCCTTATGAAGTTCTCTTGGGTGGAGACATGTTGCTAATGAGTGATACCGTCGTTTTGACAGTAAACACCTGGACCAGCAGGCCTGCGAAATTTGAGACAAACATTTAGTGAGTACAATGCCATATATTCGCCAACTTGGATCAGATGAAGAGGCAAAGGAAAACGCAGCTCACCAAGAAGAACACTTGTAGCTTCAAGAAATTCAAACTTCCTGACTTTGACATGGACATTAAGGATGTCCTACATGGGAATGGAGCCATGAGAACGAATATTACAGGCATCCATTAATTGTATCTACAGGACAGCATCATGAGTATAGACATAAATTGAACAAATGCACCATTCAACTTCCATTTTTTGGCTTAACCAATTGCAAGATTCCTATGGATGGAAACCGAGATAATGCAAAGAAAAAAGCAATGTATACAATTCACACAATACATCTAGCACAAATACGAGAGTTTTTCTGGTAGTATCAAAGAACACCTAGATCTAACAGCTTTTCTCGTGCGCACAGATAGAAGATTATCATTTCCACAAGCTAAACTTTAAAGCATATCCAAAGTTTTGGGGGGTGGGGGGACGACCACCACCGCCAGCCACCACTTTGGTCCGTCTCTGTGCATCTCCCAAATATATGCACCATCTAACAGAAACAACAGAGCATCCAGAAGGTACTTTTCTTTGTCCCTCATGAGTTCTTAACCCAGCTTTTCTAATTTTCTGTTCTTAATTTCATTGGTTTCCCCTGTCTACTCTTTTGCTGTTCTATTTTTCTTTCTAGGACCGTTTCTCTCTTATAATTTGACGTTAAGAGCTTACAACTGGCTTTTTTCCCTTCTCCATGGAAAGCAACCGGAAGGTTTAAAAGAAGTGAGGCAGGGAGAAAAGCAACAGGAAGAATTTGTTGATAATTTATTGGAGCTATGAAAGGAGAAAATGCCTTACCTCCAATTTCAAATCACCCTTGACAAGACAGGCAATAGATAAAAGTATCACTGCAGCTGCTGCAACTATGTAAAATCTTAAGAAATTTACCCGACTTCGTCTTCTACCTTTTCAAACACAAAAGGATTATTTGTCAGCATTTGAAGCTAAGGTATGTTTCAACCCAAAAAAAAAAAAAAAAGCTAAGGTATGTTGCATCTTCAAAAGAAGTAGAGAGGAGAACTACCTAATTCTCCAACAATTATTGATAGAAAGGCTGTGGCGAGAGATGACATAGCGAGTGGACTAGGGACATTCCCCTTTGAAATTGATAGAGCTAGACACACTGCCCTAATTAATTGGACAACAGCCTGCACACAAAGAGACGAAGTTTTCTAGCCGCATTCTAATTTCTGATGGCAAAGTAAATATCCAAAAAAATCTTCATGAATGAAAATTGGAGAAAAGACAGATATGTAAGCAGGAGCTACCACAATGATCTAATGAAAACAACATTCAATCCATCATGAGCAAAAATACCACAAAATTAAAGATAAAAAGCTTAAAACATAACATCTTTCTACTATACTTGCAGTCATGCTTTTACTTTAACTGTTGTCAGAAAGGAACTAAGGAAGTAAATTCTAACCCAGTAAGATCTGAACTTGTCTATCGATTAAAATCATGGGTAAAATGAGGTACAACTAGTGAATTAATATTTTGTTTATAAATCTAATATATAGCTATTATCTATTTTCAGTATATAAATATGGGTTTTTGTTGATTTTGACGTTTGTGGCATAGATGAAATTAGGAATGATTGAACTCCTTTTCATATTTCTAGGTGGTCGGTAAATGAGTCCAATAAATATAAACTAGATTCATATTTGATGCCGAAATAGAGAATTTGTATCTAATTTGCTGTAAATACTTTACTACTGTATTAACACTATGAAAATGATTTCTTATTTTCGTGATAGTATGTGGCTGTCATCAATTTCGTACGTATAATTGTTTTGCCGAATTAGATTAATATAATTTGCAGAAGTTAATATAAAAGGAACGAGAGGTCACGAGAGCACTTGAAGAGGCAAGAAGCATCTGAAAGTGTGCACTAAAACAAATTGCATTCTATTTATGATTGAACTTAAACATATTGCACAACAAGTTGAGTCTGTGGTAGGAGATTCTGTTTTTAGCTCTTTATGAAACTTATATTTAATGGTACACAACCCATTTCCATTATATAGATCAGTTCTATAAGTTTAGAAATCTTCTGTTGTTTAGAATAATCATCTTTAAGTAGTACAAACCATGTCGATAAGCCCCGTGCAATGCAGGGGATAACTAGTAATTAGTATGCAGATAAGGAAAACATGTCTACAAGATAGGCAACCAAGGCACAAGAGAGGGGCAATCGCAAAGCCAATAGACAATAGCAATTTACCTGAATTGAGATTGATGTTTGTAACTGAGACCTCCCTTGGGCTACTTTTTGATATCCTGATCAAAAGTTACGAATGTGCAAACAGTAAACCGAACATCCAAATGGCAGGAACGCAAAAACAAAGGAACAAGCATTCAGAAAAACAAAAAATTACTAATTGATAGGCACGAGAATAACCAAATGAAAAGCAGACAGCAAATATGGATGGACGGGAGCTCACGGGAGTCAACAGTCATGCGGTAGGAGAAATCCGAACCATCCGTTCCACTTGGCCGGCCCGTCAAAGACCTCCTCTGCTGCATTTTGATTCTTTACCTCCCTATCAGCCCTTGAAGGCGTCGTTAGCCTTCTCCACAAGCTGCAACATGTTTCAAAACAGAAGTTATTACTGCAAAGTTTGTGATTTTTTCCCATTTTGACATCCATCTGGGATCATTACAATATGCTAGGAAGGCCCTTTCCAAAGCCCAAGCGCGCCATGCCCAGTGCAAATTAGAATTGGGAAAATAAGCAGATACTTTCTGCAGGCTATGCAGAAAAGAGGACAGCAATTGACCAAAACGCAGTAGGTCCTATGATGAAATACATTTTGCTCTGTCTGTGCTCAAAAGTCCTTCCATCACTGAAACTTAAAAACCCTCGACGGCTTAGGCTAAAGGGCACATTCTAAAGCAGACGCATCTTTTCACAGTATCATATCTGGGATAGTCTGAAAGAAGAAAAACATGGAAATCTCCCCAATGCCCAGAACGCACAACACAGGGAGAAAGGCAACGAAGCAATCCAGCGCCAAAAGCAATCAGTATAATACAGATCGAAAAGGAGAGGAAAGGGAAACTAAAGGACACAACAAAAACGACCCGAAGAAGATGGGAAAGTCAGCGAACCAATCTACCATTTTCACTATCATGAAATCAACACATCAGAGCACAGTGTAATGAAGCCTAAAAACAGGATTACCCAGAATTCTCGGCTGTCGCGCGGACAGTTTCGAGCTATAGCAGTAGCACCCAGAAACGCAGTTCTACGCATGGAGCAAATGACAATTTTGATCACATATGAATGACCGAAGGGAAAATTTATTCTTTTTTTTATTTTTTTGCTTATGTCTTTGTTTTATATCTATATTTTTAATATATATAAAAGGACTAGCATATTTGCCCGTCTTTTACGAAAGATGATTTTCTCACAAATATTTATATTCAATTTGACTCTATCACTTTGGTCATTGTGTTTTGAGTAATTGTTATCCTTTCACTAATATTAGCTCTAATATTATATTTTCTACATATTTTATTCGATATAATTGAAATAATTTACTCTCTTTGGTGTATTATATTGCAAGCGACAATAGAATTAATTTTTTCTAAAATTATATTACATCACATCTTGTGCATAATAGAATTAATTTTTCATGTAATACTAAAATAATGACTTTCTCATTCTCTTAGAGTTAATTTTATTACTTGTTATTTTAGATATCAGTAAAGAAATGTAATATCTATAACTATGTTAACCAATTTAAAAAAAATTCTTCATAATTTTCTTTAAAAAAAAATTCTCGTTTATATAGGTTAATTTTACAGTTTATTGCCAAAAGATTTTCCTCTAAACTTTCATTTTTTCTTGGAAAAACTATCGAGTTTTTGTTTGGAAAAGAAAAGACTCCCTTCATTAAAAAATGATGCCTTTAACATGAATAAGTCACTTTTAGTATATAAATTAGATATTTATGTCATAATCCATTCCTTTTCTTTTTTTTTTTAACCTGCCAACATCCAAACAATGCTATAACTCAATTCCTTTATTTCCTTTCTCGTATTTTTCTCATAATTATTTAAAATTATATGATAATTTACGTGTCAATATATACATTTTTTTTTTGCAAAAACTTTAAGTGTTTTTAAAAATGCATAAATCACAAGATTTTAATTAAATAAAATATAAAAGCAAAATTCAATCCAGACAAATCATAAATAAATAGAATAAGAATGGGAGCTCGGCGGGACCATTAAGCTCGCCCAGGCCAACAAGCTCAAAACATAATTTTCATGGCTAGACTTGTTCAGACTCAATTTGACTGGAAAATCCAAAAGTGATTTTTTAAGTTCTGTCAAATATACAATTTTAATTATGAAAAAGTTACTTTTAATTCTACATATTCATAGATGTAGCTTTCAAAAGATTTCGCGTGTTTCATATTAAATAAGAGTAAAAAAATGTGCTCTTTAAAATTCACAAAATGAAAAATAAGTAATAAACAATTTCAAATTCAGTATTTTTTTTTGGGCCTCGTTCGATCAAGCCCCCCCTGTTGATCGGGAAGATATTTAGGTATATCTAGTTACTGGATGACGTGTTGGATAAAATCAAGAGTGTCAAAAAAGGTTGTGATTTGCATAATTTGAATTTAGAGAGATTGTCTTTCGTAAAAATATTTCTTCAAAAATGTTAAAAAAAAGAAAAGTCATTCAGTATTGTCTCCGCGTTCTCACGTTTTAAACAATAGCATTAGGATAATCTCGGATATTTTCATTTTTATGTATTATAAATAAGTAAATACTAATAGAAGTAAACTTATATAGAATGTCCAGATATTAATGTAGGAAAATACAAAAATGACTTGGTAGCATTGAAAGAATGCAAACTGCCTCGCCCCGCACGGGGTGTAGAGCGGGCCACGGTGGCCCCAATTGGGCGGATTAGAGTGGATTTTTGCTCTCTTTTCTTCTCAAAAAACCTTTAAATTCTTCTCCAATTAGGCTCCGTTTGTTTTCCGGAAGATAAATGATTTGGAAAATATTTTCTTAAAAATGATTGCTTGTACCGCTTGAAATAATTTGTCGACGGAAAAGGTACTCATTGTCGACAACAAATTAGGTTTAAACATTTTCGTGAAAAATGAAAAAAAAAATTTCGTTTATTTATTTTTGTAAGCAATTTTCTGGTGGAAATTGACTGGTACGACTAACATTGGCATTTCGCGCAAAATTTTATGATTATATTGGCAAAATCAGAAAGCTTAAGACTAAATTGATAACCGTACAATAAGTTGAGGACTTAATTGGTAATTATTCCCACTTTTTTTTATCCGTGCATTTTATGACCACCCTGCCTTTTCTCATTTCCCCCATTTCTCAAACAAAGCCTTGAAAAATAAGAATTCATTCATGATGGCTTTTACTTTGACCTTTATTTTAAAAATCTTGCAATGGACCTATTTTTAATTTATTTTTACCTAAAGTACCTGAAAATTTCATTATGTTTAAATGTTGATGAGTAAATTCAGATATTAAGGCGTTGATTTGGATACAATATTTCATAGTGTATTAGGATTTGATTAATATTTTAGAATTTTGACGGGAATGTAGAAAACAAGGAAATATAAAAAGATATACCCGAGTTCTCATCTCATGACCTAAATCATACGTTTATTCTTAAAACTGTAAGGTGCATACCACCCTTATAACTATCTTCCTTAAGAGCAGCATTAGTTTCAACAAAATTGACTTAATTACACATGCAAGTACAAATTTTAACATAAATTCAACTAACTGAGAAATTAGAAGGCTACCATGCCTAGACTACACTCAATCACCGAGAAGCAAGAAGATCACTATAGCATTGAACTTAGCAATTTCATTTACTTGTTGGCTTGATTGGAATAACTGAACCTCAATCTACTTGAGTGCTCGATTCTTGAGAGCTTTTGGGTGAAGAGGATTGAGAGAAAAATGGATTGCAAGGTGAGATATGGGGTTCGGCCAGAGGGAGAGGGAGAGAAAATTGGCGCTCAAATCTTCTTAAAAGCTTTTGGGCTTAATATTGCATGTTAATTGCCAATTGTGATAACCTCAATGACACTTGTCATTTGGTGTCAAAGCCTTGAACACTTATCTTACCTATCCAGACAATTGCTTCTTGCATGTGAGAGTTGAGGCGTCAAGTTTAGTGGACATATGTCTATTTTCATGCAAAATTGCATTCAAATTTTCGAAATTAGAAAAATTGAAATACCAAACATGGCTCTAAGATATTTGGTCATGGTGAGGACCAGGTGTGTAGTTCCACAAATCACATAAGTGAACATTTTATTAATGTCGCATAGCTAGAATTAACATGTACAATGTATCTCGATTTACTAAAGTCATGAAATCATTGGCGACAATACCGAATGACAAGTTTAATTCTTATGATCACTAGACGAAAGATTGAAAGATTGTCCGATCTCAATATGTGACCTAGTATTACCATTTAGTAACTAGTGTCACCTACCCTCCAACCGTGTTTGTTCCAATAGTAATTCACAAGCTCATTTCATGTTACTCATACCCCGAGCATAAACGATTCCATTCAAACTTTGTACTCAACAATATTGAGCTATAAGCCTAATTATTATTATCAGATAAGCAAAACTCTAGATGTCACATTTTTTTTTTGGTAAGGTAAGAAGTATATTAACTTTTCAATGCGCAACATACAGAGAGTGTAGCCGAACACAAAAACCTCGTACCTGAGGTGACACATAGGGGTGTCCCGACGGGTGCAAAGGTGTTGCGACTAAACAAAGCAGGATAGCAACAAGTGCGCAACAAAAACAAAGGCCAAAACACCGGCCAGCAGAAAAACGAAAGCTAAATACAAGGCATCATTAGGAGATCACTCAAAGATAAAGGGCAAGATGCCGCAATTAACTTGGATCCTTCTATTACGGGGAATGTCTTCAACAGGCTTGAAGGAGAGACCTTTATCCCTTACAACCTTAGCAAGGTGGTTGCGAAGAGCCGGCAGAAAAAGGGTTTGATTCCTGAATAGGATATGATTCTGTTCCGTCTAGATGATATGGCACAGCGCATCAAGAGAAAAATGAGCAATGCGCTGGGGAAAGTTGTGACCACCAATGAAGCGGATGGCCCAACGGAGATTTTCTTGCCACGTATCATTTTGCCAAGAAAGGTTACACTTAGCTGCCCAGAAACGCGCAAGGGTACCCGTGATAGCGCACCCCAAGAACAAATGGTCAATAGAGTCTGGCCTACGTTGACAATAAGAACATGCACCTTCCGAGATTCTGTGGTAACTCAACAATAAAACCTGCGTTGGGAGCCTATTGAGAGAGATAAGCCACATCAAGAAACCATGTCTCGGTGCAATGCTGCAGTCCCAAATGAACGAGTTCCAGGTCACGATCTGTCCCTA
The DNA here is from genome assembly GCF_021117445.2 of Syzygium oleosum. Classification (NCBI taxonomy): domain Eukaryota; kingdom Viridiplantae; phylum Streptophyta; class Magnoliopsida; order Myrtales; family Myrtaceae; genus Syzygium; species Syzygium oleosum. The sequence goes on along the minus strand of NW_026607520.1, from coordinate 2,048,047 downwards.
TTTCTGATTAGTTCCCAAGCCGAGGCAGTGGAAAAAATGCCCGAAGAATGTCCTTGCCAAACTACCCGGTCACACCTCTCCCTGTCAAGAGCAAGGATAACTTCCGTCCAGGAGTTGATAGTTTCAAGTACATTTGACAGTTGCCAGTCCGAGGAATAGAAGTCCCGTACTGAAGCCCTTCTCGGGATACCAGAACGGTAGATGTCCCTATCGGTGAATAGCTTATAAAGGGGGCCTTTGTGGTGCCAAAAATCAAACTAGAATGAAGTGCAAACTCCATTACCAATCCGCCATTTAAATTACAACTAAAATTCCTGGCGGATGTCAAGAATTTTTTTCCATGCCCAAGAGCAGAAAGTTGGCTTGGAAGCAACCCAAAAAATTTTAATTTTCAGAAAGGTGGAGTGTATCCACTTGCACCATAAAGACTCCTTATCCATGAAGAGCACCCATATATGCTTGAGCATTGCTGCACGATTACAATCAATGAGTCTACGAATACCCAAGCCACCTTCTTCTTTCGGGAGGTAAACAACACTCCAAGAGACTTTGGCACCTCCAACACCCAAAACCAGTCCTTTCTAGAGAAATTGTCTGAGAATCAACTCAATCCTCGATAATACAAACAGAGGGAGAGTGAAGACACTAGCCCAGAACACATGTATGGCATGGAGGACCGACTTAATAAGTTGTAGACGGCCAGCAAAAGATAAACACGAAGAGTGTGCTCTAGCGGTAATGGAGTTCACAAGAGAGCTACAGTCATATTTGCTCAGCCTAGAAGCAGTAACAGGTACCCCAAGATACCGAAAAGGGATCATACCTTCATGAAAGCCGAAGGATTGCAAGATCTGATCCTGTACATTCGCTGACCCACCAGCGAAGAAGATCTCACTTTTGTTAACGTTCGGCTTTAGACCAAACCACCTAAAGAATAAGTCCAGGCCATCCTTCAAAAGAGTGGTGGAAGCCATATTTGCCTCAGTGAAGAGGAGGACATCGTCGGCAAAGAACAAGTGAGTTAGGCTAGTGGCCTTACACCACCAAAAGAACTTGAATCCCGGTAGCCATGTCTGAGCATTGAGGATGCCAGTGAACACTTCCATAGCTAGGGTGAAGAGGTAGGGAGACATAGGGTCCCCTTGTCGAATACCTCTACCACTAGCAAAGAAACCATGGAGATCACCGTTAATGGTAATCAAAAATTTCGGGGAGGTTACACAGTCCATGATAAGCTTGATGAACAACCGAGAGAAGCCAAAAGTTTGCAAGACTATCTCCAGAAAACCCCAGTCAACAGTATCATAAGCCTTCTGAAAGTCAACCTTGATAGCGTATTTCGGCAAATAAGGCTCATGATGAAAACCAGCGACAAGTTCCTGGGCAAGTAGGATATTGTCACCAATCCTCTGCCTCTTAACAAAGGCGTTCTGGGGAGGGCTAATAATAGAAGGCAGCACAGAAGCAATTCTATTCGCCAAAATCTTGGTTATGCACTTATAAACCGTGTTGCAGCATGCAATGGGCCGAAAGTCATTCACAGCGGAAGCATTGGGCACCTTTGGCACAAGCGCGAGTATAGTAGTATTGGTCTCCTTAAGCAAGGAACCAGATTGAAAGAAATCCTTGATAGCCAATGTGACAGAAGGACCCACAATATCCCAAGATGATTTAAAGAAATCGACATTGAAGCCATCAGGGCCTGGGGCCTTACCTTTAGCAAGAGAGAATATAGTGTTACGGATCTCGATATTAGTCACCTCCCGGGAGAGAACTTGGGTTTGATTATCATCAAGAATGCGCTCAACTATAGCCCGAATATCCTCAATAGATGGCCGAACGGTTGAAGAGTTAGCAGCAAGTAATTTCTCAAAATGTGAAACAAAATGATGCTGGACTAAGCTCGGGTCAGTGAGGACAGCACCATCATTGTCGGATACCAATAGAACACGATTATGAAGGTGCCTCTTGTTGACAAAATGGTGAAAGTACTTCGTGTTTCGGTCCCCTTCAATCAACCATTTAATCCTCGACTTCTGTTCGAAGAAAGATTCCTTTTGGAGTCTAAGTTCCGAGAAAACCTAGAGCTGTTCCTTTTCAAGATTTGCCAACACCCGGTTAAGGCGGTCGATGGCAAGAGCATCTTGAGTATAAATTAGAACTGACCTAGCCTGGACGATGCGGGTCGAGATATCAGAGCAAGATTCCCTGTTAAGTTGTTTAAGGCGCCCTTTGAATATCTTAAGCTTCTAGCATAATATGAACATGGGAGTTCCAGCAACTTGGGATTCCCACACTTGAGTGACGATAGTCGAGAAAGATGGGTGAAACATCCAGTAGTTGAAAAATTTGAATGGCTTCCTGATTGATAGGGAAGGCACAATTCTGAAAATCATAGGAGTGTGATCAGAGACTCCCGGAGCCAAGAACGTAGCCTCCGAGAAGGAAAATACTCTGCACCATTGCTCGTTAATGAGGACTCTATCAATCTTCCTTTGCTTACGAAGAGCGCCAGAGAAGGTCGACCAAGTAAATCTGTGGCCAACAAATGTTAAATCATCAAGGCCTGCTTGGTCTAAGCAAGTGTTGAGTTCATCAAATGCAGGGATCCAGACATTGGAGCTGCCTAATCTATTAGAATGGTGTCGGATGGCATTAAAATCGCCAGCAACCAACCAGGTATCAGTAGTAAACAGAAGGCTCGATTGGACAAGATCAGACCAAAGAGCCCGCCGAGCAACAAAGGTGTGTTCCCCATACACCACCGAAATATAGCAATTCTTATTCATAGCCAATAGACGCAAGTGCTCGTGAATAACCTAAGAGGACATAGAAAGAACTACTAACTCCATCGCTTGAGATTTTCATCCAATCCAAATTCTTCAACGAGGAGAGAAATTATAATTAGAGGTCCACATCCAACCCGGCAACAACCCAGCAGAAATCTTATAAAAAAGAGACGGATTGACCTTTGTCTTAAGGATACCAACACAAGAAAGATTATTAGATCTAACAAGGGATCTAATCTCAGCTTGTTTCAGGGGGTCCATAAGATCCCTAATATTCCAAACTCCAAAAAATATATATACAAGGAAGGAAAGAGACTACCGCCTTTTCACGCCACCCCGTTTCTTAGACTTTGGGTTGGCCACCTTAGCAGTCAAAGGGCTGCTATCAGAATTAGGGATAACCATCGCAGGATAAGGAGGAATATGGTCTTGGCTGCCACGGTTGGGATCACCTCCTTGATGCAACAAGGATCTCGATCTAGTATTCGGCAGGACAGGCGAAGGGGAATCCTCCTCTAAGTCACTGCCAACATTGGTGGCCACATCCCCTTCGATGTCTTCCGAGTTAGACGATACCACAGAAGTGGCCCAATAATTCATATCAGGGTCCGGGAGGGTCTCTACACCCGCAATAGCAGAACTGTGTATGGAGTCAAGAGTATCCGAACCTAGAACAGGAGAGGTCGCCAAGGCAGGGATTCTCGAGTGCACTACACCATGCCTCTTCCTAATTGTCTCCCACGTACCATCCACCGAAGGAGGAACATCCTCAGCAGCAACAGCTAATGTTGGGGTCTTAAGAATAACAGTGGGCACTTCACTGGTTGGAGCACATCTATGGCCGATTGTATCGCAAGCCATACACGACACAGGTCACCACTCATACTCCACCTTGATCGACCAAATATCATCATTCAAGATGACATCAACAGAGTCAAGCAAAGTCTGAGTCGCCTTGATCTCAATGCACACTCTAGCATATGAAATCATTCTCATCTTTTCCGTTTGCATATCCACATGCAAAGGTTTCCTAATTGCACTAGCCATCGCACTAATTCCCGATGCAGACCACAAAGCATAAGGAATATTTTTCAGTTTAATCCAGACGGGTAAAGCCTCATGTTGGTTTTTCTTTAAGCTTCAACGCCGGGTGCCATTGTTGGAGTATCATTGGCACCCTGAGGATAGTAATCGGACCACCATCCAAAATTTTCAGACGAAAAGCTTCATCAGGAATATGAAAGCAAAAAAAACCATCAACATTTGCCAAGACATCAACCACATGTGTCCCCCACACATTTTTTATCGCATTCTTAGTAATCTTAAAAGGTAATTTCTTGCCAACATAGTAACCGACTAAGCACTCTATCCACTTTGGGTTGGTATCCTCTAGAATCTTCTCATAAATTCTAACAACCGGTTTACCATCAATTATAGAGCGTGGGATATAGGATAGAGTATACCCCTTCTCGGGGGACCTAGCAACAGCAGCCCATGAGCGCTGAGTAGGTTGCTGCATTGGGTCCCGAAGGGGTGGCTTGGCGAATGCTTCTCCCCTGCTGCGGCTTTGCCTAGCCATAGGCCCTATTTTTCCTTGCGGGTCTTTGTTCGTCCCAACATCAACAGAAACACTTCGATGCGGGTTGGACGAATTCCGTCCACGGCTACGACCGCGACTATTAGGACGTTGTCTCTGCTGAGCTTGAATTATAGTAGTGGAAGCATTCGCTCCTTCTGAACCAGCAGGGAATTTCACCTTCGCGGGTTCCACAGGGGCAGACCGCGAGATAGCTTCAGTCGAGCCAAAATTAACAACAGAGGGATGCTTAGAAGGCACCTTAACTTGCTTGGTTTTCGCCTTAACCATAGAAGGCTTCAGCAGAGGAAGCGCCTCACGAGAAGCGAGTTTTTCTGCCATGGATTCCATTACTCCAGATGTGCCATGGACCACGCAGGGGAGCAACAAGCAAGAATTCTATTGTATGAATCAAAGACAAGGTGGAAGCGACTATTGTCACTGAATCACAGCCAAAACCAGCGGGCCGAGCTCCAGGAATAGCACCTACACCGAAATGCAGAGTAAGACCCAGGAAGTTCACCATATCTACCCACCAGCTAGCCAAAAAACACCGAGCGAGGATCCCAACGGTTAAGAGCGAGGATACCAACTGGCGAATCCAAACCCCGAAGCTCAGAAGAAAACGACAGGCGGATCGACCAGGAACGCAGTAAGGTAAGCGGGTGAACAGTATCGCGAGCACTAGCAAATCGAGAGAGAAACGAGGGAGACCTGATATGAACAGTACCAAGCGTTGGAGAAAAGTCAGGATATCACATTTTAAGCTTGCTAATTGCAAAAAAGCATGAGGTTCTCTAAAAAAAAGCTATGCTAAATTTATAGTTTAAAAGGAGAAAGGACGTTTGGCTCGGAGGAAAATAAAAAGCTCGCACGAGAAAGGGAAAGAAGAAAAGGGAAAAGAAAGAGGAAGAAGAGATAGGGAAAAGAGAGAGTGCGTATACACCACAAAAGCTTCGTCAAGCCATACTTACTATGTATCATAACATCGGGTAAGTGCTCGTGCTCCTTGTTCGTCCAATCGGAGTAGTGTTCGGAATTATGGCACAATTTTGAAGTTTTGTGAAATTCAAGTTGTGAAGTCCTATTTCTAAATTGTCAAACTGTGTATATATATAGAAATGATAGTTTATGGTGTTGTGAAGTTGTAGCATTTTACAGATCTTGATTTGAGCTTACGATTTGCCCGAAATAAATTTTCGAAGTTTTCCACGTGTGATGAACAGTGCACGTCCAGCAACTTTATGGGCCAAATTGCTTCGGTTTCTAACTAGATTTTGAGGTGACCAAGTTAAGGGTTTTATAATATTCTGAATAGGCTTTCTTTTGACTATAAATTGGTTTGAAACGGGGTTCAGTGGAAAGAGTTATGATGCGACTAAGTTTTGCACTTATGCTTGCTGGCCGACGAACATTTGATCGGCTAGCATTTTTTTTTTGGTCAGAGACCGGTTGGCCACCTTGGCAGTCAAAGGGCTACTCTCAGGATTAGAGATAACCATCGCGGGATAAGGAGGAATAGGGTCTTGGCTGCCGGGATTGGGATCACCTCCTTGATGCAACAAGGATCTCGATCTAGTATTCGGCGGGGCAGGGGAAGGAGAATCCTCCTCTAAGTCACTGCCAACATTGCTGGCCATATCCCCTTCGATGTCTTCCGAGTCAAACGATGCCACAGAAGTGGCCCGAGAATTCATATCAAGATCCGGGAGGGTCTGTACACACGCAACAGCATAACTGTGTATAGGGTCAAAAGTATCCGAACCTAGAACAGGAGAGGTCGCCAAGGCAGAGATTCTCGAGTGCACCGCACCATGCCTCTTCCTAACTGTCTCTCACGTACCATCTACCGAAGGAGGAACATCCTCAGTAGTAACTGCTAATATTGAGGCGTTAAGAATAACAGTGGGCACTTCACTGGTTGGAGCACATCTATGGCCGATTGTACCGCAAGCCATACACGACACAGGTCGCCACTCATACTCCACCTTGATCGACCAAATATCATCATTTAAGATGACATCAACAGAGTCAAGCAAAGTCTGAGTCGCCTTGATCTTAATGCACATTCTAGCATATGAAATCATTATCATATTTTCCGTTTGCATATCCACATGCAAAGGTTTCTCAATTGCATTAGCCACCGCACTAATTCCCGATGCAAACCACAAAGCATAAGGAATATTTTTCAGTTTAACCTAGATGGGTAAAGCCTCACGTTGGTTTTTCTTTAAGTTTCAACGCCAGGTGCCATTGTTGGAGTATCATTGGCACCCTAAGAATAGTAATCGGACCACCATCCAAAATTTTCTGACGAAAAGCTTCATCAGAAATATAAAAGCAGAAAAAATCATCAACTTTTGCCAAGACATCAACCACATGTGTCCCCCACACATTTTTTACCGAATTCTTAGTAATGTTAAAAGGTAATCTTGCCAACATAATAGCCGACTAAGCACTCCATCCACTTCGGATTGGTATCCTCTAGAATCTCCTCAGAAATTCTAACAATCGGTTTACCATCAATCATAGAGGGTGGGATATAGGTAGGATAGAGTATACCCCTTCTCGGCGGATCTAGCAACAGCAGCCCATGAGCGCTGAGTAGGTTGCTGCATTGGATCCCGGAGGGGTGGCTTGGCGAATGCTTCCCCCCTGCTGCGGCTTCGCCTAGCCATAGGCCTTGTTTTTCTTTGCAGGTCTTTGTTTGTCCCAGCATCAACAGAAACACTTCGATGCGGGTTGGACAAAAGCACCCGCTCCTTCTGAACCAGCAGGGAATTTTACCTTCGCGGGTTCCACAGGGGCAGACCGCAAGATAACTTCAGTCGAGCCAAATTTAACAATAGAAGGCTTGCTTAGAAGGCACCTCAGCTTGCTTGGCTTTCGCCTTAACCATAGAAGGCTTCCGCAGAGGAAGCGCCTCATGAGAAGCGAGTTTTTCTGCCATGGATTCCATTACTCCAAATCTATCGTGGAGCACGCAGGAGAGCATCGAGTAGGAATTCTATCGTATGAATCAAAGACAAGGTGGAAGCGACTACCGTTACCGAATCACAGCCAACACCAGCGGGCCAAGCTCCAGGAACATCACCTACATCGGAATGCAGAGTAAGACCCAGGAAGATCACCATATCTACCCACCAGCTAGTCAGGAAACACCGAGCGAGGATCCCAACGGTTAAGAGCGAGGATACCAATTGGCGAATCCAAACCCCGAAGCTCATAAGAAACCGACGGGCAAATCGACCAGGAACGCAATAAGGCGGGTGGACGAACAGTACCGCGAGCACCAGCAAATCGAGAGAGAAACGAGGGAGACCTAATATGAATAGTACCAGGCGTTGGAGAAAAGTCAGGATGTCACATTTTAAGCTTGCTAATTGCAAAAAAGCATGAGGTTCTCTGAGAAAAGCTATGCTAAATTTACAATTTAAAAGGAGAAAGGACGTTTGGCTCAGAGGAAAACAGAAAGCTCGCATGAGAAAAGCAAAGAAGAAAATCGAAAAGAAAGAGTAAGAAGAGATAGGGAAAAAAGGGCAAAAGTACACCACAAGTACCATAACTTGTGTACGGAGATCACTTTGGTGCCATAACTTTTTTTTGGATCACTTTGGTGCCAACTTTTTTGAAAAACGATCACTTTAGTGTTAATACTGACATGGCCGCCGGAAATCTGACGTGGCTCTTTTTTCATTAATTTCCGATGCTGACATGGCTCACCGGAAATCTGACGTGGCTCTTTTTTTGGCCGGAATTTTGGCCGGAGTCACCAAAGTGATCTTTTTTCTCCGATTTTGGCACCAAAGTGATCCGAAAAAAAGTTATGGCACCAAAGTGATCTCCGTACACAAGTTATGGCACCAATAGTGTCCTTTTGCTGGGAAAAAAAGAGAGCGCGTACACACCACGAAAGCTTTTTCAAACCAGATTTACTACATATCATAACATCGGGTAAGTGCTTGTGCTCCTTGTTCGTCCAATCGGAGAAGTGCTCGGAATTATGGCACAATTTTGAAGTTTTGTGAAATTCAAGTTGTGAAGTTCGATTTCTGAATTGTCAAACTGTGTATATATATAGAAATGATAGTTTAGGGTGTTGTGAAGTTGTAGCATTTTACAGATCTTGATTTGAGCTTACGATTTGCCCGAAACAAATTTTTTCGAAGTTTTCCACGTGTGATGAACAGTGCACGTCCAGCAACTTTATGGGCCAAATTGCATCAGTTTCTAACTAGATTTTGAGGTGACCAAGTTAAAGGTTTTATAATATTCTGAATAGGTTTTCTTTTGACTGTAATTTGGTTTGAAACGGGGTTCAGTGAAAAGAGTTATGGCGCGACTAAGTTTTGCACTTATGCTTGCTGGCCGACGAACATTTGATCGGCTAGCAATTTTTTTTTTGGTCAGAGACCGGTTGGCCACCTTAGCAGTCATAGGGCTGCTCTCAGGATTAGGGATAACCATCGTGAGATCAGGAGGAATAAGGTCTTGGCTGCCGGGGTTGGGATCACCTCCTTGATGCAATAAGGATCTCGATCTAGTATTCAACGAGGCAAGGGAAGGGGAATCCTCCTCTAAGTCACTGCCAACATTGCTGGCCATATCCCCTTCGATGTCTTTCGACTCAGACGATGCCACAGAAGTGGCTCGAGAATCATATCAGGGTCCGGGAGGGTCTGTACACCCGCAATAGCAGAACTGTGTATGGGGTTAAAAGTATCCGAACTTAGAACAGGAGAGGTTGCCAAGGCAGAGATTCTTGAGTGCACCGCACCATGCCTCTTCCTAACTGTCTCCCACGTAACATCCACCGAAGGAGGAACATCCTCAGCAGCAATTGCTAATGTTGGGGCCTTAAGAATAACGGTGGGCAATTCACTAGTTGGAGCACATCTATGGCCGATTGTACCGCAAGCCATACATGACACATGTCACCACTCATACTCTACCTTGATCGACCAAATATCATCATTCAAGATGACATCAACAGAGTCAAGCAAAGTCTGAGTCGCCTTGATCTCAATGCACATTCTAGCATATGAAATCATTCTCATATTTTCCGTTTGCATATCCACATAAAAAGGTTTCTCAATTGCATTAGCCACCGCACTAATTCCCGATGCAGACCACAAAGCATAAGGAATATTTCTCAGTTTAACCCAGACGGGTAAAGCCTCATGTTGGTTTTTCTTTAAGCTTCAACGTCGGATGCCATTGTTGGAGTTCATTGGCACCCTAAGAATAGTAATCGGACCACCATCCAAAATTTTCCGATGAAAAGCTTCATCAGGAATATGAAAGCAGAAAAAACCATCAACTTTTGCCAAGACATCAAACACATGTGTCCCCCGCACATTTTTTACCGCATTCTTCATAATCTTAAAAGGTAATTTCTTGCCAACATAGTAGCCGACTAAGCACTCCATCCACTTCGGATTGGTATCCTCTAGAATCTCCTCATAAATTCTAACAACCGGTTTACCATCAATCATAGAGGGTGGGATATAGGATAGAGTATACCCCTTCTCGGGGGACTTAGCAATAGCAACCCATGAGCGCTGAGTAGGTTGCTGCATTGGGTCCCGGAGGGGTGGCTTGGTGAATGCTTCCCCCCTGCTGCGGCTTCGCCTAGCCATAGGCCCTGTTTTTCCTTGTGGGTCTTTGTTCGTCCCAACATCAACAGAAACACTTCGATGCGGGTTGGACCAATTCCGTCCACGGCTACAATCGCGACTATTAGGACGTTGTCTCTGCTGAGCTTGAATTATAGCAGTGGAAGCATCCGCTCCTTCTGAACCAGCAAGGAATTTCACCTTCGCCAATTCCACAGGGGCAGACCGCGGGATAGCTTCAGTCGAGCCAAAATTAACAACATAGGGATGCTTAGAAGGCACCTTAGCTTGCTTGGCTTTCACCTTAACCATAGAAGGCTTCAGCAGAGGAAGCGCCTCACGAGAAGCGAGTTTTTCTGCCATGGATTCCATTACTCCAAATCTGCCATGGAGCACGCAGGGGAGCACCGAGCAGGAATTCTATCATATTAATTAAAGATAAGGTGGAAGCGACTACCGTCACTGAATCACAGCCAACATCAGCGGGCCGAGCTCTAGGAATAGCACCTACACCGGAATGCAGAGTAAGACCAAGGAAGATCACCATCTCTACCCACCAGCAAGCCAGGAAACACCGAGCGAGGATCCCAACCGTTAAGAGCGAGGATACCAACTGGCAAATTAAGACCCCGAAGCTCAAAAGAAATCGACGGGTGGATCGATCAGGATCACAGTAAGGCAGGCGGGTGAACAGTACTGCGAGCACCAGCAAATCGAGAGAGAAACGAGAAAGACCTGATATGAATAGTACCAGGCATTGGAGAAAAGTCAGGATGTCACATTTTAAGCTTGCTAATTACAAAAAAGCATGAGGTTCTCTAAAAAAAGCTATGCCAAATTTACAGTTTATAAGGAGAAGGGACGTTCAGCTCAGAGGAAAACAGAAAGCTCGCACGAGAAAGGGAAAGAAGAAAAGGGAAAAGAAAGAGGAAGGAGAGATAGGGAAAAGAGAGAGCTCGCACACACCACGAATGCTTCGTCAAGTCAGATTTATTACGTATCATAACATCGGGTAAGTGCTCGTGCTCCTTGTTCGTTCAATCGAAGTAGTGTTCGGAATTATGGCACAATTTTGAAGTTTTGTGAAATTCAAGTTGTGAAGTCCAATTTCTGAATTATCAAACTACGTATATATATAGAAATGATAGTTTAGAGTGTTGTGAAGTTGTAGCATTTTACAGATCTTGATTTGAGCTTATGGTTTGCCCGAAACGAATTTTCGAAGTTTTCCACGTGTGATGAACAGTGCACGTCTAGCAACTTTATGGTCCAAATTGCATCGGTTTCTAACTAGATTTTGAGGTGACCAAGTTGGGGGTTTTATAATATTCTGAATGGGCTTTCTTTTGACTATAAAAAATTTTAAAAATTAAAACCACATCCTCGTGAGGCTTGAGCTTTTACCTAATGCAAAGAAAGGAACAACCTTGAGCTTCTTCTCCTTAATGACCTCCGAAACCGTGAAGGGTTGTTCTTTTCCCTGGCGAAGGAGCCGGAGCAATGATACGTGCGAATTGAAGACCGAAGAGAAAGCCGCAATCAACTTCTCCGGGACATCGCTATTAAGTAGTGGCGATGGCGGCAAGCAACTCTTGAGGTGGGCCAGAGGCGGAGGGCGTGATTACTTTGTTTATTCTATTGGGAGAGAAGAAAAGACAATCAAACCTGAAGTTGATAGCGTACGGTTGAGCGTCAAAAGAGGGAAGAGTTTTTGGGAGATGAGGGGGTTTGCCGACAGAGAGAGAAAAGAACATTTAAGCAAACTTAAGTTGATAATCTGGGGAATGGTATAAATAGGGTTGGATGGAACTTTCATCTTAAAAAAATTATTTATTTTCTGATTTTATCTCCAAGAACCATGTAACTCATGTACAATCACCTTCCCAATATCCAATTTCATTTGAAATTCATCAAAAAAAAAAAAAAACAATCCTAATATCCATCACCTCTTATTTGAGCCTGTCTTCTAATCTTGGTGGAATTTCGCAAATTGAATTATCTGACTCTTTTGTGAGAGTGAGAGTAGGTGTCTTCAGAATATAAGCGCTCAAGGAGTATGACACAACACATCAACCTTTACTTGTTCCAAAATTAGCATGACATTAGCCAAAGAAGATACCAGGTTCATTCGTTTGGATCCAAACTCACAGGTATAAGTCGTTATCCTTTTGTTAATAACTCCATTTCTTGAAGCTTGAAGTTGAAGGCATTTGTTCATAATGAAGGATTCTAGAGTGGTTACTGGTTGCATCGTGGATGACGACGCCTGTTTATCATCTATGGTCTCTGGGCACCTTCCCTGCCAATTGTATAGTTAGAGGTCGATTGTCACCAGGACAATGGAATTAAAGACAGGCAAGATGGTTTTTCAGTGTTTCTTTGGTCTGATACGCTTAGCTTTGGCCGTCCGTTTCAATTCACACACCATCTTTGCATCTGTTCTCCTCCTGATTAGTGATTATGGACTGCTAAATGCTTGTTCCGAAAGCGTATCTCCCCGAAATGCGACCGACGTGGTCTCTTCTCTGCCTTTGATTCCCTGTTTTTCTTCGCCTGTTCAAATAACCAAGCAGGAAACGACGTCTCTTTCTTATTTCACGTTCTAGGATCGTGTTTCTTTGTTCTTTCGTTCCTTATCAAACAACCCGGGGAGAATTCTGGAGTCCAATTGACTAGAGCAATGGAACCACTTATCTTCTGCTCTCATTCTCTCTGTTTGTCTGCTGAGTTCAATCTGGAGCATTCCAGGAAAGACTAAGATGTCAAAGTCATCTTCATTACTCTGGCCCTGTGGAAGTTCGCCTCGTGTATCAAAACTGATTCTTGAACCCTTTCACGCCCATGTCACGTCGAGATACTGTGGAAGAAAATAGCGCAAAATCTACCAAAACTAATTCTTGAATCCCTTTCATGCTCATGTCACGTCAAGATCTATCAAAACTTATTCTTGAATCGCTTTCACGCTCGTGTAACGTCAAGATACTATGGAAGAAAATACTGCAAAATCTAGCATCGGATATTACGTAATGGTTCGCACTCCATGTAGTAGACATCACATTGTCATTAACATTTAAATATTGACTAGGCGGCCACATAACTACTGCGAGAGGGTGAGATAAGTGGTTGTTATGTGCTCCAACCATAAATTGATCGAATCCCATTAATTCATCCAAGGACTTTGAGCGTGCGATATTGACAAAAAGAAATCATCTACATCACCTTCAGCGCACAGTTTCATGCATTACAATGGTCATAGATTCAGATTTTGACAGTAGTTCACATAGAAAAGGACTCCTTTCCGAGTAAGGCTTCGTGTTTCTTGGTAAAAAAGTTCATTCTTATTGCCCATTCAGTCGTGCAAAGAGTTGCCTTAAAAGTTAGAATAAGCCGGTCTTTGCCAATTGGTCATAATAACATGTCTAGTCAGGATGAGAGTGAAGAATGACCCAAGCAAGCAAGGTCCTTCAAATTTTGCTGGATGATGTGCATAATATCTGCCTGAGAAAACAATAGCACTAATTATGGTGCCAAATTTTTGGCCACTTGAGTTTTATCTTGGCTAGCTATATTGCATCAGAGTTCAATTTATGATACAGAACTCCATCGATTAAGAGCTGCGGCATGGACTTTGCCAGCCTGGATTTATTGAAATACAAGGACTTTGCGGTGATAATTAATAATGATAATACTAAGATGGGCTACAAGAGGAATGTAGTTGCGCTTCCTTTTACAGAGTAGCTTCATCTTCACCTTTAACTTAGTCGGTGCAGACTACTAAGCACCAGCACACGGATACCATGTAGAGCCTAAAACCATAATCTTTCTCTACACAACAAATGACATAATTTAACACAAATTATCGGGCAGGGCAGGATAAGACAGGAAAAATCACTTTCAGAAGTTCATCAGCTGTTCGAAGATGTTCATGGCTGACTCTGGCAACCCAAGTAGCACATTTATGCTTTTCCTTTCTTTACCATGAGATAGGAAAAGAATGACTTCCTTCTCAGGCAAAGCCACGGGGCCAGACAGAACAGGCTCTCCCCATCCAAAGTCAGTGGTGTGGAAGGACAGCCAAGACCAATTTGTGATGAGAAGTGTTGCTGCCAGGGATGGTCTTGCTCTTGTTGTTTCAAAGTAGTCTATTGCTGACCTCATGTAGCTGTCTGTGACCATTTCATTTGCATAGTGGACCTTCCTCACCGCAAAAGACAGGGGCCTCTCCAGGAGATCGCCGGCACTGCACAGAGAGTTTGTTAACACTATACCATTACCAAAGTAACCCTCAGGCAGCGGAGGCTCAAAGCGAGACCGTCCATCAACTGCAAAGAGGAGCTTCGTTTGTTGGTCAGGCTTCATTTTTAATGCTTTCGTCCGAGCTCTCCACACAAATGCCGACAAGGCTTCAAAAGTCGTGCATCTATCCAGGGCTCCATCTTCCATGGCTTTCTTCTTGAGTTGTTCGAGCTTTTCAGGGTCGAAACAGAATGATCTGTAGTGCATTGCCTCATCTACGTATAGTTTGCCAGTGTTTGAGACATCTTCAATCTGGTCAAATTCGTGATGTGTAAACTCTACCTTAGGAGGATTTCGGGCTTTGAGTATGGTTCTGTCCAGGAAAGGAGGGACTTTCAGAGTCAATCCCCTGGCAGTTTGACCCCAGGAATTCACAAATTCCATGGCAGCAATCCCATCAAACATACAGTGGTTCACGCATAGCCCCAAAACAAACCCTCCACACTTGAATCTTGTCACCTGCACAACAAAGAGTAGAGTCCATATGAGTTCCAAGGGCGGATTTAACTCTCCAATCCGAGGGGAGGGCACAACACAAAAGTAGCTAAGATGCAGCGAAAAAACATCAACTAACTGAGCTTCACCTAGGTAAAAAATGCCAGACACATGAATAATGGACAAACATCCAGATATTTTAATTCACCTCTGAAGATTCAACTTACAACTTTTCGACGAAAGATTGATAAGATGAGTGACATCCACTAAAGAAGTTATTATCCAACCTGAGCCACTACGGGAGGTATCTCGAGGATGTTACTGGCACCAGGAATGTCGTAAACCAGCTTTCCAAGAGTCACTGGATCAGGTTTGGTAATGTCTCCAATCTCCTCAATGGCACAGTTAGCTTCGGCCTCAACCAAAACTGCACCCTCCCCCGTGCAATTCACTATGAGCTTCCCTTCGGGGCTGATAGTCAGCCTCCCCGAAAGCGGATAGTAGTGAACAAGAACCTCGGAGAGACCATTCTTGATGACATCAAAAGCTTCCTCGTTGCCTTTTGAATCGGACTTGAAGCAGTAGATGGTGCGGACAATCACCGCAATGTTCTGGTCGAGGTTTGAGAGGTAGTAGAGGCCCTTCTCAGTCTCCTCAGCGGGGGGAACCAGAATAGCTTCTTGTTTCTCTACGCTGAGTTCAAGGGTGGCGCCATTATTGACAGTAGCCGCCATTAAGATTAGATTCAAAAGCCTGGTCACAACTTCATCAAGTCACGCATGGTTCTTATAGCAGAGGCACAAAATTTCTCGTGGACTAATGCATGGTATATGCACCTCAAATTATAATGAATTTTGTTTTGTTCGTCTCTTCACATCAAATAGACTGGGACTAAACTGGGACCAAACAAGACAAATGAAAAAATCAAGCAAATTTACCTGTGAGATGATCGGAGAGCAGCGGGATGAGCAACAGAGGTGTGCATAATATTCATGTGCTTAAGGAAGACACGAATTATATAAAGAAGAGGCGGCCCAAACTTTTAACTGGCAAACGTGTGGGTAAACAAATGTACCGCCATGAAAGAGACCGGTGATGGCGGCTGTCTTGTACGCAAAGCGGTATTAGATAGGGATTAATGGCAAGGAGAAGGAGAATGTCTTGAATTTGAGTGTTCTTCAGGAATTGCAAAGATGTGGGGTTGACCTTGAAGGAGGGTAGTCTACTGCCACAGGTAAATTATTCCAAAATTAGCATGACATTAACCAAAGAAGAAACCAGGTTCATTCGTTTGGATCCAAACTCACAGGTATAAGTCGTTATCCTTTTGTTAATAACTCCATTTCTTGAAGCTTGAAGTTGAAGGCATTTGTTCATAATGAAGGATTCTAGAGTGGTTGCATTGTGGATGATGACGCCTGTTTATCATCTGTGGTTTCTGGGCAGCTTCCCTGTCAATTTGTATAGTTAGAGGTCGATTGTCACCAGGACAATGGAATTAAAGACAGGCAAAATGGTTTTTCAGTGTTTCTTTGGTCTGATACGCTTAGCTTTGGCCGTCCGTTTCAATTCACACACCATCTTTGCATCTGTTCTCCTCCTGATTAGTGATTGTGGACTGTTAAATGCTTGTTCCGAAAGCGTATCTCCCTGAAATGCGACCGACGTGGTCTCTTCTCTGCCTTTGATTCCCTGTTTTTCTTCGCCTGTTCAAATAACCAAGCAGGATACGACGTCTCTTTCTTCTCTCACGTTCTAGGATTGTGTTTCTTTGTTCTTTCGTTCCTTATCAAACAACCCGGGAGAGAATTCTGAACTCCAATTGACTAGAGCAATGGAACCACTTATCTTCTGCTCTTAGTCTCTCTGTTTGTATGCTGAGTTCAATATGGAGCATTCCACGTGTTAAATTATGTCTCAATTTTGAGCCCAAAAAGGAAAGTTTACTAATTCAAGTAGGTTTCTTATTTTGAATAGGTTTCCTAATTGAATGGTTTTCTAATTGGAGAAGGTTTCTGTCGCGACCTACCCATCCCGATCGGTTAGGCCAAAAGGTATTTGTCGATAGATACGAACATCGATTGATTCGTTTGAAAGACGAACCAAATGATTCATTAATCCAAGGACCCAAGCGCTCCCAAGCCTCATACCTTATGCGACGAGAATTATTTAAACTATGCATTCCATTGGAGTCGCCACTAGCCATGATTAAGGATTGGCTAGAAACCCTGATCGAGACGCGGGAGTGTCGTCTCGATACGTGCGAAAACCAGAGATTCTAAAATTCGGGGACTTGATTACACTAGCGATCTAACTAGTGCCCTTTCGGTACCTAAACTTGAATGTGGGACTTGATTACTCATGAAAAGGGCTTCTCACATACTCTCAAGAAGGCTGCTTGATCCCATCCATTAATGTGGGAAATAGTCTGATCACTCAATATACCTCACATGACCGCTGTCGAGGGTTTTGAGAATCATTCGCCATAAGTACACATTGACCGATCGAAGAGGTTTTTTAAAGGACCGTAATGTAGGTTTGGTCACGATTTCAACAATGGATGAGCATTACCGGCTAAGGAATGAAATAATTGTCAATCAGCATCTCCATCAGGTTTACAAGTCAAGAAATCTTAAGATGAGATAAGATAACTTTGCCCCCACTTCTTCAAGCGATAGCTTGTTTGGGAATCCAAATTTCTGCTTAGACCATCCCAATCCGAAGAGACTTTGGAGAAGGTTATAACATTGATTTGGGTAAAGGCTCGAAAGGCTCAGAAATTTTCAAAAGGGATTCAAAAGTTGGTGATCACCGTGGCATTATTACCATATCATTCAATCTTTTCGAGGACACTTGCCTTTTGAAATCCAGAAAGTCCATTGATTAATCATTTCAATACAAGAGCTTCGCTCTTTTCTCTAACGACTTTTGCATTTGCAATGATTTTCTTTTCATGCAGGCATTTTGCTTTTGACACTTTTCCTCACAAAAGAATTCTTCTCTTGATGCTACTTTTTCTCTCTTTTTTTTAATGGGCATTGGCCTTGCTTTTACTAGGTATACTGCTTTTTCATGCCTCCTAGTTTTCATTTGACTTTTGATTTTTTTTGAGCTTTTAGGACTTTCGAGATGTTTTTCACATTGTCTTATGAGTATCCATTGTCTTGATAAATCACATGCTTTGTCCCAGTATAGGGAGATAATCACCACTTGGGCTTTAGAAATGAATATTCAGGCTCAACTTGGCTGAACAAAGGGTATGAGTGTTTGGGTAGAGAAATGAATACTTTTCTTCATTTTGGGATGTTTCGAGCTTCCACAAGGATTCACCTGAAGTTACCACAAAAAGATTGATACCAGTGAGAGCAAATAAATCTTTCTCATCTTTTCACCAAATGATGTTAACCAAAATCTCCAAATTTGTCCCAATTGTGGGGTGGTTCTTGACAGGGGCATTTTGAGAATTCTTCACATTTAAAGGCTCAAATGGGCTTAACTATGATCACCTGTAGTGTATATGATATAAGAAGGAAATGCCTCTTTTCATTTCGATATGTATACTATTCGCGAATGAATCTCTCGTCCTTAAACAACACGAGTTTCTCTTTTTCGCTCCTCTCAAAGTATTTACAGGACGTATTTGGGAATGGTTTGCCTTTCCTCATCTTAAGTGTTTCTCACTTGGCATAATTAACATCTCCCTTTCATTTTGTTGAGATCATCACGGATTGATTAATCTCCACAGGGAATTTTGATTCAAAATGAATGATCCGCCAAGAATCAATGCAATTTTTGGATAAAGACGATATTCAAAATTTTCGTGAAAAGTTTGCTTTCACAATTCTACTTTTGTTCTCTTTTCTCAAATACATCATAAACTCCCCCAT
This sequence comes from Syzygium oleosum, assembly GCF_021117445.2. Lineage (NCBI taxonomy): Eukaryota > Viridiplantae > Streptophyta > Magnoliopsida > Myrtales > Myrtaceae > Syzygium > Syzygium oleosum. Next base: position 2,029,449 of record NW_026607520.1, on the reverse strand, counting down.
TTTTTCATGAAGAAAATTTTCATTTGATTTTCATTTGAATTTTGGAAGAAGGGTACTTACCTGCGGTATGACGACTTGGTAACCCTGTAAAGAATAAGAAAGAATGTGTTAGTGCATGAATCTTTATAAATTGAAAGATTGGAAACGACACATCATTATCCTTCACTTGCATTTGTCCTTCAGGTTTTTTATGCTTCCTATGAAAGAAAAGGAGAATTTTGTCAAAAATGGAATCAAAATGGACAATTGGAAACGATACAATTTACCCTCATTTGAATTCGCCTTCTTGGGTATTTGACAACTCCCTTCAAGAGTGGAGATAATATATGATAGGAAAAGGATTATGAAGAATAAATTGGAATCAATACAAGATTACCCTTTATCCACTTTCATTCGCCTTTGACTTGTCGGCATTTTTTAAAAAGAAATACACACATAAAGGATGTGTGCAATATATTTATAATACAAATCACCTAAAGTGGCTTGGGTTGCATGAAAATTGGCCTTGCGGCCCTTATTTCATTCACGGGATAATTCACAAAATTCAATTCCTCTTATTTTCATATGTTCTTTTCAAAATGACATCTTATCAACAAGAAGTTTGAAAAATGTAAATGCGGATCATTATTTCCAGGTTATCTTGAAGAACTTGTTCCCAAATAGGCCATTCTGATGTTATCGAATTCACTAAGTCTAAGTAAACGTCGGAGACTAGAGGAGAGGGGTACTCCCTGCTTTGACACTTGAGGGCATTGCTTCTTAGATGCTTTCCCTCATACATTCCTCTACCTGCAAAATGAGAGATGGCCCAAGTCATTTCCATTATAGGTTGAGCTAATTTAGGAACGATACAACTCCTTTTATGCCGATGTAGATGATTCTACCTCCTCGCGTTTTCTTAGTTGGAAACTTCGTCACCATGATCAAACACATTTTTTATTCCATTTCATCATACTTCATGAATGGTGGTTGTTGCCCCTTGAGTGATTTTCTCCAATCATCCCTCTGCGAGAAAAGAAAGTGGGATGTGTTATCTCCATACTAAATTGGACTCAATTTAGGAACGATACATCCTTTCGCGCTAAATTGGATGTCTTGTCGTGATTTGTTGGTGAGAGACGTTCTACATATGATACTCCATTATGCCTGCTTGGTGGAGAAGAGAGAGATTTGTCCCAGTAATTGGGTGCTCCACATTGAGTCAAATGACTTAGCCATATGCAATTTCATTGTATTTGGTCAGCGGGTCTTCAATCGCTCTCCAAACTCCTTTTGTGCTGAAGTGAACGCTTCGATCACGTTCTCTTGGTGAGAGGTGCTGCCCTTATGCCGAATCAAGTTTCCTCGACACATGTTGCTTCTGCCATGCTTGCCTGCAGGCTCTTGTTTGGAGTCTATCTTTTTTTTCAAAGTCGATCGATTTGGCATCCTATCATATCTTCGCAAAGGAAAGGGAGAATGTGCGCCTTTGTCTTGTTGTGATTTGTTGGCAAGAGGTGTTGCCCCATGACGCACTCAATTGGTGATCAGGCCATGTTGCATTTGACTCGGGTTCTAAGTGCTTATACTTTTGTCTTTGGAGGAGGTGAATGTCGAACAAGTCATTCATTTTACCATCTCACAGTATCATCTTGCGGTCCCAATTGAGAAAATGACCAAGCAAAGAAATATAAGACCTTAAGCAAGTCCTTTTAAAAAAAAAAACTTATTTTCGAAACATTTTGAAAGTAAGGCATAAAAGCCTAACCCGCGCGGCTCAGTTTGAAGTACTACAAGTACTTTCAAAGACCAATGATATGAACTAAAACCTCATTACTCAAGGATGATAGTCGCACGATTTACAAACACATCAATTGGGTTCACAATTAAACCCAAATAAAAAACATGGTTCTCAATGAGAATAAAGACAAGGACATGGTACAAAAAACTCTTGCATAAAGGAATGCAATAAATAATTCTCGTCCTAGCTTTAAAGTCCACTTCTTGGCATGGTCAAGCGAGAGGATTCCAAAGAATGGCCGTTGCGCATAACCTGCGAAAGGAAGACAATGTCACTATGTGAATGAAAAAGCAATCTTTCACTGATGCCGCCTCTTATAACGAAAGCGAGGCGACGATACATGCCCCCATGGTCCCTATTTTTGGGCATTTGGTATTTCACCAGGATTTCGTCACGAGAGGAGACATCAATAAAAGATCAAATCGCAACTATCAATCGAACACCCATTCTATTTCAAAAGTTTCATATGCAAAATGTGGCATCAATTTTGAAAGACTGATTTGTGATTTTACTTTTGCAAAAAACGAGATGATTCTTGTTTTGAGAAATCAATACACAAAAATGTAAATTGAATTTCAATTCCGAAATGAGGACAAAAAAGAATTTTATAAAAAATGTGATTTCAGCTTTATGCCCCAAAATACCATCTTGACTTGGAAGAATTTCTATACAAAATGTGATTTTAAACCCATGATTGAAAATTTAGACAAGACCATCTGTTTTGTAGGGCCAAATCAGAGATGTTTAAGATTTATGCTCAAGGCTCACTATCAAGAGTGATTACTCGAAATTTTCAATTATAAGCTTAGATCACTTAGGGCATTCGATTGATTTCTGCGAATTTCAAAAATGAAAGTTTCAATTCAAAGTGAACTAATAACGAGAGAAATCATACTTACAGCGGGTGACGATCATTCTTTTAAATCACAAAAACATGCAGATGCACTTGTGAGGTTCACTAAAAGGTGGGATTCTGAAGGCTTACGGTCCCCATCTCAAATAGATCAAAAGAGTTTTCCCCGCTCTGCACTTGCGTCGGACAGTTCTCTTTATCACTATTCGAAGATGAGCGGGACCAAAAGAGGATAGCCATGGGTCCTTCCCCGCACGGTTTCCACACTTTTGGCATCTTTTATGGGTTTCCTAAGGCGATCGAGGTTTTAGATCGCGGGTTGTCTGTGCAAAGTGTAGTGCTAAAGCAGGTAAAAACATGCACAACAGTTGATATCTAAACAGCACTTCTATTTTCATTCACATACATATACACCCATACACCAACCTGCAAAACAAACACGTCAACAATCACTCCACCCCTTATAACTCTCAACCTACAAAATCATTTAACACAACGTTAGCGAACTTACCTTAGCCTTCACGATGCGCTGCCATAAGACCACGTTAGTTAACAAACAATCACGTTTATTAGGCTTAAGTCCTCAAGTCCCCAGCGGAGTCGCCAAGCTGTCACGACCTACCCGTCCCGATCGGTTAGGCCAAAAGGTATTTGTCGATAGATACGAACATCGATTGATTCGTTTGAAAGACGAACCAAATGGTTCATTAATCCAAGGACCGAAGCGCTCCCAAGCCTCATACCTTATGCGACGAGAATTATCTAAACTATGCATTCCATTGGAGTCGCCACTAGCCATGATCAAGGATTGGCTAGAAACCCTGATCGAGACGAGGGAGTGTCGTCTCGATACGTGCGAAAACCAGAGATTCCAAAATTCGGGGACTTGATTACACTAGCGATCTAACTAGTGCCCTTTCGGTACCTAAACTTGAATGTTTGCAAATTAATGTACCGGACAGCCTATCGAAAAAACTAAGATTCTACCTAACCGTTCTAAAAATAGAAGATAACAATCAATGTATTAAAAGTGCGCAACCAGATAATCATAAAGAAAACAAGCAACCAGCGACCTAGCATCGTCTCTAAAAAAGAAAAGGCAATCAAAAGCCCTAAAGTAAAGCCCTCATGGCTTGTCCGATTTTTGAGAAAATTTTCAAAGGTTTTCTCAATTTTTACAAGTTTTAAACTAAGTCTAAAATGAGAAAAACACTAATATCTGGTGAAATTAAGCCCAAAAATGATTTCTGAACATTTCCTAATTTTCTGGATTTTTTTGGAATTTTTCTGATTTTTTCTGATTTTTTTTAATTTTGGATTTTTTAATTTTTTTAATGTTTTTTTAGACTTTTAATATTTTTTGGATTTTTAAACATTTTCGAATTTTTTTAATTTAAAAAATATATTTTATATTTTTATTAATAAAATAAAGATTTCGGACCGGGTCGCCGACCCGATCCGCCCGACACTTGACTTGACTCTCTCTGACCCGCTCCGGATTCTTTTTTCCTATTCCTTTTCTGATTTTTTTTTCTTTTCTTTTTGCCTTTTTTATTTTTATTTTTTCTTTTTAGTTCCTCTTTATTCCATTTTTGTCTTTTCTGTTCTTCCTCCTCCTTTTCGTGCCTTCTGCCCAGAACTTCTTCGCCGAGACTTCTTCTTCAAGCCTTCACCTTCAAGCTTGCCGGTGGGTTCCCTCGCCGAGAGTCTGCCATGTCAGACGAACTCTCGGCGAGACCACGGCCAATCGAACATCAGCCGCCACGTCGCCGCCAATGGCCACCACCCCACCGGACCGTCGGCTAACTCGGGCCACAAAAACGGCATCGTCGGTGGCTATTTTCCTCACCAAATCCATTCATCTTAAACAAAATTTCTCTTGCCAAACAAACACGCATATCTCGGCAAAAGGACACTATAAGTGCCATAATTTGTGTACGGCGCTCACTTAAGTGCCAAATCGGAGGAAAAACGATCACTTAAGTGTCAAAAGTTTTTTTTTGGATCACTTCAATGCTAAAATTTTTGAAAAACGATTACTTAAGTGTTAAAATTTTTTTAAAACAATCACTTAAGTGCTACATTTTTTGAAAAATGATCACTTAAGTGCCAATCTCCAGCGAGCCACGTCAGCTTCAGAAATTAATAAAAAAAATGCCACGTCGGATTTCCGGCGAAAAATTATGTACGGCACCGAAGTTGGCACTTAAGTGATCGTTTTTCAAAAATTTTAGCAATTAAGTGATTGTTTTTCAAAAATTTTAGCACTAAAGTGATAAAAAAAAAAATTATGGCACCAAAGTGAGCGCTGTACACAAGTTATGGCACTTGTAGTGTTCTTTTGCCGGCATATCTCATTCAAACAGTGAAGAAAAGGATTCACACTAGCGGCCTCTAACCGCAGGCAACGCTCCGGCAAGAGGAATGATTTTCCGATGGAGGCTCCGTCCACGGCCGAGTCCGAATGTGCGAATCGCGACAAAACCACATGAAAGACAAAGAGAACTTGAAGTCAGTGACAGTATCAGAACAAATCGCGCATAAATCGAAATTGCGGAGAGTCCATTTTACATAAAAGGATTCGGCGTTCGTTGGGCATTTTATCAAACAGGCAGTGTGCAACTCGGACCATCACTCCCAAGCCTGGATTTACCATCGTTTAAGGCCTATATTAAGTGTTAACTCGACCATTTTTCATCACGAATCAGTGTGGGCTTCGCATGGTATGCTCAGAATCTCTTTGGTTGGTTTAAGATTCCTAAAAAAACAGTAGGCGGAGAAGAAACAGGGAATTTTCGGGAGGCTTACCTGGTTTGAGCGACTCCTTCGACGATGAACGACAGCCAGCCAGTGGAGCTTTTGATGGGAACTATAGCTACCCAAACGGACCACCGGCGAACGAGCAAAAGTCTATCTTTTTTTCAATTCTCTCCCAGTCTCGGCTCTCTTTCAAAACCAGCTCCCCCATTTCTCTCTCGGCTCCCCCCTTTTAGAATCCCGCCGGTCCTCTCTCTTCGGCGTCCCTCCAAAGCGACCTCGGGTCAGTCAACTAATCCAGCTCCTTTTCTTTCTATTTTCAGCTCGAAGCTGCCATTGATCAGTCTGTCCACGCTGCTCTGCTCTGCTTCTTTGTCTCGGTCAGAATGCACGCGGGGAGCAGAGAGGAAGAGAGGAAGAGAGGGAAAATGAGCTATGGGCTGAGAAAGCCATGGGCTGGGCCAAGATTAAACAAAATAAGAGAAATAGGCCAAGGAAAGAAAGGAAGGGAATGGGCTCAGGCAGGACGGGCCGGGTCAAACTGGCTCGAATCTTCTTCTTCTTCTTTATTTTTTTAACTATATTTTTTAATTATTACATTTTTTATAATTAGAAAAAAAAATGTTCCAATAGACCCTATTAATATAGATGCACCTAATAACTATATGGCATGCAATTTAATAAAAAAAATTTTGTTTAGTGGTTAAAAATTAAACCCTAATTTTTTTATGTTATAAAACCCTAAATGATTGAGCAAAATTTAGGTGTCAACAGTTTCCTAAACAAAGGTTTCCTAATTTGGATCCAATTCTTGCCTATAAATAAGAATGGGATGTTGTCGGTGAAGATCATCAAAGAGGAGCTTCTACCTGTGAATTATACCCTGAAGATATCTGAGTGTGTTGTAGCCGAGTAAATCTTATGGTAAGATTTGTGTATAATTCCTTCGTGAGATTGAGAGATTATTTCGTGAAGAATTGTGGGGCTAAACACTGCGTGAATTGAATGGTTTCCTAATTGGATAAGGTTTCCTAAACAGAGGTTTCCTAAACAGAGGTTTCCTAATTTGGATCCAATTCTTGCCTATAAATAAGAATGGGATGTTATTGGTGAAGATCATCAAAGAGGAGCTTGTACCTATGAATTATACCCTGAAGATATCTGAGTGTGTTGTAGTTGAGTAAATCTTATGGTAAGATTTGTGTATAATTCTTTCGTGAGATTGAGAGATTATTTCGTGAAGAATTGTGGGGCTAGACACTGCATGAATTATTGGGTGTAATCGAGGTTTGGTAAACACTTAGAGTATTTGAGTGACTCGAATGTGGTTATAATCTCTGTTGTATCGCTTGATCTATAATGAAATTCCGTGCTGCTTTCCCCGTAGACGTAGGTTACTACGACCGAATCACGTATCTCTGGTGTCCAATTTATTTTTCTTATTCTGTCAATTTTATTGTTTAATTGCTTGGCTTTCGTAACAATTGGTATCAGAGCTATGCTTGGCTGAGTTGAAGCGAATCGATGGCAACAGAAGAAGGAAAAGTAAAAATCGATAGATTTTATGGGAAGGATTTTGGTTTTTGGAAGATGCAAATTGAGGATTATCCGTATTAGATGAAACTGCACTTGCCCCTATCTGGGGAGAAGCCAGAGACGATAAAGCAAGTTTACTGGGAATTGCTGGATAGACGAGCTTTGGGTGTTATTCGGCTGACGTTGGCTCGTAACGTCGCATTTAACATTGTGAAAGAGACGACCATTGCGGGTCTGATGGAAGCCCTATCGAACATGTACGAGAAGCCCTATGATCAACAGGGTTGATGCAACGTCTGTTTAATTTGAAGATGATCAAAGGTGTGTCAGTTGTTGGTGATATTAATGAATTCAATGTGATCGTTAGTCAATTGAGTTCAATTGACATTGACTTTGAAGATAATGTGTGTGCTTTGATTCTCTTATCCCCATTGCCTAATAGTTGGAATACTACTGTTACTCCTGTTAATAATTCCTCTAGGTCAACAAGTTTGATGTTTGATGGTGTTCGAGATTTAATTCTAAGTGAGGACATCCATAGAACAGAATCTGGTTGTGACATCCCCGATTTCGGACCTAGGAAGCCGAGGGCTAGTAATAAATGGATGAGCGGGTAATTCGAGCCGAGGGTCGATAATGGAATGGACAGTATAATTGGAACGAGAGTACCGAGGGTTGGTCATGGTTCGATCGAAAGATTGTCCATGAATTGGCCTAGGGATCGACAGTGGAATGACTCCTTGACTACACAAAATGATTAGGGTAATATGACCGTAGAGTTACCCTTCGACCATAAGGGCCATTAGTGGAACGATCATGGATAACTATGGATCAGTCCGGTAACGGCATGTGTCGGTCGCGGGTGATACCGCACGGCCATGCATCGGTCCCGGATGACCATGAGTTAATTCCGGGGTACTAGTTTTCACGAGACTACATGACAACCGAGGGTCGACCATGGGTCGTTGATACTCGAACGTGGACCGATCGCGAATCGGCCACGAATCATTGCACCAAGTCAGGTAGGCCATGGACGAGCCATGTGCCAGGCCACGAGCCCAATGGCTTGGCCGCGGACTAGGCCATGTGCCAGCCACGCCGGCCAGCCCGTGTGCCCAGATGTGACCGGCCATCGTGCCTGTCAGCTTGGCCACGAACCGGCTACGTGCCCAGTTGTGTGCCGGCCATTGTGCCTGACCCTTGTGCCAGGCGTTATGCCCGTAAGATCCGGTTCCGATCTAGTCCCGTGCCCAAGAAATATGGCCATGAGCCGTGCATTGTGCCATACATGAGTCATTGCGCGTGTTTGGCCGTGAACCGATCCCTCGCTCATGTGACCAGGCGTAGAGCTCGGCACGTTGCCCATGCGGCCGGCATGGTGCTCGGCACGTTGCACGTGCAGCCGGCAAGGCGCTCGGCACGTCGCCTGTGCAGCCCGGCGCAGCGCCCGTGCGGTCCGGCCGTGACCCGGCCATGTGCCCGTGTGGCCTAGTCGCATGCCCGTGTGGCCTGGTAGTGCGCCCGGCCACGCGCCCAGTCAGGCCCGGCCATGCGCCCAACAACCCGGTTTGCTTAGGCTTCTTTCATTTTGCTTGGGCCTTGGTTTGGTTGTGTTAGGTAACTTTTGAGGATGTTCTCGCATCAAACCTCGGGTTGAACGGGTCTACTAAGCGTGGACAACCCTCGAAAATTTGGAGAATAGTATGATGCAGGGTTACGATTATAGTGTCGTATAGCTGGTTTTGTGTAAACCGATTGGCCTGAGAAGTTTTTGTGTGGAACCAGCAAGCTTGTAAGCCTCCCACGGTTCAGATTTGCTGAGGAAAAAGAAGACAAAAAGGATTGACTTGGTCAAAGACTTCATTTATGGCCATTTAATGCCATTTATGGCCTTCATTATTGGACCCCCATGAGGTGTCCCATTCTATTATTGCTACCGGGTGAGGTGTGCCATGGCATTTAAGGCACTTTGATGACTCAATGGCCATCAATAATGGGGCATAAGGCAAGGCCATTCGACCAAGCCAAAGGGAAACCGAGAGAGAGAGAGAGAGAGAGAGAGAGAGAGAGAGAGAGAGAGAGAGAGAGAGAGAGAGAGAGAGGCCAAGGATAAGATCAACTTTAATGCCCTTAATTGCCATACATCATGACTTTTGACTCTTGTGCATGAATGCACATTAATGCTTGGCTTCTTTTCCAAGCTTGTGTCTTTATAAGAAGCAAGAAGAAACTCACGTGAAGCCCCTTAGAAAACCAGCCACTTCTCTTGCCTTCTTGCTTCCTTGTTCCTCATCCACGCCCAAAAGAAACACACAAGCCAACCTTGTTCTATCTCCTTGCTTGTTCGGCCAACTAGGAAGTCACACTCGAGACTCACCCGAGGCCCCGTTTTTCCCAAAATCAAGCTTGTTCCGTGCTCGAGTTAAGCCACCAGCCACTTTCTTCTTCTAGTCTTTCGTGTTCTAGTGGTTGTTGAGTAAGTGAATTCCCTAATATTAGGAAAGGAAGTTGCGATACGTTGTAACATGAGTTGCTTGGCCCGTTTCTTGGTTTCATGGTCCATTATGGTTTGTTCTCTCTTGACAAGTGATGTTCGTGTTCTAGTGGTTGTTGAGTAAGTGAATTCCCTAATATTGGGAAAGGAAGTTGCGATACGTTGTAACATGAGTTGCTTGGCCCGTTTCTTGGTTTCATGGTCCATTATAGTTTGTTCTCTCTTGACAAGTGATGCTCACGTGTGACGCTCATGTTTGATGTTTGTTTTGTTGTTTCATAGCACGAACTTTGCTATTGATTTGCCATCAATGCCGGTACGGTAAGAGTCGACTTATGTGAACGGCAATTGTCTCGTCCTCGCTTGATATTAGTGTTTTCACTTATTGAGTCTCCCTGACTCACTCCCATTGCTTTTCCTCTTTTCAGGTCTGTGATATGGTATCTCCTTCAACCCGGTTCGGGAACCCTGTGGAAATGCAAGCCGAAGTACTTACGGTTATCGACGCCCGGGAGGGTTATGCGTACCGTTGTATCACAACATATGTGATGGTCGACAAAGGCTGTGAGGAGTTAGTCCCTCACCCGTATGAGGCGTGGTACCGCCTTGCGCACGGAGAGTGGGTTGGACCCCTTGGCGGGTTCAACGGGCCATTCGGCGGATTGGGCGGGTCGGCTCCGGGGCAAACCGAGGGTGGAACGTGAGATGGCCAGACGGACGAGGAGCGGGAGAAGCGAGAAAGTCGAGAAGCCGTAGTGAAGCTAGGAACCCAAGCCAAAGTTTTGTTTGTTGACATTTGGCTTTTGTGGCATCGCCCTTGAAATGGGCATGTAAAATATATGCGTGGCTTGTAAGGGCCCGTAAAGAAGGGCTTGGCAAAAATAAGCACGTATCATGTAAATACAACATGCAATGTTTGCTTATTACTCGTGTTGTCTCATTTATGTTTAATTGCTTCCGCGTGCGCATTTGATTGTTTAAAATAAACGGGATGCACTAATACATTTCCGCGAGTCACGGGTCGTTCGGGTCATGTTCGGTCATTAAGCATCGATTGTGATTCCAAGTCGGGACGTGACACTGGTGAACATATATCTGCTGCTTTAGTAGGTGAAAATAGAGGAAGAACCGGTACACGTGTTAGCAGAAGTAGTGTAAACATGAATAGACGAAATCAGTCTAGAACTGACGGTGCTGTCTGTTGGAGATGTGGCAAGATGGGGCATCTTAGAAGGGATTGCTTTAAGCTGAAAAATAATAAGGGTAGGGGAATTAGAGTTGAAACTACGGATGATGTTTCTGCTATAGCTTATGGTAATTCGGATAGTGCTGATTTTGTCTTGTCTGTCACTGATTATTCATCGTTTGATGGATAGATTATGGATTCTGGTTGTTGTGACTAAGTTTCGCACTCACGCTTACTGGCCGACAAATATTTGATCGGTTAGCGTTTTTTTTTTTGTCAGAGACCAGTTGGCCACCTTAGCAGTCAAAGGGCTGCTCTCAGGATTAGGGATAACCATCGTGGGATCAAGAGGAATAGGGTATTGGCTGCCGGGGTTGGGATCACCTCTTTGATATAACAAGGATCTCGATCTAGTATTCAACGGGGCAGGGGAAAGGGAATCCTCCTTTAAGTCACTACCAACATTGCACAGGTATTGTGACATCCTCGATTTTAGGCCTAGGAAGCCGAGGGCTAGTGATGAATGGATAAGCAAGTAGTTCGAGCCGAGGGTCGGTAATGGAATTGACAGTATGATTGGAACGAGTGTATTGAGGGTTGGTCATGGTTCGATCGAAAAATTATCCATGAATTGGCCTAGGGATCGACAGTGAAATGACTCCCTGACTACGCAAAATGATTAGAGTAATATGACCGTGGAATGACCCTTCGACCATAAGGGCCGTTAGTAGAACGGTCCGGGATAGCTGTGGATCAGTCTGGTATCGGCATGTATTGGTCGCGGGTGATACTGCACGGCCATGCATCGGTCACGGATGGCCATAAGTTAATTTCGGGGTGCTGGATTCCACAAGGCTACATGACAACCGAAGGTCGACCACGAGTCGTTGATACTCGAAGATGGACCGGTCGCGAATCGGCCGCGAATCATTGCGCCAAGTCATCTAGGCCATGGACGAGCCATGTGCTAGGCCATGAGCCAAAGGGCTTGGCCGCAGACTAGGCCATATGCCAGCCGTGCCGGCTAGGCCGTGTGCCCGGACGTGACCGGCCATCGTGCCCGTCAGCTAGGCCACGAACCGGCTACGTGCCCGGTTATGTGCCGGCCATTGTGCCTGACCCTTGTGCCAGGCGTTGTTCCCGTAAGATCCGGTTCCAATCTAGTCTCGTGCCCAAGAAATGTGGCCATGAGTCGTGCATCGTGCCATTCATGAGCCGTTGCGCGTGTTTGGCCGTGAACCGATTCCTCGCTCGTGTGACCAGGCATGGTGCTCGGCACGTCGCTCGTGTGGCCGGCATGGTGCTCGGCACGTTACATGTGCAGCCGGCATGGTGCTTGGCACGTCGCCCGTGCAGCCCGGTGCAGTGCCCGTGCGGCCCGACCATATGCCCGACCATGTGCCCGTGTGGCCCAATCGCGTGCCCATATGGCCCGATAGTGCGCCAGGCCCCGCGCCCAGTCAGACCCGACCACGCGCCCAGCAACCCGGTTAGCTTAGGCTTATCCCATTTTGCTTGGGCCTTGGTTTGGCTGTGTTATGTGATTTTTGAGAACATTCTCACACCGAACCTCGGGTTGAACGAGTATGCTAAACGTGGACAACCCTAAGAAAATACGGCGAACAAGTATGATGCGAGGTTATGATTGTAGTGTCGATTAGCCGGTTTTGTGTAAACCGATTAGCCCAATTAGTTGGGAATGAACCAGCTTGTTCCAGAGCTCCCTCACAGTTCAGAATTGGCAAAGGAAAAGAAGACAAATTTGTTGACTTAGTCAAAGGCTTCATTTAAGGCCATTTAAGGCCTTCATAATTGGACCCCCTTTAGGTGTCCCCTCCATTATTGCTGACTAAGCTAAGTTGGTGCAGGGCATTAAAGGCCATTTGATGACTCAATGGCCACCAATTATGGGCACAAGCCAAGGAACAATCAGCCAAGCCAAGGAGGAAGCTGAGAAAGACATTCGGCCAAAGGAAAAAGGAAGAACCGAGAGAGAGAGAGAGAGAGAGAGAGAGAGAGAGAGAGAGAGAGAGAGAGAGAGAGAGAGAGAGAGGCCAAGGGATAAGATCACATTGAAAGCCCTTAATTGCCATGCATCATTGCTTTTGGCCCTTGTGCATTAATGCATATTAAAGCTTGGCTTCTTTTCCAAGCTTGCTTGTCTTTAAAAAGGGAGAAGCCCCCTCACATGAGAAGCCCCCCACAAGAACCGGCCATCATCTTCTCTTCTCCTCTTGCCTTCCTTTTTCACGCCCAAACACACACAAGCCAATCTTGTTCTTCCTCCTTGCTTGTTCGGCCAACTAGGAAGTCACACCCGAGACTCGCTCGACGTCTCGTTTTTCCCGAACTCAAGCTTTTTCCGTGCTCAAGCCAAGCCACCAGCCACTTTCTTACTTAATATCTCATATTCTAGTGGTTTGTTGAGTAAGTGAATTCCCCAATTTCGGAAAAGGAAGTTGCAATACGTTGTAACATGAGTTGCTTGGCCCATTTCTTGGTTTCTTGGTCGATTATAGCTTGTTCTTTCTTGACAAGTGATGCTCACGTGTGACAATCATGTTTGATGTTTGTTTTATTGTTTCGTAGCATGAACTTTGCTATTGATTTGCTATCGATGCCGGTACGGTAAGAGCTGACTTATGTGAATGGCGATTGTCTCGTCCTCGCTTGATGTTAGAGTTTTCACTTATTGAGTCTTCCCGACTCACTCCTGTTGTTTTTCCTCTTTTCAGGTCCGTAGCACGGCGTCTCCCCCAACCTGGTTCGGAAATCCCATCGAGATGAGAGCGGAGCTGCTCACGGTCATTGATGCCCGTGAAGGCTGAGCCTATCATAGAATCACCACGTACGTGATGGTGGATGAAGGCCGAGAGGAGTTGGTCCCTCACGCGTACGTGGCTTGGTACCGTTTGGCCAACGGAGAATGGGTTAGACCCCTACGCGGGTTCAACGGTCAATTCACCGGCATGGACGGGCTGGCTCCGAGGCAAGCCAGGGGTAAGGCGTGAAATGGCCGAACGGACGAGGAGCGAGAAGAGCGAGAAGCCATAGTGAAGATAGGAACTCAAGCCAAGATTTTATTTGTCGATAGTTGGCTTTTGCGGAATCGCCCTTGAAATGGGCATGTAAATTATAAGCGTGGCTTGTAAGGGCCCGAGAGTAGGGCTTGACAAAAATAAGCACGTATCACGTAAATATAACATGCGATGTTTGCTTATCTCACTCCTGTTATCTCGTTTATTTTTAATTGCTTTTGTGTTCGCATTTGATTGTTTAAAATGAACAGGACGCACTAATACATTTCCGCAAGTCACAGGTCCGTTCGGGTCATGTTTGGTCATTAAGCATCGATCGTGATTCCGGGTCAGGACGTGACAGGTATAACAGTGTAAGGTTTTTTTGTGGTAAAAAAGATAGTTCGGGGTAAAATTGTCATAGGTATACCAGTTTGGGGTTTTTTGTGGTCAAAAAAATAGTTTTGGGTAAATTTGTCACAGGTGTACCAGTTTGGAATTTTTCATGATATTAACCCATCTATTAAATATAAGTATGAAACTTGATCGCGCCATAACTCTCTCCACTGAACCCCATTTCAAACCAATTTACAGTCAAAAGAAAGCCCATTCATAGTATTACAAAACCCCTAGCTTGAACACCTCATAATCTAGTCAGAAACAGATGCAATTTAGCCCATAAAGTTCTTGGACGTGCACTATTTATCACGGGCAGAAAACTTCGAGAATTCGTTTCGGATAAACCGTAAGCTCAAATTAAGATCTGTAAAATGCTAGAATTTCACAACACCATCAACTATCATTTCTATATATATGCGCAATTTGACAACTTAGAAATCGGACTTCACAGTCACAAAACTTCAAAATTGTGCCCTAATTTCAAAAAATATTTCGATCGGACGAACAAGGAGCACCAATGCATGTGAATATGTTATTAACGGGATTGTTTGGTTACAGGTCAATGCTCATGTAAAAGTCCTTAGAACAGTGAGCAAGCAGAAGGCTTTAAGTGCAGGATAGGCCGACACACTTTTTCTAGAATGGGTAACACAACTTCTCTCTAAAGCCATCCAAGTTATAGAAAAGTACATTTATGAGAACATACAAGCAAATGAAGAAGGTAGCTCCTTTACTCCTCTGAGAAGTGGTGTCATGACCCACCCCTCAAGGGCCACCTCGAGACACTGGTTTAGAGGTAATTGTTTATTGAAAATGTCCTAAATGGCTTATTCAAATATCGGTTTAAGAAGGCATCATTCTTTTGGATTTTATCCATTTGGTTCATTTACCACGAACGTGGATTCTCCCTCAATCCATACCTCGCGTGACACGGGATTGATTTTATGTATTTTAACAATTAGGAGTCGTCACTAGCCTTTGTTGGAGGTCAACTAGAATACACAATCAAAATACGGAAATTTCGTTTTGATTTATATGAAAACCATAGATAAATTGGTTCGGGGATTAGATTACATTAATGTTTCCACTAACGCACTTTCGATACCGCTAAACTTAATTTGGTTGTAATCTAAGTCATCATGCATTTGTTTTTATCATTTTCCTGTCAAAGTCCTAATCCACTGATTGATTATGCATCTTGTTTTTGATTTTTTTTCATTTATGATTATAAACTAATCCTATCTTAGTCTAGAAAAGAAATTAACAAATAATTTATTGAAAGACTTGTGTGTAAAGTAAACACCCAATATATTGAAAGACAAGCTAACCTAAGAGCAATAAAAGAAAAGCAGCAACTCATCGGGTGTTTATTACAACACAAATGGGAAAACCTGAGACATGGTCGGATATCAAATTGAGTACAAAAATTAAGACGATTGGACATCGGTCAGCACCCTTCAAAACTCTCGGCCTCTTTTGTGACATCCCCGATTTCGAGCCTAAGAAGCCGAGGGCTAGTAATAAGTGGATGAGCGGGTAAGTCGAGTCGAGGGTCGGTAATGGAATGGACAGTATGATCGGAACGAGTGTACTGAGGGTTGGTCATGGTTCGATCGAAAGATTGTCCATGAATTGGCCTAGGGATCGACAGTGGAATGACTCCCTGACTATGCAAATGATTAGAGTAAGATAACCGTGGAGTGACCCTTCGACCATAAGGGCCGTTAGTGGAACGGTCCAGGATAACTGTGGATCAGTCCGGTGTCGGTATGTGTCGATCGCGGGTGATACCGCACGGCCATGCATTAGTCCCGGATTACCATGAGCTAATTCCGGGGTACTGGATTTCACGAGGCTACATGACAACCGAGGGTCGACCATGAGTCGTTGATACTCGAATGTGGCTCGGTCACAAATCGGCCACGGATCGTTGCGTTGAGTTGGGTAGGCCATGGACGAGACATGTGCCCGGCCATGTGCCTAATGGCTTAGTCGCGGCCCGGGCAAAATTGCCAGTCGCGCCGGCCAAGGCCATGTGCCCGGTCATGACCGGCCATCGTGCCCGTCAGCTAGGCTACGGACTGGCTACGTGCCCGGTCATGTGCCGGCCATTGTACCCGACCCTTGTGCCACGAGTTGTGCCCATAAGATCCGGTTCCGGTCTTGTCCCGTGCCCAAGAAATATGGCCATGAGTCATGCAACGTGCCATTCGCAGGCCGTTGCGCGTGTTTGGCCGTGAACCGACCCCTCGCTCGTGTAACCCGGCGTGGTGCTCGGCGCGTTGCCCATGCGGCCGGCAAGACACTAGGCACGTCGCCCGTTCGGCCAGGCAAGCCTCTCGGCGCGTTACCCATGCGGCCCGGCGCGGCGCCCATGCGGCCCAGTCTCGCGCCAAGCCATGTGCCCGCGTGGCCCGGCGACGTACCCGGCCATTTGCCCGATCAGGCCCGGCCACGCGCCCAGGCCACCCGAGAAGGCCAAATTGGCTTAGTTGGGCTTAGATTGTTGTGAAGCCACATTTGGTCACTTGTGAGGGTTTTTCCACATTAAACCTTTTTTTAAATGGGATTATTAGGAGTGTTTTTATCGCAAGAAAACCCTCGGAAAATTATGAGGATTAACATGATATGAGGTTGCAATTTTAGCGCCGTTTAGCCAATTTCGGGTAAACCGATTGGCCCGAGAGGTTTTTGAGTGGAACCAACTAGCTTGTAGGCCTCCCACGGTTCAGATTTTGGCTGAAGAAAAGAGATCAAAAGGGTTGACTTGGTCAAAAGGTGCAATTATTGCCCTTAAGTCTTCATTATTGGATCCCCATGAGGTGTCCCTCTCCATTATTGTCCAAGCTGAGTTGTGCTCCCCTAATAATGGCTCATTTAAGGCTTCTTGGTGACTCATTGGTCACCAATAATAGAGCCCAAGGCAAGGCCAATAATTGGCCAAGCCAAAGGAGCCGAGAAAGAGGGCCATTCGGCCAAGGAGAGAGAGAGAGAGAGAGAGAGAGAGAGAGAGAGAGTAGCCGAGAAGGAGAGAGAGAGAGAGAGGGCCAATGAAGAGAAGATAAGCATTGGTCTCTTCATCATTTCCTTTGGCTTTGAGTCCATTAATGGCATTAAATGAAAGTCATCATGAAATTTGACTTAGAGCACCTCTCTTATTGGCTTAATTCTAGGGTTTCTAGTGTCTTCCAAGCCCTTTATAAATAGCAAGACAACCCTCCCCCTTCCTTCTCTTCTCACGCCACCATCACCTCACGCCAACACCATCTTCCTTTTGTTTATTGTTTTCTCACTTTTGGCCCGAGAAACTCACGCCCAAATAAATCCCGAACCGGCCCGTGTTTCTTCTCGTTTCTACCCAAGAGCCCATGGTTTGGCCTTTGTAGGCCTAGGTTTGCTCGGCCAAGCAAGAAGAAAGCAAGGAGAAAGCCCAAAATTTCCCGAGCTCACCCGTTTCTAGCCCGTTCTCTAGTTTTGTTAGTTGTTGTGTAAGTGAATTCCCTAATATCGAGAAAGGAAGTTGCGATACGTTGTAACATGGGTTGCTTGGCCCGTTTCTTGGTTTCATGGTTGTTCGTTCTTTCTTGACTAACGATGTTCACGTGTGATACTCACGTTTGATGTTTGTTTTTGTTGGTTTCGTAGCATGACTTTATTATTTGAATTGCCATCGATGCCGGTATGGTAAGAGTTGACTTGTGTGAACGACGATTGTTTCGTCCTCGCTTGATATTAGAGTTTTTACTTACTGAGTCTCCCCGACTCACTCCCGTTGTTTTTCCTCTTTTCAGGTCCGTGATATGGCATCTCCTCCAACCCGGTTCGGAAACCCAGTGGAAATGCGAGCCGAGCTCCTCACCGTGATCGACGCCCGGGAGGGCCATGCATACCGTCGAATCACAACCTATGTGATGGTCGACGAAGGCCGTGATGAGTTGGTTGCTCACCCGTACGAGGCGTGGTACCGCCTAGCTCACGGACCCTTGGCGGGTTCAGCGGACCATTCGGTGGATCAGGTGGGTCGGTTCCGGGGCAAACCGGGGGTGGAGCGTGAGATGGCTAGCCGAACGAGGAGCGGGAGGAGCGAGAGGAACGAGAAGCTATAGCGAAGCTAGGAATCCAAGTCAAGTTTTGTTTGTTTGATAGTGGCTTGTGTCGGAACTGTCCTTGGAATGGGCATGAAAAATATGTACATGGCTTGTAAGGGCCCGTAAAGAAGGGTCCGGCATAAATAAGCACCTGACATGTGAATACAACGTGCGATGTTTGCTATATCACTCCTGTTTGTATCGTTTATTGTTTATTTGCTTCCGCATGCGCAATTGATTGTTTAAAATAAACGGGACGAACTAATATATTTCCGCGAGTCACGGGTCCGTTCGGGTCATGTTCGTTCATCAAGTATCGATCGTGATTCCGAGTCGGGACGTGACATCTTTCACCATGGATCGCCTCATGGGTATCGATTTTATATTTGAACTCATACATTTCAAACAAATGATGCAGACAAGCAATCCATGCATAACAAGGGCATCCAAATCATCAATTCAAAAACGTGTCTTGGGATCGACCTTTGTCTTTCATGCATTTCGGTCACCCACCCACTAAATCAATTAACTTTAATTGATTAATGGTTAATGATAATGAGCCACCATTTGCATTCACAAAACGATGACCTATATCACTTAACCCCTAAGGTTGGTCTTAAATGTTCACCATGGATTACTCGCCGAATCATCATGCACCGAGCCTAATCATTCATTTAACAAACACACACATGAGCAATGATTAAACGTGCATTTAGGTCAAATGACCTTATTTCTCAATCAAGCAACCAATGGGAAGTGAGCCTTATGAAGATCACTTATTCAATTGAAATTTGTCAAATTCAGGCAGATTCTGTTTAAATGTGATTAACCCACTAAACGATGTCTAAATGAAATGAATCAGGCACCATTGGAAAGATTAAGAAATGAGGATCAAAGTTCATGAAGACCCCTTCACTTGATTCTTACGCGATTTATCCGAAAATTGGGATTTAACCCAGACATATCAGACTTGACTTGGTTCTGGCCCGAAATTTGAACAAAAAAAGCAGGAAAAATAACAAATTTTATCCAAATGATGCAAAATTTTACAGACAGTTAGGAAAACATGTTCTGAACAACTTTCATGTTTTGAGTTTTCGCTAAAAACCCCTGACCTTTCTCAGAAAATTGATTTTTACCCGGGACTCAGTTGCAAACCTTTTTTCAAAAACAGAAATACCTTATCTGGATTTTTATGAAATTGACCCCCCAAATGTTGTCATTAGGTCCTAAAACTTTCCAGTCGTCAAATCAAGACCCCAATGAAAAACTTTGAAGTTTTGAATTTTTGCATAAAAGGACATCAAGTCTATCAAAATTGCAAAAACACGTTTGGATGCTCAGAGGCTTGAATTTCTGGATCTGAATACAGAATCTAATTAGCACGAAGATCTCGATGTGAGAAAACAAGTTAAGATCTTAGAAAGAATAAGAAGTAACGACAGTCAAAATCAAGTGAAATAGAGAGGTTTCAATGGTTGTTTCAACTCAAGCCAACCACCACAGCCACGTAGAGGAGCTGAGGAAGTCGTCCACAAGGCTCGAGACACCACAGAAGGCCGCCGGATGGAGCTGGAAACCGGCTGGACAGCAGGACCGGCTTGACTGCCGGTGAAGAAACCATAAGGAAAAGCGACCGGATCGGGGCTGTTCGGTGAAGCTCCGGTTAGAGGAGGCTTGCGACTAGCTTGGGGGAGGCTCGAGGCATGTCGGTGAGGTGGTGGTTCGCTGGAGGAAGGCTGTCGAGCGGCTGGTTTGGACGAAGGGAGGCTCGGCCGAGTGAGAGAGAGAGTTCTAGAGAGAAGTGAGAGAGAGTTTATCCTAGAGAGAGCTTTTCAGATTTTCAAATGGCTAACCTCCTTAAAATTTGGAGGGAAAAAGCTTATATATCCTATTTAGTTTGAATTATGGCCCTTAGATTAATTTAATGGCTCTCCCTGATTCCTTAATGGCTAAGGTCATCTCCCATTGGTTAAATTTGGATCACTTGAATAAGTGACATGGCAAGATGGATGGCCAAGATAATTTGTTTAGTCATTAAGGAAATGCTCTTATTGGCTTAAATTGGATGACATGGATTGGTGACATGGCCTTTAAGGGCATTTTAGTAATTTCTCAAGGGGCATTTTGGTAATTGTTGGATACAAGGGAGAGGGCTTGGCCGGCCAAGCCTTGGAGTGACTGGACATGACTGGAAATGATCACTTTCCGGCCATCCTTGTCAGACGTGTGGCTCGCGCCGATCGAGCCGGTTCAATTGCAAGACTTTTGTGCAATTTAATCCAATTTGCTGTTTGGAGGACCTAATCGCAAAGAATTTGTGTCCAATTATCAAAGGAACGGATCAAATTGGAATAAAACAACCCAAATCCAAACAATTAAACTCAATCAAACTCATTTCCAACATCTTAATTGAATGAATTTGTTCGAATTACATCATGGGTAATGCCAATTTCATCTCAATTGATTTGTCTCGCACAAATTGGGGATTTTCAATCAATTGATGCAATTTGTGTAATTTTGTTCCCAATTTGCGAAATTGATTTCAATTAAATACAATTGACTTGAAAGAAAATCAATTAATTCAATTGAATAGGTCTAAAACACTTTAATGCACTCAAATTGACTTTCACATAATGACTTGAATTAAAATCCAAAACGAAATTGAAGCTTAATCATTAAATTGAAGCTCAATTCATCAAATTAACCTCTAGATAGGAATGGGTCAAGTTGAATTGCATCAATTGGACCAAACTAACTCAATTTCGCAAGTCTTTGGCTAGCTAAATTGATGAAATTAACTTGAATTCATGTGAATATGTCAAAATTGATGTTGGATTTGAGTTGCATATAAGAAATTGTACTCATCTGCAGTTTAATTGCGCAAATCATGAAGAACCGGCCGGAACTCTTGATTAGAGCCTAAATTGGGGTTTTCTAATATTTGGCTTGGAATTCTAAAATTGGTTGGAAAATCGAATGTAAAACGACCTCTAGATCAATTGTTGTGAATGAAACTATCTTAGAAAATGACTAGAAACAAAGTAATTTCATTTTTGGCCAATTTGAACCAAAATCCACGAATTGGGGAAAGTTGGTTCTAAACCGATTTTGTAAAATTGATGATCCCAAAGTGAAATTAAGGTAAAAATGAGTTGATTTAGGGGTTTTCAATTTTTTTGCACAAAGTATTGACCAAAAGTCAGCATTTTAGTAATTAAACACTAAAATGTCAATTAATGGGTCAAACTTCGATTTTTTCGAAAATTGACAATGTAAAAGTGAAATTGACACTATTTTGGGGTTTTTCATGCAAAAAACTAAATTTTGACTTAGGATTGAATTTTCGGTCAAAATTTAACAAAAAAGTTTACTCGAAAGTCAACGTTTTGGCTTTTTTAAGACAAAGTATAAAAAGCTTGGAAATGAAAGGTTAATATTATAAAAAGTGTTAAATGACTCTTTTTGATTGAGAAACAAGTTCTGTCGCTATTAGAAACCCTAATCTCAATTTTTTTTTATCTTTTTAAGATGCATCAACTAAAAATCATGCGTCAATAAGTGGGAATAAAAGAGTAAGAATATCTACAGTTACATCCGAATTACTGTCACAAGCAACAATTGCAGCTTCTACGATTGAGTCTTTAGTTACTGTTTGTCCTTCAGCAGACTTTAGCAAGGTGACCACATTATTGCACGAGATCGTTACTCTGTGAAGATCTCCATCCGGGATTATTATGTGCAGGGTGCTTAACAAGGAGAGAGATTTATATATAGAGGGGTGTTCAACAATGAGAGAGATTTGTCTAGAAATGTTATGCAGTCCGTACCATGGGCAAGTTCTTAATGCGTTGATACGTACCTGGCATTGTATTGGATTTAGCATAGGGTGTACTACGCGTATTTTCAATTTTACAGTGCCAGTTTACACATTTGGGGAATGTTTATAGAATCGGCCCGTGAACTTTGGCTTCAATGTACGGTTTGCCACATACTTTATTCTAGTCAAGATGATTTGAAAATTATTTTATGGCGTTCGATATCGTTCTTATGCAAGCATTTTGAGTCGGTAGAGTATAGTTTCATGGTAAGTCAACTTTGCAAATCTCTATTCGAAAGACCTGAATTCGAAATTCGTGTCTCGTCCCGACCCCCTCTCTCGCCATTAGGTCGAGCGCCTGGTGGTCGATTCGTGTCACATTGGCAAGGTAGTCGCATGCGGAAAATACATCAAATTTTGCCCCAAATAGCTCTCCAGTCTCTCTCCTTTACTAGGTTCAGCCATCGTGGATTCGATTGACAAACCAAATCCACAGCGTTAAAGCTATCTACCACTCTAATTCCTTTCCATAAATCTCTCTCGAATGATTAGCCACGTGACGTTTTGCTCGGTTGAATCATATGTCCACATCATCGAACTCCGATCAATGTTTACCGAGAGTCGAATCGACCGGTCCAAAGGGCCAAATGCCGAGAACGTAATGAAATAGTCGGCGGGGTCGAATCGAACAAACACGGAAATATGCGGCATCACATTTAGCACCGAATCGAAGTTCTGCAACTGTACACAAAATTTTTTTTCTTAAAGAGATAGAAATTCGAAAATAAGGGAAAAGGAGAGGGGCGCCTCGTCGGCAAACAGTGAGAAATTGCATGAAGTGGCGCAATTTCATTCGACGACCTTATCAGCGGCGAAGCAGCCACCGTGGGCGACGCTGCGCGCAAATGTTCCCTCGTCTTCCTCGAACTCGATCTGTCTCTCTCTCTCTCTCTCTCTCTCTCTGTCCCTGCAATTTCTTGTCTGCGATTCAGGTGAACTCCATGCCCTCTTTCGTTGTCTTCTGCGCAGCTCGGTGTCTCAGTTCTCGCTTCCGATCGGTAGTTTCGGTTCCCTTGGATCTGGTCGTTGTCGCGAATTCTGGGTTCGATTTAGGGACCGATTATAGGGATTCGGGATTCGTTTTTGAATGCTGCATGATTTGATTACCGCTGTTTTGGGATGTCCGCTGCTTCATTTGGGTGATTCTCGTTTCGGCGGTATTGAAATTCGTTGATCTGGGATCTTGACGGATGGAGGGTAACAAAGACGAAGCGTTGAGGTGTGTAGGATTTGCCGTGGAGGCGATCGTCGCGGGCAACAGAGAGCGCGCCCTTCGGTTTATCAGAATCGCGCGGCGCTTGGACCGTAATTTGCCCGTTTCTGTGCTGTTGGACCAATGCGACAAGCTCGGTCTTGGTCCGGAGGAGGCTCCTGCTGAAAAGAAGCCTCTTGATGATGAGAGCAATAAGGAGCCGGGTCCTGGTAAATACGACGGAGGTTCGGATGCCGGGAAAAAGAAGTATGGCGAAGAACATGTTCAACTAATCGGGCAGATTAAGCGAACGAGGGATTATTATGCGCTTCTGGGATTAGAGAAAGGTTGCTCCTTGGAGGAGATTAAGAAGGCTTATAGGAAATTGTCGCTGAGAGTGCATCCCGATAAGAACAAGGCGCCGGGTGCGGAGGAGGCCTTCAAGAAAGTGTCCAAAGCATTTAAGTGCTTGAGTGATGATGGGTCGAGGAGACAGTATGATCAGACTGGTTTTGTTGAGGAATTCGAGCATAATCAGCGGCGTAATGTGAGGCGGAGGAGGAGAAGAACTGGAAATGACTTGTTTGGTGATGATTTTGACCCGGATGAGATATTCAGAGGCTTCTTCCGTCAGGAGGATCCTTTTAGGACATCTCATGTTTATAGGACGGGGAGAGCGGGTGGTTACCGGAGAGAGGACTCCGATGTAGGAGGATTTAGCCTTATGGTTCTTTTGCAAATTTTACCATTCTTGATCATCCTTCTGCTCTCATATCTGCCCTTTACGGAGCCTGAGTACTCGTTGTTCAAGAATTACGCCTTTGAGGTCTCCAAGGCAACTGAAAAACATGGAGTGGAATTTTTTGTCAAATCATCTGCATTCGATAATAATTATCCACCGGGAAGTCCTGCTCGAGCTAACATTGAGGACATCGTAATCAAGGATTATAAAAGTATGCTTTTCCGTTACTGTCATATAGAAAGGCAAAGACGTCAATGGAATAAGAATCTGCCGACTCCTAATTGCAATAAGCTGCAAAACCTTGGTGTAGCATGAAGGTAAGACAATGTGCTGTCTTCAACTCTGCAATAGATCTACCGCATGACTGTCTAGTGCCTCTTTAATGTCCAACTTATTTGTTTGAATTTGGCCAACTATATTCATCTTCACACCTTCACATTCTCGTGCATAATGTGCTCTGATATTGGCTCCTATTGCTAAGTATTTTCAATGCTGGTTTTGTTATGTCATCATCTCTTTTGCAGGACTCATCATAAGAAAAACTGGTTATGTAAATGCCACACATCAGGATTTAAATTTCCAGCAAATCTTTTTATTGCAATTGTAGGGAGTCAGCCCAGCATGCACAACAGGAGCCCTTTTGAATGGTACAAGTGATGTCTATGTCCCATGCAATAGCTAATAAGAGCTATGCAGCAACCATTTTTCTCAATGAATTTGGAAATTAAGTGTATTTACTGATGTTTGGTTTGCTTCCAGTGTTCGTTTGCATGTAGAGGTATTGAATAGTGAACATGTAGGTTGTAATAGAGTTGGAAAACATACGGTTAGAAGTCCTGAAAACTAAACTAAGCATTGTGGGCTTTCTGTGCTGGTTTTTTCTTGCTTTAAGCCTGCATGGCTTGTCTGGTGGCAGTCGTGTGTGATTGATCAAAGAATTATGAACTGTGCACTTGTGTGCGTTCAGCTTTGGGAACTATAAAATATTTACCGATGGTTTGTTCGCTTCCTGTATATCTTTGATAATGATTGTGGTAAGTTATAGATGCAATTTTATAATGGAGTATGAAGGCTTGAGGTTAAGTCCTGAAGACTAATGAGATATGGATTTCCTGTGCTGATCTGTGTTTCGTCTTTAGCCTGCATGCTTTTTTGGTGGTAATTGTGTCTCTTTGTTTGTGGGTGAGTTTAGTTTCCTTTCTGATATCTCATGATATTGCCACTGGTTATTGGTTGTATGGCCAATCTTGTATTTGTGTCTAGTATTGTATTGTATCATTCGTATCTTGTGTAACATATTGATGGCATATTTTCTGTTCAATGGAATCATGTCATTTCTCTCACTTGTTGAGCATCTACGTAGTCATTCTTACTGAGCTAAGTTAATGGACAGAGTATGAGATTAAATGGGACGAAATGAACATGAATCTGGACTGGATATTGCAGCTGCTTAAAGTAAACTCCAAGTTTCAAGTATCCTCACCCATAATCTTCCCAAATCCAATAGAACTTGTCTATGCGTCCATCAAGGGAAGTTGCAACACGAGAAGGGTTCCCAGGTTCTTGATACTAAATTGTTTTATACTCCAATAGAATTCGATAATGCTTCTTGTGGCTCCCAAAAATGTTGATCCATTGGGAATAGTTGCCAAAGTTATTTTAAGTGCCGATTGTATCTTATATGTCCGATGTAAAATCGTCCCCTGTTAATAAAATGTCTTTCATGAGTGAAGCACAAATAAGATAACTGTATCTCCTGTAATGCGGTTGACTTTCACGTCATTGTCCTGCAGTTTGTTTTTGGATGCAGGAAAGTTGCAGCTGGGCCATTTATAAGTGAGGTAGGTTTGTAATTTGCATCTTTCTGGGTTTCTTGTTACTGAACGGCGATTTCTTTGGCTTCTAACTGGGCACAGAGAACCCCTCTGATATAATCAAGGATTCGTGGAAGAAATAGGAGATTTGGGGCATGATGCCTCATCTTTGGGTGAGTGGTTACCTAAGGCCAAGAATTTGTTGTTAGAAGCAAATTGCGTCACTTTAAGTCATAATCAAAATAGGCGAGACCTTATGATGTTTATAAGTAAGATTCACTCATACATTGTAATTATCTAATGTGAAAACTTAAGTTCTCCTTTTGGATACTTTGCCCTCGTGGATTGGGCAGGATCGTTACTGGTGATATTAGCATAGGATTCTTTCCAGCAATTGTATGTTTTGTGAATGGAATAAGTTCAGACTTGAGAGTGATCGTTGGGGCAAGAGGGATCAGATAAGGTATGATTCCTAACTAGCTTCTAGGATGGCGAGATGGATTGGATAAGGTGCGACTCCATATCGCTCAGCGATACGGGCCAACATTGATGAGGATGTCGCTTTTTAAAGTCAGGAAGTTTGGGACCATTCCAAAGTCTATAGCGGATGGGTGGTGCCCTACTAAAGGGTTTATAAGTAATATCCACTCTAAATGTCGCCAGCTTGGTGTGGTCACTTGACTATACCATTTGAGGACTTAGCGCACGTGGAATGGAACGTGTCGGTAAAGATGGTATCGGTTTACGACCACCTCTAATTGATCTCTACTGCTTATACAAACTATGCCCATATCTGAGTTGCATGAGGGTGGGCGTGATGACCGGGTCAAAAGGGTTTCGATATGGAGCGGGTCCAGGTGGGTGTCGGATGGTCAATTTTTATTCACAGATTTTTAACCCGTGTGGTCGAGAAGTGCACGATTCTTGACCAGGCCATTGCTCACATAGTGACTTGGCACAAACTGAGACAACACCATCAAAGCACGTTCTCATGCGTCACCAGTACGAACTCAGGGACGCACACAAGGTGTTAGAATGCACAAGTTACTGTAATACATAGAACACTATTTCCAAAGTAGCACAACGATTACAATGTCTTCTTCTTTGTGGCAATTGCGCGCGCATGCACATTGGCCACTACAGCGTCCCACACTCTCAGCCATGCTCGATCCAACTCGTGTCATGACCAAGCCAACCATTCCAGCCAAAGCCTTGTCTAAGCATGCCCCGACTTGCGCTTTCGATCCTTGGCCAACAAGCATAAGTCCCAGCATGTGCCTAGCTTTGGGATGTCGAGAAACTCTCCAATCTAGAGAAGTGCCATCCTCATCCATGTTGGTTCGTATCGGTCCAACGATATTTTCCCAATACAATATTGATTTGGTTCATTACTACCCTTTATGTCGTCTTAGTAGCCAGCTAAGAGCCACACATTGCCGGGGGAATGTTGATTTGATTCATTACGACCCTTTCCATCGTCTCAAGAGCCACACCTTGGCTGAGCCTTTTTGGCTCGACAATCACGACCCTTGTTGGATCGGCTATGGGCCTAGTCCGTCTATAAACCATGCATATGCTGGAAACGGTCCAGCTTCAATATCCTCGATAATGAACCGACCACATCAACGTAGGCCAAGTGCCCACGACATAGTGACTATTTGAGAGTGGATTTTACTTATGAATAACATCATAAGGTGTTGGCTTTTTGATTTTCGTTCGCAAATTGTTGATTATATTATAGGGGGTTCTCTGTTGCCTAGTCCAACAAGCCAAGGAAATCACGGTCCTATAACGTGTCTTACTCAAGCAATTTTATAAGATATAATTAGACCTTTTATTTTTCTCAAACATTCAAACACAAGTCCTATCTCTATCATCATCCAACTTCATCCCTGGTCTCTTTCTTCAGACTGAACCATGAAGTCTTCTATCGGACCCGCGTTGCTACACCACAACACCCATCGCCTGGAAACCACGTTGGTCACCCATATATCACTTTAGGGAGAATTATACTTTTGGTCCATGTATTTTTTGGAAAATTCACTTTGTTCCATATAGTTTTTATTTGTCACAACTCCTGTCCTTAAAACTATTTTCTGTCAATGATTGGCATCATCAAATTTTCGTCCACTATTTTCAACGTAATTGTCGTGTTAGCATTGGCTACTCGTACGTGTTTCTACTTACACAAGTCTTTATGTAGAAATTATACTTTTGATCCCCAACTTTTGGGGATGTTCAACTTTAGTCCTTTTTCTTTTGGTTTAGTGACAAAAGGCGTGATGGTAAACAGCTCATCAAGCGATTTCAATACAGATGACAATCAAATAATCATGGTAATTCTTGAAATATTAATATACTGATTTTTCCCATGTATAATTATTCAAATTATCTGAATGCTAGTTAAAAACATGAGAATGATAAACGGAGAATTCTTATTATTGGAATATTACCAATATTTGCTAATAAATTTAAAAAACAAAACAGAAAAATAAATTTTAGATAGCAAATATATGCTTTCGTAGAGTACCTTTTTCTCTCTCCAAAACTTTATTTTCCCGTGAAAGCGAAAATATTTCTTGAAATTCTGAAAAAATTATGGAAAAAATGCGCTTGACGCCAAACTTGACTATTTGTACAAAAAAAATAAGAAGCATATTTTTTTCAAATTATGTAAACCCATATATGAATTTACTTATGGAATGTGATGGTTACTTTGAAATCTCTTTTTTCGGTTAATTTTTTTCAATTTGGAGCAACACAAGGCATATGAACTCTTGACGTCCTAGTCCTAACTCCTAAGCCTCGTATGGTTAGGAAAAGAAGACAAAGATGAAGGGCATGAGGATTGGAAGGGACTTTGAGCCTATCGAATAGTTATGTTGACTTCATTTGTTTCGCGAAAAATAAATTATTTGAAAAATATATTTTTTAAAATAATCGTTTGTATCGCTTATAAAAATGAATAAACGAAAAATATTTTTATCATCCATGAAAACATTTAGACATAAATTGTTATTGACGATGAAAATATTTTTTATTAACTAATTATTTCAAGCGAGACAAACGATCATTTTTAGGAAAATAAACACAACCTAAGTCTGTATTTTTTGTACAACATATATTCGGTATTATGTTTTTATTGTTCTGTGGAAATCATGGGGATAATATACTGCTATATTCGACGTGATGGTATATACGTCTTCATGTGCTTTATCATTAAATCTATGAAATATTTAAATTATCAAATTAAATTGGTAAAAATTAAATATAAAAATACAAAAAAAAAAAAGAAAGTAGTCAAAGGAGACAAAATTTGTTCAAACTTATCTGAAATAATTTGGTCGCCACAGCTCCGTTGTTGTTGGTAATCCATGGGGACGAAATCTAGTTCGTCCTGTCCCGTCGGAATATCTATAGCGGCAAATCTCTTTTGGTCCCTATCGATCGTCTTGGATTACTACGATGACAAAAAAGGTTACGACGACGAAAGTTAATTCCATCGAAAGTTGGGTATCGACGGCAAGGAAACGTACGTTTCCATCGACGACACAGGCTGACGCGGCGAACTTTTCATGACGAGAGTTTTCGCCGCCGCTGCTGTTCGCGACGAAAACTTCAGATCCACGGCGATAAATTGCCCCGTCGCGTAGAGCAGATATCTTATGCGGTGGGTGTGTGCTGACCGGCTTGTGAGACACTACAAAGGGGTAGGTGTGGAATGCTTGCTGGGATGGTCATTCTCCGCACGGAAAATTATCAAAAAAGTCTTAAAATTATTGCGATCGTACCAATTCAATCTTCGAGCTTTTTTTTAACAATTGAGTCATAAACCTTTTACATTCATGTCAATTCAGTCCATCCAGCCAATTTTGATCGAAATTCACCGACATGAATGTTGGTTGTCCTACGTGACACGGTCGACTCTGACATGGACAATTTTAATAAATTATTTATTTCTTTTTTCTTTTTTATTTTCTTGTCTTTTGCCTTTTGTTTCTCTTTATTTTTTTTCTTCCCTTTACCCCATAGCTGGTCCTCGGATCTCGGTAACCAGCTAGAGGCAAGGGCGAGCCTCACCACGGCTAGGTAAGGCTTGACCTCGCCTAGAGACGGCGAGGGCGAGCTCGCCAATGGCTAGCGAGGTCGACCTCCTTTGCACTCGCCTTTGGCCAATCGCCGAGGTCCGACGACCGGCTAGAGGAAGAAGGGAAGAAAAAAAACAGAAATAAAAAGAATAGGAAAAAAAGGAAAAATAAATAAATAAATTGAAAAAATATTAAAATACTTTAAAATTTGTCCACGTCACTGCTAGCCACGTCGGACAATCGGTATCCATATCGGCAATTTTCGTCCAAAATGAGTCAGATGAACTAAATTGGTATAAATGCAAAAAATCTAGGACTCAATTGGTAAAAAAAAAAGTTATAATTGAATTGATACAATTACAATAAGTTGAGAAATATTTTGGTAATCCTCCCTTCCCCACGTATTCTGCGTTAGAAGCTGATGCACATATGAGACCACATTGATGATTGATGTAATTGCTATTTGTCATTAATATGAAGCCAGCAGTTTTACACCAAAAAGGAAAAAAAATGAACCTTTTTTTCCCAATGGAAACTTGATTGAGACCGATGTTGAAACTAAACAATTTTTATTTTTTTTTTGGCCATCCCCACATCTATTTAGGCCTTTATCTGAAAGTTGCTCTAAAAAAAACTGAAAAACTGCTCAAAATTCACTCTTTTTAGGAAACAAACTCTTTGAATCTATCCATGATATATTCAGATTGCGTGGAGCAATGTAATAAGGAGAGATGGAAAACATACCACTTTCTTGAAATGAAATCTTATCGTGTATATATATATAACGAAGAAGGCTTTTTCCAATTAATGATGTGAGCAGTTTTGTAATTAGCCTTGGTCGTGAAAGTACTTTCCAAATATTATTATTAATAAACTGGGTTTTTGTGCATTGATGATGTGTAGTGAAGTAATTACTCAATTTTATTTCGATATGCTTAAAAGTGTAATTTATAATCTAAATCTAAATTAAGTGTATTTCTTCATTTCATTGAGCTTTCACAAACTTTCACACTTGTTTTATGGGAAAATGACACAGACAGTTCCTGAACTTTGACTCAATATGCAATGTGGTTCTTGAATTTTTAAATTGTTCAATGTGGTCTCTAGACTTTTTGTGCATATTTCATTTAGTTCAATGGACTCTATGGACATATTTAATATTGTTCCTGAACTCAAATTAATAGAAGGATAACGTTGAACATTTTCATATAATTCAGAATCTAAATTGAATAAGTACCAAAGGTTCAAGAATCACATTGAACATTAGGCTAAAGTTCACGGACTACATTGAACAAACTAAAAGTTGAGGAATCACATTGCATATTAGATTAAAGTTTAGGAACTGTTTGTGTTATTATCTCTTATTTTATTGTACAAATTGGGTCCATTATTAACTGGGAGAAATTTTGCTTTTGTTTATTGCTGTCACCCCAAGTTAATTTTGGAAGGGAAAGGCTGGCGCTTCATTTATAGTGTCCTCCTCATGTTAAATGCACTCCCAATAATAATGACACATAAAAGTAATCATTCTTTCTCTATTTCTTCCTTTATCAACAAGGCTCTGCCCCCCACTTGTCCCCCTCCTTTTGACACACACGGTCCAAAAAAATTATCCAATTAATTTTAAATTTATTATACCGATATCAATTTAATCTTAAATTGTTAAATTTTATCAATATTAATCTTAAACCTTTGTGCAAGTTTCTTATGTAGTTCTTCATAGGAAATCGCTGACGTGGCGGTTCAATTCACCAATCGTCCAAGGAGCTTCTTCAGGCAAATTTTGTTGCAAAGCTCCTATTAGTAATCAAAAGATAAATCTCAATGCTTTCCCTAGAATCTTATTATGGCATCAGTTGTAAATGTCTCGATTATTTCTCCAAAACAATGCCTTCAAAGAAAGAACTCTACCATTGTGTTTTGATAGAAAATTCCATTGGAATGAGAAAATAACTCTTTCCTCTTTTCTTTCTATTTTAACTTTGATGAGTTATAAAATTTTATTTTATAATATAGATGCTAATTCATGAACATCATCAGCATTGTATATCCTTTTCTCCTCGTGATGAACCATTTACTCAATTGGTCATTCTTATTAGAGATTTTCTTAGAAAAGCTAATGTAGAACCATCACTTTTTTCCGTAAGTATGTAACAATGAAGAGGAAAACAAATCCGCGCAAAGCATGGGTAGTAAAATTAGTATACAAAATTCTGACAAAAAAAATTAGTATACAAAATGAAATCGAGTTTTGGACTTTTGTAATTGGTGCAATTAATTCCTTTGACTTAATTGAAAAATCAGATCTTATATATGTACTAGACTGCCTAAGTGCCTCTAGACATAGATAATACGCAATTGGCACGTTCGTAATTACCAATATTGACAATAAGATGGACTTGATTGCACCTTTTAAAAAAAATTCAAAATTTGAATGAACTATATTCCCTGGAGTTAGGCCTTATTTGGTTCATTTTATTATTGGATGATTTACAGAAAGAGAATACCTATGCTAAAAGTTTTCATGATTATAAGATCCAAGTTCAAGGTAAAAGCTGTATGCAAACATAGAAAGTCCTAGCATTACGATTTACAATCTTCAACTAATTTGCGAAACACAAATGAATTAAACACATCAGCCTATGAAAACTATTTTTGGAAAATTATTTTCCGACCTTTCAGTGTTTGGATGACGGAAAACTGATCAATTTGTAGAATAATTAGATTAATTGGGGAAAAACGACTTCCCTTCTAGTAAGAGGAAAATCAACCACCAAACAAAATAGAAATAACCATTTTCCTTAAAAATGATTTTCGCGAAAATATTTTTTTTATCGTGAAGTTTTTAGTGAAATAACGCACCCTAAGCTAGTAAACATATTCATGTATTATATAATATTTTTCAAATATAGTGGAAAAGACAAAAAAGTGGAATTAACTCCGGCTTGATGACATCCTAAGCATGCAGGACAATTCTGAAGATTCCTTTAATATCATGTTTATTTGAGTAGAGGACCAGCTACTTTCAGTTATGCTGCATGTCTTTAACTTGGACACATTTTCTTTGGTTTTTTTCTATATTCGAGATTAAAAGTTATCTAGAAGCTCTTAGATAATTTATATTTCGAATTTAAATTTAGTCAGCGGTATATTTGAGCCATAAAGTTTAGTCGCCCGGCATGTCTTCGGGGAATAACAATATTCAATTCGATTCGGGGCCACGACACCCTTCATATATCAAAGACACGGCCCATCGTTAGCCATTCCCTTCTTCGCTCGACAGCACTCGATCAAACACCATAATTTCCAACCCGTCTTTTCCTTTCTAACCATCTCTACCGAGCAGTATCTAGAGGCGCATCATATTCACGGCCTGAACATCTCGCGACGATTCCACTCAACGGGGCCCGCGATCGCGAGTTCCAAGCCTCATTCCGAATCGATTTTTTTCCCAACCAGCAATAATTCGAGCCGAAAATGCGATTAATTTCATCTGATCCGAAGCATTAATTCTTCCTACCAAAAGAAGGTAAAAAATGAAGCATCGATCGGAACCGAGCGGCTACAAAGAGGCAAAACTCCGTCGTTCAACAGTCAACGGTCATTTACCCGAAATACCAGTAATACCCTCCGCACATCCCAGTAATTACAGAATCGCCCCTACTACTGTCCCATACCAACCCCCCCTACTCTCTACGCTTATAGAAGTATACCACACGATAAAAAGTAAATTCAAACGAAAAGAAAATTGCAAGAAAGATGAGATCCGATCCGATCCGATCCGCTCCGCTCCGCTCCGGCGGAGATCTCGGCTCACTCGTCGTCGTCGCCGCCGCCGCCGAAGATGGAGACGCGGCTGTACAGAAGGAACAGGAGGAGGGCGAGGAAGAGGGCGACGCCGACGGGGGACCCGCTGACCCGGTGGATGCTCTCGGGCTCGCCGGAGCTGGAGAAGATGGCCGACACGAAGGAGCCGCGGTCGGAGGAGAGGAACTGGATGGTGAGGAGGAGGGCGATGGGGAGGAGGAGGAGACCCACCGGGGTCAGCATCTCGGAGATGGCGCCCGTCACGGCCTCGCCGCCGTCGCCGGCGAGGAAGGGGACGGCCACCACAATGCCGACCACCACCGCCAGGAGGACGCCGTGCGGCGGCCGGGATCCTCCGCCGCGCCGCTCCTCGATCATCGCGTGGGTTTGGCTTTCTTTTCGCAGGGTTTTTGCGGTGGGCGTTCGGTCGAAAGTGAGAGAGCTAAATGGCGTGCGGACTTGAAACTCGTAGGAGGAAGGACGCTTTTTAAATACGAGTGGGACGCGCTTGGCCTCCGAGACTTTTTTTCGTTTCCCTAGGTTTTTTTTTTATTTTTTATTTTTATTTTTTACTTTGGTCGTGGAAAATTTGGGGATTCGGATTTTTTTTTGGATTTTTAACGTGAAATAGTTAAGAGATAATGACACAAATGATTCCTGAATTTTGGTCGAATATGCAACGTGGTTCCCGAAATTTTAATTTGTTTAGTCCATGAGTTTTGCCCCGACGTGCGATGCGGTTCCTAAACTTTTAATTTGTTCAATATGATGCCTGAACTTTCGGTACATATTCAATTTGGTCCTTGAATTATATGAAATTGTTCGATGTTATCATTCCATTAAATATTTTCATATAATCCGGGGACTAAATTGAATATGTACAGAAAATCTGGGGACCACATTAAATAATTTAAAAGTTCAGGAACGACATTACATATTGGGTTAAAGTTCAAGGGACCATATTGAACAAATTAAAAGTTCAGGGATCTCGCATTGTACTTTAGGCCAAAATTCAAGGACCGCTTATGTCATTTTCCCGATGATTAATTTAGATGGACGAAAATATCATTCTTAAAAATAAAGAAACTTCTATTTTATGGCAATGCGAGATTTTACTCGATTGCGACCATGGGACACCTTTTCTTTTTCTTTTCTGCTCGATTTCATGATTTTGGGTGTCGGCCAATTTTATCAAACATCCTACTAAATGTCATCGGATCTCGAATTTTCCCAATATTACAAGTGGTGATAGGACATCTACTATGGTCCCAAGGCACAAAGTAAATATCATCACTGCTTAGGGTGTGTTGTGTTCGCTTAATTAAAAAAAATTTCACGAATTGGTTTTTCGGGTTTTTATATGTTTGGTTTGCTAAACATTATTAGTCAACAAACCATATATGGTCAAAAAGAATATGCGCGCTCAAAATTAGGAAAAAGAATTCCTTAATCAGAAAGGGGAACACATATTCTCATAATGAGAATATCATTTTTCTTTTATCATTAAATTTTTTCTTAAGCAAATGCACATACATTTAGACCCAACTATTTTTTCTCGTAAGCAATTCGATAATAAGTTGTAACATATTCATTAGTATATCAAATGGGACGCTTTACAGCATCTTCTCTTTTTGGACGTGTTGTTACGACCCGTGTACCATACTTTATTCACTAAGTCGCCTTGGTTGCCGCTCCGAAGCAGACCACCAATATATATGTGTACTTTCTTGTAGCCTATTTTTAAAGTCATTGCTATTATTTATCCCAAAAAAAAAAAAATCTTTACTCGGCTTTTCAATAACGATACCTGGCCAATTTTCTGCCACGTCGACATCTCGTTGAATTCGACCAAAAGAAAAAATATATCTTGCTGAAAAATTGTACCATGTTCCAATCAAAGTAGGTCAATTTGAAAGTTGAGTCCACAAAAAAGATTGAAATCAAAGCGCAGGGACCCGACTCCAAATTTTATTTATTTATTTTATTAAAGTTCAGTGATCTCCGATGAAACTTACACGAAATGTAAGAAGTGATGAAGCACTCGATTTGGATGATAAACGGGTACCAATTAGCGCGGATAGTGCAGCCTCAAATTTCTTTTTTTCTTTTTGAGGACTTTCTTTTAATATTCCTAAATCCTTTGATTATATAAATGGTTAATATCACGAAAAACCCCAAATTTATATACTTATGACAAATTTACCCCAAATTATTTTTTTTATAGCGAAAAATTCCGAACTGGTACGCATGTGACGGATTTACAACGAACTAATTTTTTACCGGAAAAAGCCCTAAACTGGTACGCCCGTGACAAGGGAAAAGTGCCAAAAAAGTCCTAAACCTTTTGCATTAGTGCCAATTTAGTCCTAAACCTTTTTTTGGTGCCAATTCAGTCCTAAACCTTTTGCATTGGTGCCAATTTAGTCCTAAACCTTTTTTTGGTGCCAATTAAGTCCTAAACCTTTTAAATTGGTGCCAATTCAGTCCTAAACCTTTTATTTTTGTGCCAATTTAGTCCTTCCGGTCAATTTTGACCGGAATTTGCTGACGTGGACGCCTGCCGGCCGGGCCGGCATCCACCGGCGCCGACGTGGACAAATTAAATAATATTTTAATATTTTTTTGAATTTTTATTTTTTTCCTTTTTTTTCTTTTTTTTTTCCACTTTTTTTTTTGGTTTCTTCTTCATCTGGCCGGTCGCCGGTCCGGCTACCGGCCAGAGGCCAATGGCCGGCGAGCTCGACCTCGCCGGCAACTAGGGAGGGCGGCCTCGCCCGGCGAGGCTCGGGCCGAGCCTCGCCATGGTCGGGCGTGGCTCGACCTCGCCGGATCTGGCAAGGTCGAGCCTCGCCCAGCCGCCGGCGAGGCCCAACCTCGCCGGATCCGGCCAGGTCGTGCCTCGCCTAGCCATGTCGAGGCTCGAGCCCTCGCCGGGAGGCTGCGGCAAGGGGCGAGCCTCGCCCGACCATGGCGAGGCCCGACCTCGCCGGAGGCCGCGGCGAGGCGAGCCTCGCCCGACCATGGCGAGGCCCGACCTCGCCGGAGGCCGCGGCGAGGGCGAGCCTCGCCCGACCATGGCGAGGCCCGACCTCGCCGGAGGCCGCGGCGAGGGCGAGCCTCGCCCGACCATGGCGAGGCCCGACCTCGCCGGAGGCCGCGGCGAGGGCGAGCCTCGCCCGACCTCGCCGGATCCGGCGAGGTCGAGCGTCGACCTCGCCGGATCCGGCGAGGTCGGGCCTCGCCCTCGCCGCGGCCTCCGGCGAGGGCTCGAGCCTCGCCCGACCAAGGCGAGGCTCGCCCTCGCCGGCCTCGGCCTCGGCCGTCGCCGGACCGGCGACCGGCCGAGTAGGAGGAAGACAACCAAAAAAAAAGTGGAAAAAAAAAAAAAAAAGGAAAAAAATAAAAATTCAAAAAAATATTAAAAAAATATTAAAGTTGTCCACGTCGGCGCCGGTGACCGGCCGGCAGGCATCCACGTAGGCAAATTCCGGTCTAAATTGGCCGGAAGGACTAAATTGGCACAAAAACAAAATGTTTAAGACTGAATTGGCACCAATTTAAAAGGTTTAGGACTTAATTGGCACCAAAAAAAGGTTTAGGACTAAATTGGCACAAATGCAAAAGGTTTAGGACTGAATTGGCACCAAAAAAAGGTTTAGGACTAAATTGGCACTAATGCAAAAGGTTTAGGACTTTTTTGGTACTTTTCCCCCCGTGACAAATTTACCCTCCGTTATCTTTCGTCAAATTTTACCGTTAAATTTGCCGCGTGGATGACGCATGATGACGTGGTATGGTGACATGGTATCCACGTGAAAATCCATAGGATAAATATCACGAAAAACACCAGACTAATATACTCAATTTATCACAAATGTATCAGTTTGGATTTTTTCGTCATATTTATCCGTTGGATTTTCATGGGGACTTGCCACGTCACCATATCATGTCACCATGTGTTATCTATGTCAGCAAATTTAACGGTAAGATTTGACGGAAGCTAACGAAAGGTAAATTTGTCACGTGTGTACCAGTTCAGGGTTTTTTATGGTCAAAAGATTAGTTTGCTATAAATCTATCATACATGTACAAATTTCGAATTTTTCGTGATATTGACCCTCGTATAAATGTTCGGGAGGAACAATATGTGTTGACTACAAGTCAAGTGAATGGAGAAGCCAAACTAAAGATGAACTTCTTTTGCAATTATATCCTTCTTCTTTAAAGGTTGTCACTTGCGAAACGTAGACGAAGCTGCGGGGGAAATTGGGCAGACCTTTCCCGGCAAGAATAGAAGAGACGGTGTCCGATCCGTTTCGCATGGCAAAACGCGTCTTCGTATCGAAACCCCGCTTTGGTTTCTTCTTCTTCTTTGAAGTTTTCTCGAATTCTCACATGTCACATGAGATACACCAAACACGTTCATCATTCTCATTCTCAAAAGCTCAAGTTTTCCCCACGACGTAACCTTCGATACAACCGATTTGGAGTGACTTTTACTTCTATTTTATTTTTGACTTTCTTTCGAATCCGGTGGTGCAATCATTTTGACCTTTTCTTTTAAGTTAAAAATTGTCTTATATAAACACGTAGATACTAGATACACATACAACATGTGCGTATGGCTAATATGACGCGGAATCTATTAGTGGTGCGTTTCTGGACCGATTGGACAGGCAGAAGTCCAAACGGAAGGCGAAACGGTGATGCGACTAGAACCGGCGGACCCGATCGACGACATCGGATATTTTTTTATGAGTTAATTTAAAAAGGCAGTTTTCTAATTTTGATGTTTTACGCTTTCCAATTTTAGTAGGGTTATAATTTTAAAAAAAGGCAGTTTCCTAATTTTGATGTTTTACACTTTCCAATTTTAGTAGGGTTATGTTATAGGTATATAAGCTTGTTTAAGGGTTTATTTTGACATTCAGAACATTATTATCATCAATATTGAATTTCGAGATTTTTCTCTCTAAGCAAGATTTTGCTTGAATTATTCGCTGAACGCTGCGTCATAATACTTAAGAATTCGACTGCAAAGTGAAAAGGAAAGTGTCGACTTTTTAGAATTCGAAACAAACAAAACCCCTATCTTGATGCCTGACCTTTTCAATGTGCAAATGTCCCGTTGGGTCTCGGCATTTGGTGGTGGTTATCGGAAGTCGAGCAAGGACCCCTTGAGGTTCACACATGAACAAAGCTAGACTATATATGCACACGCTACGCGCGGGCTCAATTATCATTATGCATATTTTAATGCGAACTTTATGACTTAACATATCGTAGTTATCTATGTAATTTTAATGCACCAAGCAATTAATAATAATAATAATAGAATGATGATAAGAATCGGAGATAATACGAGAAGAAAAGAGGAGGATCTTACGTAACCATCAAAGGTGTGGGGCAGATTAATTAGCTAGATAGGAAGTGCTCTATAAAATGGGACTTTTAACTTTTTTGCCATTTATTGCGTAAGCAGAAGATTTTTTTTATTTTTTAAAGATAAAGTTCGAAGGGACCTAAAAGCGAGACAAACTCATGTTTTTGGCTTAATATTTAGGGGACATAGAAAAGAAAACATCATGCGAAATCTAATCCTCAAGTGTCTCTCTCTTTTTCTGGCTAAACGAAAGTAAAGAATATTTTTCATGAAGAGGCTTGTTGTTACTACAAGCCCAAAACAAGACAAGGCCCATGGAATCATTGGGATGGAAGGCCCAATCAATGGAGGACCTCAGGTCAAAATAGTGGAGAAAAAAACAAATTATTTAGACAATTATATGCACATTGATATACAGAAATTGTTTCTTCCATACTTAGGTCGGAGCTGAGAAAATGTTAACTCCCGTGCTCACCACGTATGTGACGATCCACTTTGGCTCCATGATTGCCATGCAGTGGACAGATGGTATGATTATGTCACGCGGCGCACATTTGATCAGATGATCATTATCTTATTGATCTGTCATCTCCAAACTTCCATCTCTTATTGGGTTTAAATTTAAAATAAAAAATAAAAAAAATAAAGAGAAGGTATCTTCGCATATATCTTCAAATAATATAGATTATTTCAAGCATTCTCAAATGATTAACAATTCTTGAAAGATAGTTTATTTTGGGCATAGTCTCTTATATATACTCTATAAATGATAAAGATAGTTTAATTCGGCAAAATTTATCCAGCTAACAATAAAATAAATATTTACAAATCTCTTGCATAATAGTAAAACATAAGATAAATAGTTAAAATTTGAGTTAAGAGAATCCCGGTGTCTATACAAAGTGCAAGGTATAGATCTAGTAGGGGTGACCATCATGGTGGCCTTTTGCTTTGCACCACCCCTCAACGCCGACCTCCATCGCTAAGGCCTTTGGTCTCGGCCTATAACCCCTCGCTTCTGCTCTCCATTTGTGTGGCCAAGGTTTGTCCTTGCTGTCGTCGGAGCCCGACCTTCGCTGGCACGGTTGAGCCTATATCACAAATCTGAAGTCAAGTGTTGCCAAACCCGACATCCGAGACTCATGGCTCAATTTGAGCCTGGATCTTGGCTCAAGCTTGTCTCCTTCCCCTCAATTACGGTCGTGACGCGGGAGGGGAAGGTCGGAGGGGCGACGACAGAGCTGAGACGATCCGGCAAAAATGGTAGGTAGTAGTGCATGAAGAGGGGAACGCCGGAGACGCCGGTGATGGCTAGTGGCGAGGCGGCGCCGGTGTAGGCATGGGTGCGATGAGGGTTCGGTGGTCATGTGTGATGAGTGGGGCAATCGACTACTTTGGGCAGAGGAGAATAGAAAGGGTTGGGGAAAACGCTAATTTCTTTTTTGTTATTGAGTATTTTGTGGACTGTGTTACACATCCAAAGGTCAATAAGTGGTAAAACAGTAAATGGGAATAGGAGGTGGTAACATTGTCCCTCATCCTGCCTATGTAGGTCATGTGATACTTCAACCCATATGTCATTGCCACATTGTGCATTTAATTGAAAAGGAGAGCCGTAAATTCGGCGTGAAGCTTGAAAAGACCAGAAGGACCGTGTGCAAAAGCAACTCTTGCTATGGACGGAGAGAAGACGCGTTGCGTGCTTCTACAATCCTGGATAAGAATACCTACATTTTCTTTCCAATTTCATTTGATTAGTGTAAGAGGTGCTTGTTGCTGTAGCGTTATCTAATAAGTTTCGCGTTGAAGCAAATTCATCCGCAAAAGTTTAACTTCTATGAGATTACTAGTGGATTTTAGCATTGCTATAGCTGTTAATCTAGGAGAGTGGTCGTAGGGCAAATGAATGGTTGAACTACCATCCATCTGCTTGCAATTTCATCCATTTCATTAACTGTTAGATAGAAGCATCTGTATTTGTACAACCATTTTTCATTCTGTAAAAGAGTATTGGCAAGTCTTCCGCCATAAAGTTTTGTTTTTCTTGAAGCAATCAATTCACCCGCCCCCCCCTGATTTTCGTTAGCCTTACCATATAACGCTTTGTTCATACCAATAACATAATCAAAATCAATTATCATTGCACATTCCATAATTTGCTATCGTCAATTATTTGTGACATAAA
The DNA here is from genome assembly GCF_021117445.2 of Syzygium oleosum. Classification (NCBI taxonomy): domain Eukaryota; kingdom Viridiplantae; phylum Streptophyta; class Magnoliopsida; order Myrtales; family Myrtaceae; genus Syzygium; species Syzygium oleosum. Next base: position 1,988,248 of record NW_026607520.1, on the reverse strand, counting down.
AAGATGAAATGGGGTCAATTTGTTCTATTGCTACGGAAATAGTATTTCTCGGTAGTGAATTTGAAAATGATAAAACCTTTTTTAGTGCTCTAAGTTTCGTCTATTTGCACAGAGATAAAGAGATTGTAGCAATCACTCAGACCTATGGCCACGAAATTTTGACCGTGGAACGAAATTCGTGGCTCAAGATTCATAATTATGGCTATGAAACATGTTTTTTTCGTGGCGATAATATATCTCTTTACCACGAACTACCTTTTGTTGCTGTTATATTAAGTGCCACAAAATGTCGGCAACAATTCACAGGGGTGAATTGATTGCTTTAAGAAAATATGTTCAGGAGGGCGAACAAAGTTAAGTTAAGGGAGGAACCATATTCTTTTGGGGTAAAGATAAATTCTTGGATTCTCCTGTCAAATCAAGAGTTGAAATTTAGCATAGATGGTGCGTGGAAAGATAACAGAGGGCCCATAGGTATTATTGCACGATCAGATAGAGGCTCAGTTGTCCAAGCGTGGACAAGACGAGGAAGATGGAACTCACCAATGGAAGTGGAAGCTGCAGCTCTTCTTCTCGCATTCAAAGCTGCTCAGTTGCACGGCATCTACAAATTGGTCTTTAAAACTTATTGTAAGGTATTAATTAATGCAGTTCAACAAAAGGGCCTTTGCCCTCGGTGTATTCATCATTTAGTCTCACAACCCAAGATGGAATTTAAAGTGGACTAGTAGAACTAGTTATGTTATTGCTCATAAGCTTGCAAAACGGGCTTTTCACTAGTTAAGAACTGTATTTTCTTTTTCTTTTTAATGATCTCCCATCTAGAGTTAAAAATATAGTGTTAGTGGAGTTTTCTTCAATTTATCATCTTGACGTAGGTTTTAGTATCTCCTTGTAATATTTGGACTACTTTGACGCAGGGGAAGGTTTGTTTTAGCAAATAAATAAATATATATATATTTTGTTGCAAGATGTATAATCTATGGCCACGAATGCAGATTTCGTGTCCAAAGTTTTCATTTTTAGCCACGAACTATTGTTTTCGCCATTAAATATGGTACAATATTTTGCCAAAATTATTTTGATGAAAAGTATTTCGTGGCCATAAATGCTTTAATATTACCACGAAAATATGTTTCGTGGTGAAAGGTCTCATCTTTAGCCACGAAAATTATTCTGTCGCTAATGATCTAGCTCATCGCCACAAACATGTGGCCGCTGTAAAGGCTTTTCGTGCGAAAGCCACGAAAACATGTTCCTGGCGATATGTGTCATTTTTAGGTACCAAAACTATTTTCAAGGTTAAATGCTTGACCTTGGGAAGTTGAGATCGAGCTTTCTAATCATCCAACTTTACTTATAATCGTGTTTATTTTGAATTTAGAAGGACTTCACGCAAGGTTTGGAGTACAAGTTCAGGGTCATAGTTCATTCTAATAGATAAATCTCCGAATCTAAGAAAGTTTAGTTCCAAATTGGGTTCGATATCTGATCTGATAATGCTTAGAGATTTCGAATCATATAATCTAGTTTTAATTATATATTTTTTAATTGTAAAATAACTTTGTGACGTTAGATCTTGTGAGGTCGAGAGCTCTCGGATTGTTCAATTTCAAGAACTTCACAAAGTCTGGAGCACAAGTTTAGGGTAAGAAAAACATCCAATTTTATAAAAGCTACTCATAGTTAAGGTCAAATGCTTGACTCTGGAAAATTTAGAACTTTCTAATCATCTAATTTAACCCAATTTGGAAAATGACTATCGATAGCTAAAAGTCAATGCAAGTTTATATCTTCCGCTACGAAGATAAGTTTCGTGGCAACAGGTCTAGTCTTCTGCCATGAAAATGATTTTCGAGGACGAAGGTGAGAAATTTCGTGGCAAATGGCAATAGGAATAAGTCAATACCTCGGCCACGAAATATAAATTCGTGGACAACGAAATTCTTTTCTTTGCAAAAATTTCATACCTAAAAGTCGATTTTCGTGTAGTGCTGCATACTTAAAAAAACCTTGCTTTTGTTGCCTTTGGCGGATCTATCGCCAACGGAAATATATTACTTTCACTACCTTTAGTGCTTCTTAGGCAATGAAAGGGAGTATTACCAAAAAAGTTATGAACCTGTTGTAATTGTGTCAATTTAGTCTTAATCTTTTTTTTTATCAATTGAGTCATAAACCTTTTCCATTTATGTCAATTTAATCATCCGATCAATTTTAACTAGAAATTGCTGACATGGACTTCGACCGACTTATATGGTGTGGCTAGCACAGCCGACGCTGACATGAATAAATTTTAATAATATTTTATTTTTTTTTCGATTTATTTTTTTTTCTTTTCTTTCTCTTTCTTTTTTCTTTTCCTTCTTCCTCTGGCAGGTCACTTTTTAAGACTCAATTGGTAAAAAAAAATAAAAAAGGCTTAGAACTGAATTGACATAATTATAACATGATTTAGGGCTTTTTTGATAATTTTCCCGGCAACGAAACACGTGACTTTTCGTCACCTTTTATATCGTATTGCTACGAAAATACATTGTGGCGACGAAAGTACAGTTCTTTCATCAGCTTTGGTGGATCTATCGCACCAAGAATGTACTGTGTTTTCGTCGGCCTTTGGTGGAGCTAGCGTGACGAAAACAACATCACTTTCGTCTATCGAGATGAAGCTTTTGGCGACGAAATCCATGCAATATCATCGCCTTAGGTCTGCACGTAAGGGCAACGTCAGTTTTCGCAAACTCATCTATTGCGACAAAGACTTTTGACACTTCTTGCGTGACAAAATTTTCGTTTGCCTTAGGGTCGTGAACGACAACAAAAGTCATGTTTCATTGTTATTGATAAGTCGCATCGCATGACAGCCAAATGTGACAAAGCTATCTTGACGTCGATAGAAAGTGACTATTTCGACGGGAAATGTTGAACTTTCGTCGCTGGAGGCAATGATGACGAACATAAGGAGAAATTCCGTCGCCTAATAATGCCTCGGGGAGAAAAAACGTTTCATTGGCTTAGCCCATATTTTGGTGTTGACATTGCGGTCGCAACGAGCTCCACGACCGCCGGTCCCAATCTCTTCCTCTCTCTCCCTCCTTTTCTCCCTTCGTCCAGACCATATATAAAGAGCACGTAAACATCGTTAATAACCACACTTGTAATTTGACCAACGGAAACCACACACGCAATAAACTAGGGAAAGAATATGAGTTTGATATTGCTGTGATACCATGTTAGAATATCAAACCCAAAAACTTAAATTGATAAGTGAAGTGAAGCTACGTGTATATAAAAGGCATGTAAATCCCGTAACCAAGTGATGTTGGATACTTTGACAATCATCAACCTCAAACCAATGCCATTGATGATAACCTCCCTACCGTTGTCCCCAGGATTGAGGGAGGGATTAAGAGGGGCTATAGTGCCAACTCTTGCGACGGTGGTCAATTGCGGCGAAGGCGGTTGCCGACAATGGCGGGTGCTGACGGGTGGAGAGAGACCATGGTTCGGGCTTCTGGATATTAAAATTGAACGTTCTTTTTTTAAAAATTTCTTTCTTAGTCGAGAATACTTTAGTTTTTCCACGAAGACGACCAAGGTCAAATGCGCAAATTGCAGATTTTCAAAGCAGAGGACGGATGGTAAAATGTGAAAGTGGTTTTCATATTTTCCCTCCGTATTTTAGCACAACTTTTTTGAAAGCTTTTAATGAACTGACCCTTTTGTTGAAATTAGGTGTTTTCTTTGTCTGAACTAAGAAGGGCCCGCTGGTTCAGATGCTTGCAAGCTTAGCATTGACGAATTGGGGCAATGTTCGAAGGGGACCACCGGACTCTCAAGCAAAATGTAATGGCGGAATTTATGACGTTGCTCGAAAATGCGTGTACTCCCAAACTCAACGCGTTAACGTCATTTGTCGCTATAATGGCTTTGCGTAGTTGGCCTTCTCTTCCTACCTAATGACTGAAAAATTTGTGGGGGCAATTTGCTTTGATGACACTTTCCATCCAATGGAATCCCCGCTATCCATCGAGAAGATTTTAGTGCATTTGGTGTATTATTAATATATTGGAAATTGAGAAGCCGGTTGTACCGACGGTGCAGTCGGGGTAATCACAAGAAAAGTCTTAAATTTATGGTACGAATGCCAATTCCATCATAAACCTTTCGATTTAGCCAATTTAGTGCTAGACGTTTTGACGATTTGCTAATGTAGTCCTTCTGGCCAAGTTGGTGGAAATCATTGATGTGGACACCAGCTATCCTACTTGATATGATCAGCATTGCAGTCGACAATTTTTGAAATTTTTTTTATGATTTTTTTAAAATTTTTTCTTTTCTTTTTTTCTTTTTTGACTGCGGGCCATTGACCTTCGCCGGCTAGGTGAGGGCTCATGGGCCCCAGCTGTGGTTGGCGAGGGTTGGGGCGATGCCACAACGCCCTCGCTTGTGGCCGACGACCTTGGCTGGCCACCGCCGAAGATGCGGGCTGGCAAAGGGAAATAAGAAAAAAAGAAAAAATAAAAAGGAAAGAAAAAAAAGAAAAAAATCAGAAAATTTTAAAAAAATTAAAAAAGTTGTCCACATCAGAGCCTACCGGCCGTGTCATGTAAGACAATCGGTGTTCACGTCAGCGATTTCTAACCAAAATTGATTGAAATGACTATATTGGCAAATTCTCAAAAGATTTATGATTTGAGACTGAATTAACGTCCGCACAATAAATTTATGACTTTTTTTTTGTAATTTTCCCCGGTGCAATCAGAAACTGCATATTTTTCCAAGGATCCTGGACAATTTTGTGAAATCAAGAATCCCAATCGGTCGGATTTGTTGCATATTCAGTTACTGGAAAAGTAAAACTAGAAAAAATAATGTCACTGGTGGGATTAAATAATACTGTAGAGACTCAACTTGCGTGAACAAGCTATTTCACTCTACAATGGGATTAATATAATATGGTTTCATGTGATTATTTGCACAAGGCATAAGGTGGGATAAGATAAATTTTGCGTTAGCTTGCATTTGAATTACAACCTAATCATGGGTTCGGTGAAGCACCCTGGTCCAAAGCGCAAATGGGTGATCTACATAAACGGTCTAGTTAGGCTCCCTCATGCCCGATTATTTCTACGACGAAACTTTAATATTAATTATATCAAGCTATCCATTTTATAATAAAGTTATTATGCTTTACAACAAGTCATAGTGTATATTCTCAATTGAATATACTTTGTATTTGATGTATAATGTATCTTTCATCAACCTGGAACATTAAAGATGGATGTGATGGCACAAAAAGAAAGGATGAGTAGACAGGGAGGAAAAAGTCGTGCATGTTTGACAAAACGAAAGGTGCTTCCGATTGTCCATTTTCACAAATGATACGTGTGGTCTCAACAGCCCCGTGGACACGGTCGGTTCTTCCCAGCTTCTTCACCTTCCATTTACTTTCCACATAATCAATTGTTAAAGCAAATCTGCGCACAACAGTCCAGGGAAGATTTTGAAAAGTATAAAATATCCATTGAATATCACTAGAATATGAAAATTTTGCATGAAATCCACACATTTCGTTATTATAGAAGAAGTGACAAGGTACAAGCTCACTGATAAAGCACTTGCAAAGACAATGAGAGGAATAACAATTCAAGCCTAGTTTTTTTTTTTTCTATTATTTAACAATTCAAGCCTAGTTGAATAGGAATTATTTCGACATACATTCCTAAGAAAAACGAATTGGGTTGCTGATCATATGCATGCGCATGTGTTGGTTCCTTCTTCTAAGAAAGAGAGCATTCGGGAGGGAATCCTTGTGAGAAGCGCTTGGTGTCGGCGCAGTAGTTGTATATCATGTAATTCTTCTGCACCCACTTGAGTCTTTGTTGGCCCGTGGCGTCCAGCGACTGCGACAGCCAGGAGTTGTTGCCTGAGGACGAGGAGGAGGAGGAACACGAGGAGGATCCCGACGACCAGACGCAGGCCTGCACGTCGTTGAAGCCCCGGTAGGAAGCAGTGAACGGGGCCTGCGTCCAGTCCGTCTTCACCAGCCCGCCCCTCGTGGCCCAGTCGTCCGCGTTCCACAGGCTCGAGTATATCCACATCGCCTGGCTCTTCGGGAACGCGATGCCCTTCGACTCGAGGTTCTTGAACTCTCTTATGGGAGTTCCATCCACGGAGAAGCTGCGCGAGAATAAGCAAATTAGGAACCGAAACTGATCTATATAATTAGTTTCATTCTGCAGTAAGAATTTATTCGAAGTGTTTGATAATATAGTAAGAGTTTGTGTTGACTTACATGATGCTTTGAGGGTTCCACAAGATGGAGTAGGTGTGGAAGTCCTTGGTGGGGTCGAACCAGAGATAGAACTGCTGTTCTCTGTTCCCTTTTCCTTGCGTGAATACGTTCGTGTGGAGGATGTATGGGTCGCCACTCAGGTTACCAAGAAACTCGAAGTCGATTTCGTCGTGCGCAGAACCCAAAGAAGAAAGCTGCGAACAGAAAAAAAGTTTAGATATCTCATCCGCATGTCTTATTCGATGCATGTCTGATGGCCTAATTCGCTTCAATCAATCGCGGTAATCAGTCAATCAAAAATATTTTCAAATTATTTAGAAACGACACGATTTTGTAAAATCGAGAGGCGCGAGATTTGTGGACTTACGTAATAAGCGGTGACGGTGCCGGCGGAGTTCCCAGGCACGAGTTTGAGCAGCATGTCGATCTTGCCGAACAAGTATTGCCTCTTGGATCGGAAGCCCGACCCCGACGTCTTGTCCAGGGACAACGTCAGGAGCTGGCCGTCGTTGAGTATCTTTGCGCGGCCGTCGCCCCACGTGATGTCGAAGTCGTTGTTGAAGTTGCCTGCGGCAACGACGGTGGTGGCGGCCGCCGCCAATAAGCCGAGGGCAACCAATGCCACGGCGATCTTATTTGAAAGGAAGCTTTGAAAAGTCATAGCTGTTTGAATTTAAGCAGAGAATCGACCAATTGGGTTTGGGCGTGCTGCTGGACTGCATGGAATTGATGGGGCATGACATGTATTTATAGTGGAGTCGAGAGGAGGGAGGGAGAGTTGGCAACATCATAGGGTCCATCTCCCATGCATTATTGTAGGGTTTTGATCTCTGTCTGTCCAAAGGAAAACAACATTTAAGGACCATTTTATGATTGGGGCGTGCGTACAATTGAAACCACCAAACATATTTCGGAGATATTATTTCGGTACCATCTTCCACTTAATAATTTAAGCAGATATTCCATATAATTAAGTTAAAAAGTTAGTTCCTTTTTATGATAAGGAACTTTTCCTTAAACACGTAAAGTTCAAAGTTATCAAATATCCGACTAATCTCGTGGGCCAATGAGAGAAGTCGTTCAAAGTTATCAATGCCATCTCGGAGACTTGTATTTTGTAGCATGTAACGTCGGTGCATGCCATTGACCAAACTCTACATGGCTGTAAGTCAATTCTACTGCATGCTTTCCTTTTTTCTGTAATTGACAAAGTGAGGTAACAACAAACATCTTCAAGGACCATGGGAGCTGCTTTATCTTGTAATATGCTTTGCCCTTTTGCACATGAAAATGGAACCATGCAGACCTTGGGACACACTGTCCTCTTCCTCTTCTGCTCTTTGTTGTAAATTTTGGTTTTTCAAAGCAAGTTGTTAAGCTGATATAAAAACTATCCACTACGTGACTGATTCTAGTTTCTGCAGGTTTGTAGATCTTGCATTTTACTTGGCCTGAAACTAGGTATTGGCCATCCAACAATCGTCGTCTAGTTGCTATGGAGGCTTAATTGATACTTTCTAAATGCTTCACGACATGGTTTGGTGATGGATAAACTTGATGCTAATGCAAAGAATTGTTGGTGAAGGCGGTTTTTAATCTGGTATTATCTTTTCTGGTTACTCAAGGTTATTATGGAGACATGGTAAATTTTAAGCTCGTTACACTGATGTGTTAAAAGGTCGCGACGCCGATTAGAGAGATTATGGATTGGTTTCTTGGTTTTGTTTTAGTATTTTGTGAGAACATCAAATTTAGATACTTTTTGGCTGTTTAATCACTATAGTTAGAATGCTAATTGTTTTTGGTGGCTCTCAGATGATGTGTATTATGGGAACTTCTACAGATGCTTGTACTCAAGTTTGAGATGTTGCTGAATAACGAAAGCAATATATTTCTAGCCAATGTTTTCGCTGTATAACATTATTTTATGGGTGCACAACAACGACAACACCAACACCAACAATCAAAATAATGATTATAGGATGATTTAGCGGTGATTGCAATTTCTACGATAATTGCCGACCTAAGCGATGGAACAAGAGCAAATGGAGAGAAAGGCTTATGGCAAAGTCCTTCATGGCAAGTCCATCGGAACACTGGATATCCTTGGGGTATTTATGCGGATTCGCGACTCCAAAATGTCCTCCATGATGACCTGTGATCGTAAATTAGTTCAATATACCGATGGAATAATCAGTATTTACTTGATTTAGGCGATGTACGGCGACTTTGACATCTACTTCGATATCTTCAAAAGTTGAGCTCCTTCGGCTATCTTGAGGCCATCAGGAAGCCACCATAACAGTTTCCCTTCAGCGCTCCATTAGTAGTACCAATGGGTCAAGTCAAGCCTTCCATCAAGTTAAGCTTTTAAGCTGTATCTTGCAAGATGATAATAGAGTCGAGTTCAGCATTTTCTTATGTCATAGTGAGTTGATCTTGGAGAAAATGTGAGCGCGGGATATGGAGTCCATGCAAAAGGCAATGCATACTGTGAAGCGGTAGGGGGGATTGGTTCTTGAGTGGGTCGTTTTCCAGCCTGGAATCGAGAACCGACCTTGTAACTCCTGGTTCCAAAAAATTGAACTGGCCGGTTCCAATCCGATTCCTAGTCCTACCCAGCAGCCGGTTTGATTTTTGTTTTGAAAAAAAAAAATCAAAAATTTTAAAATAAAACATTAATATCGCACCATCTTACTACGATGCATATGTCAGTCAAGTGGTTATGTTATTATTTGTTCATATCGCGATTCTTCATGTGCATAAGAGTGTTTTCTTTTTCAATCCGAGAGCTGGACTAGCGGAACCGGTTTTTCATCGAACCGGATGGTTCGAATCGATTTTCGGGTTTGAATCGGATTCGGTGGACGTCCCTAGAAGTGGAAGTGGTTGGAGAGAAAAAGTGGATGCGTGAAGGGAACGGGTTTGACCTGAATTTGGTGAAAAGCCCAAGAGGGACCAGGGACAGCTAAGGAGAGAAGATGACTTGCGTGTGAAGAGGGAGAGGTTAAGGAAGAAGGTTGGAAAAAATATTCACAGCTGTCTTTGGTCCACACATTTTAGGGGTCAGCTTGACGTCCAATGTTTTCACCGCCCTCCGACTTCTCCTTCTAGACAAAGTTCATTTTACTTATTTCTTGGTCCCTCTCAGTCTTCGATTTTGCAATAGGGACGTAAAATATGCAGAAATTCATGAATAGCATTCGAGCTATACTTTTTTTCTTTCACTTTTGTACCCATTTTGTTCCTAAACTACTAAATCAGGTGTGTTTTAGGGCTTGTTTGGTTCAGCATTTGCGGCCCCAAAATCTCTTGGCCAAATGCAAATAGCGTTTGGCCATTTTGTTTGGAAAACTTTGGGGAAATACAATTAGCATTTCCAAAGGCCTCTAAAAGCCTTTAGCCCAAGATAGGTTCGAAGGTATTTTGGCAAATTGCATTATCGGAATGCAAGTTCACTATTTATTGCATTGTTCATCTTCCCCGTGATTTACCCAGGGAAGCAAGTTTGAAGGTCGGCGATCACCACCTGAGGGGTCATTTGACCCCAGTGACCGCCGCCTAGAGTTCGTGCGACCTAAGCCAACACTTGCCTGGGTTGCGCAATCCCAGGCGATCATCACTGGGGCCTGACCACCCCAAGCGATCGTTGCCTGAGGTCAGGCGACCTCAGATGAGGCTACTCGTCAATGGTTGGTCGATAACCATTTGGTTAATTGGCAGCTGAGCTCCACTTGAGACTTTTTTTTAAAAAAAAATTAGCAAAAGTTCTTTACAAAATATAGTTTTTACTGAACGGTATTCAGGTTAAAGTTGTTTTCTAATTTTATTTTAAAATACATTTTACCAAATATTACTTGCATTTCGAAAAATTCATTTAGCCTAAAAGCCTTTACATTTTCCCAAAGATATTCCTCCAAAGCCTAACCAAACGGCCCTTACTCTTTCTATTTTGCCATATCGTGCGGTCGAGCTTGTCAAACTTGAAGATTGACCAAATCTCGATTCCACTACAAACCAATTACAAGGCGAACCAATGCAATTCTCGGTAAATTTCTGCTCGAAACTTGATAAGTTCGTCCCCATATGTAATAGAAGGTAATAAGAGCCCATGAAATTAGTAAGAGTTGTAAATTAAGGGGTGTAAATCATAAATAATGAAACATTGGAGGTCATTATTTGTAACTTTTTCAACATAAAGCGAAGTTACATTGAAGAAGTACTTATCTAATTGCAATTGAAGGATATTACAAGTCAGACAGCTGGATAAGCCGTGCTGTCCTCCATCACATTAACTGTTGATATGACTTGGGTCTATCTACATGGTGTCTATAGAAAAAGCCTGCTTTATTGATCTGTTTTCTCATCACAATTAACCTAATGTGTACTTTAAAAATATAATTGTCATGTCCAGAATTATGCTATTATAAGTACATCATTGACCTATATCCTAATAGGTTAAATTTTATTGACCAAAAAAAAAAATTCTGACGTAATATCAAAGCACGAGTCAAGAGTTTGAATCTAGAATCGTCTCTCAATTTTATTTTGCTTGTTATTTTTGTTATCCCACGACTTTCCTATTCCACCGCTTACGCGGTTTCCTCCTCTATCTTGTGCGTGTAAAAACCGGCTTACCCTCCTAAAACCTATGTTATAAGTATATCGTTGGCCCGTTGCCTTCTTTGGTAAAAAGAACTTGAAAAATTACTAATTGAGTATTGACTCATTATAAAATCTTACTTATCTTCAATATAAGAATCAGATCCTTCCCACACACTATGCGCAAGCTAGGAATAGAGATATGAACTTCAGAAACCGAATCTGTAATGCAAAAAAGTTAAGAGATTTTTCGAATAACTCCTCATAGATAATCAATTTTCATTACAATAATATATGGTTTGTTCTTTATCATACTCATTTAAAGGATGGACACCGAATTTAAAAGATGGCATTGTACATTATAGGGAATATAATATAAATAATCAATGAATTTTGGTCCAACGTGCAATGTGGTTCATTAATTTTTAATTTGTCTAATGTGGTTCCTGAATTTTAAATTTGCTCAATATAGTTTTTGAACTTTTAATACATATTTACTTTAGTCTAATGAAAATATTATCCTTTCATTAATTCAAGTTCATGAACAACATTGAACATTTTCATATAATTTAGGGACTAAATTGAACATGAATCAAAAGTTTAGGGATTCTATTGAACAAATTAAAAGTTCAAAAAGGATAATGCGCATTGAAATAAAGTTTACGAACCATATTAAATAAATTAAAAATCCAAAAATTACATTACACACCCTATCAAAGTTCAACGAGCATTTGCGTTATTATTATTCCCACGCAAAACATTCATGATAATTATTGAAGTACCTTCCAAGAAGCCGGCGTGCATGATTGGGTTCATGGGGCTAAAGTGGCTGCTCAAATCCTTAATGCATGCCAGCCTCGAGACATGACGTACTCCTGCCAATCGATATCCGTACTTATTCTGGAAAAGAGTTGGAGGAGTCCGACGACAAAAACATGAGTCTCGCCATCGTCAAAGGTTGCTTTCATGCGAAGCTGGCGCACGCTCATTTTCTTCTGGTTGTTCTTCGAACGACAGCAGCTGCCAGCAGCACATCATTTTGGCAAAAACGACGTCGCTGTCTTTCGCTGTCTTTCTTTTGTTCGCTTTGGGGGGGCGTTTCGATGCGATGAATGGGGGAAACTATGGACGCATCATCATCTATGGCGCTTTGCGTTCGATTATTGGGTGTCCAAAATAGTAATCGATTTGGAGTCGGGACTAAGAAAATATGTGCTTATGCAGAAGAGATTTTGGAATTCTTGATGGACCCATTTGATGTGCTAATCCTAATTCTTGAGTAAAATTATACATGCGTAGTCATCTAAACTTTTTTTTTTGTTAGAGTAAGAGCAGCGGACGTCGTTAATATGTGTAATGAAAGTGCAGTCAAATTCTAACATTTTTGAGTAGTTCAATAAACTCGCGAAGGTTATCCAAAAACGTGCAATCGGATTACTTTATCCGCTTTGCCTGTTTTGAATAAGGAAAACATCCAACGTGACTTTAATTTGAATTTTTTTTTTTGGTAAGGTAAGTGGTATAACTTTTCAACGTACAAAATACAAGAGTGAAGCCGAACACAAAAACCTCGTACCCGAGGAAACAAAAAATGTCCCGACAGGTGCAAAGGTGTTACAACTAAAAGAGAAGCAACAAGTGCGCACTAAAAGGCAAGGTTGAGACAACCAGCCAGCATAAGAAGGAAAGAAAAATACACAGCTATACAAGGATCAGAAAAATATGGACGCCGAGATACCCCATTTGGCTTATAATCTTCTATTCCGGGGATTGTCTTCCACAATTTCGAGGAAAAGCCCTTTGTCCCTTACGGCCTTAGAAAGGTGACCACTTTAATTTGAATTTTTAATCTCCTGTGTGACCATTAAACGTAATTTTGGCACTCGTCGTCACTGCTGTCACCTTGTTTTATTAAAAAGCAAACGTGGGGAGTTTCAAAAGTCAATCAGTCGAAATCAATCGAAATGTTAAAAGTAAAATGTCTATGATTTGATTTAACTAGGGCCCTAACTTCGGTGGATTCGTCTATTCAAGCACGATTCTTGGACGCACATATGCAATTTTGGGATTCTTCTTAATTCTCATCGGCAATTTCAGTGGAAGCGAGCGCGAGAGCTTCTACGAGCCGTTTAGCGTTCAAGGAGAAAATTACTAAAATACTCATGAATCTATTATATTTATGCCAATTCAGTTTCAAACCTTTCAATTGCCATTATAGTCATTTCGATCGATTTTAGCCGAAAATTGATGACGTGAACACTGGCCGTCCTACAAGACACAGCTGACGCTCAATTGGTAATATTAAAATGTTTAGAGCTGAATTGGTACAAATATAATAATTTATGACTGTTTTGATAATTTTCCCAACATTCAAGTCCATGATGTATCACGGCAATTTGCACTTGGCGGGAGCTGGACTCAGTCCTAGCTAATGGTAAGCTGGAGCAATCGATTTGTAAGCTCAAATAATCTATGACTAAATTAAGAGTTTCAATGGGCCTAAGGTTCCGTTCGTTTCGGGGAAAATAACTTCTAAGAAAATATTTTTCGGATTTTCCGGCATTTGCTTGACGGAAAATAAACAAGTCAAGGAAAACATTTTCCATCAATGGAAAACACATCTTCAAACATGGGGAAAATGATTTCCTCTTCTTGAAAAGAGGAAATTATTTCCCCTCCTCTTTCTTTCATCGCTCATTTTAATTAAATTTAATTAATTTTTTTTGAATACTAGTTTTTAAATGTTTTTTGTTTTCCTTTTTATTTTTTTCTTTTTCTTTTTTCTTCTTCTTCGTTCGGTCGTCGGCCACGGTGAAGGCCGACGACTGGCCACAGGTAGGCTCGAGCCTCATCACAGGCCGGTGAGGCTTGAGCTCACCAAATCAGCGATGCTTGAGCGTCACCAGAGGTTGGTGAGGCTTAGGCCTCGCAGATCGACGACGCTCGAGCGTTGCCAAAGGGCGGGAGGCTCGAGCGTCGCTAGAGGCCGGTGAGCTTGTTCCTCATTTGTGGCCGGTCGCCGGCCGTTGTCGTGGCCGGCGACCAGCCGAGGATAAGAAAAACAAAAAAACAAAACAAAACAAAATTAAGAAACAATAAAAAATTAAAATTTTGTTGAAAAGAAAATAAAAAAACAAAAAAAATATAAATAAAAAATGATCAAAAGGAGTGCACGGAGGAAAATCAAATCAAATTTTCTCTGCTAAACGGCGAAAAGTATTTTCCACTTCATTTTTAAGTTTCAACCGAATACAGGAAAATATTGTTATTTTCTTCAAAAATGACATAATGGAAAAGATTTTCCAAAATTGTCATATTTTCCGTCAAACAAATGAAGCGTAAATCATTTCTGATAAATGCCTTGATTAATTGAATTTAAAATATGAAAAAGGCGACTTTTTTTCCCAAAATAAATCTCTCTAGAAAAGTAACTCCTCAAATATATCTCTCTCAAAATTACTTCTCAAACTCGACTTCTTATTGCTACATCATGACTGAAGGTTGCCTAGTTATGTAACTCCTCATTCTAGTCACATTTATCTCTCTCCTGTTATTACTACAATAATTTTAACGTTTTACATTGCTTTCAATCTCTTAGGATAAACTTATTGCAAATAATTAAAACCGAAAACGAAATTGCATACATTCAACCGCTAAGTTTTAATTTTTTTTTCAATTTATCACTTCACATATTTAATCTCCTTTTGAGGTTAAATTCAAATTTTATATTAAAATATTTTGAACTGTTAAAATGATATAGCCTATGTTATAATGCAAATATACATAGCCTTTGTTGGCTTATTAATAAACAAAATTTTACAAATTGAAATGTGGAATTATTTACTCGTTAAAAAAAAGTTCAAATTTATTAATGGCTAAAAGGAGAAATATATTGAAAGTAGGGATAAGTGTATTGAAAGTCCTAAAACTTGTTACGAAAGTGTAATTAAGTCTTAAAACTTTCAAAAAATATAATTCAGTCCTAAAACTTGTCCCGAAAGAGTAATTGAGTCTTAAAACTTTCAAAAAGTGCAATCAAGTCCTAAAACTTGTCAAATTGGCCTAATCAAGTCCTTCCGTTAATAAAACTTTTTGAAATTTTTAGGACTCGATTACACTTTCGTGACAAGTTTTAGTACTTGATTGCACCTTTTGAAAGTTATGTCTTGATTGCACTTTTACAACAAGTTTTAGGACTTGATTGAACTTTTTTGAAAATTTTAGAACTCGATTGCACATTCATGACAAGTTTTAGGACTTCTTGTCATGCCCCGAGACAAGGCCATGGCACTTGATCCCGGCTCAGACGTGATTCATGTAGGTTCCGGGGATATATCTCAACGTCGCGTTATTGTTTTCTTCATTAAGCACAAGCGAAAGCAATTAACAAACAATAACGAGAACACAAGTGAGCCAAGCAACATATTATACAAACACACTATATTTACATGATAGTGGATTATTTATTTTACAATCCCTTCTTACTTCGAGCCTTCCTTACTACGCTTACATCCGGATCTCGTCCGGTATCCGCTCACATACTCCATAAGGCTGGGTTAAGCTTAGCTTCACTAACGTCCCTTCACAAAAGAATAAAAAGGTTAGTCTCCTCCCAAAGCTTGGTCATCTCACTACGGTTCATCCACTCCAGCCCCGGGCGGTCCACTATATCCCTCAATGGATCCGATCACGTCTCCGTCCATTAAAACGAACCATACTAAGTAACGGTGGGGAACCATCTCGTTCGCATTCACTTGGACCCAAACGGTCGTGCTATATTTTCGATATGTGACATCGGCTTCTACGTCGATAATGTCTACCACCCGAACATGCATTTTTACAGGCCGACCAAAACGGACGGGAGGTGGTGTGGCCATACCTACAAAGCTGAAAATAATAAAAGTGAGTCGACATTCAGTAAGTTAAATTCACTATGCTCCGACTAGGAAATAGCCTCGCATAGGACAAGAGAAATACACGTTACCATTGGCTTGTCGATGATAGATCAATAGCAAATGCATCTTATCTTGCCTTTGTAGTTAACATGGCATGTTCAACAAACAAGAAAACATCAAGCAAGGTTTTCAAAGTTGTATGCAAAGATCAGCTCATGGGATTCATCGTTTCATGACCGATATCCATCGATCCTTTCGTCTTACCACCGGACATCCGAGTACTCCCTCGAGCATCGTCTCGAAATCCATTGAATAGCGGCATCGTCCCGAAATCCATTGAAGACGGCATCACCCCGAAATCTATTGGCGGCGACAACGTCCCGAAATCCATCGGTGGCAGCCATAGTCCCTCGTGTGATCATGCAACAAGCAACACACATTTCTGGTTCTTATCTTGATCTTATTAGCCCATGCAAACACGCGGTGCTCGTGTAATTCATGCTCTCTAGGACAAATTGCCTAACATGCGGGGCGCAGTCGAGGGCACGTGACTCAATCCACTATACCAAGTGTTGGCTCGGAGCGAGACTTGGCCCGGTTCTACACGCCTCAATGTAAAACCCGCACCAAGTTGAGCTTGTCCCGGAACACCACAACATGAGTACGAGACATATGACACCCCGTTTCGTGCCTCGGTTGTGCCATGACTCACGGCCACATGCAAAATAACAAAACATGTGCAAACTCCAAGCATCTCAAACATAGTCACTCCTCGAGTCCAAACGCACAACACTATGCCCTAACCAAAGTATAGAGAATTCACTTACAACTCGGGGGCTCTAGGGTATTTAGTGATAGTACGGTGGTGAGAATGAGTGACCAGAGAAGAGATAGCCGATAATGAGAGAGATGGAGGCCGAGAAAGAGAGAGGCCGAGAGAGTAGGGAGAGAGAAAAAGGCTTGCTCGGTTTTGGGGAAAATAAGAATGTGCTTGGTGTCTCTCTATTTATAGGCCAAGGCTTCAATAATTGCCATGCCAAATGGTCCAATGAAATGCATTCAAGTGGCACCTAATTGTTAGAGGCAATCTTGAAAAATCTTAGGGAAATCTTGACCAAATCCTAGGCTTCATTATTTGATGGCCCAACTAAACACCAAGTGTCCATCTAAGGTCATAATACACTATCTTAGGGTATTGAGTCATCATGTACATTAAATTTCTAGAGGACACTTAAGCCTATACATTAATGATCTAGGGAACACAAAAGCCTCCATTATTGGTCTCTTCAATAATTGCCCTTGTCTTGGCTCCAATTATTGCCCTATATCTAGAGATTGCAAGATCTCATTCATTAATGAAAAAGATTACATTCATTAATGAAGATCTTATCTTATAAGATTCTTCTAATGATGGCCTTCCAATTATTGGTCCCAACTTTGAGTTGGTCAACTTTGGCTTCTTGCTTCCTATGCTTGGCCGAAACTTGTTAATTTTGTCCTGAAGATCATTGGCTAATGGCAATGAAGTATATGCTCCAAAATCAATGAGTATACTTAGCAAAATGCCTAAGTAAACGGGGGAAATTTCGAGTTTAAAATGATTGATCATCCTACCCGGGTCGAGGTTCGGTGTAGAATTTCCTCCAAATATGATCAAACATAATCAATCCAAAGTTCAAGTCCAATGGTTTAAGCTTGGGCCGGTCGGGTTGCCCAAGCGCAGGGCCTGTACAATCGAGCCTAACTGGGTGCAGGGCCGGGCACGCTGTCGGGCCACACGGGCACACGGTCGGGCACATGGCCAGGCGCTTGGCCAAGCACACAGGCGAGGTGCCGGGCTGCATGAGCGGTGCGCCGAGCACGATGCCGAGCCGCACAAGCAAGGGGCCAGTTCATGGACCAAACACATGCATTGGCTCATGAATGGGCGCAATGCATGGCTCATGGTTAAGTTCATTGGGCACGGAACTAGGTCGGAGCCGGATTTGACGGGCACAATGCCTGGCACAAGGGTCAAGCACAATGACCGGCACACGGATGGGTACAAAGCCAGTCCGTGGCCTAGCTAACGGGCACAATGGCCGGTCATGATCGGGCACAAGGCCTGGCCGGCGCCGCTGGTACAATGCCTGGCCTGCGACCTAGCCACTAGGCTCATGGCCTGGCACATGGCTCGGCCATGGCCTACCCGACTCAACGCAACGATCCATGGCCGATTCGCGACCAGTCTACATTCGAGTATCAACAATGCATGGTCGACCCTCGGTTGTCATGTGGCCTAGTGGAATCCGGTACTACGGGACATGGCCGTGCAGAATCACCCACAACCGACACATATCAACACGGTACTGATCCTAGTTATCCCGGACCATCCCACTAACGGCCCTTATGGTCGAAGGGTCATACCACAGTCGTATCACTCTAATCGACTTGCGTGGTCAGGGAGTCATTCCACTGTCGATCTCTAGGCCAATTCATGGATAATCTTTCAATCGAACCATGACCAGCCCGCAGTACACTCGTTCCAACCATGTTATCTATTCCATTATCGACCCTCGGCTCGATTGCTCGCCTATTTTATCACCATTTACCTTTGGCTATCTGGGCACCGAATTTGGGGATGTCACACTTTTAGTGCACTTATCCCTTGAAAGTAAGTTCAAATATATCTATTTTGAATTTAAGTTTAAGTAAAATTTAAATATTAAGTAATTAATTATATACTATATTGATAAAATAAATGTTTTATAATATTAAGCTTAGCATTACTTTCATTCAACAAAATTGTTCTTAGTATCTGTAGCACCTCGAATTTTGCAGACCGAGGGTCCTCAACTGGTAGTGCCTCACTCCTTAGGATCTTCTCAAATCCTAAGTTCGGGTAATCCACAATGTCACGTCCCGGCCAAGACTGTAACCCATGACTCACTTTGCATCGTCCCGTTTATTGTTATATTTCATTACGAACAAGTGGAAGCATGAAATCGGGACAACTATAATCAGAATAAATAATGGGGTCAGGACAAACGTCATAAGCAAACCATATATTTACATGATAACTAGAACATTTTACATGCCAAGCCTTTTACATGCCCTTATGTTTTTTGATGGGTCGATTTGCACATATATACCCGCTATAACAAAACACGGGTGGGGTTATGCCTAGCCCCGCTACCGTGAGTTTCTTCAAAAGAGTTCTCTTCAAAAAGGTTCCTCCCCAAAAACGCTTGGTCATTCCCAAGTCTGGTTGGCCGCCTAGACCCCGTTCACAGCGGTCCCGGGTGCCGGTCCGTTGGCACCACCATATGGGCCATTAAACCCACGAAGGGGTCCGATTAGTTCTCCGTCCTCGGTCCACTCATACCAAGCTTCGAACACGTGCGGGACATGTTATTCAAGGCCTTCATTAACCATGACTTGGGAAATGACCTTACGATAGGCTCTCCCTCCGGCCGCGTCGATCACATCAATCACATCCACAATCATCTCCACGGGGTTTCCAAAGCGAACAGGAGGAGCAGCCATCCTATAGGTCTGAGGGAAAAACAACGGGGAGTGAGTCATAGACTTAATAAGTAAATCATGTAATTTCAAATTAGGAAGAAATAATCGTCGTCGAACATGAGTCCAACCTCACCGCCTTAGTATCGATGGCAAATCAATAGCAAGGATGTCATTACCTTGCCTAAGTTCAATTCGTGGCACAAGCACAACAAGAGAACACCAAGCATGGCAGCAAGCGATGCATGCAACATCGAGACAAACAACAACAACAAGCAAGTCCCAATAGAGGCTCTGTTGGAAGCACAAGCCAACAGCACATCATAACTTTCTATCCCGAGATTAGGGAATCCACTTACACTACTTGACAAAAACGAGATTTAGTGGGGTCCAAGAAGGTGACGTAAGGGAGAAAGTGATAGTAGGCATGAGAGTGAGAGATGGCGTGAGAAGAGGGAGTGTGGCGTGAGCAAGAGAGAGGGGCCGGATGTGGGGTAAGCAAGAGAGAGGGAGGCGTGAGAGCTGATGGGGTTTGGCATGGGAAAAATGTGACCAAGTCTATTTATAATGTGGTCCACTAATGATCACTAATGAAGAAGAAGCCAAATCTAATAATGAAAGGCCCTAAAAGTCTAAGTTAAAAATGAAGTTGATCTTAAAGTCTATGGCCACTATTAGGCTTCCTCTTTAAGCTTTTCATGGGGACCATATCTTGCTACTTGGTTTCCAAGTTGTTGACCTAGGGTCATTATACCCTATTAAACCATTTATTGCCTAAGTTGTCAAGAAGGCCTTAATGACATCTTTCTCTCCTTGGGCATGAATTACCTACTCTTGGTCTCCAAGACACAAATTATTGGTGTCTTCCTCAAGACACCCCAATTATTGCCCTTTTCTCTATTATTGGCGCCTTTTTGGATAAGCTCCATTATTGACAACTTGCTAAAGAAGCTATCCATTTGTCTCTTATTCATGAATCCCTTCCTTAGGCGTGGGCCACTTTCT
Source organism: Syzygium oleosum (assembly GCF_021117445.2). Taxonomy (NCBI): domain Eukaryota; kingdom Viridiplantae; phylum Streptophyta; class Magnoliopsida; order Myrtales; family Myrtaceae; genus Syzygium; species Syzygium oleosum. Next base: position 1,967,947 of record NW_026607520.1, on the reverse strand, counting down.
AGGATACCAAAATTATTGGTTCCTTGCAAGACAACTCAATTATTGGTGCCAAGGTTCTATTATTGGGGTTGGTCTTCATCATTGGCCAACTTGTCCAAGAAGTTGGCAATAATGCAACAAATCAAGTCAATTTGTCTTCTTGTCCCAAGAAGCATTATAGGCGTGTACAATGTGACCATATTAAGAAACACTCCATAATTGGGATACTTGCTTAATTCTAATGGCACACTCATTTGAACACTAAAACTTGGCTTGATAAGAAATTATGGTCATTAGGGTTTCTTAAGTGCCATATAAACGATCGACCCTCCCATTTGGAACCGAGGTTTGGTGTGAAAATATGTCATAATATGCTTGGACACAACTGAGCCAAAGACCAAGCTGAACGGTACAAGGTCGAACCAGCAAAATCGTCTTGGCACATGGCCTGATCGGTTGGGCCTGACCGGGTGTAGGGCCAGGTACATGGCTGGGCCACTCAAGCACAAGGCCGGGCTATACGGGCATTGGGCATGCTGCACAGGCACAGAGCCGAGTGCATGGGCATAGAACCGGGCTGCACAAATGGCGTGCCGGCGCAAGGCCGGGCCACATGAACAATGTGTCGAGCACATAGACTGAACACACGGATGAGGGATCGATTCATGGATCAGGGGCGGCACAATGCACGGCCTATGGCCAAGTCTAAAGGGCACGGGACTGGGTCTGGGCCGGAACCAATGGGTACAAGGCCTGGCATAATGGTCGGCACACGGACGGGCACAAAGATGGCCCGTGGCCTGACAGATGAGTACACGGCTGGTCTACGGCCGGGCGCAAGGCTTGGCACATGGCCTGTCCATAGCCTATCCAATTCAACACAACGATTTGTGGCCGATTCGTGATTAGTTCATGTTCGAGCATCAACGATCCATGGTCAACCCTCAGTTGTCATGCAGCCGCGTGGAATCGAACACAACGGAATCTGTCCATGGTCACTCGTGACCGGTGCATGATTGAGCGGAATCACTCGCGACCGACACATGTCCACACGACACCGATCCATGGTCGTCCCGGATCATCCCACTAGCGACCCTTATGGTTGAAAGGTCAATCCATGGTTGAATCACTCTAATCGATTTGCGTGACGAGAAAGTCTTTTCATTGTCGATCCCTTGGCCTATCCATGGACGATCCTTCGATCGAACCATGATCGATCCTCTAGATACCCGTTTCGATCATATTAGCCGATCCATGACCGACCCTCCGATCGGTCCGCACATTAATTCCATGACCATCTTCTTTTGGTCATCTCAGTCCAAATTGAGGATGTTACATACGAGCTGTGAATACTACCACGAACTTAAATAACAAGACTAGAGTTACCACAAATTAATTTAGGCAAACAATAGGTCAATTGGACATCAAAAGGCCTAAATAGTGATTAGAAAGTTAGCTACCTAGTTGCACGTGTAAAGGAACTAGTCAAATGAAAACATAAGATCTTAGGTTTGGTGATTTGGTTATGTGAGGGACGGAGTAGCATTCCATAACGCTCTTTTGGTATTGCCACCCTATTTTTGAAGTACTAAAGCATTTATCAATTAATATTAAAACAAATTAAATGCTGCCAAAACACTTATTCAACGATGTTATTGAGTATCAAGGCCATTTTCTCTAGGGGTGTGCAACCGGACCGGGTTTACCCGGAAACCGGATCGGCCCACCCGAAAAATAGGTCCGGGAACCGATTCTAACAAGAACCGGTCTTGGAATCGGTTCCATTTTTTGGGAACTGGTTATAACCGGTCCGGTTTCTGGTTCCAAGTAAAAACCGACCCGGACCGGTTTTAGAACCGGTTTTGAGATAATGTAAAAAAACGTAAAAACCCTAGATCACGTTACCCTACCCAGCTACCCAGTCCGTCTCTCATGGTTTCTCTCTTCACGACCTCCTCTGTCTCTCACGATTTCTCTCTTTGCAAGCGCCTCCTCAATCGCTGTAAGAACGCAACCCAGCTCGTCGCCTGCCTGCGTGTTGAAGAGGGCTAGGGTTCGGTCATCTCGGCGTCCGTACCGTGCGTGTGTTTTTTCCGCCTTTTTAGCTCGCCGATCCGGTAGATCTTTTACTTTGAATTGTTTCATTACTACCTATATTATTTTGCTGGAAAAAAATGAAACCAGAAAAACGAAAAAAAAAAACAGGTTCTCGGGTAGACCTTGAAACCGGATCGAAAAAATAGGGTTGGTTCCAAAATAGGGTCCGGGGAAAACAGAGTAGGTTTCAGGTTCCAAAAATTGGGAACCGGTTATAACAGGATTGGTTTCAGGTTCAAGATCTGGACCCAACCCACCCTGGAACCGATCACCCTTAATTTTCTCGTCGGTAGTGGCGTGACTCCATTTGTGTGTGAGAATATGCATGCAAATATTAATTCGGATGGAAAATCCATTCATGATATTAAGTAAATGACATGACATGACAACGACATGGCATATTGGAAATTCAGGCATAATGAGAAATGACATGCCATATCAAAAATCACATGCAACATGATATGGTAAATTAAATTCACAATGGGACAATCAAATGACATAATATATCAATATTCACATGCAGCATGACATGACTAATAAAATTCAAAACATGATAACAAAATGACACGACATATCAATATTCATATGTAATATGACATGCCAAATCATTCAAAATATGATAATAAAAAAAAAGATGACATGACATGACATGGCAATATTCACATGCATCATGACATGGGGAGAAGAACACTAGAAGTGCCAAAACTTGTGTACGGTGCTCACTTTAGTGCCAAAAGTTTGTTTCAGATCACTTAAGTGCCAAAATCGGAGAAAAACGATCACTTAAGTGCCAACGGCGAGAAATTCCGGCCAAATTAATACGTGGCTTTTTTAATTAAAATTTTAATCTACGTGGCATTTCCACGTGTATATTTTGAATTTCTCAGTCTTACATGGCATTTCCACGTGTAAATTTCGAATTTTTAATTGCTTTTTTTATTTTTTTTTTATGTTTTTTCCTTCTTTTCTTTTTTTCTTTTTTTTCTTCATTTGGGCGGTGACCGGTCGTGGCCGTCCGCCTGGCCTTGCCGGGGGTCGCCTTCCCTCGGGCGACCGCTTGATCCGGCCCTCGCCCAGGCCATGCGGCCTCGCCGGCGGTCGCCCGGGGGAAGGCGACCCTTGGCGAGGCCGGCCCTCGCCCAGGCCACGGCGGCCTCGCCGCGGTCTCCCGGGGAAGGCGACCCACGGCGAGGCCGCCGTGGCCTGGGCGAGGGCCGGCCCGCCGGATCGCAAGGGCCGGCCTCGCCTTGCTGGGCAAGCCCCCACGCGGCCTCACCGGCGGTCGCTCGGGGAAGGCGACCCCCGTGAGGCCGCCATGGCACGGGCGAGGCCGGCCTCGCCGGGGTCGCCTTCTTGCCCGAGCGAGCGAGGTCGGCCCTCGCCGATCCGGCGGGGCCGACCCTCGCCCGGGCCACGGCAGCCTCGCCTCGCCTGTGGCGAGCGATGGCGGCCTCGTCCGGGCGAGGCCAGGTGGCCGGCCATGGCCGGTGGCCAGTGTCCGGTCACCGGCCAAACGAAGAAGAAGAAGAAAGAAAAGAAAAAAGGAAAAACAGAAAAAAAAAAAATCAGAAAAAAATTTTAAAATATTATTAAATATTGTCCTCGTCAGCGCCGACGTGCCACGTAGGACTGAGAAATTAATAAAATATGGCCACGTCAGATTTCCGGCGACCCAATCGGAGTTGGCACTTAAGTGATCGTTTTTTCAAAAAAGTGGCACTTAAGTGATCCGAAACAAACTTTTGGCACTAAAGTGAGCGCCGTACACAAGTTTTGGCACTTCTAGTGTTCTTCTCCCTCATGACATGGGAAATCCAATTCAAGCACGATATTGAAATGACATGATATGTCAATATTCACATACTGCATGACATGACAAATCATATTAAGACATGGTAACCATATGAGGTATGCAATTTACACCACGAGAGGAGTCGTCCTCATTCAATTTACAAGTTTACTCGGACATGGTAACATTTATGTAGAAAACACGCCTTTTTCTCAGGCCAGGTCAGAACAAAATCATTACTCAATGTTAAAATCATAATTCCATTTAAAATCACAAAATATATATTCACATGCACAAGGCCTCAATTCATGGGTTCGAACGGCGATGGCTATTGGCTTATGATCTCCAGCCACATGGCCATTGTCAATCCTACACATAAATTTGGTCCCTTAAGTATATAACCTATAGTTGGCCTCTAGATAAAGGGGTGTGTTCATATGCAACACTGTAATATATCCACCATACGGTACAATGTATATCATCAACAACAGTGACATGCACTAGAGCATAATTTCAGCCCAACCAGTACCGTAACAGCCTAAGTCAAATCTATATGACCGCCTAGATATACCCATAGATTTCATTTCAACAACCTAAAAATATGTGTTTTTTACTATTCAAATGGGCAACATATAACATATTCTAAACTTCGAGATTGCATTGCTTCGTTAAAACGAGTTATATATTCTCTAATCTACAATTCAAAATAGGCATTATAACATTCTACTCTTCTCTTTTGTTTTTCATTTATGTTCAAGCTTAAACAGTGCACTCAAAACTTACTACGCTTTTGGGTTCCCGTAGCCGAGCGAGTGTTGCCACCCGCCGACCCTCACGAGGGTCGCCAGCCCTCAACGGCAGAGTAGGGGGTGAGAAAGTTGCCCCATAGCCCAAACCTCTCTCTCAATCAACATGTTTTTATTTTCAATTTGCCATTTTTTAGCCATTTCTATCTTTTTTATTTTTTTTATGTTGTCAAACTTTTTCTTTTTTATTTGCAAGTTTTTAAAGCTTTTTCTGTAACGTGACAACCTGTCACGCCGCGCCCCCGAGCATGCTTGGAGATACTTTTGTTCATCACGAATGGTAAGGTGTCCCATCACTAAACGAACGAGGGTTTCTCCCCGACCATACCTCACGAGACAGCGGGCATTTATTTTCTAATGGTCTATTTTGTTTACGTTTCATTTTGGAGTCGTCACTAGTCCTTAATGGTTGACTAGAAACCCTATCGAGACAGGGGAAAACCATCTCGATTTTTGTGAACCAGAGATATCATAGGTAGGAGGACTTGGTTACATCAATGACTTCAATGTCAAAATCCCTAACGCCCTTTCAGTATGTAACTCAATTTGAAGTGTCTAGCGTAGTATTGAATTTCTTGAGGCTTATCCGCTAATCCTCACCGTTCTACACGAGAAAGAATCAATCAATTTTGAAAAGCACAATCAATTCAAATCACAAAACAACAATCCTAATATCGCCCCTAAAAAGGAAAATCAATCAAAACAATCAAAGCCTAGTGAAGCCCTAATGACTTGTTCAATTTTAAGGGTTGTGCTTTTTTAGGGGTTAGGCCCCTTTTGGGGTTAAGCCCCTTTTTAGGGTTTTTTAGGGGTTAAACCCCTTTTAACCTCTAAACTAGGGAATTTTCAAAAGAACAATTTGTGCACCTTCAAAAATTCTAATATTATTCAAAATGGGTGGTCACAAGTGTTCTGGACTATTTTGCAACTTTTTTGGAATTTTGGAATTTTTTTTTGAGAAAATTTTTTATTTGATTTTTCCTACTTCCAGAAGTATAAATTTTCCATTTTTTAATTTTCTGAATTTCCCCATTAATGTCTTGCAGGATCTGGGGATTATAAATCTTTAGAAGATATTATATAGAAGATGGAACTTATTCTGATCTTTTTCGTTTATTAGAAAGGAATTGAGGAAATAAAAAGATAATAGTAACAAGGATGCATATAATTTGTAATCGTCTTTCTAAATGTTCAAAATATCTAATATATTGGGAAAATAGATATAGGATATGAGATATACTTCTAGTTCTAGCAACAGCGAAAATATATTCTAATATAAAAGTGCAGATTTCTACACAGAAAACTATTAAATAAATAAAATTAAATAAAAGCGCGAGCATTATAAATAACAAAGAGACCATAAGCAATATATAAAACGAAAAGAAGAATAACTAGAAATTCTAAACCAACCATGTAGGTGGTATTGCTAAGCAAGGATAAAAAGGGCAAAACGGTAAGAAGAAGTAAAAATATATACCAATTGCAGAGAATTGCTTTAAAGTAGAGTACAAACCCTCCACAGGCGGTTCGACCTGCCGTTTGTGGGGTAAGTAATTGTAAATGTATGGAAGAGATTAGAAATGACTGTGATATAAATAATATGGAAAGATTACAATAACAGTATTGAAAGATTGCAGAATGTAGATATTGAAGTACAAGTGCAGAAGTAAGAAAATTTCTTTGGTAGAAATTCTCTCGTTACTCAGACTATTTGGTAGTCTAGAACGATAAGATTTTCCACACTATAAAAACTAGAAAAGCTTTTGAAAGATCTTGAAGGTATAGGACAAGATCTTTACAGGGATCAGAAACTTACTGGGTATGGAAAGGTTATAAAAAGGTTATGAGATGAACGATCTCTTATTCTTCGAAGAAGGTTTGGAGAGATCTGGAGAAGCTGGAGAGGTTTTGAATTATAAGAGAAAGGGTCTGAAAGTTGTGTCCTCTCAAGGGAGTGAGGTTTCATTATATAAGCAGGTTGGATTCCTGTAGAAACAGTTCATGGGTGGTACTGTAGCAAATAGTAGTTCACTGGTGGTACTGTAGCAAATAGTAATAAGTGCACAGTATTACAGTGAATAGTGACCGGACATAATTATGAAAATTTTGAAAAAAAGGAAAAGGCTGACAGACTTCTTTCGGCTTAGAAATTATGAAAACAATCAGGAGTCTTTCGGCGCCTTTTTCTTAGGAGAATCTGGAGAGATCTTCCACCGGTTCAGGCTCTTCTTCTTCTTCGTCCTTCACACTTGCCCAGTTGTGAGGAATAGGGGCTATTCCTGGGATACCATAACAATCATCCTCGTTGGAGTTGCCACTGTAATGAGAAGAAGTGGTTTCTTCCAAATCTGAAAGGGCTTGTTTTAGCATTCCTGCTAACTGTTGGTACGATTTAGCGGATGCTAGTCTAGAAAGCACAAACCCTTTGTCATGTAGAAAGGGGGTGATATCATCAGAACTGATGGGAATGGAACCCCTAGAAATTAGCCATTCTGAGATGGCTTGTTTGGTGATTCTATCAAAAAATTTGAAACCATCCCACCATTTGATTTTGAATCGCCTTATGAGAATGGGGATGCCGGTTTCGATAGCCTTTCGATAGTCAAAATACCATCCGAGGACCCAAGATACTCCGAAGTAATAGAAAAAGAGCATCAATTTGGGAAAGTTTTTCTCATATGGAAGCGGAGAGAATTTTTCTAGGAAGAGTTCATAACTAGGTTGGATCCTTGGGTGGATTATTTCATCAGTTGGTCCCAAGTGTTCCCACCATCTGATAAACCAATATGGAACAAGTTTGATATCAAAATCTTCGAAGAAGAATGGCCAGGTATGGGAATTGTTGGCATTTTTCCTCCAAAAAGTATTCCATCAAGCTTGTTGGTAGTCAAAATATGAAAAGGATGTCCTATATGGAAGAGCTTCATTTGTTTTGGTATTGAATTTTTTCAAGGTCAATGGATCAGATTTCCATTGAGAAGGGTGAATGACCCTATGAATTATGGCTGTGGAATAGTTCACATGGCCCTTATCCGAGAAGTGTCTGAAGGTGACAGATTTTGTTTCTTCCAGAATTTTCTCATAAAACTCATTTGTTTTGTAAATATCATGAGGAGTATATAAGAATTTTTCAGAAAACATGTTTTGGACAAAAACATAAGGATCTTCATTATAAAACCCATTTTCAACATTGCAAATGTTTTGAAATATTGTTTTATGGAAAAATTTTGATTTTGGAGGGGTTGTCTGAGTAGACTGAATGACCACCTCACTAGAAATTATTTTTCCCTTCACCTTTTGAGTGGCTATAGGAGAGAGATCAGGACTTACCATTGCCAGAGAAGACTGTGGTTGGCTATTAAAGGCTTGTTGGAGAAGTTGTAATGCTTCTTCCTGGGATAATTGAGTTATATCAAATTGTGATGATTTATTAGAAGGGTTTTCTGTAAGAGAAATGGGTTGTTCCTTGGCTTGGCTAGAAATGGTGGTAATATTCAAGGGTGATTGTGTAGCCTGAAGCCAGGTTCTGATATTAGTTAGCCCTGAGGGTTTCTTCTCAGAAGAGGGTTTTGCAATTTGTTTGCCTTTGTCTCTCCTCGTGGGCTTGTTAGGTGGTTTGGGAGGCATTTTCCCTGTAAAAATTCTCTTGTGAGAAAATCTGGAAGAGAATTTGAAGAACCATTTATAAATTCTATATCAAAATAAAAAACAAATAAAATGGCTTGCCATCTAGCAAAAATTTGTTTAGAAGCAATATTTTGAACATCTTTCTGCAAAACATCTTTTGCAGATTTGCAATCAATTCTTAGTAAAAAATTTTGGTTCAAAAGATCTCCTTGAAACTTAGAAATAGAAAGTACAATAGCAAGAATCTCCTTTTTAATGGTGGAGTAATTCTTCTGACAATCATTCCAATGCTTGGAGACAAATTGAACAATTTGTTCCTTATTGTCTTTGGACTGTTTAAGAATTCCTCCGTAACCAATATCAGAAGCATCAGTTTCAACAATTTTGAAAGCAAAAGGATCAGCAAGATGTAAACAAGGAATTTCCTTGACTGTTCGCTTGATCTGTTTTACAATATCAGTATGAATCTGAGTCCATGGTGGAGGATCTTTTTTGAGCCTCTGATGGAGTGGTTTACAAATTATGTTGATACGAGGAAAAAATTCAATAATATAATTCAAACTTCCAAGAAATCTTTGCAACTGGGTTTTGTCTCTGATTTCATCAGGAAATTTTTCAAAAAATATTATTGATCTTTCAATGGGAATAATGGTTCCTTGATGGATGTAATGTCCTAGAAAATGAATCTTTGTTTTGAAAAGAGATATTTTAGTAGGTGAAACTACTAAACCATTTTTCTTCACAATATTGATAAAATGATTGATGTGTTTAAAATGTTTTTCCATGGATGTAGAAAATATTAAAACATCATCTATGTAAACTATAATGTAATCAGAACAATGGTTAAAAATATCATTCATAATCCTTTGGAATTCAGAAGGGGCGTTTTTTAATCCAAAAGGCGTGACATTCCATTCATATTGGCCAAAACGAACAGTAAAAGCTGTTTTATACTTATCCTTCTCGCTAATCTGGATTTGCCAGAAACCTGACTTCATATCAAACTTTGAAAAGATTTTTGCATCATGAAGTCTATTCAATAAATCCTTCTTGTTAGGAATTGGATATCTTATCCATTTTAAAGCTGTATTCAAGGGTTTGTAATTAATTACCAATCTTGGAACTCCTCTTTCTAGTTCAGCATTTTTGTTGACATAGAAAGCAGAGCAACTCCAAGGTGATTGACTTTTCCTAATAAGCTTCTTCTCAAGAAGTTCCTGTATTTCCTTTTGACAGAAATTTAGAACTTCGTGATTCATTTGAGAAGGTCTAGCTTTAGTAGGAATGTCCTTTTCTGAAAATCCTGATTCATAAGGCAGATCAACTATGTGACATTTTCGAGACCAGAAAGCATTGGGAATATTAGAACATATGGAATCTTTGATATGATTTTCGAGATTGGAAATTTTTTTCTGAAGACTTATTTCAGAAAGATTTTTATCAATCTTTTTGTATTCAAGATCTTCTTTAAGAAACTGAAGATGAGTTTCTTTGTCTTGGATTATGCAATTAATCTCAGAAATGAAATGTTCTTGAAGAGTATTCAAATTTCTGATTTGTGGTTTTGAAATGAAATCAAAGCAAATTCTTTTGCCTAAGGTTTCAGTTTCAATTCTTTTCTCAGAAACTTTAAAAGGCTGGAGTAGGTTGATAAAAGGCGATCCCAAAATAACATTTTATTTGATATTTTTAACAAGAAGAAAAGGGGTTTTAAAAGAGAATTGGTTTTTCACAATTTCGGCCTCAGGAATTTTATAATTTATAATCAGCTTATCCCCGGATGCCGATTTGAGAGACTGGGAAGTTTTTTCAAAATATTTGGTTGGTATAAGACCTTCTTTTATACAATTAAGATATGCACCAGTATAAAAAAGAGTCGTTGTTTCTAAAACAATTTCATTTTGGATTCTTATGGAAATATTGATAATCCATTTTCTGGTAGTAATTTCAGAAAGCATTAAAAGGAAGTTTATATCAGAAGAAGAAGTGAGTCGAGGGACATTATTCTCTTCAAAATTTTCTTCCTTTTGTTTTCCTTTTAAATTTTTCATTTTAATTTCTAAAATGTCCTTTTGCATAATAATCTGGGAGGCTTTGAGATTTTGTATCTCTTCTTTTTGTTTATTGATCTCATGAGTAAGATCATTTATAGAAATGGGTTTGAAACTTGCTTTCTTATCTTTGCTAAGAATAGTAGAAATATTATAAGGATTGTTAGTTTGGAAAGTAGATTTAGAAACTGACTTGGGGTTTTGGAAATTATTCAAATATTTTATTTTTGTTTCAGGATCAGTGATTTGATCAATTGTTTGTAAAAGAATTTCTTCTTCTTTTGTCAAAACATTTATTTCAAAACTGGTGGCTTCTTCATCTTCACTTTCTGGAGTTGATGAGGATGAGGTTTCTATATCACAAACTTGTAATCCTTTCTCAAAATCAGATTCATCGGAAGAACTGCTTTCAGCTTCAGCCATTAATTGATTGAGCTGGTTAATAGTTTCTTCATCTAAATCTAACTCATTGACTTTTTTACTGATTTTGCAAAATCGAGAGGTATGGCCTTTCTTGCCACAATTATAACAAGTAATGTTTTTAAAAGATCTTTTCGGTTTCTTGGTTTTATCAAAATTATCACCTTCTTTCTTTTTAGAAAACTTTTTATCAAATTTCTTTTTATAAGGTTTCTTATAAAATTTCTTTTGCTCCTTTTTCTTTGAGGAGCATTTTCCTGAACATTTAGGTTTATCCAAGGACTCAAAAGACGGATCATATTGGGCACAAAAATCTCCTAAACCTTTGTTAGAAAGTTTTTGTTCTTTCTTAATCTGTTTTTGGAGACAAATATTGGTGCACAATTGTGTTCCTATTTTATAAACATAAGAGGTTAATTCACCGTAAGAAAGGTGGTCATATGGAATTTGATTTCCATATTCTTCCCTTATCTTACCACGAACTTGTTCTCCTATGAGTTTTGGTAAACCAGCAAGAAATTTTTCTTTCCAAAAAGACTTATTGCAGTCTGTCCTTTGGAAAACTCTTTGCAAAAATATTTCTTTGTATTCCCTAAATTCTCCTAGAGATCTACATTTCATGTTTGATAAAAGATCTTGGTTTTTATCGAGAATATGGGAAGAATCTCCTAGAAAATGTTGGGATATAGAGAAGATTAAGCATCTTGGATGGGCTGATCATCTTCATCAAGAATATTTTGACCAAAAGGATTGAGTTTGTATGCATTTAAAATTTGAGACCTTTGCTCTTCACTCAGGTAGTTATCCCACCATCGTTTCAGCTAGCCAGTAAATCCGGCTATTAAAAGATAGGCAACAGAATGATCAGAAGTATCATAAGTATTAGCAAGCATAACCATCTGAGTCAAAATATTTATAAGGTTTTGCTCAGAAACACCATTTATATTCCACTCATAGATAGCGTCAGAAGAATATTTGTTTTGGACTTTAGAAAAGGTTTCTTCTGTGAGGATATCAGGGGGAGTAGCACGGGAATAATATAACTTCTGGGGATCTTTCCAAGTGATGCGATTTATTTTGGGAATGGAATCAGTATCAGATTTATCCAAAAGGTTGATCTGATTGGAAGGTTCAATGCGATCAGGAGTGTCTTTGACACTCAGATTTTGTATTAAAGGAGTATCCAAAATTATAGGTTTTTTAGGTATTAAAACTGTTTTTCCTTTGAGGAGTTTTCTCCTATCTTCCAAGGCTTTAGCAAATTCAAGACTGGGATTTTTGGGGATCTCAAAATTTTTAAAGAGAGGTGGTTTTAAATCCTTTTTAGAGGTTAATATTGAAGGAGATGGAAAACTATTTTGGACTGAAATTTCTATTCGGTCTAATTGTTTTCCTACAGTATGAAGATGCTGATTAGAAAAATTATTTTGTTCAACAATCTTTTTGATTCCTATACCATCTATTTCAGAAGCTGTTTTAAAAGGAGAAGCTATTATCTCAGTTTCTCGGTGTTCAAATTTTATTTTTCTAAGAGGAGGATGATAAGATTCGACAATTTGGCCATCGTCTAATCTCCATTTATAAAACTGATCTAAAACAAGAATCTGCTTTTCTTGTAAAAATTCATTTTCAAACCAATCAAAGAAGAATACTTGGATTTCATGTTGGTACATGTAATCGTAATATTCCTTTTTGACTTCTAGTGCTTGTTTTTGAAAGTTATCAAAGAACCATTCTCTGATTTGATTATTATTAGAAGAATTAAATTCTTGATTTAAAAATATTTTATTAGGTTCAAAAACTGATTCCAAAACATTGATTTCAGGATCTTCCATTTCAGAAGGAGTTGGATCAGGAAAATCAGGAATGTGTTGATAGACTGGCCTGGAAATTCCTGACCTGCTATCAATTCCGCTGATGTTTGGAAGAGGGGAGCACTTGCAGATGCTTCCTCAGGATTATTCAAAGGGATATTAGGAATAGTATCTACTGACCTTCTAGAAGAAGTGGAATGCCAAGAGGGAATTGATCTAATATCACAAGACCTCCTAGGAATGTCAACAGATCTTCTGGAAAATTGAATAGTTACTCTTCCTTCAGGGTGTTGAATAATATTGGTAGGATCATAATTTTGAATGATTTGCTGGGGAATTCTGTTTTCTAATTCCCATTTATCAGGAAGGGTTATTTGATTCCAAGGAATGGTCCTAGGAATGGTAATATTTGCTTTAGAAATATCAGTTTGTAAAAGAAGGGTTTCTCTATTGGAATTTAATTTAAAAACTTTGCTACCGAAAGCAGAATTCATTACTTTGTAATAAACTCTGTAGATGAGAGCTATGGGAATAGAATCTTCGGCTATAGAATAATTATGGGTTTTTATTTGGAGAGTGAGAGATTTTAAAATATTTTTGTCTTTGAGAGAGACAGTAAGACCAGGATGACTATCAAAATGAATTGGTCAACTGCAAAGACTGGTCTCGACAGCACCAAGAATAGATTCTTCATATTTTAAAAGTATGGCGTCTCTTAGAACAAGAAGTAATGAAGTATCTAAACCTTCTTTAGTGAGGGGTTTAGCACCAACTTGGACTAGGCCTATATGCATGTAATTCCATTTTTGGGAATGTTTCTTTAAAGAATCCTTATTCAAGAGCTGTATTGAAGCAAAAGAATTAGAGAGTGGTACGTCTCTTTCTTCGGTAACAATTACATAATCATTATTTCCAAAGAGTTTAAATTTTGAATGCTCATAAATTCTGTCAAGTTTGACTTTTGGAATAAACCAATTTTCAATAGATTTATTGAAATCTTCTATATTAATTTCTTCTCTATTTATTGGTCCTTGATTTGAGGACATTTGTGATAAAGAACTAAAAGAAGACTCAGATCTTCTTAATAAGTTCATTGCAAAAGACTACTTTCTTCTTTTCTATAGATTTCGACGATGCTTGCCAACGGTCTTACTACCCCACTAGGCTTTACTGCCTGGAACACATCCATAAATCTCAAGAAAAGACCTCCACGAAGGAAATTGCCTTTACTGCAAATGAAATTATAAAGATTATCTTTATCTACCCCTTGGCTTTATACCATTAATGTCTTGCAGGATCTGGGGATTATAAATCTTTAGAAGATATTATATAGAAGATGGAACTTATTCTGATCTTTTTCGTTTATTAGAAAGGAATTGAGGAAATAAAAAGATAATAGTAACAAGGATGAATATAATTTGTAATCGTCTTTCTAAATGTTCAAAATATCTAATATATTGAGAAAATAGATATAGGATATGAGATATACTTCTAGTTCTAGTAACAGCGAAAATATATTCTAATATAAAAGTGCAGATTTCTACACAGAAAACTATTAAATAAATAAAATTAAATAAAAGCGCGAGCATTATAAATAACAAAGAGACCATAAGCAATATATAAAACGAAAAGAAGAATAACTAGAAATTCTAAACCAACCATGTAGGTGGTATTGCTAAGCAAGGATAAAAAGGGCAAAACGGTAAGAAGAAGTAAAAATATATACCAATTGCAGAGAATTGCTTTAAAGTAGAGTACAAACCCTCCACAGGCGGTTCGACCTGCCGTTTGTGGGGTAAGTAATTGTAAATGTATGGAAGAGATTAGAAATGACTGTGATATAAATAATATGGAAAGATTACAATAACAGTATTGAAAGATTGCAGAATGTAGATATTGAAGTATAAGTGCAGAAGTAAGAAAATTTCTTTGGTAGAAATTTTCCCGTTACTCAGACTATTTGGTAGTCTAGAACGATAAGATTTTCCACACTATAAAAACTAGAAAAGCTTTTGAAAGAGATGGTATAGGAGTTTTATGAAATTTTTCCATTTTTTATGAATTTTATGAAATTTTTCCATTTTTTTATGAATTTTCTGAAATTTTTGTAAATTTTCCGAAATTTCTAAATTTTTTTTTTATTTTCTAAATTTTTTATTCTTTATGTCTTTTTTTTAATTTTCCTAAATTTATTTTTATTTTTTATTTTATTTTTCTGATTTTATTTTATTTTTTATTCTTTCCGAGAACGAACCGGACCGGTTCAGATCGATTCAACTGTGTTGGACTAGCCTGACTAGTCTTCGGCCAACCCTCCGGCAAGGACGGTGCCAAAACGGCGCCGTTTTTGTGCTTTCTCTTTAGGACATTTTGTCAAACACTTGGTGTGCACCTAGCCTAATATACATTTTTCATCACCGTGACTTCAACCCTTTCTCTAACGACCCTCCGCCGGTGTTTCGACCACTACCAATGGTCCTAAAGCATCTACCCAGCATCCTCTACCAACCTATCACCATCGGACCTGTGACATCCCCGAACTTGGGCCTAGGAGCCGAAGGCAAGTGGTCAATGAATGAGCGGGTAATTCGAGCCAAGAGTCGGTAATGGAACAGACAATATGGTTGGAACGAGTTTACTGAGGATTGGTCATGGTTCGATCGAAAGATTGTCCATGAATGGGCCTAGGGATCGACAGTGGAATGACTCCCTGATTACGCAAGATGATTAGAGTAATATAACCATGGAGTGACCCTTCAACCATAAGGGCCGTTAGTAGGACGGTTCGAGATAACTATGGTTTAGTACTATGTCGGCATGGGTCAGTCGCGGGTGATACCGCACGGCCATACATCGGCCACGGATGACCATGAGTTAATTCTGAGGTACTGAATTTCACAAGGCTACATGACAATCGATGGTCGACTATGGATCAGTTATACTCGAACGTGGACTGATCATGAATCGGCCACGAATCATTGCGCCAAGTCGGGTAGGCCATGGACGAGCCATATGCCAGGCCACGAGCTCGATGGCTTGGCCGCAGACTAGGCTATGTGCCAGCCGCGCCGGCCAGGCCTTGTACTCGAACATGACCAGCCATCGTGCCCGTCAGCTAGGCCACGGGCCGATTATGTACCCGGCCGTGTGCTAGTCATTGTGCCTGACCCTTGTGCCAGGCAATGTGCCCGTCAGATCCGGCTCCAATCTAGTTCCGTGTCCAATGAACTTGGCCATGAGCCATGCCTTGTGCCCATGCATGAGTCAATGCATGTGTTGGACCCACGAATCGGCCTCTTGCTCATGCGGCTCGGCGTCGTGCTCGGCATGCCGCTCTGCAGCCCGGCACCGCGCCCGTGCGCTCGGCCACACGCTAGGTCATGTGCTTGGCCATGTGCCCGTGCAGCCTGGCAGCTTGCCAGGCCATGCGCCTAGTCAGGCCCGGTCAGATAGGCCACACGCCTGGGCAACGCGGCTGGCCCGAATTAGACACCAATAGACTTAAACCTTTGATTGGTCATACTTAACCATATGTGGAGGTTTTTTTACACCAAAACCTCGGATCGAACGGGTACACCAAGTGTGGAAAACTCTCGGAAAATTAGCAAAATAAGTATGATGTGAGGTTGCGAATTGAGTATTGATTAATCAATTTTGTGTAAACCGATTGGCCCGAGTAATTTGTGAGTGAAACCAACATGTTCAGGCGATCCAGACAAAGCTCACGGTTCAGCTAGTGAGATGAACAAAAGAGTTGACCAAGTCAAATGTCCATTAAAAGCCATTAAAGGCTTCCATTATTGACTTAGCTTAGGTGCCCTCCTCCATTATTTGAGACCAGCTGAGTTGTCCAGCTCATTTAAGGCAGGAAGGTGGCTCATGTTCACCAATAATATACATAAAACAAGGGGGGAAGTTGGCCAAGAAAGAGGGAGCCGAGAGAGGGAGTCGGTCAAGGAAGAGAGAGAGAGAGAGAGAGAGAGAGAGAGAGACCAAGAGGAGATAATGCCACATTAAAGTCTTTTAATGGCACTTCATCATAACTTTTGGCCATAGTTCATTAATGCCATTAAGGCTTCTTTGACTTGGAAGCCCTACTATTATTGCCTTGCTTCTTCTTCAAGTTTGGCTTTTCTATAAAATGGAGAAGCTCACATGAAGGAGCCCCTCACGCCTACACACATACACACACGCCCATAACAACCATCCTTTCCTGCTTGTTGTTTCTTCTCTTGCTTTGTTCGGCCACTAGGAAGCCACGTTAGAAACCCGCCCGAGAACCGCCCGAGAACCACCCGAGACTCCCATGTTCACCACACGTCTCTCACTTTTTAGTTCTTGTTTTATTTGTTTGTGTAAGTGAATTCCCTAATATTGGGAAAGGAAGTTACAATACATTGTAACATGGTTTGCTTAGGCCGTTTCTCGGTTATTTGGTCGATTATAACTTGTTCTTTCTTTGACAAGTGATGCTCACGCGTGACAATCATGTTTGATGTTCTTTTGTTATTTTGTAGCACGAACTTTGCTATTGATTTACCATCGATGCCGATACAGTAAGAGCCAACTTATGTGAACGGCGATTGATTCATCATCGCTTGATATTAGTGTTTTCACTTATTGAGTCTCCCCGACTCACTCTCCGTTGTTTTTCTTCTTTTCAAATCCGTAATATGGCGTCTCCCTCAACCCGGTTTGGCAACCCTATCGAGATGAGAGCGGAGTTGCTTACCGTGATTGATGCCCATGAAGGGCGCGCTTATCGTAGGATCATCACGTACGTGATGGTGGATGAGGGTTGCGAGGAATTGGTCCCTCATACGTACGTGGCATGGTACCGTTTGGCTAACGGAGATTGGGTAGGACCCCTACGCGGGTTTAACGGTCCATTCAATGGCATGGGCGGACCGCCTCCGAGACAAGCCGCGAGTGGGGCATGAGATGGCCAGGCGGATAGGTCATGAGGAGAAGTAGCACGAGTGGACGGGATCGCGAGGGAATGAAGTAGTGGGAATAGGATCACCAAGCCAAAGTTTTATTTGTTTATAGTTGGCTTGTGTGCGGAACCGCCTTTAAAATGAGCATGTAAAATATAAGCGTGGCTTGCAAGGGCCCGAAAGAAGGGCTTGTCAAAATAAGCACGGATCATGTAAATATAACGTGCGACGTTTTCTTATATGACTCATGTTGTCTCGTTTATTTCTATTTGCTTTCGCTTGCGCATTGATTAAAATGAACGGGACGCAATAATTTATTTCCGCGAGTCACGGTTCCGTTCGGGTCATGTTCGGTCATTAAGCATCGATCGTGATTTCGGGTTGGGACGTGACAGGACCGCCACCGAACCACTGCCGGCCGACGATTTCTAAGCTAAAAAAGCCTAAACCGGAAACTGTTCTAACCAGAATAATCCTACTAATATAACAAATTCTGATCTAACTATCCATTCTAACAATCAAAACATTCATTAAAACATCAAATGAATCACAGAGGATTAACTTGGACGGCCATTGGCCATGGGAATGTACTCCGGCGAGGTTTGGATGCTCCGGCGAAGGTCATGGATTATGCAAAAACACGATCCAAAATGCACAAATCAAGCTTCATCGCCGGCGACCAAAACGGAAATTATGAACCTCCGGGGAGCTACGGTTTGGTCCTTTGGCACCTGCTCTATCAACCTCCAAGCCTGGCTTCGCCAGGAAAGTCCTGGATTTGAGGATCGGAGCTGATTTCTAGGCCTTCCCGATCAGCTCTTTCATTGGATGCACAGGGGAGGAGGTCACCTGAACAGGTGATTCGCCAGCGCCTTTCCTATAGGGACGGTGCCGATCACTCAACCTGAGGGACTTCTACTCCTTCTCTCTCTCTCTCTCTCTCTCTCTCTCTCTCTCTCTCTCTCTCTCTCTCTCTCTCTCTCTCTCTCTCTCTCTCTCTCTCTCGGGAATTTTCACGAACAGGTTCTCTGCTCGGAACTGTTTCTCCAGCCTATTTTTGACCTCTCCTCCGGGCAGTTCCTGGCCTCTAACCGACTCGGGAATCCATTGTAACAGTTCCCATTCAACAGCTAGAGGTCTCCAGCTGTCCTATTTTCTTTTGCACATCCTGGAATGGGAGATCTAGGTCGATAAAGGGGCGGGGCAGCTCAAGTTTTTCTTCCCTTTCCCGTGCAGGTTGAGTCGGGTAAGCAAGAAGCTAAACCGGGTCGAGTCGAGTTGGATCCGACCGACCCGACAGGCTCGAGTTAGTTTAAAATTACAAATTGAACCCAATTTTGTCCCATTTCACAATTTTGACCCCAAATTTCAATTCCTTGATACATTTTACTTTAAAATGTGAGATCACTTTGAATTTTCATCCCAATTAAGTCCAAAAACCCCAAGTTTGAATTCGGTTCCAGTGGGTTGTTATTCAATTGAAGATCCAAATGACCTAATTTTGCTGATCTAAGGAAAAAATTGGATTCCCCATGGTCAATTACCCTTAAGAAAGGTATAGAATTTGATCGAAAATTTCAAATTGAAAGAAATCCCCAATTTGGGTCCTACAATCCCTCATTTTCAATTAATTTTTGGGGCTTTTCAATTATTTTGTCAAATTGTGAAATTGGACTAACCAATATGAAATTCAAAGTCCCATAATCAATTGTTGTGAAGACACTACAGCCTAAAAATGCCTAGAAATGACTTAATTGGATTTTTGGTTCAATTAAAATATGAAATTACCCAAATTTGGGGAAAAAAATATCCCTAATTGAAATTTTGTAAAATTGATGCTGCAGGGATGAAATTGGAATTAAAATAAGACCAGTGACTATTTTTGGGAAATTTTTGGACTTCATTTGGTATTTTTCTTGATTTTCCTCCCATTTTTAACCAAAAGAAATAAAGGAAAAATTAAAGAAAAATCTAGAATTTTTTTTTTGTTTAGAAATAAGTTCCCAAGCATGACCAAGGTTCCTAAACCTAATTTTGTGATTTTTATTTAAAATTGAAAATTTGACCAAAAATCAGGTGTCAACACAACCACATTAATGCCATACCTCTTCAAAAGTGATTTAAAAATGGGAACTTATGATTTTTGATTAGCCAAAATGGATAGTGCTAACGAAAGGGCTTGATTACACCAATTTGACAAATTGTAGAATTTAATTGCACTTTTGAAAAAAAATTTACTATAATGCACTTTCACGATAATTATTATGATTTAGAGTGCACTTATCCCTCTAGAAAATTACAAGTATATAAAGAAAAATGAAAATATTAATGGGGTCAACTACGCTTTGTCCTTGGTTTTGACCTCTATCAAAACATATTAACAAATTGCATCTGCACATCATTTTGGGAACCTTGCTCTAATGCTATTGGTCATGGGCCGGGTCAATTGGCCTCGGTCATGAGATCATGTAGTGCCTCACGAGCCGATACACTAGGTCAGTCTTGCCTTATAAGGATCATTTCCATGGCTTGTTTTGTGCAATATCTCATAATGGTCGACCGTCTCATGTCTCCCATCAACTTGGGCAGATGCTTCAATTCAACTTTACAATTGTGGTCTAACGTAGCCATTATCAGGAGAGCAAATCCTGACTAATTTATGAATGGGTGGCAATTTATTTCAAAATCTTAAGTCATCATGTCATTACAACAGGCACAGATGAATAATTTGCAAATACGGTAAAATATTAAATCAGAGTGATACATCTAGTCGGATGAGTATTGCTTTACTCGTTGCAATGCTACATCAACCTACCATGATGACATCAAAAGTTGAGATTGTATCTGAAAACTACATAATTTTTCAAAAATATAATCGTGGGACTATCCTAGACTTACACTACTCAACAAACAAAAGTATTTGTGTAATTATACTCGCATAATTGATCTTAGCCATCGAATTTTGGATGAGATCGATGTATCTTTTCTTTCTTTTCGCATGTTCTGACTTATTTGACCCTTTTTTTCCCATTCTGTGGCTAAGAGATCAAGTTGATGAAGTTTTCTCCTCCTTTATTGATCTTCTTATTGAGATTGCACAAGTTCAATTGGGCCGGACCTTCTGCTTTATTGATCTTCTTACGTCTGGATGAAGCGTATAGTATATGATCCAAGCTTGTAACAAGTTGTTTGTATGTCAATGAAGCTTGAACGTCGAGCCTTGAGACAGAAATGATCGATCACATTTCCAATCATTCGTGGATTGCTCTTCATGTGGAGAAATGTGTTTTATTGACCAGTAAAACTTGTCCGTGCTTTGGGTTTTGTTGTCGAAAAAGTAAAGCTGTTGCACTTTACTAATATATATATTACATAACTTTAATAATGTTTAAGCTTTGCCTTTTTGTCCTCTTGATGGTTCATCATTCATTTGCCTTCTGTTTTAGATACTTGTGCCCGTCGGCAAATACATACATTACCTTCTCTTCTGATATTGCTCTTTGATTGTTCGGCGAGTGAAAGATAGGGGTGATCGGTTCCAGGGTATATGGAACCTACCCTGTTATAACCGGTTCCTAGTTTTTGGAACCTATAACCTACCCTATTTGTCTCGGAACCTATTTTAGAACTTATCCTGTTTTTTCGGTCCGATTTTAGGGTCTACCCGATAACCTGTTTTTCTTTTGTTCCTTTTTCTAGTTTCATTTTTTTCCAGCAAAATAATATAAGTAGCAATAAAACGATTCAAAGTAAAAGATGAATAATAAAATCACTATCCGCCAAAAGCAACAATTCCTAAGATGAGTAATAAAAATTACTATCCACCAAAAGCATAATCCAAAATATAGTATTAGTATGATCTACAGATTTTTTTTTTAACACAAGATAAAAACCGGTTCCAAAATCGGTCCGAGTGAGTCTTCACTTGGAACCGGGAACCAAACTAGTTCCAACCGGTTCCCAAAAAATGGAACCGGTTCTCGGACCAGTTCAAACAAGAACCGGTTCCCGAACCTGTTTTTCTGGTGGTCCGGTCCGGTTTCCGGATAAACCCGATCCGGTTGAACACCCCTAGTGAAAGAGAGAGAGGGGGGAGATGAACCTCGGCTGTGGGCTGAAGTCTAAGGGCCTCTTGAACCAAATTAAATGGGCTAGACTTAGCATTTTATGGGCTTAAGTTAATGGATAGGCTGAGGTCTAATGGACCAAACTGGATAGGCCAAGGCTTTATTTTTTTTATTTTCTCTTTTTCTTTACTTGTATTTCTGTTGGTTATTCTATCCTTCATTCATTATTAATTATATTATTTTGTGTTCTTCTTCTTTTAGTATTTTATTTTATTTGTATACAAAAATGCATGTTTAGCTAATCGGCAGAAATTTAGGTGTTAACAAAATGGACCGAAAGAATGAGGGAGGAAGATAATAGAGGAGGAAGAAGGGAAGGTGAGAGGTTTGAATAGGTCGAATGATGGTCTATTTCAACGGAGAAAAAACAGTGAAATTTTGAGACTAAGAGTCTGATTGAATTATGTTGCCCAACCCTATTTTGAACGGAGAATAGCAAATGAGATTTTGAGAGTCAAAGCTAATTGAATGATATTACAAAGGTCTTTAAATTCAAATTTAAAGATTTTTGGCATGAAAAGACAAATTCCACGCTGCTAAAGGATGGTTGTACTAAAAGAGGGGAAGTTGTATATACATAGACAAGGTGAAAGAGGTCTAGAGCCATCTAGCGTTGACCTGGCCTTAGTTTCATCTTCTGACAATACTTTTTTTATTTTTTGTTAATTTCATTCACACCAATGTTCTTAAGGAATGGAACTTTAGAGAGAGTATTTAAAGAGATAATTTCTCAAAGATGCTTGTATTGCTCAATACTTGAATGGATACAAATAAGGAAGAATGCATTCCTATATATACATGATCCCCTCTTTACGATCGATGATTTACAATCTCATCTAAGGTTGAAAAGCAGTGAAAAGCTTCTAGAATACAAGCGTGTAAATTTCAAAACTACCCCCAATGAATTTCTAGAGTCCCCAAGAGAAGGAAAAAAAAGAATGGACAAAGCCCATGGCTCATCTAAAACCTTATATTTCAAATAAGCATGTCCACACCTTGAGACAAAAAAGGAAAAAAACGCAGGAATTGGGAAATCAGTAAATGGCCACATTCCGATAAAACTGCCTATTAGTTTAGTTCATCTATAAGTTTTTAACAATTTGTAATCATTCTCTTCCCAGTAAAGGTCGCCATATTCTATCAAAGGTTTCAAAAAATTACCTGGTCCTCCTAAAGTCTGATTCGATAGGATTATACAGGAAGAACCAAAAAAATAACAAGACATAATAGAACAATTTGATACAACCATACATCGTTAATGGATAGAAAAGATGCACAAATGCTTCCAATTAGATCAATGTTTAGCAATGATGCCTCGGAGAAACATGGTCGCCACTCTCCAGGGGATTATGACAAAATGACCTAGTACTGTATAGATCTCGTGGCTAGTAGAACCTTAACTTCAATCTTTCTGCTGGTGCTCATCGAAGTTGAGGAACTTGGCGTAGCGGTCGGCCTTCTTTCCTGTCTGGTGGTCGTAGTACTCCACTACCGCAGCGCCCGCCAAAGCAGCAAGGGTGAGTGCCTGAGCATGCAGCCTGCATGTTCAAGATATATCAGTACTCAAAACATCTTGCAGTCCTCACTAGACAACAAAGTGAGCTACAGGTAGATATATTCAAACTATAAAAGAATATTCAGAGCTAGAACGGGTTATTATCAATTTATTTTCTTTCTTTGGATAAGGGGTCGGTTACCAGTTTCTTACAAAGAGTAAACAACTCATCATCTCTTCATCCACATTTGATGCAAAGTGGCACAATAATGAAGACATTTCTATTAGAACCACTCCATTGCCAGGTGTTGTGGAAAGGCCATCTCACGGGCTGGAGTTTATTTAACAAATGATCGCCTCCTATGTGGTAATTAGATTAAAGTTTTGCAACTTGAGCCCTTCTATTGCCCTCTAGTCATTGATCGATGTTGTCCTTACTATTTTGAGAAGGAATAAACCGTCAGGTACCACATTGATACACCTCATGAAGTTGGCCGATCAAATTGAGATAAACTAAGTTCTGTGGCTAGATAAGGTCAAACAAAACGGTGGATGACCAAATTCAAAACCTCAGGTACTAGCTAGTTATTTGTGTACTCCATGAGAAATGCCAAGCAATGATCTGCATGTGTGTGTGTCATCCTTGTTATATTGAGAAGGAATATACCGTCAGGTACCACAATGACACACCTCATGAAGTTGGCCGATCAAATTGAGATAAACTAAGTTTAGTGCTAGATAAGATCAAACAAAACGGTGGATAACCAAATTCAAAACCTCAGGTACTAGCTAGTTATCTGTGTACTCCATGAAAAATGGCAAGCAATGATCTGTGCGTGTGTGTATCACATACTCTCTGCAAAACCTTCCAATAAAGGTAAATCCGGAGGATGAACAGATCTGCTTCATTTACAATTTCAATTCAAACACTAAAGAATTGTCACGACCCAAGGTGTTATGGGTGATGGCATTGTAGTGAACGCCATTAAGAGGAGAAATTATTGAAGTTTAGATGGTTAGGATATTTCATATCAATTAGATAATTTCTATGTAATTGCCACATGAGGGGCATGTGAGGCATACCGTATTGAAGAGCACATAAGCACCTCTTCGTTTCCATTGTGATCCAACTATGAATTAACCAAATAAACTCTTTCCCCACCTTATTCTCCTCTTTCCCTCCACTGATTCTCTCCTTTAGCTTCACATCCAATCTCTCTGATTCTCTCGTCTCCTCTTTCTCTCTCCCTTCTAATTCTTCGGTTACCACCTTTTGTCGTTGTTGGGTCACAACATAAACTTAACAAGCAAACAGTTCAGCACAATGTTATTGTAATTGTCTTTGCCCATTATGTTACGTTGACATTAGCAGTGAACAATTAACAAAATGCAGGTTTCAGGTCAATGGGCAATGGGTTCCAACAAAAACTATACATAGCTTCTGTCGTGAATAACTGAAGAAATCTAAACTAAAAAGTGAAATCCAATATCTGGATGGCTTAAAGGTTGATAATGTCAACCCATGAATTTCATCTGGAGAAAACAATCACAGCACTTCCCGATATCAGAAATTACGGAACACGATTTGATACCCTGAGGATTCTACAGACAAATCAATGAACCCATTATATATCCTCTGATGCAATCTACCTAACTCTCTGCCCCCGTCACAAAGGAAACTATGAAATATTGACTCGAAGGTTGACACTCATTGTGCACTTCTATTCTTCTCTGTAAGACCATAAAATAAAGCCGAGAAATAAGATCACCAACCAATGGACGAAAAAAGAAACAAACTGTAGTGCAAATCGCCGACACATCGCATTTTATGAATCATTCCAGACACATCGCGATTGTGGTCGTGGTGCTTCCAGAACGTAGCATAAGATAAGTAATCAATACACCTCCACTCCACACATGAAGAGTGAGCTTAGAGAGAACTCCCCCAGGTAAATGGGCCAACAATCAGAATCAGATCACTTCAGCACATTTGGAAACTCAGCAACCCAAGCCAAGTTTCTCCCCTAGTTCAACAAGCGAAAGCAATAATCTCAAGCCCAACCAAGATTCTAAATCTCAAAGTGAACAGAAATACCCACCAAAAATTAACAAAAGGGACGAAATTCTTCAATCAGAGCTGAGCAATCAATCAGCAAGAAGCTAAATTACAGCGAAAAATGGATTCCGAAACCCATATTCCGACCAACAAATTGTCAAAAAGAATAGGGTACCTGGCGTGAATGATCTTGACGCTGGTCTTCATGTTGGGCTGCGACCAATTGTAGGCGATCGAACCCGTGATTCCACTCAGCCACAGGCAACCTTGGAATTCCCCCCCAAGAATTCATCATCAAAAGAAAGAAAAGAAATCGAAAAAAACGAACGAGAGCGAAACGAATCCGGCGCCGGCGCAAGAAACAGCTCCAGATTCGACCAGAGGAAACGAACGAGCCAAAAAAAAAGCCAAGAACGGAGGAACCCGAGAATTTACCGACGGCACGGAGCTTGTGCTCGACGATCCATTCCCTCACGGAGTCCCAGGTGCCTCTGGATTCCGCCATTGCTGCGTCTTCGCTCGCTCGCTCTCGCCGTGCCGATGAGTGTCGTGTCGAGAGAGGAGAGAGAGAGAGAGAGAGAGAGAAGAGAGAGAGGAGCTTCGGTTTGGTACCGCGGCCACGACACGACACTTGCGTTCCACGACAAAACTCCGATTCGGGGTTGTGCGCGCGCGACGAGACGTGTTGTCCGGTCTGAGCGTGAATTTGACGGGGACGGTCCGCATGCCAGACGGGCCGTGCCGGGCCGAGGAATTGACCCGGCCCGGGATGCTATGGACCGGGTCGGGCCATTTTTTTGTAAAAATCTTTTTTGTAAAAAAATCTTTTGGGACCATGAATGACGATGATAACTCAATGTTTAATAACCATCGGGCTAATGATGAGTCGAAGGTAAAAAAAAAAAAAAAAAAAGAGTTTCGGGAGCTCTCGGGCACCACACCACCCGTCCCATGTTGGGCCATGCTGGCCAACTTGACAAAGGGGCCGATCGGCACCGCCCGTTACAGTCCGCAGCACAACGCACTACCGGCTCGGTCGGCCCGTCGGGACCTTCCGGAGGGAGCAGGATCCCGACGTGCATGCCCTCGCTAGACTTTAGGACAACAACCCTGCAATCCCGAACTTTAAGTTGCTTTGATTAGATTTCAAGACTTTTCTTTTCTATGAAATATCATTTTCGAACTTTATCTCGATTTGATTACACGTCTGAATTATACTGAAATGTTCAACATCTATCCTTCATAAAAATTTTCTAAATCAAGGCAAGATTTTTAATTCAATATAAACAATGCCATTTTTTTTTCTCAAGCTTTTTTAACCAAGGTTTTTTATGTTATACTTTATCTGCACAAGAATATGGATCTTTCATCCCTCGGAAGTTACATGTTAAAAGTGAGTGAAGCTCCCGTGGGAAAGGGATGAGTACAGTGTATTGCGATTTCAAGTGAATATTACGCTTACGAAATTCACGCATACAGTTTTTTCCATATTACTTCAGTTTCAACATATTAGTGCTTGCTAATTTTATGGACACTGGTTTTCTATAAGATGACGTTTAACGTCAAACAAAAGTTGGAAGACTCAATTCAAATCGGTTAAACTTTCAAGGACGACATTCACTTTGGACATTAGACAGAAGTTCATGGACCAATTGAAAGTTCGATAATGATAGACAGTACATACCGGATCAAAGTTCAGAAACTAGAATTGTCTTTGGCCCTCGGACTTGATGCCGGCGGATTTACTCAACCTTCTTATTCGGCAAGTTTGGCCTGTTTATGTAATGGATTTTGCGGGTCGTTTTGGTGCCTCCATTTTGTTTTTCAGAAGCTGAAGAGAAGAACATTGGAAATGAGACCACCCGCCTGGGTGGCGCTGCTGGAAAGGGCACTCTTCCTCTCGCAAAAGGTTGGGTGTTCGAATCCCGGGCGTCGCAGGGTGACTTAACCGGTGCACGTGTGTGGTGGCTAGCACGTGTCGCCCCCAGGATTTACCTCCCGGCTGTCGGCCGTGTGGAGGTTCCCTGGATTACCAAAAAAAAAAAAAAAACATTGGAAATGTGATTACTGGCACCGGCAACTCAATTGCTAAATTTGCCTAGCCCTTAATAAGAAAAGTCATCTGCTTTGTTGGTGTCAGTTCCCTAACAGGGGCATAGCAATACTAGTTCAAAATATCCGCGATTTGCTGACACTGAAGGACCGGCTGACGACAATTCAAACATAAATCTTCATGCGTCACTTGAAAGATTATCAGTCCTAGGCTCCTAGCCATTCGAGCTCATTCAATCAAGTCGGTAGAAGCAACAACATGAGTCTCCAGGAGATGCATCTCACATATCCTGATGACTTAACCCCACATCGCTCATAGCGTCTGATCTTCATAGGAACTCGCCTTTTGTTGTCAACAGCTTTCTTCGTCAAGGGAGACACTGGAGGGATATTTGCCCCATCCCCCGGAGAAAAGTTGTCACTAACTCTGTCTAAGTTTAGAGTTGGCCACGACCCTGTTCTATGAAACATCAGAAGGAATAGAGTTAACATTCATCGTATGCTTTTCCTCTCTGCTCATCAGATTTTTCTTTCAAATCAGTCCTTCATTCCCTCCCATCATCTGGTTTACTCAAGACCATAAGGGACAATGTGCATTGCGTTAGGAGGAGTTCCTCGAACCGGGTTCTTCTTCCGCAACTGAGCGGGCTTGTTTCTCATAGAATAGCATCCAGGAAGGGCTTCGAATCGGGGCTCCTGCCTTTAGCTATTGCCCAAATCAACCCACATTCTCAGCGGCAATTTGGGCTTCATTGAAGGCAATGTCTTCACAATGTATAGCATAGTGACCAATTTTTTCCGAAGCAATAACAAAAATGGGGCAAACTTTCAGTACTTAAAATCCACCCACAATACTTTTCCTTCTTTGCTAGTCAGGGTAACCTGCTTTAAGAAGTCTCAAAAGATCCAAATTATCATTGCCCTGCCATGTCTGTATGAGGATTGTGTTGCTTATTCAATTTTCTTATTAGAATTTCTCCTGCTTTGGTGGCTGCTCTTCGTACTGCTTCATCAGAAAAAAAATTTAAAAGGTAGTCCATGGACTTGCACTCTCTGATTTTGTACGTAGAAACCACACCATCCATTACCGCAAGGTCATCTTCAGATGAAAGTCGACCCAGTATTCGGCACTGCAGTGCCAAACGGTCTTGCATGGATTAATCATTCGCCATTCTGAGAAACGACCAATGGAAGGCAGAAGGAAAGGTTGCAGAGGGAAAATGGAGAGAAAAGATTGGGTAGGATTTGTGGAGGAGGCAACGAGGAAAGAAACCAGAGGGGGCAGCGGAGAGAATAGAGGATTAGGGTTTATGGGGGGTGAGCAGGGTTTAAGGAGTTAAGATGAGCAACCTCCATAGTCCGCAGAGAGAAAGCTCTTTCAAAGAGAGAGATACTCATCGTTCATGTCCTCATTTCTTGTGGAAGTTGAGTTACTATTCTTGCACACCACCTAAATTTCAAGAACATTTTTTCTGCTACTTGTTGCACCGATCAATCACATATTTCAAAGCCATCCATGATCAACATCCTTCTTCTCCTTGTATCCTCTAATTTGTATCGCTAGTCACATACAATATGTTTACCTTTGTTCACAATATGAGGTAAGTTTTACATTTCATTTCTTGCAAAACATGATCTCCTCAGTTGCTCAACTGAATCAAAGAAGGAAAAAAGAACCATTTTGGCATCATAGAGCTCCTCATCATCACAATGAATTTCTTTTAAAGGTACAGAAAACTACTAATGGTAATCTATCTATATGGTATGTACTTTCCTCCATTTGACTTTGTACACTTTGCTTTTTACACCACAAAGAGAATCCGTAGCGCCGCACCGCGCCAATAATCGTTTACCGTTGCTGATGACCCTCTGCCGGGCACTACACCAGAAAAAGGACAATGCCAGCCAAGTTGCAGCAGCAATCACAGAGGTATCCATCCCTGTTCATGTGTCATCGCATCAGTCAACATACCATACCATGAACTAGAATGTTTGACTCCGATCACAGTCATGAAGACGAATTAATGAAGAAGAATTCACTGCACACTAACCTTAATAAGCCCTGCCTCCGTACCGCAGATGACAACGTCATTCGCGGTCAAAAGGCTCGTTATCTTCCCTCCAGCCGAAATCCTCCCCACTTTCTGCGCTGTCCCTCTCAACCATATCTGCTTTCATTAGTTTGCATAATCAGTCAATCTTACGCAGAAAGCAGAGAGCAGAGAATACATGAAGACACATTCAGTCGTACCAGTCAGTCTCATAGTTTATCTGATCAGTGAAAATTTGTACTTGTGATGTGCTTAATTTTAATTATAAATTATAGGCAACTTGCTAGATAGTGCGTGTGATCATTGCATTTATTCTTGGATGCATCGGTATTACTCCTTCCCTTTTTTACTTTAAATGGAGGAAGATTGGATCAACCTGTAGGGCACTGGCTGATGAGCTGCAATTAAGGTATATGAAGTCTTCAACCACTCCCATGGCGAGCACATTCGCTCCTCTCTGCACCGCTATTCTCATCTCGGCTTCACAGTTTCTTCTCCATTCCTGGCATGGTTTTCTCTAGTCATTCCAAGGTTTTTCTAGCGCAAACACGCAAATCGCACTTATGTCCTCACCTTAACGTTCGACCCATGGACCACCATACTTGCAGTGTACATCCAGTCTTTGTAGCTGACAATTGAATTGATGGGCTGCTTTTGCATCATCCAGCTCTTCAACGGTGCTTTGATCTCTCGTTCTCTGTTGTTCGCTAGAATTATTTCCTGAGAGTACAACATGAACAACATCAATTAGCAGCGCAGTTTTATCACTAGGAGTTGTTTTGAACTTATTTCTAGATCCAGGGAAACCGACCTGTACACTCGAGTCCTTGCAGCCGGCATAAATCTTTCCCTGGATTACGCATATGGACTTCACATTTTTACTCTTGCAAACTTCTTTGACTGTTCTTGATGCATCAATAACCTGGAAAATGAGTTCTCGAATTAAATATGTTCCTCCAAAAGCTGCAAATTCTTCAATGTCTTCCTTTTGCTAAATGGCTTCTGTTTGTGGTTATCCTTATATGACGATAGATTGGACGTTACCTTAATCCCATGGCCCGGTATGATTGCGAAAATCGCATCTCCGAGAGTGTCCATTCTCCGGATGGGATCCTTTAAAGCTATCACTTCTGAGCATTCCAGTTTCCCTTGGACCAGTTTCCAGACCTACCAATATAAGACAGGTTTACCAACGTAAATCTTGTACATGTGATGAAAAAGGTTGGCTTTAAATTGAAAAGACTCATCACATTATACCCTGATTGTCTTGTCAGCAGATCCACTCAAAAGGCTTTCCCCTTGCTTGAGGAGCGAAAAACAAGTCACTTCCTTCTTGTGCTGCCTCTTGTCCCACACAAGTGTCGCAGAGTGCCCCTTGATGTTCCACATCTGTTGTATGAAATGACCTGCCTTAATTAGTTTCTCATAGCTGAAATGTTTTATTCTAAATTTCGAGGACCTTGATTCATGAAATTCCCGTGATGCTTTCTTTATTGATGGTATGAGGTTTCAAATCCAACTTTTGGATAATTTCTAACATGTTTGCAAAGGACTGACGCTGATGGTACTGTGTTTCAAGGAAAAAAAGATAACCTTTATCGACCCGTCTGAATGTCCGCTGCAGAGAAGTCCCTTGTAGTAAATAAGAGCATTTACCGCTCCGCTACTGCTATGACCAGCCTCGAGAATTTGTGTGTGGACGCAGGATATGCGCTGCTTTCATCGGTGTAACGGCTATTTTAGAGAGCCAAGGAGATGCAATGTATTCAAATTGTTTTGGAGTATGATATGATTAGCTACTGACCGATTTGTTCGGTAGATAGAAATCGGCTACTCTATGCAGTTCCTCTGCCATCCAAGTGATGTTTGAAAAGCGCCTCAGCGATTCCCGCACCCCTTCTGAGAAATGGATGAGTTTCTGCATTCCTGCTGATGAAATTCATAAGTGCACGAGTACTAAATTGCACTCTTGAGTTCATGTCTCATACAAGCTCGGCATGTGTTTTTCGTGCCCTAGGGAATAGAGAGTTCGAGGACTACAATCGAAATTATGAAATAAGATAAATTATGAAGCCATTTATCTCAAATCATATGAATCGGTTGAATCACATCAGAAAATGATTATAAACCTCAACGTGAGATCTCTTATTACCTTTACCAGAGGCATAGTTGTATATGGAAAAGCAAGCTAGAAGCCTCTCTTCAAGGTCCACCCCAGGATGCAGGAATTGCTCTAGCCCACCCAGCAAGATCTCGCACGCAACGTATCTCTGAGTATGCGCACTTTTGGCGATTTCGCACCCGAGCCACGTGATCGCGGTGAGAGAGTCTCGAGACACCCTCTTCATCTTGCTCTTCAAGCCCGTCTCAAGAGCTCGGAAGACAGGATTCCCAATCTTGATTATGCTTCTTGCAATTTTGCCACACCATGAATCAGTTTCTGAATCCTGTATTGCAATAGTTAGAATGAAAATACAATATAACAATTGGAATCACTTGGAAATGACAGAATATTAAGAAGATTTTATTATGCTATACCAGCAGTCCTTGATCTTCCCAATCAAAGTCCTTGATCATATTTCGGTGGTGCACAGAGGCCAACCCAGCCTTTCTTACCAACCAAGCCACTGTGTATGGTTCCCCAGTCCAAGAATAAGTTCCTCCGAGGTTCGCTAGGATGAATGCCGATAGTTGATGCATCTTAGGGTCTTCTTTGGGTGTCAGCGACTCAAGGAGGACCTTCATGGCCTCTTCAACAAACATGCTACTGCCAGCTTGGTTCTCCTGCACAAGTTCATCACACAAAAAGCTTCTTTAGAGAGCCAGTGCCCTGATATTTATGTTAACTGCACAATTTCTCATGATTGATAATTATGTTTGATCAATTATCTAAAGGAAGAAAATGTTGGCCTGATGTAGTTCCTAGAGAAATGGTGTGCAGATTTATCTATTTCAAGATCGAAACTCTACCAATGTGTCCAATTGAAGCAACAAATTTGCAGCGAAGAGCTGATGATGAGACTGCAAGTTTTGGACACAGAGCATCAGCATGTTCATGATGTCGGCACCTCCTTCATTCCTTATCCGTTGCAGTAGACTGTTAGCTGCTGACCTGCCAGAAGGAAGAATGTGATTATGGAACTTTTCTGGGACAGTTGAACCGGGTTTGGGTGCAGTTTCTTGTGTGGTACTTACCGGTTTGATCTCCAGTATGGTTTTCAAAACACTGGATAGCAAGAGTTTTCATCATTTAATCTTTTTTCTTACTGGAAATTGACCTGAAATTTTCTTTATTGACTCTGCAATTAATGCAGTTCTTTGTTT
Source organism: Syzygium oleosum (assembly GCF_021117445.2). Taxonomy (NCBI): domain Eukaryota; kingdom Viridiplantae; phylum Streptophyta; class Magnoliopsida; order Myrtales; family Myrtaceae; genus Syzygium; species Syzygium oleosum. The sequence continues at coordinate 1,935,322 of NW_026607520.1, read as the reverse complement.
GGTACAATCAATATGTTTCATTCATACCTTGGCATGCAAAGGATTTCATGAAAGAATTCCAGTGCGATGAACTTGGCACACCTCTTGTTGTTCTGAAGAAGGCTAATAAATGGAGAAATAGGTGTAGATAGGGAGACATAGGCTCTGCATTGCCCATCGAACTGCATGCATTTCACAATGATTCTAGCCAGAGAGATGGATTCTTCAGCACCTGAGTCTCTTGCCACATCTAGTAGCCCGTGAAGGACTTTGGGAGAGTTGAGGGCTGCCAGGTGTGCGCTGTTGGTGGTATTGTCAAATGCGGTGACCAACATTTCAATGATCATGAGCGATGCCATCGGAGGCGTCAACAAGACAGATGTCCGCTTGAGCTTATAACTGCTCCAAGTGCATACTATCTCCACAAGATTAGGCAGCAATTCCAGAGTCTTGATTTCTGTAGGAGATGGATTGATCAGATAAATCAAAATTGCCGCCTCATGCACATTTCTTTTCAGAGCACTCGCCAAGTCACACAATTGAAGACCCTTCTTTCTTATGTCGCCTAAAACCGACTGGTTGCTTAAAGCGATAGTGGTCAAGACAGAAACCGACATTCGAATCACCCTCTCCTCTTTGGAAGTTGAGATAGCTTTTAGCAGCTGATCCAGAAGCACGTCTTTCAGTGCTGCGTGCTTAACTCCGTTCTTGTCATTCAGAGTCTCGTATATCGCCATGATCTCGACGATGTTTTCTTCATTGAGTTTCCTCAATCCTTCCGAGAAACATAGTTGCGAGACTGCCTTCTCAAATACCCCCATCAGGTCACGATGGGAAGGTTTCTCTGAATACGAACCTTCTTTTATCAATTTATTCTGCACACGCGATTTGTTTTCTTTCCGAGCAAGAGACTTTTGGGGACTTTTGCGTGCAACCCTATGATTCCTCTGCGACGTGGCCGTTATTTGATTGAAGAGCTGGTGATCATGTTGCTCGGATGTCTTCAACTCATCCATATGAAGATTCCAACAGGCATTATTGTTCTGCTTTCTGTCTCTGAGCTCCAAGAGGGATTCATTAAATTCACCAAAGGAATCGGGTAATGTTTCGGCGAAGATCCTAGCGATGTTTGCTTCCGCGGGCCCCCTGCATCTTCGATGTCGAGGAGGATGGGGAAGACCTGCCGTGCATATTGCTTTGCACTCCGGCTCTGAAGTAGAGCATGGACTTTGCTGCTTCCTATACAACACACATGCCATTCATATTTCTTGAAAAAAATTCAGCTTGTGTAACTGACACTGAGAATTTAGGTTAAAATTTGACTGTGACAAACTGACCTACAATAAGTGTCTATTTCTTGCAGTTCCACATCAATTCTCATCCTTCTAATTGAGCTCTCGATATCCAATTTAGCTTCCTGATCAATGATGATGGTTTCGCTGTGAGTTTCTCTCATTTTCAGTCACATGAATAAAATCATTTAGCAGAATATAACGGTACTGAAGATGGCAGTGATAACCTTTGAATTACCTCCGTGTCACCTTCATTGGCGGAATCACCTTGTATCGAGTTCGCGGAAGTTGATGAATCTGACTGGGGTTCCTCCAGCATGTCCTGAAGACATCTGCTGCTTTCGTTTTCTTTAATTTCTCCCTTGTAGACGTGAGATTTTGGCGCTTTTCCTAAATGCCTACAGTCTTCCGCACAATTTGCAAATGCTGCACCATTGCTGCACATTGTGTCATCCCTAGAGTCTTTCTCAGGATAAAGCGGATGCACTTTCTGAAACTGTATCGATTTTTTGTAACATCAGAAAGGTATGATCCGGAACCATGAAGTTAAAAGAAAGAACTGAGTATGTATTTTCATTAGATCATGCTTAGTGTCCAACATTGTGTTTATTTCATAAGGATGGATGACATGGTCTTCTTTTCTCCAATGACTCAGCAGAATCAGATAGAAACTAATTGGACATGGATAGAGATTTTTCCGGGGCTTACCTCACTGTCGTGTAGCCAATCGTGTCCATTTCCAATCGAATACGAAGATTCAATGTGTGCAGACTGCTCGTCCCTATTTATATTGACATCCCAATACAAGGATCAGCAACAATCACACGTTTTCCAATCAAACTTGTCCTGATTCTGACTGGAAATCGACAAATAGACAATGATACGAACAATTTCACGTTCGGTAACATGTAACACTAATGTTTTGGGTGAATGCACCATATATCTGTTTCAATTAATGCGCGACTTAGGAAAAGTTCTCTCTCGGGTCAAGTAATCCTCAAATTGCAGACACACAACATCTTCGACTAATTGAAAGACCCCAATCTGTTATTGAATTTGAAAAGAGGAAGCAAAAAAGAGAACTTACGTGAAACGGTTTGTGTCATCCTGTAGAGACAGAACTTCTCTGGATCCACAATCCCACTGAGGGGTCTCACCATAAAGCATGACCTGATAGTACATCAACCAACCTTTGAACTTCCTGGCCATCTGTTTCATCGGCTCAAGAGCTTCTTCTTCATTTGAGTCGACAAGGCGAACCAGCCCGGAATTTCTATGTCCACCCGTTTTCTTGCTTTTTGACCGTGCGACCCCAGACAGGAAGAGCAGTTTGCAGAGTTCCGGTGCAAACACGTTCCTGACTAGCCCGGGACACACCGAGAGCGCCTGAAGAAAATGCATAGCAACCTGCCAATCTTCTCCCTGAAGCCTCTTGACCACACAGAGGTAAAAGTACGAGATGGCGATCAAATCGCGGTTCGCTATCCCAGAAGTCATGCCTTCCTCGTCAAGCAACGCCGGGACTTGCAGCATCCCCTCCGAGCTCCTCAGCCGGGACTCGCGCTCCCCGGGCCACTCGGCCCAGATCGCCTCCTCGATGTTGCCGATGCCCCAGTAGAGATTAGACAGCACCGAGTGGTCCGAGAACTCGAAGAACTCGTGCTTCTGGGCCTGGAGCATCGAAATGCAAGTCGACTTGACGCTGCTCCAAGAACAGGCGCCGTCGGCCAGGAATTGCCGAATGAATTTATTCACCGAGGCGACGACCGCGCGGATCAATTCGAGGTCGGGCCGGTCGTGATCGTGAGACGGGGGAGGCGAAGGGAGAGACATGGTTGTAACACGAGGATAAGAGAGAGGGAGAGGAAGGGGGAGTGATGTGCAGAGTCCTTGCAGAGCGTGTTATAACATCGTTTTGTTTGTTGCATCGCACTTTCCCTCGTGACTGCTCCTGGGAAATTCCAAGCCAAGTCGGTCCCGCTCTGTTTTGCTGCTAAACGACAATGTACTGACCGTTGCTTCCATTGAGGAAGGGAAAGCTTTGGTAGGAAAAAATACAAGGGACGTCATTCTCTTCACTAACACCCCAAAAGAAGAAAAAGAAGTTGTGCGGACTTTGCCCTATCGATCGATCTTTGAGTGGTAAACAGAGTCGATCACCGTAGTGAAAATTAGTTTCGATTTATTAGAATGCGCCTAGTTAATAAACATATTCTCGACGACACATAACCCTCGTGGCGTGCGCTCTGAGTTGTTGAAGCTTAACGTACATTACATATAAGAGTAACGCTGGAACGCATATAGACCCATCTATAAAATTGGTTACGAAATGATGTTAAGGAATATTAGAGGTGACATATTGGTCGGAACAGGTTTCCTACTTTTTGGAACCCGAAAGCTATCTTGCATATCTAGGAATATGGAACTTACCATGTCACAGGTTCCGATGTCAAATTCAGGGTTTACTTTGGTTCCACCTATACTCTTAATTGAACGATTGCAGTGAATCATCACATATATTACAACCCATATTTAGACACGTGAAGAATATGAAATATTAACAAATTAAAAGTCTCGGTCATGGATATCGCTGGAAATTGAAGCTCATAATAGTAGTTTCAGATTACACACTCATCATTAGACACCATAAAATGCCGCACGATCGCGCGAAGACATAGAACAAGAAAAACACAGAGACTTGTTACAAGTTCTATGTTCTAGGTTCCAGGTTCCAAGTTCTAGGTTCTTGGAACTTGTTCGGTAGAACAGGTTCCCCACTTTTTAGAACATGAAACATACCCTGCATATCGTAGAATCTGGAACCCGACCGGTTCCCACCGATCCAATTCTTAGGTTCCCAATTCTACCCTGGAACCATGCTCACCTCTAAGGAATATCAAGTTTGACTGTCCAAGAGCTAATTTGCACATGAGCCGCTGGGGCTGGCATGAACTAAAATTTTGAATCAGGCTTAAGGGATCGCTCAATCTAACCAGGACTCGAGAAGTTTGAGCGAGTTTGATTGAACGGGTTCAATCGGGCCAATCCAAACTTTCAAGGTCTCTCGCTCTCTTTTCTTTTCCGCAGCCCTACCATCAAGACAATGTATGGCATCATTATAAGCTGGTCTTTGCACCTTTGCTGTATCTCGTGCCAAATTTTTGGTCATGTCAGCAACACAGTTCAATTTGTTTTTATCTTCATTGCCCTACTTTTCAAGGTCTAATCTGCATATTTTTGCTGTATCTCGTGCCAAATTTTGATAGCCAAACACCATTCCAAAAGGAGTAGCAAATAGTTCTCGACAATAATTGCCATCATAATCAAGAATTCAAGCGTACGATAAGAGAACAATTTCTCTGAGGTGGTGAGCTGCGTGCTTATGTTGTGTTGTGTAGGCCTCTTGAAAAGATTGCCTGGATTATCAATCAATTCTTCAAATAATTCAGTATAAACCAACCTTTTTCATTCCCTTTTTTTTAAAATTTAAATTTTTTTGGATTTTTTTTGCCTCACGAGACAAGATTCGACCTGCATTGCCAAATTCAGTCACGAGACAAGATTCAACCTTTTACGCTGAAATTAAGATAAAATGATGTCATCATGCATGTCTTGGTTGTCTCAATGGAGTCCTCATAATTGGAGCATTTCCTAGTACTATCTTCTTCTGATTTTTGCCTTATTTTCTTTTGTTGTTTTCTTTATAAGGTTATTATCACAAAAAAACTCTAAATTTGATACGCATGTGCTAAATTTACCTTAAACTAATTTTTTGACAACCTAAAACCCCAAACTGATATACCTGTGATAATTTTACCCTCCGTTAGTTTCCGTTAAATTTTACTATCAAATTGCTAAGTTAAATGACACATAGCAGTTGACAGATGTACCAGTTTGAGATTTTACATAGATATACTAGTATGTGGCTTTTTTGTGTATTAATCCAATTTAACATAGGTTAAATTTGTCACAAATGTATCAGTTTTGGATTTTTTATGGTAAAAAAATTAATTTTGGATAAAATTGTCAGAGGTGCACTAATTTATAGTTTTTCATGATAATAACCTTTGTTTTTTTAATAATTACTCTGGGGATAAAGAATTGGGTTAATAGTACAGTAATGACAATTGAAAATGATCTTTCTTTCTGCAAACCATACGATGGGATACAGTTACAGTTGCTCCGGATCGTCCGCACATTATTTTAGAAGCTTTAGAGCATGCAAAAAACATTATTACATATTCTTTTTCTTTTTTTAATTCTCTCTTTTTTTTTACATACTAGCATGCCTCGGTACCCGTGCGCAGTTACGTGGAATTGCAGGCTTTGCATGTTGACTCGTCAGAGACAAACGTTGTCGTAATTAGCTGGACTAATTAAGAAACTTTCCAAGACATGTTTTATATGTTCTCCAATTGAAGATCTATGCTTAGGCAAAACTAATCTAGGCGTAATTATTTATTGTACATAGCATTAGAAATGCAGTCTGCAAAATGCAAGTTGGTCAGAATTTCCTTTTTTCTTTTCTTTGGGTATTGTTTTTTTTAGCAAAATTCTTGTTGCTGGGTCCTTCATGGATAGGACAATAGAAAACTTTAGGAAAAATGACACAAACAGTCCCTAAATTTTGGTTCAATATGCAACGTGGTCCCTAAACTTATAATTTGTTCAATACAGTCCATGAACTTTAACCTAATATGCAATGTAATTTATAAACTTTTAATAGGGACTACATTGAACATTTCCATATAATTCAGGGACTATTTTGAATATGTACCAAAAGTCAATGGGCCACGTTGAACAAATTAAAAGTTCAAGGACCATATTGAACATTAGGCTAAAATTCAAGGACTACATTGAACAAATTAAATTTCAGGGACCACATTGCACATTGGGCCAAACTTCATGGACTATTTGTGTAATTATCTCAAAACTTTTTGTTGTTGTCGTATATCAAACATACTTGTTCAAATCTCGATTCGACCCCTAAAATTCGACAGTAATTTCTTTCGTCAAATAAGATTCAATCGTCTCGAGTGCTTCGAGCTGAGGTCGAGCGCCCGTGCCGAAAAAGGGACGGCGTTGAGAATAAGATAAGAAGCTCGTCGAGGCAAGCCAAGACAGACTATTTCCTTTTATCGACTCTATCCAGCAAATCATCTAGTTAGAACTTTCGCTTCCAACCTAAATTTCTTTAAAATGAAGAAAGATATTAACTATATGATAATTCTCAACCACAATCTTTTTCCTAATATTCTTGGAAATAAACCAGGGTCCCCCACATGCTGCACCCGAGACTATAATTCAGGTTTGATTTGTCACATTGCACGAAGGCCAGAGTCATGATCATTCTTTGTCTGTCCTTTTTCGGATTTTAGAAGATGTGAGAGAGAGAAACCCATTTTTTTTGTGCTGTAGCCTATGCAGGGTTGTCAAGAAAAGGACATGACTTGGAAGACTTTAGCAGAACCCTATTGCTGCTTTTGCTTCATCCAAGGCCATTTTGATCGAGTCCCTCCTTGCTAATGGTCAGTGTCTCCAGAAAGAGAGGTGCTTGAGCCCCAGGGTTAGAAAGTCATGATCCCAAACAAGAGATTGAGATCGATCAGTCATGATCTGGTGTTAGTTCTAGTAATCCAGTAATTTCAGCACCATTCATGATTGCAGTTACTGATCCAAATCATGCTTGGATGTTGTGCTGGTGCTTGACCATATTGGCCTTTTGGCCGGCCCGCCCTTCTTTCTTCTCGGCATGTCTTATGAATTTTGAATATTTACTAAAAATTTAGAGATCATATTAAATAAATTAAAATTTTAAAGACGGCATTGCACGTTGAACTAAAATTCATAGATCATATTAAACAAATTAAAAGTTCAGGGACGACATTATATATTGAGCCAAAATTTACGGACCATTTGCATAATTATTCATTTCTTCTCGGAATATCCTTTGTAGAAGAGAAATGCCGAATGTACTAACACCATTAACAAAAACTGATGTGATAAACTGTTATTGGGTATTGGGAATATGACATATATTATTGTATGGCCCGGAGGTTGCACAGCCGAGTTTTCATGTTTGACTTGTTTGCCAAAGCACCAAGTTGGCCCAGTCACGAGCAAGCCTCATGCAACTTGGAGTTGAGCATTTGATGTCGTCTTTCGTTACTATGGAAAGTCAAATCTAAAAGTACTAAATTTATCTTTTGCAATTCTCAATAAAAATACACTTGCATGAAAATAATTGTTTTACTTTATTCATTTTTTGCTTTCTATCGGGGTAAAGAATTTAGAACAAGATATCTTTAATACCTATGATTGAATTTTGATAAATTTGAAATGTTTTGACCAAAAGAAAAACAAAAGGATGTCAAAACTCATCGAGTGAGTTCAGTACCGCTCATCTGCCACATCTACAACAAGAAAAGGAACGTGATGAGTAAATAGATTAGTTGGATGTAAATGTATTTCGCGCTGCACTCTAAGAACTTAACCTTTTAGGACAAATGGTTGCGTACTTAATATCAAACTAATATTGGAGTCAAAGATCTGGAATTTAATTCCTCGTGTCATTTTTACTCGTTTATTAGTTTCGTTTTCACTATACAGGTTCAAAACTTTTTCGCTCAAGATTTTAGAGTACTCAATTGTGATAAGCGGTGATTGTAGACATTGGTGGCTGGGAGGAAAGAGTTTTGCAGGGGGCTTTTGGGGACGAAGAAGAGACAAAGATGAAGAGCAATGCGAGATGACAATGACGACGACAACAATGATGAAGAAGAAGAATATGGGTTGGGTTGTGTAAGGATGGGTGTGGGTCGGGTTTGGGTCGAATCTATTATGGCCCACACCCGAGCTCCCTTATCGACTAGACAAGCCGATCCACGGAGTCGTTCATTTTTCATGAGCAACAATTTAAGGAGAAAAATTGCTAAGTATTGGAGCTCGGGTTGGGTCCGAGTCGAGTTGGGCATGGGTTGTTGAATTTGCATTACATATAAATGGATTAATTCGGGACGGACGATCTTCGACTTGATCCACCCGCTTGACGGGCCTACATATATATTTCGATGCTCATCTTATCTTTCGTTTCACGAGCGTCCGGCATGTTCCTTTTTCTCTCTCTATTCAGGCGAAAGTTCGTATGCGTGTCCAGTTGCGGTCCATTTGGGGCCCAAATAACATAAACATACCTTCTAGTCGAGATGTTTATTATTTTTGTGGAGAGTACTAAAAGAACACTTGATATATATTAAACCCATATTTTTGACTAATTTATGGCCTATTTGTTCCATCTTTTCCGAAGCCAAATACCATCTGTCGACTTGTATTAGATTATTGGGATATATAGTACTACTAAAAGTAAAATCATTTTTGTATTAAATCAAGATAAAATCAACATTTCAATTTGGTATCAACCCCGAATTAATAAAATCCCCATGTTCTCAATATAAAGAAACAGAGGAAAAGTTAGATTTTATTAATACAAATTTGAGCTAAACAGTATTATAATATGCTTTCATGCCTTTCGAATCCACGTCCAAAGGAAAACTCTTATGGCTCAAATGATAACAATTATGTTTTCCTATTTTTTTATTCTTTATTTTTTTTTGTTCCTGGCGACAGGTTTGGAACGAAAATCCGTTTGGTAAAATAATTTCATTTTTTTATTTCCGGGATAAATTTTGGCCAAGAAATAGATTTGGAATAGTAATGAGAAGTTAAAATTTTTTACTTTTCTATTTCTAGAATATATTCAAAACTAACAATTCTCTTTTATTACTCACCCTTGCCGCCTATCATTGCTCACTCGTCGCCAGCCACCCGCTACCGATACTGCTACCAATGCCGCCGCTCACCTGGTCGCCCGTCGGCGCTGTCCCCCGCCACCCTCCCACCCGCCTTCAGCCACCCGCCATCGCTCACCGCCTGCCCGCCGTTGCTCGAGGGCCGTCCACCCCCGGCCAGCTGTCCGCTGCTACTAGGGGTGATCGATTCTCATTCTGGTCCAGTTCCAAGGTGGAACCTGGAACCGGACCAAGAGGATTGGTCCGGGGGCCGGACCGATTGGTCCTAGAACCAGAAACCAGATCGAACCGATGATCCGGTCCAATGGAACCGGTCAGATTTTTTTCCCACTACTTGATGCTATTTTTTCGTGATCCCGACTACTTTTTTAGAAAAAAATCTTAGTAAAATGACCCTAACTTTTGCAACCACGAATGATCAAAGATCAATAATGATCCTCAAATTGAAAAGACGAACCAAAAAACGTAAGTTTAGTTCACATTTTACTAATTTTTTTGAAGAAATAAAAAATAAAAAAAATATGTACTCGGTCCGGTCCGGTTTGGTCCGATTCCCTTTGGAACCAGGAACCGGACCACCCGGACACCGGTTTCACTTTTAGGAACTGGGAACTGTACCGACACTTTCGGGAACCGGACCAAATCGACCGGTCCGATTCAATCCGGGCGGTTCCTGGTTTGGGCGGTTCGTTTTGCACACTCCTAACTGTCGCTTGCCACCCGTTTGCCGCCACCGCCGCCGCTCGCCACCCGTCTGCCGCCGCCGGCCGTCCACCACCGCTCGCCGCCCACCGCCGCTCGCCAACCACCAGGAACAGAAATTTTGTGTCATTATCAAACATTACTTTTTGCACATAAACTCTTCAGGGAAAGAAAAATAGATTTTTCTATTTCTAGCCAGAAATAGGGCCAGAGAAGAGAAATATTGTCATTCGCGCCCTTAGTCTTTAAAAATAAATAGCAATCCAAGATATTCATATGTTTTGTTTTTTTTTTTCAAAATCACTGTATATCTATGCATAGTTCTTTTTCTCTTCTACTGTAGGTATAATAAAATAAGAATCACCTCAAACTAGCGCCCGATCATGAAAATATAAGTAAATTGAATGTTGAACCAACCATTGGCCCGTTCCATATTAAGGGCCCGTTTGGTTCAACTTTGAAAATGCTATTTGGGGGAATGCAAATACCTTTGGGTGAAAGCCCATTGAAGAAATGCAAATGGTGTTTGGTAAAATATTTTGTAAAGCTACTTTGGCCAAAATATAGTGTTTGGTGAATTATTTTTGCAAATGGACTTTGGGAATAAAAAACCTAACTTACCCTTCGCCGGAGCCGGCGCCGGCCGGCCGTCGCCTGAGGTCGGACGACCGCCGGCGGGCCAGATCTGGGGCCGGCTGCCGTCGCCTGAGGCCGGGTGACCCTCGGCGAGGGTCGCGGGACCAAAGCGGCCGCCCGGGTCGCGCGACCTCGGGCGGCGGTCGCCCGGGTCGCGCGACCTCGGCGACCGCCCCGGGTCGCGCGACCCAAGTGGGGTCGCCTGGGTCGCGCAACCTCAGGCAAACGGCGCTTGGGTCGCGCGACCTCAAGCGACCTCAGGCGACCGCCGCCTGGGTCCCTTGACCCTCGCCAAGGGTCGCCCGGCCTCGGGCGACGGCCGCTGGCCTCTTGCCGGCCCAATCCGACGCCGGCCGCCTCGCCGGCCTCCCTCGCCAGCCACCTCACGAAGAAGAAGATGAACAGTACACACGAGGGGCAAAACCGGAATAAGCCAAAATAACTAAAGGTAGTTTGGGGATAAAAAATTTGGGTTCAGCATTCCAAATGCTAGCATTTGGCAAATACTGATCCAAATCCTGAACCAAACGGGCCCTAACTCGGGGAAAGCTGCACGCAGCGTCAGTACGGACAACTCGGAGTCTTAGCCCATCCACTAGTCTAGTGGCGCTACCACCATTTCACCATTTAAATGCCCCACTTAGTCGTAAAGCTCACATTATTTGGTGTCGGAAAAATTCACATGGTGTTTTGAAGATGACAAAACATTCTAAGTATACTAACATGTGTAATTGAGTGTGCAAAAAATACTGTCCCTACTCACACAATTTTATGTGCAAATTGTGTTAGTAACAGGACGTCTAAGTTTGTAAAACAACCTTTGTTCTAAAAATCATCATAATTCACGATGTACAAAGTGCAGGCAGAAGAAATTGAGAAATACACTTCGCTATTTTTAAAAATAAGTTACCTTTTTGGGAAATTTTTTTGAAATAATCTCTTTTCAAATTCCTTTCGACCAAAAAAAAATCCTTAGAAAGATGGATTCAATTACGATAAATAGATTGACATATGTTATCGAAAGAAAAGAAGCAATCCGATTGATTTTCGTGCGGTGAAATTTGAACAGTTATCGAAAATCTACCTTTTCTCAGAAACAATCAGTTCCTCAAAAAAACTTTTTAAATTAATATGAAGGAAATAACCATGGTCAACAAAAAGAGATTATAAAATATGGTTAAGTTAAGTGGGTCCATTTGCGAATGAATTCGTGCTGTCATTTGTAAATGAAAGATTTTTTTTCCTTTCGGAAAGAAATGAAACAAAAATAAAATATTACTTAAAATGGCTTATACCAAACGAAACCTGAAATTTTCTGATTCAATGTGCTGGGCGCTTCAATCGAATCACGGGGTCAAATCAAGTATTGTGACTTTATGAAATTATGTACCAACATGCAGCAACGCACGAATCTAATGACTAACACGCGATAGATCTAAATTTGACATCTCACGTGGACCCCTGTATCATGCGACTTGGACCCCTGTCCGTCACGGGCACAATCTCTATGCATTTTTTTTTTTTTTGGTGGAAACAAGCTCTATAGACTTTGGTCCTTTCGAAGTGCAACTGTTCCTTATTCAATCAAAAAATAATAGAATTAATATCACGAAAAACCTCAAACTGATATACATATTACAAATTTATCCTAAACTAATTTTTAATTACCAAAAACCCTAAATTGGTACACTTGTGACAAATTTACCAAAAACTAATTTTTTGACCACCACAAACCCTAACCAGTACATTTGTGATAAATTTACCCTCCATTAGTTTTTGTTAAATTTAAATTAATATCACAAAAAATCATAAATCGGTACACACGTGATACACCCGCCAACTGCCATCCAACTCAGCAATTTAACGGCAAAATTTAAGGGAAACTAATGGATGGTGAATTTATCACAGGTATACAAGTTTTGGGCTTTTTGTGATCAAAAAATTCATTTAGGGTTAATTTCTCACAGGTGTACTGGTTTATAATTTTTCATAATATTAACCCAAAATAATATTAAGTCTTCCTAGAATATTTCTTTTCTCTTTTTTTTTTACATGTTATAAAAAATTGATATTAGGATCAATAACATGTTTTTTTTTTTTTGGTAAGGCGGATCAATAACATGTTGAGTTCTAAAGTATAAAACAAATCACATTTATCCAGAAAAAGATTCAACGTGTAACTCCTACGTGTACTTGCCCGGAACGTCACGGAAGCTTGACGAGCTCAAATTTGAGTCAGAATTGGTATGAGAGTTGAACTTGCTGCTCTTTTAGTAGACAAAATAAGTTTAGGCCATAATTGAGATCGGACCTAAAGTTAGTGTATTTATATGAGACAAGACAAAAGTTTGGGGGTCAACTCGAACTAAACTCGGTGCTTTTCAAGGGAATTTGGCCTATTTTCATCTCAACAAGATGAAAAAGATTTTCTGTTAATTCTTTTCTTTAACCTATATAAACAATCGTTTTTAAAAAATTCATTTTTCGAATCATTGATTTTTCGTAAAACACACACCCTAAGAGATCTTTCTTTTCTTCTAGTCTTCGGCACCCAATCAACTAGACAATCACGGATCAAGCTTGTGAACACGGCCATGCGCTTTGAGGAAGTATCTCATGTATCGGGTATCTCACTCGTCATGAATTAAAAGTCCCGACTCTTAAAACTCAAAAACCAATTTTCTCATTCATTGTAAAGACAGAAGCACGTCGTTGACCATGCACTGCAATTTCAGAAGCAGTCTTTCTGGCGCAAATCGGCTAATAAAAAAGCTTATAGAGTTTGTGCTATGGTCTTAATTTATGTTTAGTACGAGTTAATTGATTGTGACTAGTCCATTGATCATGTAAGATGACCAGCTGGGATTTGGGCCTACATTGTATTTTATGGGCCGTGACTTGGGCCCACATTGCATAACAGATCCATGCTTAGCTTGACCGAGTTTGGAGTTGCCTGGCCATACCCACGTCATCATTTTGGCATTGATTCATTGAAAGTTATTTCGAATTTCCCACCCAGATCAAATTTTATTACAAACTTTTAAGTTTCATGAGAAAACCAAATTGTCTTCACATGTTATAATCTACGTGTCTGTTTGTTTACGCTTAAAGAAAAGCAAAAGGTACTCTCTTTTTTTTTTTTATCTTCCGTCAAAGTTTAAAATTTATTTGAAGTCCATAAAATCGTGGAAAATTATACGTGAATTTGCGTATCAACATTTTAATGGTGAGAAAGTTTCAGGAGTTTTGAACTTAAAAAAGGGTCAAAATGCATGAGTTATAAGACTTCGGTTAAGTAAAAAGTATACGATAAAAAACAATCCATAGTATGATTAAAGATCGGGATTTTCAATGTTGTATATAAGTTTAATTCCAAGTCTACAAAGATAAAAGCTAAAAATAAAAGCCACAGCAAAAACCTTTACAAAAACCCTTTCTCTTGCGGCTTTAACAAAAAGCACTTCATTGACCAAAAAACTAAAAATATTTCTATTGAGCGAAAAAAATTACTTTCTATGCATCTCACATATAAAAAAAATATTAAAATATAATAGGGATAATGACATAAATTATCTATGAACTTTAACTCAATGTGCAATGTAATCCTGAAGTTTGCATTTGTTTAATGTGGTCCTTAAACTTTAGCCCAAAATGCAATGTCGTCCCTGAACTTTTAATTTGTTAAACGCGGTCCCTAAAATTTTGGGATATGTTCAAGTTAGTCCCTAGTTTATATGAAAATATTTAATGTTATCGTTCCATTAATTCAAGTTCATGGACAATATTGAATATTTTCATATAGTCTAAGAATTTAATATGTATCAAAAGTTCTTTGATCACATTGAAGTTCAGGGATAACATTGCATATTGGCTACAGTTCAAAAATCACATTAAATAAATTAAAAGTCTATGGACCATTTGCGCATTTGTTCACAATTCATTAATTATTTGTGCCATTTTCCTCCCTTCAATTTAAAAAAAGGGGCCAAATGGGCCGTACTGTACGTTACCCGGGCATGTACTTTTGGGCCGATCCGGACCCGAAAAGAACACGAATGATTTTGACAATTATAACCCTTAGACTCGACGAAAATCACGTAAGACTGTTGTCCGTCGAATTCTGAAATATGCGTGCGTCTGCGCTCTTTCTCTACTTGTCTGGACAACCAAAACTCAAATACCCTCGCTCGCTCGCTCGCTCGCCGTTAGAGGCTTTGCCTACTAAACTCCGAAGCTCAGGTGATTCCTTGGTGAATTCCGTTTGTCATTCCCTTCTAATGTCATGCTTTTTCTCTCTGTTTTGAGTGATCTCTGCGTATTTTTCTTGATCTTATCTTGCTCTTTTCTTGGGGGGACCTTGTTGGGCATCGTGGGGTTGATGTTCGATGGTGTGGATTGAGATATTAGCGTTTCTTGATTGGGTACTTGTGCCTTTTGGGGTTAGAACCTCAAGTGACGTCTATTATATAGAGTCGGGGATTGTGGAATCTTGGCTTGTAATGTGGATCATGCGTTCTAATTCTTTGATGGTTCTGTTCTCTAATCTTGAATAGTGGTGGTCGACTTGTTTCGACTGTTATTTTTTGTTATTTGGGTCTTCGAAGTGGCATTCTAATTTTAGAGTTAAATTTGTCTGAGGGTGTACAATTTTTATCAAACCTTCATCACAAATTTGGTTCCTTATTTTTTTTCTTGCTTCAAATCCACTTTTGGAGTTAATATCCATATGAGATTTCGTCATGTATATGACAGTACGGTCTGTAATATGCTTGACAAAGATGATGTACTTTTAATATGCTTGATAAATGTTATCTGCTTGATCTTGAATTTGTTTAACTGCAGATTCCAAGTTTCCCTCGTGATCAAGAAGGTGAAGCAGGAAAAATTATACTCCCCAATATCTTTCGTTCTCATTCATTTTTACATGTTGAGTTGTCTATCGAGCTTCATTAGAATATAATTGGTGGGCTTTCGCTGTTACTTAGTCCTGCCACCCAAACCAAGTAAATGGTTTCCAAAACCTCCTTCCAATACCTTCTGGAGGTGTCATTCTGTACCATAACTCAATGTACTTTGCTTGTTTGGTTGAATGTTATCTGTTTGAATGCATGTCCATTTACCATTGTAGACCATGAATCATCAATCCACTTTCTTTGATGCATTGGCAGTTTATTTGTCTTACCTCTCATAAAGTTGACTGTTTTCAGTAGTCCTCCCATTCTTTGAACGAGGGTTGTTTAGGAACAAGCCAAAATGTCTCGGAAGGGTTTGATGGAGCAGGACTTAAGTAAACTGGATGTGACAGAACTCACTCCCACTCTCTCCAGAAGTAATCTCGCGGCAGGCGACGATAAATATCGGTCTGTACATGCAGTAATGTTCTTTATCCTTCTTTTGTAATTATGGTCTAAAAATTTTTCTTAGTTAGCGAGTTACTTATATTCACATTGTTCTCTATCAGGCACTATAGGTCATGTGGCGCACGGAAAGTCAACAGTTGTAAAGGCAATTTCTGGTGTGCAGGTAACTATGCCCTTTGTTAATTAGTTTAATGTTTATGTTTTCTTTGAAACTAGAGTTTCAATCTTCCCTATGTCAGCTTTGATTGCCGATATAAGGATTAGTGACCAAATACATTCAGGCTTCATGTCCTGTTTGGAGAAAACCTAGTGTCAATCTGCATTCTATGGTTAAAATTGATTGTGGCCATAGTCTGTGGAGACCGAAGGAAAATTTGCTGCTAGGGCTACTCAGTCTTATACGTGTTTATCTGTTTTTGGAGCAACGCCTCTGCTTTAGATTCTGTTGAGGTAGCTATTGCGTCCCTTTTGGAGAGAAAGGTTGTTCATGTAGTTGTAATTACTTTTATATAGAACATGATATTATATCATCAGATGCATGGGCCATTCTTTTTCAATTTTTGATACAACTTCTCATTTCTCTTAAATATCGAAGGATTTTAGAGGTGCACCTTGGCTTTTTACAGACTGTTCGTTTTAAGAGTGAGTTGGAGCGTAACAGTACAATTAAGCTTGGATATGCAAATGCAAAGATTTACAAGTGTTAGGATGAACGATGTCCACGCCCTATGTGCTACAAGTGGGTTGATATTCAGATTCTGCACTTGCCATTGAGTTGGAACTTGACCACTTAGATGTGTTCATTGATTATTTTCAGGGCTTATGGAAGTGGAAAGGAAGACTGTCCTCTGTGTGATGTCCCTGGTTTTGAGAATTGCCGTATGAAGCTGCTAAGGCATGTTTCCTTTGTGGATTGTCCGGTAAGGTTCTTGACATATGTTGTTTGATTTTCTTATCATTTTCATCAAGTGTGTTAAAGTTGTGTCTATGTGCTAAGACATATGATGCTATTATTGAAGGTATTTGGGATTAACATCTTTCTGGCAATTGTAAGAATTTTAATCTAATCTGGATGTTGACATAATTGGATCAGTACAAGCTTGTGTATTTGAGTTTGTTGTCCGTAAGTTGTGTTCTGTGGAGTGAGCTATAACATCAGACTTGTCTAACATGATTTAAAAGTAAAATTCGTCATTTATAGACTCTTTTGGTCTATTGACTTTTCATATTTGTGTTCACTGATGTGTTAATGTTACTGTTTCTGGAATTCATTGATCCTTCCATTTTATTGGCACTTGCTGAACTTGTTAGGAGCAAGTTGATGTATTGAAGAATCTAAAATCTAGGTACTGAATAGTATCTAAATGCATCATAAAAAAAGGTTGAACACAGAAAAGTTGCTTGTTTTGCATTTCTATGTTCTTAACAAGGGACAATGTGGTAACCTGTTGGCGATTTCCAATTTAAAGAAAATTTATCATCAATTTTCAAGTGCAGCTTATCCTGCTGTTAGTCCGTCCATCAATTACATATGAGACGAGTTATTGCCAGCTGCATTTATATTTTCTTAGGCTCCGTTTGTTTCGCAATAAATGAATGATTTGGAAAATATTTCTTAAAAAGAATCTCTTGAAATAATTAGTCAATGAAATGTTTCATTATTGATAATAATTTATGTCTAAATACTTTCGTGGACAATAAAAATAGTTTTCATTCATTTTGTAAGCAATACAAGCCATCATTTTAGGAAAATGTTTTCCAAATCATTCATTTTTCACGAAACAAACACACCCTTAATATCTTTATTTTCTTCTAGTTCTGTTTGTTTTATGCTTCCAGAATATTAATGCCCTTTAAGTTGTTCATGGGAACAGTTATTTTTGTATCAACTAAAGAGGCAGTTGCAATAGCAGAATTCTTCAAAATCATTTCCTTCCTATACGGCACCATTATTGTGGCCTTGAACTATTTCAAGGATCACATACTGAAAAAAGAAAATGCCATGAAATGTGGGATTAGGCAAGCATAGGAAATGGTGAGACAAGGTGATATCAATAAACCATTCTTGCAGATGATATCATGGTTTGCTGGACCCCTGCTCAACCCCTCAAAAAAAAATATTGACAAGATGGGATGACCATCCCAAACCCAAAAGTAAAACAAATGGAAAAGAAAGGAGAAAAGGAAAGGCCTATGCTGACACATGTCCAAACAGTAGTTTCAGTCTGTGTTAAAGACCTCAGAATCCATCCTTTTATTAGTACACTCATCTATCTTCTATTTAAAATTTAGATTATTCAGCAAATGATTTAACATTTGATTTATCTTCAGGGCCACGATATTCTCATGGCTACTATGCTTAATGGAGCCGCAATCATGGATGGAGCATTACTTCTAATAGCTGCCAATGAAAGCTGTCCCCAGCCCCCGACTTCTGAGCATTTGGCAGCAGTTGAAATTATGCGCCTGCAGCATATTATAATCCTTCAGAATAAAGTTGACCTTATTCAAGAAAATGTAGCGATTAACCAGCATGAAGCAATTAAAAATTCATTCAGGTAAGTGCTTTACGTATAGTTTAGATGGTCGTATATTACCCAGCATCCATCAGATCCACTAAAGTTCCTCTTTATCAGGGAACTGTCGCTGATGGTGCTCCAGTTGTCCCAATCTCTGCGCAGTTGGAGTATAACATTGATGTTGTCTGCGAGTATATTGTCAAAAAGATCCCCATTCCAGAGAGGAATTTTGTGTCGCCGCCAAATATGATTGTAATCCGGTCTTTCGACGTGAACAAGCCTGGCTATGAAGTTGATGAGATAAGAGGTGGTGTGGCCGGTGGGAGTATCCTAAGGGTATGTTTTATTTTGGGATTTGGCTTACCTTGTGGGAGATGGTTGATTTTCTTTGGTTGCCGACCACTTCTGCATTTATATCTCGTGGTTCTTTTTGGCTTGGGGTATTTCAGGGAGTTTTGAAGGTAAATCAAATGACGAAGTTCGCCCTGGGATTGTTGTGAAAGATGAGAATGGGCATATCAAATGCACACCAATATACTCGAGAATTGTTTCATCGTATGCTGAGCAAAATGAGCTACAATTTGCAGTGCCTGGAGGCCCTATCGGTGTTGCGACCACCATGGACCCCACTTTGACACGAGCTGATAGATTGGTGGGTCAAGTGCTTGGGGAGGTTGGGTCACTCCCTGAAATCTTCGTTGAGCTTGACGTGAGAACTCCCTGAAGTCTTCCTTGAGCTTGAGGTAAGAGTTGGTAAAATTGATGAAAACCTTAAATGAAAATCTCAAGCTAATTTAGCTCTGAAGTGGTGTATTTTGACACATTTGTCATGTTCTCACTTCACTCTATGTGGAGTGCAGGGCACTTGCTTGCATTCTGAATATATGCTGTTAACTGTTGCTTGAATCTTGACCCTCTATTTTGCAGGTTAACTTCTTCCTACTGCGACGGCTTCTTGGTGTGAGGACAAAGGGCTCGGAGTGGCAGGGAAAGGTCTCAAAGCTGGCTAAAGGAGAGATTCTCATGTTGAATATTGGGTCAATGTCGACAGGGGCTCGAGTTGTTGCTGTGAAGAACGATGTAGCTAAACTGCAACTCACGTCTCCAGTCTGCACTAGCAAAGGCGAGAAAATTGCACTCAAGTCGCCGAGTCGAGAAGCATTGGCGTCTGATTGGCTGGGGCCAGATTCAAGCTGGAATGACCCTCGACATCCCGCCCACCCCATTCTGATTTACGAGTCGTGGTGAAAAAAAAAGCAAAGAAAAAGAAGCGAAACAGTTTATCGTCGTAGGAACCGGGGAAAATGTGGCAAGGCAGGCATTTGGTAGGAACAATTTTCGTTAGGTAGAGTAGAGAATGTCTCTGTCGAATTTCTTTCCTTTGCTCTTTTTTTCCGTTACTATGCGGCCCGGGTACATTGTATCTGGTCGAGCCTCCGAGATCCGATCGTTATGAATGAGTTTGCGGCAATTCGTTCACGAGGCACATCATTCATTGTGCTTCTATTTCTTCTCAGCATGCCGGATATCAAACGGCAGATGTTGGGGTTTCTGCAAATTCATGTGTTTAGCCAGCTATTTGATGCCTTACAATGGGCAGGAAAAGAGAACTTTTAAAGGAGAGAACGTGTTTGCATGCACATATACCACGTATGTCGCCTTCTTTTTTCTTTTGGTCAGAAAAAAAAATTTGTCCATTTTGTTTGAGAGTGGTTAGGTGACTTTTTTTTTCTCGCTTGGTCTTTTATTTTCGATGGGAGAGGTGGTGAGTGATTTTTCAAATTTATTTCTTGTGTCCAATCCTTGAACAACACTTTCAACCTCTCGCTATTGTCCTTTTATTTTTTTGTCAATTTCAAAACTAAGATCCAAAGTTTATTTCTAATAAAAACTTTTGAAGACTATTATAGCCATGAATATTGTTGCACCCAAATGATCAAATGATTGGGCACAGTTCGTTTTTCAAAAGAACTAAAAAATAATAATTTTGCGGTACTCTTAAATCTTATTTCGGTAAATATATCTACCACATTTTAGAATCGATTTAATTTAACCGAGTTGATAATATACACGTGATAATATGTGATCGGAGTAGATCTTTTTGTTGTGCCAATGAAGATAACGAAGATAAAAGGCCTCGCTCAACTTGTATCTTGGTGAGAATTTCAATCACCACAAAATCCTTATCACTGGTGATTTTTGCGATAGTTGTAATCCAAATCAAATATTTAATAATTGGTTTATTTAAACATGATCATAAGTATGGCGGCTCGTGAGCCCATCTGAGCCCGACTTGAGCTACAAGGGCTGAAAGGCTTTTTTAGACGGGCTTTGAGTAAGGGCATTTATCGAGAAAGACCAGCCCTAGCGAAGCTGGACCCTACTCGAATATTCGTAAAAATGAAAATTATGAACAGGTTTGGGCAATAATTTAGACCCAACTTCGTGAAAATAAACTTTGTCGCCCATTTTTTCTATTTTTACTTTTTTAACCCAAAATTGATGGAACGGATAATATACACCTTTTTTTTTTTTGGTCAAAACGGAAAATAAAGAAATACCAAAAAAAAAAAAGAGCTGGGCCATGAGGTGGCAAGTGCCATGATAGTGTTCAAGAAGCCCACAGGCCCAAGCACATCTCCATCGGGCGACTTTAAATCTTGCAAACCCTAATTCTTCCTCCTCCTCCTTCTTCTTCATCTTCGCCCATCTCCGCCGCGCACCCAAGAAACCCTAGAATCACCAGGTTCCTCTCTCTTCTCTCTTCTCTCTTCTCTCTCTCTTTCTTGGTCTCCTATGGCTAACGCCGGTTTCTTGATTTTGCATCGGCAGCGATTGAATCCATCGGCCGGCGAGCGATGAGGAAGGCAGGGAGCGCGGCGGCGGCGGCGGCGGCGGCGGCGGGAGGGGGCGCGAAGGCCGGGAAGAAGAAGGGCGTGGGCTTCGTGATCGACTGCGCGAAGCCGGTGGAGGACAAGATCATGGACATCGCCTCCCTCGAGAAGTTCCTCCAGGAGCGCATCAAGGTCGACGGCAAGGCCGGCGCCCTCGGCGACGCCGTCTCCGTCGCCCGCGACAAGTCCAAGATCACCGTCACCTCCGACTCCAACTTCTCCAAGAGGTGATCTTTTCTTTCTCCCCTCTTATCATTTGGATGACTTCAGGCGATGTGATATGACATTGGAGATAAATTTTTTTAGCTTAATTTATGTGAGGCTGTTTCACTTCAACGAGTGATGGGGATCTGTTTTTCCTCGTTAGAGCATGTCTTGCGTCCATAATCTGGTTAGAGCGAGTACCTTAGAACATTGGAAGCGAAGTGATCTTGCTTGTTATGGGGCTGTTTGGATGTGTTTGAATTGCTTGTGTTTTAAATTATTAGATTTCGTGCCCATGGAGGTTAGATGAAATCAATGGAAGCTGATCGTTTGAATGGGGGACGTGGGGCGGTGGTCTTGGATACCTTGATGTGCAATTTGAGTATTGCAGTGGTAGTTGGCTTCTTTGGTTGGATGGTTCCTCAATGCTTGCCACTACCTGCTATTGAATTTTCCGAATTACTAGATCTTGTATCTAGTCATGGAATGGCTTTTTAATTGATTTGTCTTGTGAAATGGTCGGCAAATGAAGGGTGTCGCATGTTGTTGAACGTAAGTTGCTAAAAATGGTATTTTGGGACAGAAATTTGATAGTGTTGTTTCCTTGTTTGCAATGTACCAACAATGTAAATAAAAAAATGGCCTTGCCCATAAAAATTTGACCCTGATTTTTTGTTTTGTTGTTGACTGTTCAATCAGTTCTTGTTTTGCCGAGCTTTTGGGCTCCCTGTTATGCTCATCGAGGTGTTGGGATTCGTTGGGATTTAGTAATGCAGCTCATATCACCGATCACTTTCCTTTTAGCGTGATTGTTGTACCCTTAACTTGGTTTATGTTGGTGTTGCCTTTAATGACTGGCTCTTGTACTGCTTTTGTTGCATATCCCATCTACTAAATCTACTTCACATCCCTTAGTTGTTTTCATGTATCTGCAGAACTTCTTGTACCTTTTTATGAAAGTATCTTACTTGCTTGTTGCTTGTTCAACTGTCCAATTTTTCAGGTACCTCAAGTACTTGACAAAGAAGTATTTGAAGAAGCACAATGTCCGGGATTGGCTTCGGGTGATTGCTTCCAACAAGGACCGTAATGTTTATGAGCTTAGGTACTTTAACATCGCTGAGAACGAGGGTGAGGAAGAAGATTAAGATTCCACATCGGGTAGTTGTTTTGCGGTTCTATGTCCTCTCTATGTCGTGAGAACATTTTTGACATCTTAGTTTATATTCAACTAGCATTGGTTTTGATGATTTACTTGTAGACGAATCATTCATCTTTTTTGTTTGTATGGGTATGTTTCTCTCTTTACAATGTGAGTTCAATGACCCTGTGGGGGGGATCTGCTTTTCATTCATCATTTTATGGTGGTTAATGTCATTGTTGTTCCCTAAGTTTTGTTAGCAAATCAAAACCGCCCCTCTACCTTATTGAAAATGTCATCGGTCATCCCGTGAATGGTGTGGTGACGGAATTTGCTGACGTGGCGCTAACGGAACAATCGGAGCATATGAGGATTGGATGCATAGTCAAATAAGTAGCAAACAACAAAATCTCTAAAGACTGTAAGCCGAGAGTCCTGAAACTCTATAGAATAGAAAACTCAAAAGGCCAGAAGACCTTGGCGCACAAGCCGAGTGGAGTGACAAAAAAGAGAAAGGCCCAACTCACGTTACATCAAGATGTCGTTCACAAATAGGAAAGGATATTTAGCTTTGTTTTGATAAATTTGTGATGAAACTAATATTCTTTTAAAGTGGGTAATAACTTGAATTTTTTGGACGGCAAAAGGACATTATTAGTGCCATAACTTGTGTACGGAGATCACTTTGGTGCTATAACTTTTTTTTGGATCACTTTGATGCCAATTTTTTTGAAAAACGATCACTTTAGTGTCAATACTGACATAGCTTGCCGGAAATCCTACGTGGTGCTGACATGGCTCGCCGGAGAGGTCCAGTCAGCATTAAAAATAAAAAACGACGCCGTTTAGTTTGCTGACGTATACTTTTTTGGAAAAATAAAATTTATATTATATTTATTTATATTAAAAAAAAAAATCAAATATTGCAGCAGCGGCGCCCTCGCCGCTGTTGCTGCCACCCCACCACCGCCGGGAAGGGCCGGCAGTGGTGGGCGGAGTGGTTGGCGAGGGTCGCCGGCCCCTGGCCGGGGCCCGGCAACCCTCGCCGAGAGGAAGCAATTGCCTTTGCTGGCAAGGCGAGGCCTCACCGTTGCGACCCAAGCGATGGTGACGTCGACCTCGCCAGATCTGGCGAAGCTCGCCCCGCCAGCCACCGGCGAGCTTCGCCAGATCTGGCGAGGTCGACCTCGCCGTCGCCTAGGTCACGACGGTGAGGTCTCGCCTCGCTAGATCTGGCGAAGCTCGCCCCGCCGGCCACCGGCGAGCTTCGCTAGATTTGGCGAGGCTGACCTCGCCGTCGCCTAGGTCACGACGGCGAGGTCTCGCCTTGCCAGATCTGGCAAAGCTCGCCCCGCTGGCCACCGGCAAGCTTCGCCAGATCTGGCAAGGCCGACCTCGCCGTCGCCTAGGTCACAACGGCGAGGTCTCGCCTTACTAGATCTGGCGAAGCTCGCCCCGCTGGCCACCGGCAAGCTTCGCCAGATCTGGCGAGGCCGACCTCGCCGTCGCCTGGGTCACGACGGCGAGGTCTCGCCTTGCTAGATCTGGCGAAGCTCGCCCCGTTGGCCACCGGCAAGCTTCGCCAGATCTGGCGAGGCCGACCTCGCCGTCGCCTGGGTCACGACGGCGAGGTCTCGCCTCGCCTTCGCCCCGGTTGAGGCGACGGCGAGGTCGGCCTCGCCTTTGCTGGGCGAGGCGACCTCACCCAATCAGGGGCCGGCGAGGGCAAGCCTCGCCGGTGGCCGGCGGGGTGAGCTTCGCCAGAGGACCTTGCCGGCCCTCCCCTTTGGCCGGTCGCCGGAGCGGCGACCGAGGAAAAGTTAGGAAAAAAAAATATTAAAAAATTCGAAAAAAAATCACATAATTTTCACGTGTACAAGTCAGACCATTTTTTTTAAATATAAATGTCACATCGGCTTTTTGGCCGGAGTCACTAAAGTGATATATTTTCCTCCGATTTGGCACTAAAGTGATCCGAAAAAAAGTTATGACACCAAAGTGATCTTTGTACACAACTTATGGCACTTCTAGTGTCCTTTTGCCTTTTTTGGACAGTTGGAAATTAGATTTTTATCCTTTATAGTGATCTCCGTACACAACTTATGGCACTTCTAGTGTCCTTTTACCTTTTTTGGACAGTTGGAAATTAGATTTTTATCCTTTATAGTATCTCATAATAAGTCATTAGTGTATGCAAATTTTCAATGAATATATGATGTCACCAAAATAAAAAGAGAGTCAATGGTGAATTGCAATCATACCATATATACCCAAGTAAATTTTTTCTCAAGTCATAAATAATTACTCGTTATTATTCCTTATATTTCACAATTAGAAGATTGCATCTAGACCTATCAAAATGAGTCATGAACCCATTTCTTATTTTTAATGGATTGGGTTGTTATATGGGTTAGTTCTTCATGGGCCATAAATGAGTTTAATATGGATGTTAAATGAATTCACAATTTATTTGACCCAACTCAATGTTGACTCTTCGCTCTTTCTTAATCTCACGTTCGCTTATTTCGAGCTTTCACCTTAATTTGTGTATGAGTTTTCTAATTTTGGTTAAATATAGAAGTTTTTTATCAATATGGATAGGGTCATGTATGGGTTAGATCAACCTAACTCGACCCACCTGTTTGACAAGTCTAATTGCAACGCGTATCTCTTATGTTTAAAGTTTTTTATTATTAAAAGTTCCTAAAAGTACATCCTAGAAGTTCTTATGTCGAGAAATTTGAAATTTCTGGTTGGGCCACAGCCTATGCATGTAAATGTAAACTGTTTTGAAAATTGGGGCCTGAGTATAATTTATAGAAAGTTGGGGGGCCAGGGCCCCTCAACTCGCAATTCAGAAAATTGATCAGAGAAAGTTGTCTCCAAATTTTTCTCGTTTAATTAGAGATGGAGGAAAAAAAATTAGAAATGGAAGGAAAATAGCCCACATCGTGAATCGAACCCCCTAGTCTGTTTTTTCTTTGATTGGATTTCATAAAAATTGGGGGAGAAGGAGCAATGCAAATAGTGAGTGTATAACAATCCTGTTCCTTCTCAATTTCCTTTGACACGAAAGTATCAGTAAAAAAATATGGAAAAATTATACTTTTCATCTATGTTACTTTTCTAATCTAAGTCCCTGCATTTTTAATTTGTTTGATAAGATCCTACTTTTATAAATTTTCTAATCAAATCCTTCCGACACTAAATTCAACTGATCTGGCCATCCGACTACGCCAAAGTATAATGCGGATAAGAATATTTGGATGCCCACATGTCATGTATGAAAATTTAAGCCCACAAAACATCGGAATACAAGTGGATAAAATATAGCTGATGTGGATGTCCGGGCGGACGTTCACATTGGAAAAATGTTATCCACATCACGCTATGACGTTGTCCGACGGGCACGTCAGCTGGAATTAGTCGGATTTGATGTCAAAGGAATCTAATTAGAAATCTTATGAAAGCAAAGGGGCTTGATTAAATAAATTAATTATACAAGGGTTTCATCTGGAAAATGCCTAAGAAGTGTGGGAATTTAAAGTAGAAATATTCCAAAAATATGTTCTCATTTCATTTAGGAACATAACATGACAATTGTCAATTCTTGTTTGCAGTGTACTTTTTCTATGATTACTAAGCAATGAATTGAAACAATCTCTCTCTTTTTTTTTGCCAAAATTGAAATACTCGTATCGTTCTCTCTTTCCAAAAAGGCGACCATGACAGACACGGATGTTACATAAGAAAGCCAGAATCAACCCTACTTTGTTCTAGCCACGAGTGAAGTCAAGGTCCGTTTATTTTGCGAAAAATATTTTGTTTTTCTTATTTTTTTTATTATGGTTTAAAAATATCAAATTATTTGTTATTTCTTTTTTCTTTTTTCTTTCTTTTTCTTTTTGCTTCTTCCTTGGCTAATTGCTGTAGGGGTGAGCAAGACAGACCGTCCGCCCGGTTGTTTCTAGGAGTGCCGGTCCAGTTGCTGGTTCATAAAAGTGGAACCAGTGTCCAGACGACCAACCGAAGTGGACCGGACAGACTATTTCTTCAAAAATTTAAGGAAAGAGAGCGGTATAAATGGTCTTACTGATTTGCTTCGCTCCCATTAGTGCTTAAATCTCTCACCCTCTTTATTTTTATTCATAGTTTCCTTTTATTACTCCCTATTGACCGACCTTACCCATTATCTTCCCAAGAGAATATCCCTTTTTGTATGCTTTTTTACTCACAACCAGATTCCCTTGCCAATTTGTTGCCAAAATAAAATGGAGACAATCTCATTTGCTTCCCTCTTCGATCACTGCCGCATTTGTTGCCCCTTTTTACATAGTCAAGAGGAATCAATTCCTTTGATCATGCTAGCCGAAATTTGCCGGAGAAAAGCACGAAAGATTTCTCTGATTGATTGGTTGGACATTTTTTTCTTTTTGCCAGAGAAAAGCTGAAATCTCTTGCCCTTTTGCTTTTTTAATTTCATCTTCATGTTATACGTGTGACCGGTTCCATTGGACTGGACTGAAATCGGATCCGATCAAAAACCAATCACTCCTAGGTCGCTGGCTTTAGGCAAGGCTTGATGTCGTCTGTGGCCGATTGCCGACCCCAACGGGGGCGGCAACTGGCCAAGGAAGAAAAATATACATAAAAATAAAATTAATTAAAATTTAAAAAAAATGCGATTTTTTTTTATAATTTTCCCTATCAGATTTTCTTTATCAAACGACTAAAAATACTTTCCACGTCTTTTTTAGATTTTAGCCAAACACCAAAAAATGAAATCAAATTACTTTCGAAAAGTATTTTCTAGAAATGATACATTTTTCATGAAATAAATAGGCTCTATAAGAAAATACTAATAATAACTAGTAGTTTACCGAGCCACTAGTAGTAGCTCGATCTTGGCTCGGTGAACTAATTCAGATCGATTCACCCGATTTCAAGTCGAGCTAAGGTCAAGTCATTCGAGTATTCCATCAAGTCGAGCTCCGGCTCCCATATACTCAACTCGATAGGTTCGCGACCTTGATCGAATTTCTATTAATTTTTCCAAAAACATATTTCATAATTATAAAATTCCTCACAATTACATTATATACCCAGGTACATATAACATGCGTGGGGAACTATTTATTCGAATGGCGCTCCAATCGAGCTTCGAGTGCATCGACCTTCCGGCACGAGGCTAGCGCAGCCACGTGTCCGTATTTCCTTCCCACGTGCCGTTAGCGTGGAGACGGATGCAGCCAGCCACGTGTCCGAGTCTCAGCGAATGGGCGGTGCCGAAACCAAATTTTGGAAAATTGGGCTTTACGTTTTCCCATTGGCCGGAGCGCCTCGTGATGCGATCGGGACCGTCCGATGTGCGGTCGCCGCCTCCGCTATCCAACGGTGGGCCTTCGCTGGTGTGGACGGGACGTTGCGATCTCAATCTGGCCGCGCATCTCGACGGCTACGACGCCGCAATCTCCCACGAGTCGCCTAAGAACGCGTGCCGTCCACTGATTAAGGTTTGCCGCACCTTAATCATTCTTTTGTTTGACCCTTCATCAATTTTCCATTGCGTCCATGATTGGAGATATGCCTTTGATCGACGATTCTTACCAATAATTATGGATTTTATTTGATAATTCTATTAAATCTATGTATCTCTTAAGATTGCAAGTGTATCTCTATCTTAATTATCTTGATCAATAATTATTACCTTCAATAGTCATCTTATAAAGCCTATAAACAGGCTGATGCTCTCTTCATTATACGTATTAAAATACGCGGAAAATTCTACAATTCACTTTTCACATTATTCTTAACTATATTTATTCTAATTAAGTTTATATGGAGGCGACGTATTTTATTTTATTTTGTTGAAAAAGAAGTTATTGAAGTAGTGTAACTAATTAGTTTTCAATTATCTACGGTCGCCCCGAACATATTATCATTTCCTATACAAAACACTTTTGGAACTATTTAGGATTTTTAATCTAGACATGTTTTGATTTTCATGATGTCTCGTGTCACATACGCATGAATAGGTTGAGTAGCTTATAATCTAGCTCAGTAGCCTCTAAACTTTGGCTCTTTTGGAAGTCGCGCACTAAGTTCTATAAGCTTTCTACCCACCTTGTGTGCTTGAGTGGACTTCCACTATACTTATTAAAATGTGTTATAAGCCCATTTTTTAACTCATATTTGATGGATTGAGTTGCTATATGAGTTAATTATATACAGTAAATATAGCATAAATGTGTTTACAATGGTAAAATCGAAAATAATATGGATATTAAATTAGTTCACAACTTACTTAGATACAACATATCTCTATTTATGACTCTCTCTTCACTTTCTCTCACCCTCACTCAATTTCGCGCCCGCTTACTCCACCCTCTCACTGCAATTTCGTGCAAAATTTTTAGCAATTCAGACATGGATTACTAGATTTGTATTGCATGGAAATTGATCAATTTGGATCGGGCCATTTTCGACCCGATCCAAACACGAATCTGACCCACCCGTTTGACAGGTCTAGCTTCTACCGATAAGTTTTGCTCACACCTCTATCTTCTCTCATCCTCACTTCGTTTGTTAAGAAAGAATTTGATCTTCGCAAGAACAAGTCTATACGAAGTTACTTCGCGCCCGACGGAAGAATTCACACGCGCCAAATAAATAAATAAAAAAATACACGACACCCAATTTTGAATTGGACTACCAAAAGTCATGTTGAGTACGCAAGATAAAGAAAACTTCGACCTTAATTTCAGTTGTTCTCGGTAATATCTTTGAAAAGCAGTTCTTTATATTATCTTCGACATCCACGTGAATCTTAGGGTCGCTTGGCAAGAACGTCAAAAGAAGAGGCAAACGTCACCAACAAAAACCACTTTCTCTTCTTTCTAGAAGGGCCCCCGACTTCCTTCCCTCCCATCCTCGTATAAAAGCCACCCACCCAGAAACCCTAGTTTCAGACTCCCACAACGCCACCTTTCACCCCCCAGTTCTGCCTGCGCCTGCTGCAGAGAAGCTCTCTTCTTCGTCTTCTTCCCTCTTGGGTTCCAAGAAGACGAGCTTCCTCTGCAGCAGCAGCATCACCACCACCACCCCACGACACAGTCCTATCTCGCTTTCTATACATACAAATAAAGAACGGATATGGCTCGCTCTCTCGCCTCCTTCTCCAAGTTCGTCCCCGCTTCGATCGCGGCTGAGCTCTCCACCGCCGTTGCTCGGTGAGTGTTTTATTCCGCCGTCCTTGTTGACATCAGTACAGAGGACGTGATCCGATATGTGTCCGCGTGCATGTTGTCGTGTGATGGGAACTGAATGATGCCAAAGAAGATGATCGGTTCGGACAAAGGTGTTAACTGATATTGCGATTGCGTATGTAAAGAAAAAGCGAGTTTGATTAATTTGAATCGGTGAGGCCCGGCGAGTGTGCAACGTATATAGTTCCTCAAATCTCTTTGACGTTGTTTGATGAATTCGTTCGCAGGCGGGGCTTCGCGGCGTCGGCACCGGGCGCGGCGGCTGCCGGGTTCGGTAGGGGAGGGTCCAGGGTAGGCCTCGTGGGGAAAGTGGAGGAGATGGCCGCAATGAAGGAGCAGTCCGGTGGGGCCTCATCGGCGTGGGCGCCGGACCCAGTGACAGGGTACTACAGGCCGGTGAATCACGCGGCGGAGATCGATGCGGCGGAGCTCCGGGCGATGCTTCTCAATCACAAAGTCAGGACTCAGTAGAGGGAGGAACGGAGGGCTTGAGAGGAGTTTGGGTTTGCGGTCGTTTTGTGTCGAAACGTTTCTTTCGGTTGTCGTTTCATGTGTCGTTTTCTCCATGGTTGAAAGGTGGCATTATCCAAAAGTTTGACTCTCTCTCTCTCCCTCTGTATTGATTTAAACGCTTAAATCATGTTGGAGTTGAATCCTCTCTTCTCATCTAAAAGCAAAAGGTGCCTTTCTTTTCCTTTTATTGAAAAGATTGTTCAAACTTTAGAAAATTGAGAAGAAATTTATATGTGAATCTAAGTATGCACATTTGAATATGAAAAGTTTAGAGAGTTTCGAATCTAAAAAAGTCGAAACGCGCAAGTTGCTGATATGTAAAAATTAGAAGTCAATTTAAACAACTTGGTAACTTTATTAGCCAAATTCAATTAATACATCAAATGATTTAGATGCAGCATAGAAATCTAAAATCAAAATATCTTTTGACTCTAAATATCATTTTAAATAGGTGGAGGGATATATATAATAGCATATAAAATTTATTGTGTCAAACGATATGAGGCAATATTTCAACATGAATATATATTTATGTTTACATGTATTATTCCAATGAAGTGCAGACGTGGCACATGAACAGTTGGCCACGTGCACCTCACAAAATTTGTAAGTATGTCAATCGTACAATGAAATTGACAGTTCAATGTAATAGGTAATCGAAATCAATGGATACCCACATTGCATAATCCGCTTGAGTGAGTTTAAGAATAATCGGTGCAAAATTTTTCAGACGAAATGACATCTCTTGGTGCTAAATGTATCGTCAATCTCAATCGACCACATGCACCTCGGAAAATTAGTGGGATTCTACTCAAAGTATGTCAATTATACAAAGAAATTGACAGTTCAATGTAATAGGTAATCGAAATCATTGAATACCTACATTGCATAATCAACTTGAGTGAGTTTAAGAATAGTCGGCGCAAAATTTTCTAGATAAAATGACATCTCTTGGTACTAAATGTAATGTCAATCTGAATCTCATCCAATAATAATAAAGATGTGCAAAAAAATCGAAAACCACCCTAATCGGATCGAACCGATCAGTTCTAGGTTATTTTTATGGGAACTGAATGGTTTTTGGGTGAAATCGCTCACCTGGACCACCTGAACAGAATCGATACACACGCATATATTTTTAATTTTTAAGTTTTCAAAATCAAAACCCTAATTCCCTCATCTCACTCTCGGTCCCAAAACTCTAAACTCTATCGCCTCTCATCTCGCTCTCAATCTCAACTCAGTCGTGCCTTCGCCCGTTCCTCACAATCATGGCCTTGCCTCGCCTCCCTCTCTCACTCTCACTCTCACTCTCTCGCCTCATCTCGCTCTCAGCCTCAACTCAGTTGTGCCTCCACCTGTCCCTCACAATCATGGCCGCGCCTCGCCTCG
Organism: Syzygium oleosum; assembly: GCF_021117445.2. Taxonomy (NCBI): domain Eukaryota; kingdom Viridiplantae; phylum Streptophyta; class Magnoliopsida; order Myrtales; family Myrtaceae; genus Syzygium; species Syzygium oleosum. The sequence goes on along the minus strand of NW_026607520.1, from coordinate 1,903,617 downwards.
CCTCCCTCTCTCACCCTCGCTCTCTGTCGCCTCCAGCCTCGTCGCTCCCTCTCCTATAAGTTCAAAACGCTGCTTCACCTCTTCAATTCCCAAATTAGCCTCTTTTTTATCTCCTCTCTCTCTCTTGATCTCTCGACTTGCACCCTCGTTTTTATCATCAGGTTATTGCCCCTCTCTCTCTCTCTCTCTCTCTCTCTCTAGAGCTTAATAGAGTGTCCGGGCTTTTGATTTGATGGCTAAAATGCTGCAAATGTTGGATTTCTCGGCTTGCTCGATGGGTTCGTCTATTATTGGTTAATTTACTTAACCTCTATATCGGATCTAAGGCTGTTAGGGTCCTTTCTTTTGTTGAGGTCGTTTTGGTGCTTCTGTTTCTGTGTTCTCTATAGTTTTAAGATGATTCGTTGGGATATAAGTAGTGTTGTTTACTGAAAGTTTCAAATCGTTCAATTTCTTCATTTTTGCTAGACCTATCAACTGGGTCCAAAACCCATTTATGAACCCATGTTTGTTTATATGGGTCGTTAATGGGTCACACCCTATTTCTCAGATCATCATAATAGGTTTTAAAAATAAGCAGGCCTAAATATATGTGTCATAAATATTATAATTTGAACCCATTTACAACTCATTTATCAATTCATTTTCTTTTCGTAAATGGGTTACTTCTTTATGATCTGCTCTCCCCCTATTCGCTTCCACGAATTAGCGCAGCCACCACCATTGCTATCGCCAACTCCGCGCCGCCCATCTGTCGCTCGTCCGACACTGCTCGCAAACCCTAAACCTACAACTCCGCCACCACCGCCTTGACTCCCGCCACTGGCGTGTGCTCACGAAGTTTGCTCCTCCAATTACGATCGAGTCCCTACTCGACGAATCAAGTCTTGTAGCTCGAAGGGAGGCCGATCGGTGCGTACTAGCCGAACTTCTCATACTCAACGGGGTTCGAAGGGACTGACGTTTTTGTCTCTGGGTATTGGGCTTTCTCTGTTTGCTTACTTTTTTGTTGAGTTTTCCTTGAATTTTTGTGTTCGAGGTGTGAGCTGGTGCTTTTAGCTGGCTAGATTGTTGAATTTGGATTTTGATAGTGTAAAATCATAAAGGGTTATAACCTGCCGTGTGCTTGACATGTTTGATTCAGCACACTTCTCAATTCGGTCATTCTTCCGGCTGAAGTATTTGGGTGATTTTCATTGTAGGTTATTTGGCCAAAGAGTGGTGACTTGCATTGAATAGAGCATATCGCTTGTTTCATTTTGCGAGCTTTCTGCTTCGCCTCTCCCTGTTCATTGGCAGACTGAGTGGGGCTGGAACCAAAATAAGGTATTATGGGTTTGTTGAAATATTCAAATGGAAACTACAAGAATTGACTTGCAGTTGCTGTGGGTAGTCAGCATTTGAATAGTTTTGTGAAAATTCTAGCGATATCAACTTTTAGGATTATGATGATAGCATGCTCTGATGGTAATTTGCAATTGATTCATGTGATTGTCCAAGTGTGCTTCCTTCTATTGACGCCCTCGAACAAAGATGTGGAGACTGAGTGGTACTTTGAGTTTGTTATCCGTTATGGTGGAGAAGATACTGAAATCATTTGTCTAATTCCGCTGTTTTACTGTATCCGTGCATCAAGCTTACTTTATATTGTGCACTTCTGTATGGGTATTAGATTTGCATAATTGGTAATTAAAATCGAAAAACATCGCATCAAATAATGTATTATTAAACAGGCACTAACTGATATATTAAGATTTTAACTCAAAAACCAAAACTCAAATCCATTTCATGATTTGTGAAAAAAAAGAAAAAAAATAAAATATAAAAATTTCAATTTTTTAAAAATGGGATAAACGGGTTAATGGGTTAAAATGAAAATGTTTTAGGAATATAGGTCAGGTCAGGTATAAGTCAAGAAATTTGCATAACACATAAATGGGTCATAAACGAGTTAATGGGTCAATTTGGATTGAATCATTTATGACCTGACCCAAATCCAACCCGCCCATCACCCATTTAATAGGTCTAGTCTTTGTAGACCGGTTCATGGAACCAGTGGGCGGTTCCCGATTGCCAATTTGTCAAACTAGCCACCTTGGAACCAATCATCTCTAGATAATAGTGAGGATAACTACCAAATCGGTCTTAAACTTATTGTACAAATGTTAATTTCAGTCATAAATTTTTCAATTTTGCTAATGGAGCACTAAAACTTTGCGCGAAATTTCAATATAATCATTTTGGTCAATTGCTGCCGGAAATTGCTAACGTGGCGTCCAACCATCCCAATCGTCCTATGCGATACGTTGACATGGAAAACTTACTCGAAACGACATCTTACGTGGATTGCCATATCATCAATTTCCAATGGCAATTGGCCGAAAATGATTATATTGGGTGTTCATGCAAATATTTAAAATTATATTGGTTGGAAAGTTTAATACTAAATTGACATTTGTAAAATAAATTCAAGACCGCTTTCATAATTTTTTAGCTAATGGCGAAGTAATGTTCGTATTCGATCATCTTTGAATTCGAGTTGCGATCTAGGGATCATCTTAATTTTATCGGACGTCTCCGAAGAGATTGGAGCTTGTGTTATGAAACTAGTCGAAGTACTCCAAATCATTGTACTTGATCACGAGGACCCTCCCTAAAACCTCATTTGGGCAAGTAATGGTCAAATTTCGAAAATCTAGCGGCCCATTTCTTTGTTTGGTCATAAATCTAGAGGCCCATTAAATTGGTCAACAAAACATGATTTGGAGCTTGGACTATGTCGACCGTCCATCATCAAATTTGGTCCTGGACCACCACTAGCTAGGAAACTGTACAATGCACCTGATGTGATGAACATGAGCTTTGGTCAGACTTAGGTAGTAGATGTTAGATGGGGGGAGGCATGTGAGCTTAGGTCAGAATTTTGAACACATTTAATTTGTCATATAGCAGAGGGGCCTCCATATTTATTATGGTGCATCGGCTCACTAGTCACAAACCCACCTGACCCCCAAATTTTCCTCAGATTCTTTTGCCCAGGACCCGCCTCTCTGCGCTAGCACATGCCATACCTACTACTGATCAAATTTTGCATCACTAGTTCATTTAAGGAACTTTCTTATTATTACGGTCTCACCCTTTGACCATCCATTATTATTATTATTATAGGAAAATTATAGAAAACATTCTTGAACTTTGAACGTGGCACACGTTTGCCCACGAACTTTCAAGTGTTTCACAATATTCCCCTGAAATTTCATTATGCTACAGTTGTAAGCTTTATTTTTTTTTCGGTTATCATGTGCAAGGTAAATTATTTTTTAATGGTAAACGTATATTTTTATTTCATTAGGAAATCTCTCTTTTACTCCAGATACCGTAAAAAATGAAAAAATATAGAAAATGGGAGGAATTTAACTTAAATAAAATTCTAATAATAGGAAGAATAAATATAAATTATATTATTAAACAATAAATTTAATTAAAATTTGATACATAGAGCCACTTTAATAGTACTATTAAGATATATGAAGAAAAATAATAAACGCAAAGAAAAGGGAAAGGGCATCGATAACATAAAGGTCAAATGATAAAATTTGATTACTCATTATATATTTTATATAGGGTTAGTTAATATGATAAATGATCGACCAATAAAAATATTTTAAAATATTACAGAGGCAAATAATTAACTGAAATTCAATGTGATTTTTTTCCCAAGTTTTTATTCATCAGTCCTTTTTACATTAATTAACCATTTAAAGTACATAATGAGTATCCTATTTTTGTAATTTGACCTTTTTGTTATTGAGGCATTTTCCATATTACCTATTGCTTGCATTTTCTTGTAATATATTATCAGTTCTATTAGTATATTCATCAAATTTTAATGATTCTTATCTTTTAATATTATTATCAATTCTTATCTCTTTTATGATGTGAATATTTTAATTCATTCATTTTTTCCAATTTCTTTATTTTTTTTTCAAAATTTCTATAAAGATCGAGGGTAAAAGAGATTTCTTTAAAATTATGAGACGAAAATCCACTTTTATCCCTAAAAAGTAATGTGCATTGAACATACTAATGGAAAATATAACTGAGGGTTAACCAATATGACAAAATGAAAATTCAGGAGATAATGCGTAACGGTTGGAGATTTAAGAGTAAACATGTGTCATTCCCATAATTCACAAAAATTTAACGTAAGTTCCCCTATTATTATTATTATTGTCTTATGTTCTTTCTCTTCTCTGGCCAACATAATTGAGAGGATCTTATGGGTATTCCGTGAAATTCCACGCAAGTGTTTCAACACCACCCCACTTTGAACTTCATGAAGGACATAATTTGCTCGCTTTTTAATATCTACTTAAGGATTTGGGTAGAGGATAGACAAAGAAAATATTTGCATAAGATTTCCTATACTATTCATTGATATTTGAAAGTGGATTTAACCGTAGGAGCTTTGTTGTCTTCATAGTAGTACATCATGGATAGTAATGACCGAAGAAACCTCATCATGAAAATGGTACTATTATGATCCTCGGAAACACCAATTTACTATTCAAAGAGCGTCTCTATTTTTTTATCTAAACTGCAGTACCGTACGAGCATGGATCCTTAATGAAAGACCAAACTCTATTCTCCCGTGATCCAACGGTTCACCAATTATCAAGATTCACATTAACGTCACATAAATAGGAGGACCACTAGCAAAACCAAATGAGTCTCGGGGGCCCTTGGATAAGAAAAAGGCCTCTTTCATGCTCATGCTTCCCACAAGATTTTGAGTTTCCGCACTTTTCCTAGGTCTCCCAAAAGCAAAAAAATCTAACCTGAAATTCTCACCTTTTTTGCCACATCTAAAGTAGAAAATGCAGGCATTTTGGGGGGTGGGGGTGAAAACTGAAAAGGGTGAGATTCTGAGAGTGACCCCGAATTAATAATTTACCTGCGAAGCAAAATTACGGTGCCCCACGTTCGGCAGCTTTTCTGGTGTCTTGTTCCTGCGACCACTGTACTTGACAAGAACCGCGAAGACCTTGTCGTGTTTTTCTGTGAGCTTTTTCCACGAATTTTCATGGCCCCCCCTCTTCCATAAAATATGGTCACGATCGGTCGTTTTCGGGGAAGAGATTACGGAGCCACGGTTCATTATTTCGCCTAGGCCTGGTCTCTACGGGTACGATTTGCACTGGTTCTTATTGTGACATTAAGTAAATACCAAAGATTTTACTACTTTTTTTTTTTGGTCAATAAAGATTTTACTACCCTGACTCACAAAGGACTTTCATGTCTTGCATTTTAGAGTTGCTACTATTAAAAGTCTCAAATTAATGCTCATGATCCATTTACCCAAAACTAAAACCCATTACACATTCTCTAAATTAATTTTCCTCTCATGAACAAAGTTAGAGACTTGAGGTGAAAATTAATTTTGGATAGATTTGGATCAGGAAAACCAGTTTGGAATCTTTCGCGAGATGAAAATTCGTTTAGGGACAAATATGTCAAGAAATATTAATTTAAGATTTTTAATGATATTAACCTTACATTTTCTCGAAAAAATTCTCGAAAAAGATTATTAAGGGCAAGAAAAGATGCTACGTCAATAATCTAGGCCTATTTTAGATATGCGTGAAATCGTGTCTAGTTGTTTGTCTTGTCGAGGAATTCGAGCTTGCTAGAACTCGGCTCAATGTGCTTGTAAGACTAATCTAACCTAATCTTGCTTCCATTTTTTAAAGAAACCTTTGATAATAACAAAAATATACATGAAATACCAAAAGTTACATAATATTTGAGCTTACAAAACTCGAGCCTATTTATACTTGATTTTAATTGAGTCAAGTTCAAGCATCTCAATTTTCTAATCGGGTTGAGCTGGAGCTGGAGCCGACGAGCACCAAATGTCATTCGAGTTGACTCAGCTCAATGACACCCCTAATTCTGAGATAGGGATAGAGAAAGGTATGTGCGTTTTCTTGACGAGGTTGTAATCCCTCTTTTCGTCTTGTTTTTTTTACTCAGAAAATTTCCATCCTATTTAAACTGTAATTTGAAGTGTATTAGTCTGGTCCTCGCTCGTATGCGATATGGTCATGTGCAATTATCATTGATCACTCCCATTAGATATCATGCAGCTACATCTACCAACTACTCTTGTCCAAAGATATCTCCATTATCACAAATATCCAATCATTTTCTTATTAATGAACTAGTTTGTCTTATGTTAACCACGTCGTTATGTTAGCATCTCCTAAATTTCCCAATCGAACGTAACTGAGCAAAGAAAAGCTAAATTTACAAATACCCATTAAAATTTTCACACGCACCTATCAAAAAGAGATAAAAAAACACAACCAATTACCCAAAATAGATGAAATGTCAAAACGATTTTCACGTGAAATGATTCACTAGATTCATCCGTAACATTTAGATTTTTCCAAATTTCACAGATTTTGACTAGTCCCCATCCCGCATAGAATCCCCACCAGAACAAGCCAAATCTCACGGGTTGGGCCAACCGAAACAGCGCCAAAACGTGGACCAGCACGTGTGCGCAAGTGACCCCAACACGAACACCTGATGCAATAGTCCCTCTCGCTCATCGGCCGCACCAGAAGAAAACAAGCAGATTCGACAAAAGCATCATCAAAAGTCAATCGAACTGTGCATGTGCTATGATAAGCTGAAGAAACAACGCTCAGTTCTCTCTCTGTGCTCTTGCACCTGCGATAATACCAGCTCTCATTCCACTGATCTTGAAGCTAAAAACATACAAGTGATTACTCAAACAGCATCAAGGACCAGCAATAATCAAACCCCAAGAAAGTTTTTCTTAAGCTTAAAGCTGAAAAGAGCAAAATTTAAGAGTAAATACACACTTCTGCTGTAATGGAGACCGATATTCGAAAACTGAACAGAAGACGGAAGAGGGAGAGAGGGATTCAAAGAGTTTCCCCTCAGTCTTCAGCCTCTCACGGCCAAAAGTGAAGGAATCGCAGCCAAGTTGGGGCTTGGCGTGGCGTTATTGCTGTTTCTTCTGGCGAAGACGCTCTTCTCTCTCTTCACGTCCTTGGTATTCGCAGGCCTCCCAAAAGCTCTCATGGGGCTCGCGAACGCCCAGCCCCAGCTCTTGTAATGTCTGGGCCCTCCGTGAACGGCGGCCGACGCTGACGACCTGCTGCTGCTGTTGGGGGCCATTTCTTGATCGGCCGAACAACCTGCCGACACCCAGTGCGACGAAGAAGATGAGGACGACGATGACGAGGCCATCGCCGCGAACCCGCCGAAGATCCCACCGCACCTCACCCTCTCACCGCCGTGCGCGGCGGAGATCCTGGGCTTCTGGTGGCCGCGGCCGCCGGCCTCTCGCTGGGACTCGACCCGCCTGAGAGTGCAGTCCCCGAACCCGGTCGAGATCCGCTCGAAGAAGTCGCCCGAGAAGCTCCTGCTCCCGCACCCGACGGATCTGGATCTCGAGACTTTCCTCTCAAACGACGTCGCTGCCGAAGCCGAACTTGAGCCTGCATTGTCGCTGCCGCCATCTTCGACGACGGGCCCGTTCATTGCACTGGGCGTGTATTGCGATTGCGATTGCGACTTCGAGTCTCTCCTCGCGACCGCACCGCCAGAGCCAGAGCCAGAGCCAGAACCAGAACCAGCAGAGTAAGAGGAGAGATGGAGGAAAGACCAGAACCCACCTCGCCGCCGAGGGCTAAAGTCGTCATTGCCCGCCTCCTCGTCCGGGAACCGCCCGCCGCCCCGCCTCGGGGTCGCTGTGGACTTGCTCCGCTTGAATGAGATCATCTCCGCCGTCGGCGTGGCCCCGGCGGCGGCTTTCTTCTTCTTCCGGCTCTTGTTCTTGGCCAAGAGGAAGGGCACGATCCTCGCAGCCCTCCGGGCGTGGTAGACGTCGCCGCCGCCACCACCGTCGCGGCGGCCGGAGGGAAGTGAAACGGCCGGGCCGACGGCGACCGAGGAGGCTGCGGCGGGAGCGAGCGCGGCGGCGTAGCCGCGGGGGCCGGCACCGGATCTGAAGTGAGGGGAGGAGGACGCGGAAGAGGAGGAGGAGGGGCGAGGGAGGGGGAGTGGGGAGGCGGAGGAGACGAGCTTGCCGAGCTTCTCTTGGAGGCAGAAGGCGCAGATCCCGCCGAGGTTGCTGCGGAAGGGGTGGTCCGCGCACTGCATTCCGTCGCCGGCGTCCTGGTCCTGGTCCGCCGCGACGCCGTTGATCTCGTTGCCTCCTTCTTTGATAACCTCCATTATTATGGCTCCTCCTTCTGCGCTCTCGCTCGGATCTCTCACTTCTTTCTTTTACTTTTGTGATTGTGGGTTGTTTCTGGTTTCGAGGGCTGAAGATCTTCTTGTGTTGGTCCGCTGCTATGCTTCTCTGGTTTCGTCTGATGGGGTTTCTTGATAACGTGATGTGTGCGACATGAGAGATAGGTAGAGATAGAGAGGTAGAGAGAGAGTTCCCAGGAGCACGTGGAAGACTGACTTACTCCCATGTCAGTAAGAGAGAGAGAGAGAGAATAAGACAAGTCATATGGAGATTTTCCGGACCAGTCCTTAAAGTAAAGCTTTTTACTTTGCTGCAAACGGAAGCTTGGATGGGCGGAAGCCGCGAAGGTGGCCTTATGCAGTAGGGTTTTTGTTAGGGGGTGCCCCCGTTAATCTTTTATTGCATAAATTACAGCACCCAATAGGAGGATAGGATGTGTGTGCATCTTGAGGTCTAAAACTAATGTAATGAGATCTCAAGGTTTTATTGGGTTCGCCCGTCTTGAGCGTCGAAAACATTTGACCTAGACTATCTAAATATTTTCTTTTATAACATTTGACATTGCTGTGGGAGCGAAATGCGCGTTTGCCTCCGTGAAAATGCGCACGTAAATTATGTTAGAAATGTCATACATCGGAGAATTGGTATCATAATTGACCCATTATTCATTAGTTTAAGTTTTTTAGTGAATGCGTGTTTAATGGATATGTTGACAGGTTCGGACTTGGGCTTCCTTTTGGCGATCTTCCCAAGGTGAACATACTAGATTGATTAATCTATAACTCATTGGTTTAAGTTTTTGAATGATCCTCCACTTCCGCCCCACCCTGAGTAGCACTGGGGCAATGAGAGCATGTGTGAGCTCGACAACATAAGGAAGCACCCCTTCCCCAATCCCCATTGCCTTATGGTTCGCCTCCCTTTCCAACCCCCCACTCTTGTGGCCATCCTCTTCAATACGCATTTTTCGTTACTCAATATGGACAAAACAATCAAAGATACTTGATTGCACTTTCGGGACAATTTCTGGACTCAAATTCAATATTTGAAAGTTTTGAGATTTGATTGCGTCTATATTACAAATTTTAGGACTTCTTATACATTAATCACGTGAAAAGACCAAAAATCCTCTTCACTTTTTACTGAAGTACCATACTAGATTTATGTATAAAATTTCATCTTTTCTACCCAAAATGTCCTTGCCGTCGTATTAAATACAATAATTCTCCAATTAGAATATGCTAACTGTAACCTGGCTTTGGCCGTCATTGCCCTACGTCGTCGCAGTCGCATCCTCCGTCTTGCTCACTACTAGTTGCCTTTGCCGGGAGCACACACACACGCTTCATGACATCCTCGAAAACCAAGGTCGTCAAGATATCAAAGACCTCGATCTTAGGTGGTAGACGACTCATGAGAGGATCCTCATAGATAGAGAGAGAGAGAGAGAGAGAGAGAGAGAGAGAGAGAGAGAGAGAGAGAGAGAGAGAGAGAGAGAGAGAGAGAGAGAGATGGGGCCGAGGGTGGCTGCATTGGAACGGTCGCTCGGCGGAGGAGGCTAGGTTTTGTGGGCTTAGGAGTTTTAGGAATTATGGTTTGGAGACTTGGGAGTTAAGGCATTTGTTATTGGAGATTTAGGAATTAGGTACTTTTGGTATTTCGTGGAAACGGCAATTTGGTCTTTGTGGCGATGAGATTTTGTCAAAGTGGTGCTTTGAGAAATAGAAGAGACAAAATGGTATCGAGGCAATATATAAAGAGGACTTTTCCTTTTTTTTCTTTAATAAAAAGGTTTCAAATTTGATAACACTTTTTAACAAAGATTAAAACTTTATTGCACAATTGAAAGATTTCGAACTAACTTCTATGAAACCCTTGGAGAGAGCTTATAGAGTGATACGAAGTTGATACACATCTCTAGATGGTCAATAACTCGTATCGTCAGACCTGAGTGCTCATTTTGGAAGTTTGACTCGCGTGGATTAGGTCAAGTCATTACAAGATGGTATCAAAGTAAGAGTTCTATTAATGGATATGTAATTGGCAATGTTGAGGAGCAATTGTCGAATGAGAGAGCTTGGATAAGGTATGGCTTCATATAAGCTTTTAGGTTGACGAAGGAAAGTGACCGAATCACACACCAAATTGAGGCTGGGCTATATTGGATGATGCTGACAAGGACTTTAGTGTTTTAAGTGAAGGCATTTTTGAGACCCCCGGTTCACATGCACTAAGTGTGAGCTCATAATGTAATAAATAAGTCGAAACTCTTTCCTAAATAGTCACCAATTTGTATGATAACACTTGAGTACTCTTTTTGAGAGGTTGATTCACATGAACTGAGTTGGCTTGTCACCCACAAAAAATTGAAGCTTTTGATGTGATTTCTTTGTGATGTTTAATAGATGGCGGGGTCAAGCTCAAGTTGTTAACTCGACACGATTTAACACTCCATGACAATTAAAGGTAGGGACCGACAGCGGCGTGGGGTTTACAACTAAGCTCGAGCGTTATAGCTCAAATGTTTAAATGGTTGTAGACCATACATTGACGATAAAAATCTTTTTTGCTTGATGTAATCTAACTGTTTGGAGGAAACATGACACGAAGCCTCATGGACCAAGGTGGTGGCCATTCCTATCTTATCAAACCTGCGTTTCATGTATAAGAATTCAATCAAGCGCATTGATCAAACAATGAATCTTTTGTTTCCCAGTTTCGAGTGGCCAGAAAAAAACCTCGAGTGAATCCTTGACTCGAGAAGAATAAACAAAAAACCAGCTTGAACACAACAACGACAGCAGCAATCCATGGGGACCATGCATGGATGCATCCATGGAGATGCATATTTGGCCACAGGACCTACAACTTCTCGTTCTGGGAAACTCAGGTGATGCTTTTCACAACCGAATGTCAATGAACGCACCAATCGAAGGAAAACATTATCTCTAAAACACTGCTTCTCCTACTTTTGGATGCTTTCATCGCTTGCTAAATGGGCCTGGAAGATGTGACCTAAGATCATTGGGGAGTCATCAGAAGGTCATTTCATCTCCCAAGTCCACTGAACTGACCCTACCAAAAGGAGGAAGACGCATCAGAGATTGGAGGGGAGGAGTGGGATCCCAATGCTCGCTCGTTATGAAGTTGACAATTCTTTGGGTTAGTGTCCCTGTGGCAGACTGAAATAGTAACTTTCTGTTGTGTGCAACTGCAGCTTCTATACTGCTCATCCTTGCTGTCCTATTGTCATATATTATCAGGGTATATTTACAACTCAATATATTTCATGGATTAGTAAGTTTTGTTCTGAGTCAGTCCGCGTTCGTTCATTGGTTGAAGGATACGATATATGTGGACGGAATGGTATGTGCGCTTTTATGGATAGTTGAGGCCAAATATTGGGATGCCTACTATCATCCAAAACTAAGAAGTCGAAAGAAAGTAATAATTTGAACTTCAAGCAATTATAAGAGGTGACAAATTCGAGTATGAAAATTGAATGTGGAGAGATTTCGAAGAAAGACTTTTGAATTTGATTGGAACGGTGAAAAGTAAAGGTAAAGAAAACCCAAAGAATTGAATTTGGAATTGATGGAAAAGGATTAATGACACATCAAGACCCAAGTACCAGAATTTTTGTTTGTTTTTTTTAATCAAGTACCTATTCATTTTAAGGGTTAATATAAAAAAAAATCTCAAACTGTTACACATGTGACAAATTTATACCAAATTAATTTTTTGACCACCAAAAACCCCAAATTAGTACACATATGACAAATATATCCCAAACTAATTTTTTGACCATAAAAAACCTAAAAATGGTATATTTGTAACAAATTTACCCTCCTTTAGTTTCTGTTAAATTGGATAAATACTACGAAAAATTACAGACTGATACACTTGTGACAAACAGAGGGTAAAATCCCAAACTAGTACGCCTGTCAACTATCTTAGGTCATCAAACTCAGCAATTTGATGGTAAAATTTAACGAAAATTAACAGATGGTAAATTTGTCATAGGTGTACCGGTTTGAGATTTTTCGTGATAAAAAAATTAGTTTTAAATAAATTTATCACAGGTGTACCAATTTAGAGTTTTTCATTGTAGTAACCTTTTTTTTTTCTAAGTAAGTACTTAAAATTTTGAATAACTTAATGAAATATCTTCGTTAAAATAAGCGCTATGTCACAAGATTTTTGTTCAAAGTTATCTCAACTTTTTCCGAGTTTGCAAGTGTTCATTGTTCAAGAATGTAAGTTGACGGGTGGTTTGTGCGCATTCCTGAAGGTTAGTCGAGTTTTTTATTTTTTTGGTCGAAAGGTTAGTCGAGTTGAGAAGCTTGGATTCCCAATGCATTCCAAAAGTAAAAAATTGAAAAAAGCCAATAAATCGAACATGATATATTTTCACGATAATTTCTGTTAGGAATTTTATATAATTTAGACATGCATGTCTGTTAGAGGATAAAAAAAGGATTTCGGATCTGATTAGTAATTTTCTTTTCAGGACGCTTTGTTTGGAAGAATTTTTAAGAGGTAGAATAGTCAGCGAGAAAAATGTAGGTGAAGAAATTTCGAAAAAAGTAGATTTCCCCATATTGCTTGTAATAATGAAAACTAAAAGCAGAGAAAATCTTAAAAATTAGGGTTAATACCATGAAAAACCCCAAACCGGTACATCTGTGATAAATTTACTTCAAACTAATTTTTTGACCATGAAAAACCCCAAACGGGTACATTTAGGACAAATTTACCTTCCATTAAATTGGATTAATACCACAAAAATCATAAACTGGTATACCTGTGACAAACATAGGGTAAAACCCCCAAACTGGTACACCACTCAACTTGTCACGTGTCATCCAACTCAGAAATTTGACGATAAAATTTAACGAAAACTAATGGATGGTAAAATTATCATAGGTGAAATAGTTTGGGGTTTTTGGTGGTCAAAAAATTAGTATAGGATAAATTTGTCACATATGTACTAACTTGGGATTTTTCGTGGTATTAATCCTAAGAGTTATATTTTGTAAATTTTTTTGTAAATTTACACTAATACTTATATGGGTTGTGATTGTAAAAAAGAGGAAGAGGGTACTATGGTGAATTATTTCTCCTCCAAATCATACATTCTCGACCAACCATATGTAAACATCAAATGATGGCACTCATCGTGAGTTGCTAGCGGAGAGCGTTAAAGGAAGAGCAAGTTTTCCAAAAATTGGATGAGTCGAATATGTGGTCGCGACTACTAATAGAGCATAGTCAACATCTCTCATCTCTCTGGTGAGAAGACTCAGTAGAACGCCAAAATCGCATAGTCACCATGATTGCGATAATGTGGTGTAATCAATCGATTATCATTGTCTATGTTGGGAAGCGAGTGTCGGAAGAATCGACTAACCTGTTCGATGCACTCCAAATAAAATTTTCAGGATCGTTCGTTGAATCACCAGCAAATGATGAACGAATCTACTACACGTTGGTCCGAATACAATCACAAGGAAAGTATTCTCGTTCCACAGCGTTAATGCCGATTGTCTTCTCAAAGTAGATACGGAATCCTAATACGTCGAGAGAGAGAGTTCTGAATTTCTGGTTCATATATATGAGGAAGTTATCTTAACTTCCCTTAAGAAACTCTCCTTGCACCTCTTCAAAAGGTGTCTCTCAGACACACTTCTTTTTAGAGCAAATGGTGTCCCTTGGACACATACATCATGGGCGGACCGACGAAATATAACATCTCCCATTTGCACATGATAGGCTTGATGATGCTTTATTAAGAACATAAGGCATTCAACATTCATCTACCTTAGAAACAATTCATACTGGCAAGAAAGCCGTGCGACCAGTGAGTACACCTGCACTTGGGAGCTCTAATTATGCACCTGTTAGGGACAACATGTAACATTCTGAATTTTCGATCCTTTTCCCGGGATTTATGAAATGAATATTTTGGCCAATGCACTTTTAGTGAGATCTCACCCGGAACCGCGCATTCACGGGATGCTAATCTTAGGGGTAAGGCCATTGCGAGATTGAGTTCGCACGACCAAAGAACTCGACCTTGGTTCGACCTTCGACCATAAGGATTGACGAGGGAATGTTTTGGGCCAACAGAGACCGATCTATTTGATTGATTGTGTCCGCAGGGAACTAGCGATAGACCCTCGCCGTTATATGACAATCGAGGTCGCCTTGGTTCGAGCAAACTTAAACGTGATTTGACTTAGTGTCGGTCACGGGTCGAGAGCGCGAAATCCCAATGAGCCACCCGTTAGTAAGAGATAAGCTAAAGTTGCGATTGTTCGATTCTAGTCATTTCTTGGAATTCGTGCCCGAGAATCGAGAATTTTGAAAGTGACAATTTTTTGGGGCCGATGGCGTTTTTGGTGTGGCCAACCTTGGGGCCACCCGTTTTTGTAAAAAAATGGATTTCGGTTCGGGACCGGAAAAATGACCATTTTGCCCCAGGGACCGCGAACGAATTTTGAGGACTGGATTAAGTTGGGGAACTGAGAATTACCCTGTATGGCCGAAATTAGAGGGACAAGAATGCCCTCTCCTCCCATGAGTAATTACTCTTTTGCCCCTTGAATTATTGGATAAGGTTAAACGTGGGCCGTTGGATTTGGATGAGATCGAATCTTGGTCATTGGATCAGAGGGGTAGTTAGAGGGGTATTTTAGTAATTTCCGGTGGGGTTTAGAGTTCAATTATTGGGGGTCCCCTATAAATAATTATTTCTTTCTCTCTCTCACAATCCACCCTATCTTTCTCTCTCCTCACCCCCACCGATCGGCACTCTCTCTCTCCTCTCCCTTGTGCGTGAGCCCAGCTAGGTCGGCCACTAGCTCACCGCCGCCTGGTCGCCGCCCTCCGCCGCTCACTGCCGCCGCTTCTTCTTCTTCCCGGCCGTGCCTCATCACCGCCCGCCTGTCTCTCTCTCTCTCTGTTTCACCGTCCTGTTCAGCCTCGCCACCACCGAGCCACCCCAGGACGTCCTCCCCTGCCCTGTATGTCCCCATCGCCGCCCCCAACAGGCCGATCGCCGCTCGCCAGCCACCCGTCCACGACAGCTCAGCCGTTCGCCCGCCTGGCCGCCGGTGCCGCTGTTCGGCTGCTGCTGTTGGTCCGGCTGTTCCGGCCACCCATCCAGCTTGTTGTCACGCCTCTTTAAGGTAAGTGACTTTCCCAAATGTTACCTAGGACCTCGGGTATTGTTAGACACGTTTAGGACTCGATTTAGGTGATTTGTGTGGCTGTTTTGGAGCGTAGACCGAGGCTGGATATTAGGTTGTGGTGGACTGATTTGGGGACTGAAAAAGGTGTGGTTTAGTAGGCCTGGGTGAGCTGTGGTGAAGTGGATTGATTATTGACTGAATTGTGCGTTGGTTGGTATAGTTGTGCCTAAAGTGAGCTCGTATATGCGATTGTGTGACTTGTGTTTGATGGCTGATTTCTGAGTGATTGTTGGACTGATTATGGCGTGGTTGCGTGCCGTGCATGTGTGGCCGTGAGGTGTGGTGGTGTGAATGCGCAATGAGCTCGCGTGTCAAACATGAGTGATCGTGTGGTGTTCGTGCGACGGGGATGTGCATTTGTGAAGTGTTTGTGAGGTGTGAGATGGTGTGCGGCCGTGTGTATGTGTGGCCGTGTGATACGTGTGGTATGTGTGGAACGAAGGTACGGAAAGGTTGGAAAAGTGATACCCTGAGGCATGTTCGTTTACGCGGGGTAGGTTCCGTCCTGAGGTGTATTCGTTTACGCGGGACGATGCTGTCCCTGACGAGGTGACGATGCCCGGCCCGATGGACTGACGATACCTGACGAGGTCAGAAGACCGTTGGCCTGATGCGTTTTACGCGGGCGCGGTAGTGGTGGAAAAGTTGGGAATGAGTGGGACTTGGCTTGACGTGTGAGAATTGTGAAAGTTGACATATGGTGTGAGTTAGTGTGCGAGTGTGGTTTGTATCGCGTGATGTGGTGCTCGATTATAGGGTAAGAACTGCTAGGCATGGTATGGGACGTGCCCAAGTGGGTTTTGCCTTATAATCGAGGCATGCGCGACTGTGATGCATTGATGCATGTGAATTCTTATTACATGCTTTGGTTTTGTGATACGGATGAGGCATCATTGTGGCATGTTGGCTGTATTATTATCTGACGTGCAGGGACGTGCATGATGGATCCCAGGTAGGATCGTATGTGTTTGTTAGCATGGTTGGTCGTTGTGTGATATACGTGTTTCGTCTGGCGGTACGTGAGAGCCTATGTGGGGTTTGGGGTTGTGCACTTATTGAGATTCGTCTCATAGTTGTATAACCACAATTTCAGACCTCCAGCCTTAAACCCAGGAGGCCTGCCTCCTCTTTTTGGAGTTTGAGGAGCCGTCTATGGTGCCCCAGTGGAGCCGCAGACCTTGCAACCATTGCAGGCGATTCCTCCGTATTGAAGTCAAGTGATCTTCCGGGGGCACGAGCCAGAGGACACAGGAGCAGAATGGAAGAAGGGTGACCATTAGGTTTTCCCTAGTGTATTTTAGGGGTTGTGTAAAATAGGTCTGACCAGTCACCTTTTGATAAATAGGTCGACCTATAATGAAGCTAAATTAACCGAACCACCCGATCCTTTTGTTATGTCGGTGGTTATGAATGTTCGTTGGTTAAGTTTGTTTGTAATATAATGTTTGTGTGCTCGTTGTAATGGCATTGTATAAAAATGAATGTTGTTGTTCTTTGACTGTCTTGATGCTCTACTCTGTCGTCGTCGTGATAGTACGGGAGTTTTATTTATATTCGCTTCTGCATGTGTCTCTGATGTTTGGGTTGGGTCGGCGATGTTCCTGGGACGTCGCAATCATTTGACCAGTGAGGGATGTCGCGAGCTCGATGGGATTCGGGCCGTGACACAACATAATGGCTACAACCCCAAAAATAAATAAACAATTGATGTCTCATAGTGCCCCAGACATATTTTGTTACATCAGTCCAAGTATACCTATCCCTTAAAGGCTATACTTGACTTTTCTAAAAAAAAACATCGTGTATTTACAATTATTTTCGAAAGCCATTGAAAGCGAAATAATTGGTCGATCAGTAAACACATGTGATAGATATAAAACAACAATAGTCTTCCTTCGCACTCATGTCTCTCTCCATTTCGGAACAGCTGCTTTCCTAGACACATCCCATAAAGCCATATCTATTCATGACCGCCGGTAACATGCTAAAGTAGCAACATTGATATTCTATTTTGAGAACATAGTCAGAAGTAACATAGGGCACAAAGTAAGGTAAATTATAAATTACCTTAAGGACTCACACGATGAATAAATAGGGATAATTGTACTCATCTCCCTTATTGATCAAATAAAGCACATGTAGTATGAATTACATGCTATAGTGGATTTCTCTTTCTATAAGAGCGTATGTCATTTATTAATCATATCCACTATACGAATCTTAGCCTAAACATAGTTACATGCTTCTCACGTACTCATGTTTAGCCCGAGTGCTATATCAGCTCACTTTCCACAGCGCCCAATTTAGTACTCGCATTCGGCTACCTTCAGGCATACATGATTGTGGGACTATCATGTTCGGTCTTATCACATACGAATAACAGACCTCATCTTGATTCCACTCAAGGCGACATTAAATCGTTTTATGTATTAACTGCTCTTCCGGTATTTATAGTACATATCATCTCATCTCAACCCGCTTACTATAGCGTTTGAGGTGATTGCTCATGTGAGTGAGCCAATCATTGCCTGGTGACATACCTTTCAACAATATATGTGTGTTTGTGCTAGTCTCGTAATATTGTACTAATTGATAAAACATCAATTCATTAACAAACAAGTACAATACATATACACACATAATCCAGTGATTCTCAACAATATTAAATATCATAATCACATTCTACGTAATCCTAGAGACATCCTGTGGGTTAAGAACACGTCTCTTGGAACAGCCTTCGTAAATGGATCAGCAACCATCCTGTTGGTTGAAATATATTGCAGGACTACTTCCTTCTGTGCTATTATATCTCTGATGAAGTTATTCTTTATGTCAGTGTGCTTCGTCCTACCATGGTACTTGGGATCTTTCACATAGGTAATGGCTGCTTGACTATTGCAGTATACTGTCACTGGTTTTGGGACATCAGTGACAATGGCTAAATTTTCCAAGAAACGTTTTAGCCATACTGCTTCTTTCACTGCTGCTAAACATGCAATAAATTCTGCCTCCATCGTAGATAAAGCTATGCATGTCTGTTTCTTGCTATTCCAAGAAATTGCCCAATCATTAAGCAAGAACGCATATCCAGACATCAATTTACACTCATCTAGGTCTCCTCCCCAATCAGCATCAGAGTATCCTAATAAGCGTAGATCACTCCCTTGATAGCAAAGTCGATAGTCCATAGTGCCTTTCAAGTATCTCAGGATCCTCTTAACTGCTTTCCAGTGTGCTGGACCAGGATTTGATTGATATCGGCTCACTAACCCCACAGCATGACATATGTCGGGTCGAGTACACATCATAGCATACATCAAACTTCCGACAGCACTAGCATAAGGAACAGTTACCATTTCTTTCTTTTCTTCTGGAGTCTTAGGACACATCTTAGTACTCAGGCCTTCGCCTTGCATGACAGGGGTATCAATGGGATTACAAGGTCTGGATATTGAAGCGTTCAAGAATCTTCATTATATAAGACTCTTGTGACATAGCAAGGAGTTTCTTTGATCGATCTCTTTCAATCTTAACTCCCAATATATATGCAGCTTCTCCCACGTCCTTCATTTCAAAATTAGAGGACAACCATTCTTTTATGGTTATAACCAAACCCTTGTCATTCCTTGCCAACAGAATATCGTCCACATAAAGAGATAAAATCATAAATTTATTCTCGGACCGTTTGATATACACACAGTGATCCTCTTCGATCATCGTGAACCCAAAAGAAGTTATGGCTCGATGAAAATGAAAATACCACTGTCTAGACGATTGCTTAATGCCATAAATTGAGCGATGAAGTTTGCAAACTTTACACTCTTGACCTTCAGCAATGAAACCTATCGGTTGTTTCATATAGATTTCTTCATCTAGTTCTCCATTGAGAAATGCTGTCTTTACATCCATTTGATGTAATTCTAGGTCCAAATGTGAAACAATGGCTAGGATAAGGCGTATGGAGGCAAACCTTACAACTGGTGATAAAGTTTCCTCATAGTCTATACCCTCTTGTTGAGTATAGCCTTTCGCCACAAGGCGAGCCTTATACTTTTCAATGGATCCATCCGCCTTTCGTTTAATCTTAAAAATCCATTTGTTTCCAATAGCCTTACGATCGGGTGGCAGATCAACCAAGTCCCAGACGTGGTTTGTCCTTATAGACTCAATTTCGTCTTCCAAAGCTTTTTTCCATTCTTCCTTGTCCGGAGATGAAAGAGCCTCTTGAACTGTTTTAGGCTCTGCATCGTCTTGTGGAGCAATCATAAATGCTTCCCTTTCAATCTCAAATTGACGACGGGGAATACTTTTACGATTACTTTTACACAACTGAACTTCTTGAGAATTCAGATCGCCAGGCGATGCTACAATCCCACTAGGTCTTATATGTTGAGGTAAATCTGTATTTCCCTCAATAACATTAGTGGGTGTGTTATCGGGATCTTTCATCTCACCTCTACTAGGAAAATCGTTCTCCAAGAACGTGACATCTCGTGACTCCATTTCAGTCACACTTCCATCAGCTTGTTCACCTATGAACACGTATCCTTTGGAGTGTTATGAGTATCTAATAAAGATACACTTCTTCCTTCTAGGGCCTAATTTGCCATATTTATGGGAAGAATCATGAACATATGCTGCGCATCCCCAAGGTTGTAGATTACTTAAGTCTGGTTTCCTACCAGTCCACAATTCATAGGGGGTAGAAGCAACTGACTTAGAGGGCACACGATTAAGTATATAGGTAGCAGTCAATAACGCATCTCCCCAATATGAGACAGGGAGATTTGCCTGCACCATCATAGACCTAACCATTTCCAATAGGGTTCTATTCCTTCTTTCTACAACCCCATTTTGTTGCGAAGTACCAGGAATAGTCAATTGTCTTACAATTCCCTTTTCATCACAAAGAGCCTTGAATTGCTCAGATAGATACTCAAGTCCGCGATTGGTTCTCAATGCCTTTATTATTTTGTTCAATTGATTCTCTACCAAAGCTATAAACCGCCTAAAGCAATCCAATGCTTCGGACTTATGGGAGATCAGAAAAACATAACCGAAACGCGTGAAGTCATCTATAAAAGTGATGAAATATGAGGCTCCATGCTTCGCCCTCACATTTAAAGGACCACAAATGTTAGAATGTATAAGTTGCAATGGAAGTTCAGCTCTGGTTCATTTACCAAATGGTTTTCTAGTTATTTTTCCCGCTAGACAATGTTTACATATGGGTAGTTCAACATTAGCGAGTGACCCCAAAAGGCCTTCTCTTGCTAATCGTTTCATTCTTTGTAACCCAATGTGACCCAGTCTAGCATGCCAAGTACTTGCATCAATCTCCACATTACTAGAAGATGCAATTAAAGAAAAACAACCATTAACATTAACTTTGTACACATCATAGTCAATGTCTAACACCATAAAATCATTCAATACATAACCAGAACCGTAATAAACTGTTCCAAACAAAATGTCAACACAATCATCATTAAAATTAAAAACATAACCTAATCTAAGAAGAACAACTACAGAGACCAAGTTTCGCCGAATATCTGGAGCATAGAGGACATCATGTAGGAATAGGTTTCGACCACCACGAAAGGTTAATTTACATGTGTCGATACCCTTCACTTTAACTCTTGAGTTATTTCCAACATATATCCATCTTCTTCCAGGTTGTATCCGACGATACTCCATAAATGCTCCTCGATCTCTAGCTACGTGGTCTGTTGCTCCTGAGTCTACAGTCCACATTGGATGAGATTCAGCAAGCATTACAGTGCTAGAAACAAAAGCATTACTCAAAGTAATAGAGTAATGTGACACCTTTTTCGGCTCAGTGCATTCACGAGCGAAGTGGCCCAGTTTGCCACAATTGTAGCACATCATCTTGGCCTTGTCCTTCTTTCCGCCGCGCTTCTTGCGTCGGAAGGTCTTAGCTCTCTTGGGTGCATGATCAGTCTCTTTTCCTTTGTTGTTGAATTTATGGTTCCTCTTGCGCTTAAAGCCCGAAGCTTTGCCCGAACCTGATTCAGCAACATAAGCATGGGTAGAGGATTTTGCAGCCTCTAGGCGCTCATCTTCTAATTCCAAATGACGCGCAATATCGTCAAAAGTGACGATATTCTCACTGTGCGTCATATTGATTTTCATATGTTTCCAGCTGTCAGGAAGAGACCTTATAACAGCCTGAACTTGCTGTTCGTCAGTTAAGGTATGACCTGCCGACTTCAGCTCACGTATCATGTTTGACATCTCCCGAAGATGCTGCCTCATCGATAGATTTGAGCACTTCCGGTATGTATCAAATTTGATGGTGAGCCTCCTCAACTTAGTGGCAGACGTACCCCCAAACTTATCTTTCAAGGCAACCCACATTGCTTGAGCTTTGTCATAACTTTCAAACTCACACATGAGATCATCTTGCATACAGCTCAGCAACGTGATGCGAGCAATGCTATTTTTCTTTTTCCAAGCTTGATAAGCTTCTTGATCTCTTTTATGTTGAGCAGAAGTTCCATGCTCAGGTTCATCCATGGTGTGGTTGAGGGTTTCCAAAACCTCTTGCTCGTCAAGGATATATTGAACTTTTCGGTGCCAAATATCATAATTGTCACCGTTCAGCTTCTCACCCTTATTGAGGTCAGCCACAATGGTCTTGGATGCCGAAGCCATAATCACTATCTAATACACATTGACATAATAAACGCAGAATCAATACTAGCACATTTTCCACATAAACACACATATTTTAATTTGCAGCAAAGACAAACTAAATTAATGATAATTCAACAAAAGACACCAAAACGAAAATTCACAATGTTCCCAATCAGCTTCGGCGTACGATTGTTCTACTATCATTAACTTGTTTAATTTGCGCAAATTTTAAGTTTTAGGTGAGAATTTCTTCTAATTCTACCAACCTACGAACTCCCACTAGAAAAGATAATTCACAAAAAAATATCTAAAACAATGATCACATCCTTTCTAGCACTCATATAGCATGTCATGATGTAAATCAACATATAGAACATACATGCAACAAATATAATCAACAGCGGAATTCAAGACGTAATGAAAAAACAAGGATCTCCAGCCATTGTTTGAGTCAGCTCGGAACTGAAATTGCAAGTATGTTAAACCTTATAAACATGCCATCAATGAACCATGCTCTACATAATCTTTATGTGGTCATTTACATATAAGCCAGTTTCTGTATTTCCAAAACCATAGGGAAATAAAAGTAAAATGCAATAATACCCCAAAAATACACGTATTTAGGGTTTCGTATGCATTTTCATACCTTTAAAAGCTTCAAACATATAAAATAACTATACCACAATGTAGAGAATTTCAATACGAACACAACGGTACCAACCACAGCTCGATCGGAGCTCCCACGGGCCCACACGCGCCGCCTAAGTGCACGGCGCGTGTGGTGCACGCGCTTGCCCTATACGGGCTTCTGAGCCGGTCCGACCGGTCCAACCGGTTCGACCGTTGACCGGTCCGACCGGTTGACCGTTGACCGATCACGGGTCGGGTCAACGTCCGGGTCGGGTCGTCGATCGGGTCAGCGTCCGGGTTGGGTCGGGTTGCCTGTCGGGTCAGGTCGCCGGTTGGGTTAGGTCGCCGGTTGCCGACGGCCGGCGAGATGACGTCAGCGTGTCGTTACCGACAGTTTTGCTGATGTTATCGATGACGTCAGCACGCGCCGGTTGGCGACGCGGGCGTGCCCTTCACGCGCTGGCAATGCCAGCGCTTTGGGCGTGTGGCTCCCACGCGCCGCGGCTTCTGGCCGCGCGTGTGGGCGCGTCCGGCGTCTTTCGGCGGCGCTCAACCCACTGTTCTGCTCGTCTCGACGAGTTCTTCAATTATATATAATAAAAAATAATTTTCACCGTAAAGAATTTTTCGAAAATCATCCGAACAGAATGGTCGCCCGTAACATTCAAACTCGTTCTTCGTTTCAATTCATGTTCGTCAATTCATCTTGCAATTCTCGAGCAATGAACATGTCGACAGTATGAAGTTCATCATCATGATCTCCATATCAAACAGCAAGCGAAAAAAAAATCAACTGGAAAAACAAGGCAGAGATCATAACTGAGGCTCTGATACCAATGTTGGGAAGCGAGTGTCGGGAGAATCGACTAACTTGTTCGATGTACTCCAAATAAAATTTCCAGGATCGTATGTTGAATCACCAGCAAACGATGAACGAATCTACTACACGCTGGTCCGAATACAATCACAAGGAAAATATTCTCGTTTAACAACGTTAATGCCGATTGTCTTCTCAAAGTAGATACGGAATCCTAATGCGTCGAGAGAGAGAGTTCTGAATTTCTGGTTCATATATATGAGGAAGTTATCTTAACTTTCCTTAAGAAACTCTCCTTGCACCTCTTCAAAAGGTGTCTCTCAGACACACTTCTTATTAGAGCAAATGGTGTCCCTTGGACACATACATCATGGGCGGACCGACGAAATATAACAGTTTTCATGTTACGAGTCTCATTTAATTTGGCATTATGTGCATTACGAATCTCCCTTTTAATTGACTTATTAAATCACATGTCGCTGCAAGGTGATGTACTCGTCACATAAAATACTTGCTCGCTATTGTTAGACTTTTTTTGTTTCTAAAAATTTAGGATGTTAGGAATTAGGCCAGTTGAAGCTCTTAGGAAATAGGCCAATGATGTATGTGTAACATATGACTTAACACGCCCCTTCTAACATATGACTCAACACAACTTTTAACACACGAATTAACAAGTCCCCTCACATGCAAGCCGTTATTACATGCGCCAGACAAGTTGTGGATGAAACTACTTTTGCAGGATAACTAGTGAAACACAAAAACAAACAGAATAACAATATTAACAAATAGGAGAGACTATCGGGATTCGAATCCTTGACCCATGTTTTGATATCATGTTAGACAAACTATACCAAAAAGCTAAAATTATTAGGAAACGGGTCACCAATGTATTTATAGCATATGACTTAATACCTATGATAAGGACATTGCTAAATTTGTCCGACAATTTCCTAATGTCGACGCATAGGACATCAAAACCTCCCTTTTACATTCCACATGATCAAAGAAGCATGCTGAAGTGCATTCTTGCTCTCAGGAGTAGTTGGAACAAATCCTCTTTCTCGCTTGATTACTAAGCTTGAATCATCACACTAGCGTATTTACTTCGAATAAATCCAAGAATACGTATCTATGAGTTTTTAATAATTACTCGAAATGTGAGATGGTGAGACTGTCATACTTAATGAAGATTAGTAGAATGCTTAGAGATTCTGAGGCCCTATTAAAAACTTCAACTATCCATGTCCATTAAATTTGGGTGGGGGTCATACCGCTTCTTGAAATGTCTAAGGTTGTAGAAAGAAGGGCACATGATGATTGGCAGAGGCAGGTAACACTATTCTTGGGGCATCGAAGAGTCCCCATCCATTATGGTTTTTAGTCTCTTGCCGTGCCCACACAAGCACACCATCCGATCATTAAAAGCATTTGACCTTGACCTCAATGTCTGCCCCCCAACAATGTATTCTTCCAATCCTATTAAACCCCGTCGCTTCTACCATAAGTCTTGTTGGGTCCGCTCACAAATGGCAACAAGTTTTAGATGGCATTTTATTGATTGCTGTTTTTCTCATTGGAATTTCATCGATTGTTGTTATTTGGAGAAAACGAGAAGGGAGTCTGTTAACGAGTGGCTGTGAGACACTCTCGAGAGACGAGGAATTGTAGTTCGATTTACGAATGTTCTTTTGTTATGCACAAAGTATAGTCAATCAGCTGTGCTCCAACGGTATTCGTTAATCGGACCCTACTCAGTGAAGTGAAAAGCATTAGTTCAACAAGTGTACCGATGAAGAAATAATTAGGGTATGATAAGAGTTCTTTTTTTCTTCGAGTTCGGTTAACGAGTACACCTAGAGTACTGGTTAAGTCAACTTAATTATGTGATTTAGCAAAAAAAAAAGTCAACTTAATTATGTATTTGTTAGATTTATTTAGTTAGAAATAATTCAATTTCCAAATAACCAATTATGTATAATATGGGAACAATTAATATATTTATTAGAAAGAGCAAAATTTCATTAATTGGTTGCTCAAAGAGTGCATGAAAGCACTTGTTAACAATGAACCAAGCATTTCTTCTCTGGGACACGTATCGAACCAAGGTTTTCACTACATTAGTTATGCCATAGAATACATACCGAACTCATTGCATTAGCATATTTTGGTTTCTAGTTTCTATTTCTTTGTAGATCGAGATCGTGCTTTTATTATGCATCTAATGGTTGTAATGCAGTGATAGTTTTGAAGCATCTAATAGAAATTAATAGGGGCAAGTGCATTTTGAATTGAGTATTCTAAATATCAAGCGATTTTGAAGTCTCTGAGACTCATTGAATACTGGATTTTTACCTTCATATCACACTAGATTTTGAGCACATGGTACATGCTTGTGTAGTTACTCTCATGCTTTTGTGCAACAAATGATATCGATGTTCCATAAAATGTGTATCTAAATTTGAGCAGTCAAACTGAGTGATACGTAAATCAAGAGATCTTTTAACACAAATTGAAAGTTTACCAAAAGACATCGTGAAGTAAGAGGTTAACAGTGACTTCGAGTAGCAGCCTCTTGCGGATTCGTGGATAAGTGGTGCGAATTAGTGTATAAGCAGAGCCGACAATAGCTGGCGTGTTTATCATATTGTGAATTAGTGGATTGGTGACATGCATTTCTAATGGCTCTGATCTTATTGGCCGATGAGAATAGTCTGATTACAATAATAGATTTCGATAAAATAATAAACGATAGGAAAATCAAGGGCATTTTCGTAAATACGAACCTAAACAAGAAATTGAAATGCTTGCTTCATTTGTAGCTTAGAGGCCAAACCCCTTCCTTCCCAAAGTAACAAGCGGTCGAACGCGTCTGACCACAAACATTTGTCTCAAGATGAAAATCAATAAATCAGTAAATGCTTGGAATTTTCTATAAATTTGCAAAACATGGACCGTCAAGATTGATGAGAACAATAAGTTTGTCCTCTTGGTGGCAGATCATTGCTTACCCTTAAAGCGGCCGGCGGTGCTGAAAGTTATATGTAACAAATCATTTATTAATCGCAATAAACTAAGGCCCACATGACTTTCTCTTAATTAAATAAAAAGCTAATGTTGCTACTCGGCGGGGACCATGTCTACTTCTAGGGCACGATTGCATGTAAACAGATTAATTAAATTCCCAATGATTTGTTTATTTGCATGGACCACATGTGCACGTAGCATCGCCGAGACAGATCTCAAGTGGGAATTTTATTGTCATATTATTAATTAGATTCCATCGGGTAATTGAGCAAATTAAGGGGGTTCTCTTTCTTTATTGTGGTAACTAGTAGTTGACCGATTGATTAGTTGATGCGAAGATAAACGGTCAAATGCTCGAAAAAAGCATTAGGGCAAGAGTAATCCCACTTTTGAAATGACAAAAATTATGAAATTTTGCTCGAGGGACAAAAATATCCGCGGGATTCCAAATAAAGCATGAAATTATAACTGTAAGACTAAAAAAAAGCAAAATTATTTTTTGAGCAACAAAAATATTCGCCATTAACGTGCACAATAGACATGTCACTTGAGCCAAATCGACACCGTAATTTTAAACAAAGAAAGCGATGTTGTTGGGTACGTTTTGGCTTATTCTTTTTAGGTAATACTCAAAGAAAGAGTGTATAACCTCATATGTAGATTTCAGATTGGATGGCTAGGCTTTTGCCCCAAAATAAATTCGCAACTTAGGGTTTTGTATAATCGACTAGGAGCCAATTGGTGGAATTCAAGCAACTTGTGAAGTTCGATCGGTGTTTCAAGTTCACAAATTATCAATTTCAAAGCGAATTGAACAAATAATTCATTATAATTCGAGTGAAAAGACATTCGTATGGCTCAAGACATGTTCGTTGTTCACATCACTTCCGTTAATCACATCAGATGCCAAATAAGCTTCTTTGGAAGGAAATTCCAATTTTTATTTTTATTTTTGTTTCTCTATTAAAGAATTAGTGCTATTTTTTGTTTGTGACAAAGGTAAACAGTTCATGCTTTTTGTGGGTTGCAACCGATATTTTTGTCTATCGAGTAAAAGTTCATTTTTTTTCCTTTTCGGGTCGTTTTGAAAGTGAGATTATTTTTTCCCTAAGTGTATTAGTTTGTGATTTGTTGTGGGTTCCAATTAATATTTTTGTTTTTAGTGTTTTCTATTTGGGTCGTTTTCGAAAGTTAAAATTATTTTTGTCCAAAATGTACTAGTCCGTGCTTTTTTTCTTAGCATTGGGCCGTCTGATAAATCGATTTGGAGTGAGAAAAAGCCCAAGGGCCACGTTTCTGGGCCTTAGGCCCATACTTTACAGCGCAAGCAATTTTGCCTTTCCCAGGCGTGGAGCCCAATCAAAATCTGGGTCCACTTATTTTCTGGCCTTGACCGATGGTAACTTCTCGCGGCAAATAGGTTAGGCGATCGACCTAGCTTATTGTAAAAGAAAATAACTCGTAGGCCTCGTGCAAAATAATCGCCCGAAACTATATTGTGCTAATTACATACATGAACATCACCTAAAATTAGATTCACTTAAAATTTTCGTAGATAAAGTCCATAACTTACATCTCACCAATCGAAAACATAGATCCTCCAATAACGCATAGAGGAAAATATAGCTCTCGATGCATTTGGAATTAGTTGCATGTCGTTTGCATGGAAAATTCTTTCCACTAATTGTGGTATAAGTTGTTGGGCTTGACGAGGTTCAACCCATTTATGTGGCTTATCAGGTCTATTATTTAACATTTGATACAAGCCCAATTTAATTAAATATATTATGGGTCATATATTTGTGACATCCAATTAGGCATATCTTAAACCTTGATGGATGGTTGAGATGTTCATCCCATCACTCCCTCTATATAACGTCTCTTTTTGGTGGAGAATGAATGCATCTAATTATCCCGTTTCCGCTATTCTTCACAAAATTATTGAGAGAAAAATACACACCTATCACAATCGTTATAGAGGAGAGTGGTGAAGATTCATACCCACAGAGGTAGAATCTTTCTCATTGGATCAATAATGGCTTCCTTTGATTCGGGTATGCTATATTTATCAATTTGATCTCATGTTCATGTGATTGAAAAATCATATTAATCTAACATAAGTACATATTCATTTCAAAATGCCACAAGGGAATCGAAAAAGTCTGTGACACTTCAACTAAAATAAGGGAAACATAAAAAGTTGTGAGTCTGTTTGAGAGAAATGGATACGGACCTGCCAAAGGAGATTATTGACGGAAAAAAAGTAGAGCAATTGCGCCAATAAAATATAACTTTAGATGATTAGAGAGCGACTGAGATTGCTTCGTGGTTTGTCGCTCGAGGACGGAGTATATCACTGTGACATTAGATGGGGTGGTGAAACTATACGAATCTACGTGTGAGAAAAAGAAATTTGAATTGTAAATGAAGTTTTTGGAATTTGAAATGACAAGGAACGAAATAATGTAAAACCAAAGTGGGACTAAACAAAAATTATGAGGAAAAGTAAGAACTTGTGCGTATCTTTATCTTCTTTCTGAGATAAATATTCAGTGATTGCATAACGTCACATCAATTATTAATGTGACATGTGCTTATTACTTATGTTTAATTCTAGGTTGACACGTACACATTGACGTGAAATCAAATATACAAATAAAAAATGCTCAAACCACTCGCCTTTCTCTCTCATCCTCCTCCTCCGTCCACAGCCACCTCTGAGCCCAATCTCTACATCTCCCTCCATCATCGCCACCAGCGGAGACGCCAGCGCCACGTCTAGGCCGGCACTGCTATGCGTATGAGGAGGCAACCCACTTCTTTTGTTCTGCCCGCTACTCCAATTTCTTCCTTCTTCTTCTTCCTGCATCATTAGTGATGACCTGAGCAAGAAGCTCGCCCTGAACCAACAATAACGGACTCTAACTGTCAAGGAATGCGACGACAACCCCAAGTGGACGCAAGAGATGCGATTCGAGTGGAAGCTCGCCCTAAACCAGCGGTAACGGACTCTTGACTGTCAAGATTTGAAGCAGATGTGGGCAAACTTACGGATCTACTTCATTTCTGGGCCACAACCTTTAGATCTGAAGGCGATCGGCTCGTCCGTGGCCGTGGCAATCGAGGTGGCGCGGCGGTGGGCTTGAGGATGGAGGTTGCGGCGGCCTGGGCAACAGAGACGCCGCGGTCTGGCCGGACGGGTAGTGGTTGTGGATGCAACTGGACATCTCCTCGCTACAATACATTACGATACGAGGTTTTGGTATCATTGCGCCTGCTTCATCATCATGATCATCTCCTGTCCTATGAATTGCTGTTCTCATTAATTGAGGATTGTCAATTCAAAGTTGTAATATTCGAATCTACTTTTTAATAGTATATTGTACCGTATCAATAAGTTATGGAATTAATTGCATTACATATATTAACCGAACCGAATCGTAAGTTCGCCAGTCAAGATATCTTCTCATAATCAAATGAGTTACATATAAAATGATAGCATCGAAACATAATTTTTACCCATAGAAAATACATAACTCGAAAAAAATTTAACAAACGATAAATTTGTTTTTTGGTTGATTAACAAACGATAATTCGCAAGCAAGCAATCAGCAAGACACTCATCTTCCATCTCATTGTGAATATCTTTCCCAATATCGACAGCCAAAGAAAAAGGAGAAGATGTGATAACTTTGTAGGATCCATCCAAGAAACCAGTCCCTCAAAGTGAACTGTAACCACAAAATTTTGTAAACTGTAACTAGAAAATAGAACAACGGGGTATTCCCAACATCGACGGTGTAACCCGAATCACCTTTGATATAAGAAATTATTAGTTATTATGACTTGAGTGTCCTAACTGAAGTAAAACCAAAGAAGAAATAATTAGGGCACGATAATAGGGTACGAAGATTCTCATGTTATGCACAAAGTACAGTCAATCGGCTATGCTCCGAGGGGATTCGTTAACCGGACCCTACCTGGTGAAGTGAAAAGCATCACTTCAACAAGTGTACCACAGAAGAAATAATTATAATACGATAAGAGTTCTGTTTTTTTTCTAGTCTGATTAACAAGTATCTTTGGGGTATTGGTTAAACTTACTTAATTAGTTATTTGTTAAAAAATTTTAGTTATAAATAATTCAATTTCCAAATAACCAATTATGCAAAATACAAGAACATTAATGCTATTATTGGAAAAAGCAAAATTTCGTTAATTGGTTGCTTAAGGAGTGCCCTAAAGCACTTGTTAATCTCGAACCAAGCATTTCTTCTGAACCAAGGTTTTCACTACATTGTTTATGCCATAGATTACATACCGAACTCATAGCATTAGCATATCTTAGTTCCTAGTTTCTATTTCTTTGTAGATCAAGATCACTAAGATTTAATAGATAAAATTTAGCATGCAAGTAGTGAAGGGGTTATTATAACATGCTCTCTAGGCATTTTTTTGTAGTGCATTTAAATTGTCGAATCTATTGAGTAAGGCATTATGCATAATAACTTTATGCATCTAATGGTAGTAATGCAGTGAGAGTTGTGGAGCATCTGATAGAAAATAATAGGGGACAAGTGTGTTTTGAATTAAGTAGTCTAAATGTCAAGTGATTTTGAAGTCTCTAAGACTCATTAAATAGTCGATTTTTACCTTTGATATCAAACTAGATTTCGAGCACGCAGTACGTGCGTGCATAGTAGTTCTCATGCTTTTGTGCAACGAAAAGACATTTTGAATGGTATCAATGTTCCAAAAAATGTGTATTTAAATTTGAACAATCAAATCGAGTAATACGTAAATCAGGAAACCTTTCACACAAATTGAAAGTTTACCAAAAGACATCATGAAGTAAGAAGTTAGCAGTGGCGTGTATTGCTCGAGGGTACGGTAGCTAACCTTTTGTGGATTAGTGGACAAGTGGAGCAAATCAGTGGATAAGCAGAGCCAAGAATTGCGAGGGGTTATCATATTTTGAATTGATGGATCGGTGACATGCATTTCTAAGAGCATTTATCTTTTTGGCGGATGAGAATAGACTGATTACAATTATATATTTCGATAAAACAATAAATGATTGGAAAATCAAGGACATTTTCGTAAATTTGAGCCCGAACAAGAAATTGAAATGTGCACAATCGATTTGTTTATTTGCATGGACTTATGTGCACATAGACAGGTCTCAAGTGGCACTCTTATTGTTATGTTATTGATTAGATTCCATTGGATGATTCAGCAAATTATGGGGTACTCTTTCTTTATTATGGTTAGTTGTAATTGGCTGATTAATTTGTTGATGCGAAGATAAAGGTATCAAATGCCGGAAAAAGGAATGAACTTATATAACGAGGACAAAAATAATATCCACCAGATTCCAAATAAAGCATGAAAATTTATACCCACGGCACAAAACGAACCGCATTGTTCAACAGACCCAGAAAAAAAAGAGCACGTATTTTTTTCTTGAAGGGAAAAAAAATATCCACCGTTAACTTTACATTGCAAAAAAGATTATGTGGCATCTGACATGGCTAAGGGCAGTGACATGTACAATTGACGCGTTAGTTGACCCAAACCGGCACCGTAATTCAATTAAAAAAAATGATGTCATTTGGATAGGGCTTTGGCTCATTCTTTTGAAATAACAGACAAACAAAGGGTTTAACCTCAAATCGAATTTTTAAATTAGATGGCTAGGATTTTGCCCCAAGTCAAGCTTGCGACTTAGAGTTTCATATAATCGATTTTGAGCTAATTTGTGAAGTTCGAGCAAATTGGGAAGTTTGGTTAGTGTTTCGAATTTGCAAATTATCAATTTCAAATCGAATTTGAGCAAATAACTTATTATAGTTGAAGCAAAAGGACATTCTTTTAGCTTAGCTGAAATGTTTGTTGTTCACATTGCCGCCATTAACCACCTCAAATGTCAAATAAGCTTCTCTAGAAGGAGAGATCAACAATTTTTATTCTTATTTCTAGAATAAAAAATTGTGGTAATTTTTTGTTCGTTTGAAAGTGGAGTTAGTCTCGTGACGACGGTAAGAGTTTGTTTTTCATATGCGGACCCAATTGATATTGTTGTCTATTGAGTAAAAGTTCGTGTTTTGTTCTTTTGAATCATTACAAAAATGAGATTATTTTTGTCATATATATATATATATAATAAATTGATCTAGAGTGGAAAAAGCCCAAGGATCATATCTCTGGGCCTTAGGCCCAGACTCTGTAGCATAGGCCATTTTGCCTTTCTCAGCCATGGAGATAAAGCAAAAGCTGAGCCCACTCATTTTCAAACATCGACTGATGGTACATCTTGAGACAAATAAGTTCGGTGATCCGACCTAGCTTATTTCATAAGGATACTTGTACAGGCGTCGTCACCCGAAATTATGTACACATTTGCACATAGGCCATGTTTTTTCCCATCTCTGATTTGAGGTTCCTCCAACCCTTCATCTAATTGGTACTTTGCACATACGAGTTATAAGTGACGGACGTTATGGCCTTTTGCATGATTGGAGGAAAAAATAGCCCTTTTATACATTTGGAATCGGTTGCATGTCTTTTTCATGGAGAATTCTTTCCACTGGCTGTGGTATTAGTACATATTAGGGCCGGCAAAATGGGTCATGTACCCATTTTATAACTCAGTTTTAGGAAGCCCATATCTATTTGGGTAACTCACTTTTCTAAAAAATGGGCTCAAATGGGTTAGAGAATATATAATGCCCAAAAAATGGGTTAAAATATGGGTCACCAGCTGACCCATATTTTAACCCATATTTTCTAAACCCACGACCCACGTTACCTGCTCAGGCACCCATCCACGAACGACGCTTCGCTCCCAACCTACGCTTCTTGTTGGCCGCTCGCCGCGCTTCCTTCGCCACTCGTCGCTCGCCGCCTTGGCCTCTTGCCGCGCTTCGCTGCCACTCGCCGCACTTTGCCCCTCGTCGTTCGTCGCCTTGGCCGCTCGCCGTGCTTCGCCGCTCGTCGCTCGCCGTCCTTCGCCGCTCGTCGCGCTTCGCTTTGTCTCCGTTTCCCTCCTCTTCACCACAGGGAGGAAGAACTTACTTCAAGCGCTGGGGTTTCGGCATGCTCACGAAGGTAATGTATTCGTTCGGATTTTCATGGTTTTTCTTGGGGGTTTTTGTGCTTGTGTCTGCTCGTCGCCCTGCCACCATAAGTTCTACGATAGTGTCCTAAAATAGCCGAGAGGGTTGATTGTGATAGAATAGAGGGTGGATCATGGCTGCATCTTGAGTACTGCATCTTGTGGGTTTTTTGTTGACATGGTATGAGCTATACACATGTTGCGCGACTTAAGCCAGATTCAGGGGAAGCTCAATTGATTGACCCATCTGCCTATGACTTCATGTGTGAGTAGATGCTATGCTTATTTGGTGTATCTTCTTGTCTACATACTATGTTTCATCCTATCCAGTGCATTACGACACAAGGGACACTTAGAATTGTTGTACTGGCTTGGATTTTCAATTTGAAGCAATTTTTCTTATGTGCTTACTGGCTGTGCGAGGCTGCTCGGTTGTGTACGTATAGTTGCAAATTGATCTGTGGAAGTAGTGCGCATTTTGTCACAAAAGGAAGCTGAACGAACTCTCCGATGCATGCTCTTCTTCCAAATCTCTTCATTCTTTATGTTTGTATGTCACATAGCAATAGAGAGGTCCTTCCTTTCTTACCCATTCTCCTACACATAATGTGTGGATTTCGAACTACAATTGCAAATTTTTATAGTGGCGCCATTCTACTGGAAAAATTTCTGACTTTGTTGAGAGATTGGGGCATTAAAAGGAAGATTTTCAGTATTACGTTAGCTAATGAATCATATAATGACAGTATGGTTGATATTTGGAAAAATACGCCTTCTATGAGATCCTCTTTGTTATGTGGTGGGCAGTTTTTTCATGTGTGTTGTGGGGCGCATATTAGAGATTCTGTCAAATATGTGAGATCTACACAAGGGAGACGAGTAAAATTTGCTGAATGTATATCACAATCATGCTTGGAGACGGGTAAAAAGGTACGTCAAGATGTGGCTACTAGATGGAACTCTACGTATCTAATGCTTGAAGGTGCTTTGGTCTTCGAACATGCATTTTCCCATTTGAAGTTAATTGATTGTAACTTTCTCACATGTCCATCACCTGACGATTGGGTTAGAGCCAAGAAAATTGCATTCTTGCTACAACGTTTTTATGATATTTCCACTCTCTTCTCTGGAGTTAGATATCCCACGGCGAATTTGTATTTCTATGGAGTATGGCAGATCCGGTTTCGTTTGATAAAGGCGAAGAGTAGTGAGGATGTAGCTATTAGATCTATGGCTATAGCAATGCTAAAGAAGTTTGAAAAATATTGGAAGTGTTATAGTGTTGTCTTATCTTTTGCTGCAATATTAGATCCTCGCTATAAGTTACACTTGTTAGAATTTTGCTATTCGAAGTTGGACATGGATGATCACGTGGAATATGTACGGAGCATTCGAGAAAGGCTCCATATGCTTTTTGATGAATATGTGACCTCTACGTCGAGAGATGATCGCTTTACATCTTCAACTAGTCGAGGTAACATTTTAGTTGAGGACATCGTTGATAACATTGGGGATAATCTTGATGAGTATGACGCATTCGAGAGTGAACACTTTGGCTCGCAATCTACTAAGTCACAATTGGATTTGTATTTGGAGGAGAATAGGCTTGATAGAAAAAAATACCCGGATCTCAATGTCCTTGATTATTGGAAAGCTCATTCACATCGGTATCCCGAGTTATCTCTCATGGCCCGTGATATATTGAGCATTCCTATCACTACCGTTGCCTCAGAGTCGGCCTTTAGCATTGGAGGACGCATTCTAAATAAATATCGTAGTTCCCTTTCGCCTGAAAATGTAGAGGCCGAGCTGTGCACTAGAGATTGGTTATTTGGAATTCCACTTGAGGAAGATTTCGATGACGAGTCTCTCATTGTCGACTTTCAAGACTATTTGCATTAGGTACTTTCTTTTATCTCATTCTCTTGGTTTACTCACGTGATTTAATGCAATTGATTGGCTAGAAGATGTGTGTATATACTTTCTTTTATCTCATTCTCTTGGTTTCCTCCTTCTTGTTTCTCATCTCAGGTTCGAAAGTTTCACTCACCATGATAATTTGTTTGTCGCACCGAGGCTTCTGAATCGAGCTTTCGTGGACGTGTTTTTGGTTAAGTTTTTGGTTGGAGTGTTTGTAGGGGGTTGTGTTCAAAACCTGGGTGGATGTGAATGTAGTATGCGTTGATGATCAGGTCAAAAAGCAGGGGAAACAAGCTGATACCACGTAGCTCCGAGCTCAACCAGATGCTAAATCTGTAGATGCTTCCCCAAGATCACTGATTTGATCATCTTCTATGCCTATATGTTTGTGCCGCACAACAGACTCATGGGAGTCTTCTATTTCTCTAGTTCCCCCATGTGCAGGAAGTTGGTTATCAGTCATGTTCACATGATGAGAGGCACAAGTTTCATTCAAGAAACCTTGGTTCTGGCAGGAGTGCTTCTGTAATGGATGTTAAAGTGCTCCCATTCTCTTTTGATAGATTTTTCTTTGGACTTACCATATTGACATCAAGTACTTCATTTCCTGGTTCACAATCCGTTGTCCATCTTAAGGATGGAGTTTTTATTATTTAATTTGTTTTTTTAATTTGATGTGGAGTTTTTATTCTAATAACATATACATGTGAAGAGGTTAAAGTGAATTAAATGGATGGGTATGAGTTTTCCTAAAATATTAATGTGTTCTAGTAATATGGGTCGGGTCGGGTTCGGATCGGGTATGGGTCGGGTCAAGTATGGGTTACTATATTTGCATTGCATGAAAATGGGTCAAAACGGGTTAAATAGGTCGATCCATATTCGACCCGACCCAAACCTGATCCGACCCACCCGTTTGACGGGTGTAGTACATATTCATTTCAAAATGCCGAAGTTAGTATCAAACACCTAAACAAAATAAAAGGAAAAACGAAAAACCATGAGTGCGTTGGAGAAAAGTCGATATTGGGAAAAGTAGAGCGAGCTGCACTCACCCGACGTAACTTCAGACGATAATAGCCGCCAGAAGTTACCACCAGTCAAGGTCCGAAAATGAGTGGGCCCATATTTTGCTTGGGCTCCACGTCTGAGAAAGGCAAAATGGCTTATGCTACTGATCATGGGCCTAAGGCTAAGAAACATACTTTGAACCTATAAACATAGTCCTTGGGCTTTTTCTCACTCCATATCAATTTATTTAGGAATAATGATACAAACCGATGTACAATGTGGTCCCTAAATATTTAAATTGTTCAATATAGTTTTAAAGCTTGTTTCGAAAGTTCAATTGAGTTATAAAACTTAATCAAGTCCTAAAATTTTCGAAAAATGCAATCGAGTCCTAAAACTTGTTAAGTTGGTGTAATTAAGTTCTAAAACTTGTTAGTATTTTTCATTTGTTGACAAGTTTTAGGACTTGATTATACTTTTTAAAAGTTTTAAAACTTAATTGTATTTTTGTGATAAATTTTAATTTTTTTATCGGTCAGACAAATTTTAAGATTTGATTAGACTTTTTTTTTTTTAAAACTTTTAATGCGCTTTGTCGGCAAGATGTAGATCCACTAAAAGCAAAGGGCCGGTGAGCATATAAATGCTCAATGAAGTCCACCCCGTTCGCAGTTCGCAGTGGCAGTTCCATGCAAAGCAACAAAACAGAAACAAAATGACTCGCGAAGCGAAGAGAACGACGGTTTTGGAAGTGGGCGATGATGGAGTCGCTCTCATCACCATCGTCAACCCTCCTGTCAATGCTCTCACTGCCAACAGTACATCCTCTGATCCCTTTCCAACATTCTTTTTCTTTCCTTTGTGGGTGTGGTGTTTCTTCGTGTTTTTCAGTTGCTTGTTGTGGATACAGTGATTTCGAGGTGATTATGGGCGATGATCAACTGACCTTGCTCTTGTCAACTGGCTTGAGCTTTTTAAGTTTTGGTTGAGAATGGCATACATTTCTTGGGCTCCCTTTGCTTGCAGTCAAAGTTTCGTTTCTGCCATGGAATGATAAGTTGAAGCACTTGGGGGCGCTTGTTCCCTATATGTGTCATATGGAAATATTCAGATCATGCCCGGTTGGAGTAAGCGTATTGCAATATATGTCGCGTGAAAAGTTCACTGAAAGTCCCGAACCGTTTGTCCGGAGTCTAACTAAGTCCCGAATCATTCAACTGGTGCTTTCGAGTTGTGAACTTTTTACCAAAAATGCCAAATCAAAACTGTCCTTTGCAAATCGCACACTCGGCAGAAGAAAATTTCCTGTGTGGCCAGAGGTTGCCGCGTGGTAGCAATTGGGGAAGTGATGAGTGAAATGGTGTGATTACAACTTATTCAGAGAAAAGATTTGGGACTTGATCGTGACGATTGAAAGGTTCGGACTTGATTGCACTACGTGTGCAAGCTTCGGAAATTCTAGTGTACTTTTTCCCGTTTGTCCTGGGGTTTGATCAAGTACTGTAGGAAGCGAGTGTCGGAAGAATTGACTAACCTGTTCGATGCACTACGAACAAAATTTTCAGGATCGTACGTTGAATCACCAGCAAACGATGAACGAATCTACTTCAAGTTGGTCTGAATACAATCACAGGGAAAGTATTTTTATTCCACAGCGTCAATGCCGATTGTCTTCTCAAAATAGATACGGAATCCTTATGCGTCGAGAGAGAGAGAGAGTTCTGAATATCTGGTTCATCTACTGAGGAAGTTATCTTAACTTCCCTTAAGAAAATCTCATCGCATCTTTTCAAAAGGTGTCTCTTAGACACACTTTTTATTAGAGCAAATGGTGTCCCTTGGACACACACACATCATGGGCGGACCGATGAAATATAACATTTCCTACTTGCACATGATGGGCTTGATGATACTCTATCAAGAACATAAGACATTCAACATTCATCTACCTTAGAAACAATTCATACCGGCAAGAAAGCCGTGCGACCAGTGAGTATACCTGCACTTGGGAGCTCTAATTATGCACCTGTTAAGGACAACATAATGGCTACAATCCCAAAAATAAATAAACAATTGATGTCTCACGGTGCCCCAGACATATTTTGTTACATCAGTCCAAGTATACCTATCCCTTAAAGGCTATACTTGACTTTTCTCAAGAACACAATGTATTTACAATTATTTCCGAAGCCATTAAAGGTGAAATAATTGGTCGACCGGTAAACACATGTGATAGATGTAAAACAACAATAGTCTTCCTTCGTACTCATGTCTCTCTTCATTTCAGAACAATTGCTTTCCTAGACACATTCCATAAAGCCATATCTATTCATGACCGCTGGTAACATGCTAAAGTAGCAACATTGATCTTCTACTTCGAGAACATAGTAAGAAGTAACATAGGACACAAAGTAAGGTAAATTATAAATTACCTTAAGGACTCATACGATGAATAAATAGGGATAATTGTACTCATCTCCCCTATTGGTCAAATAAAGCACATGTAGTATGAATAGCTATAGTGGATTTCTCTTTCTATAAGAGCGCATGTCATTTATTAATCATATCCACTATACGAATCTTAGCCTAAACATAGTCACATGCTTCTCACGTACTCATGTTTAGCCCAAGTGCTATATCAACTCGCTTTCCACAGCGCCCAATTTAGTACTCGCATCTGGCTACCTTCAGGCATACATGATTGTGGGACTATCATGTTCGGTCTTATCACATACGAATAACAGACCTCATCTTGATTCCAATCATGCTGACATTAAATCGTTTTATGTACTAAACTGCTCTTCCGGCATTTATAGTACATATCGTCTCATCTCAACCCGCTTACTATAGCGTTTGAGGTGATTGCTCGTGTGAGTGAGCCAATCATTGCCTGGGGACATACCTTTCAACAATATATGTGTGTTTGTGCTAGTCTCAAAACATTGTACTAATTGATAAAACATCAATTCATTAACAAACAAGTACAATACATATACACACATAATCCAGTGATCCTCAACAATATTACATATCATAATCACATTCTATAAAATCCTAGAGACATCCTGTGGGTCAAAAACACGTCTCTTGGAACAGCCTTCGTAAATGGATCATCAACCATCCTGTTGGTTGAAATTTATTGCAAGACTACTTCCTTCTGTGTTATTATATCTCTGATGAAGTTATTCTTTATGTCAATGTGCTTCGTCCTACCAAGGTACTTAGGATCTTTCACATAGGTAATGGCTGCTTGACTATCGCAATATACTGTCACTGGTCTTGGGACATCAGTGACAATGGCTAAATTTTCCAAGAAACGTTTTAGCCATACTGCTTCTTGCACTGCAGCAGAACATGCAATAAATTCTGCCTCCATCGTAGATAAAGCTATGCATGTCTGTTTCTTGCTCCATCATTAAGCAAGAACGCATATCCAAACGTCGATTTATGCTCATCTAGGTCTCCTCCCCAATCAGCATCAGAGTATCCTAATAAGCGTAGATCACTCTCTTGATAGCAAAGTCGATAGTTGATAGTGCCTTTCAAGTATCTCGGGATCCTCTTAACTGCTTTCCAGTGTGCTGGACCAGGATTTGATTGATATTGGCTCACTAACCCCACAGAATGACATATGTCGAGTCGAGTACACATCATAGCATACGTCAAACTTCCGACAGCACTAGCGTAAGGAACAGTTACCATTTCTTTCTTTTCTTCTGGAGTCTTAGGACACATCTTAGTACTCAGGCCTTCGCCTTGCATGACAGGGGTATCAATGGGATTACAGTGCTGCATATTGAAGCGTTCAAGAATCTTCATTATATAAGACTCTTGTGACATAGCAAGAAATTTCTTTGATCGATCCCTTTCAATCTTAACTCTCAATATATATGCAGCTTCTCCCATGTCCTTCATTTCAAAATTAGAGGACAACCATTCTTTTATGGTTACAACCAAACCCTTGTCATTCCCAACCAACAGAATATCGTCCACATAAAGAGATAAAATCATAAATTTATCCTCGGACCATTTGATATACACACAGTGATCCTCTTCGATTATCGTGAACCCAAAAGAAGTTATGGCTCGATGAAAACGAAAGTACCACTGTCTAGACGATTGCTTAAGGCCATAAATTGAGCGATGAAGTTTGCAAACTTTACGCTCTTGACCTTCAGCAATGAAACCTATCGGTTGCTTCATATAGATTTCTTCATCTAGTTCTCCATTGAGAAATGCTGTCTTTACATCCATTTGATGTAATTATATGTCCA
Organism: Syzygium oleosum; assembly: GCF_021117445.2. Lineage (NCBI taxonomy): Eukaryota > Viridiplantae > Streptophyta > Magnoliopsida > Myrtales > Myrtaceae > Syzygium > Syzygium oleosum. The sequence goes on along the minus strand of NW_026607520.1, from coordinate 1,862,624 downwards.
AATGTATAACAATGGCTAGGATAAGACGTATGGAGGCAAACCTTACAACTGGTGAAAAATTTTCCTCATATTATATACCCTCTTGTTGAGTATAGCCTTTCGCCACGAGGCGAGCCTTATATTTTTCAATGGATCCATCTGCCCTTCGCTTAATCTTGAAAATCCATTTGTTTCCAATAGCTTTGCTATCAGGTGGTAGATCAACCAAGTCCCAGACATGGTTTGTCCTCATAGACTCAATTTCGTCTTCCAAAGCTTTTCTCCATTCTTCCTTATCAGGAGATGAGAGAGCCTCTTGAACTGTTTTAGGCTCCGCATTGTCTTGTGGAGCAATCATAAATGCTTCCCCTTCAATCTCAAATCGACGACGGGGAATACTTTTACGATTACTTTTACGCAACTGAACTTTTTGAGAATTCAGTTCGCTAGGCAACGCTATACTCCCACTAGGTCTTGTATGTTGAGGTAAATCTGTATTTCCCTCAATAACATTAGTGGGTGAGTTATCGGGATCTTCCATCTCATGTAATTGGAAGTCCTTATTGATCTCACCTCTACTAGGAAAATCATTCTCCAAGAACGTGACATCTCGTGACTCCATTTCAGTCATACTTCCATCAACTTATTCACCTATGAACACGGACCCTTTGGAGTGTTCAGAGTATCTAATAAAGATACACTTCTTCCCTCTAGGGCCTAATTTGTTATATTTTTGGGAAGAATCATGAACATATGCTGCGCACCCCCAATGTCGTAGATTACTTAAGTCTAGTTTTCTATCAATCCACAATTCATAAGGGGTGGAAGCAACTGACTTAGAGGGCACACGATTAAGTATATAGGCAGCAGTCAATAACGCATCTCCCCAATATGAGACAGGTAGATTTGCCTGCACCATCATAAACCTAACCATTTCCAATACGGTTCTATTCCTTCTTTCTGCAACCCTATTTTGTTGCGGAGTACCAGGAATAGTTAATTGTCTTACAATTCCCCCTTTTTTTTTTTTATCACAAAGAGCCTTGAATTGCTCAGATAGATACTCACATTCGCGATCGGTTCTCAATGCCTTTATTGTTTTGTTCAACTGATTCTCTACCAAAGCTATAAACCGCCTAAAGCAATCCAATGCTTCGGACTTATGGAAGATCAGAAAAACATAACCGAAACGCGTGAAGTCATCTATAAAAGTGATGAAATATGAGGTTCCATGCCTCGCCCTCACATTTAAAGGACCACAAATGTCAGAATATATAAGTTGCAATGGAAGTTCAGCTCTGGTTCCTTTACCAAATGATTTTCTAGTTATTTTTCCCGCTAGACAATGTTCACATACGGGTAGTTTAACATTAGCGAGTGACCCCAAAAGGCCTTCTCTTGCTAATCGTTTCATTCTTTATAACCCAATGTGACCCAGTCTAGCATGTCGAGTACTTGCATCAATCTCCACATTACTAGAAGATGCAATTAAAGAAAAACAATCATCAACATTAACTTTGTACACATCATAGTCAATGTCTAACACCATAAAATCATTCAATACATAACCAGAACCGTAGTAAACTGTTCTAAACAAAATATCAACACAAACACCATGAAAATTAAATACATAACCTGAGCCAAGAAGAACAACTACATAGACCAAGTTTTGCCAAATATCTGGAGCATAGAGGACATCATGTAGGAATAGGTTTCGACTACCACGAAAGGTTAATTTACATGTGCCGATATCCTTCACTTCAACTCTTGAGTTATTTCCAACATATATCCATCTTCTTCCAGGCTGTATCCAACGATACTCCACAAATGCTCCTCGATCTCTAGCTACGTGGTTTGTTGCTCCTGAGTCTACAGTCCACATTGGATGAGATTTAGCAAGCATTACAATGCTAGAAACAAAAGCATTACTCAAAGTAATGGAGTAATATGGTACCTTTTTCGGCTCAGTGCATTCACGAGCGAAGTGGCCCAATTTACCACAATTGTAGCACATCATCTTGGTCTTGTCCTTCTTCCCGCCACGCTTCTTGCGTCGGAAAGTCTTGACTCTCTTGGGTGCCTGATCAGTCTCTTTTCCTTTGTTGTTGAATTTATGGTTCCTCTTGCGCTTAAAGCCCGAAGCTTTGCCCGAACTTGATTCAACAACATAAGCATGGGTAGAGGATTTTGCAACCTCTAGGCGCTCATCTTCTAACTCCAAATGACGCGCAATATCGTCAAAAGTGACGATATTCTCATTGTGCGTCATATTGATTTTCATATGTTCCCAGCTGTTAGGAAGAAACCTTATAACAGCTTGAACTTGTTGTTCGTCAGTTAAGGTATGATCTGCCGACTTCAGTTCACGTATCATGTTTGACATCTCCCGAAGATGCTGCCTCATTGATAGATTTGAGTGCTTCCGGTATGTGTCAAATTTGATGGTGAGCCTCCTCAACTTAGTGGCAGACGTACCCCCAAACTTATTTTTCAAGGCAACCCACATTGCTTGAGCTTTGTCATAACTTTCAAACTCACACATGAGATCATCTTGCATATAACTCAGCAACGTGATGCGAGCAATGCTATTTTTCTTTTTCCAAGCTTGAAAAGCTTCTTGATCTCTTTTGTGTTAAGCAAAAGTTGTTGAGCAGAAGTTCCATGCTCAGGTTCATCTATGGTGTGGTTGAGGGTTTCCAAAACCTCTTACTCCTCAAGGATATATTGAACTTTTCGGTGCCAAATATCATAATTGTCACCGTTAAGCTTCTCAACCTTATTGAGGTCAGCCACAATGGTCTTGGATGCCGAAGCCATAATTACTATATAGGCAAAAGTACATCAGAAGTGCCATAACTTGTGTACGACGATCACTTTGGTGCTATAACTTTTTTTCGGATCACTTTGGTGCCAAGTCGGAGGAAAATAGATCACTTTAGTGCCAATTTGGCCGGAAATCCGACGTGGCATTTTTTATTAATTTTTGACGCCGACGTGGCTCGCCGGAGGATGAGTCAGCGTGTACGGTCAGCATTTTTATTTTAAATAATTTTTTTCCAGCGTGTACTGTCAGCATCTTTTATTTTAAATATTTTTTTTTCTTTTTTTTTTCCTCATCTTTCCTTTTTCCGTTTTCCTTTCTTTTCTCCCCTCGCCGGTCGGCCACCGGCGAAGCCCGAGAAGGGCTGGGCGAGGGCGGCCTTGCCCATGGTCGGCGAGGGACGGCCTCGCCAAATCTGGGCGAGGCGACCCTTGCCAGTGACAGGCGAGGCCGCCCCTCGCCGGATCTGGCGAGGGCGACCCTCGCCGGCGTCGGGTGTGGGAAGCCCTCGCCTGGGCGGGCGAGGGTCGCCCACGCCCGACCCTCGCCGGCGTTGGGTGAGGGTCGCCCACGCCCGACCTCGCCGGGCGTCGGGCGAGGGAAGCCCTCGCCCGGGCGGGCGAGGGTCACCCACGCCCGACCCGGGTGAGGGCGTCGGGCGGCCCTCGCCGGCGTCGGGCGGCCCTCGCCGGCGTCGGGCGAGGGAAGCCCTCGCTTGGGCGGGCGAGGGTCGCCTATGCCCGACTCGGGCGAGGGCGGCCCTCTCCCGCCCGGGCGAGGGTCGCCCACGCCGACTCGGGCGAGGGCGGCCCTCGCCCGCCTAGCCGAGGGCTTCCCTCGCTCGACGCCGGCGAAGGTCGCCCTCGCCGATCCGGGCGAGGCAGCCCTCGCCCGGGCCGGCAAGGGGCGGCCTCGCCTGTCGCCGGCGAGGGTCGCCTCGCCCAGATCTGGCGAGGCCGCCCCTCGCCGACCATGGGCAAGGCCGCCCTCGCCCAGCCTTTCCTGGGCTTCGCCGGTGGCCGGCAGGCGAGGGGAGAAAAGAAAAAAAAGAAAAGAAAGGAAAAAGAAAAAAGGAAAGAAGAGGAAAAAAAAATTATTTAAAATAAAAAATGCTAACTGTACACGCTGGAAAAAAATTATTTAAAATAAAAATACTGATTGTACACGCTGACTCATTCTCCGGCGAGCCACGTCGGCGTCAAAAATTAATAAAAAATACCACGTCGGATTTCCGGCCAAATTGGCACTAAAGTGATTTCTTTTCCTCCGACTTGGCACCAAAGTGATCCGAAAAAAAGTTATGGCACTAAAGTGATCGCCGTACACAAGTTATGGCACTTCTGGTGTACTTTTACCTTACTATATACTACACATTGACATAATAAACGCAGAATCAATACTAGCACATTTTCCACATAAACACACATATTTTAATTTGCAGCAAAGACAAACTATATTAATGATAATTCAACAAAAGACACTAAAACGAAAGTTCACGATGTTCCTAATCAGTTTCGGCATACGATTGTTCTACTATCATTAACTTGTTTAATTTGTGCAAATTTTAAGTTCTAGGTGAGAATTTCTTATAATTCTACCAACCTACGAACTCCCACTAGAAAAGATAATTCACAAAAAATATTTAAAACAATGATCACATCATTTCTAGCAATCATATAGCATGGCATGATGTAAATCAACAAATAGAATATTCATGCAACAAATATAATCAGCAGCGGAATTCATGACGTAATGAAAAAATAAGGATCTTCAGCCATTGTTCGAGTATGCTCATAACTAGGGAATTGCAAGCATGATAGACCATACACATGTTATCATCGAACTAAGCTCTACACAATCTCTATGTGGTCATTTACATGTAAGCCAACTTCTGTATTTCCAAAACCATAGGAAAATACAAGTAAAATGCAATAATACTCCAAAAATACACGTATTTAGGGTTCCGTATGCATTTTCATACCTTTAAAAGCTTTAAACATATAAAATAACTATACCACAATGTAAAGAATTTGAATACGAATACAACCGTACCAACCACGCTCCAATCGGAGCTCCCACGCGCCCACACGCGCCGCCTAAGTGAGCGGCGTGTGTGGCGCACGTGCCTGCCCAATACGGGCTTCTGAGCCGGTCCGACCGGTTCGATCGTTGACCGGTCAACTGGTTGGGTCGGTAACTGGGTCGGGTCTTCGGGTCGGGTCGAGTTACCGGATGGGTTGGGTTTCTCGCCGGCCGGTCGCCGGAGGTTGGTTCTCCGGCGTGATGACGTCAGCGTGTTGTTACCAACAGTTTTGCTGACGTCATTGATGACGTCAGCACACGCGCGCGTGCCATTCACGCGCTAGTAGTGCCAGTTCTTTGGGCGCGTGGCTCTCATGCGCCGCGGCTTCTGGCCGCGCGTGTGGGCGCGTACGGCGTCTTCCGGCGGCGTTCGACCCACCGTTCTGCTCGTCTCGACGAGTTCTTCAACTGTATATAATAAAAAAATGATTTTCACCTTAAAAAGTTTTTTGAAAATCATTCGAATAGAACGGTTGCCTGTAACCTTCAAACCCGTTTTTCATTTCAATTCATGTTCGACGATTCATCTTGCAATTCCCCGAGCAATGAATATGCAGACAGTATGAAGTTCATCATCATGATCTCCATATCAAACAGCAAGCGGAAAAAAAAAACGGGAAAACAAGGCAGAGATCATAACCGAAGCTCTGATACCAATGTAAGAAGCGAGTGTCAGGAGAATTGACTAACCTGTTCGATGCACTACGAACAAAATTTCCAGGATCATACGTTGAATCACCAGCAAATGATGAACAAATCTACTTCACGTTGATCCGAATACAATCACAGGGAAAGTATTCTTGTTCCACAGCGTTAATGCCGATTGTCTTCTCAAAATAGATACGAAATCCTTATGCATAGAGAGAGAGAGAGAGAGAGAGAGTTCTGAATATCTAGTTCATCTACTGAGGAAGTTATCTTAACTTCCCTTAAGAAAATCTCCTCGCACCTCTTCAAAAGGTGTCTCTCAGACATACTTCTTATTAGAGCAAATGGTATCCCTTGGACACACACACATCGTGGGCGGACCGACGAAATATAACAAGTACGGTAAACTTGAGTTGAAATTGCTGCAGAAGAGATAATGTTAAAACTCATACACTTCCACTTAGCAGCGAACATCTCACTGATTTTGAACATTAGTGGACAGGAAGCTGCTGTTACAGCAGAGTATTAGGGATATAGTTGTACCTGCTATATATTAATGTGGCGCAACTTCTGACCTTCGTTCACTTTCACTAAACTCTCTGTTTGGTTGCTTCATGTTGGCACATTTCTACTCTGCCGTTTACTGTGCTTTTAACAGGCATTTTCTCTTCTTCCTTTTTTATGCCTTTAGGATATGTATTTCTGCCAAAGTTCAGATAAACATTTTATCTCTATAATAGCTGTAAACGTGTAGTAACTGATCTCTTCCTTTGCCTTTCCCAGTATTCCGCAGCTTAAGTGAGAGCTATGAACAGGCTTTGGTGAGAGAAGATGTGAAAGCAATTGTAGCGACGGGTATTCATCAGAGTTCTTTTTCCCTCTTGCATATCTTGCATCCAGAAGGATTGAAATGCTGCGACAATTCTTTTCTGGGACAGGTGCAAAAGGCATTTTCTGTGGGGGCTTTGACGTTAGCGGTTTTTGTGGGCAAAGACGCAGGGAAGGTATTTTACTTGCATGTTTGTTTCGTATTCTATTAGTTGACTCTGGATTACATTATCATGTCCTTTTCTTTGTCTAATTCTGGCAGAACAAACAAAGCCTGGTTATACACCAGTTGATTTCTTCACTGATGCAGTTGAAGGTATGTGCTTGACTTTTATTGCTTTCTACTCCACTTATTGCTTATTCAATCGTGTGTTTTCTTTTTAGCGGCTAAGAAGCCTTCTGTTGCTGCTATTGACAGCATCGCTTTGGGTGGAGGATTAGAACTCGCTATGGTGCTAATACCTTTTAGTTTTTTTTTTTTTTTTTGGTGACCCAGGGAACCCCCGCACGGCCGACAGCCGGGAAGTAAACTCTGGGGGCGACACGTGCTATTATAGATGAGATTTTCATTTATGGGTTTAGAACATTATTTTTCAGTTGTCAATTCTCAGTTTTTCTCAATCAGGCATGCCATGCAAGAATATCGACTCCTACCGTGCGATTAGGCCTCACTGAACTTCAGTTCGGTGTCATTCCTGGACTTGGAGGTATTGCCATAATTCAAGTCGAGCATTCTCTGCATTATTGTATTCAAATATGGGTTTGACTAGGCATGCTGTATATCATCTGTAAGGTGAATGTCAACGCAATACTTCATGACCCGAATCAGCTTCTCTTCACTAATTTTAACAGAATAAGGGTGCGCATGGCAACGATTCTGTGCTCGAGAACTAATTCTGCTTGAAATGATTTTTTTTTATTCCGTGTCCGGGAATAATTTCTAAGCATTTGAAGACATTTGGTAACTGCCCAAAATTTCTATTCTTAGAATAGAAAAAGAATAGAAATACGTTTGGTAACTACACAAAATTTCTTTTTATTAATAATATTTTAAATATTTTAATATTTATTTCTCTTTTTTTTTTTCTTTTTTTTCCTTGGCCATGGCCGGTCCGGCGACAACCAGCCACAGGCCAGGGCCAGCGAGGGCGTCGCGGTCCTCGCCGCCGGCCTCGCCTGTCGCGACGGCGAGGTCGGCTTCGCCTTGGCCAAGCGAGGCTCGACCTCGCCCAGATCTGGTGAGGCCGACCTCGCCGTCACCACCCCCGGCGACGGCTAGGTCGGCCTCGCCAGATGACGGCGAGGTCGAACCTCGCCCGGCCAAGGTGAGGCCGACCTTGCCGTCGCCGAGGGCTGGCGAAGCCGACCTCGCCGGCCCTGGCCGGTCGCTGGTGGTCGGTCGCCGATGGCAGACCGAGAAGAAGATGAAGAACAAATAAAAAAGGAAGAAGAAAATCAAGAAGAATCAGAAATGGAAAAATTGTTCCAGAATTAAGAAGCTACTTTTTTTTTGCTTCTTGAATCTGTTTCAAAACTGATTCTGAGAACAATTTTTTGCAAATTTGTGCCCGGACACAAAAATTTTAACAAACGGATTTCTGTTCCCAAACTGATTCTGGGAACAAAAGAACAGAAATTATCACTATTTGGCAAGTTACCAAACACCCTCTAAACATTATTTCTTTTAAACATGTTCAGTTATTTTTTTAATTGTTTAAGTTCATGCAATTCTCGAATGTGAACTGAGATCGGGTGCAGATGATGTTATTATTGCTCTTGATAATTATCTGACTCCACATTGGTTTTTGGTACTTCTAATCAGTGAATAATAGATGAATTGCAGCAAAATCAGTTCACAATATGCTGCATAATGCTGTTTTTTTTCACTGGCATGTTGCCCCAAGGAATGTAAGGTCCTCATTTTAGTGACTCGTGCTAAGGTATCGTCATGTTAGCTAAGCTCAAAGTTCCAGGTTACTGAAGTTGCATATGAAGTTTTTTTTGGCCGTGCATATGAAGGTAGTTGGAAACTTAGAAATAGCCAACATGTCAAGGTGCAGATAACTGGTTTTCTATGCCTATAGTGCCAAATTCTGAGTTTTCCATATCCATCATACTCGAGTTATGTACCATTTCTTTGGTGTTTTCCCTTCTGGGACCTCAGTAATTTCGTTGGAGTTTTAGCCATTGAGCAAGGGACCTAAGCAGTAACAGAAGAAGCATTGGGTAATGGAAGTGTTTATCCAAACCTGGAGTTGGGATAGATGTGTACGATAACACGAAGTCCATCTGTATTATTTGTTTCTTTGAATTCAAACCAAGTTACTGCTCGATCTATTTTGCGCGTTGGTAATCTAGTGCCACATCATGCGTGGATCTTGACTGAGAGCTCGGGACATTTATGTAGCATACTTGTATCAGTCTGATCAAGTGCTTTTAGTTCTTAAGGTGTGGCATTAGGCTATTTGAGGATGATAGAGGCCTAGATACTAACCGCTTACCCTATGTCTCTGAATAAAGATTAGTATCTGTTCTTTTCACCATTAAATTTCTCTATTGTTTGTGTTGGACGTGAGTGTCGGGAGAATCGACTAACCGGTTCGATGCACTATAAACAAATTTTCCAGGATCGTACGTTGAATCACTAGTGAACGATGGACAAATCTACTTCACGTTGATCTGAATATAATCACGAGGAAAATATTCTCGTTTCACAGCGTTAATGCCGACTGTCGTCTCAAAGTTGATACGGAATTCTTAAGAAACTCTCATCGCACTTCTTCAAAGGTGTCTTTCAGATATACTTCTAATTAGAGTAAATGGTGCCCTTTGAACACACTCATCATGAACGAACCGATAAAATATAACATCTCCGTAATTTGAATTGGCAATCTTATTGCCGTCAAAAGTATTGCAACAAGCCATAATTCCATTACTGAAAACAGCAATACAAAGGACAGGAGATAATCATGATGATGAAGCAGGGGCAATGATACCAAAACCCCGTAACGTAATACGTTGTAACGAGAGATGTCTAGTTGAATAAGAACAGATTAGGTTTACAAGATACATGGTTGAAGCCTGCAGTCGCCTGAGTCTAGAACCCTAGGACTTAGTGAAGAGGATGATTGGTCAAGACATTGCCACGGGGGGTCCTGAGCTAGCAGGAGAGGCAACAGGCTAAAGATATACGCTGTCTGTCTGGCTCTACAAGTCCCTCTCTGCGGAAACAACAGGAGTAGACTGTCAAGCTGGTTGTCCACCAAACGCCAGTGAGTGATCATACATCCCCATCAAAAAGTCTTGGACTCTTGATATTTCTTGGGCTTAAAGTTGCTTTATATTACTACAGACGGAATAAACTCAAGAATACTAGCCTGTCATCCCTTTTGTTCCTGCAATACGAGCCTTTTCAATCCAAGAAGCAGAAAATAGCCGGCACTTCAACGCTTGCTGGAGTTATGAACATTGATCAACGTAAAATGAATGCCTTATCTCGTTAAAAACCGAAGGTTGTCTCTAGAATGACATGTCGTTTAATCCCCAATTTTCTATGCAATTAATCACTAAATGGTGTGCCAAAATTTAGGTGTCAACATGCGGCAACGTTCTGAAATCCATTGGTGACGGCTATAGTCCCTCGTGTGATCATGCAACAAGCAACACACATTTCCGGTTCTTATCTGGATCTTATTAACTCACGCAAACGTGCGGTGCTCGTGTAATTCATGCTCTCTATGACAAATTGCCCAACATGCAAGGCACGGTCGAGGGCACGAGACTCGGTCCACCATGCCGAATGCCGGCTCGGAGCTGGACTCAACCCGGTTCTACACCCCTCAATGTAAAACCCGCACCAAGCCTAGCTTGTCCTGGAACACCACAACATGAGTACGAGATCATACGACATCCCGTTTCGTGCCTCGGTTGTGCCATGACTCACGGCCACATGCAAAATAACAAAACATGTGCAAACTCTAAGCATCACAAACATAGTAACTCCTCGAGTCCAAATGCGCAACTCTACGTCCTAACCAAAGTATAGGGAATTCACTTACTACTCGGGGGCTCTATGGTATTTAGTGATGGTGCGGTGGTGAGAGTGAGTGACCGGAAAAGAGATGGCCGAGAATGAGAAAGATGGAGGCCGAAGGAGTAAGAGGCCGAGAGAATAGGGAGAGGAAGAGAGGCTTGCTCGGTTTTGGGGAAAAGAAGAATGTTGCTTGGTGTTTCTCTATTTATAGGCCAAGACTTCAATAATTATCATGCTAAGTGGTCCAATGAAATTCATTCAAGTGGCACATAATAATGAGAAGCAATCTGATGTGGACATCGTGCCATATCGAGGAGGAGGTGCTAGGGACCCATTGTCCTATCCTCTTGGTCCGATTACTCGAGCAAGGGCGAAGCAATTCAAGCAAGCTGTTGGCATCATGGTTCGAGATCTTTGGAGTGGAAGCGATCTTGGATCGGGACTTAAAGAATCTTGGACCTCTTGGCGCAACACAATCAAATTTGGTCAGTTGCAAGGAAACGGGCCGCTGATTAATACTCACCGATAATATCGTGATGGATGTCTTTTTTTCACGTTTCGGAGTAGTTTTGATGTTTTTTTTTAAAGTTTTTTTTATTTAAGCGCTTTTATTAATTCTAGTGGCGTTTTTGTAATTTTGCGTTTAGGGTTAATACCATATAAAAAGGGTGTTTAGGGTTTCTTTGGAAGGAGGATGATTCACTTTAATACAACGAGAGGTTCTTCTCTTCTTTGAGTTCTCTGTGGACTTAACCTTGTCAAGGCTTTCCTTGTGGCGGTCGATTCGACTAATCGAGTAGGATAGTGAATTCTCTTGTTCGTGGCATCTATAACGTCGATTGGTTGACACAAGTTCGTCAACAGGTCACGTTTATACCGAGGTTACCAATCACAGGTTCGATTGGGGGTCGAGGTTTTGCGATTCGCACTTTTCAGATCTTCGTAGAACGATCAACTTCCGCTCAAATTCACTTCATCTGGTATCAGAGCCCAGGTTCTACAAGGTCTAGTTATCCTAATTTTGTTACTTTTATTCGGCAAATTGAGAATTATTGAACTAGGATCTCAGATTTTAACCGAATTAGGGATCCAAATCGTTCTTGCTGTATTTTTTTTTCTTTTCGGTCCTAATGTGTCTTGATTGTATTTGAGTTCGTCAAAAAAAAAAAAAAAGAGAAAGCCAAACAAAAAAAAATATCAACCGAAAAGAATCGAGAAGACGACTCGTTTGTTAGTTAGACCGAACTGAATTAAAAAAAAGTATAAAAAATTGAGTTTGAATTTGACAATTAGTGAAAGGTTAACGAATTATTTTGATCCTGCTTGGTGGTTTGGTCGATTGTTGTGAGGTGGGTGAAAAAACGATTTTTAGTCCGATAAAGAGCTTGTGAGAAGGGAATACGAGAGGTAAAAGACAAGAGTATGCGAGCTTAATTGAGAAAAAAAAAACCGACATTGAGTTTGAGTTAAACACGAGGGGGAGTGACAAATACCTTGAGCAAAACACGTGAGGGAGTGTTTGGTGAGATTTCTTTTATTTCTAACATTTTTTTGCAGGTAAATCATGTCACACGACCAAGAAAGCGTAAATCAAAAGGAGGATGCTTCCAAACAAAGGGATGATGTAATTTTGGAAGGCATTCAACAGTTGAGATTGCAACTTGAAGTACTTAGTACCCGAGTTATGGGATGTGAGACGAGGCTTGACGGAGATCGAGAGCCACCACGGGGGAGGCCGCGAAATCAGCGAGATGAATCTAGAACACGACCTAGATGGCAGCGACAATTTGATGATGAGTTTGAAGCCGACATGGAGGAAGACCGAGATGGCCAGTTTGGGAGGTGGAACGGAGGACGAGGCCGAGGGGTTAGACATCGAGAAGATGATGAGCTTGGCAACATCAAGATGAAGATTCCATCTTTTCAAGGAAAGAATGATCCTGATGCGTATCTAGAGTGGGAAAAAAAGAAAAGAATTGGTATTTGACTACCAACGATATTCCGAGCTTAAGAAGGTAAAAATCGCAGCTGTTGAATTCACTGATTATGCTATAATTTGGTGGGATCAGCTTATGACTAGCAGGAGGCGCAATGGTGAGAGGTCGATAGACACGTGGGATGAGATGAAAACAATGATGAGGAGGCGTTTTGTACCTAGCCATTACCACCGAGACTTGTTCCATAAGCTACAAAATCTCACACAAGGCAATAAGAGCATGGAAGAATACCATAAGGAGATGGAGATTACCTTGATCCGTGCTAATGTGGTAGAAGACCGTGAAGCCACAATGTCACGATTTTTGAGTGGTTTAAGCCGAGATATAGCGAGGGTAGTGGAGCTGCAACATTATGTTGAGTTGGAGGAATTGGTGGACAAGGCCATCAAAGTTGAGAGGCAATTGAAGTTAGACCGAAATTACAAGAGTAGTAGAGGTTCAAGCTCGAATTGGAAGTCCCATTGGAAGAGAGATGAGAAGCCAAATCGGAAGGGAAACAACCCCAAGGCCGAAACTTTGAAGGAGAAAGAGAAGGATGATTCACTTTAATACAACGAGAGGTTCTTCTTTTCTTTGAGTTCTCTGTGGACTTGACCTTATCAAGGTCTTCCTTGTGGCGGTCGATTCGACTAATCGAGCAGGATAGCGAATTCTCTTGTTCGTGGCGTCTATAACATCGATTGGTTGACACAAGTTTGTCAACAGGTCACGTTTATACCGAGGTTACCAATCACAGGTTCGATTGGGGGTCGAGGTTTTGCGATTCGCACTTTCCAGATCTTCGTAGAACGATCAACTTCCGCTCAGATTCACTTCGCAATCTTGGAAAATCTTAGGGAAATCTTGACCAAATCCTAGGCCTAATTATTTGATGGCCCAATCAAATATCAAGTGTCCATCTAGGGTCATAATGCCCTATCTTAGGGTATATGAATCACCATATGCATTAAATATCTAGAGGACACTTAAGCCTATACATTAATGATCTAGAGGACACATAAGCCTCTATTATTGGTCTCTTCATTAATGACCCTTGTCTTGGCTCCCATTATTGTCTTACATCTAGAGATTTTATGATCACATGCATTAATGAAGATTTCATCTTATAAGATTCTTCTAATGATGGCCCTCCAATTATTGGTTCAACCTTAACTTAGTCAACTTTGGCTTCTTGCTCGCCTAGCTTGGCCGAAATATACATGTTCTTGGTCCTTCTAGAACACGGCTTGTAATTCTCTAAAATCAATAAGTATACTTAGCAAAATGCCTAAGTAAATGACGAAATTCCGACTTTAAAATAATCGATCATTCTATCCGGGTCGAGGTTCGGTGTAGAATTTCCTTCAAATATGATCAAACATATCCAAACCAAAGTCCAAGTCTAATAGTGTAAGCTTGGGCCGGTCGGGTTACCCAGGCACATGGCATGTACAATCGGGCCTGACTAGGCGCAGGGCTGGGCACGCTGCCGGCCCACATGGGCACACGGCCGGGCACGTGGCCGAGTGCACGGGCGCGGTGCCGGGCTGCACGAGCGGTGCGCCGAGCACGATGCCAAGCCGCACTAGCAAGGGGCCGGTTCATGGACCAAACACATGCATTGGCTCATGAACGGGCACAATGCATGGCTCACGGCCAAGTTCATTGGGCACGGAACTAGGTCGGAGCCAGATCGGACGGGCACAATGCTTGGCACAAGAGTCAGGTACAATGATCGGCACACGGATGGGCACAAAGCCAGTCCGTGGCCTGGCTGACGGGCACAATGGCCGGTCATGACCGGGCACAAGGCCTGGTTGGCATGGCTGGCACAATGCCTAGCCCGCGACCTAGCCACTAGGCTCATGGCCTGGCACATGACTCGACCATAGCTTACTCGACTCAACGCAACGATCCGTGGCCGATTCGTGACCGGTCCACGTTTGAGTATCAACAACGCATGGCCGACGCTCGGTTGTCATGTGGCCTCGTGGAATCCGGTAACATGGAATTAACCTATGATCATCCACGATCGATGCGTAGCCGTGCGGAATTACCCGCGACCGACACATGCCGACATGGTATTGATCCATAGTTATCCCGGACCGTCCCACTAATGGCCCTTATGGTCGACGGGTCAATCCACAGTCATATCACTCTAATCGACTTGCGTGATCAGGGAGTCATTCCACTATTGATCCCCAGGCCAATTCATAGATAATCTTTCGATCGAACCATGACCAACCCTCAGTACACTTGTTCCGACCATGTTATCCGTTTCATTACCGACCCTCGGCTCGACCGCTCGCCCATTCTATCACAATTTACCTTTAGCTATCTTGGTCCCAAATTTGGGGATGTCACATAGTGACTCTAATGAAGACAATGTGAAAATTTTCAAGACCACTGAGGTTGAGAATTTATGTTTTGTTTATTGGTAATTCGCAATCTAGTGCCTTAAACCAGTTGCTTAACAATTTATGACCCCTTTGAAACTTGCCATATAGCTCTATATAATAAGGCACACAGGTCCGCATGACCTCAATACCGGTTGATATCCTCACGTTATAACCAATTTAGGCTTGATTAAGATATAAATTCCCTAAGCACATCCTACTCATTGAGAAATTTAATAAAAAGGAAGAAAAAGAAGTACAGAGCCTCAATTGAGAAAAGGCCAAAGGCCAAAGCAAGTCTTGCATGCACCCGGTGCACGTGAGCCCATTCCATCATAACCATTAATTCATGTTGATCCTAAGTGGAGTTCACATCATTCGATGACTAAGATGAAGTAATTTCATATGTTTCGGGTACATATAAGAATTGTTTCAAAAGTCAAAGGTTGAAATTATCCCGTTTTTTAATAGAATGAACAAAAACCATAGGAGAAATTTACAAGCGTAATAGAGAGAAATAGGATGTGATGATGTTGAGAAAGAGTAATGGAGAATTAGAGAACCAGGAATGAGAAACTAATTAGCTACTATCATCGAGTGTCATACATAAATGGTCTACCTTATTTTCACTGTATTCACGCTGATACTCAGATCACAATGGCCAGAAGCTTAGACGATCGCAAGACAAGTGCTCGTGGATGAGCAAACTCCTCACGGTGGGTCGAGCTGTGTAATGTTCCATATGTCCCCGGCGTATTCATGTATCGTCCTATCGCTGCTGAACTTGTATGATCCTGCTATATCCAGAATTGACATCCTCGTCCATGTCTACAGGTTAATGCACTCCAAAGACCAGTATGTAGAGAAGGTTTTGTACATTGATGGCCTTTTGGTCTCAATATGCCTCTTCAACTTCTTCTTGACATTCGATGTGACTGGGAAAGTCTGTCATTGCAGAAAATAATCTGCTCGACCAAAACCTTCATTCCCCTCCAAAGATCTTATCAGCTCATCGCAATTGTAGTGTCCAAAAACACCACTTTGGATGAATGCTTCGACTTCTTCGAATCGCGGGTCAGGGACAAATTAGATGGAGAGGCTATATTTAGGTAATCTCGACGACAGTACATGCACACCCGGCAATTTGACTTAACTGAAACACCGGCTACAATTTTTCCCTTTAGGTCGATTGTTCATCCAAAAAGTTTAAGCTATCAAATAACAAACCTTCATCAAGCATCATATCCCTTGGCACCACCTCTTGAGGGTCCGTCAAGTCTTACGTGCGAACAAAATGATGACACAACTCTACGAAACAAACAACCAAACACAAGAATATAGAAGGAAAGGCATTCTAATAAAATCGTAATAAGAGCCGATGTGTTGAAATTCGGATTCTTGACTTGAGTTCTAATGGCATAGTACACAAATGGCTGCCCCAAAGACTGAAGTCAAATGGGTCACAAGGGAAATACTACACACATCACAGTTCTCGTGGTTTTTAGGTAGTTGATAGGTAGACGTACCCCTTCCCCCTGCTCCTCTTTTTTCTTTAATCCTTTGGAAAAAGAAAGAGAAAGAGCCTGTCATTAAATTCATCCTAGATTTGATCGATATTATCTTTCGAAATCTTCTGTGAGAGTTAGCCCCTGGATCAATGTCCTTAGTGTTGGAGATATGATTGGAGATGTGAAGGATATCGATTGTGATGCTGATTCTGATTACGGGCTAATTGATTCAGTCAATCTGTAATTGATTTAGTAGATTAGGAAAATGTAATCTTATATATTCTTTTTCCTAAATTTGCTTTTCTTCACTGTATTATAACTAGGACTATGTACATGTATACAAATCAGAACAATGCAATAGAATTCCTCAAATTCTTTTATTTTCTGTCACTTGGTTCAGGTTAGCTTGCCACTGAAGCGAAGCGAAATACTGACAGGGTTATAATAGTTATTTGTTGAAAGTTCATCAACATCTATCTCTAAAAGCATCTTGCCAAGTTTGCCTTAATAAATCACTATCGTAATACGGATTTTTTTAATTCGCAATGCATGATAGTAATTACAACCAACAGATTACGTGTTAATAAGTTTTTGACTTATACAAATATCCAATTAGAAGTTAAATTGCTTAGAACCTTCGTTTGAATATGTCAATTATGCTGGTGGCTATCGAAATTTATAGATATAGATGGTATGGATAGGCAGCTATTTTAAACATAATAGCCACCAACATGCATTTGGATCTTGAACTTACCACTATATAGTTGATAAGCATGTTACTACTGACTTTCGATATTCATTGCTAATATAGATATCAACATACTGTAGACATTTGCAAACCTTGATATGTTTATGATGTGCGCCAAAAATGCCGTTCCCCTTAAAGAAAATAAACGTGACAGGACATCCAAATTTCATTCATTTTCATTTTGACCGGAGATACTTGATTTTAATTGGCCCATATGGTCCTGTTAGGTCATACACATCATCAAAGGGTCATTACTTTGACTTTGCCCTAGCATGAGAAGAAGTCAAGATGATGTCTATTAAGTTTTCTCTTGCATCTTGAGAGACATTTGACAATTACTCACGATCTTTGTCTGGCTTTACACCGTAAATCACCAAACATATTGATCGCAGTAAGCTTGGAATCGGCCACAAAGAAGTAAAATTATTTGGTAAGAAACGTGATGTGGTCGGTCCCGGACATGGATGCTCCTTCTATCGTGGGAAGAGGAGAAACTCAACGATAAGTACCGTTTCATTGAAACGTCATTGTTGTGTTAGTTTTTGTTTATCCCAGCAATTTACACTCAGTAGCAAGAGCTTACCAGTAGATTAAACTTGATCGCCAGGGAGTTGCTTACTCTCAGTTCATCTTCAGATCCTCGAGATGAATTATATCCCGATGATTTTAATGAACAGGATAACATGTGTATGAGAATTCGCACAGCACTATGAGTATGGCATTCGTCAATGTCCAAAATCTGTAATTTCTCCACAGTTTCTGAGCAATGTCATGGATTGATGAAATCTGTAAAATCTACAGTATATCCTCTTGTGAAAAACATATTCCACAGCAGAACGGAAGATGAGAATCTTGTCGATTATGTGGTTATTTGTATTGAGAGAGCTTGCTGAAAAAAATTGAAATAGATTCCATAATAGATGAACACGGCGTATGACTTCAGTAAATTAATGTTTGTGTGCGTTTTCTTTTTGTATAAGTTAGAGCTTGATATTGATATGTTTTAGTTAACTCATCTGATAATGACAAAATAGAATGTCTAAAAGCAGAAACTTCCACCATGTTTTTGGTTGAGTTACTCATGAATCTGCACCTTTCTCCCTTCAGTAACTCCAGTGACGACGTGCATATCAGGACGCTAATCATCCGACAAAACAATACACAAAAAGTCAAGACAGTAAAAGGTTTAAATAGAGAATTCATGCTAATTAAAGAGAAGACATTATAGAAACCGTGGAGTTTATCGTACGGTGTCTAGCACATGATCTACTAATTATCCAACAAATATATCAATGATAGTACTCAAGCTCGTAGTAGTCTAGCTTGTACTCACAAGGCAGAGAAGATGGAATTTATCCATGTCTATAAGGAAATGAGCAACTTGACGTCACAACCGAGAGTTGGCTTGATCTGATGACAAACTCTGCAATGGAATCAATACAGATATTTGAGAAGATTGTAACTGCATGAAAATCGAAGCTATCATGTTCTTATGCACTGATGATTGCGACTTATCTACATCTATCCTAATGCTCTTCTGAGGATGACCAATCATGCATCTACTATTCTAGGTCCATGCAATGGAGTTCCCTAAGTTCGATGGATCTCTAGCAACTTCAAGTTGAACTAAAATTGATCTGAGTTTAGCAAACATAATCGAAGGCGTGCAGTTCAGAATTTCTCACCAGAGGAATCCCCTTGGCCGCTCTTTCAGCCAAGTAAGGGCAAGGCTTAAAGAAATCTCCATACATCTTTGACCATTCATCCAATCTTGAACAAATGTGCTTGGAACCCAATGAATCAGCCCAGAAGACAACGCCTCCCCTGCACGTCACAGCTTTAGTTTTCACATGAAAAAAATAAAATGGGACTTGTGACTTGTGAGCACTTAAAATTACGTACCGATAAGATGGAAAGCCCATGCCCATAACAGCAGCTATGTCAAGGTCCGCTGCCTTGACAGCGATTCCTTCAGCAAGGATTCGACAGGCCTCATTTACCACAGGGAAGAATATCATCTCTACAATGTCGTTTTCGGCTATATTTACTAGCTGTTCAATGAAAACACAATATTAGGGAAGAAGAATGATAGTCATTGATAGGGGAAGACTGCAACTTCAAAAAGTTGCAACCACCTCTGGGTTTTTAACAGTAATACAAAATAAACTCCACAAAGAAGATATCACAAATTGACTAACATGAAATGGTGTTATTTTTCTTTACTCTTCCGTTTTTCCCCGTGGGTATAGATTAATGGTTATCCACTCCAAGATTTAGAGCACAAGCAAAGATGATCAATCAGTTTTTGAGTGATTGAAAGTGATATGATTTCAACTTTAGAAAGAAGCTATCAAAACTCAACCAAAATGACAGGCATCAACTTTCTTTTCTTTTTTTTCTATTTTTTCCCTGATATGGGTTAATGGTTATCCCCTTCCAAGTTGTAGAGCACAAGCAAGTGTGATCAATCAATTGGAGAGAGAGAGAGAGAGAGGCCTTAGGGTCCACAGTAACACCAGAAATGCTTCTGGCCTTCTGGATATATTTTTCTAGATCAGGATCCGGGGTAGCTTTGCGCCTTTGGTCATACTGATAAAAACCTTTGTTGTTAGATTCTCCTGCAACAAAAGCAAGAAGCATTAAGAGTAGAAAAGAAAACCAGAGGGTTGAAAAAAGCCAAGTCCCCATTTTTTATGACCCAATTAATATAGCATTTCGTGTGTGGTTCTTATTTGTCTTATTTCCAGTTTGATTATTGGCAGTGTTGTCCTTTGTCCAGTTTGCACATGTTGTTAACATCTATCTCGCATCACTTATTTACAGCGTTTGATAGGGCCTTCTATGCATAGAGTCTCCCTCCACCTAATAGTTTTAGGCTTTTTGGGTTAGCCTTCCTAAAAAGATCAAGAATCAGGTCATGAGCATCAGTAGCAGTTTTACCAGCTCTCTTATCCTCCTGCAACATGGCGATAAGCATTGATTTATACGTTCTTCCAGGGAAATTCTCTAGGAATTGCATGCCAGTAGCAATTGCAACCCCAAAACCAACAAGGTCAGCTAATCTGCCAGCATACAGTAAAACTCAGTTAAACATTAGATCATTTTGGAGACCAAAACGAAAATAAATTTAAATTCTAGAATGCATTAAGACCTGAAAGGACCCATTGGCATCCCAAATTTGGTAATCGCATTATCAATTCTATAGGGATTGGTGCCACGCTCAACAAGCAAAAGAGCAGCTTGTCTGTAAGGGAAGAACATCCTGTTCACAGCAAAGCCTGTACAATTCCCAACCACCACTGGAATTTTCTTCATCTTTTTCCCAATATTAAGTAAGTCGACAACAACCTGGGGAGAAGTATGCCGAGTACGAACAATTTCCAAAAGAGGCATGACATGTGCAGGACTGCATTGGAAGTAGCTCCCACTATTTCAGCTAAAGGAAGGCGGATTCAAAAAACAAAAATAAAAATTTCACACTTTACATCACCTGAAAAAATGGGCCCCAACAATCCGATCTAGAGACTTGGTTCTCTCACCAATGATGGTCAAATCAATAGTGGAGGTGTTGCTAGCGAGTATACAATATGGTGGGCAGTATTTTTCAAGCTCAGCAAAAATATGTTGCTTCAAGGAAACATCCTCGATAACAGCCTGTTTAAAGCATCAAGTACAAGTACCTGAGGATTTTCCCAAAGTCCTACATTAAGATGAAACTGTTGGAGATCTTCTAACTACCTCGATAACCAGGTCCACATTTCTGAAGCTTTCATAGTCAAGCACACCCCTTAGAAGGGACATTGTTCTTTCAAGCTTCTCCGCAGTCATTTTGCCTTTCTTAACATGGCTTTCCAGATTTGCTGGAAGGACACAAACTATTAAACAAATGGCAGGCCTAAAAAGTAAAAGCAAACAGAAACACAAAGGTGGTGAATGTAAATAATAAGATGCACCAAAATAAAACTATTGTTACCTCTGACTCGTCCTATAGCAGCATGCAAATATTTCTCGTTTACTTCTTTGAGGATCACTGAATAATTATTAAGTATCAACGCAGTCACTATTCCAGATCCCATTAGTCCTCCACCAAGAACAGCAATCTTGTTGACTTGCCTAGGCATCAAACCTCTGTCTGTGATACCAGGGACCTATGTCACAGTTGTGGAGGGTCAATTTACCTGAGTTTCTAAAAAGTTCAGTAAGTCAAGATGAGTAACATTGAACCTAGACTTTCAAAAGTTTTCATCCACTACAATCCAGCCAGGGACATACACCATTATAAAGGGCCATCTAATCAAGTTCCTTCTATGTTTAAATTAATAACTCCTTGAGCTTCTGTGAACACAGACAGGTTTAATGAAGCTAGTTACAACCTTTTTCTACCTCTACCCTTGATGGTCAAAAAATTGCGGAAGTCACATCTGAAAACATAACATGTCATTAGGAATTAAGGGACATTATATTTCACTGTGTAAAAACTAAGGTGAAATCGTCATTAGATCCGGCAAAACTGAAACCGGACTGATACCCTGCCCTGAAAAACAGGGCAATGGCGAACTTTTTGGCAATCCACCAAAAACCGAGTCAAGCCCAACCCGTACATATCCAGGTTGGGTTGGGTCAACCCAGTTCAACCCGATTTGACCCGATATGTGAAAAAAAAATTTGGTGCTTGATCATAGTTGAAATTTTTTAACAGGCAAAATGATACAATATCTGGTCTTGTTAGCTTAACATATGTGTATTATTTGAAGAAATATGTAATCTATATATTCCCTTATATTGGATGGATGAATCAAAACAATTGGATTGATGCTGGATATACTAAGAATCATAGTAAATTTGCTTGGCTAAGTCATGTGATAGTTTTTCAGTTGGATACTTAAATGCTTAAATAACTATTTACAGATTTCACATTACCTAGCAAACTAAATTACTGTACAAATCTTAATACCTCTAGCATTGCTAAAAAAATCTACAAGTTCGGTCGGGTTTGTGTCGACCTATTTCAACCCGACTTGACTTGATGTGCGAAAAATCTTTTTAGCTCAAATCATAGTAACTGAAGTGAACATAATCAAGAGGGTACTCGGTCTTGTTAACTAATATAATTGTAATATTATAAAAAAAATCACGTGATTCATGCAACTTTCAAGAGGTGACACTTTTTCCATTAGAAGCTAAGTTGGATAGCGTCATGTTCTTAGTCGGAGTTTAATTTATAAGTATTTTTATTGTGTTCTTTATTTTTTGGTTAAAAAAATAATCTTTGGTACAATATTTGCTTTTGACGAAACACACTTTAACAAGATCAACTTTATTATGGTTTTAAGATATTCTTTTGTTTAATAGTGCTAACTTATTTGATTGTAGGAACTCTAAAATCAAATTTCGCAAATATTATAATGTGTGGAGCAAACTAATTTGTGCGGTTATATAGAAGCAAGATCTACAATCAACACATAAATTTTCTATTTATTGGTTTGGCAAAGATATTAAATGTTTGAAGTTTTGCATACTAAAAGTATGTCTTTTAAGGAAGATGAAAAAATAGGGTAAAAAAAGAATCAACCCAGTATGGGTTGATCAAATCTCTACCCATTTAAAATGGCTGGCTTTATAAGTCGTACCCATACTGACCCAGAACCCAATCTTCTCAGTTGCCAAGTCCAACCGTTGTATTTTCACATGGA
The DNA here is from genome assembly GCF_021117445.2 of Syzygium oleosum. Classification (NCBI taxonomy): domain Eukaryota; kingdom Viridiplantae; phylum Streptophyta; class Magnoliopsida; order Myrtales; family Myrtaceae; genus Syzygium; species Syzygium oleosum. Next base: position 1,839,912 of record NW_026607520.1, on the reverse strand, counting down.
TTTAAAAGTCAGATATACTTTGCATGAATGTAATCCACACTACCAGGTGACAAACCATAAACCAATCTTTGATTAAACAACTTCAAGTAACCAAAGGCCAATATGGAAGTCATACTAGCCATTGTAAAGGATATCGATAGAATTTCATGAATATTGGCCCGCTATGTTTTGTGAAAAAATATAGCACCCACGAACACGTGTCATCGCCCAAAGCATGTAAAATTCCAAATTCAAAACCAAAAGCTTTGTTGTATCCTCCTTTTATTCTACACCAGGTCAATGGTTATATGAACAGAGAGTTTTGTTCAAACCTTCGAAGCTCCACGTTGAGCAAAGAAGACGTGGACCAAGCACTTGGTGGTGTAAGATTGTTGAAGCTGTTGAGCCTCTTTAGCCTCCTGCCAATATAGGATCTGGTTCACAATATTTCACAATTTGCTCCAATAAGAAGGCTACAAAAGCTAGATTAGGCAGTACCTTCCAATATCCAGCCCGTGGACCAGAGATTATACCCTCTTCAACAACGTCAATGCAGATCAGAGGATGCTTGACATTAAGAGCCTGATTTTTGACTTGAGATCTTGCAAACTTAAGCGTTTGCCTTGTCTCCTCAAGGGATCCTAGCCTGTCAGTCCTGTAAAGAGAAGCAACCCATGGTCTCCTGCACTGTGAGATATCCAGAGCCCATTTTCGGGCAGTTGGTAGAAGTTCATTTGGTGATATAACAGCATCTACAAGGCCCAAACTGCATGCTTCTGTCCCTTCCACTGCCTTTGAGGTCTATATGGCAAAACATTGCGGGAGCTAGAGCAAGTTAGTCGACATATTTAGAACAAGTAGAGAAGCAAAACGACAGGAAACCCATAAGGCCAAAGGGTACCAGCATCATCCCAAGCGATTTGGAGAGACCAACAAGGCGTGGAAGCCGCTGTGTTCCTGGTGCAGTTCAGGTGCATGACCATAATTATATATAAATAAAAAGAACGGAAAATCACATCAAATATGCTAGTGCGTGTAATAAGATCAAGCTTCCGATAAAGCCATCATAAGAACTTTGCGCCGTACTAAAAGAGGTCATTATAACACCGCCACTAAGGACATGCATTAACCCTTGTTCTTCAGGCACCTTAATATTTCACTTTGTCACAGAAAAGAAGTCCCAGTCCAGAATTTAGCATTCAATTAATTGTGGATTAAATCTGAGAGAACATAGATTATGAATTCTAACATCTACTTGCTAAATGGACAGTTCAAATAAATGATAGACTATATACATAGTAATGAGATGCAAAAACCAGAATAAAACATAGCATTCTTTACTGTCCCGCTATAGTTTCATTGGTGTTCACTAAACTTTAGTAGATTTTGCATATACATCACTACGCGATGCACAAACTTTCGTTCTTTTTTCTTTATCAATTGATGCGCTTTGACTGATATCTGGTCAATTTTTCCACGACAAGCTTGGTGTAGTTGCCACAAGGTGTTGCGTCGAGAAAATTGGCACCAAGTTTCAGACATGTCACAATTGTACCGGAAAGGAGGCTGGGTTCGAGTCAAAGTGCATCAATTGCAAAGAAATGAAAGTTCAATGCATGGGCATTAAATGCATATCTGTCTGTATTTATCTTTTGCGTGACTTGTGTAATGTGAGGACCATGGTAACTCTACAAAGGAAGTAATAGGTGCAACTTATGGCCAAAAAATAGAGAAATTCAAAGGTGGAAAGAAGAACAGATCCTAATTTTTATTCAGAGACATGCTAAGCAGTTCAAATCTAGGTCTCTATCATCCTCAAATAGCCCAATGCCACAGCTTAATAACTAAAAGCACTTAATCAGATTGATAAAAAAAATGCTACACAAATGTCCTGAGCTTTCAGTCAAGATCCGCGCATGATGTGGCACTGGATTACCAACGAGCAAGATAGATCAAGCAGTAACTTTGTTTGAATTTAAAGAAACAAAATCATACAGATGGACTACGTGTTATCCTATACACATCGATCCCAACTCCAGGTTTTGGATAAACACTTCCATTACCTAATGCTTCCTCTGTTACTGCTCTGATCCCTTGCTCTATGCTTCAAATTCCAACGGAAATTAACTTGGATCCCAGAAGGGAAAAACTGTGAAGAAATCGTATTTGACTCGAGTGTGATGGATATGGAAAACTCAGAATTTGGCACTATAGGCTTAGAAAACTAGTTATCTGCACCTTGACATGTTGCCTATTTCTACGTTTCCAACTACCTTCATAAGCACGGCCCAAAAAAAAATAAAAAATTCATATGCAACTTCAGTAACATGGAGCTTTGAGCTTAGCTTATATGATGATACCTTGCATGACTCAATAGAATGAGGACCTTATATTCCTTGGGCCAACATGCCAGTGAAAAAACCAGTATTTTTTTAGCATTTTTGTGAACTTAGTTTGCCGCAATTTCATTTATTATTCACTGTTTAGAAGTACCAAAAACCTATGTGGAGTCAGATAAATATCATTAGCAATAATAACATCATATGCACCCGATCTCAGTTCACATTCGAGATTGCATGAACTTAAACACTTCAAAAAATAATTGAACATGTTTCAAAAAAATGATGTTTATTCTGTTAAACTTAGTGAAGGAAGCTGATTCAGGTCATGAAGTGTTGCATTAACATTCAACTTACAGAATATACAGCATGCCCTGTCAAACACATATTTTGAATATAATAATGCAGAGAATGCTTAACTTGAATTATGGCAATACCTCCAAGTCCAGGAATGATGCCGAACTGAAGTTCAGGGAGGCCTAATCGCGCGGTAGGAGTCGATATTCTTGCATGACATGCCTGATCGAGAGAAACAGAAAATTGACAACTTAAAAATAATGTTCTAAACCCATAAATGAAAATCTCATCTACAAACAAAAAGTATTAGCACCATAGCAAGTTCTAATCCTCCACCCAAAGCAACGCCGTCGATAGCAGCAACAGAAGGCTTCTTAGCCGCTAAAAAGAAAACACACAATTGAATAAGCAACAAGTATCTGACCCAAAAAAAAAAAAGAATAAGCAATAAGTGGAGTAGAAAGCAATAAAAGTCAAGCACATACCTTCAACTGCATCAGTGAAGAAATCAACTGATGTATAACCAGGCTTTGTTTGTTCTTCTGCCAGAATTAGACAAAGAAAAGGACATGATAATGTAATCCAGAGTCAACTAATAGAATACGAAACAAACATGCAAGTAAAATACCTTCCCTGCGTTTTTGCCCACCAAAGCCGCTAACGTCAAAGCCCCCACAGAAAATGCCTTTTGCACCTGTCCCAGAAAAGAATTGTCACAGCATTTCAATCCTTCTGGATGCAAGATATGCAAGAGGGAAAAAGAACTCTGATAAATACCCGTCACTACAATTGCTTTCACATCTTCTCTCCCCAAAGCCTGTTCATAGCTCTCACTTAAGCTGCGGAATACTGAGAAAGGCAAAGGAAGAGATCAGTTGCTACACGTTTACAGCTATTGTAGAGACAAAATGTTTATGTGAACTTTGGCAGCAATACATATCCTAAAGGCATAAAAATAGAAGAAGAGAAAATGCCTGTTAAAAGCACAGTAAACGGCAGAGTTGAAATGTGCCAACATGAAGCAACCATACAGAGAGTTTAGTGAAAGTGAACGAAGGTCAGAAGTTGCGCCACATTAATATTTAACAGGTACAACTGTTTCCCTAATACTCTCTTCTAACAGCAGCTTCCTGTCCACTGATGTTCAAAATTAGCGAGTTGCTCGCTGCAAAGTGAATGCGAGCGTATGAGTTTTAACGTTATCTCTTCTGCAGAAATGTCAACTCAAGTCTACCATACTTGATTAACCCCCATAACAAACGGGTAAAAGTACACTAGAATTTCTGAAGCTTGCACACGTAGTGCAATCAAGTCCAAACCTTTCAATCGTCACAATCAAGTCCTAAATCTTTTCTCTGAATAAGTTGCAATCACACCATTCCAGTCACCACTTCTCCAATTGGTACCTTGCGGCAACCTCCAGCACACAGGAAATTTTCTTCTGCCAAGTGCGCGATTTGTGAAGGACAGATTTGATTTGGCATTTTTGGTAAAATGTTCACGACTTGATAGCATCAATTGAATGATTTGGGACTTAGTTAGACTCCGCACAAATGGTTTGGGACTTTCAGCAAACTTTTCACGCGACAAATATCGCAGTAAGCTTACTCCAACCGTGCATGATTTGAATATTTCCATATGAAACATATAGGGAATAAGCACCCCCAACTGCTTCAAATTATCATTCCATGACAGAATCGAAACTTTGACTGCAAGCAAAGTGAGCCCAAGAGATGTATGCCATTCTCAACCAAAACTTAAAAAGCTCAAGCTAGTTGAGAAGAGCAAAGGTCAGTTGATCATCGCCGATGATCAACTCGAAATTAATGTACCCACAATAAGCGACTGAAAACTATGAAGAAACTCCACACCCACAAGAAAAAAAATGAAAAAATGTCAAGTAAAACCAATCAAGGCAACAACTTTCGAGAAATCGAAGGATGTTGGAAAGGGATCAGAGGATGTACTGTCGGCAGTGAGAGCATTGACAGGAGGGTTGACGATGGTGATGAGAGCGACGCCATCGTCGCCCACTTCCAAAACCGTCGTTCTCTTTGCTTCGCGACTCATTCGTTTCTGTTTTCTTGTTTTGCTTTGAGCTGTGACAGTCGACTGCGAACTAGGTGGGACTTCACTGGGCATTTATATGCTCACGTGCCTTTTCTTTTTAGTGGAAATGTTATTTGGGATAAGTATAATGAAATTTCTAAATTTGATTATGGAAGTGCAATTCATTCTTAGAAATTTTAAAAAAATATAATTAAGTCCTAAAACTTAATACGTAAGTGTTATTAATTAGATCTTTTACTCCGAAGTATGAAACACTTCGGTATTTGAGCACTATCAATTACTAAATGAATTAGGTACAAACAACTAATAGGGGTTGAATTGGTTGACTGTGGAACTTGGAAATTTGTTCGCATAAAGTGATGGACAGTGTGTAGAATGTGCCTTGGAATCGTGTGTATGTGGAAACAATTATCTTGCACCAACATAATATAAAGGAGTTTAAGTGATAGAAGAAATACCAAGCATATTTACAGTAGTTTGGCCTATCCACTTGGCTTACTCTGCTCTCCCAACTCTATCAATCCAAATCAAGGCTCAACTCTACTTATGTAATCCTTAAGAGGTTATAGTGTCCGAAGATGCTGGCTTCTACTTGTAACTCTCCTTCTACATATGCAAGCAACCATCACTATACTTAACACTCTCTTCTTCTTTTTTATGAAAAAGGTTCAAACTTCTACAGAGAAATGCAAATAGATTTATACAGCTTTTACAATAAGAGAAAGAAGATGAGCACTCCGAGCATAGACTAGTTTCTATATGTTTCCCCATAACTCTACTCATTCTCTTTATTTATGTTTATAGCCATCAAACCTCATATGATCATTTGAAGTTCAAATCTCACAAGGAGCTATTGGTTCTGCCATCTGCAATCACAAAATGTCACTTTGTAGCTTTGCAGAGACAGTTTGAAGCTTTTACATACCTGGGCTAGTTCTCGTTATGCATTTAGATACCTCTTAGCATATTGACATTCTAATGTTTTGTAGACTGTTCACCTTCTACTTGGTCCCTTTAAACTCTTCGATGATCACACATCATTTATTTTATTCACTATCCCCAATGTCCATTCAAGCTTATTGATGTCTTCATGACCTCTAGTTCATTTCCTATTGGTCCATCCAAACCCAGATCATATGTCTTTTGGTTTGTTCACCATCCACAAGGTCCTTGTGATCATCGACTTATTCCTCATCCAATAACTTCTTTACTCTTTGCAAGGTCTATCAATCATCGACATATCTTACATCCAATAGCTTGTTAACCTTCTATAGAGCAAAGGTCATTCAACACTCTTAGACATCTTGTTACTAACGCTATTTGCGTATCGATCTATGTATTTAGAGGCAGTGTCTTCTTCACACTCAATTGCACATCTTAGTATAATTAGAGTGCTTTGTCATCCTAAAAGACCGCAAGGATTTATCCTTGAAAAGTGAAGTATCCACTTGTCACCGATGACCACGAACTTCTGTGTCCATTTGAACCACAGCCACAACCGATGGTTGACTAAACCAACACTTTAGTTAAGCAGGGACCCAGAAACCAACACGTGGAATAGGAAAAAGAGTATTTAAAAAAATTAATTACATTAGGATAGAAACTTTCAGCTGGACTAATCCCTTGAAATGCATCGAATCACTCTCTCCGTATGCATTAAGCAAGATAAAAGTGGTGAATGAGAATACTTAGACCGGGTGACACTGGGATTTAAATATGAAATTGATAGATATTATATATGGGCCGCCCATGTTGGGCTAACCCGGCCCTTGGTCCATCATGCGGGTCCATCTTCAGTGAGAGCTCAAAAAGAAGATAAAATGGAAGTTATCTTTTAAGAACGTGATTATGAAAAGATTGAGTACTCTTCTTCTTCTTCCTGTTACAGCTCCAGAGAACGATGCTTTGCAAAAAAACTCCCAGACTTAGAACGCTCTCTCAAGGTTGCAAATTGGTAGACATTTAATATGTGGCAAAGAGGTATATTCGTTTAAATGATATGCTTTGCTCGATCGGTGATTCAAATATAAAATGGGCGCGTTTTTTCCGCGTTTTGTGAATTGTTTTTGAGAATGTGTTTCCCACAGAATTATTGCATCATCCTCCTAAATCAGGTAAGACACCAAAATCCGATGAATGATATGACTACGAACACGACATGAATATGTAAAAAAAAACATAGGCCTTGCACTGCGCCACGCAGAAGCACCAACTTTTATTTATTATACTTATTTATTTTTGTGAGTCCATACCTTGTGGGATAATGCACATTGTCGGAGCAAACTCGGATGCTGCGCACATGGAGAGGGTGCTCGATTTATTTAACCTATTGCAAATATAATCGTAACTTGCAAACATTGTGTTGGTAGGGAGATCTTCGGTTGACCTCATTGAAGGGTATGGCCCTTATTTATTATACTAGACGAGTCTTATCTGCCTATTGACAAATTATTTGGAGTGGAAAAGAATTTCAAGATACAGTTGGGTTGGATTAAAAGGAAAATAAGATTGGATGCGTCACCAACAATGGGCTCCACTCAGCAACAGTAATTTGTACTGACCCACCATGCTTATGGAAGATTTTGGGGGCGAACATAACATAAGTGGGTCGAATAATGAATAAAAAGGCTTTGATTGGTGGCCCAAAAAGTGAGGCTAAAAATAATCTATTCATTTTCTCACTAAACTGGAAGAAAATGTGTTTTCTGCTTAAAAAAAACAGCTCTCGCTAATAATTGACGATGTTTCGAAGCAGCAATCATTTAGCACACGAGAATAACGTGTAGAGGTACCTAGTCATACACAAGCATCTTAAACCCAAACTCTTATGTAATATAGTGTATATTGGCTACATGTCTACATCTTTAGTTGTTGAAAGAATCTTTTCGTAGGCAGTGGATGAGGAAGAAAAGGATTGAACGCATTTCTTGACATCACGAAATGATGACTTCTCAATTATAGTGTGACGGGTTCGCTTGCTCTGTGCGAGTGGCCTCGGCGTTCCAAGTGGAGACCATGGCGATCGTATAAACCCTAAGAAGGTATGCAGCATGCAACGACAAGATCTATGAGTTGGAAATAGATCACTTTGATCCGGTGAAGGAAATATGTGGGTCAACAGATCAATCGGGTTGGGATGCAAGAGCTTTTATTGTGGAGACCCAGCTGGTTTCTAGTCTATGAAAATAGCCCACTTCAAAAGAGAGTGTAATAGGATTGCAGATTGGGTTGTCAAAGCCCATCGCAATAAAGCCTTACCTTTGAACTGGGTCTCTTATCCCCCTCTACCCTTTTGGAGTTGTTATGTTGGGCTACTACTTTGTTTCCTACTTAATGCAAGCTATGGAGTTTTTCCGACCAAAAAAAAAAAAAAAAAACATAGTCCGACTCTCTTCATATTGCAAAGCTTTTCTTTGTTCAAAGTATATTACCAATCAATAGTACCATTTAATCCATCCTCTAATAGTAGTTAATTGATTTGCACAGCCATGAAGGATTGTTAAGAAATTTTTTGAAGTAAGTGGTATTCCGAGCCAATTTACAAAAAATAGAAATTTCGAATGTCGAGACACCCAACTCTCTAATGATTACTTGCAAATGGGCCGCGTATGGTAGCTTAGAGTTGACCGAAATTACCTTAGAATCCTACGAAATACAAAAAGCTGAGAAGAGAGAATTCAGTATAATACTAATCCTTTATAGAAGAAGAGATACCATCTGGTCCTATATCAGCTCAAAGATGGATTTGCCTTGAGCAAGGTGCAATCTGGTAAGATGGGGCTGAAATAAGTTTTTTAGAATGAGATGATTTCCCTTTTCTTTTAAGGGCAAGGGGAAGGACAAGCGAAATTCTTTCCCTTCTTACAAAGAGAAAATTACAAACATATATAAAGGCATAACTCCTCAATACGTACATCTGCATCCACACAATCTCTATGACTTGCTGGAGTTCCCGCAAAGCCCATCCTGCACAAGAGAAAGCAAAGGAATAGAAGTTTTAGGACAATGATCAGAAGGTTTAACGTTATCTCTTCTGCAGATATTTCAACTCAAGGGTGAAAGAGCTACTGGTTGACTTAAGTGAGCAACGCATCTTTGGAAAGGGAAACAGCGCCGGATTAAAGTCACTACAGCTTTTTATTCAACCAAGCAACTAGTTGAGTATATTCATTCATACGTCTAGGGCGCTTCTCCGGTTCTTTTGAAAGGAGGTGCCCGATATATGTTGACATTTATCAACAACTATTTGAGAAAGGTATAGGTATACTTTTTGAAGTACAAATCTGATGTGTTCGATCAGTTCAAGAAATTTAAGGCATTGATTAAGAAATAGTTAGATAAACAAATCAAATGCCGGAGAATGATAACGTGGAGTTATGCGGTAAATATTTTATCGAGTTCTGCCAAAGAGAAGGGATTGCGAGACCGCATAGTACCCAGGACAGTATAGCAAAAGGACCTCACAGAGCAGAAGAACCGAACTTTACTTGAGCGAGCTTGGTGCATGCTTTCGCATGCAGGAATAGGCAAGGAATTTCCAATTTTTCAATTTTATAAAAAAAAAAACGATCGAGAATTTACTTTCGGCCAAACCAGTGTAAATATATCCATGTTTTTCAGCCAAACGACTCCAAAATCTATCCGAAATGTCTAAATCAACAGAGAAAATCAAACATGATTTGCACAGACAATCAAGTATATACTTAATCAAATATATCAATCAACACTATATTTAAGGTAAGTTAGAATACATACCCGGTGGCCTTGCCTAAATTAAATTTTCCCGCCATAAGTAGTGTGATCATATCAAGTTCAAGTACACTGCTTATATCCAACCATGGAACTTTTTTTTTAGCCCTTGGTTGGGTGTCTTATTCTCTAACGCCATGGCAATTGGCAAACTGGATTCGGTTTCCAGGCATCGATGCAAAGAAAAAACAATTGCTCTTTCGATCGTCATGTTCTATCCCAAAAAATTACTCGCCATTAATTTCGAAATTATCGTGTAGTTTTCAACCATAAAATAAATAGATACAGTTCTTTGAAGGCATTTCCAGTCACTGTGGAACTATATCACGTAAATTTAAGAATTGCAATGAGCCCCTAGGCACAGATAATGGTGCTGAAAGTTGTGAAAGTGCATACACCTCTTGTGAACTAAAGGGAATTCAGTGACGTGCAACAAAGCATCAAATAGAAGAGGTCCGGCAAAGTAGAATTAAGATGTTCTCTATTCTAACACGTAGGATTTCCATGGCTGGGATTTCTTGAATCTTTGAAGGCAAATTTTTTTAGAAGCACCATTCGAGTTATTTATGATTCATCTGGAAATAGGATAATTTATGTGGTGGTGGTTCAGCTCAAGAGTTTCAATGATTTTAAGTTGACCGAAGCTCATAAAACTTTGTTGCTTGAGCCTGTCACTGAAACTGAGATCAAAAGCACTATTTGGGCTATGAAAGGAGAAAAGAGCCCGGGGATTATACTGCTCGCTTCTTAGAAACCAATGTCATGGAATGTCATTGGTTTTGATGTGGTGGGTGCTGTTACAAAGTTCTCTCACTCCTCAAGGTTACTTGTTGCGGTAAATTCCACTGTCATTATGCAATAAAAAGCCCAAGCCCCATCAAATTGAAGAGACAAGAATCAGAGGCGGAAAGAAGAAAAAAGTGAAGAAGGAAAAAGGGGAAAGAGAGGAGATAGAAAATTTTCATGCGGAGCTGTTTCGGATGTCTCGACAAGTCAAATCAACTCTGAATTGCTGTATTCGAGCCCATTATTTGTCTAATCAGAGTAATTTCGAAGTTAGGTAATAAATTGGAAATTATGTCAATCAATCGGAGATATGATTAAAAGATGTAGGAAAATATGGCACTAATTTTTGCGAGGAAGAGAAACACGATCACCACTTTAGGCATTTATTGAGCTATTAGGTTAGTTAATTGGATCATAACACACGGCAAAATCTTGTGAAGACCGGTCTTAATTATGACTATACGCCTTTATAGAAAGCGAAATCTTACATTATTTGGTTCGATGCACACAAACGAAGCAAGTTGAATCATCGGTTTCCACAGGGAGGTCCCACTAAGTGATGCTACAGTCCAGATTTTAATTGGAAGTGCATGTTTTGCGTTACTATTTTTGTATCAAACAATAATCTGTCACATCATTTAGTAAATTCCATTTAGCACATGAGTCTTAATAGTGCAAGCATTACTCGATACTCATATCATTATATTCTAATATGTGGATCTTTTGGAAGATGGCGTATTTGTGGAAAAGGGACTGTTATATTTCATCGGTTCGCCCACGATGTGTGTGTCCAAGGGACACCATTTGTTCTAATAAGAAGTGTGTCTGAGAGACATCTTTTGAAGAGGTGCGAGGGGAGTTTCTTAAGGGAAGTTAAGGTAACTTCCTCAGCATGAACATCGAACAAGAGATAAGTAAATTCTGAAGAACAGAACTCTCTAACTCTCTCTCTCCTCTCTTCATCAAAGAACGACGCATAAGAATTCCGTATCTACTTCGAGAAGATAATCGGCATTAACGCTGTGGAACGAGAATACTTTCCTTGTGATTGTATTCGGACCAAGGTGAAGTAGATTCATTCATCGTTTGCTAATGATTCAACATACGATCCTAGAAAATTGGTTTGGAGTGCATCGAACAGGTTAATCGATTCTCTCGACAATTGCTTCCAACATTGGTATCAGAGCCCAAGTTATGATCTCTGCCTTGTTTTTCTGTCGAATTTTTTCGCTTGTTGTTTGCTGTTCCTTATGCTAGTGATGTCGGAAGTTTGATGTATGCTATGATGTGTACTCGACCCGACATATGTCATGCTGTGGGGTTAGTGAGTCGATATCAATCAAATCCTGGTTAAGCACACTGGAAAGCAGTTTAGAGGATCCTGAGATACTTGAAAGGCACTATGGACTATCGACTTTGCTAATAAGGGAGTGATCTACGCTTATTAGGATACTCTGATGCTGATTAGGGAGGAGACCTAGATAGCATAAATCAACGTCTGGATATGCGTTCTTGCTTAATGATGGTGCAATTTCTTGAAATAGCAAGAAACTGATATGCACAGCTTTATCTACGATGGAGGCAGAATTTATTGCATGTTTTGCTGCAGTGCAAGAAGCAGTATGGCTAAAACGTTTCTTGAAAAATTTAGCCATTGTCACTGATGTCCCAAGACCAGTGACAGTATATTGCGATAGTCAAGCAGCCATTGCCTATGTGAAAGATCCTAAGTACCATGGTAGGACGAAGCACATTGATATAAAGAATAACTTCATCAGAGATATAATAACGCAGAAGGAAGTAGTCCTGCAAAATATTTCAACCAACCGGATGGTTGCTGATCCATTTACGAAGGCTGTTCCTAGAGACATGTTCTTGACCCACAAGATGTCTCTAGGATTACGTAGAATGTGATTGTGATATGTAATATTGTTGAGGATCACTGGATTATGTGTGTATATGTATTGTACTTGTTTGTTAATGAATTGATGTTTATCAATTAGTACAATGTTATGAGACTAGCACAAACACACATATATTGTTGAAAGGTATGTCACCAGGCAATGATTGGCTCACTCACACTAGCAATCACCTCAAACACTATAGTAAGCGGGTTGAAATGAGACGATATGTACTATAAATGTTGGAAGAGCAGTTTAGTACATAAAACGATTTAATGTCGCATTGATTGGAATCAAGATGAGGTATGTTATTCGTATGTGATAAGACCGAACATGATAGTCCCATAATCATGTATGCCTGAAGGTAGCCGGATGCAAGTACTAAATTGGGCGCTGTGGAAAGTGAGCTGATATAGTACTCGGACTAAACATGAATACGTGAGAAGCACGTGACCATGTTTAGGCTAAGATCCGTATAGTGGATATGATTAATAAATGACATACGCTCTTATAGAAAGAGAAATCTACTATAGCATGTAATTCATACTACATGTGCTTTATTCGACAAATAAAGGAGATGAGTACAATTATCCCTATTTATTCATCGTGTGAGTCCTTAAGGTAATTTATAATTTACCTTACATTGTGCCCTATGTTACTTCTGACTATGTTCTCAAAGTAAAAGATCAATGTTGCTACTTTAGCATGTTATTGGCGGTCATGAATAGATATGGCTTTATGGGACGTGTCTAGGAAAGCAGTTGTTCTGAAATGAAGAGAGACATGAGTGCGAAGGAAGACTATTGTTGTTTTACATCTATCACATGTGTTTACCGGTCAACCAATTATTTCACCTTCAATGGCTTCGGAAATAATTGTAAATACATGGTGTTCTTGAGAAAAGTCAAGTATAGCCTTTAAGGGATATGTATACTTGGACTGATGTAACAAAATATGTCTGGGGCACTGTGAGACATCAATTGTTTATTTCTTTTTGGGGTTGTAGCCATTATGTTGTCCTTAACAGGTGCATAATTAGAGCTCCCAAGTGCAGGTGTACTCATTGGTCGCACGGCTTTCTTGCTAGTATGAATTGTTTCTGAGGTAGATGAATGTTGAGTGCCTTATGTTCTTAATAGAGCATCATCAAGCCCATCATGTGCGAGTGGGAGATGTTATATTTCGTCGGTCCGCCCATGATGTGTGTGTCCAAGGGACACCATTTGCTCTAATAAGAAGTGTGTCTGAGAAACACCTTTTGAAGATGTGCGAGAGGAGTTTCTTAAGGGAAGTTAAGATAACTTCCTCAGCATGAACATCGAACAAGAGATAAGTAAATTCTGAAGAACAGAACTCTCTAACTCTCTCTCTCCTCTCTTCATCAAAGAACGACGCATAAGGATTCCGTATCTACTTCGAGAAGACAATCGGCATTAACGCTGTGGAACAAAAATACTTTCCTTGTGATTGTATTCGGACTAACGTAAAGTAGATTCATTCATCGTTTGCTTGCTGGTGATTCAACATACGATCCTAGAAAATTGGTTTGGAGTGCATCAAACAGGTTAGTCGATTCTCCCGACAATCGCTTCCAATAGGGACGCAACTCAATGAATTACTAATAACGAGTTTCTTTTTTTTTTTTTCGAAAAATAGCAAGGATAATTCTAAATCCAATTAAATTACAGAGGTAATTTTGTTTCTTTTAGGAAAAGTACAACTAATTGTTATTTGGGAAAAAACCACCAAAAATCCTAGAATATGCCTATTGTGACACATTTACCCTAAACTTTTATTTTGTGACACCAAAAATCCCAAACTTATACATGTATGACACATTTACCATTTGTCAAAGTTTTGTCAATAAGAACCGTTAAAAATCTGACTACATAGATGCTAGGAAGCAAACAGTGTCGACATAGCACCCATGTGACTTAAGTGAAATAAAAACGATGTTGTTTTTAGTTGAAAGTCCATCTAACGAAACATTGACGAATTGTAAATGTATTACATAGATACATGTTTTTGGTTTTTATGACACAAGACAAAGTTTAGGGAAAATGTATCTCAGTAAGCATAATTTGAGTTTTGAAGCATTTTTAGTAGATGACATTGCGTGCCTTGCACAATTACAGGTCTACTATAGTCCATTCGAATTCAGTTCTGCCAAAGGAGCAACCAAAAATAAGCAGCTCTGAAGATCAGCCAACTCAAGACGACTCCGAGCGTGACTTAATTGGCATGAGAAAGACCTTTCCCAACTTGTGCAATGTTTAAAAAAAGCCATAATTAATTCGAAAGAAGGCACGTGATTCTTTAGATAGGATACTCATAACAACTAACAAGCTTAAATTGCTCGAGGCAAATTCTCACTTGCTCTTGATTCATAATGGATCGGATGTGTCTCAATTATCGATAAGCGACCCCACTTTATCGAAGCGGCTTGTGTTACTCGGTCCACGATGCATCGAGTTCATCAAGAGCTTCTCATCTATATCACATTATTAAAAATGGGAAAAACAAATTATTAGACATCTACATCCATGGAAATCTCTCGAGAGCTGGGGCCATTGTTCCATGAACGACAGAAGCAAAATTCAGGTCTAATTTGTCCTCAAGTCACTCGTTGTTAAGATTAAATATATCCTGCTGGCACCAGGTCACAAAAAGGGGGGCAGAAAGAACCAAAAGCCAGGCCATACCGTTATCATTTTGGTTCGGGCTGGAAGAACTAGGGGAGTAAATGGGTAGGATCGGATCGGGGCTTTCATGATACCCTACGTGACCCAAAACCAATAGGGTCGCGCTTGACCCTTCCAGACCCGACCCAAGACCTTGTTCAGCATATACCCCAAGGGCCGGGTCGAGCCGGATCTGGTTTTGGGTTCTTTTTCTTTTTCTTTTGTTTTTTACGGCAGAAGGATTGGAAATTGGTGTGAACCTCAAATACAATGTCGACCTTTAAAGTTTTTTCCCGGTCATCCCCCGTCAAACTCTCTTGAACTTTCCGCCATCATTGCTGCCGTCGGACTGCCGGCGTAGCACGATAATCGGATTGAATGGGGATCCATCGCCCCCGTTCCTGCGGTTCCGGTGTAGGCCCGGGCCGGGGCTCTGGTCCTGACCCGATCGCGACCCCAATCATGTACATTGCGGCGGTGGAGAACCTCCAGCGGCGGGCATCGGTGGCGATCGGCGGCGGCGGCGGCACGTTCTCAATCTCCTCAACGAACCTGCTGTCGCAATTGGGGCAAGTGATCGAGTCTTGGCTCCAAACCCTGATGAAGCGGCTGCACCTATAGCACCAGTAAGACGACGTCGCCGAAGACATCTAATGATCCCCCGGAACCCGACGACCGATCGAACCCAACCCTGGAATCCACCCCCCCTTCCTCCTGCTCCTGCTCCTGCTGCAGATCATGGGAGCAAGAAAACCCAACCCCGACAACCCTAAAAATCAAAACTTTGGCTCGAGCGCCATCGAATCCAAGTCGATTTTCTACTGCAAACGGCCGAAAGAAACCCTAATTCGCGGAACCCAGATCACAGAAGAGGATCGATTCCATGGAGAGAGGTTCAATTAGGGAGATTGACAGTTCGAGGATGAGCGAAGATCAAATTTTTGCTTTGCTCATCCTCAGTGATGGACTGACGCTGAGTTCGTGCTCTACGGCTGCGCAAAAAGTGAGAGAGAGGAGAGAGAAAGGGAGAGACGAGAGAGAGGGAGATGTGTGGACTGTGGCCCTTGAGTGGTCTCGGTGTCAATGGGTTGGGCCCAACCCTATCCTAACTTTGTAATATTCAGACCTAAAAGCTCTACCCAAAGTAGACAAACCTCGATCCCAAAATAACCCAAATTTTAGGGCCGGGCCGGCACGGGCTTTTTGGATACCCCTGGGAAGAACTTCATCGGATGATTTTGAATGATTTGACTTTGTCATGGCAATTACCTTGTGTGGAGATGCTTCCTCAGATCCTATTAGCCGGTAGCATGGCCATTCTTTTGTCCTCCCCCGCTTCGGTTGGCAAAGTTTCTTTAATTGTTCCCTCGTTTCGGTCTAATTTTTGTTGATAGGTTATTCCGAAATTTCTGATATCGGTGGCGAGTCGCAACTGGCGAGAGCGAGCAATAAAAAGAGTTGTTATTTCTATTTCTATTTCAAAAGTAGAAAAATAAAAAATATATACTTCCCATTTCTATTTCAAACCTATTTTTAGGGCAAAAGTACACCACAAGTGCCATAACTTGTGTACGGCGATTACTTTGGTGCCATAACTTTTTTTCGGATCACTTTGGTGCCAAGTCGGAGCAAAAGAGATCACTTTAGTGCCAATTTGGCCGGAAATCCAATGTGGCATTTTTTATTAATTTTTTACGCCGACGTGGCTCGCCGGAGGCTGAGTCAGCGTGTAATGTTAGCATTTTTAATTTTAAATAATTTTTTTAGCGTGTATAGTCAGCATTTTTAATTTTAAATATTTTTTTTTCTTTTTTTTTTTTCTTCTTTCCTTTTTCTTTTCTTTTCTTTTTTTCTTTTCTCCCCTCGCCGGCCGGTCGCCGGTGGCCGGCCAGCCACCGGCGAAGCCCGGGAAGGGCTGGGCGAGGCGGCCTTGCCCATGGCCGGCGAGGGGCGGCCGACCTCGCCGGCGACGAGGCGAGGCCAGCCCCGTGCGAGGCGCCCTCGCCCGGATCTCGGCTAGGGCGACCCTCGCCGGCGTCGGGCGAAGGTCGCCCACGCCCGACGCAGCGAGGGTCGCCTAGCCGATCCGGCGAGTGCGACCTCGCCCGCCCAGCGAGGGCTTCCCTCGCCGGCGTCGGGCGAGGGCCCTCGCTGGGCCGGCCTCGCTCTGTCGCCGGTGAGGCCGGCCGCCCTCGCCCGCCATGGGCAAGGCCGCCCTCGCCCAGCCCTTCCCGGGCTTCGCCGGTGGCCGGCTAGCCACCGGCGACCGGCCGGCGAGGGGAGAAAAGAAAAAAAAGAAAAGAAAAGAAAAAGGAAAGAAGAAAAAAAAAGGAAAAAAAATATTTAAAATTAAAAATGCTGACTGTACACGCTGAAAAAAATTATTTTAAAAAAAATGTTGACTGTACACGCTGACTCAGCCTCCGGCGAGCCATGTCGGCGTAAAAAATTAATAAAAAATGCCACGTCAGATTTCCGGCCAAATTGGCACTAAAGTGATCTCTTTTGCTTCGACTTTGCACCAAAGTGATCCGAAAAAAAGTTATGGCACCAAAGTGATCGCCGTACACAAGTTATGGCACTTGTAGTGTACTTTTGCCCTATTTTTAGGCTAAAAATTTGTCTCGGAACCAAATAAAAAAAATGAAATTGCGTTGCCAAACAGAAAAACAGAAAAATAGAAAAACAGAATAGTTATCATTGACGTCCTGAATGCCCGGATACATGACCAAAAACTGCATAACCTTTACTTTTTCGATGAAATTCCTTTTAAATGAGCAGAAAAGAATTTTCCTTTGACCTGGCTTGAGGCCATCGACCATGGAAGGAATTGATCTTTGAAGATCTACCATACAATACAATATCAGCTCCTTATTAACAAAGTCGCAGTACCTAATGAACTCCTTAGGATCAAGATAAGTGCCAGGCTGCGGCAAACAAATTCATAATTCCATAAAGTCACATCTAAATATGCAATAAGCACTTCATGTTCTTATAATTCAGGCAGGAAGAACCAAAAGCCAGGCCATGCCATTGACATTTTGCAGCATTTACATAGGAGCAAAGTACATATTCAGTCGTGTCTTTCTTCATGACAAAGCAGAAAGCGTTAATCAAAACAGAAGTCAATGAAGTTGTTCCTGGATAGCAAAGCAGAAAGCATTAATCAAAACAGAAGTCGATGAAGTAATGTCAAGAGGGCATCATAAATCATACATCAAGTTGTTCCTCTAGAGCAGCAAGATCTTTCAACCACAAAGTCTCTGGAGATGCTATTTCCAGAGCAGCAATCACATTCGCAAGCTTCTCTGCATCAGCTTGGAATTCCTCAGCTTTCTCAGATGTCATTGTATCAATTTTCATGGAGAGCAGATACTCGTAACCACTGGCCTCTTTATTCTCTTCTATGTCTCCTGAATCATTTGTTGACCCAGCCACTGCTGTTTCAATTGTTTTGGTCTCCTTCCTAGAGGGAGGAAAAAAGCCTTTTGCTTGCAGCTCTTGGCACACATCTGCTCTCTTCCTCTTGATCACCTCTCCAGGGATAAAGCCTTGAATAAACCTACCCTTATTCTCCAATATTCAACACATTAAAGCCAAGTTTTCCAGCAGAATTTTCTGCAAGCGAGAAACAGAAAAGTACTCATAATACGCTATTTGCAACCAAATCACATATAAAAAGCCTGGGACCAAAAAACTGAATAACTTAAACCATTTCTTCGCTTTCACTGAGATAGATTACCTTTCTTTTCTCATAAAACTCGATCCTTAAGTGGAAAAACTCCTGTAGAACTGCAGAGAGAAAGATGATAAATTTAAAATGAGACAAGGACTAGAATACCACATATAAGCTATAATCCCACTAAAATATAGTTGATCGTGAGCTAAGCAGCATAATTAGCATACTTTGTTCAGGGCTGTCATATTTCTTAATCACTCCATTTGAGTCGAACAGGTGCATGTTTTACTCGTGCTAATTGTTGAGGTTAGCTGAAATTTCTTCAGTAAACCCTCTTGCTTTGCTATCATCATGTTCTCCTCCGACAACACAACTTACAAAATGTACAGTTACATTGTCACTGTACTGCCCAAATTCCTGCAATTGGCAATTGCATTTTAGCAACAATGTTCAAAGACAAGATGTGATGTACAAGGTTGGGTTGCTTGAGAACTCATTACCTTGACAAAAGGATCCTTTGTTTTGTCTTTCTCTCCGGTGAATAATGATTTCAAAAACTCCCAGTAATCCTGATGAACTCATCGACGTATTGGAAGCTCTGTGATCCTCAGTGTGGTATCATCGACTTCCTCGATCATATCCCACAAACAGTGTAGCCAACGCTGCTTGTTTTCTCGATGGTCCCTCTAAATCCACGATACCAAGGATCCATGGGCTCCATCATTTCACCGTTCAACAAACGTCTCAAGTTGGCAATAACATCTCTTGGATTGTAGTTGGGGATGTAAGAACTATATCCAGTTCCAAATCCTTCACTACCATTGACAAAAACCATAGGTAGGACAGGCATGTACCTGCATTACATGACCATTATTAGTAAACACTTTCGCATTGGGTAAAATGAATAACAATGGTCCTATAGTGAGTAACTACCAAGTTGGTTCGATAGATTCCCCATTGTCATTTAAGTAGTTCAGGAGGCTGTCATCATCCTTGTGGAAGAGGAACCGTGTAATCGGCGAAAGCTTCGTGCATATGTTCCTAAGGTGAAAATAATCTTATCCTTCCTGCCAAAGCAACATGTTCCATGTAAGAGGAAAAAAAAAATTATAGACAAACAGATTATCTTCAGTGAAATATGGAATACTCTCACAATGTTGTGGGTCCCAAGTTTGACATCTAGCATGAGAAGGTTAATGTTGTTGGCGCCCACACAATCATCGGCCATTCCGATTATGGTATTAACAACAGCTTCCTTGCCCTCATAGTACGCTGAATACCCGGGTACATAATCAGAAAACTGCATAACCCTCACTTCTTCGATCAAATTACTTTTAAATGTGCAGAAAAGAACTTTCCTTTGACGTAGCTTCAGGCCATCGACCATGGAAGGAATTGATCTTTGGAGATCAGCCATATAATACAATATCAGCTCCTTATTAACAACGTCGCTGTACTGAAAGAACTTCTCGTTGTGATCAAGACAATTGCCGGGTTGCAGGAAACAAATTCATAATTCCATTTAGTCACATCTAAAAATGCAATAAGTACTTCATGTTCTTATAGTCATGACAGGACTTCCAACCTTGAACTGACGAAGCCAAGTCTTCCTTGCTTCAACATTCTTGCTAAAAGCAACCTCGATTGCGTCTCCATCTCGGTCATCGACCCATATAAAATACTTATTGTGCATTTCAAGATTTTGGAAGTATTGCTTCCACTCTATTGAGGTGTTTGCTATCAACCCCTGCAGGGATCATTCAACTACTAAGTTTGCCCAATACAGATACTTTTGCAGTTACTGAGTTATGCTTCATCAATGTGGACAAAACTTAAGGTACTTGATTGACCACCCACTTGCATTGCCCCTCAAACTTTCCTTCCAGGACTCATATTCTGACATTTCTCTTCCATTTTTATGAGTAGCCTGTAGTTACGATTAGAGAAGGCTGAAAGCTTTTTTATCTACTAAAAACGGTTTAATGATCGACTTAATTTAATCATCCCCACCTTGACTGCAGGAGTGACGAATTCAGCTAGGAAAGATGGAACTTTGAGCAAGGATGGCCAGAAAAAATGAATGAAGTTAATTAAAAGACCTTTAAAGTGGGAGCCAGCATGACCCTGCAAATGCACATCCAGAAAGCAATATATACTTATTTACAGCACTATGAGAAGCAGCATCAACTGTAGCGGCACATGCTTGACAAAAAATAATTACACAAAACAAAATCTATAGAAGAGCGAAACCAGGTCTGCCATTATCATCAAATGACCATATCTTAAAGATTTGACACCGTCGCAATCCTTATTTTGTTGCAACCCAAGAATCTGCATGATGTATCGTATATCTGTGTCTTCCATTAACTGATTATAGTCATGACCACGGGCCGGTTTTGGCCCGAAACAGGCCCGGTCAAACCTGGGCCTGCGGTTCGGAACCGGAACCGGCCCGTGGCCTACGGGCCCGGTTCCGGTTCCAGAAATTTTTCCGGGCCCGGTTCCAAAAAAAAAAAAAAAAAATGCGGCGGGGCACGCACGTCTGCGAGCCTGCTGCGACCCGTTGCGCGGGCAGCCTTTGCAGGCTGCCCTGGCAACGGGCAAAAGCCCCAAAAGTAAAAAAATTAAAAAAAAATTAAAAATTAAAAAGATAACCGTTGCAATTGCAACGGTTATCTAGCTTTTTTTTTTATCCTAAATTTTCTTCTCATTTTTTTTCTTATAAATTCTCTAAAATTCTCTCATATTCTCTCAATACTCTCAAGTCTCAATTCTCTCAAATTCTCTCAAATTCTCTTTTCTCAAATTTTCTCAATACTCTAAATTCTCTCAAATTCTCTTAAATTCTCTCAATTTTCTCAATCCGCGCAATTCTCTCTTAATTCTTCCAATCAATCCACTCAATTCTCTCAATCCACTCGAAAAATGGCAAGTGGAAGTCGAGTGCCAACTGGCAAAGGTAAGAATATCATGACGGAATCCCATCATTCTTTTGATCCTCGTGATTATGCAGATTTTCAAGATGATGAAATCAACATTTTTCCCGATGTGGAGCGCGTCCCGATGCAAGAAAGTTTTCATCCTCCTGCCAAAATATCTACAACAAAGGAGGCGGAACGGGAACTTACATCTGACATTTGGGATCACTTCACGAAAATGGAAATGTTTGATATTGGTGAAAAAATGTATGATATAATTTGTAAACATTGTGAGAAAATATATAAATATACAGGTAGACAAGGATATGGAACATTCAAACGACATCTTAGGAGCAAACGTCAAACCCAAGCGGGAATCGATATCAGGCAACAACAAATTTCCGGGTACGTCAATCCTAACACTTCCCCTTTATTTCATTTTAATGAAAAAACTTATAAGGAAGAATTAGGTAAATTTGTTTCCGTTGAGCATTTATCATTTAGTTTTGGAGAAAAATTTGGTTTTAATCAATTTGTACAAAAAGCATGTGCTCCACAAGCAAAACATGTTCCTAGAAATTCACTTAAACGAATAATTAAAGATCTTTACAGAAATGGAAAAAAGGATTTACAAAACTTTTTTATGCAATTTAATGGACACGTGCATATAGGTAGTGATATTTGGAGTGATCATTGGCAAACGCATTCTTACATGGGCATAACATGTCATTGGATAGATGACGATTGGAGTATTCAAAAAAGAGTTATTGCATTTAGAGTTTTCGATGATAAGCATATGACAAATAATATTTATAGAATAATTAGGCAAATTTTAGAAGAATATTATTTGCTTAACAAAATTTTTTCAATTGGTTTTGATAATGCCGCGGCAAATACCGCTTTAATTGCCGATTTAGAAAATATTTGTAAACCCGCTTTTGGCGGGAAATTTTTTCACGTTAGATGTGCTTGTCATGTTTTAAATTTATGTGTACAAGATGATTTGAAAATTCTTGATATTTTTCTTGAACCAATAAAAACGGCGATTCAATTTTTATGGAAACATCCCCAAAAAATGAGATAATGGGGTAAATTTTGTAGAGAAAATGGCAGAAAGCCAAAAAGATTTCCAAGAGATGTTCCAACTCGTTGGAATTCTACTTTTCACTTGCTTGGTGAATCTTATGAATATAAAGATTTATTATGTGCATTCATTTCTAATAATATACCTCAGATTAATTTATACCCACAAAAGTGGGGTATTTGCAAAAAAAATTTAGATATTTTAAAGGTTTTTAATGATGCAACTTATACTTTGTCCGATGTTTATTATCCTACTACGCATTTATTTTTATTAGAGTGTATTAATATTGTCGGAATTTTTGACGAATATGAAAATGATATTGAATTACAATATACTATAGTAACAATGAAAATGAAGTGGCTACATTATTATGGCGAAATTCCCATTATTTATTTAGTTGCTTGTGTTTTTTATCCGCGTTGCAAATTAGATGGTTTAAGTGATTGTTTGCATACGTATTATCAATGTTTACATTATGATGCGATAAATGTTACAACCATAGTACGTGAGGTTAAAAACGTAGTAATAGAATTATATAATGAATTTTATACTAAATATAATTTAGATGATATTGGATCTTCTCAATCTACCGAGACATAAAATGATAGTACAGGTAAAATTAGTAGAGAGTACCAACTTTTATTAAATAGACACAAAAAACAAAAGGGAGCAATAAGAAATATTTCTGAATTAGAGACTTATCTAACCGTTTCCTTGGAGTTTACTGATTCCGAATCCGAAGGTAGTACAGGTTTTTTAATTTTGGATTGGTGAAAGAAGCACGCAAGCCAATACCCAATCCTTTCTCTTATTGCAAAACAAATTTTTGCAACCCCTTGTTCCACAGTTGCCGTCGAACAAGCATTCAGTGCGGGGGGTAATATTTTAGACGAACATCGTTCAAGATTAGCTCCGGAATCAGTGGAGATGCAAGCTTGTGTCGATGATTGGACGAAGGCTCAATACCGGCAACAAGAGATAGATCGGAATAATGAATCCGAATTCTTTAACGATGGAGATACCACCGGTACCGGTACTGCTACCGGAACGGGTAGCGACGACCGAGGATAAAAGAACTGTTGGAGTTGGCAAATATTTTGGGGACCCTTGTTTCTCATACCGGGCACGCCCACGTGAGCTTAGGGAAACCGAAGTATAATCCGACGACATGTGACCCCTGCGCACGGAATGCGGGGGTTCGGATAGGCTTAGGTTTTTGGGTCATTTTTGTCACGCTCCGAACCCCAACGGGCTCGCGACATCCCTTCGATGGCCGTATTGAACGCGACGCCCCAGGACGCGTCGCCGACCCAAACGAAACAACCAACGATAAAGGCAAGCGGAAGCGAAATAGAAATAACCCGGACAATAAATAATGACCAAAGGATAGTATTTGCACAAATCAATATACACATAACAAGCTTGGCAATTACCTACAGCATTCACAATACACAACATCGACCCCTGGCTACTAACTTCAAACCACGATCATCAAAAGGGGGCGGTGGTTGGGTAACCTAACTTCACTATTAACAATGGGCATCCAAACAAGGATGAAGCATCAATGTCCAATACCACCCCCGGCCTCCGAACCGCACGTGACAACTGTTCGTCACTCAAAACCTGAAAATTTTTAACAACGGGAACGAGATAAATCTCAATAAGTAGACCCTTAAACCCCACATAGGCCAATGCGTACCCAGACGAGTCCAAACATGCAATCTAACTATTCACATAACAAATTTCACATAATGTACTTACATTGCCTCAAATCACACGCCATCTCTGCACATTAGTCAAATCATGGTAATTCAATAATATCCCGAGAATATAACACAATCGCTCGAGCGCCATCCACACTTGCACTCAACCAATCCAACGAAACATCCGCACGTACATTCAACCAATTCAACCAAACATCCACATATTCACCCAGCCAATCCAAACACTCACATTACGCACACGTGTCCAACCAACTATCCACGACTCGCGTCAACGCGCCTCAAGTCCCTTCTCACAGCCCGCGTAAACACGCCTCAGGCCCAATCACACGACTCGCGTAAACACGCCTCAGGTCCAATTTCACAGCCCGCGTAAACACGCCTCAGGCTCATTCTCACTGCCCGCGTAAACACGCCTCAGGCCCAATCACACGACCCGCGTAAACACGTCTCAGGTCCAATCTTACAGCCCGCGTAAACACGCCTCAGGCTCATTCTTACTACCCGCGTAAACACGCCTCAGGCCCAACTCTCTTTCCAATGACCCGCGTAAACACGCCTCAGGTCTTTTCTTGCCTTTTTCGCCACACCCGCGTAACCACGCCTCAGGTTGGCAGCCCTCCGATCAATCCGGGCTTTTCAAGCAAACACACACGCCACTTAATTCAATCAATTTCACGTCTTTCACGGAAATCAAATATCACACAACCATTCCAAACGACCACAACACAATTCGCCATGCTCAAGCCAAAAAGGCCACGGTTCTACCAATTCACGTTGCATTTCAACAAACACCTACGATCACTATAGAGCGATCACAACCAATCATTAATTCACCACATATGAACACAATTCAAGCATTTGGACCACACGGAACAATCACACAATAAATTAATATTCTAGCCTCAATGGCCCCTCATACAATCACACTAAGCCTCAACTCACAATAGGCGCATTATCCCCATCACGAATCATCAACACGAACTACCATCAAACGACCATTAAATCACGCACGAACGACCGACGATCTCGGCATAAATTCCAGCACTAACGACCTCTAATCCAACCACAAAATTCAGCCATAAACCATCGCGATTCAGCCCATACTTCGGCCCCTCCACTCGCCCCGAACCAGCCCATAACTCAGCCACCCAATCGCGCTAAACGGCCACCAAAACCACGCCGAACAGCCCATGACAGCCACTATATTCATTATATTCAGCCCACACACGAACACACGAACCCCTAAACAAGTCTAGCATTACCCATCATCCTAAGTCGGGATTAGGAAGTCGCTTACCTTGACTTGAGCAAGAAAACGGGGCTGGGCCATGGGGAGGATCGCCGGGACAGCGGTGGCGGCGACTCAGCGGCAGCAAGGGCGAGCGGTTGGGTTCACGGTGGTGAGAAGCAGCGGCACCGGCGGGTGGCAGGGACCTCGCCGGAACAGCAACAGCTCCGGTGACGGCTGGGCAGCGACGGCGGCTGCTGGACAGCGACGGCGACGGGAATGGGGGCGACGGGTGGGCCAAAGAGGACGAGCGAAAGGCAAAAACGGCAGCAACTGAGGTACTCCGCGGAACAGTGGCAGGGGCAGGGGCGGCGACGGCGCGACGGCGAGCTGCTGGGGCGGACGGCAAGGCAGCAATGGCGTCAGAGGTTGGACGGACGGCGAGCGGCGGATCTGGTCGGCCTCGGCTCCGACGCGACCAGAGGCCGAGCGAACAGGGGAAGAAAAGGAAGAGGAGGGGCGACGGCGACAGCTCCGGACTGGGACGAGCAGCCAACGGTGACGGCGACGGAGAGATGGACGAGCGTGCAGCCAGCGAGCTGGGACGGCGGAGGCTCGGCCAGAACAGGGGAAGGTAGACACGTCGTCGTCGGAGCAGCAGGGGCGACGGCGGCTTGGGGGGGGAGCTAGGATGGTGGCGGCGAGCCAGTACGAGCGATGGCGGCCGGAACGGCGACGTGGGGCGGTCGCGGGCGAGGCAGAACAGGGGAGGAGTCGGGGAGAAGAAAACAGGGGATGGGAAGGGAGAGGGGGGGTCGCAGCGGCGATGGCGCAACCGGCGGCGGCGCGGCGGCTGGCGGGGGCGGCGGCGCCAGGCGGACGGTCCGGCGAGCAGTGGCTGGGGTAAGCGGCGGTCGGGCGAGCGAGCAAGCAGAAGCAGTCACAGTCGGGGCGGAAGAAGAAAAACCAGAGAAGAAGAAAAGAAGGAAAGAAGAAAAGGAGGAGAGAGAGGGGGCAAGGGGAACATGCGAGGAGGGGACGTTGCATGGGGAAGGAGAGAGAGAGAGAGAGAGAGAGAGAGAGAGAGAGAGAGAGAGGGAGGGGACAGGAGACGTGCGCGCAGGCGCGGCAGAGGAGAGAGGAGAGAGAGACACACACAAAAGTCAAACACTCAAGTGCTAATCTAACGGCCCACATTCAAACCCAAAATCGATCCAACGGTCCACGAAAATCCTAATTATAAATTAGGAAAAAGGACCAAAAGATATTAATAAAAACACACTACGAGGGAGGTCTACTAGTCCAAATCCGCACCTGGTCAAAAATCCACTTTTTACATATCCCGGGCAATCTCGAGGCTGGCCACAATAATATCGACACCGTCCAATTAAATTCGTCCCGGAACTCCGAGAAATTCGACACCAAAGTTTAGGCTTTAAATAACGGCCAAATTCGATCAAGTGCGATTCTAGCGAAATCTCTAATTTAAAAATAATAACCGAGAGTGATCAGTTCCCGGGTGAGATTTTACTATAAGCACACTGACGAATTACACGTTTTATAAATCCCAAAAATGGGTCGAAAATCGGAATGTCACAATTTTAGGGCATATATATTGTACTCCTTTTTTTTTATAGATCATTGTAACGAATTGTAAGGCGCTTAATGATAATTTATTAAGTTCAAGCCCCCTCATTCTCTCTTTTTGTCCCCAAATTTGATTACAATTTACATTTTGATTACAATTTATATTGAATAATTTATTATTTCATAATTTCATTATTTTTTTATTTAATAAATTTTTGTAAAAATTTTAAATTATGAACCGGTAGGAACCGGAACCGGGACCGGAATGAACCGGCACGGAGCCGGAACCGGACCTAAACTGACCCTGAACCGGGCCGGTTCCGGCTCGGAACCGGAACCGCCATGGGCAGTTCCGGTTCCGGTTCATACCTGGCCAGGAACCGGAACCGCCAATTCCGAACCGGAACCGGCGGTTCCTGAACCGTGGCCATGACTAACTGATTAGGGCTGGCTTCTGTCACATTGAGTAATTTACCTCTCAAAGGAAACATACCATAATGATCACGATCGACAATAGAAAGCCCAACCATCTGCATCAACTCAGTTTGGTTAGCCAACTCGTTTAGAATGTTCAGCCACGAAATTAAGAAGCTTTCAATGTCACACATCCAAAAGGTACCAGCACTTACTGCAAGGTACTTTCCTGAATCTCCATCTGTCAAAATCAGTGTGCACTTATCAGAGTTTCTACCTCCAGCAGCATAAGCATCCTCAAGCTCGGGAATCTTCCAGAGGTTCTCTCTTTGACCCATCAATTTTCTTTAGGTGTTTGCACCGCTTGAAATTTTTCCAATGAGAGGAGTAACTGAACAATTACAGACTTTGCCACTGCATTATAGCATGCATAAACAAAGGTTGCCTCAAAATCAATCGATCAATTTCATTAAATTCAAGAACAGTAGTAATTGGCGAGTAAATGGTAAATGAGATCAAGTAATTCAATACGAATCGGGCAAACAATATCACAATGTCGTAACCCTCCCAACGGTCATGTCGGGAAACGGACGGGTTTATAGGTAATGTCGAGTTGAGGACCAATGGTCCTCAATTGGAGCGAGTGCTCCAAAACCCTTACCTCGCACGACATTGGAAAACTACCGTCAGCATAAATCTATTTATGTAGTCCTACCTAAATAGTAATAGCCACTAGCCTATTGGAGCCGACTAGGAGCCAAGTGAGGCATGGAAGCATGACTCACTTCCTATGCAATTAGAGATCTAGGGACGGGGACTTGATTACACTAATCGTCTAACTAGTGCTCTTTTAATACCCTAACTTGATTGGTTTGTTAGCTCAATGATTCATGCAATCTTTGACCATTTTATTATCCTATGCCACTAAATGATGTCCATGCATGAGTGCCCAATTAAGGAAAAGTAGACAATCACAAGGAATGCGATAAAAGTAAAGTATAAGAAAGTAAACTCAATAAAAAACCAATTCTAGAATATACATGGCCATATTATTACGCCCCAGGACAGCAACCCCATGAGCTTAGTTCAAATTGAGTTCAATTTCTTTTATAAAAAGATTAATCTACTACGACTAAACTAACATCAAAGGTAATGCCTAAACTATAAGCGTACTAACTAAATGAAATTAAGCTCAATCAAGACCCTACTTTCCTAACCGGTTTTCAATTTTTCAATTGTTCGAATTTTTATTTTATTTTTTAAAATCATCTTTATTTTATGGAAAATAAGGAACAGAAGCTGGGCTCATGGGCCTGGTCCCAATGTAGGGTGAATTTGGGTCAAATAGGTCTAGGTCGAAAGAAGCCGAAATGAAGCTATGGGCTTACTCATTCATGCCCAGCTCTATTATAATAATCAGATTAAACCCCAAAACTGATCAAAACCAATCTAAGACTTGATCCATTTGCAAACAGATTTGGCCTTGGTCCATCATTTACTCTTTTATTTCTTTTTTTCTTTTCTATCTTTCTTTGCTAATTAATTGTTTCTCTTTTCCTTCTTCAGTAAACGTCCACGATTTTCACTTTTGAACATTCAAACTGAGCATCACCGTCGTTCACCCACGCTCAATACCTAACCACCGCCAGAGTCACCGGTCACCGCCACCAGGACTGTCAGCCATCAATCTCCACTTCTATCATCAACCGTGTAACATTCACACGCCCACGGCATGATTAGAGCAAGCAGACAAAAGGGACGCGACGATAAGCAAACCGGGGTAGATGCGTGTGATGGCCAACTCTCAGGCCATGGATTCAGCATCATCGCCTCGCCGACCACCACCATTGATAACCGGGGAACATAGAACACAAAACAAAGAAAACACCCATGCAGCAATGTGTTCAGCAAAAATCATATCATTCTTAACAGCCCGAGACATGTAATCATGTCAAATGGTTACTGACTCAGATTGCCCATGTGAACATCGCTAATCATGTTCTCGACTTGAACCAGATAATTTGTTATCACCTCTAAGAGACATCTTTATCAAACGTATCACGAGCGTTGAGCGCAATCAATGAAATAAACTCTCCTAGGGTGCCGATTTCGGGGTTTTTTTCCTCATCAGAACAAAGCAAGATCGAGTTGAAGTATTATTACCTGGTCAGTAGGCTAAGACGGCGTCGAGATAGACGCTTGCCATCGTTGACGATTGAAATCGCAAATGCCAAACAAGCTTCGAGCAAACGTCTCCCTTGCTTTGAGATTTCCCGCGGACACGAACACGAGCCCGTCTCTGTGTTTGGAAGAGCGTCGAAACAGAAACCCCCTCGAACCTGCTCGGCAACAGTGGCTTTCTTTTAGTGGGGGTGAAACCAGGGCTTCTGTGGTGGTCGCCGAGGCACGGGACAAGCTTCCATAGCTTCAGGATCGGATGACATGCAAAGGCTCGAACGAGGAGAGCGAGGCCTTGGACGAAGGAGGACTCAGACGACAATGGCGGTGGTCGAGACGAGAGCTCCCGTGTCCATCGGAGCAAGCCGAACGGAGCTAGGCGAAAAAACGTGGGTCCCTTTCTTTCATAAAAAAGAGCCACTCCTGTTTTTCCTCTTTTTCCAGCCTAAAAGGCGAGGCGAAAAGGGTGAGGGCTTTTTCTCGGGGAATTTTGCGTGGTCGTGCCAAGTGGCGCGATCTCGAGGGGTATGAATTTAAATAATTCTAATCCTACGGTGCTAAATACCATGCTCTAAATGATTGGCCGGTTCCATGAGTTGAAATTTCTTTAGTCGGACCCGAGATGTGAATTCGGCTCCATAAGTATTATGTTTTGTTGCGAGAATAGAGGACTGTGTCCGCGGTGTGAGATGTGAATTCGCTTATCAAACGGATGAAGCATTTGAGTTTTACTTGTGGCAACATGGATCTAGGGTACTAATGGTTCCCAAAAAAAAAAATCATTCAAATACAATTTCGAATATAATTAATCTATTGACAATAACCTATGCTCGAAAATAGATTATGTTCTTTTATAGGCATAAGAGCAGTGGAACGTAATAAATCATTATAGTCACGTAAGAGTTGGGCCGAAGGTACAATGAATTCGTCCAAAATAAGGATCTAGTGTGCACAATCCTCTATTCTATTGAAACAAGCATAGATATTATCGATATTCCACGAAATTGAGTATCTTGAATCGAGAGATTAGACAAATAAACGCATCTCGTTGCTCTAATCGGGGGTGCGTTCCTAGTGATTGAGGGGGTTGCAAATCCAGAAGTGAATAATTTATTAGTCAAACATTCTTTTTATGTCTATATCTTAGTCTCTTCTTCCGTAGTGAATAAATTTTCGACAAGTAATAACATTCTAAATAATCGAGATGGAAAAGGCATCTTTGTGAACGGGCATTAAGAACCTTTGGTAGTGTCTAACTCGTTTTATACAGTTAAGATGATTAACGACCTTGGAACATTAGCTTTCGCCAACTGGGAAATATGAAGGAAACTGAAAAATATGGCACAGGTTTAAAACATATTAGCTTATCGGTACAGTGAAAGTTGAATATTTGCAACTGAAAAGTCATACTTTCAATTAGTAACAAATATTAAGGGCTTTTTTATTTGAGTCTAAGTAAAAGCAAAAATAACCTTTTCTCTATCTGGCCAAGAAAAATTCAACATACCAATTATATTTCAAAAAATTATGCCAAATCAAATGTGAATTTACGCGTCAAAACGTGCATTTTGTGAAAATCTCAATTGTTCCTGCTTTTAAATAGTCGAAAGTATGTGATTCACGAGATCTTGATTAAATTAGAAGGAAAGGAGAATCATTTTTGGCGAATTTCTACCATGGTCACCGTTTCAATTCACATCACATTTAATGTAAATCACAAAAAACTTTTGCCCGCCTCTGCTTTGGTTCTCTCGCCGTCCGACAAGCCCTAGCCTTCTTCTCCCGTGAGTTCGTCTGAGTTTCGATTTCGCTTCAGTAGAGTCAAAAGCGACTACTATGGTCGAAAGCTCATGTTCGCGTTTCTCTCTGCTCTCTTCGAAAGAGGTGATTGCGAAACTTCGTGTCCAGTGGTGATTCAGGTGTGTCTGAGTAGATATGACTTAAGCTTGGACCTTTTGTGTAATTTATGTTGAGAATCACAATCTAAAACGGAAACTCGAACTATCGAATAACACCGAAAACATATCCGGAAACGTGCCCAGTCGAAAAAACTTGAATCACCGATCGTCTAAAGTACATCACCAAGAAGGACGTACCTTGTTTTTCACGGATTAAATGCTCCAATTGCAACACCGAGAGAGTACGATTCTTCGATCGTTGAGCGAGAGCCCTTTTTCCTTTTTGAGTGAGAGAGTTTCTTGTTTTCTCTTAGAATCAACACACTCCAATTGACAGAATGTACGTAACATATCTGCCTCACAAATAACTACCTCACAAATAACTGCCTCGGCGGTTATTTCTCTCTCATGGGCTCTTTCAAGATTAATGGGCTGGGTTTGGCCCAACGTGGGCGGCCCAATGATCACAAAACCCATAATCTCCTACTCGCACATGGTGGGCTAAACATAACTCTCTCTTCTTTGCAGTGTTCATACTAGCACATAATCCGTGCGACCAGCATACTTCGAGAGCTCGTTGCCATGCATCTGTTAAGAATACATAGCAGCTCAAATTTGGGCATAACGTTTTCGAGTAGATATAGTATGCAGTACCCTAGATCAATCAGTCACATTTATATCTCTTTTGATCTCTTTTAGTATCTCGTATATTGTATTCACAACTATGATTTACTTAAAATCATAATTGGTCGACCTATGAATACAAAAATAGAATGTGACATCATAAATAAATTGATCTTCCTCTTTTCTTAAACCTCTCTATTTCAGTCCAGCACGCTTTTCTAGAAATGCCCCATTAGATCGAATCATTCATGACCATTGGCAACACCCTAAGATAGCGAATACTGAATAAAAACTTTGAGAATAAGTCAGAGTCGTGAGGGCACTAAATGAGGAACTATGTATCCTCAAGAGTCTCACACGGCATAAAGTTGAGATCAAGAACTTTTGCCACTCTTATCGGTCGTCTCATGCATATGTAGTATGAAATACGTATTACGGTATTAACTCCTTTCCCATGGAGCGTATGTCTTTACATTCAATACCGTACAGATGATAGTTCAGACATACTCAATGTCTAAACTTGAGTTCACGTTTCTACTCTTCTAAAGAATCCATTAGAACTCATATCTGGCATCAAAGACAGATAAAGTAAAATATGTGGACTATTTTACTTTCGGACATAGTAAATGTTATGTCCTCATCTTAGCACTTAGCTAAGGCGACATTTATATTTTAAGCTTGAGCTCTCGATTATCACCTAGATAATAAGCTTAACATTGCCTCATCTCTATTTATCACACAGTAAATAGAGGCGATTACTCGTATGAGTGGGTTAATCTTATCTGTCCGACATACTTTCTTAACATAATACACTAAGTATTAAGATGCATAAATATAAAAATTCATAGGCATTAACAATGATATAACAATTTCATTTAAATGTGACCATTCAGGGA
This sequence comes from Syzygium oleosum, assembly GCF_021117445.2. Lineage (NCBI taxonomy): Eukaryota > Viridiplantae > Streptophyta > Magnoliopsida > Myrtales > Myrtaceae > Syzygium > Syzygium oleosum. Next base: position 1,806,880 of record NW_026607520.1, on the reverse strand, counting down.
AATTACAATATTCGGTACATTAGCATCTACGCAGTCCTAGAGATTTTATATGACCATTAAAAACATCTCTAGAAATTGGCTTCATCATAGGATCTGCTATCATTCTATGTGTAGATATGTACTGCAAGTTCACATCCTTTCGTGCTACCATATCTTTAACAAAATTGTACTTGGTATCTATATGTTTGGTCTTGCCATGATATTTCGGATCCTTGGTGTATGCTATTGCTGCTTGGCTATCACAATTGATTAACAATGAACTTGCAGCATACTCAACAACACCTAAATGATCCAAAAATCTCTTAAGCCAAACTCCCTCTTGTACTGCTGCTGACAATGCCACAAACTCGACTTCCATGGTGGATAATGCTATACATGTTTGTTTCTTACTGCTCCAAAATATGGCGCCATTATTCAGTAAGTAAACAAATCCAGAGGTAGATTTCGTTTCATCTAAATCTCCTCCCCAGTCAGCATCTGAGTAGCCTTCAAGTCGCAGATCCTTTCCTTGATAACTCAGAGAATAATCAGCAGTACCCTTTAGATACCTCATGATTCTTTTGATGGCTTTCCAATGTGCTTGACCCGGATTAGATTGGTATCTACTTACCATTCCAACTGCAAAACATATGTCAGGTCTTGTACACATCATAGCGTACATTAAACTCCCAACAGCACTAGCATAAGGAACGCGTTTCATTTGTTCCTTTTCTTGTGGAGTCTTAGGACATAACCTACGGCTCATTCTTTCACCTTTTGCAATAGGAGTATCCATGGATCTACAGTCATGCATACAAAATCGTTCAAGAACTTTGTTGATATAAGTCTCTTGCGAAAGAGACAATAATCTCTTGGAACGATCTCTTGAAATCTTAACTCCAAGAATATATGCAGCTTCACCCATATCTTTCATCTCAAAGTTGGACAATAACCAACTCTTAACAGTATTAACCAACTCCATATTGCTTCCGGCAATCAGTATATCATCAACATATAATGATAAGATCACAAATTGATCTTTGGATCCTTTGATATATACACAATGATCTTCATCAATCATTGTAAAATCATACGCCACTATGGCATTATGAAAACGTGTATACCATTGTCTTGAAGACTGCTTAAGGCCATATATCGATCTCATAAGTCGACATACTTTTTGTTCTTGGCCTTTCACAATGAAGCCAATAGGTTGCTCCATGTAAATTTCCTCTTCTAATTCTCCATTTAAAAAAGCAGTCTTTACATCTATTTGATGTAATTCAAGATCCATACTTGTCACTATTGCCAAAATAAGGCGAATTGAGGTAAATCTCACTACAGGAGAAAAAGTTTCTTCATAATCAATTCCTTCATGTTGATTATACCCTTTCGCCACGAGGCGAGCTTTATATCTTTCTATTGAGCCATCGGATTTACGTTTTATTTTGAGAACCCATTTGTTCCCAATAGCTTTGCGTCCTTTCGGAAGATCAACTAATTCCCAAACTTGATTGGGTTTCATTGACTCCATTTCTTCTTCCATTGCATCTATCCATTTTTTCTCATTAGGGCAATTTAGAGCCTCATTTACATTCCTTGGCTCATCTTCATCTTGTGGAGCGACCATAAAAGTTTCCCCTTCAATGTCAAAACGTCGTTGGGGAACACTTTTGCGACTTGTTCGCCGTACGGGAGATTGTGCACGTGGTACATCACTCTCCATTATGCTCCCACTTGGATTAGATAATGACGGTATCGTCTCACCAAACTGTTGCAATTGAGATTGAGTCGAATTTAATTTCTCATTTCTCACATTGCTCCCACTTGGACGATCTTCATCAATTTCATTATCATGATCCAAGGTTTCAAAAAGTGTGTAGTCCTCACCTATTTCGCCCTTCTTAGGAAACTCATTCTCTAAGAATGTGACATTTCGTGATTCAAATTCAGTAATACTCCCACTTTCTTGCTCACCTATAAACACATACCCTTTCGAGTACTCTGTGTATCTAATAAAAATACTCTTCTTGCCTCTAGGACCCAGTTTTCCATACTTGTGAGAGGGCTCGTGAGTATAAGCAGCATAACCTCAAGGTTTAAGAAAACTTAAATCGGGTTTTCTACCTGTCCATAACTCATACGGAGTGGAAGTAACTGATTTAGAAGGCACACGGTTAAGTACATAGGCAGCAGTTAACAAAACATCACCCCAAAAAGTGATAGGTAAGTTAGCTTGTGCCATCATAGACCTAACCATTTCCAATAGGGTTCTGTTTCTCCTCTCGGCAACACCATTTTGTTGAGGAGTATATGGAATAGACAACTGTCTTTCTATTCCTTTTTCATCACATAAATTTCTGAACTCATCAGATAAATATTCTCGACCTCGATCGGATCTAAACGTTTTTATTTTCTTATCTAATTGATTTTCTACTAAGTTCATAAATTTCTTGAAGCAACTTAATGCCTCAGATTTATGAGAAATCAAAGAGACATATCCAAATCGAGTACAACCATCTATGAATGTGATGAAATACACAGCCCCATGCCTTGCTCTTACATTCATTGGACCACAGATGTCAGAATGGATTAGTTGCAAAGGAAACTCAGCTCTTGTACCCTTTCCAAATGGTTTCCTTGTTGTTTTTCCCGCCAGGCAATACTCGCAAATAGACAGATCAACTTTTTCAATATTGCCTAATAAGCCCTCTTTGGCTAATCTTTGCATTCGTTGTTGGCCAATATGACCAAGTCTAGCATGCCACACATTCACATCATTTTCATAAGAGTTGGAAGATGTAAATAGGGAATAACAAACGTTAACATCACCACAGTCAACATCTAGTATAATAAAACCATTGAGAAAGTATCCACAACCATAGTAATTCGTATTCAAATACAAATCAACACCACTATTATGGAAGTTCAAATTAAAACCAAGTTTAACCAACACTAACACAGACACTAAATTTCGACGAATCTCCGAAGCATATAATACGTCATGTAGGAACAATGTGCGTCCACCACGCATCATCAACTGGCAGGTGCCAATTCCTTTAACTTCAGCTTTGGAGTTGTTCCCTACATAGATCCATTTCGTTCCAGTCGAAACCCGTTGGAACTCCACGAAGGCATCTATGTCCTTCGCTACATGATCTGTTGCTCCCGAATCTACAGTCCACAGAGGATTAGACTCAGTTAAAAATACAGAACTTGACACATAGGCAAAGTTCTCAAGAATGCAAGGGGAGTTTACCTTCTTTGGCTCGCCGCAATCGCGAGCGAAGTGGCCCTTCATGCTACAGTTGTAGCATTTCACCCTCGACATCTTCTTAACAAAAGAACGCTTTCCTTTGTCTTGTTGATTAAATTTTGGTTTCTTACCCGAAGAACTTGCTCCCTTGCCTTTCCACTTCATAAACCTTTCGACGCGCTTGCGCTTGGAGCTCGAAGCCCCATGTGAGCTAGAACCAGCATAATAGATGTCGGTTTCTGGTTTCGCCGCCAGGAGGCGATCCTCTTCTAACTCAAGATGGCGCATGGAATCTTCAAAGGTTTTGATGTTTTCATTATGGGTCAGGTGCACCTTCATGTGCTCCCAGCTTTGAGGCAAGGAACGGATCACTGCTTGCACTTGCTGTTCATCAGTCATAATGTGTCCAGCATCCTTCAGCTCAACGATCATGTTCGACATCTTTCTCAGGTGTTGTTTCATGGACTGACCATGAGGCTTCTTATACGAGTCAAACCTTATAGTGAGCTGTCTCAGCTTGGTCACCGACGTATGACCAAATCTCGCTGCTAATGCTTCCCACATTTCCTTGGCATTCTCAAAACGCCTGAACTCTTGCATGATATCATTCTCCATGCTACTCAGCAACGTGATGCGAGCAAGCGAGTTCTTCCTCTTCCATACAGCAAATGCATCTCTGTCTCTCTTATGCTGTGCAATGTACCCATCCTCAGGTTCTTCCATAAGTTGGTTAAGAGCTTCTAGTGCTTCTTGTTCTTCTAGCACATATTGGATTTTCATGTTCCATATTTCATAATTTTCGCCGTTCAATTTCTCTCCTTTGTTCAATTCAGCCACTATATTCTTAGTTGCTGAAGCCATGGTATCTGAACATTTCAGACATATAGCACGAATTATTAATGCCACTCATTTATGCATCAGTTTTACACAAACTGATTATATTAATGAGTAATTTCACATAGTTTTTAGATTCGAAAGTTCACTATGTTCCCAATCATCATCTAAAAATCCTAATGTGAAAGTAACTGATTTAGAAGGCACACGGTTAAGTACATAGGCAGCAGTTAACAAAACATCACCCCAAAAAGTGATAGGTAAGTTAACTTGTGCCATCATAGACCTAACCATTTCCAATAGGGTTCTGTTTCTCCTCTCGGCAACACCATTTTGTTGAGGAGTATATGGAATAGACAACTGTCTTTCTATTCCTTTTTCATCACATAAATTTCTGAACTCATCAGATAAATATTCTCGACCTCGATCGGATCTAAACGTTTTTATTTTCTTATCTAATTGATTTTCTACTAAGTTCATAAATTTCTTGAAGCAACTTAATGCCTCAGATTTATGAGAAATCAAAGAGACATATCCAAATCGAGTACAACCATCTATGAATGTGATGAAATACACAGCCCCATGCCTTGCTCTTACATTCATTGGACCACAGATGTCAGAATGGATTAGTTGCAAAGGAAACTCAGCTCTTGTACCATTTCCAAATGGTTTCCTTGTTGTTTTTCCCGCCAGGCAATGCTCGCAAATAGACAGATCAACTTTTTCAATATTGCCTAATAAGCCCTCTTTGGCTAATCTTTGCATTCGTTGTTGGCCAATATGACCAAGTCTAGCATGCCACACATTCACATCATTTTCATAAGAGTTGGAAGATGTAAATAGGGAATAACAAACGTTAACATCACCATAGTCAACATCTAGTATAATAAAACCATTGAGAAAGTATCCACAACCATAGTAATTCGTATTCAAATACAAATCAACACCACTATTATGGAAGTTCAAATTAAAACCAAGTTTAACCAACACTAACACAGACACTAAATTCCGACGAATCTCCGAAGCATATAATACGTCATGTAGGAACAATGTGCGTCCACCACGCATCATCAACTGGCAGGTGCCAATTCCTTTAACTTCAGCTTTGGAGTTGTTCCCTACATAGATCCATTTCGTTCCAGTCGAAACCCGTTGGAACTCCACGAAGGCATCTATGTCCTTCGCTACATGATCTGTTGCTCCCGAATCTACAGTCCACAGAGGATTAGACTCAGTTAAAAATACAGAACTTGACACATAGGCAAAGTTCTCAAGAATGCAAGGGGAGTTTACCTTCTTTGGCTCGCCGCAATCGCGAGCGAAGTGGCCCTTCATGCTACAGTTGTAGCATTTCACCCTCGACATCTTCTTAACAAAAGAACGCTTTCCTTTGTCTTGTTGATTAAATTTTGGTTTCTTACCCGAAGAACTTGCTCCCTTGCCTTTCCACTTCATAAACCTTTCGACGCGCTTGCGCTTGGAGCTCGAAGCCCCATGTGAGCTAGAACCAGCATAATAGATGTCGGTTTCTGGTTTCGCCGCCAGGAGGCGATCCTCTTCTAACTCAAGATGGCGCATGGAATCTTCAAAGGTTTTGATGTTTTCATTATGGGTCGTGCACCTTCATGTGCTCCTGCCTTTGAGGCAAGGAACGGATCACCGCTTGCACTTGCGTTCATCGCCATAATGTGTCCAAAGATCCTTCACTCAACGATCATGTTCGACATCTTTCTCGTGTGTTGTTTCATGGACTGACCATGAGGCTTCTTATACGAGTCAAACCTTATAGTGAGTCTGTCTCACTTGGTCACCGACGTATGACCAAATCTCGCTGCTAATGCTTCCCACATTTCCTTGGCATTCTCAAAACGCCTGAACTCTTGCATGATATCATTCTCCATGCTACTCAGCAACGTGATGCGAGCAAGCGAGTTCTTCCTCTTCCATACAGCAAATGCATCTCTGTCTCTCTTATGCTGTGCAATGTTCCCATCCTCAGGTTCTTCCATAAGTTGGTTAAGAGCTTCTAGTGCTTCTTGTTCTTCTAGCACATATTGGATTTTCATGTTCCATATTTCATAATTTTCGCCGTTCAATTTCTCTCCTTTGTTCAATTCAGCCACTATGTTCTTAGTTGCTGAAGCCATGGTATCTGAACATTTCAGACATATAGCACGAATTATTAATGCCACTCATTTATGCATCAGTTTTACACAAACTGATTATATTAATGAGTAATTTCGCATAGTTTTTAGATTCGAAAGTTCACTATGTTCCCAATCATCATCTAAAAATCCTAATGTGAAATTATCGTTAATATAATCATTAAGGTAAAATTACGTTCTTTAAAGTTACCAAAACTTTTAGAACTCCTACTCAACCACATGATTTTAATAAGATAGATATTATAATAGAATAGTACCATAAACTATTCACAATAAAAAACAAAATATCCAGCAACATTCATTCACTAAGTACTATTTACATAAAGAACGAATCTAGCATAGAAAAGGAACATGAACACCAACATGAACAGTACTATCCACCTAGGATATTTAAAACCGAACTAAAATAAAATAAAATCAACTGCTTATCAATTTCCTATACACAGGGAAAGATTCATCAAAGGTCTTAGAAAAATCAATCTTCTTCTTTGGCAACCAAGAAAAGACTGTCGGGTATCCCTTAGGCTTTCTCCATGGCACATTCATTCTTCGCCAAGTAGTATTCATTCCTAGGGTCGAAATCTTTGTTGCCTCAATCCTATAATATTCTCTCACAAAATCCATTGCAAGCTTTTTGTAGGCTGGGACCTCGTTGACCTCCCATAGTTGATGCAACACCTTTTTCCATTCAGATGGAAGAGTGTTGATCAAAACATTCATCTTTTCAAAGTTCGGCATACAATAACCATTCCAAATGATTTTCTGTATCATCTCATTGACCTTGACCACGTGATCCTCCAAATTGCCATTTTCCCATCGATAGTTATCTAAATCAGCTCTCAACTCTGCAAGTTTTGCCTTCTGTTCAGGTGTCCTAGCCATAATGGGGGTTTGACATCTTCGTACCATCGTTCCTGCAACAAATGCAGAAAAACTCAAAGGATTACTTTTTAATCCATGATACAATATTGCAAGAAACACATTTTGCCCCCTTTCAGCACCAATTTTTTTTTTTTTTTTTCGGTGGTCAACGGTAGTCAATGCCGGTCAACGGTCAACGAATGACCGGGTTAGGTCAACGGGTCAGCAGGGTCGGGTCATAGGTCAGCAACTGGGTCGGATTGGACTCGGCCTACCGGCCCGGACCTTTCGGCCCAAAAAATATAACCGGTGTGGCTGACGTCAGTGTGACGTCAGCCACGCCCACACGCGCACGCATGGTGCGTGTGGCGCACGTGCGCGGCGGTAACCGCTGCGCACGTGCGACGCACGTGCCGGCGTAGCCGCCGCTTGCGGCGGCGCGTGGAGGCGCGTTCGGCTTCCCCCGGCGGCGTGCCACCCGTCATTTTGCTCGTATCGACGAGCACTACGACCCTATGCCTTCAAAAATAAAATTTATCACATGGAATTTCGAGAAACGATCCTGAACAGTACAATCGGGTGTCGGTTTTCGTACCCGAGCGTTCGTCGGCGCCGTTTCACGGATTTCGGCCATCAATCCGTGTAATAAGCATATTAAACGATCAGGAAACAAGAACACAAGCTCTGATACCAATGTTGAGAATCACAATCTTGAAAAACACATTCTAAAACGGAAACTCGAAATATCGAATAACACCAAAAACATATCCAGAAACGTGCCCAGTCGAAAAAACTTGAATCACCGATCGTCTAAAGTACATCACCAAGAAGGACGTACCTTGTTTTTCATGGATTAAATGCTCCAATTGCAACATCGAGAGAGTACGATTCTTCGATCGTCGAGCGAGAGCCCTTTTTCCTTTTTGAGTGAGAGAGTTTCTTGTTTTCTCTTAGAATCAACACACTCCAGTTGACAGAATGTACGTAACATATCTGCCTCACAAATAACTACCTCACAAATAACTGCCTCGGCGGTTATTTCTCTCTCATGGGCTCTTTCAAGATTAATGGGCTGGGTTTGGCCCAACGTGGGCGGCCCAATGATCATAAAACCCATCAATTTGCAACCTTAGAAATCTGATTGTTGTTTCATGCTTGGCTTTTTATTATTGTGGATAATTTGTGGTGAGCACTGAATGCGTCACATTTATAAAACGCATTAGTATCTATATTTAATTTCATTCTCTCAAATTTTTTTTTCGAAATTCCCCATATGTGAACTATGAAGAACAATAGGCTGTCTTAACACGTACCAATGAAAACAGAGTAATGAAAAACTCATGTTGGAAGCGATTGTCGGAAGAATCGACTAACCTGTTCGATGCACTCCAAAACAATTTTTCAGGATCGTACGTTGAATCACCAGCAAACGATAAACGAATCTACCTCACGTTAGTCCGAATACAATCACAAGGAAAGTATTCTCGTTCCACAGCATTAATGTCGATTATCTTCTCAAAGTAGATACAAAATCCTTATGCGTCGTTCTTTTTTATGAAGAGAGGAGAGAGAGAGAGTTCTAATTATGTCTTTTTTTTTTGTTCATTCTGAGGAAGTTATCTTAACTTCCCTTAAGAAACTCCCCTCGTGCCTCTTCAAAAGGTGTCTCTCAGACACACTTATAATTAGAGCAAATGGTGTCCTTTAGACACACTCATCATGGGCGGATCGACGAAATATAACATCTCCCACTCGCACATGATGGGCTTGATCATGCTCTATCAAGAACATAAAGCATTCATCATTCATCTACTTTAAAAACAATTCATACTGGCAAGAAGGCCGTGTGACCAATGAGTACACCTGCACTTGGGAGCTCTAATTATGCACCTGTTAGGGATAACATAATGGCTACAACCCCAAAGAAGAAATAAACAATTGATGTCTCACAGTGTCCCAGACATATTTTATTACATCAGTCCAAGTATACCTATCATTTAAAGGCTATACTTGACTATTCTCAACGACACAGTGAATTTACAATTATTTCCAAAGCCATCGAAGGCGAAATAATCGGTCGACCGGTAAATACATGTGATAGATGTAAAACAACAATAGTCTTCCTTCGCACTCATGTCTCTTTCCATTTCCGAACAACTGCTTTCCTAGACATGTCCCATAAAGCCATATCTATTCATGACTGCTGGTAACATGCTAAAGTAGCAACATTGATCTTCTACTTCGAGAACACAATCAGAAGTAATATAGGGCACAAAGTAAGGTAAATTATAAATTACCTTAAGGACTCACACGATGAATAAATAGGGATAATTGTACTCATCTCCCTTATTGGTCAAATAAAGCACATGTATTATGAATTACATGCTATAGTGGATTTCTCTTTTTATAAGAGCATATGTCATTTATTAATCATATCCACTATATGGATCTTAGCCTAAACATAGTCACATGCTTCTCACGTACTCATGTTTAGCCCGAGTGCTATATCAGCTCGCTTTCCACAACGCCCAATTTAGTACTCACATTCGGCTACCTTCAAGCATACATGATTGTAGGACTATCATGTTCGATCTTATCACAAACGAATAATAGACCTCATCTTGATTCCAATCAAGGCGACATTAAATCGTTTTATATACTAAACTGCTCTTCCAGCATTTATAGTATATTTCGTCTCATCTCAACCCGCTTACTATAGCGTTTGAGGTGATTGCTCGTGTGAGTGAGCTAATCATTGCCTTGTGACATACCTTTCAACAATATATGTGTGTTTGTGCTAATCTCATAACATTGTACTAATTAATAAAACATCAATTCATTAACAAACAAGTACAATACATATACACACATAATCCAATGATCCTCGACAATATTACATATCACATTCTACATAACCCTAGAGACATCCTGTCAGTCAAGAACACGTATCTAGGAACAGCCTTTGTGAATGGATCAGCAACCATCCTGTTGGTTGAAATATATTGCAGGACTACTTCCTTCTGCGCTATTATATCTCTGATGAAGTTATTCTTTATGTCAATGTGCTTTGTCCTACTATGGTACTTGGGATCTTTCACATAGGCAATGGCTGCTTGACTATCGCAATATACTGTCATTGGTCTTGGGACATCAGTGACAATGGCTAAATTTTCCAAGAAACGTTTTAGCCATATTGCTTCTTGCACTGCAGCAGAACATGCAATAAATTCTACCTCCATCGTAGATAAAGCTGTGCATGTCTGTTTCTTGCTATTCCAAGAAATTGCACCATCATTAAGCAAGAACGCATATCCAGACGTCGATTTACGCTCATCTAGGTCTCCTCCCCAATCAGCATCAGAGTATCCTAATAAGCATAGATCACTCCCTTGATAGCAAAGTCGATAATCCATAGTGCCTTTCAAGTATCTCAGGATTCTCTTAACTGCTTTCCAGTGTGCTGGACCAGGATTTGATTGATATCGGCTCACTAACCCCACAGCATGACATATGTCGGATCGAGTACACATCATAGCATACATCAAACTTCCGACAGCACTAGCGTAAGGAACGGTTATTATTTCTTTCTTTTCTTCTGGAGTCTTAGGACACATCTTAGTACTCAGGCCTTCGCCTTGCATGATAGGGGTATCAATGGGATTACAGTATTGCATATTGAAGCGTTCAAAAATCTTCATTATATAAGACTCTTGTGACATAGCAAGAAGTTTATTTGATCGATCTCTTTCAATCCTAACTCCCAATATATATGCAGCTTCTCTCATGTCCTTCATTTCAAAATTAGAGGACAACCATTCTTTTATGATTATAACCAAACCCTTGTCATTCCCAGCCAACAGAATATCGTCCACATAAAGAGATAAAATCATAAATTTATTCTCGGATCGTTTGATATACACACAGTGATCCTCTTCGATCATCGTGAACCCAAAAGAAGTTATGGCTCGATGAAAACGAAAATACCACTGTCTAAACGATTGCTTAAGGCCATAAATTAAGCAATGAAGTTTGCAAACTTTACGTTCTTGACCTTTAGCAATGAAACCTATCGGTTGCTTCATATAGATTTCTTCATCTAGTTCTCCATTGAAAAATGCTGTCTTTACATCCATTAGATGTAATCCTAGGTCTAAATGTGCAACAATGGCTAGGATAAGGTGTATGGAGGCAAACCTTACAACTGGTGAAAAAGTTTCCTCATAGTCTATACCCTATTGTTGAGTATAGTATTTCGCCACAAGGCGAGCCTTATACTTTTCAATGGATCTATCCGCCCTTTGCTTAATCTTGAAAATCCATTTGTTTCCAATAGCCTTGCGATCGGGTGGTAGATCAACCAAGTCCCAAACGTGGTTTGTCCTCATAGACTCAATTTCGTCTTTCGAAGTTTTTCTCCATTCTTCCTTGTCAGGAGATGAGAGAGCCTCTTGAACTATTTTAGGCTCCGCATCGTCTTGTGGAGCAATCATAAATGCCTCCCCTTCAATCTCAAATCGACGACGAGGAATACTTTCACGATTACTTTTACGCAACTGAACTTTTTGAGAATTCAGTTCGCCAAGCGACGCTACACTCCCACTAGGTCTTGTATGTTGAGGTAAATCTGTATTTCCCTCAATAACATTAGTGGGTGTGTTATCGGGATCTTCCATCTCATGTAATTGAAAGTCTTTATCGATCTCACCTCTACTAGGAAAATCGTTCTCCAAGAACGTGACATCTCGTGACTCTATTTCAGTCACACTTCCATAAGCTTATTCACCTATGAACGCGTACCCTTTGGAGTGTTCAGAGTATCTAATAAAGATACACTTCTTCCCTCTAGGGCCTAATTTGCCATATTTATGGGAAGAATCATGAACATATGCTGCACACCCCCAAGGTCGTAGATTACTTAAGTCTAGTTTCCTAACAGTCCACAATTCATAGGGGGTGGAAGCAACTGACTTAGAGGGCACATGATTAAGTATATAGGCAGCAGTCAATAATGCATCTCCCCAATATGAGACAGGAAGATTTGCCTGCGCCATCATAGACCTAACCATTTTCAATAGGGTTTTATTCCTTGTCTTTGCAACGCTATTTTGTTGCGGAGTACCACGAATAGTCAATTGTCTTACAATTCCCTTTTCATCACAAAGAGCCTTGAATTGG